>NC_044005.1:6250000-7500000 GCF_900496995.4 Aquila chrysaetos chrysaetos | reverse complement strand
TTAGCCATTCATTCTCAGACATAACATGTCAAAATATGAACATGTTCAGGTCTTTTTTACTATGAAAAAAATCTGGCCTGATCTTTCAGGCAGCTACTACTGGAGAGGCAAGCTGGCTTTACTTGGGGAATGGGATTCCTCTGGGAATCTTCCTCTGGGAACAGAGGTCTCAAAGGAGGAGAGGAAACAAAACCTCAATATTTGGTGGGCTTCAAGGAGGTCTTGGATTCAGCTCCATATACTTATTTGAACAGTCCCACAGGTATCACCAGTAAACAAAAACTCTGTTCATTACTGTTTTCAAGATTAGGCCCCTCAAGACAGTTGCCTACTGAAAGCAAACAAACAAAAAAACCACTACACAGAAAGGAGAAAAGGAAATCAAAAGACAGATCCAGACACTTGGGAAAATGCTTATTACATGCATTGCACAATTCCCATATAACTAGAGTTTTTGCTTTCCCTAGCAACCCAGTGTGGATGTAGGACTGCCCAACAGTCCCCTCCGTAAGGAGCCCTAGCAGCGAGGCCATGCTTACACCAAATATTGTAGAAAACTCATCAGGAACTGCTTTTCACTTGTTCTCTGCTACAGACAAATACTCATGAGCCTTTCAAAAACAAAGGCTATAGAAAAGTAATAGATTATTAAAGGCAAACTTGAATGCTCTTTCAGAAAAGTGAGAGCCTAAACTTGACATAAAACTCAGCACAACAGACTGCAACCCTACCCTGTTCCATTTGCCAATACCACCCCTGAAAAAAAGTTATCTTTTTCCTGTTCTGCAGGAATGACTTGTCAACCACCAAATTCACATATAGCAGAAAAATGAGAACAAGAACCGCATTGCCAAAAGGACTGGTCCAAGACATGGAGCCTTTCATTCCCTGTTCCGGAGTCGAAAGCATACATATTTGGGCAAAAGTACCAAAAATACAAAGACACTCACTCTTAGTTGTTCTTCCTGAAGATCATCCTGCTGTAAAGGTCACGCAGCAGAAATGCTTCCTCTGTATTTCATAGGTTGCTGATGCCACCTGGGGAAAATGCGTCAAGCCAGTCACTCCCAGAGCATTAAGGAAAACCGGTTACAAGACAAAAGCCTTCCTCAACTTTGAGGAGTGTTTATAAATGTGATGAATGCCAGTGTGTCCTAGCATGCCAGCTTGAAAATAAGTCAAGCACCTGGCCCTCAGCACAAAAGGCTGACTCACCTGTACAGCATCTATTATCCTCTGAAAAGACCCCAAGTTTAGCACTCCAAGGACACAAAGTACTTTCAGGAGGCTAACAGGAGCATGACTTTTCCTCCTCCTTTTTTCCACCTGCATATACCACAGATCAAAGTTGTGGGATGGCTTCCCCAGCCAGGGGACAAAGATGACCTACATACTTGAGATCACTCTCCGATACTGCACAAACACCCCCTGACACCAGCCCACCTACTCCACTCCAAGGGGGGAAAGAGAAACAGCATAGAGATTACAAGCCATGAATACAGTCACTGATTGCTTAAACCTACGCTCCATGAAGCTCCAACATCAGTGTTAGTCCCCACCCCATCCTGCAGCTCCACTGAAAAATAATGCATAAAACTGAGCAAGCATTTTAGCAAGAGACACTTTGTATCAACTATGTCAGGAGGAAATTGTGCTTTTCTTGTTCCCACTATATCTTCACCTTCCCTGCTCAAATTTGTTTGCTTTTTAGACTACAGCTAATTCAAGGATCTTTCTTTTCCCTGCACAGAACTATGAGTTGGGACTCATGAAAGGCCTTCTGGCTACTACCAATGTAAACATTGCTCAAAAAAAAAAAAGTGAGAAGAGAAAAAGCAGCTTGGTGATGACAGTTGTGATGCATCGAATATCAAGCTTGCTTCATTGTCATTCCCACTATCATCCAAACAGATTTTGCTTTGTATTACCTTCACTTTATGTAGAGAAGAAAAATAAGCAAAATGAAAACCATCACTCTAACCAAGTACCATATTGTGCAGTGACCATCCTCCTGAGTAATATCTCATACCAGCTTTCCATTCGCACTGGTGACAATGCTAGAAGGCCACTGTAAACCAAATCCCCCTACCCAAGCTTTTAAAGGACTACAAAAAGATCTGAATGAGAAGAGATCTGAAAACTCTCCCCTATTTCAAAGGGAAGTTGTATCCTCCTCAGCATAGCTCTTTTCAAATTGCAACACTTCCAGTAATCCACAAGTGATCCTTTTATTCTCAGGAACATAAACTTTATGTAACATGAAGAGACAGTTCCTTGCAATTTGTTTAAGCTAAATCCAAATCCAAGCTATACGGTGTTTGAGCAAAAGAAAAACAGAGCCTCTGCATGCTCAAGCTGTCAACTAAAACAAACACCTTAACTCCCACAGTATGTATTGGGGAAATCACGTGGGATCATCTGAGATCAAAGTTTTTTTCTGCATGGCTGCCACACACCTACGTGGCCACTTTATGCTGCAAGACAGCACTCTCCTGGCACAGCACTGAAGTTATCAACAAAGACACATACAAGTACCTAATACAGAGATTTATTTATTTATTTTTACTGGCACCACATATGGCTACTACAAGTGCAAGGTAGAGTCAAGTCCTAGTACCCATACAACAGCACACATGCCCAGGAGCAGTACAAGGAGCTAATTCAGCTGGTAACTAGACTAAAACCCTTAAATGGATCACCTCCTTGAACTGGTTCACCATTCAGTGCCAAAAAAAAGGGTAGGAACACAAGGATGGGACAGGCATGTGACACAGGGAACAAACGCCTGGACTTCAATTAGCTGGAGTGACCATGGAGACTCAAGTGGAAGTCAACACACACATGTAGCCAGTAATTTTTTTTTTTTTTTTTAACCACACCACTGCTCATCTTTTCTTCCTGTCACCTTTATTCATAAAAGGCACAACCAGTGATGTCTGATGTCTTCACATGCAAAGCATATACCAAGGCCAGTCACAAAGCTCCTATAGTGCTAGAAGCACAGTGCAGGAACAGTCATAACATTTTGAGCACAAGCCATAACAATTCCCCTGAAAGGGCACGATCACAGATGTTTGACAAAGTGCAATCCTTGTGTTCATGATTCAGCTTAAAAACTGCATAGACAAAACCTGCATGTGAAGGTGCATGGCTGCCGAGGCATCTCAGAAAACACACAGAGGACCCACAGAAAAGACGCACAGGGGGCAGCTGCACAACAGGTTTTCTTCGGTGGCAAAACAGACCTTGCTGCTGTGTATCCCCATCTCCTCCATGTACCTGCACTGGCACCGCAGCTTGCTGCCCCTCAGATGTGCCAATATAACTGTGTATGAGGCTGAACAATAAAGCGTAACAGAAAAATTAATCAAGCGGGGAAAAAACAAAGCAAAAAACCCCCCATGCCCCTAACAACCCCACTTCTTTTGAAACTCTACTGTTTCTTTTTACACCTAGTTTCCTTTCCGCCAGGACCAGAACTTCAGTTTTAATCTCGCTCATAGCACTGAGATGATCCAGTGGATTACCTGCCCAAACACTAGGTTGCACAAATCACCAGTCATCTATGAGCTCAATGTTGCAACACAAAATAAAACCTCTAAAAAACTCCAAAACTATACTGCAGAGCAAAGCTGAAATATAATTACCTTAACTAACAAATACCCTTTTCTGGAATGCCCAACAGCTATTCATAGGATTGGCACAGTCCAAGTTTAACACTTTTCATTACAAGGCTCTCAAAAGGCTGGTTTTGTTTGCTGTGGAAGCGGGTTGTGTGTTTGAAGATGAAGGGTAGATGGGAAAGAAGTTCTAACATTCCCCTTATAGCACACTTCAAAATTTAGAGATCCTTGTAAAATCATGATTTTTCTCATCAGTAAGATAGAGGTAGCAATGCTTTTATATCACAGGAGAAATATAGGCACAAAAGGTTTTATATCCAGAGACACTAAGCACTACAGAAAAAGAAATCAATGATCCTCCTATTCATTACATATGCTTGATAATGTCCAGAAAATAACTGATTAAAATATTCTCTGAATATGGTACAAAACAGGTCCTGCAAGATGAAAAATAGCATTCTATGTCAATAATAGTACACTACTGTATATACAGAGGAACAAAGCTAAGACTGAACAAGGAATCCTTTTTCTGGCATTTTCTAACTTCTGGGCACTAAACTACAAAACAAAGCTTGGAACATAGCTTTTAGGTGCAATTTATACATACCTCAAGAGGCTCCAAGTAAAAAATACTTGAATTATCTTTAAACAATCTGGAAAAAAAAAAAAATTCAGCAGAAATTGGGAAAGGAAAATAAACAGATTTTTATTACAGAAAAAAAAAAAGAAAAGCACTCTCATCATGAAACGAAGTTGGACTGGTATATTTATTACAATCCCTAGTCAAAAGCTGACCTAGTCAAAAGAGGTCAATGCTTAAGACTGGCAAGTAAAAGATCTGATGTCACTCAGGAGAAGATGAGGGACAGCCATTTAAGACCTTTGAACTGGTAATGTTTAAAGGAAAAAAACCAAACAAACCACCACACCTCTCCCTCATCTCAACCACCTTCAGCTTCTACTGTAAATAGTCCAAGCCAAATATGAAAAGTGACTGCATTAGGACAAACTCCAAATCTACTGCTATCAACTTATCTTAAATAAACTGTTTGTCTGTGTTAAGTAAACTATTTGACAGAAAAACGACTGTCAGAAAAACTGATGTACATTTTTTTAGAAGTTAAAATAAATAGTATGGTTTTGATCCTAAAAATAATTGTCACGAGGCGTCTCACTGTTTCTATGGGCTACTTGCATGAGCAAGGCTATGCTGGCATTCAAGCACCTGATGAACTGAGCTAGTCTTTGAAACAACAATTTTCTTAACAGTTCTTTCATCTGCTCTGCTGTTGTACTGCTCTACATCCCAAATGGCTAGGAAATGAGAATTTTAATTAGAAATTTGTATTTTTTAACTATCCATCATAAATTCAGTAAATATAGAAATCAGTACACCATGGAAGTGTCTATCACTGATACATATCTGACATTGCCCAGCATGAAATGCCTAGAACAGACTGGTACAGCAAATGAATTCACCTTCCTACTTCAGGAAATGTCAGATTTACTTCCCCACACCAGATCTTTTCTAGTAAAGAAAGTCTCTGAAAGCCTTAAAAATCAAGTAGGGAAGAATTCAGAAGGTAAAAAATCAGTGTTCTTGCAGGGACATGTGCTAGGGACTGGGGAACCATCAGCACCAGGGATTACAACCCAGCCTGCAGCAGGGACTGCACTGCAGGCTGCACCGCATTTGCCACGGCTTCCCCTGGGCAAGGGCTCAAATCACAGCAGGGCAGAACTGACCGAGGAGACAAAAGGCAGGTCACTCCTGTCCCATCCTAGCTGGCTGCCTAGACCATTCTCCCTGCAAGCCTGTGCCAATGGCACCCAGAGGGGCTGCACAGTGGCAGCTCCAAGGAGGCAGGCTCCAGAGCTGCACCTCCCAAGAGATGCCAGTCCGACAACTTCTCTTGGTCTGCTCCGAGAGGAGACCGTGATGGTCAAGTGTTAAGTCTTGCTAAAGATTGAATAAAATTCTGGGGCTGCTATACATACCTGAAACAGTAAGAATATCCACATAATATGCTCAGCATATAGTGTTCCATTTGTGAGGCTGCTAAAATGTGCATAAAAAGTTGGATTAAAAAATATGTGGGAAAACATCCTGATTAGCCCTGCTAGTGTAATGCTCCAAGTAAATTAATGCAAGAAAATAAGAACAGTCAAAAGCAATCAGGATACTAACATGTGCTGTGCAAGTGTAGCTTTCTCTTGGTACTATATTAAGATTTCTTTTTAAAAGACTTCTTAATAGATGAAATGGAAAATTGCATACTGCCAAGAAAGGAGGTGGAGTGAATACCATTCTCTACATTGCCTTTGGTATTATTACAAAAGGCAATACTATGTGTAGTAGAGAATGTTTCTGGTTATTAAATTTTATGTTTCAATGGCATCACATTATATATGGCCTTTTTCTGCAATTAACCTCCAAAACACAAATTAAATATTAATGGATAAATGTCAATTATGATTATGAGAAACAATAAAAGGACCATAAATTAAATAATGCAGATAGACCAATAAAGTATTTTCACATGATCAAAACAATGTTTCAGTGTTAATGTTTTCTTATTCTAATTGAAAATGTAATTATGTACTCATAGGTGGTGTTATTGCATAAAATTTGGTAAACAATACCATCTCTTCAGCATTACAATTCACTCCCAGTAAGAAAGAGCAAAACAAGCCTTGTCACTTCTTCCAGCCAAGCCTAGCAGTGCAGCATTATCTGATGCTTCACAGAAATCTCCCATTTGAGACTGTCCAGAGTGCAGTAGGATATCTTCACAGTTATTCCTAGACTATTTCCATCTTCTGTAATTAATTATACTCAATTCTATATTTTATTCAGTATTACCAGCTCTCCCACACATCCAAAATATTTTCCCACTATTGTACTTTTTAACTAAGGAACTAACCTTAGGCTTGCTAAGAATTAAAAAAAAACAAAGCACAAAACAGAAATACTCAAATATGACACTCAGGCAACCTCACTGCTTTAAGGTCATTGCTTCTGTTTTCTGATGCTGATTTTTAAGGGGGGGGGGGGGGGGGAGAGATCTGAGACAAAACATTTTTAACAAACTACCAAATGCAGCCAAAAGCCGATTTAAATAGCAGCTGCTTGATGCTCAGATGTACAACTCTTCCCGTGCTTTACCACACTGGCCATCAATGACTACTTTACGAATTGTAAATTACATGGGACACGCTGTTCACAAACAAATCAGATTTATGGTTATATTCAGTTGTTCCTGTTACCTGAAATTAGAATTAGAAGCTCATTAAATATGAATACATTTAAGAGAATGTAGAGGCACAGCATTATATTGATGAAAGCTTCATTAAATTTTCAATGATATAGCTGCTTCTATATTTGTGAAGGAAGGACACAGAACAGAAAGTTGAGGCAATTCTCCTTCAGGCAACTTTGTATCTTTCTACTATCCCTAAAAAAATATGGATTCTAAAATATAATGTTGGACTAATTAGGTGTAAGAGAAAGTGATTGTGGTCCATTATATTCTATGAATGATTACTTTCAGATCAGCATTCATCTTATATATGTTTGCCAACTATACAACTGATGTTCAAGAAGAGGGGAATTGGTAGAAAGCTAGAAATCCAGTTCTAATGATCAAACTTACATAAAATACAGACTCTGTACAGGTCCTGAACTCACTTAATGGCACAGTGATCTTTTTAAAATATTCACTTAAAGAGACATAACAAGAGTATTAGAAATGAAGTCCTACCTAGCAAACAATAAGACATAACTTCTGGTGCAAGTAGAAATGTAAAACTATCTGTCAAAGTCATGCAGTAATACAGCCTTATTTTTACTGCAGAGACTGAAACCAAGAAAAAGACCTGTGGCAGAAAAACTAGACAGAAGCCCATACTCAACTCGATTTCTAGCATTATTATCGGCAAGTCAGACAATTACAATCTCCATATGTAAAACACCCATAACCAGGCTACATTAAAGAATGCAGAATCAAAAACACAAAAGTGAAAATTCAAGTGGTCTGATCCCTCTTGTGGTCATGCACTATGACATAAATTTATTATATCTCCACATTATGTTACCCCAGTTTTCTTTGGAAAAAAGGCTTATGCAATCAGGCTGTTACTCGGCTCCTCCCCATCCACTCCCCTCGATACGCATTACCTTATGTCAACTAAGTCAGGCAGCGGGGTAGAGGCCTCAATGTCATGTTATTCCTCTAACAAGCCTGCACAATACATGGCCCGGGCATTACATGTTTTCCTTACAGTTAATGTGCATGGCCTGCCAAGAACCGAGAGGTAGGGTTGTTCTTTCCAACCTGTTAGGACTGCCACCTCTTTCAACCCTCTGGATAGGCAACGCTCAACTAACATGCATGCAGACAATGCCGGTTTATCCTCAGACCTTGTTTATTCTGCCCTGTTCAAATCCTGCTTCGACACGTTTACTTTTTCTTTTCCCTCCAGTTTTCTTTGGCATGCATAGTCAGCATTAAATAACTGACCTTCTCAAAACCACCATGAGGTAGTATTATCCCCACAGATAAGGAAACTAAGCCACTACAATTAATGCCTGAAGCATGCCCAAATTTCACATTCCTGATTTGAGAGTGATTAGCATTAGCACTATACAGGATCTCCTCTGCTCAAAGCACAGCTCCTGGGGAGCACGGGAGCAGTTGCACACAGCCTGCACTCCTGCAGGGAAGTCCGATGGGCAGACCTGGAGCCCCTGTGAAATGCCGGGCTCCAGGAACTTGGCCAGATCCACCCCAGGGCTCTGTAAAGTAACTCAAACACCCCGGGGTGCTGCTCCAGCCCAATGAGGGAAGGCAGGATATCAGAGTGCCAACCGCTTCTGCATCCTTCCTTCTTCCCCCAACCAAGACTTTTGGATCCAGGAACAGACTCCTTCCTTGCTCAGCTAACTTCCATTTAAACACCTACACCCCTTCCCCACACATGCAAGCACACACACACAGACGCTCACTATCCTTACCTCTGAACTTCCCATAGACACGGGCTCCCCACGCATTCAGCCTCCTCGAACCTCACATCTTCCTCTACAGTTCTTTAGCTCCGTTTTTCCTCAGTCTTCCCAAATAAGTCCTAAATCCTTCTCTAGCCTAGTCATCACTCCTTCTCTCCAGTCCTCATGTAGTCATACCCCTTTCTCCAAGCAAGTCCCCCTCGTGATCTTTGCTGCTTCATTTACTGCCACACAATAAGACTGGGAGTCAACCTCCCCTTTTGATTCCACTACAGCATTTCAGAGTTTCCCCAGAGCCACAAGATGTTTCCCAGTCATGCGTTCCTTGCAAAAGAGAAGGCTCCTTTCCAAAATCTGTCCGCAAAGGTTCCCACACGAACCCCATGCAATTTGAGTTCCCTAACCTCATCCCAAGGAACAAATCTCCGAGGGGCTCTTCCACTTATATACATCATTGAGATACTGCCCACGTAAAGACAACTAATTCTGGCCACGTCTGCTGTTCCATCCTGTATTACCTTTCCCCAAAACTAGGCAGATAGAACAGAAATCAAGGATTTGTTTAGCAAAATTTTAGGCCAGGCTTTCTTGCAAGAGTGGAAACAAAAAGGTTCAAACAAATACAGTAATTCTAGACTAAGCGCAACAGACAAATATCTCTCCAGCTCCTAAATTCCTCCAAGCCTGGTCAGCTGACAACTGTCCTGGTTTCAGCTGGGAAAGAGTTAATTTTCTTTCTAGTAGCTGGCATAGTGCTGTGTTTTGGATTTAGTATGAGAAGAATGTTGATAACACACTGATGTTTTCAGTTGTTGCTAAGTAATGTTTATACTAACTGAAAGATTTTTCAGCTTCTCATGCTTGGCCAGCGAGAAGGCTGGAGGGGCACAAGAAGCTGGGAGGGGACACAGCCAGGGCAGCTGACTCCAACTGGCCAAAGGCATGTTCCATACCATGTGACATCATGCCCAGTATATAAACTGGGGGGAGCTGGCCTGGGGGGATCGCTGCTCAGGAACTAACTGGGCACTGGTTGGTGGGTGGTGAGCAATTGCATTGTGCATCACTTGTTTTGTTTATTCCAATCCTTTTATTATGATTGTAATTTTATTATTGTTATTATTATCATTATTAGTTTCTTCCTTTCTGTTCTATTAAACTGTTCTTATCTCAACCCACAAGTTTTACTTTTTTTTTTTTCCCCCAGTTCTCTCCCCCATCCCACTGGGTAGGGTGGAAGTGAGCTATCAGCTGTGTGGTGCCTAGTTGCTGGCTGGGGTTAAACCACAACAAAGACATTCACAGCAACATCACATCATCCTAGCATTGCCCTCAGTCCTGTTAACCTTCCTCTCTCCCTTTACAGAATACAACCATATCCCAATGCTAAAGATAACTTTTCATTTTTTTCCTGGAACAAGGGGATCTTGGGGATTTAAAGGCAGCCTCCCATCTCCAGTTCACAGCACATCAGTCACATGCTTATCAAACTACACAACTGCTACCGACAGTCCTTCCTGACGCCATCCAGGGTTTATTTTTTCAGTCTTTTTAAGCCTGCAGACAGCTACTCCCAGAAGAATCTGAACTCTTCTATTTACACAAGGCTATTCGTATACTCGCACTAAAGATTATCTGGTCTTTAGTTGCACCTACAGATTGTTCAGCTCCTAACCCCCACAAAGATTTTTTTTTTTTTTTTTTTTTAAACAGAAAACACAGGACATATTGCAACTAAGGATGACAAAGACATTAAACATTTGCCTGCCTGTACTTGTCTGGAACCAGAGGTCCACCTTCTTCACCCTGGCTCTGCCAGCAGCTCTTGCAATACATCTAACTCCAGTGCCAAACTTTCCTGCTCTATTAGACCTAACACTTCCCATTCTGGCTCAACACTCTGAAGGTGTCAACATTAGCCAAACCACTCCATTGCTTTTTGCTGTCTAGGAACGCCAGTCCTTCTTTGCCACCCTGGCCGCACTGCTTGGCATTAATAAAAACTGGGAAGCAGAACATTCTTAGGGCTTGGGAACTTTTACCTCAATGTTGCTTCTCAAAAAAAAAAAAAAAAAAGCCACAACCTGTTCCTTACTCTGCCCCATCCCACTATTTCCTAACTCTCAGTAGAACCACTTATCTTCCTCTATAATGTTAAAGAAGTTGTCCTGCTCATGTTAAACAGCAAAAATCATTACCTACATGTTTCTCAATTTGGAGCCAAAATATTTATCAGACCAGATTACTTGCTCATTGTTCCTTTGTGGCAGAGGCATCTTGTTGTCACTTCTCTGAACTTACCTGCATTCCACACAAAAAAAACCTGCAAGAATTTCCTAATACATTCTCTCCCCGCATATGTGTTATATTCAACGGAAGAACAACTCTGAATATCATTTTCAGGGCATCAAAAAATGATCTTAGCTACAACAATTAAAGTCTAATTTTGTCATACATAGCAGCAGTTCCCGCTAAGTTCTTTTCTCAGATCTGGTCTTGTCAAATAGAATTCTTGCAAAACATTTTTTTAAAAAAGAAAAACCAAGTAGATGTCATTACAAAATTCAGTTCACTCTTAGGACTACTACTTATGACTTTTATTACAGCCAGAGTGGCCTTTCTGTGAAGAAACATCCACTGTTTCCTGCATATCATTAAACCAAAGAGGGAACCAGCAACATGAAACTTAAGCATCCACAACGCAAGCTCAGCACCCTGCCTGTCCCATATCCTGTTACTATCAGGGAAGATTTTTTTATTTCTTAATTTCCTAACCAAATCTGAACACTGGAGTACTCAATTCAACTTCCAAAATGTTGACCTAGCTTTTCTTCAAACTTCACCTTCAGTTGTCCTGGGGAAAAAAAAACAAGCAAAGAGCGTGCACACGAATGCAACTTCTGAGTACTCCAAGAGGGTACTTTCAGATCTGCTCTGCTGGGAATTTACAATTACTGAGACATGCTTTTTAAAATTATTCAGGAATATAGTTGCTTAATTTCATAAATATTAAACCTATGCATATCGCTTATTAACATTTGGTAGCTAATGCAACCACAGAGAAGCAAGTCAGATGTCCTTCTTTCTCACAAACCCACAGAATTATTGGCTTGAGTTATACTGCAGTAGAATGCAATTAAAAGAAAAAAAAAAAAAACCACCTAACATCAAATTGTTTAAAAGGTTACTGTGTTTGCTTTCTTTTTGAGAAGCACTTATTTTAAGCATAGAGATTTACCACACCTGTGTTGGACAATTACCATGCCGGACATTTACCATATTCAACCTTACCATGGTAAACATTTACCCAACAAAAAGGGTAGAGCATGTTTGAAGACTCCTCAAGCTGGGCACCCAAACCCATTAGCCATTTTCATTATCCCAGGCTGCAGATTTTAGCCAGACTGAATTTTCAGAACCAAGGAAAAAGAATTTACTTCTCAATTTACTGATTGGAGATTGAGGATACAAACAATAGCTTTTCTTTTGCCATGGTTACATCTCAGAGCAGAACTACAACTTAAATTTTCGAAAAGTATTTACGAGGAATGAAGAGTAGAGCTCTGCTAGCTTTGCTAAGCAGACAAGAAGTATTACTAAGCAGACATGCCAATTGATAGCTCAACAGAGAAAAGAGAAGATTTTCTAAATATGTCAGTTGTAAAACAAAAGAATAATATAACTGAAGCATTAACACCACTTCATCAGAAGTATTAAGACCATGATTCAGAGTGAAATTTAAAAGCAAATATTCATTGTCAAAACTGGATGGCAGAAGGAAATAGCCTCTTGGGTAATTCAGCAACGATTTAATCACCTCCCATGACTAACTCGGAGAGACTTTGGAAGAGTAATGGGACGGAACGCAGTCCAAAGAGCATCTAACCCCAATTAATAAAAACAGGAATAACTTCAAAAAGACAAAGAAGAAAGATGACCTAGATTTCTATTCCCTAAGAAGTCATGAAAAAGCTTTCTTTCTGAAGGATCACATTCCACTTTAAAAAAAAGTAATTTTGCTTCTTCCTTTGAGGATGCAGACAGGTTATGGTTGTGCAACTATTTCAACCAACCACCAGTTAACCTAACTTCCCTTGGTAGAACTGACAAAGGTGAGTAAAAACCTCCCCGATGTGTCTCCCAACTCACCCAGAAGAAACAAAGAGATTTCTCTCAGAGATGTAAATCGTTGGGAATGAAATAGGCTACATAGTTTTCAATACTTACCTCACCAAAGCAAAGTAGTCATTTTTAGGACCACACAAAATTCCTTTTCTGGTTGAGATTTTTAGCTACATGTAGTCCCAATCTGCTTTATTCCACCAAGACTACATAGTTTTTCACGCAAGTACAAATCTACCACCCAGGAATCTAATTTGAGATGTGATATGGCAAGAGCAGCAAGAAAACAAGCCTAAGAGACAAAACAGAGCACTTGCTCTCCCAGATAAGCCACCTTTTTAAGCATGCAGCTTCACAAAATGGTGCAAGCTAAATTAACATTGTGCCATAGCAAGGTCCTTCCTTCAACCCTATTCCTACCTTACTTGTGGACGCACGTTCCTACAGATTAACTTGCACCACCTCTGATGCCTGTCTACCATTCACAAGCCACTCCAACTCACTAGCCCTGTACAAACACCACCACATAACTTATCAAAAAAGCTTCTCATTTTCTGCCAGGTTAGCAAACTAGATCAGCTCCTGCAAGGAGCAGTAAGTACTAGTAATTACCAGAGTATGGTGACTCTTTTCCTTGTGCCTGCTGCCTGTTAACGGGTCCTGCATTCACATGCACATTTCTATGGTTCAACCAGCACTACTCATACCATTTACACTCATGAGCCTGCACCCCACTTTTGTATTAATAAAAATGTCGTAGCCTAAAAATCATATACATCACAGCCAACCTTTATGGTGCAAATGACAGCCCTGAATACAGTATCATTGTCTTTGTATATCTTGCATTTAAGATATTTTCTTTAGGAAAAAAGCTTGCCGAATAAAATTCAAATATGTATTTAAGCACCTAATTCCCACATGCTCAAGTTCAAAGTTCCAGGTCTGACAGATCCTCACTTCTTACTTCTAGTTAGACTTCTTCACTCAAACTCACTTGGCTGAAATACAGTTTTATGTTATTTTCCACAATCTCCAGGGCTTCCCCCCATCTTAGAAGAAAGGCATTTTCTTGAACCACACTGCAGAGAAGAATGCAGCAGGAAGCCAAGCAATCCTTTCACTTGGAAGGAGCTTAAACAAGAAGATTCCAAACTTTTTTTCTGATGACTCCAGCCTCATGCACTGGCATGAGACCCCGCTGCCCCAAATTCACCAGGGATGTTCCTACTTCCAACTCCGGGGGAATCTGACAGCCACAAAACTCCAAATGCTCCTGACATTAAAATAAATATGCAAATAATGGAACCTCTGTTTCTTCATTTTAGCAGCCGTTAGCACCGCAATTAGAGTTCTCAGAGGATGCACTTACCCCCTAATGAATCCCTGGAACAGCCATAACAGGGTGCAGGGCAGATTACAGAATCCCCACAACACAACTCAGTGAATTGATGTCTCCCCTGAGCAACGCAAAGCTGGGCCTAGAGATAGCAAGCATTTTTATGCTGTCTTCATTTTGAAGCCTTATTAACAAATTAAGCAAGAAATAAACACATCTCCCTCCGGGAAAAGGAGAAAAAAAAAAGACCTTTTAATAAGCAGCCTAGACACCTTTCCATAAGTCTCTTGCAGACAGGAAAAAGACACCAGAAAATCTTATAATAGAGCAAGTTCCTTAACTGCCATCTAAGATTGCAGCAGTACATGAACAAACCCAAAACCACTACACTGGCAGCAGCTGAAATCAAGCCTATCGGTTTTCTGTGGAGGCTGCTCTGGTACCTGTGCCCCTGTCTCCCAGAGATGTCAAGCATGGGAAAGACACTTTGCAGAGACAGCACAACAGCTGGCATGACACTGGGGAGGAAAGGGAGTTTCTTTGCTTTTGTTGGTCTGCAGACATCCACGTTTCCTCTCTCTACGAGTCAGGATGGGTCACAAGTAGCTGGAGCAGCAGGACTGACTCCTAAGAAAGAGCTTTACATACCAGTTTCCCTCCTCCTCCCTATAGCAGGCAGTGAGACAAAAAAGCTGAACCAGCAGCCCCAGTTAACTACCTTTTTTACCTAAGATTTTCATGTCTGATTGTTGGAGACCATATGGTCCAAGTTTACAGCCAACAGTAAATTTCTTTACCCAGTCCTGTTTGCAGTAACAACCTTAACATTCTTTTAATGCAGTTTTCGGTAGATGCATTTCCTTTCCTCTTTATGTAAGTAAACCAGTGGGATATGCTTAACCTGCCTCCTAAAACTCAACACAGGCCACAAAATCCAAGCAGGCAAAGTAAAAGATAATTCATGATCCCAAATGAAGCCAGGTGGATTACAACTCCATTGGCAAGCACGCACCCAGCATCTGTACACTCAAACCAGACATTAGGAATCGTCTGAATAATCAAAAGTTGTCACGCATGCATAAAGGCTTTTGAATATAATTCTTGAGAGTGAACTTTTAAAAGAAGGCAAAGCCATCAGTGCACCTGAGAAACTAATACACTGCAGAACTTTAATCAAGCATTGCTCCATAATTAGACACACTTTCCCCCGCACAAAAGCATCTTTAAAGCCAAGTATCTGATGCCTTGAACCTCTGCTATACTTAAGAAAATAAACTTTAAAAGACATTCATTATTCTTGAACTGAGCACTTCCATACTAAGTCTCATCCTAGAACAACTTTTAACTGCTAATTTATCATCTTCCCTCCCGGTGACAGGGAAGATTTATAGTGGAAAAGGGTTATTTAACATTACTCTAATGCCAAAACCACATGGTATTACACTTTTGGCGATACTGGTCAAGAAGCAATAACCAAGGAAAACAAAATACTAAGAAATAACCCACCCCCACCCCTGAAAAAAATATTCACATAATTGTAAGTCTTGGCATGGTTCCATTGGAATAAACTGCAATGGAAGCCCAATTTGAAGGATGTTTACAGCCGAGACCCAACGCCCGATTTCATCCTCTCACACTCATCTGCCTATCCCTTATCTCTACCACAGCACTGCTGTGCTTATCAGCACGCTGACCCCTGCTCTGCCACAAGCGGACATGAACACATTCCGGAGCCCCACTGACCACAGGGGAACTGAACACGGCAAACATGCAGCATTAGGAGAAGGCCACTGTGAGTTCTTCTAACATAGGGTCAAGCACACTGACACAGGAAGATACAGAAAGGACCAGGCAGGAGAAACAGCTATCTGCATATGTTGCTGCCAAGATCCAGAATTAATTTGTTGGCAGGATCAAGGTCACAGTAAAAGAGAGATGGGAGGCCAACACAGGTACTCTAACACATAGTATCTAACCCAGATGAGCAAGATTTAAATTAATGAAGTGGGGAAGAGGAGAAGAATGAACAGCCAAGCCTCCAAAGCACAGGACTTCATAGCAAGAGGAACCTTCACTGCAGGCATCTGTCAAAAAAGAAGGAACAAACAGGACACACACTGCCCAACAAGTTGTCAAATACTTTGAGATTAACTTTGTTTATATAGGAGGTGAGAAGAAAAAAGAAAAAAAAACCCCCCAAAAAACCCCAACCCAAAAAACACCACATGTAACCATACACAATAAAAGGAAGGCTCTTCTAGTTTCATTCTAACCAAAGGGGAGGAACTGGCTAAGAACGTAAAAGTGGAAACAACTTGGCTGACAGAAGGCATAAGGCAGCAACTCTCGCAATTCTTCAGAAGGGCAAAACAGAGAGCCACAAAATAAAGAAAATGAACTAATGGTAAAACCACAAGCTATCTGAAACCTGGGAGAAAGACCTGAAGCTTACTGACATATCATCTCAGCTAAGTATAGGCTCTTCAACGACTTGAAATTCAAGAGATTCTGCACAAGTGCAAATCAAATCACTGAAGGTCACTTAATAAAGTGACCAGCACAGTTAACAAAATAGGAACGGTCAAAGCATTAGGAAAGAAACTACTGGGAGGCAACACTGAAGGTAACATGAAAATATTCCTTCAGAACGTCTGCAGTGAAAGAAAGAGCAGTTAAAGTAGGAGCACATTAACCCACTATTCAATGGGAAGGAAAAATCTCTAACAGATGATGCCAAAGCACTTGGGGCTTTTTCTGCATCGATCTTCATTCAGTAAGAGGGATTAACTGGCTAATGTAACTCATAAGGCAGCAAAATGAGCAAGAACACAAGCTAGAACCGGGAAACGCATTAGAGCAATTGCTCCAAACCTCCCAAGCCAACAAAGTCAAGACTCTGAATTTCCTACGCTTATTTATCGGCAGACTTCAAACAGAAAGCATGACAAAGGCAATATGCTTCTGCTGACAACTTAATAAGCTTCCATAAACCTATGGACTATATTCAGGGGTTACAGCATTAAAAGAGTATGTCAAGGTTTTCAAGTCTGGTAGACATAATATTTACCTTTTGAAAACTGACAAAGGCAGTTATCAAAGACTATCTCTGCTCTCTGCACTAAGTTCCAGCAGCCTGAAGAAAGGGAAAAGCACCTGCCTCAGAAGAGCAGGAAACTGAATACACAGGGAAACACGGACCAGTAAGGGTTACTGTCAGTCCCTGGGAAGATGCTGAAATAAATAATCAGACAAACGACCTACCTCCTGCATATTTCAGATAATGAAGCAGATAAGATCCAACCCACAATTTGTTAAGAACAAATCATATCAAACAAATTTTATTTACTCCAATGACACAGTAACAATGTAGGTAGCAAAACGGCAACTAGAGGCAATATAGTTTGCGTTTAACTAGACTTTTGACACTCTTAAATTGACGGTCATATAATCTAAACAAATACGGTACATACTGAAGTACTGAGAGATGATTAGAAACCCATACCCAGAGATAAGTTATCATTATTTCAGTCAGAAAGAAAAAAGGTAGCAAGCCCATTCACATGGCTCTAATCTTTTAACATTTTCCACTGTTACAAAAAGTAACCTGGGGGGCTGGGGGTAAAGGCTGTTTAGCAAGGACCTTCCTGCAGGCAACTCCGTATTTTGCTCTGCCTCAGTTTGATTCTTGTGGTCACAAGCAACAACTTTGAAGATCTCCCAGACAACAACTTGTCCACAAATTACACATGGGAAAATATCAGGACAGAAAGGTCATTTACTTAAGTTAACAGTATAATCTAGGACAGTTACAAGCGCTTGGATGGAGGGACTCAGAATCCAAAGTCACTTGAAGCAAGAGCAAAAGTCACCTGAAGTAATACGTAGTTTGACAGAGCAAAAAGGTAAGAGTAATCAGCTGCATAACACAACATGGAAGGCAAGGTTAAATACTGTTCTGGCTAAAGGTATGTTGAGTGGTAAAGTGCTAAAGAATCTGGGTTTATGCTGAACATAAATCACACATATCATTGCAAAAAATAAAAAATATGTAAAGACTTATCATCCTACTGAGATGTATGAAATGCAGGTATCATATGAAACGCGCATGAAATAATTTTGACTCTGCCTGTTGTACTAAGGACTCAGATGGAACACTGTGTCCAGTTTCAGTGTTCCAGAAAAATGCAAACCAAGTGGAAAAAGCCTCAAGAAAAGCAGTGAAAATAACCCACAGATGTATAAGAATAAAAATTAAAAAATCACTGAAGAGAAGAGACCGAAGGAATGGGATTTCTTAAGTGTGGAAAACACCACAGAGAAAGCACCCAAAACACGTGACACATTCCTGCAGAAGAGGTGCAGTTCACAAGGTGTATAAAATGCATGTTAGAATTCTTCAATGCTTAAACTATAGCAAATAAATGTAGATTAGAAATTAGAAGTATTTTCAATGGTAAGAACAGCAAACTATTGGAATAGATTGCCTAAGAAGGGTAAACCTCCATCAGAAACTTATGTTAGCTCATTTGCTTTGAGAACTAGTTAAACATTCCTTCCTTGTGCCTGAAACACCCTGAATTTATGAAAGAACAAATGTCAGTTACCTCCCCTTTTTCCCTCATACTTCATTCACAGGTGCCTCATCTGAGCTTCCAGCTTCTAGATGATCAGTTATTACGAGAATTTATTAACCGTTACTAAGAAACTACTTCCAGCATGAAAGCTTTGTAACATCATATGGATACAATAATAAAAACACAACCTTAAAGGAGTTATTGGAAGGATATTACAGAGGAAAAGTGACCCACTTGAACCACATCAAGACGGAGAGTCTTTAATTACAACAAAAGCAGAGAAATCCAGAGATCCCACTTCCACAGTGACTTGAACTTTACCCTCATACACATGCTTTAAAGCAGTGGTGCCCACCTGCACAGATACCCTTTGCTGGGAAGGTAAAGGAGGGACTAATAGACCTTGCTGGGTCCAGGTAAGGTCAGTCTGGGTGGGTCTGCATAGCCCTCTCCCAGTAAGCACCCTGCAGAGATACCCGGCTGGCTCAACCCAGGGCCACGCGGATCCAGACTACTGATCTGGTCTTGGATAAAACACTTGCCAAATGCAGAAGTGCAAACAACAAGAGCTGAGGGAAGCAGAAGCAGTCCTTGTGCAGCTGGAAAAAACAAGGAAAGCAAGACAAGGACATCAACCCCAAATACGGTGTCAGCAGCTGGACCCAGTAAAGCACAAAACATGACTAATTTTCTTAAGCGAAGCTCAGCTACAAAAAAACCACTGAGAACCAAAGTAGGAGAGCAAACTGAAACATGCTGTCCTCTGCTGGAAGTGCCTCTGGAGGAGCTTGAAAGCAGAAGATCATCAAGACCACTAGTCCTTTGATCTTCACTGGAATACAAGATAGAAGCACCACTTGAAACCTGCACTGCCTTGCCTAAATGTGGCTGTTACCTTTTGAACTCCAGCTAATGCTGCACTTCTACATAGCCAGCATCACTGTCACCGAAGGGGCACTCCTGATGACACCCTCTCCACAACCACCACTAACTACTGGGACATCATCTGCTGCTCTCCCACACACCTTCCCTCATGGCAACAGAAGTGTTTATGTGGCCACAGAGAGCAGGATCAGGGAACCGGATGAAAGCTAACGCTTTTTATCTAAGAAAATAACATAAATCCTTTGTTGCAATCCAGTTCCTTCATCCTGTTCAACACTGTGTCAAGTTAAGTAAAGCTTTCAGGCTGTGTCTTTTCAATGTAATTCATATGCCATTTAAAAATATAAACAACTTAACATACACATCACAGGAAAGATGAAAATACACAAAAGATGAACAAACAACAAAAAAAAAAACCACCAGAAAGGGCTGCTACTGCAGTATGAGGCTTCTATCATATGTATCCAGAAAGAATTTAGGTTAGAACCTTTAAAACTTCCACACTAAGGAAGATCTCCAGATCTGAAAATGAATGATTTCAGACTACGTATGACTTAAAACAGCTAGAGCCAGTGGTGGGAATTATCTAAGTGTTCATCTCTGGGGAAAAAAAACTCGTGACTCTTGTTGCAAAAAAAAAAAATACTGAATGAGTAAACACCACCACCAGCACAGGTTCACAAGAGGATTTTCCAACATTTAAACCAGCATCAAACCTTCAGACAAAGCATTCCTCATTCAGGAGAATTAACACGCCAAAAAAATAACACAAATCACTTTTTTTTTTTCCTTCCCTTAACTATCCAAGCACAGTATTAAATACAAGTAAGAAGTGTTCAAGTTGATGAGAAATGTATTTTTCTCTAGGTTCCCCGTTTCATACCCCGAAGCCTCACGCCCCTTCGGGACAGGAGCCGGTACCGAACACGCCGAGTCCCCTCTGTTTCCACACACACACACACACACATCCCCTCCGCCCTCCCCCGAGCACTTCCCTACAGAGAAGCAGCCGAACGCACCGCCTCAGACCCACACCGCGATCCAGCCCCTGGCCTCAAACGGAACCGCTGCCGCCGGGAGAGGCGAGCGGGGCACACGAGGGGCCCGCAGCCGCCTCGCAAACGCCCGCACGGGTCCCGCGGAGCCCCGCAGGACCGGGCCAGGCCGGGCCGGGCGGCCGGGGTCGCCCCCACCCCCGCACCGGCTGGGGGAGCGATCGTTCCCCTCAGGCCCCGCCGCCCGGGCCCCCCGCAGAGGAGCAGCCCCCGGGCCGGGGCGCTTCTCCCCTCACCGCGTCCATTTCCCCCCCCCCCCGCCCGGTCCCCCTCAGGGCGGGGCGGCGGCCCCACTCACAGCGTGTGCCCGCAGACGTTGACCATCAGCTTCAAGGACGGGTTGCGGTACTTGGTGGTCTTGCACCGCGGGCAGCCCTGGTCATCCATGGCCGCCGCCGCCGCCGCCTCCCCCTCCCTCCTTCCCTCCCTCCTTTCCTCTCTCCTTCCCTCTCCCTCCCTCCGCGCCTTCCGCCTTCCGCCGCGCGGTGCCGCCGCCAAAGGGGCCCGCCGGCGCCGCCCGCCGCCCCGCGCGTTCCGCCCGCCGCGGGGGCCCGGCCGGGCCCGGCCCGGTCCGCCTGGCTCCGCACCCCTCCCGGCCCCGACCACCGCCAGGCAGAGCCAGCCGGCGGCGGGGAGGGCCGGGGCGGCCGGGCCGAGCAGGTACGAGCCGACGCGGGCAGCACCTGCCTGGCGTTGGGGCGGGGGGGGGGGGGGGGGGCCGCAGGCTGTCCTGGCCCGAGAGCTCCGGTTGTAACGGGGGGGGGGGGGGGTAGAACAGGACAAGACAGGACAGGACACTCCCGCCTAATGAATAATCAACAGGAGGCCGCTGCGGGGCGGTAGCTCCCTCGCCCCGCTGCCGGCCCGGCCGAGGTGCCGTACCTCACCCCCTGAGGGTTTTAATTCTTCCCACCCCGGCGCCCTCCCCGCTCGGGGAAAGGCGCTTCGCGGCGGCGCAGGTGAGGGGAGCCGCCGCCCCCGGGGCCGTCCCTGCGGCGGGGCGCCGCGCTCCAGGTGGAGGTGGGGAGCGGAGGGGAGGGGGGAGAGGAGAGGAGCGGGGCCGTTTGATTGACGGTTGCCCTGGAGACGCGGGAGCCCCCGCCCCCCCCGGCGCGGCGCAGCCAATGGGCGGGCGCGGCCGGGCCAGCAGGCTGCGGTGCCATATAGTATTGCAGCGGGGCTGGGAGTCACGTTGGGGGGAGCCGCGGAGAGGAGCCCGTTTACACTACTTTGCTATAGCAGCTATCGTTAATGGTTATTGCGTGGCCGGGAGGAAACCTGATCGGCTAGAGCCGGCCGAGAGCAGGAGGAGGAGGAGTGGACTTTCCAGAGAGATAGGAAGGGGGGAGAGGAGGAGAAGGGGACGGGGGGAAGGGAAAAAAAAAAAAGAAAAAAAAAAAATCAAACCGAAGCATGTCTTCTGCCTCCCCCACGGACGAGATCACGAGCGCGGTGGAGATCAAGCAGGAAAATGTGATGGAAATCCTCTCTGAAGCCAGCAAGGTGCCCCCCGACGGGGCCGCGGCGGGAGCCCTCAACCCCGCGCCGCCGCCGCCCCCTCCCGCCGCGGCCCCGTTCCCCATGGAGCACGCAGGCTCCGCCGCCGCCGGGGAGGAGGGAGCCGCGGACCAGGTACTGCTCCACACGGAACTCCTGGCCAGGAATCACCACGCTGCCTCCTCTCCCTCCTCCTCCTCTTCTTCTTCTTCTTCTTCTTCCTCCTCCTCCTCGCAGACCCCCCTGGCTTTCTCCCCGGACCACGTCGCCTGCGTCTGCGAGGCGCTGCAGCAAGGTGGGAACCTGGACCGCCTGGCCAGGTTCCTGTGGTCGTTGCCCCCGAGCGATCTGCTACGTGGCAACGAGAGCCTGATGAAAGCCCGGGCGCTGGTGGCTTTCCACCAGGGCATCTACGCCGAGCTCTACAGCATCCTGGAGAGCCACAACTTCGACTCCTCCAACCACCCGCTCCTGCAGGAGCTCTGGTACAAGGCTCGCTACACCGAGGCGGAGCGAGCCCGGGGCAGACCCCTGGGGGCGGTGGACAAGTACAGGCTGCGGAGGAAATACCCTCTGCCCAGGACGATCTGGGACGGCGAGGAGACGGTCTACTGCTTCAAGGAGAAGTCCCGCAACGCGCTGAAGGAGTTCTACAAGCTGAACCGGTACCCCTCGCCGGCCGCCAAGCGCAACCTGGCCAAGATCACCGGGCTGTCCCTCACCCAGGTCAGCAACTGGTTCAAGAACCGCAGGCAGCGGGACCGCAACCCTTCCGAGACCCAGTCCAAAAGGTGAGGGCAAACTTTCCTCCCCGCCCCCTCTCCCGCCCGCCTGCCTTCCCTCTCCCGGCTCTTTCTTCCCTTGCAAACATGGCGCTTACCTTCCGTGCGCCTCGTCCTCCCCTCCTTCCCCCCTCCCCCGCTCCCTCGCTCCCAACACACCCACCCGGGCCCGGGCACGCAGGCATGCGAGCCGCGCCGAGGCAGAGCGGGGAAACTTTCCCGGCCCCCGC
The DNA here is from genome assembly GCF_900496995.4 of Aquila chrysaetos chrysaetos. NCBI lineage: Eukaryota > Metazoa > Chordata > Aves > Accipitriformes > Accipitridae > Aquila > Aquila chrysaetos. The sequence continues at coordinate 7,476,891 of NC_044005.1, read as the reverse complement.
CACCCCCTTCCACCTCCCCGCGCTCGCCTCTCCCGCCGCGCCCGGCCCGCGCCGCCGCCCCTTCCCCCCGGGCCGGGGGAGCCGCCGGGCGCCCCGCGGACGCTGGCGGCGCGGCGGGCTCCGGGGAAGGGACGGGAGAGGGGAGACGAGACGGGGGGGGGGTGTTCGTTCCCCCCCCGCTCTCCTTGTTTTTATTCGATTGTCGCTCCTGACAGAGTTAATCATTGACGGCGGCCGGAGGACGCGCGGGGGTGTGGGGTCCCGCCGCTCGCTCTGTTTTGAAACCTGACTCGGGAGCGGGCCGGGCTCGGGTTTCAGCGGGGGAGCGGGGCCGGCCGCGCCGCGCCGGGGCCTCGCCTCGCCTCAGCGGCGGCACCGCCGGACTCGGCCCGCCGCAGGCCTCCGCCTCCAGCCCCGCGGCCGGTTTGCTTCCCCGCGGGGCGGGAGAGCCTCCCCCCCCCCCGCCCGGCCGGCCCCGCTCCGCCCGCGCCCGGCCCGGGGCTCTGCCCGGGCTCACCCCCCCTCGGCCCCGGGCGGTGAGGGGCCGCGGCGGGGGCTCGGCGCCGCGAGGCGGGCAGGTGGAGGTGACCTCCCCGCTCCCGCCCCCCTCCTTCCTCCCGGGGCAGGGACGGGAAGGGAGGGGAGAGACGAGGAGGGGGGGAAGAAAGAGCGGGGAGAGGGGGAGGAAGGGAGGGAAGGAGGGAAAAAAGCGGCGGCCGGCGGAGGGCCCCAAGGCATTTCTCAACCAAGGGCGCGATTGTGCGGCCGCGGCCCCCTCTCCGCGGGACACATCAAAGGGCGGGGGGGGGGGGCGGGCGGGGGGGAGGGAGCGACCGAAAAATGCAGCCGAGGGCGGACCAGTCAGCAAAAAAAAAAAAAAAAAAAATACCCGGCGCAGCTCCGGGCGGAGGGGCTCGGCGGGGCGGTGGCGGCGGCCCGGGGCGGCCCCGCGGGGCGCGGCACAAAGGCCGGCCGGCCCCCCTCACCCCCCCGCCCCGCTCCTTCCCCCGGCCGCCGGGCAGAGCCTGAGGTGCCTCCGCCGGCACCTGGGGGTAGCGCGGGCGCGGCCCCCGGGGGGGCTCCTCCGCCTCCTTCCCCCCGGGCCGGGGGTGGCGGGGGGCCCGGGGGCGGCAGGCCGAGGCCGGGAGGGTCGGGCGGTGCTTCCCGGCCTGCTCTCACCTCCCGCAGCTGCCGCCCAGCGATTTACCACATGGCTGCGGCCGGTCTCACACGTGTGGGCACCCTGGGCCGGTGGAGGGGGGGGAGCTCGGGCAGCCCCCTTCGGTCGGATGGCCGGGGAGGGGGGATTTATTTACAAGTCCGTAACCCAGGCTGTAAAGTTTGTCCTCGGCGAGCGTGTGATTTGATGTGTCCTTTTCCAAGAAACCTCCCCCTTGGCTTGAAATTCCGTTTTAAAGTGCCTCGTGAAGGCAAAACACCGAAAAAATTGCTCGGGAAAACTCTGACGAACTGTATCAAAGCAAGGAGTCCCCCTTGGTGCAGAGCTCGCTGGCACGCCGTGGTAATGCAATGTCATCTCTCCGTCTTTTCCCATAGCGAGTCAGATGGCAACCCTAGCACGGAAGATGAATCCAGTAAGGGGCAGGAGGATTTATCTCCCCATCCGCTCTCCAGCTCATCCGATGGCGTTACCAGCCTCAGCCTTCCTGGCCACACGGAGCCCGTCTACATGCAGCAGCTCGGAAACACTAAAATAGCCTTGAGCTCATCGGGCGTCTTGTTGAATGGAAACCTCGTGCCTGCCAGTACCTCTCCCGTCTTTCTCAATGGTAGCTCTTTTCTTCAGGGACCCAATGGTGTCATTCTCAATGGACTCAGCGTGGGGGCTTCGCAGACGGTTACCTTAAATTCGCCCAAAACCACGTCGAGCGTTGTGAGCAACGGGGTGGCCATTACTGACATACTGTCATCTTCATCAGAAGACGTTAAGGACTTCAAACTTCTTCAGGCTTCGGTTCCCAATGCCGCAGCAGCCACCTTCACCCCCAGCAACATCCCGGTCTCATTCCCAGGGTTGATACCGAGCTCAGAGGTGAAAAGGGAAAGCGTACAAACTGCTGCTTCCCAAGATGGAGGCTCCGTAGTTACTTTTACTGCTCCTGTCCAAATAAACCAGTATGGCATTGTCCAGATCCCCAATTCAGGAACAAATGGCCAGCTGCTGAACGGAAGCATCGGTTTTTCTTCTCTGCAGCTGCCTCCCGTTTCTGTGGCAGCTTCACAAGGTAAAAGTTTTGTCTCTTACAGCAAGAGGTATGAGAAAAAGTTGGAATCGGGCACACTTAGCATTTCAGAAGCTGTGGTCCTTTTCCTCCAAGGTACCAGGATTGTATCTCAGCCACAGCCACACACAGTACATCAAATAACACCTTTTGCCTTCCTTTATAGTGGGTTATGTGTGTGGGCAGACTGTTAGATGAGGGTGAGCTCCTCTCCTAAGAGCAGAGAAGGAGGTCTGGTATTTTACACCCCTTTCATCTTATGCTGTTCTCAGAAGTCTGTGATACCAGTCTTCACAAATATCTGTAAATTTTACACGTTTCGGTAATTCAAAATATTTCCCATTTGCCGTTGAAATCTTTTAATGAGAAGGTTAATGAAAATTGCAGCAGCTGGAAATAGTTACTGTTGTTCTTGTGGTGGTAGTTTTGGTTTTTTAACCAAAGCATTTCATAAAAATAAATTTTAAATGGCTATAGACACAACAAGACCAAGCAGTTACACTCGTACATTTTCGGTTCTATAATTAAGAAAGATTAAACTGCAGGGAAACAATAGAAATATGCAATAGCTTGTAGATATAAAATGCGAGGGTATTCGGATAAAACTGCCCTCAGTCCAAGGGAAATATGTCATCGCAGGTTCACGTGCCAAGTGTGCAGGCTCCTCCCAAAGTTTGCTTTAGAGTTTGTCTTAACATACCATAGACTGAAACTTGGGGCCAGCCAGGAAGAATCCCAGGGAGCACAAGCCTAGTTCTGGATCCTTGTTCTGAAGCAGGTCCATTATAAAGCACAACTTAACAGCTTTGTTACTCATTAGCCACTGTATCTTTGGTTATGAAAATTATAAACTTGAATGAATCTTTCTACTTTCAGGAGCTGTGAGTACTGTAATGAAAATCAAACTGTGTTCACGTTAGCTTATTTGAATTAAACGTGTATAGGGAGTGAATTTTTCTTGCTGTTAATACGGGGAGGAGCACTGAAGCTCTACAAACATTTTAAATGGCTGTGCAATTATCCTAAAATGTGGCACTCACAGTCACTGGAAGTTGTTGGTACGTAGTTTAACCAAGATGAAAAAGAGAAGACATTTAGTCTGAATACCACCTGTAATTACAAAAGCCAGTTAATCCACGTGCTCCGAGGCATAAACTGACAGCCAGCAAAGGTGAGAAAGAAAGTTCTGTCCCTTAAGTAGTGTGGGACTATTGTATTTGAAAGTCCAAAGATTCATAATAAGCTCCTCTCTGAATATTTTCCCTGTTGTTAAAACTACCGATTCCCACTGGAGAGTGATCCACCATATGTCTAGTCTGGTGCAGAGAAAAGTCAAGATCTGCGTTTGCTGCTTTGATTTCTTTTTCTTTTTGTTTTTCTTAACATGAGAAGGTTGGATAGCCAGCTGCCTATTCCAAGTGAAGTGTGCTGCAGGCTATTTTAAGTAAGCTGCAGTAAATGTTATCTTATTGCCAGGTAACTGCAAGTTGCCTCACTTTATTCTTCTAGTTTACGCGTATGAGTAACATCTTCCAAAAAATCATCATCGATTAACAGAAGTGAATAGGGAGCTAAAATATTCCCCAGGTGAGAAATTAATCTTCAGTGCTGTTCTAAAAAATTCAGCCTCTTACAATTAAACTGCTTTTGAGAAAGAGAGGCGTTTGAAGTGGGACCCAGTCCCAAGAGCCAGTATATCTTCTTTTAGGAATAATTATAATGACAACTTACACGGCATGTCCAGTAAAACCAACTTCAGGTCATCTCTGGCCACCTCTTCTTGCTTTGGCTAGCTGCAACATCATGCAAGCAGTGCCATGGCTTTCAGCGAGGGTAGGCAGTCACTGGGTGACTTCACACAGCGTGGTGGATGTGGTAGGGTTAGGCTTTTAGAAATAAGCGATAAAACAAGGTGAAAGGCAATATGTCTGAGTGCTTGATGGACTACCTAGTTAACCTGACAGAAGTTACTGGGTTTTGATGTTTTCTGTACTCGGGGTGACTCAGGTAGGTTCTGCCCAGAAGTAGTGGTTTTCATGTGACGTGCCTCCAGTTCCCACACACAAGCTGTAGTCTGTCACTGAACTATCTTTAATAGCTTTTCATGCTTCTATTCTTAGATAGAAATTGAGTGGTGGCAACTAGTGAAGGCCAAAGCACGTTCATTTTAGTCACGTGGCTGGGGACTCTTTGCCCCTTAATGAGAGTCTGAAAAATACCTAATATACAAGAACCTTTTTTTTTTTTTTTTTTCTTTCTTTCTAGAAGCAGTTTCTGTTAATGGCTTTTATTTCTTCATACCAAATTTTCTTTCACCTGTTATAAACAACACTGTTCTGTGTTGCATGAAATATTGGCATATGTGTGTACTGCAAACATAAAAAAGACCAAAACATCTTAACAAAGTGCCTGCACAACTCTCTGCCGGCTATAATCTGTTTTCCTTTCTTTTGCTTACCTTTCTCTAGGTAATGTTTCAGTAAATCCCAGCACATCTGACGGAGGAACTTTTACAACTGAATCTTCAACAGTGCAGCAAGGGAAGGTTTTCTTCAGCCCCCTTGCCCCGAGTGCAGTCGTTTATACGGTTCCCAATTCAGGCCAGGCAGTAGGCTCTGTCAAGCAAGAAGGACTGGAAAGAAGCCTTGTGTTTTCTCAGTTGATGCCAGTCAGCCAGAACACGCAACTAAATGTAAACATGTCTTCTGAAAATATATCCAGCGGAGGACTCCAGTCCCTGGCCTCCTCATTAGTGAATGTAACGCCCTCACATAATTTTTCCCTTACACCACCAACTCTCTTAAATGCTGCAGAACTGAACTCTGGCATCTCGGAGAGCCAGTCCATGTCATCGCCCGTGACCAGTACCTCTACCGTGATATCTATCAGCAACACTAACTATGCAACCCTGCAGAACTGTTCCCTGATTACCAGTCAAGATCTGTTGTCCATTTCTACAGCACAGCCTGCGCTTGGAGAAATAGTTTCTACAAGCGGAGACCGTGTCAGCCACCCCTCTGCACAAGTACATGAAGATTTTGTCAGAGAGCACAGGTTAGTTCTGCAAGCCGTACCTGACGTCAAAGAGAATTTCTTACCTAATTCAGAGAGTAAGTCAACTGGCAATTTAATGATGCTGGATTCGAAATCCAAGTATGTTATGAGTAACATGGTTGACACGGTTTGTGAAGAACTGGAAACGGACAAAAAAGAACTTGCCAAACTGCAGACAGTTCAGATGGATGAAGATATGCAAGACTTGTAACTTTTTTTTTTTCTTGCTTTCTGTTTTGATAGATAAGTCTCCTGTTGAGGCCCTAACAAGCACCAAGTGGGTTTTTTTTTTTGTTTGGTTTGTTTTTGTTTTTTTTTTTTCATTTAAAGAAAACAGAACATTTAAATGGTCTGAATCGATGTACAGAGGAATCTCTGGCAATGGAATTAGGTTGCCACACTTGGTTTGCATGCAGTATTCTCTTTTAAGCAGATTAAAGGAGAAAGGAAATGCCAGGGCAAGTACCGAGCGAATGGGTGCAGGTTTGGCTAAGAGACACTACTCTGATAATTTAACTAGACTCTCCATAGTACAACATACTCTCAACAGTAAGTATACACTCCTAACTTTAGATAGAAAACAAAAGTCTCGCTCCGAAAAGGTAGAAACAACGCGGTCATTTTTGCTGTTTACTTCTAGTCCATGGGCATTGAGAAATTTTTAAGGAACTCTAGACGATACCTCACCGGCTACTTCTATGTTGTTTGAGGTTAAGAAACGAAACAAAATCATAAATAATATTGTTACTGGTGTATTTGCTTTTTTTCCAGCAGATCTGCTTTCAAACCAAAAATGTCACATCAAACATTTACAGGTTTCTAAATGCTATAGCTAGCATTTTGTCAGTGCACCAGAAAAAGCATCATTTGAAACTCTAATTATGCAACTCAGAAGCTTTCTCTCCAGTATGAATGTAAATATTGTTTCAGTTCTTATAAAGGAGACTTTTTTTAAATTAGTACAATGGATTTTATTTATGGTTTATGTTCCCTTTCACTTTAGACACAAGGCATTGAAAAGGAAAACGTTTTCTGGCTGTTTAATTTATTTTTATTGTTTGAGCAGGAAGTAAACGTAGTTATTTCTGACAAGGTTTTACTTTTTTGTAGTTTTTCAAGCAATAGACTGTAAAAGTAAAATGTTAATCACACTGAAACTAGAAAATGAACTCCCAGTCTCACAAACCCAGGAGGTCCCTGTCTCTACCCCCTCTGTCTTTGTGTTCAGGGGTTTTTTTGTTTGTTTCGTTAGTAATTTGCGAATTAGTTGAACCTTTTTGTGTATTTTTTACAGAATTCCACGTGCCTTTCTTCCTAGTGGCCTTATCTTTGTTACTGAAGCACAGTGGCAGGAGGAATAAAAACACTGATTTGCAAATATCCGTCCTCAGGGCCAAATCCTGATGCCTTACTTCTGCAAGTAGACCCACTGACTTCGGTGCCCCTACTTGCACGAGTAAGAAGAGTTTTAAGTCTGTCAGTCATCGTGGGTGACATTTACTAGCGGTGCAGAGCGCCAAAGATAGGTCCTTCCGCAGCACGTCAGCAGGGCAGGAGGAGTCCGGAGAGGGACCATGGGCAGAGCCGTAGTGCCGAGGGAGAGGTCTTGGCTCCAGCCTCGGGCAGATGAACAGGAAAGGTTGGATGGGCAGGCCAGGGAAGGGAGCTCCATATTTACATGGACCCGTTGGCCAAATATATTGGCTCATGTGGGAGGGCTTCAGCTGCTGTTCAAGCAAGCAGGCCCCCATCCAGGAGTGCACTTAAGCGTGTATTTATATCTCCTTCCAGAATAAGCAGCGTGGGGGCTGATGGTGGGAACTGCAGCTGCCCGAAGGCCTCCTGGAAGCAGCCATGCTCTTTGCCTGGCTGGGGATGGGTCTTCTCTCCCTTCGCCCCCGTGCGCTGCGCCGGGGACAGCAGGAGCAGGTGGGCTCTGGGCAGGTAGAACAGCTCTTACCTTTTCTCCAGCGGAGTTTTTGTAGCATGGAAAAGCACATCCTTAAGCTTTAAAATAATAAGAAGAATGCAGATGTATAAAAATGACATGCTGTTAATCTTTGTGGTTTTGTTTTGTTATTTTTTTATTCTAATGTGAATATATACAGTAACTAAAGCATGTATTCATCCTCATCAGGGGCCTGGTCCAAAGCCTTTGGAAGGCAATGGGAAATGTTTTCATAAGCTTATGTGGGCTCCAAATCAGGCTCAGGACAAAACAAGATCACTTGTAAAGGGCAAAAAAATGGAAAGGAAAGAGAATAGAGGTAGCACATCCCGGTCTGTTTCTGTCTTGGTTGTTAACTGGTTCTGTGGAAAGCCTTTGAGGAATGAAGGTTTTTTTCTGTACGCCCGTGAGTGTGGCGTAGGCATCCTCACTGTTGTTTTGCACTATATTGAATACAGCGTGTTTTGCAAGGTATTCTGTGGAACCTTGAAGCTGAGCTCTGTCGGTAGGCACTGGAGTCCATGCTGCAAGCATTGGAGTCTCTAGGGCTGCAGGGAAAAGTGCAGGGAAAGGGAAGAGCAAGCGTGCAAGGCGTGCACTTTGCAGCTGTACCGAGTCACTGATGCTCTGCAAACAGAAGCAGCCCATAAGCAGTTGGCTGTCCCCACCTGCTCCCAAGCAAAAAGGGTGTTTAAGGCAAGCGCTTTAAAGTGGAGATTATCACAAGCAGAACATGGAGCTATACGTTTCCCTGGCACAACTTCCCTTGACATTCAGGGGATCTCTGTGTGAGCAGGGAATTGGATAGTCCAGAATTCTCCCCTCTGCTCTGCTTGTTTATGCTTGCTGCGCTCCAGCACGAGCAATCTGCTTCCCACCTCTTCTTTGCCCATAAAACCAAGATGATGATGACAATAACAGGAGATGTATCTGCCTTGCATGAATTTGTTGAACAGTTTGGAAAATTAGAAGGACGCTATATCGTTGTCATATTAATGGAGAACGTGTGCGTGGCTCTGAAGGAGTTGTTTGGGGCTTAACATTTCATCTGTGAAGCTCAGACTATATTTGGAGGCAAGCTAGAGTATTTCAGAGCACTCTCTTGGTTGTTGACACAATCAGGTCTCATAACTGAAAAGACTGCGGTGTTACACCAGTACCTGTTACTTTTTTTTTGTATTTTATTTTTCCTCCTTTGCATTTGTTGTGTTACTGAGGCTCTGAATTCTATGGCTTTGCAGCACAGTTGACATGAAAACTGTGTATGTTGTTACAGTGGCACGTATCTTGGAGTGTCTGGTACTTCTAATAGGAGACTTCCCGCTCTTCAGTGGGAGCGGAGGATGTACATAAAAGCAGTGGTTTGGGACAAAGTAAGATTAATCTATTCTAGTCTTCCAGATACCAAGTAACTTATTTTATTATTGTGTTTTACTCTTTCTTTCTCCCATTGAAACTAAGTGTCATTCCCTCCAGATAACGTAGTTATAACCTCATGTTTTCTGCAGGTACATATGCACAATATAAAGACTCATTGCACGGTACAGTGTTTTTAAAATAGATATTTAAATAGTAGTTTTACTCCTACTGTAAAATAAGAGTCAGTTTTTATTATGTGGCCCTCAAGCAAGCAGGCTAACTGCTCTAAATAGACAGTACACAGAGTCCCGAAAAGCATCTGCGGCCAGATCTTCGGCTGCTGTTAATAAGGCATTGCTCCACTGATTCCCAAACTAGGGATTTTACATGGTGTTTAGGGGATATGGATGCTCATGTCCCACACACGGGAATGGCAGTGAGTGTCTAAGCCCCACAGACAGTCCTTATTATCACATTCTGTTGTTCAAATGGAAGGTATGTCTATCTGGCATACATGTTCCTTCTCCCTCCTTCCTTCTCTGTTACAGATGAGAATAAAGGATCGTTTCAACTTCACATATGTTTGTAACTTGTAAGTCCACTGGAAATCTTACAGGAAACATTGCCAAATTCTACGACTTTTCTGGTCCCAGGCTCAGCTTTGAAAAATATGCTTAAAGTTTGATCAAATTCCTACAAAGCATGATGTTAAAAAAGCCTTTGTTCTTTACTACTTTTAACTAAAGCTGCCTCTGTTTCACCCGGAGTTTTGCAGAGAACCAGAAATATATTAAATTGAATGCTCTGTCTGGACTATTTGCAGCATTATTCCTGTGGTCTTACCTAAAAGGACATTTCAGCCACATAAATCACGGACATCGATCGGCCAGGTCCTCGGCTGGCTAAACTAGCACAGTTCCATTGACTTTAATGTCCTTTCACACCAGCCGAGAATATGGTCCATTCATTTCACTGGAGTTGGGTCAGGGACGGATTTGGCCCAGTATACGGTGGCAGTATGAACCAGTGCACAAGGCTGACACTCAGACAGTTATAACCGAACGGTCACAGTCTATCGAAGCATATACCTCTTTCAATTTACTGCTTTACCTTACCTGTGGATTCAGGAAGACGCATTCAGAAAGCTACTTTACCCAGAAGTAAGGCTGGAACCATCTTTATTGTTATTACTATCAATCCGAGATTAGTGACAATAATGGACAGATTCTGACTTCCAATCCTGCAAAATCACCTCAGTAACTATTTTCAGTTAAATTAAGCAGGGCAGAATTTGGCCCCATGTGCACAGGAGCTTTTCCCATGTGTAGATTTCCAGCACCTGTGCACTTTTCTTAGCAAGGGCAGATGAACAAGCAGCAGGGTGCATCCCTCCAGTTGCATTTGAAATATGTGTGCAGGACTCCTGGGGCCACGAATCGCCTAGTGCTTGTGGTCAAGAAGCATCTCAAATCGTAAAAAGAATAGTAATTTTATAACTCTGGAAACAAAAGTAATGACATTTTACAAGGAAGGAGACCTGAAGTCTTCCTGTATCTCCTAGCAGTTATTATCTTGAAGGATATTTTATACCTTACTTGTATGTTTCATATAATTTAAAACTAGCTTCTTAAATTTCTGAACTCAAGGAGGGGGTGAATCTTCTGACTTTCAGGATTCACGTTCAGAGGATGTTTGTTCTTTTGCTGCATGTACTGTTTGTCCAGAACTAACCAGTTATTTCTGCAATATGGGTTTATTGTGCCTTACAACAAATATGAAACTTAAGCGGAATGTACGCATTAGAGGAGGGAATAATCAGAAGACTTTACTGCACTGTTAGGTGATGTCGCCCCAGAGTGTATCATCAAACATATCTGTGCTTAATTACCCAACCAAAGAGATCTAAAGTATGTATGTTTGTTGTACTGTAATAGGGGTTTGTGCCTGGACAATTAAGTGTTTTATTTGTATTCTGAGATGATGTGAACTTATTTTTCTAAACACTATACTGAATAAACTTTATATTTATACACATCTTGTGTAAATATTTCTATTTGGATATAATGTGAGAGCTTTGAATTTTGTGTTAGAAAAGTAATCCAAAGTAGAAGCTTGGCTTTTAATGACTCATCGTGAAGGTGGTGGCAACTAGGAATGCCTGTGCTCACCAGGGAATTGATCTAAAGCCTACTTAAGCTAGAATGAGACTTTCTGTTGACTTGAGTGGGTTTTGTCAGACCCTAACTTTGCTTCTAAAATACTAAATTAAAAACCATAAATCTTCTATTTCATATCGAACCTAGCTATTAACTCTGTGTCTCAAACCAAATTTATACCATAATTAGATAGATAACTGTTTAAATGTATTTCCACCTACTAGTTAGGACTACACAGTATTTACTCACGGCTCCCATGGCATTGGGATGCTTTCTGTGTCAGGGTTTCTTTTGGGGTAGGTAAATACCTATTTATTCGCTAAATTTGTGTTTCTTGAAATTTTTCTTTAAAACGTTGCACTTGGTGTCAGACCTGGTTTTGGCAGACTTTTGAGAACAGCCTGAAATTTACGTTCCCTTGATGTTAAAGGATTTAAATACATTGCCATATTACTTCAGGTCTGTGCTCCAAGTACCAGGATTGCCTAGTTACGGTTTTGATGCCAAAGTGAATGACAGTAAGTTCAAGCAGACTAACCTGTACAGGTGAAATAGTTTCCCTCACTGGAGCTATATATACATTAGAGATACTTAAGAGCCTGCACATGCTAGCAGGAAAACACCCTTTCACCACTTAAATGGTATTTAGGCTACAGGAAGCAAGATTAGGTCTGTGAGATTAATTTTTTCAAATAGTCAGGTCCAGTTGTATATACCGATTATATTTTTAATCACTAAGACATTACCTTTCCTCACGGTTATTCACCATTCCTCCATCTTTCCCATTTATCGCAGCCGCGTCCCGCTCGCTCCACGCAGTGCCGCTGATGGCGGGCCAGATGGGAAAACCCAGCGAGCCGTCTCCCGGCCCTGGGAGCATCTCTCCCCGCTCTGCCTGGGGTTGACCCGCCTCGCACTCTGCAGCTGCCGAAGTAAATCCAGTTACCCAGGAGCAGCCCTAAGGTAGAGAGAGACAATTGCCTTGTTGCCCAACTCCTTTTCCTTCCCAGAAGCAGTGGGCGTGACTCAGTCCTCCTGTTCATAGCACTTCCCTTTGCCGTGCTTTGGTTTTGCCTGAGCGGTAGGACTGTGATAATATTTTCCTGCCCTGCAGATACCAAATTCCTGAAGGATCCCTGGCCAGCAGCTCTGTCCCAGCTTTGCTTGGAGCAGGGGCTGAGGCTCTAAAGCCTTCATTCGACCTGGCTGTGAGCAGCTTCTCCTCTCGTTTCTGCCCCATGACGCAGCCGGGGGGAGAACCACCACCGCTGGATCGGCTCCAGCCAGGGGAGATCCCCTCCGGGAGGGGGTTTCTGGCTGCGCAGCCCCCGTGCGCTCAACCAGACAAAGTGCAGGGGTTTGAGGGCAACCAAGAAGTGGAAAGTCTCGGCGTATGCAAATGTCAAAATTCTCCCTGAGCAGCCACCCATGCGGTATGCAGGATGAATCATGTCCTAACGGAGTGCATTCCTGCTACTTTGGAGGGCTTTGCAGATGTGTTCCAGGTCACCCTGGGCGAGAAAACCACACACAGCCACGGTTACTTCTTCCCTGGCAGCTTGTGCACAGATGGAGAAAAGGGGGACAGCACCTTCGGAAGGGTGGGCAGCTGGCTCCCCGAGCCCCCGCCTTTCACACGGGACCTGGGGATGCTGGAGGGAGGACCGGGGGCTGCCGAGGCAGTCGCTGGGATAAAGCTGGTAGTAGGGAGGCTCGGCGAGACGGGCGGTTGCTCTTGATCTAGCAGGGAGACAAGCTGGAAAGGGAGGCAACGTTGGAAGACAGCACTTTTTATCCTCTGTTTCTGGCTGGATTTTCCCCAGTGCCAGATCAGAAGGGAATTTTCCTGCTCCAAGAGGCAGAGGTTGAATCAGTAAAACAAGATCTTAATATAAATGCTCACGGCTTGGAAAGCGGAGGTCTCCTTACAGGACTGCATCCCCTGTTGTAGTGATCTCTGGCTGCAGAAATCTTTGGGCTGGAGTCTTAGGACAGTATATCTTGGTTATGGATACAGATCACACTTTTAATATAAAAATACGTTTTAGAAGGAAAATGATTCCCAGAAACAGGAATTCATCTGCCAAACAATGTGCGCATAACTGACTTTACACTTAGAGGTGCCAGAAAGTTCAGGAATGAGACCAACAATAAAAAACCAACACACGTGTGAAAAATCTACTACATTAAAGCCAGATTCAATAAAAATAGCACCTAGTTTATATGCTGCAGAAGCTGGCACACGCCTGCAAAAGCCAAAGGAAAAAGATAAAACGTTCAGAAGTTACATGCAGTCCAGAGGAACTGAGCAGCGCTGGAGTAGAGCTGATTGTTACTTAATAACTCATGTACAATATTCTCATGTGTAAGTACTTTAATTCTTCATCCTGCTACTTCTCGGGCAGAAAGACCCAATTTGGAATACTTCGGGCTAATCAATAAGCTTTGTTGTTGCAGCCAAAGTGCTTTGCAATAGATCTTATATTACCCAGAAGGACTCCAGAATGTTACACCGCACCATTTTCTTTTCTACTCTGCAAACTGACAGCCAATTATTTTGGTGTTAGTGGTATCCCTTATACCGCTTGCAGCTGTAAAATGCAGCCCCTCCCTTGAGGAACGAACTTACAGTATACAGAAATACAAGCGATCCAAGCTGGGAGGGGAGAAGAGGCGATTTGCCCGGGGCGATGCGGGCAGTGGGTGGCAGAGGCAGGTTGCAAAGCCAGGTCTCTGACTCCCCCTGTTGCTTTGCCCGCTGGCTCACGCCGCCTCCCCAGGAGCCCGATCCGGCTCTGATGCAATGCCCCCTGACAGCAGCAGGAGAACTTGCTGCTTACACCAAAGCTGAATTTGCTTCATTCATTTATTTACTGCATTTACAGCCGCCTTCTGATGCTGACCAACGGCAACGTAAGCCTCCAGCAAAGCCCTGTCGATAACTAGACTGGCCCTGGACCGGGATGACTGAGCCTGCAAACGCTCAGGCTCCAGAAAAACCGCTCCTGCGTGAATCGCCCCATCAGGGTGATGCACATGTGGGCCCTGAAGGACTCCAAAGCCACCCACTTCCAGATCAAGGCAAGCTGAGAAAGGTTTGACTCATCTCCCACCAAGGCCGAGGAGCTGAGGGAGAGAGATGCTCACGGGAGGTGAAGACGAGTTAGTCCAGAGCCTGAGCTGTGCATGCTCTTGCGTGTCCTAAGGCAGTGGTTTCTTAAAATGATAAATCAAGGACAAATTATAACTCATGTCCTAGGATGCATGTCCTAGGAAGATGCTGGGGATTTTGCTATTTACTGTGCCTAAGCAAACAAGGACAGGCAGGGGGATCAGAAGGTGGTTCTGGAAGGCAACAATTTCTATACCAGCCCAAGCACATCTGCAAGGGACATAGAAATCTATAGGTTGTCTGTGTTAAAAAACACTATCATCTGTTGTGTTGTATGCATGCAGGTGGAAGTGACCACTGACTAGATTAAGAGTCTCTCTCAAAAAAAATTCTTTATTTTGAGGTTCACCATGAAGTTGCAGAAGAGGCAGCCTCTGCTCCCTCTTGCAGGCAACATATAACAGAGCCCCCGTCCCAAAACTCAATGAGTGAACCAGGCTGAGGCTCAAGACCCTCAGATGGGTGCAGATTCTTGGCCTGCTGCTAAACAGCGCAAGAGCATGTTGTCCCCTTGCTCAGAGCTTGTGGCCAAAGAGCAGCAGAGGCAGCAGGGGTTAACTGCCCTGTTAGTGCCATGCCTGGAAGAGAAGCATGCTCGAGCGATACCAGTAAGAGAGCTGCAAACTCTAGGGGCGTGATATCATCTGCGTGTGGAGGGATTTACGCACATAACACCCCTATGTAGGGAATGACATTAGCTTCTTGAAGGCTGTTGTAGCCCTTCTCCTCCTCTTGCCTATAAATGTAATAATGTTCTCCCCAGAGCGTCAAAACATTGTTCGCGGTGTTTCTGCTTCTTACGTCACCTGCAGGGCTTGGTCTCCCTGAGATTTGCCAAGAAAGCAGCCAACACCAGGCCAGAGAAGCGAGGCGCACTTTTACACGTCTGCCCAGGAGGATGAGGGCTGGGTGAGAGACCACAGCAGGTCCAGCGTCCAGGTCAACGAGCACAGAGGTGCTTCAGCTGAGCCCCCCAAAGCATCTTCCCCGTGGCTCCTTTTGCTTGGGACCCCTGAGGATCCCCCCCCCCCCCAGATAAATTCCCAGGGGGTTGTTTAGGGGCTGTTCTCATTTGCCATCTTCCCTGTAGCCCCTCAGCCCTGCGGACCTCTGCGACGTGAGGGAGGTGGGACGCAGGACTGACAAAACCAATGGTACCTGGAAGCGGGCTCCGACAGCAGCCTATTTCCAGGTATCGCTTCATCAAGAAGAGCCCAGCCTGGCTGGAAGCGCTCCCGGGAGAGCTGCACATGCTGCGCATACCAGGCACGGTCGCCTTGCACTGGCCGGCAGCGCTGCAGGACGCCTGGTCCCAGGACGGAGAAGGGACCGTGCCAGCCAGCCCTCCCCGGGCTCGGCCGGGGCAATGCCGACAATTTACTGGCCTGGTAGAGGGATGCCAGGCGGACATTTGGCACCTCCTGCTACGCACGGAGTTGGGGCTGACGGTCTCGGTAAACCCCTTCTGGCCTTAGCTTCTAGGAATAGCTTCTTATAGCTACTGGGGGGGGCGGTGTGTGTGCAAACAAAAGGCAGAGCTAACCTGAGTATCAAGCCAGGAGAGCTTCATCCCGCTCCTTTGGAAATGTCAGTCCCAGCAAATGAGACTACTTGACCCGTTACTTTTGGTTTATGTTTGTTACCCGGTAATGGCAGCAAGTATTGCTAACATATACATGGCTCAGAAGTGCTCCTGTTCCTTCCAAATTTCCCCACAAGGATCAGAATCTTTACAGTTTAGATTACAAAAGCAGGACTTGTTCAGGTGAATGATACTCACGATGAAGAAGGAATACTCATTTGCCGATGGACTGGAGGACTAGCCCCTCAGATTAAAGTACAGTGTAGAGCCTATTTCTGTTCATTTCTTAACTATTCTCAATTCTTAGGATCTTCTTACATAAATTAAATAGCCCTGTGAAATAAGCAGCTGCTATTAACACAGACTCACAAGCCTGGAAGGCAATAGGAGAGCCATACCTAAACCCAAAACTAGACAACACTCCTGCTTAGGTTTTACCAGAGCCAAGTCCAGTGGAAGAAATGCCTCCTGCCTTGCAAGCTCTACTTCCATGATAGACACCACAGACCGTGTTTCAGGACCCAAGTCTCCACCCTGTGAAACTCGTGCAGAATTGTCAGCTTGTCTTCCAGTTTTTCTCACCTTGGTGTAGTTTCTGTATTTAATAAGGACACCCTCTTCCAACATCCAGGATGTTCCTGAAAATACTGTCCGGCACCGTGCTGAGTAGAAACCCTTGCTTAAGAGGTTGTGGTATTTTGACCTGGAACCACAAGATAATCACTGTTTCAGAGCAATTTCCCACCCATCCTACAGGGGCTTTGCCCAGATCGCATTTCCTCAGTTCATCAGGGCATGGAACAGCATCAAAAGGCTGATGGATGCCAAGCTGTGTCACGTCTAATGGCTTTTCCCTTTCCAAATGGTGTATCATGTCATCAAAGGCAACTAGGCTGGCATGACATAATTTGAGAATCCCACTTTATAGCTGGTAGAAACCGAATCCCAGCGAGTCTGTCAGTAATGATATATTCCAGGTAATACAGGATTGAAATCTCCTGGCCCGAGGTCTCAGTTTTAAACTTAAGCAATGTTCTGATTTGCCAACTTCCACAATTTATGAGCTTTGCAATATTTAGTAGCTGGCGAGAGAAGGGAAGTAGGTGGGGGGGTTATGGCCACCGCTTCCTGCTCATCTTCATTCTTAAGTTCCTGGTTTGAAAAAATATAAATAAATTTGGAGGTGCTGAAGGTCTCCAAACCAGAATACATATAAACATGGGTATATCACATTTATCTATCTAACTGTATATAAGCATTTTATCTCAAAGCTGGTCTCGCCTCACGCTCTCCGAACCTTTGGGTCTGATAACACTGCGTGCAGCAAGACACTTCAAGAGAATAAACCAGGGTATCAAAAAGGTACCATTATACAAATAAAATTAATAAATGGTCTACAAATTCAGGAGAATATTTGTCAAGGCTGCCTTTGGATCCAAATTGCCATAAACTTAGACCTCTGGGTTAATTTGCTAGACTATTGCAGTCTAATCAGTAAAGGTAATAGCGGATTTTTGAAAAACCTCTGTATGACTCAAGTTAAGGAAACATTTCACTGACCTAAAAACAACCCCCCAAAAATAGCATACAAATGCATTGCTTAAAATCAGCACTTGTAAGACCAGGTTTGTTTTCAAGGAATTCAAGCAAATTCATTCTACATCCCTGTATAACTCAGGCAGGATTTCCAGAGCGTCCTGTGCCTGGCAGCTCCCACCGAGGCTGGCAGCACAAGGAGTCCCACATCAGGTTATTCAAGGCCCCAGTTCAACGGCACACCTAAATAAATGTCTGCATACAAACCTGCATTGCAGTGTAGCCGTAATTATCACAAGCAAATGGCTCCCAGTTGTAACAAATGGTTGTCAGCTGAGTTATCACCAATAGCAAAGACAAGACGAACCTCAAGGGCTGTGGGAAGGGAGACAGGCTAATAGGGAGAGAAACCTTCATCACGTGCCTTTTATTAACTACCACCTTCAGTCCTGGTCCCAGAAAACTCTGAAGCATTTGTTCTCCCAGACAAATGAAATCGACTTCAGGATTTTTGTTTGCTGCAACATAACAAGATGCTGCAAGAAGAAAAATTACTGGGTTGCTCAGCTCACTCTGAGTTTTGAAGCTTTGGCCTAAAACAGTAATTTGAAAGGGTAATGATGTTTTCCCCCTGGCCCTGACTGTAATGGGGGTTGAAATGTTCCAAATGCTTGTATTTTTGCAAAAAAAGAAGGAGCACAAACATCAGGATGGGTTATCCTTTATTATTCAAGCCTGACTCAGAGGCAGCCTGAGCTGTAACTATCTCCCAAGATTAGCTGATGTTAACCGCTGGGAACCAAAAGTCCAGTTCCTAAATATCTGGATTTCCATCGCCCCATCAGTACAACAGCAGTAGCAGCACTCCCCTCCCTCTTGGGGAGAGGTACAGCCAGGCTGAGATTCACCCAGATGGGATGGCACAGTCGAAATACTGAGGCTAGACCCTACTGATGGAACAAACAATATATATAATATATATTTAAATATATATGAAATATATAAGATACATATTACATATATAATGCGTTACGATACTATTAAACTTACCCTTTACACAGGTGAGTTCTCAAAATTGGCCTGGGTCCCTCCATAAGCTGTGCTAATGCCTCCCAGCACCCTATTCCTGCCCACCTCCCACCTCCCACCTCCCGTACGCTGGCACCAGGAGGAGCGTGAGCAGGGCACAGCAACAGCACTCTGCCCTTCCCCTTTGAAGAGGCCTTTTCCTTCCCACTTCAACAACATTTGCCCAACACGGCTCCTCTCCAGGCCACGTACAGAGAAGGGAAAGTTATTTACGAGCCTTTCTTCTTCACATCTCCCTTCCCTATTCGTTTTAGCTGAGCCAGGAAGGACTGCTCTGCACCAGTGGTGATGGAGCCAAGCCTGGACACTGCTTTACCGCCTGGCAGTGCTTTTTAAGAGCCACTGCATGAACGGACGGCGGTGCTGCTCCTTTCGTTGTCTGCCTCCTGAATCCGCCAGCACAGCTCTGCACCCTACAACACGCTCCCCCCTCCTGGGCTCACAGCGGGTGTCACTGACCCACCCGATGGAGCTGCCACCGCTTTTCTGAGCAGCCGCTTCTACCAGCAAATAGATCACATTTGCAAACCACTGCCTGGAAAGTCTGCATGGTATGTGGCTTAATTTTCTTTTCCATAATATGAAATCCAATCTGAAATGCACAGATTAGTTTACTAATCTGTGTAAATCCTATTAATAGCACTTACGCTGCTGCGCTCCCATTCACGTTCTAACAAATCTGTTTAGACTGGCTTGGTTTTCCCTCCTCTCCTGCAAGACCTTCGCACCTGGTTGCGGTCACGTCTTCACGAAATAGCTGGCCACGAATGGAAACTTGTGCTTTACAGTCATCTCTCATATTTTAATTCACGTCCCATGGTCCAACGTGTTCTGGATCAAAGCATTAGTGCTGTAAATCACCACGGTGCCATTGAAGCTAAAGGGATTATACAAAGGGTAGCATGGCTTCAGTGGGGAAGGGCAGAGCCCGCACCCCTCCTCTCCCCCAGCATCGCTGGCTTCTGCGCCTGCACCTGCCGCAACGCCCGTCGCACCGCGGTGACTCCATCCCGCCCTGGGCACCTTGCTTAAAACTGAGCCTAAACGCTAGCAAAGGACCTGCTTGCAGGAAGGAGGTGATGGACAGTCTCTGGAGCCCCTGGACGTGTTCACGCCGGCCCCACGCACATCCCCCTTGTCACCCGTGGGTTTAAGGTGGCACGCCTGGCACCAGGGCTTGCGACTATCAGGAGCAGCCTCGCTGGCAGCTCTGTGGGCTACAGACCCCCCCAGGCTCAGTGTGACCTCTCAAAGAGAAGGCACCCTCTGTTCTGCTATAGAATAAACCATTCTCTATTTGAAACGACAATATTTACTTTTCCTATAGTGGACTCCAGCGGCTTCCTACATCGCGGTCATGGCGAAGAGGGGTCAGCAGCAAGAATGGGAGAGGACGAGAGCAGGGCTCGCATGCCTGGCTCCGACTTCCTAATCAAGCTGTGCATTAATCAGCTAATCCCCCTCCACGCTGCTGTCCCCCTGCGCTTCGTTTCACCACCGCCCCGGAGTCCTTGTAACCGAGCACCTTTCGGCACGGCCGCGGTGAAGCCTCAGCCCCTCCACGCCGAGCCGTCTTCGTGCAGCCGGGACCACGCTGTTCCCTTGGGGTGAGGAGTCCTCCGTGCCCTTGGGACAGGCTGGCATTTCCCAAAACCAGCCCTTGGGAAGGGCTCTGTGCTGTGGTCCCTCCTGATGTCCCCTGCGAGGCTGCCAGCACCTGGTAACACATCCCACCCCGTGTGCCAGGCAGGAGAGGATGGATGCAGGAGGAAAAGCCTCCCCGGCAGGCCAGCAGCTCCCCAGACTTACCAGCTGGAAAGGTTTAATGGAGAATGGGAGAATACGGGAACTGTACCCCTCCCAAAAAATCCTGTCAGGTGAGGGATGGAAAAAAAATCTACTCTAAATCACTGAAAGGAAGGGGGTTGTGTTAAAAGTTCATTTACAAAAGTCCACAGTAGGACAAACCCACTCCTGCCCTCCTTGCTAAGGGATCCCTGCTCCTTGCAGGAGTCTCTTGGCTGTGCAAACACAACGATCCAGCTCTCCCCTCTCCCCAGGGCCAAGCAAGGCTCTGAAGTGCCTTCACAAAGCTTAATAAAAAGGCTGGGACTGTGGTGCCGAGCCAGTTCCATTACAGCCCCAACTACTTTTCCAATGGTTTTTCTACCAAAGGGTTAAATAAATGAATAGCATAAAGGATTTGGGGCTCTTCTTCTTCCTCCCCCTGTAGCTGAACTGCATCCACTCCCCATCCAAAAGTGCATGGATTTTCTGTCATCACTGTAGAAACTTTTCGAGGTTGACACAGCTTCACTCTCTCCTAGTTTCTCCTAAAATGGTTTTAAGTCTTTAATTACCTGAATAATTCCTGCTGGTTTGCATGAATGTTAGCTCAGGAATTGTTCATAATTCCTCACTGTTGTGGAAGAAGAGTTTTAAAAGCATTACCCACACTCAAGAAATTCTCCCCAAATTCTCTTTTACAAGGGGTTCGTTTTTGTTACCTGTGTTAAAGCGTGCCTATGAAACAGCTGTTTGCTTTTAGACCTTTAATCTCTTTGTAAAGATGCCTGTTGTGAGATATTAAAATGCCACAGAGGAAAAAAAAAGGGAAAAAAAGAGGAATTTTCAGAGTGAGCCTACCAGCCAAACACAATATGTGGCCAGACAGAATCAGAAGCGCTGGCTGCAGTACAAACCCAAGAGGCATCAGACAAACTGCCTCGGCCACAACGGTAACGGTTCACCAGCAAAAGGAATGTAGAAAACAAAATGGGGGGAAGACCCCCCCGAAAGACTGTCTGACATGGCTGATGCCTCTGGTGCATGCAAGTGTGCCACTTCTGGAAGGGCAAATACAGACTCACGGGCAGGGAAGTTCTGCCTTCGGTGTCGTGCCTGCCTGACCCTGTGCAGGCAGACCTCATAAAAAGTGATGCTTAAATACTAAGGGTTAGAGCAGGGGAAGACCCCATCTCAGCCCTTTCGTACACGTGCTGAGCTCCTTTGTAAAATTAGCGTGATTTCTATCACCCTTGCTGCAGAGCATCGCGTACCGATGGCTGGAGACCTTGTTCCAACTTCCAGCTCGTGTTTGCTCACGGCCAGCCCATGCTCATCTGTCCTGCACCCGTTCTGTCCTTCCCCTTAAACCGCTCTTTCTTCTCGGACGTGTTTATAGGGGACAGTCACATTCCCCTCTCTCGCCTCTGCCTTTCCTGGGCTGCCTAACCAAGCTCTGCCAGAGGTTGGCTTGCAAAGAGTTCCTTGTCCCGATGTCAAAACCTACATCGCATCCCACCATGAGCTGAGATGTAGCATACCCTGGAAAAGTCCCCTTGGTTTCGTACACCCTGCTACCCAAGGAGCTCATAAGCCACCTTCTTCTCCCTGCTGCTCGTAGTCTTTGAACGAACATTCAGGAGAGCTCAGCTCACCGTCTGCCAGGAGGGTACAGCCGAAAGGTGAACTTATCTCCCAGCTGCTCTTCAAACCCTGCCCGAGGAGGGATTCACGAGCTCCGGGTGCTCGTGCTCGGGCAGTGTCAGGGCTTACTGCCCCTGCCTGTCCCCAGGCTGGAGGCTGCTGCCTTGCTGTGGTCTTGGCAGAAGTAGCAGTGTGTCTCCTCCATGGTCATCACAGAGTACAACCCACTGTACTAATATACTCTGCAGAAGCTGGTGATTTCAGCTAGTACGTCAGGTTACAAACGTGGTTGCTAGACTTTGTTCTCATGCCTTTGCTATGGGGGACAAAGGTCTTTTGGAAGGATAAAACGGACAGGCAAGAGAAGTCACCTCTTAAATCTCATGCAGGCTAGTAGCAGGGGCTAAAAGCCTAGATCACAGAGTTTTGCAACCTGGCTCATCCCAGTATTTGGCTTCAGAAATTCAGGATTCAATTTCTGCTACAAACTTTGGTGTTGATTCCTGCAACTCGCTGCAGCACCTCGTGCTTCCATCCGGCACTCACCGGGGAGGTGCAGTGGTGCTTCACGGTCCTGGGGCTCAGCTTCTGGGAGGTGGTGATGTCGCAGGGAATATCAGCATCGCCTGGTGTAGGTGTGCACTGGGGCTAGTGACAGAGGAATTACTATACAGTTTCCTCCACACCAGCCCTGAAAAACCCCTTTTCACCTACCTGGAGTATAAGCTTCCCGTCATGGAACAGCTTCTCATCTATCGCCAATGCTGAGTTGCACAGGACCCTGCCTTTAGGGGAGCCTCCACGTGTCACAGTGATAAAACTCACTTTGAAATGAATTTTAACAGAAGTACTTAATATTGGCTCCTGTGTAAAGGATCGCAAGTCCTGGCCCATGGTAACTCCCTGTCCTCCATGCACGAACACAAGCAAGCTGCCAACGCACTCCTCAAACGCAGCCGGCGGCTCCGGTGGTCCTGCTGAGGTTTGCATGCTTGGAAAGAAGTTACAGGGATGCCAGCAGCGGCCCTGACCACGTTGTCTCTGAAGCGCAGGGATGCTTTGGAAAGTGATCGTCTACAAAAGTAATGATTTAAAAACCCCAAATCTTTCCTGCTGTCCTCTTGCTCAGCCAGACAGCTTCTCCAGGCACCCATCTATTGTACGTAGTAATAAGTTTCTACTATCATGACCTTACCTCAAGGAGTGTAACCCCAAGTGAGCTCACAGATGCGCTTTGGAATCACCAGAAAGCTCCCAGAATTGAAGGGACTTCATTTGGTATGAAAAGAGCTGAAGAAAAGGGGAAGGGAGAAAAATACAGGCGGTAGATTAGACACTGTGATCTGATCCACTCGAAGCACAAAGGATATATTGAATTAAATGGAGCTGAAACTCAAATTTAATGAAACTGAGAGACAGCAAACCTGTGTGTAATTAGCCTACAAGATTTCACTACCACAAAATACCATGGAGGCCAAAAGCTTGCCACTGAAAAGTGTGGAAATACATACATGTATGCACACACACTTATATATATACCTACACACACACGTATATACACGCATATACTTACGGCCTCTCAGGGCTGGAATGGACTTGACAGCACCATTCAGCCTTTTCCCCAGCTCCAAGACAAGATCAAATAGACGTCGGTATTTTCTGACAGATGTTTGTCTAGACCTGTTTTTAACAGAGAATCTCCCACCTCCCCAGGCAATTTATTCCAATGCTTCCTTTTCTTCTTCAGCTTTATACACACATGCACATGTATATTTATCTCAGAAGGTGAGCGGAGCAGTCTCTGATGACTTGTACATCAAAAGGCTTGGTAACTCATTTCTTATGGCAAGATCTTTATTGCGAATGATGTATGAGCCCGAAAGATCCCAACCTGACCTGAGATGACAGGCTGAGCTTGGGGGACCAGCAGATGGGGTAAGGGGGGCGAGTAGCAAAGGAGGGGGAAATTCATTCCTTTTCTTATTAACCCATCAGGTTTGGTTTGCTGATAAAAGGAAGACCAACTTTTGTATACTCCATTTTTAGACTCAAGCATTAAGTTCATCTGGTTTCAGTAAAATAAATACACTTTTGGCTTCCTCAGCAGCCACCTCGGAAGAGATGCTGTCCTGTCAAACTTAAGTAAGGCAAAGGAGGGAATGAGGAATGAGGCTGCGCAGCTGGAATATGCAAATGGCAGGATGGAGAGTAGCACTTTTCCAGCCACCCTGGATATCTATTACCTCCACTTTTGGACTGACAATGCACCAAATGTTTCATTGCCTGAGGCCTTACAAAGCCGCCTGGCTTTTTTAGCTGAAAGCACTAATGTAGAAAGGCAATTGGGAATTAATTATTTAATGGGGTTCTCATTGGTAGAAAGCTTCCACCCCTCCTGCATCTCAGCTACCATTATACATATGTTGCTCTCTTCAGACTCCAGTGATTAGACAGCAGCAGAAAATTATGACTAAATCCCGTTCCCACTTGCAATGAACTCCATTTAAATTGACAGATTTGCACTCAATAACTAAGACCACAGTTTAGCCCCATGCTAGGAAAATATAATTTATGACAAAAAGCATAGACAGATCTCAGCATCTCCATTTCTGAAAATAAGCCATCTCATACTTCTCCTCCCAACCCCT
Source organism: Aquila chrysaetos chrysaetos (assembly GCF_900496995.4). Lineage (NCBI taxonomy): Eukaryota > Metazoa > Chordata > Aves > Accipitriformes > Accipitridae > Aquila > Aquila chrysaetos. Next base: position 7,452,675 of record NC_044005.1, on the reverse strand, counting down.
TTTTGACAGGCAGTGGAGGACTATTCCTATTTAAAAATTAAAATCCATGCAAGTAGCCCTATTAGTAGGAAATCGGAATGAGCTCCTTTTAATGTGGCTGTTCGGATGCCACGCTGGAGCAGGCAGAAAGGTGTATCCTGAATCTGCAGCGCATGTTCATTCAGCTCCAGCTTCTCCAGGATTCTCGAGATAAGCATCTATTTCATTTAGAGCCTTTTTAGTGATGACCTGCGTAGAAGCAAATGTCCTTTTGAAGATCTCTCTGCAACAGCTGCATGCCAGAAACTTCCACCCCAGTTACTTTAAGTGCTTAAGAATCAGGCCCCGTGTATTTAAAAAATAAAGTTTGCAAAATAAGATTCTGCAGCGGAGCTGAGAATGGGCCTGAGCTTCAAACTCTCAGCCATCATACGTGGGAAAATGGTAACTTCTTTCCCACAGTCACCACCTCCAGAATCATTCCAGATGAAGCCCTGACAGGATCCGACCGAAATTCAGTGTAGTGAATTACACCAGGAATTAATTTAACGTAATGTGTTGTATATTTCCAAACACAAAATATATTGGGTTTGCTTCTTTCCCGCTCTTCAGATGAAAGAAATATGACTGTACAGATGTGCTTTTCTAAGATCCAGTGGCATGAAACCTGAAATACCCCAGCAAGACGCAGGAGCGAGAAGTTTTAATCACCATGGAAGCACGACACTTTTGAAGGTCTATGAAATTATATACCCAGGTCTGAGAAGGGTAAACTTATCCGTCTGGGTAGATCTGCTGATAAAGAGAGACAACTCATTTTCTCCCAGAAAGCTGCGTTATATGTTGTTTCAAAAAATAATCAGTCGTTAGAGACAGGTTTGTGCTGAGAAGAGAAAGAAGAAAAGAAAAAAAGCAGTTCTGAGAGAGATGTTCTGTATGGCAAAAGGAAAGGCAGGGTGAAAGTATTCCCTTCATTTAAGTGATTCCCTGCAAATTCAGGAGGCAGAAGAAGAGACGGGCTGAGCATCTCTCAGGGCCAGACAGAGCGAGGCTGGCGACGATGGAGGCATATGGAGACCCACCCAGGGCGCAGACAGAGCGGAGGACCCCCAGACCTCGGCTTACGCAAGGTGACCTTTCCCCTCTCTAAAATTTCAAAGCTGGCGTTGCCGGCGCTGAACAGACTGTGTGCCATATGTAACATGACCTCAGCTCCGCTCTGCCAAGCCACTGATGGCATCACTAATGAGAGGTGAAAGGTCCCTTTCTTGCAGCTCGCTCAGAAACCCACCGAGGCGGTGGGCGCGGGACGGGCCCCCCGATCCCTTATCCCCGCAGGCAGGCACCCGCTGCCCCGCCGCAGGGCCCGGCTGCCCTCCCAAAATCACATGTGCCCCCATCCAAAAGGTTGACGGTGCCTCTTCCCATGGTCCAACCGCAACGGGCACAGTCCCCCGGCAATGAAAATATTTGTTCAGTGCCCGAATGCAAAGCACGTAGGCAAAGAGCCCTCTATGTAAATCCTGCCCCCGGTCCCAGATGGTGCAGAGGGAGGGGGGACGAGGAATACCGAAAAGGGCCGGCTTTGCACCCCCCCATCACACTGCAGCCACGGGGATGAGGTGGCCGGGCCTCGGTGGGTGCCCCGTGGGAGGGTGGCGGGGGGCCGATGCGGTCACCTCGGTCCCCCCACCCCCGGAGGCAGTGCCACCCCCGAGCTGCCCCCCTCGACCCAGGGAGCGGCGGGGGGAGCCTGGCAGCCCCCTTACAAATTAGCTTTTTTTTTTTTTTCCCAAAATTTTAAATTTTTTTTTTGCAGCGTTTTGCATGAAAACCATTGCAATGTCTTGCAGAAAAAAAATCAACCACCGCACTGCCCCCCCCCCTTTTTTTTTTTTTTTTTAGAAAATAAGGAGTTTGGGGGTTTTTTTTCAGTTCTCCCAGTGTCCAGCACCACCCTCTGCCCCAGCCATCACCTAAGGAATGGATGGAGGGGACCCGCTCTCACACCGCTCCTGAGTACCCGGTTTGCTGCCCCGGACATGTGTGGGGAAGGCCCGTGTGGGTGTCACTGATGTGGGTGGGTGGTGCACGGACACGTGGGTGGGTATGTGTTCACACGGCTGGGAGCGTGTGCGCACGGGTGTATGCCTACACGTGAGTGGGAGCGCGCACGGGGGGCGCGTGTGCAACACGGGAGCGGGTGCGTGCATTCGTGGGTGAGTGTGCGCACACGCGGGTGGGTGGGGGTGCCCACGGGTGGGCGTTGGAGTGTCACCACGCGGTGGGGGGGGCCGCACCTGTGTGCAGGGGGGTGGCTGGCTGCGCACCAGAGCGCGTGCCCACACGCGTGGGCGCCGCAGCGCGTGTGCTGCGGTGTCCCTGCACCCCCGGTTCCCCGGGACCCCCGTCATCGTCCCGTCCCCCCCCCCCCCGCGGCTCTCAGCTGCCAGCACCGCGCAGGCTTCCGCGGGCGGCCCCCCCGCGCCTGCCCTTTGTCCCGCGTGGGGCTGCGCGGGGGCGTCCCGGAGTAGGGGTGGGATGCTCCGCCGGCCGGGCTGGAGCCTCCACCGCGGGCGCGGAGGGGCCGCGCACCGGCCCCGCGGGGCAGGCTCGCCCCGGCGCTCCGCGGGGAGAGGGCGGCCTCGGTTCCTTTCGGTTTGGGGAATGACTCATTTATGGCATATGTGGCACTGCCGAGGTGGGATAGCGAGGACCCACCCGGGCGTGCAGTACATCTATCCCACCCGCGGCCGCGCTCCTGCCTCCCCACGCAGGGCCAAACCCCGCGGGAGAAAGGGCTGCCTTTAACCCTCGCTGCTTTTCTGCCGGGAATTAATTTTTACATCGCATCCCACCGCAGAGAAATTCAATTATTCGTTTCAAATACTTATTCCGGCCCCCCCCTCCGCCCCCCACTCCGCGGCACACCCTCATTTCATGGGAGCGCAGACGAAGCTACCCACGCGTGTTGGGTTGCGCTGGGGTATATTCCGCTGCCGGCCGCGGAGTGGCTGCAGAGGGGCAGCCGAGGCGTGTTTTTCTCCCACGGAGGAACCGCACCTCGGGGGAAGCGGCGATCGATCCGGCGGCAGCCCAGCGCCCAATTTGGCTGCAGCCTAATTCGAGCTGCATTATCATATTTAAAAGAAAAAAAAAAAAAAGAAAAAAGGAGGGGGGGAGCAGAAATTGCAATTATCATTGTGTCGGGTTACGGCAAATGCCATTATGCTGAGAAATGGGAGGAAAACAATGCCACGAAAATGCGAATCGCCTTGTTAAGAACGCGCTGCTTGCTGCGCGGTCCCTGCGCGCCCGCGGAGGGCTTCCACTCCCCCGGCGTGGGGCAGAACTCGCGGCGCGGGGGGGAGCGGAGCCACCCCGGCAGCACTGGGGGGGTCTGGGGAGGTGTGAGCGGCTGGGGATGGGGGGAGTCCCCCCTTTCCGTGGGGGGACCTGCACACTACGGAGATGTGTGGGTACCCGAGGGTCGTGTCACGCACACGGACACGAACACGCAGGGGAGATGCAACGTAGCCGGTGCCGGCTAGAAGGCAAGCCGGCAGGCTTCCGTGCAGAAAAGGAGTTAAACCCCGCCGTTGTCCTTTGATTTAGGAAACGGCTCATCCAATTCAGTTCCAGATTATTCAGGGGCAGACTGCCTCGCTCGCTCCCTCTCTCCCCACACCAGCCCAAACATCTTGAAGTAATCAGCAGCTGAGAACGGAGACGTCCCCCTGGCATCTCAGGTTAAAGAAGGAGGTCCAGGAAAATGTGGTAGAGCCATTACAAGAAACCTGAGATGCATTCATCAGAGACTCCAATTGCCATCGCATTAGGATTGATTAGAGACCAGCAGTACCGTAATGACCCGGAAAGAGGGGCATACGGGGATTATTAATATCAGACTTCTTAAAAAAAAAAAAAAAAAAGAGAGAGAGAGAGAAAGAAGGAGGAGGGAAAATTTAAAAAACAAAAGCGCATCGCGGGGCTGCCGCTCGTATGCAGACTTACCTGAGGAGCACAGGCACCGGCGAGCCGCACAGACGATAATTTATCTAACTTCTGGGGAAGAAAAAGCCAACAAACACGGAAAAAACCCCACCTCTGGACCTCCTGCAACCGCCCGCTCCCATACACGGCTCGCACCGAAATTTCCCAGCGCCGGGGCTGCGCAGGCGGCGGCTGGGGGGGGGGGGGGGGGGGGGCAGCCGGGCTCACCCACCCGGGCCAAAGTAAGCTGGTCCCCGGGGCCGGCGACAGCAAGGACAAGTTAAGGAGCCTCCAAGGAGGAGCAAGGAGACCTCGGTGGCTCGTCTCCTTCTCAGTTCCCTGCGCCAAAACAAATCAGCCCCTCCTGGTCTCGGTTTAAATGTAGCTCACTGGATAATTAACTCCATCTTTCCAGCCCTGCTTTAACTGTTTATTTAGTGTCACCCCGTATTACCATCACTAGCACTTTCCTCTGAACAGGAGGAGCTGGAGGGTTTCACCTCCCAAAAGGAAATTCTTCGTAGCTTAAAAGAATCAGCATCCAGGAGGTACATTAGCGAGCAGGAAAGGGGGGATGGACGGCGGGGGGGGGGGGGGTCCCCGGCAAAAGCAGGCGAAAATAAGGGGGGGGGGGGGACAGGGAAAAGAAAGACGTATCGGCCCTCGGAGAGAAAAAAAACCCAACGCGTGATCACTTCTAATCCTTTGAAAAATGTCCCGGTAAGTGCGCGAAGAAAGAGCCCTTTGTGCCCTGGGGATCGCCCCCACCGGGAAGGCCTTATCCTGCCCCCCCCCAGCCCCACCGTCCGGCCCGGCCCGGCCCGGCCCGGCCCGGCCCTCCTCCGCAGCCCCGGCCCGGCCTGACCCCGCTGGGTGCGGGGCACCCCCGGGGTGCGGGGATGGAGCGGGGTGGGGGGAGAAGGCGGGCAGGGACACGGCTCTTCCCCCCCCGCCCCGGCGGACACCGGCTTTGTTTTTACAGGTGTCTGGAGGGCAATTTACTAACAAGTAATTAAAGGTTGCACCGGTTTGCAGGCGCGTCGGGCCAAAGGCTCCCGCAAGAGAAGAGCGATGCATATGGAGAGGGGTTTGTCCTTCCTCATTAAAAAATAGAATAATAAAAGAGGGGGAAGAGTGGGAGAGAAAGAAAATACAAATCCTTTATTGTTCGGGAATAAGCCGGGGAAGCTGGCTGTCTCCCCTGCGCCTCGCATTCGGCAGGGAAGGCAGCGCGGATCCGGTATCACGTTGCAGATCCTCACTCGAGATAACGAAATGCGATCTATTTTTCAGAACAGCAAGTGGATGGGAAAGGAGCCCTCTACAACACAAACCTCATTGACTTAATGGGTCGGTTTTGGATTTCGCCTTCGAAAGGTTCGGAAAGCGGCAGCGTTGTGTTACTGCCCCGCCGGCTCCCAGCCTCCCGCCCCGGTTATCACCGCGCCGAGACGGGGCTCCGACAAAAAATGCCGCTGATTTTATTTGGTCGCGCTATTTGTTTCCCTCAGACCCCCTCACTTAAAAGAAAAAAAAAATTAAATTTATTTTCGGTTGGGGAAGAGTTTTATTTCTAAGGTCGGGGCGGAGCGGGGAGATGGGAGTCGTGTTCGGGTTAGTTTTTTCTGCTTTGTTTTGGTTTTCTGGCGAAATCGAGGAAAACCCGCAGAACGTTGCGTGGGATCCGTCTTCATCCCCGCTCCGGGCTGTCTAACGCTGCATCGAATAAATAAGCCAATAAATGAATTTCCCGCACAAAAACAGCCGAGCGATGCCCCGGCAAGCGGGGCGAGGCGCGGAGGCCCCCGCGGCCGCGCAGCGGTCCCTTCGGCCGGCCGCCGCCTCCATCTCCGCGGGCGCGGAGATGCCAGGCCCCGGGGGGGGCGGAGGGAAGCAGGGGGAGAAAAACCAAGCGTTTTGCCCGGGCTGGGAAGCGGGGGGAGCCCGCCGGGCTGCTCCTTCCCTGCCGAAAAATAAACGAGCGAGGAGCGGCCGACGGCAGCTCCGCGCCGTTATGTTGTTATTTAGTTATTTATTTAGTTATTTGCATCTGCCTTTTTTTTTTTTTTTTTTGAGCGGCTCGAAACCATTTTTTTTCTGGGTGATTTTGAAGGGCTAAATGGGACGGGGTGGTTTGGGAATTCATTTACCTCTTTCCGTGGTTTTAAGTGAAAGGTTTCCAATTTTTAGGAAAATCAAGCCCGGGCAATAATTAACATTGATGCTGAGCGGTTCTCGGCTGCAGTGTGTAACTCCCAGGTAGACCCCGGCGAGTCTGTCCCCTCCTTGGGTGAATTTTGGTGACACGGAAGAATAAAGTCCCGCTCGGAAATCGCGGGGAAGCCTCGGCTCAGCCCTCGCCCGTCCCTGTCAGCTCCGCCGCCGGCCGCGCCGGGATAATTTGATTATTCCCAGCAAGAGCGGTGTTTGTTTTGGTCGGCCTTTTAAAGGAGAGAGGGGGGAAGAAAAAAAAGGAGAAATGCGAGGGCAAGAGAAAACCGCTCTCGTTAAAATGGCAAGGAGCTTCCCCAGCCCCGCTTTGCATTTCTGTCCTCTTCATCCTGAAGGTATAAACCCCTCAGGTCCGTGTTTTTCCCGAACCGAGCACCTTATTAGAAAGAAAAAAAAAAATTAAAAATTTATGACAATAAAAAGGCGGGATGGGGGAGCCCATCTCCCAGGCTGGGCAGGGCACTGCTCCTGCAGGACGCGGCCGCGGGCGGCTGCGAGCCCATGCGTTATAATTCTGCGCACTTGCTCCAGACTTTAGGGTATTAGTTGATTTTAGAGCCGGGTTTAAGGCTCCGTTCCGGTCCCCACACAGCTGCCTTGTCAATAAGGATCTGTTCCAAGCAGACATTCCTTCTGGGAGGACATTGCAGCTCTTTAAGACTTCATCTGCAACATCATAAGTACTAAAATAAAATGGCAAGGGAAAATTACCAGACACATGGTCATGGGATATAGAAGCGTCCTGACTCCAGCGTACATAGTAAAGTCACTGGACAGACTGGGTGGCAGGGGCTTATTTTAAACAGCCCCGAGACGCGAAGTACATGGGGAAAAACAACAATCCGGATTTAGGAAAATATCGGGACCGGCCTTTCCCGTATCGTATCGCGGGCAGAGGGAGCGGGCAGGGAGCGGGCAGCGGGAGAGCCGCCGGCCCCGGCTCGGAGCCCTTCGCCGCCTCGGCCACAAACGGGCTGCTCCTAACTTTGAGCATTTACAGTCAAATAAATCCGAATGTCTTTAGTGAAGACAAACAGGTTTTAAAGAGCCCCGCGATGGTTATTAGCACCCGCTAAGCGAACTCGTTCTTGAATCAAAAGCCTTCTGGAGTGTGCTTAAAATAGTGGTTTCGACTTATCTAATCAAAGATAAATACAGTCATAAAGACACCCTCTTCCCACCGCTCCCCTGCCCTTATCTCACCGCATTGTCCTCATCTCCCAGCCCGACCTTGCTACTGACAATAGATTAGCTTTGCTTAGGGAGCCTAATTGTTTTCTGCTTCTTTTTTTTTTTTTTTTTAAATAATTGCTTTGGAGCGAGGTGTGCAAATGAGGATTAGGCTAATGAAAGCGCCGCCGGTCGGTGCAGTTTTCCTGCCCGCCTTCCGCGGGGGATCCGCGGGGCTGCCCCCGACCTGCCGCGCCGCCCCCGCCGGGACACCCCCCCCCCCGGCGGGGCCGAGCGGGGAAGGGGGGGGGGGGGGGACGGGGACAAGGAGGGGGCGCACGGGCCCCGCGTCTTATTTAGCTATTCACTTCAAGCATTATTTATTCATCCCCAGCATTAAGGTAATTAAATACGGGCTGGCTTGGCAGGGCGGGGGGCAGAAGTTTGGGGCGGGGGGGGGGGGGGGGGCGGTGTGGAAGAGTGGAAGAAAAAAAGACAAAGTCCGCCGGGAGCGAATTCCCCGGGGATGCGCCCGCGGGGTGCGGGGCGGCGCGGCTCCCCCCGCCGGGACCGGGACCGGGGCCGGGTCCGTGGCCGCACCCGCGCAGAGGCGGCGGCGGGAAGCGCAGCCGCGGCGGCCGTAGGCCGGGGCCGGGTCCCCGCCGCCAGGCTCCGCCCGCCCGTGCCGAGGCTCTGCCCGCCGGGCCGGGCCGGGCTTGACTGGGCTGGGCTGGGCCAAGCTGGGCTGGGCTGGGCCGGGCCGGGCCGGGCCCAGCCGCGGCGGGGGCCGAGCCGCGGGCGCCCAATCAGCGCGGCGCGGGGGCTCGGGCGCTTTAAGCGCGGCGGCAGCGGAGCGGGGACAAAGTCCCCCCCGGCGTCGCGACGAGCATCCCCGCTCGCCCGCCCCCGGCTGCCGCCGCGCCTCCCCGCTCTGGGGCCGGGACCGGGACCGGGACCAGGACCGGGCCCCGGCCCGGCGGGCGGCTGCCCCCCGCCCCTCCGCCGCCGGGCTCCCGCGGGGTGCCCGCCTCCTCCTCCTCCTCCTCCTCCTCCTCCCGCCGCCGCTGCCGCCGCCGCCGCCGCGCTCGGCCATGTCGATGCTGCCGTCGTTTGGCTTCACGCAGGAGCAGGTCGCCTGCGTCTGCGAGGTGCTGCAGCAGGGGGGGAACCTGGAGAGGTTGGGCCGGTTCCTCTGGTCGCTGCCGGCCTGCGACCACCTGCACAAGAACGAGAGCGTCCTGAAGGCCAAGGCGGTGGTGGCCTTCCACCGCGGCAACTTCCGCGAGCTCTACAAGATCCTGGAGAGCCACCAGTTCTCCCCCCACAACCACCCCAAGCTGCAGCAGCTCTGGCTGAAGGCTCACTACGTGGAAGCCGAGAAACTGCGGGGCAGACCCTTGGGCGCCGTCGGCAAATACCGCGTCCGCCGAAAATTCCCTTTGCCCCGCACCATCTGGGACGGCGAGGAAACCAGTTACTGCTTCAAGGAGAAATCCCGGGGCGTGCTGCGGGAATGGTACGCCCACAACCCCTACCCGTCCCCCCGGGAGAAGCGGGAGCTGGCGGAAGCCACCGGGCTCACCACCACCCAGGTCAGCAACTGGTTCAAGAACCGGAGGCAGCGGGACCGAGCGGCGGAGGCCAAGGAAAGGTACTTGCCCCCCCCCCCATCCCCTCCGTGCCCCCCCCCCCCTTTTCTCCCCGGTCCCCCGTACGGGGAGCGCGGCGAGCACCCGGCGGCGGCTGGGGAAGGAGCGGCGAAAATGCCTCGCTCCCTCCAAATCCCATTTTTTCCTAAACCGCGTTGCGTTTTGTCCCTCCGTGGAAACCCAAGTGGGTTTTCCACCCGAAATCCACCGGCCCCACCGCCCGACCCCACCTGCCCGGGGCGGGTGGCGGTGGTGGTGGTGGTGGTGGGGAGGGAACAGCGAGCCCCTCACCGTCTTCTCCAGGCCTCTCCGCCGCCTTTGTTTGCTGCCTGCCGTCCCGACTAAACCGGCAGCGATACGGTCCCGGGAGCCTCCGGGGAAGCGTTAGGGGATGACGGGTCGGGTATTGCTGGGAGATCGGGCAGGGTAACTCCAAAGCCCCGGAGGAGGAAAAAGATGCAGCCCTGGGATGGAAAGAGTAGGAATCGGGAGGGAAACCGGGATGGGGACGCGCTGACCGGGCCGAGCCGCCGTCCCGCCCGGGGTGGCCTCGGTACGGGACGGCGGCTCGGCCCGGCGAAGCAGCCAGCCACGGATGGCATCGCTTCACTTTTGTCTCCTCCAGCAACCTCCCTACCGAGCCTCTTAAAGAAAATCCCACAGCCTGCTCGTCCCCGGGGCCGCGCTTTCATTTTTAATTAAAAAGAGAAAAAAAATCCGCCCCCCCCAATTTCCCCCCTTCGACTTTTCACCTAAATTACCGGGCTGTGCGGTGTACGCCTATTTCTAGGAGGGTAAAAAGAAATGGGGACGGTCCGTTATGAAAATATTAGGTGGGTTGGTTTGGTTGGGGTTTTTTTTTGTTTGTTTGTTTTTTTCCGGGGAGAGGCATCTTGCTCCCACGATGAAATAAAACGCAAAGGATTTACTGAGGGCATTAGCACAGCGCCCATCCCCGGCGCCTCCCGCCTGCCGTAACATCCCCGTTGTGTTTTTGTTTTGTTTGGTTTGGTTTGTTTTTTTTTTTTTTTTTTTTTTTTTGCTTTTCCGCAGGGAAAACACGGAAAACAACAACGCGGCCACCAACAAACCGAACCAACTCTCGCCTCTGGATGGGAGCAAACCCCTCATGTCCAGCTCCGAGGAAGAATTTTCTCCTCCCCAAAGCCCGGATCAGAACTCGGTCCTGCTCTTGCAGGGGAACCTCAGCCACGCCAGGAGCTCCGGCTACTCCCTGAGCGGCTTAGCCACATCCCAGACCCCTCACAGCCTCCAAGGCCACCAGCTCCAGGACTCGCTGCTGGGACCCCTCACGTCCAGCCTGGTGGATCTGGGATCCTAAAGGCCCGCGGCGGGCGGCCGGAGGATCGGGAGAGGAGGTTCTGCTCGGGGACAGAGGCTCTGGGTTGTACATAGAGGACAGTACCCGGTTTTACAGCTCACCCGCTGATTCTTAACGGGACTCTCGGCTCTTTTCACACAACCCCACATCGGCTCCTGGTCCAGTTCCCCCCCAGCGTCTCCCGCTACCACCACGATTTTTTTTTTTTTTTTAATTTTTTTTTTTTTTCCACGTAGCCAAACGCAGAGAGCGGCAGAAACCCTCAGCCCTTCGAGTTCAAGCAAGCTGGTCCCAAAGGGAATTACAAAAAGAAAAAAAAAAAAGGGAAAAAAATGGAAAAAAAAAAAATCCCAAACCAAAACAACCAACCCCAGCTGGATCCGATTCCACCCAAATAAATCCCAGCCCCGCTGGCCACGGTGGGGCAGGGGTGGCCGGCGCATCCCTGCTGCTGCCCGGCCGGGTCCCCGCGGGGCCGGCGAGGAGCCGGGACGGAGGCAGAGGGAGCGAACGGCTGTACCCAGCCCTGGGTTGTAGCGGGAGGAGGGAGGGGAAGTTACGTTTACATTTTTCATATTTAGCCTTACCAGAAAGATTTCGATGTAGTTTAAATTTAAAAAAAAAAAAAAGGGAAAAAAAAAAAAGGCAAAAGCTGCAGTATTAGAGTTTTAACAAGTGCCTATGTCTTAACGCGGCTGTGCGAGGCAGTCAGCGAGCGAGCTCCCGTGGGCCCATGCCCCCCCGGCTTCCTTCTCCTCGGTGGTGAAATGCATCGATGTGGCTAAAAAAAATAGGAGAATATGAAGAATACTAATAAAAGTCGACAGGCGTATCCTCCTGAACGAGTATTCCTCAGGCTGCCCCGCCAGCTCCACGTTGCCTTCTCCCGTCCGTCCCCGCTCACCGCCTTCCTCCTTCGGCTTGCAGAGAGCCCGCGGACGACGCTGTCTGCCTCGAGTATTTGTTACCAAAAATCGCATGTGCTTTCAGGTTTCTTTTCTATTGTACCTAAACAGTCTAAATTAAACAACGCTGATGGCAGAACACCTAGGCTGAGCTTTTCTTTGCGGGGGCGAGCCCGTGCCCCCCTGCCCACCCTTACCCCCCTCACCCGACGGGCTGCATCGGAGGAGCTTCGGGGCTGCGGGGGGAGCCGGTGCCTTCGTAACCGAGGAAGGAAGGAAGGGGAGAGGGGACCCACCGGAGCGCCTTGCGTGGGCTCGCCCCGTGGGAGCCGGGCGCCCGGCCGGGAGGGAGCGGCTCGCCCCCGCCGCCCGCCCCGTCGGGGCCTCGCTGCGGCCGGTTCCCCCCCCTCCCCGTTAGCGTTTTGCATCATTAAGCGCGTGTTTATTTAAGTCTCTGCTGTGTTTGTTCTCGGGGTCTTGGGCCATGGAGAAATGTCACCCTCTGCAGGAGGGTCTCGCCCGGCCGGAGCGCTCCGCGTCCCTCCCGCTCAGTCCCCACCCGCGCCCGCCGCCCCCGGCACCCGGAGGCGCTCCGGAGCCCCCCGCGGAACCCCCCACCCGCGCCGGGACGGGGCTGCGGATCCCTCCGTGTCCCCCCCGTCGCCCTCCTCGGCTCCGGCTGCGGGGGGAGCCCGGGGCCCGGTGCCCGGGCTGCCGAGACGGTTTCCCTCCGCCCTCCGGCCTGGCACCGGCCGCCCCCCCGGGGCTCCGAGCCCACATCCCCCCGGGCTTCCTGAGCCCCCGACCCTTTGGGGGGGCATGGCCGGGACAGTGGGGGACCCCCCCCCCCCCCACCCCGCCCCGGGCGGGACCCAACGTGGCTCCGTGGGAGCAGGGCGAAGGGTGCAAAACTCGCCCGTGGGCGCGCAGCTGCGTGTTTGCGCGCATCCACGACCGCGGGTGGAGCCGGGGCAAAACCCGACGTCGAGTGGGAGCGCGGAGCCACCCTCGGTGCGCAGCGAGCCCGGCCCCGCGGGGACCCTGGGGACGAGACGGGACGGGACGGGAGGGGACAGGAGGGTCTGTGCCCCCCGGTCCAGCCTCGCCCTCTGCCCCACGCGGGGACCCTCATCGCCCTGCCCGGGGGACTCATCCAGCCCCGCCGTGATCCGCCACGAAGCAGCGCAGGGCCCCCCAGCCCCTCGGGCAGAAAGGGGGGAGCCCCCAGGGAAATGAGGGAGATTTTTAGGGTGAGCAGCCGCGGGCTTTGCGCCCCGAGGGTGGATAAGCTCCAGCTCCGGTTTGTTGTTTTTTGGTTTGGGTTTTTTTTTTTTTTTTTTTTTTTTTTTTTTTTTCCCCAAGCCACGGACTCGGTGAAAAAGAAGGATAAATATTGCCCGGGGCTCCAGCCCTGCACGGCTGGAAAGCCAAGCAGGGACTCGCAACCCGGGGGTTATTTTCAAAGCAAACCGCGCAGAAACGCTTCATGCGCGCAGGCAGCGGCAGGGCTGACTTTCGGGGGAGGGGGAGCTGCCAGGGGGGTCCGCTTTGCCCCAACACCCCCCCCCCCCCACTCTCCCCCAGCGCAGACCTGCGCTGCTGCTGTCAGGTTGCGGAGCGGGACCGCGCAGCACCGCGCAGGGCCGCGCATGTTGCGCCCCGCCGCCCCCCCCCCCCCACCCCGGGGCCGCAGAGCCCTGCCCACGCCCCGACCTTCCATTTCCCTAAACAGGGAGAGGGATGAGGTTGCCAAGAGGTGGATGGTGGCAAGGAGGGATGGAGGATGCTGAGGGACACCCCCCCCCCGCCCCGGGGAAATACCCCCCCCCCCGGCTGGGGAAGGGGCCGGCGGGCAGGTAGGACCGGGGAGGCCCCGGAGCTGAGCCAGGCGCAGGTTGCTGAGCTCTCCTCCATTAGGCTTGACCTCGCAGCAAGCTTTTCACAGCAAAGTCAGCCTGGGGAGGCAGCCCCAGGCTGTTTCTCACCTCGCTCTGCTTTGTATTTCCACCGGCAGGAAGGAGTTAATTCGCCCCCCCCCCGCCCTCGCCCCCACTCCCGCTCACCTCCCAGGACAGATTTCACACTGTGTCCAGGTCAGCCAAAAAAGGGGAGGAAATGGAGAACAGCGGAATGATTAATTCTACCTGCTTTTCCCATGAGTGATCACCTGCTTTCGGGGTCATGAATAGCAGGTAGCTCTCCCCGTCTCCAGCTCTGAGAGGCTCATTTGTCTGGTGACAGCTGAGTGACAAGACCTGAAATCCGAGCCCTCAACTTTGCCTGATGTGTGGATAAAACCCTGGATGTTCCCTCAAACATTTCAGGAAATGAAAGTTGTAACGCGATCCCTCGTGCGCCCACATCTCCCCCAGCAACACACAAAAGCTCAAAGGAACCTTCTCGGATTAAATTCAGCCTGGAGAGGATGGAAGGAAAATGGAGAGCAGGCTGAGAAAGCTGGAACTGGCAGGCTTTTCTTCAGCACTTATTGGAAATGTCTGTCCAAAGCAGGGATTTAGAAAGGTCACCTCTACCGTAAGCACCTCTTCCTCCGGCGGAGTCGGACGGGCAGCCCGGTTTTCCCCAGCTTACCTCCGCGTTGGGGGCAGCCCGGAGAAGGTGGGGGGAGAGCTTATACTCAGAGTCCCCGAGCAGGAAATTCAGTGTATAAAAACAAATGCCCAACGAGAAAGCCAGCCCCCCTTCCTCGCTCCTCGTTTCATTTCCCAGGTCACGTTGAGCCAGCGTTGTCCCACGCGCGAGCCGCACGCCCGCTCTGCCCCTGCCCCGCTGCCGGCCCCTGCCCGGCTCCGCTTCCCCGCTGCCCCCCGGCCCCGCAGAGGGGCAGGTACGACCCCGCTCTTGGCCCTCGTAACCCTGGGCCACGTGCTGGCAAATCCTCCGCAGAGGCCCGCGGTGAAGAGCGGATGATTGCTCAGCCGATGGATTTAAATGCAATGTATCCAGGCCTGGCTCCCTAAAGCTCATGCATCCCCAGCTGCAACGCCAGGATCCTGGAGCCGCGTTGCGGTTAGGAGACATTTGTACCCTGGGTCTTTGCAAACCCGGCCTGCTCAGCCAGATGTCGGAGCTTCATTTTGAACATGCGGATTTGGAAACGTCGGCAGCTGGAACGAGGCAGGGTGTGTGGTACAGGCAGGATTGGGCCAAGGCATCCGGACTCCCTCCCTCCCGGGTAGATGCTTTTATCGAGTCGCCCGTCACTAGGCAGCCAACGGCTGCTTGTGCTGTTATCCGACCTGAAGATAAAGTACTATTTAACAATTGTTTAACTATTATTGATGTGCTTCGGACTCTGCAGACCTGTAAAGAAAACGGCACATGCCCCAAGATACCTCTTCACCTCTGAGCTTCTCCCTCACTCCTGCTTTCCTCCAGTGAGCGGGGAGCAGCTCACAGACACTGCACGGGCACAGGTGGAAACCTCCCTGTCTGCCTAGCCGGTACGCGTTGTTGTCGGAAATTTTGCATCTGAGGAAATTTTGCATCACTATGGGGTCATGCTGCTGGGGGCTGGGTCTCTGTATACGCTGCCTTCAGAGGCAGGTGCTTTAACCTGCCCGATGCATGCGGACGTCATTAACAGCAGCAGAAGCAGTAAAGGTAGAGCCAACGTGGTGCTTGGCTGACCTGGCTGTGATAATTAGTCTTCAAGGGTGGATTTTGCTGTTCCTGCTGGGGCCGAAGCCGTCAGGTTTTTGGAGGGCACCAGGTGCTGTGTGGGGAGAGCAGAGGTGGCAGAGCCCAGATCTACATGAGCTTTGGTTCAGCTCAAGTGTACAAAGTAACCTGAGACACCGTCATCTTTCCCAACTGGATGTGGATGCAATTTTAAATATGGAAACGGCGGAAAATTTGCTTTAATCTTCAGGCAGAGAGCGCCAAATTTCCAGGCTTCGCAGAGATTATCAGCGCTCGCCCCAACAGCAGCCTGATGCTGTCTGGAAGGAGGGCACCAGGCTTGAACCCCCATCCCGTGCCACCCCGTCTTTCCTTCCAGCTGGACTTGTCGCCAAGCGCAGGAACATTTCCTCTCTCCCCATGGTTTCTAGCATTTGCTCCCACCTCCCCAAATTTTAAACAGAGGTTGAACTTTCTCCAGAGCATAAATCCCAGCCCTAATAACAAGGTTAAAGAGGCAGATTTAGTTCAATTACAATTTCCTGTTTTCACTTGTCCAATGCTTTTGGAAAATGCCTCCGTGGGCAGAGTAGCTCCTTCCCATCTCTGCCTTAGCTTCTCATCCGCAGCCTAGTTCTGCTAGGGTTGCTTCGGTACGGTGCCATACCCGCTCAGATTCCCATGGCTTTCAGCCGTGATAGAAAAGGTATAGAAGATCCTCACGCCTGCTTCTCAGGGTGGAAGAAAGGGGAAAAACTCATCTTTTTCTGACTTAAGGATGGAAAAGCTTTTAAGCTAATAGCTGGAGCGGGTATCGGCCCTGTTTTACAGGAGGGGAAACTGAGACCCAGGGAGACGACGGACCTGCTGAAGGTCAGAGCAAGGGCAGATGACGAAGCGGGGAGGGAGGCTGCCCCGCGCCGGCGGCTGGTGCTCCATGCGCCCACGCTGCCTCCCTTTATAGTCCCCATAATAAGTCGCCGCAGCTTATCATTATGTAATACAATATTCCTAATAATACAAGACAAAACCAATTGACTAAAAAACAATGCCAAATGAGGCTTGTGGCTAACACTCCCTGAAGAAATTGTCTCTTTTCTAGAATTGAAAAAAAAAACCCAAGCAAATTAGAAACAATTGAAAAATGAAATCACATCTGCAAACCATCAGGGCACTTCTCCTGAGCCCCGAAGGATGCCTGTCCCCCCCCGCCACCATTCCCGCTGCCCAGTACAGGGTGGTGGGTGTCATGGGGACCTGCAGCGCCGGCCATGCAGGCACGGGAGGGATTTTGCTGCGGACAGGCATGGCCTCGGTGTGTGCTTCATTCAACAGAAGGGCTGCGTCACAGTAGAACAAATCAGAGGTGTATTTAGGGAATTAAGATCTTCATATGCCTAATCTCCTGGAGCCAGCGGAGAAGCAGGGAGAGAAAGAGTGCAAGAGGGAGGGAGCACCAGCTTAAAAACTGCTGTTCCCTTCCTGGGAGCCCTCCGGGGCTAGGCTAGAGGCACTGGCACAAAGAAACCTCAGAACTTGCCCAAGCGCTTGGCCACGGGCTGCTTGGTTCCCCATAGCCAGAGGCTGCCTTCTGCCCACATCGGCAGGGCTTTGCCTGCATCGCTCCTCTGCGGGAGCGGAACCGAAGAGAGTGGGAGCCGGGAAGGGCGAGCGGGCTCGGCAGCGCTCGGCTGCAAGGGACATTTCTGTCCCCGGCATGGTGGCTTCCCACCGTCGGAGGTTGGCACCCTTTGCCGCAGAGCTGAGCTGGGGATGCCCTGGCCCGCTCCATGCTCCCCTGGGTGTTCGGCGGCTGTGGCGTGCACGGCGGGGGAAAGCTGGCGGTGGTTTTGTGCTGCTGGGACGGCTTAGACGGGGACACGCATCGCTGCCGTCCCTGTGAGAGGTGGCGATGCTGAGGCTTGAGCCGGGAGGAATGTTTGTTGGCAGAAGTGCCCCTCGAACCAACGTCCCCAAAGGCCCAGGAGGTGCTTGGCAGGGAGGTGGGATTATTTCTTGGAGGGAAGAGCTCGGGCAAAGGATGTGGGGCTGCTGGAGCTGTGCTGTCCCCAAAAGACACGGCGCCTAATGAAGCAGACAGACATCCTCAGCGCAACACGTCGGCCAAGAAGCTGATGCCACCCTGGGCTGTACTAGCCCCATCTATTACCTTTGTGCGCAGGATCTGCTTCTGAGGCCTCCAGGTCGGAAAGGTAACTTGGATGAGGTTCAACGAGCCCTCAGGAGGGCAAAGGCAAAGCAGGGCATGGGGACGGGGAGCTGCAGGCTGCTTGCTTGGAGACCCCAGCTCTGCTCTGCCTCTGAGCTCCCCACCTACGGACGGGGCCTGGGCTGGAGGAGACCTTCAGCAAAGGGGCTTTGGGGCTCGGCTGCTCACCCACTCGGCTGTCACCAGCCCGTGGGAACTCGGTACTGGGGTGGTGGGGGACAGCGGTGCAGCCAAAGTCCGTGACAGTAGATATGATGATCGTGGTGAAGGTGGTCAGCAGCTGGTCATCCCCACTACCTCACTCTGGCCTGTACCCACTCATGACCTAAGTCAAGCCTAAAAGGGAGGTGTATGTTTTAGCAGGGAGGAGAATCAACCCTCTACAAAGCCTGTGATGACTTTCTGGGAGATGTTTAGCAGGCTTGATCTGGGCCCACGGCACACCAGTTGTCCAACCAGCTCGTCACGGTGGTCCCTTCTGGTTTATGGGTGAGTCAAATTTGGTAATTAATCTTAGAGAAGGAGAAGAGATGATGTTACATGGTCTGAAGGCATCAGTACAAGGAAGATTTCTTAACATTCTCTAAACCAGGAGGAAAAGAGACAAAAGGAGCAAAAGCTCTGAATAGGACCGAGACATAAGGTTTTCCCACAGCAAAGGGGAGTTCAACATGGCTCCCACGCCACTGCAGGGTTAACTTCAAATCAAAAACATTTTCGAAAAGACACACTCTGACTTGCACAGTGACTTTTCATGCCAGGTCCCGGTGATATCCCAGAGCCCCCGCATGGAAGTCGCATGGGTGCATACAGTCCCTGCCACCCCATCCCCTTGGGTGGCACACGAGGGGACTGCCCTGGGAAAGGAGCATCGTACGGCGTGGGATGGGACCCCCCACGTCAGCGCCAGCTGCAGTGTGTGCTGTCCTCGGATACCCGAGTCTCTGAGCCTGCACCCCCACCCCGGTGCTCTTCTGGGTGACGTTTTGGGGGGTTTGCTTTGCTCAGGATGTCTCTCTGTCCTCCTCCCCCTCTTCTGCCATGGTTACGTAGCCACAGCTATTTGCTGATGGCCTCCGCGGAAACCGTATATCCTGCCTTTGCAATTGGAGACAAGGTGCCCACGCAGCTGCCAGGTTTGAAAGAGGAGCTGGCAGGAGGAGAAGAGGCCAAAACGGGTGTGTCGAGGGAGGGGGGAATCACATCCATCCCAAATTGGGGCCCATCCCATCCTCGCCCAGAGAAGAACTATAGTGGGATGGGGAAAAAAAGCCCCATTTAGGAGAAATGTCTCAAGGCAACGTGCAAGTGGCTGAGGGCTGAGGCAGGGTTTAAATTGAACCTCCTGCCCAGTGATCCATGAGGAAGGCTCGGCTGCTCAAACAATGAGCGGGGAAAGAAAGCTGAAATGATGGTCACCAGGAGAACCTGAAACCCGCGGTGGGGAAAACAAATAAATACAGCGAGCGGAGCCTTACCCATCCCAGCTGAGGCAATCTGTGCTTATGCAACCCTACCCGAAGGCTCCCTATCTCTGTGTACAATCTGGGCTGATAAGATTGTTCTCCGCTGAAAATCAAAACCACAGGGATTCCAGGCGGCTCAGCCGGAGTCAGATTGTCCACCTGAACACCAGGGCACTTTCATGTGGAAAAATAATCGCACGGTTATTTTGCTGAAATAAGGAAGGGGGTGGGGGAGAGAGCGAGGGAGATATTCTTGGCTGGTTGGAGGTGACTGCTGCCCCGGCGCTGGATGCGTGCAGCATGGCAGGGATGCCAGTGAAGGGCACCATCCCAAGGGCGAGATGTCCCCTCGGGGTGATGATTGCTGCCTGAAGCCCTGCCATAGAAAAGCAATGGGCTCTTGCCCAAAGCTGACTGGTTTTTAGTGAAAACTCCTTCTTTTAGGGCCCAGGGACTTGCAATTGGCAGCTCTGGTGCAATAAGTCTGTGAACAAGAGTCACGCGAGTGATGGTGGAAGCAGCCGTTGCCAGCAAGACATAGGCCACTTTTAACATTGTTTGGGTGGAGCAGCATATGATTAATATCTACACTGAATGGGACACAATACATAAACATATCATATATGTATACATGCATATATAGGGATAAATACACTTGATAGAGACACTCTGTAGAACTACTCACCTGATGAGCCTTTCCCATGAGCAAGATGTGCAGCATTAGATCCATGTTTGCAGTTAGAAAGTTGACATTGTTTTTTTGTGTCTACTGTAGTTCAAAAAGCTGTGTTTTCAGGCACGTGCCTCAGCACCTAGCTGATCAGATCCTCTCTGCTCTGAATACCGAGTCAGTCCTTCCCTCAAGACAAAATTTGTTATCAAATCCGGGCCAGAAAAAGTTGTTATTTGGGAAAAAATAACAGCAAGGGACTGTTTCGTGATACTGGAGGTGGAACTTCCTTCTGCTGAGATGTGAATGGGATGGTTGGAACCTGCATCCTGCAGCAGGAGCGTAAATGCCCACCTGAAACAGCATTTGCATTTATTTAGTGCATTTACCACCAAGTACCGACTGTTCATGAGTTTTAAATGCTGCTGAGTGAATATGTGCAATGGAAATGTCCACTGGGGTATTGGATGAGACAGGCTGGGGAGCTGGGGTCCCAATCCCCTGCCAGGTCCCTAAACCAAGGACAAAGAGAGACCCTAGTGAAAAACGGTTCTGAGTGCTGCAACTACTCCTACGGCTCTCGCTCAGTTGTTGTGGCTTCACAATTGGCATTTTCCTGAGAAATTTGTGGCTGGTTTTCTCTCTCTCTGCTGCAGGAAAAACCATGTGAGCGAGAAGGGGATTAGCTCAAGTGGGGTCCAAGGACCCGGGCGGGCTGGTCTGGACACATGCTGGTGTCACCTCAACAGATCGGCTTGGTTAAAAATGAGGAGCCACTGCTCCCCATGCTCTAACATCCCTCCCCATCCCTCGGGTCCCTCCAGTTATAGTAATCCTGCTATTGCTTGTGATAATGCCTGATTAACAATGAAATCTGTGTAAAACTGTGTTTGTAGGTGGAATATATCCCTTTAATCTTGCAGAAGTACCATGTTCCCACAGCCACTGCCAGCCCATGGACCGCTGGGCAGGCAATGCTGTATTTGTGCGCGCACACACACACACACACAGAGACACGCACAAACACACACACAGAGACAAACACAGTTATTTGGGTGACTCTGACGAGAAACAAAGTCCTTTAGTCCTGCCCATGGGCAATGCATCCCACAGTGGCCGTCCTTCTCCAGGGCTTGGTGTTCCTGGCAAAGCTTATGTGAAATGAAACTGCCTGTAATTTTCTAAAATTCCTTAATCCTGCTTATTTTCTCCCTTTCCCCGAGAGATCGGAAGCCGCAGTGGTCTCCTCAAGCCCACCCACTAATTACAAGACATGAGCTCAACCAACTGCCGGCCAGAAACAACATCACGCGACCAAACACCACTAACCAACACCGCTCATATTTTTGACTGAATGCTCACAGCAAACTGCTTGAAAGCAAGTCACAAAGAGCTTGGCAATAATACACCAGCCAAATCAAAGAAAGAAAGAAGGAAAATATCCTTTTTTCCTTCCTCCTGCAGCAATCCTGACTTCCCCTGGGCCACCAACCAGCTACTCTGATGTCTGAGTCCCGCTTGTCTGTCTCACCCCGGGATGCTCTTTTAGGTCTCTCTCATCTCTACTTGGCTGCCATTTTTTTCCAAATTTGACCCATTTATCTTTCAAATTTGCTTGAAAAGGTCAATCCCTTCAGCAGTGCCGGGGGGGGGGGGAATGGGGGTTTCTAGCAGGAGGGTGGCATTCAGCAGAAAAAATCTTCTCTCCGGAGAAATCAGATCAGACAGAGCCCCGAGGAAGCCAGGCTAAAAATAAAGCCTGAACTCTCAGAGCCGTTATAGGATGGGAACAGAGACTATGGTGCATCCCTGGTTATATTCTTAGCAGGGACAACTGGAGAGATTGGTATACATTCACTGGCATAAATCAGTATAGTTCATGGAAGGATGTTGGTTTTTTTTAAATTCTGTGTTCACATTCACGGTTTCACAGCAACTTGGGTTCCTTCCCTAAACCCCCCGGTTTGCTGCGGCTGGTGGTTGCACTTTGTCTGGGCTACCTGGATTTTCTTGGACTGCTTGCCTCCTCCTGCTTCCCCTGTTTGCAAGCAACAGGCACGTTCAGCCTCTTGCACCCCAAAAAGCGAGCGGCAAATCCCATTGCCCCCCCAGATCGAGGAGGGGGCTTCTCTCCTCCAGGTTTTATCCCCGTGCTCACCGAGAACACGATTTTCCCCCGCCACTGGCGTCGGTTAGGAATAATATCCCAAGTTCTTCTGCTTCGCGGCGTGTGAAATCCTGAGGGTCGGTGGGGAGTGCGGGGGGGGGGGGGGGCTGCTTTGCCTGTGCCCTCAGCTGTGAGGGACTGGGAGTGGGAGTGGGAGTGGGAATGCGGAGGAGAGCAGCTCCCGGGGCGGCTGCGACGCGTTCCTGGGGCTGCAGTGCCACCTGCTGTCACCTCGTCCCGGTGCTGGGGACCCCCACCGGCTCCTTGGGCACCCCGGCCTTGGGCACAGGTCAGGGAGAAACCCCTGTCACTGCCTCCCTCCACTCCATCCTAAGGATCGGGGAGGAATTGCTTGGAAAAAAATCAAGTTAAGCAAGGAAAAGGCAGCGCTGGGGCAAAGGGATGGAGTGAGATGCACCCATGGGGCTGGGCTGGGCTCCTTGGGCATGGGGATGTCCCCACACTGTCACAGCACTCCAGGTGGACCCAGGTACCCTGCAGGCATCGTCTTTTATTTCCTTCTGGACAGTCCGATGTGGTGTCTTGCTTCCTTCTGTGCTTAAGTGTGTCCTTTAGGAGCTTTAGCCAGTGTTGCCCCATATTATCCCTGCTCCTCGCTGGCTCTGTGAAAAACCTGGATTTCCCCCATGATTGTGGGCTGATGTGGCCCAGAGCAGGCTGTCCAGTCCCACGTCTCCGATTCGAGCTTTTCTCAGCCTAAAAAGCCATGTGCCCTTTCCTGGGTCACCAATCATTATCATTAACCTCTCAGAGGGGAGGAGAGTTTGTGCCCTGCAGAAAAGTCCAAAGAAGGTGCCATCGCCTCCATTTATGTTGAAAAAAGGATGGAAACCTAAAGAAGAAGTAAAAAAAAAAAAAAAGACCAGGGAGATCCTAGTTGCTGAAAATTAAGCGTTAGGGGAAAAAAATGCTTGCAAAAGCCAGATCCAGACCGGCCAGGCAGCTTTCAGAAACAACAACAAAAAAGTTTGGAGGAAACCAGATACTCGCCATGAAAATTTGCAATTCTTTGTTGAACAAATGTTTCCATGGAAAAGCTCTGTTTACCCGTCACTCATCCTGTCAGCTCGCCGGGATGCTGTGCAGCTGGGCAGGCAATGCCCAGAGGAGAGAAGGGGAGGGGACGGAGCCCCAGCAAATCTGGATGCAGCCGGGAGGCCTGGGGAGAGAGCAGTGAGCCCCTGTTTGCCTTTTAATCTTCTACCCGTGCGGGTTAGTGTATGAAATGCATTAATTTCTCACGGGCGACCCACTTTTGGGAAGGAAGGCTGCAAAGGGCCTGATCCTGAGCAGGTTGCAAAGGTGAAGGGTGCAGCTCCAGCAGTGTATGACCAGGGGATCGGGGCGCACAGGGGCCGGTGGAGGAGCCTGCCGGGCTTTTTAGGAGAAACCCGTTGGAAAAGCCAGCAGGTCCAGTCTCGGTGTGGCCACACATCCAGAAGTGCGTGGACGGAAACGGGGGAGTTTGGGGAGGAAAAAAAACCCCATACTTGAAAGTTCAGACTTGCACGTTGAACAACTCAATTTCCTTTTTCCCCAGCAGAGACGCAAAGTAGCGGTGCGTTTCCATCAGTCCTCTGCCAGCCTATCCCAGGATCCGGCTGGGATCCCGCTGGGCACAGCTTTTGGAGCCAGGGAGGTGCCGGCTGCCTCTGACTTAACGTTTTCTTACAGCGCCACTGGGACCGGCGGGGGAGAACCGCAAAAGGGAAAGGCTGGATTCGAAACCCACCACTTGGACCCAGACAAAATGAAACGGGGAAAGTAAAAACAAGGGGAAACTTGGCCGCGGCTCCTCCTTTCACAGGCTCCTTGCATTGGGTCATAAGAAACCAGCCCACGGAGAGGCGGGCATGTTACTGTCTGCTGTGCCGCGTCCTGGGGAGCTGAGGAAAGGGGCCAAGGAGAGACCGGATCCTGGAAAGCAGCCCGCGTTGCCTGCCAGCGCATGCTGCCAGAGGTGGGAAGTGGGGAAAGTCATGCACGGCCTCCCCACCTCCTCCGCTGCTGGCCTGGGGCAGCCCGGGAGAAGGCTGCAGGCTGCTGCCCTGCCGGGGTGCAGCGTGCATGGGGAGAACCCGGGCGTCTGCCTGCCCTGCACCCCCATTTCAGCACCCAGTGCTGATTTGGGTTTCTCGTTCCCACACAGGGCAAAGGGCTTTGGGGCCTTCACCGTCCTTTGAACCTCTGACTCTTCGGGTTGGTGCATCACGTGCTGCTGTTGGCCTCATTCCTCTCTTTCTTGCCCCGTCGCCGCGCGCTCCCCAGCTTGCTGGGAGCCGTTTTCCGCTGCTCCGCAGCCCAGAACTCTCAACGCGCTTGGTGGGGACTGTCCCTTGCTCCGTGTATCTCCAGCTCTGGTTTTGGTGGGAGCCTGTCTGCAGCGGTCGCAGTATTGTCATTTATGAGGCTGTGCTGACAAACACCAGCCAAGTCCCTGGCAGGGACGTGTCTTGATCGTCCCCCACCACCCATCTTCATGGTCCAGCGCGTGTTTGGGATTCAGCCGTCATTCGGGCTCTGTCTGGTCCTCGTCCCTGGCCCCTTCCCTGCCTTTCCTTTCCCCCCGAAGACGGTAAGTGCCTCTTCACTGCGCTTCACTCCAGCGTCTCATCTCAACAGGCCAAGCATTCACTCTGTGCCAAACTGGCAGGCGGCTCGCTTTCCTGGCACGTGGCCTCCTTGGCTCTCCGGCCAGACTGATTTCTTTTATTTTTATTGTTTTATTTTTCCCTGTCTTTAAAATTCACCGTTGGTTTTAATTAGGTGGCCGTGGACTTGCAGCCCTGGTGAGACCAGAGGGCTTCCAAGAGCAGGAAAGGGGAGGTCTGGTGTGCTGGGTCTGGTGGCAGCAGCGCCGCGACCCAGCTTGGGGTGACCCAGCTCATCTTGCTTTTGAGAGAGGGGAACTGCTCTGAGTCAAGGGCCAAGAGGTGGCCAAAGTGTTTTCTCTTATTCCAGCGTGCTCCTGGACTCCCGGCATCTCCCGGAGTCCCACCATGGAAATGCCACCTTGAGGAGCCAGTGCCAGTGCCGGGGTGAGGCGAGCATTGGTGGCAGAGAAAGGTGATGGGAACAGATTCCCAGCCCTGAGCATAAGGTGAAAAATGGGGAAACCCCAAAGAAGAAACAAATGTCTGAATGTCCCATGTAGGTCCTCTGTCCTGGAGGGGTTTGGACCTTCCTTGGAGAGAAGGTGCTTATGCAGATGAGCCCCGTGGTCAGCTTGAAGAAAGTGGAGGCAGATCCCAGCTCTGCCGTGGCTTCTCAGGGCGAGGTTTAAACCCATCTCTGACTGGCCCCATGCCCATCTCCGAAATGTCCTCCATGCAGAGAGTTTGTGCACCCCACGCTCCCTGCCCACACGGGCCAGCCAGCTGCAGAGTCTGTCCTGTACAGCCTTCCCGCTGTGAGCTGAGTTAATTCCTTGGGGAAAAAAAGAAGGAAATTATTTCTTTTCTCCTATTGATTCTGTATGATCTAGGCCCAAAGGGCTGAAGTGCTTCAGGGAATCTGAACCAACAAAGGATTGGTTTCAGGGGTTTGATTTTCAGTGGTTTCATCTCTTGATATAAATGCTGGAGCAAGCGAATAGCTCTAGATTGACAGGATTTGCAGAGCCATCCCAGGACAGTTCCCAGGCTAACCAGGGTTTGGCCCCAACCAGGACCACTGATTTGGGGCGTACAAGAGACACGTCTTCTCCCCACAGACCTGGGTTGAGCAGACACGGTCCCTGCCTCCCTGAGCCCCGTGGGCCAGAGCGCAGGTGTGTCGGAGGGAAAAGCAACATCCAGCAGGAGCTGAGAAGGGGTTTGGATGGGGCATCTGCTCCCGGGACAGCATCTGCATCCTGCTCCAGGGTAGCAAACACATTTGCCCCAGGGGGAGATGTGGCAGGGGTGGGCGGCAGGCTGCCATCATTGCTGCCAGCCAAAGAGCTCCTGAGACTCCCAGCCTACTCTCTCCATCCTCCCCAACATCTGGGAGAGAAGACAGTGAGGGGAGAGGTTGGCTTTGCCTCAGGGCTGAACCCCACAACTGCGAGACTCAGCCCTGAAAGCCCTACATGCTTTTCCAGTCCCCCGAAATATCTCAATCCCTCCACCCTGCTGTTGTTCTTTCATTTTATTTTTAGATCCGCTGCTCCCGTTAGCTCTTTTCTATTTGTTTTTGGTTCTTATTATTCCTGGCTTCTCAGTGTTTTGGTTTCCCTCCTCAGCCCTCATCCGGATGTTTATTCTCGCTGCTTGTTTTTATACTTTCCCAAGGTGCCTCCTGGTTGTAGCTGGGCAGAGGTCTGTGTTTGGACTGGGCAGGCACTCTCGCATAGCTGGGCTGGGACCAGCTGCTAGACCATCACCCGCAGAAACCGAGCTGGTCCGGGAGAGGAGAGGACCTGGGTGCTGTAGCCTGCTTTTCTGCCTGCTCTCTTTCTCACCTGGGCATCTCAGTGCCTTGCCAAGGATGAGCAGACCGCTCGCCCCATTTAGGAGCGCGGCTGGTCTATGAATGTGGCAGCTCCTTTAATAGATGAGCTAGCAGCAGGGGAAAAAGGGGTTAGCCCATCTCTGAGGAACTCAAAGAGACAAACACAGTGATGTACCCGAGGTCACGTAGAGGATCTCTAGCAGCCCTGGGAGCTGCTTTTCCCATGTCTCCATTTGGCCTAGTTGCCAGCACGGTTGTGCCTTGGGGTAACTTGAAAATCAGGCATGGCCATTCAGTGCCTTCACCTACTAAAACTTTAAAAGTTTTCTTTTTGCCTCATTTTAGGACAAATACACCCAAGTCTGGCTTTGTTCCTTCCATGTTCATCACTCTCCTACACATGCTGTGCCTGGATGTCTCTGTACATCTTCTCCCTGCTCATCCAGAAATGTTTCTCAAGGTTTCTGGGGGGGCTGCAGCTAAGCCACATCCCCACGGAGCAGACGGAAAGAGCTGTTACATTGCTTCACAGGCCTATAGGCTAAGAGCACATGCATGACTGGGGACTGTCATTGCCCCCAGTTTTGGAGGCAGGGACTGGAGGGTGCATTTGGGCAGAGTGGTGTGTGCTAATTTTGCGGTCATTTGTGGGAATGAGGCTTTGCTCTCACCTACTGCCATCAGGGTTACAAGAATTCTGCCCCCCCCCCCCCCCCCCCCCCCCCTTTTCTCCATTTTCTGTCTAATTAGGAAGAAAAATGATGCAGCGTGAAAAAGGTGCTGCAATACCTCATGTTAAAGAGCCATGGTGGCTCTGGGTATTTTGTTGTACCTGTACACAGCCCCCCCCACGGCTACTGAATTTCAGATACACACAAGCACATGCCTGCAGTTGCTGCAAGAACTGTCCCTGCTTCCCTCGTTAAATTGTTTATTCCAGTGCAAGGGCATAGATTTTATTTTTTTATTTTATTATTTTGGCAGTCATCTTGTGTTCTTCTTCCCATTCTACAGCTTTTTCACTGGCAGGGTGCCCAGAGCCATGTGGCCATGGGCGTACTGCAGCCCCGGCAAGGAGATAGATGCTCATACCCTGTGGATGGGATGAAGCTGTTCTCTGGTGCGTAGGTATTTATTTGAAGAACCACTCACTTGTGAGAGCAATGCAATAGTCTGGAGCAGCCTTCCACATTTTGGTATGGTTACAGTGAAATTTGCATTTGAGACTTTAAAGGGCTGGCAGGGAGCTCTGTGCCTGGATATAGGGGCTTTTTATTGCTTGACTTCAAAGAGGTTCAATAATGGGAGCGATCGTTCAGGTAGGGAAAAGCTCTTTCTTCTTCCCATGTGCAAAAGCGTGCCAGAGGACACAAAGGCATCCCCGCACACACAGAGTTACGGGGCTCTGGGGAGAGTTAAAACAGAGCAGGCTGAGGATTTCGCATCAAAAATATTATTATTTTTGGATGGAAAAGTCAGCTGACACAACAGCCCAAGCTGTCAGGATCCTTTAGGGTTGCGGGGGGGGGAGAATCAAAATGAAAAGCACTTCAGTTTGCTGAAAGGAACTAAAACATAGCAATTTTTGGTCACTTTGAGGCTGTAGTCCAGCTGCCTGCAGGGCTTCACGAGAGCTGGGGTCTGGGTGCTGCGGATATCAACTCCTTGCGTGAGTTGGACCCAACACCAGGTCACGTCTCTAGGCACACGGCAGCTGCTCTTGGACCATGCACAGGGACCGGGAGCCCCATCCGAGGGCTGACGAGGGCAGCTGGTGGGTTTGTCCCCAAAGGCTGGGCCTCCCGAGTGTCACACTCCAGTCTGAATTTGATTCAGCAGAAGAAATGTAAACGTTTCACTTCGCAGGCACCAAGTCATGTCCCTCCTGCTTGAAAACTTGGCAATAAATCTGAGTTTTCTGCATGCGTGTTTTTTCCGGATTTTTTGTTCCACAGGTAGGGCTGATATTTTGTAGCTTGCTCACTGCTTGGGATGAAAGTGAGCATTGGAAAATCATGGGAAAAATTTCATTCATGTTTTAATGTGGAGAAATTTGGGTCATTTGCATTCAGAAATAGAGCTCAGCCTCCTCCAGGAAATCACATACAGTGCAGGACATCTCCTGCAATGTGCTTGTAGGCATCCTTCCCTGTCCTTCCTCATGGCAAAAAATCTTTTGTCTGATTCCCCAGTTTCTCTGCTGTCCCTTTTGACTTCCTTCCGTATGGATGCACATGCATATGCAAACATGCATATCAGAGGGATGACTTTGCCCTTAATCCTGGGTGGGAAAGCATCCACTGCCATCATTTGTAGTAGCTAAGAGCTGTAAATGTATCGCCATATGTGCACAGGGGCATGTCTCAGATGTCTTCTTATGGTTTTGGGCCTAACCTCTTCGTCCTCTGATTTCCAACCCATCACTGTGGGGTACAGCCCCCAAAAGGGCATCCCTGCACGCCAGCTCCATCCACACAGCTCACCCTGCTCCAAACGGGCTGAACCTCTCTAAGGCTCAAACAAATTCAGCTTTTCTGTGGAAAGCTGATGGCGTCCCGCGTGGTCCATGAGCTGACGTGCGAGCCGAGGTGAGGTCCGTCTCCAGGTACCGCCACGCGACTGGACCTGGTGCCCACCTGAGCCCTGGTGCCTCTGTGCACCCACAGACCCAGCAGCATCTCTGCTCCTGGCCGCATCGAGGACGCCGGGTCCCCTCTGTTGCTTTTTACTGCTCATGTTAAATTATTTTAAAGAAAAATGCCCAGGAGAGGCTGGCGCTGGCGGGGCTAGAGGCAGCAGGCCTCCGTCTCTCCGCGCCGCTCCATCCTCCATCGCAGTCCCCCCTGGAGCTGTTTCCCATCCATGAGCGAGATCCGTACGTGCCTGCCGATGCTTCGTGGCCGTTTCACGTCCTCCCTGCTCCTTCCTGCACCAAGGAGAGCGAGCCAGGGCAGGGCTGAGGGTGAGATTTCCACTACTCTGCAGTCAGCCGTTCTCCTCCCAAGTTGCTTCGCTAAATGGGAATAAAACAAATACAGCAATTCCTGGACCCCCCCATGCCAGCCATGTCTGCGGAGGTTGGGAGAGCGGCGGGGCAGGGTCCGTCTCTTCCCGCAGGCATGGTGGGGCTCTGCTCTGGCGGGGAGCATCGAGGCAATACCGGCCTCCAAACGCAAATGACATCTCTAAGAGGAGTGATAGAGCTGGAAGGAGGACTGGTAGCCCATCCCATTTATGGTACGGGGGAGATGGATGGAGTTACACCCAGGCTTGGCTCCATACTTTCCTTTTGACCCCTCTTAATCATAGAGAGAAAGGTGGGGGATTTATTATTCCTTATCAGCCCCTTCCATCTCGCGACTGATGTTTTCCCTGCACTTTTGACATTCCCCCATTTCTTCTTCCATCAGTAGCTGTTTGCTGAGATCCCGGGCTCATTCACATCCCATCGCCCCGGTTTTACCTGGATAACCCTCCCTGGAAAGCCAGCACTGGAACCAATTGATTCACTGCCGCCAATTTGTTGCCAGTCTGCAGTAAAGTGGGGCCAAACCGCGGCCTCAGGCTCTGCTCTGGGTCCAGATCAGCATTAATCCTCCTGCCACCCTGCCCGAGCTCAGTACTGGCTCCAGCCCAGGGATGCGAAGCTGGACGACCCTTATCTTGGGAGTGCTCTTGCGGGGACGACACTGGCTTTCCCAGAAGGGCATGGACATTAGCCCTTCCCCGTCTGGCTGTTTTCGGAGGGGAAGCAGCTTCCAGCCAGCATGGTCACTTCTGTGGGTGTCTGGGCTGTTTTGCTGCCACGTTTCATAAGCAGCCCCCCCCCGTCCCGGGGGGCTCAGCCCGATGCACTCACCTACCCCTGAGTCAGCTCCTGACCGCCGGCGCTGGGAACCGCAGCGTCCTTTGCTGACTGCAGGGAAATGATTTTAATTACTGGGGGTTTTGGCAGGCCTGGGAGACAACAGTGGCCCTGCTGTGCTACCGCTGGGTTGGAGCATGTGCTTCGGGTATTTCCTTAGGCTGGGAGGTGTCTGAAGGGTTTCTGGGACCTGTTCCCAGCACAGGGCATGGGTACAAATGTGCCGGGCAGAGGACCAGTGGCTGGAAGCTGCCTGGGGTGGGCAATGCAGTTGGGCTGAGACATCCCATAACACAGCCTGAATGCTCCCGCTGCAGCTTTCTGGGCAGGAGACCCCACGCCGATGCCAAGGGCTGTGCCTCAGAGAGAGGGGTTTTGCCCTCCAGAGCAGGCTGGCAGAGAGACTTTGCAGTAGATGTTGTTTCATAAACTGTTCTCTTGACATTTTCTGTAGCGATAAACTTTTTTGGAAAGCCTTTTTTCCTGGGCTGGAATGATGCTCATGTTAAAGACAGAGGAGTCCCAGAGTTGGTCAATGCAGAGCTGGCCATGGTCATACCTGATAGCACCTAAACCACGGGGCGACATCTTTGCCTGCAGAGCATTTGCAAACACCCAGAGCAGCCACAGCGCCGGCCGATATACAGAATTTCTCCCATGTTCTCTCCTTCCCGTTGGCCTGCCAAAGCTTAAGGCAGCAGGTCTGTGTGCTGGGTTGGACTGGTGTGGACTGGTGTGGCATCACAGACCAATCTGAGGAGCGTCACCTAAAAGGGAGCTGTACAGGACACACTGGCGAGGGACCGGTCACACTTTAATTCCACTGCAGAGGAATATTTACACCCTCGGGGGACAGCCACCACCTCCCAGCACCTATGGAGGGAACGGCTGCTCTTATTTTGCTGCCACACAAATTAGACAGGAAGGAGAAAATACAATTCCCTGTATCTCTGACAAATCCTTCTTTGACAGATGAGCTCTGACCTACTTTGCAGTGGAGCCAGATGTTTAAATTTATGAATGCAGACACATTTCCGTCAGACCTGGGAAGGAACGTGATATTACCGTCTGTCTATGCTGTCTCTCGGGCAAAGAAGCTGGATTTCATGTGAAAATACCATTTGTGGTTCAATCCAAAAGGTTTTTAAAGGAAAGGAAAACATGAGAGCATGCTGCACCTTTTCGAATGTGATCCCAATGGTACAAAACAAAGGATGTTCAAGTGATAACATTTATACCAAGCTGCAAACTGACTGCTGCTAAAAAAGAAATCCTAGCCTGACTTTTCAGAGGGTCACATTTTCACAGCTTTTGGCTTGATGTTAGTTATGTCTTCTTCCATGGAATAGCACACTTGTTGGTATCTACCGTGTTGTAGGTTCATGGTACAGGACAGAATTTAGCAGATATTTCCTCATTGTCTCAATAAATCCCTTTTTCAACCATGCAAATTGCAGAGCAGCATCCCTGGGACTCCCCTCCCAAAGCAGCGATCGTGCTGCTGGGTTTCCAGTTCTGTATCTGGAAAACAAGAGCTATTTTGCTCCTGACCTCCTATGTGGGTTGTACTCCTCCAAAGTACCCCAGGTGGTAATACGAGTTTGCAAGAGTACCTTGAAAGAGCTGATGTCTTGAAATACAACTTGGATGTAAATCAGCCAGGTCCCACTGACTGTATTTGATGTGGGCACCTGATTTATGGTAATTTAACTTGCAGCTTTTGCTGTTATTGTGGTTTCTAAACTGTAAGCCGGACCATGTCAACATAAGGGGAAGATGAAGTTAAATACAGGAAAACAAAAAAATACATCGTCTTCCTAATTCTTTTCAGAATTTAAAGATACTTGTTCATTGCCCATACTTTCCAAATTAAAAATGACATAAAGATGCTTGTATTGGGTATCAGAAGATACTGGTATGAGCTGAAATGCTGAGTTTCATGTCATCAGGGTATATAGGTTTAAAGCAAGATATTCAGAAAGATTTAAGGCACAGACTGTGCAAATTTGGTAATCCGGGGGATGCCTGATGCTGTGTGATGGCTGGGAAAAGCTCTGCCTGTCTCTCAGAGAAGTGCCACTCAGACACTAACTTATCTGGCAGGTTAGCCAAAATCTTTGCGTACCAGAGACAGTAAAGCATGAGCCTGGCAAAACAACAATAGAGGAAAATTCTTGACTTTGCTGTTGTCCAGGTTCAACAGGAGGGAAGATGTTCCCCTCCTACCCTCCAGTAAATCCAGTATCCTGCAGCTTGCAGCCTGCTGGCAGGGATGCTCTCCTGGGAGGAATGCTTTTGAAGTTCTTAGGACTGCAGTGGATGGGGGTAAGTGCAGTTCTTCCTCTTTTTTGGGCTGGTTTTTATGAACAGAAAGCACCTGTGATTGCATTTAATGAGGACCTCAATCCTGTTCATATATTAAAATGCCGAGGGTGACATGGATCCAAAGGTGCATTACTTGGTAACCCTTCTCAATGGGAGAGGACTTGGCCAGCAGGTTGTTACTCATCCCAGACCAGCGTAGGCATGCACAGCAGTGTAAATATAGAGGATTTTCTGTTCCAAGCAGCGTGGGTAGGAATTGGGACCTTGCTGGCTGGCTGCTGAGCTTACAGGGGTTTGCACTGCAGTTTTGGATTTACCTCCTAAAGCCTGTTCAAGGCTCACTCCAGGTCTCTCCATCCTTTTGAGAACAGCTGCTTTTCTTGCCACACCGCTTCCCGCAAGAGGTTGGAGGAGTACGAGGAGCACAAGCCACAGCACTTACATGCCTGACAGCAGATCATTTGATCTGACATAAGGCTCACCATCCTCACGTTGCCTCTCGTCACCGCTGCAATGACAACACAACTAATGCCAACTGCCAGTGGACCGTCCTGCGCTCCCCTTGCTCGGCTGCTCAGCTGGGATGATCCTCGTCCCTCCAGAGCAGCTTTTCTGGGCATGCTTGAGCCTAAATGGGATCAGCTGCACCCAACCTCATGCCAAAATATTCCCCAACCATCAGCAGTCCACCCTGCTGCCCTCAACCCTGTCCCCAAGGTGAGACTGACACTGGTGATGGCAGGATAGCAAGGTTTCCACAAGGTGGCATCAAAAGACCTGGGCTTCCCCTCCCAGAGCTCAGATCCCACAGGATTTAGGGCTTTCCTGGGATGGTTTCAGCATCAGTTGCAGCCAGAGACATCTCTGGGGAGAGGGAAAAGCAGAGCTTGTGTGACGTGATTTTTGTAAGGGATTTGGCCTGGAAGGGTCAGCCCTCAACCCTGACACCCACCACTGCCTTCCTGGGGGCTGCAGGGGTGTTTGACCACCAGACCTCATCAGGGAAGGACAGACATAACAGCAAACACCTGATCACTAAGGAAATAAATGTGCTCCCCTCCCTGCAAACAACTGCAGCAGGGGGATATGTGTTCGGGGCGGGGCGGGGAGGGAATGGCAGCAGTTAACACCGGGAAGGAATAACCTCATAGCTTGACCCAGGACTGGTATATCCAGATGAGGCAGGTTTGCCTTTTGCAGGGCAGAAAAGCCAGAGAGAAACCCCAGGGAGTGGGAAACAACGAACACAACCTATTTAGCCCCAGAGGTCCTTCTTCTTACATAGCTCTAGCACGGCCCCGTGTTTTTTATTCGCCAGGCTGGGAGGTGAGGTTTGCCAGCCCTTACCCCACAAACATCATCCCTGGGGTGTGCCCGGAGCTGGTCCCACCCCAGAAGGAGCAGCGACCTCAAACGCTGTCCCATCACAACCATCAGCGGGAGCGATACCCTGGCATCGCGCAGGCACGGCTGCGTGTGCTGCGGCTGGAGCGTTTGTCCAAACTCCTGCTAAACTTTGTGGCAGTGAAACCCAGTCCTACAAATCTCCGAGTCTGCCCTGGGTGAGCGCTGACCTGGCCATGTTTGGCACCGAGCTGAGAAGTCTTTCAAAAGGATGGGATCAGACACTGAGTAAGCGTATTTGAGTGAGCACAAAATATGGTTTTGTGGTTTGTTGTGTTTGGACTGTTTTGGCAAAAGGCAAACTCCAGCGGGACTGCTGAACGATTGCAACCCTTGGAGAAATTGCGAGTCAAACCAAAAAAAAATGACAAAGCTGTGACCTTGTCCTTTCAGAAGAAGCAGAAAAGGGAAATCAGTGAGAGTCTGTCCCTCGGCAAGCGTTCAAACGTGGGGTAAAAGCAAACAACCAAGCCCACGCAGAATTACTGCAGGCTCTAACGAGACGCAATGTGGCGGGGCTGTAATTCTGGCAATATTAAACACTGGGCTGTCTAGTCCTGCAATAAGGAATGTATCCTTCCTTGAGAATCGGGTAAGAGGATGCCCCTCGAAACGGCGGGGGTTTCTTGCTTTGCTTTTTAATTTTTTTTTTTTTTTTTTTTTAATTTAAATAGTAAATAAAGGCATAACTGTGACCAACGGGAGCTGAAGCCGGCCGTGTCCCGGAGGGCCGGTGCGCTCCCGTCTCCGCACACGGTGGAGCTGTTGCTCCGCGCCAGGGCCGGGGCCGGGGGGGGGCCGGGAGTCCGCGGCTGGGAATAACGGGAGCAGCTTTGATCAGGTAGAGGCAGGCTGGAGTGGGAACTGGAGCCCAGATTCGCATCCAGAACTTTTTGGTTCAGGTCTACCCGCCTGGGAGAAAATAAAATGTGAAAAGCTCCCACAGTTCCAGCTCGTCCTTCTGCCCTCGCCCCGGCCACGGGCTCACCTGCAGACATCGCTGCCTGTAGCAGGGCCCACCGCTACTGCTGCCTGTGCCTGCCAGCACCTCGTCTGGCCCAGCCCTGGCACGGCTCAGGACGGGTAAGGAGGGTACCTGCGTGTCTGATCCACGCAGCCACCGCCGGCTCATAAGGGGTGACGCTTGGTGCCAGCTCGGTGAGCCCTGCCTCGACGCCGAGACAGCTCCGGAGCGTGACGCTGCGTGTGGGGACACAGCTCTGCTCATCTGGGTCTCCTTCTTGTGGCCAACACCACCACGTGCATCTTCAGTCCTCGCTCACACGTTCATGCTTCCCCGGAGTCGGGGTGGCCGGGACCCCTTTTCTCCCTGCCACCCTCAGCAGGTCTGAGGTCTCGTTCCTTTTCAGCCGAGGAGACTCGTAGGTGCAGAGAGTAGGCTGGGGATCAACGGTGGCTTTAAATAGCCCTACCCAAAGCCTCTCTAAGCAGCCGGCTTTGTCAAGCAGCGATAAAACTGTCTGGCTGTAAGCTTTTCTATCCAAACCTTTAATGTTAACGTTACCAGATAAACTCTTCCCTTCCTTTCCAAGCAAAGGAGGAGGCAATGCCCATCCCGTGAGGAAGGCATCGCTGCCACCCGCCTGCACAGCAGCTTTTATGCAAGAGGGTCGTTGCAGCCCTGGCAGCGCCGTCCCAGCTCCTGCCCACCCTGGGCCAGCACCGAGCGTTGGTACACGCTGAAGTGTCCCAGGCATTGATGGAGAGGCTGCCCTGGGAAGCCAGTGGGGCATAAGATTGTGTTTAAGTGCTTTCCTGGCTTGGGGCTTGTAATTATTAATAATCGTAGTTAATCTCTGCCTCACACAAGTCAGCCTGTACACCACATCTTGTTTAAGCTATTTAAGTTATGCTTTTGTTTACTGCAACCATCTCCGGGCCTTCATATTATCACAAATGGCCTATAAATTATCACTTACATGTTATTAATGTTGTATGGCAATGTTCAATGACAAAGAAGCAACAGAAATCTACTGGTCTTCAAAAGAAAACCTCAGATAACCCCATGCCAAATCCAAGTGTTTTCAGCCTGCCGGTGAGGCTATGAATATTGCAGATATTACATATCTTTGTATGGTATTTGTTAATTATTTAAGATCAGAGAAGAGATTTTAGCCTAAATGGCTGCTTGAGGTTGCAGCATTAGACACTTGCAAAATTATTGCTGGAACCCACAGACAAACACAGGTTTGCTTTTGGATCCAGGCTCCTAATATTTTGTAACAGGTTAGGCAGCCGTTTCCCAAAGATGAAATACAGGCTACAGCTCACCCTACCTGGAGCTGTAAAGAGACAGAGGAAGGAAGAGCTGGCGTGGGCAGCAAGGAGTCCTGCTGGGCCAACAAAACCCAAGGAATTCACCAAGTATTCTTGGTATCATCTTAAATGAATTATTACATTATTACAGTGCAGAAGGTGGTTACAGGCTGGGTTTTTTTGAGATATCCTCAGAATTCCCTGAGCTGGTATAGAGGAAACTTCATTTTCACTTATCCAATGGACTGAACTCATTGCCCTCCTCTCCCATGCCTCTTGTCTCTCTTGCCAACACGGTCCCTTGGGCTTTCCTGGGAAAGCTGGGCAGGAGCTGCCCAAATCCAGCAGCATCCTGGAGAAAAGCTGCAGGATGGTGCTAAGCCAAGACCAAGCCCGTGTATAAGAGGTTATCATAGAATCACAGAACCACAGAATGGTTTGGCTTGGAAGGGACCGTTAAAGGTCATCTAGTCCAACCCCCCTGCAGTGAGCTGGGACATCTTCAACTAGATCAGGTTGCTCAGAGCCCCGTCCAACCTGACCTTGAATATGTCCAGGGATGGGGCATCTACCACCTCTCCAGGCAACCTGTGCCAGTGCTTCACCACCCTTAGCGTAAAAGATTTCTTCCTTTTATCTAGTCTGAATCTAGCCTCCTTTAGTTTAAAACCATTACCCCTTGTCCTATCACAACAGACCCTACTAAAAAGTCTGTCCCCATCAGTATTTGATGTGTTATATTGGCCAGTGGTTGAAGCTTTATCCTTTGATGTGTTATACAGGGAGATGTCGCTGGTGGGGCACATTCGCAGCCTGGCGTTGGAGTTTCAGGTGTGAGGGTTTCTGCCAACACCCAGGGGATTTTCACACGTGCTCGGGAGCAGGCAGAAAAAAAAAAATTCTCCTGGCAACTCCGTATGCTTTTGTCTTTCCCATCATCTGCCTCCTGGGGAATGGGCTCCATCCCCCCCACTCCTGCAGGCTGCTGGGTGGGCAAAGGTGACTTTGAGTCACCCCAAATCCTGGTGCAGGGCCAAAACCCAGCTCAGACCAGTCCTCACTGGTGCTGTGTCCCCTCTGAGCGGCAGGGAAGGGAGAAGCCCCCCGGTCACAGTGACACCCCCAGCCTGCCATGCTGCTGCCAGCCAGGCACGGACTGTTTTCTTCCTGCAGTCACCTTTGGGCCCTGGCAGTAATCTTGAAGCATCTGCTCCAAATCATCCAGGATTACAGGAATTAAAAAAAAAAAAACCAATTAGAGGCCCAGGGTCCTGCAAGCACAAATCCGTTTAACCCTAATCCAGGCTGCTGCCCCTTCCCAAAAGGCAAAGGGACAGTCCCCACCGGCTGGTTTTTGTGTGCTCCAGCACCACCTCCTCTCCTCAGCCTGAATATATCTATTTTTGCCCCAGAGGTAGTACCAGGGGACCCGCTCATGCTACTGAAGAAACAGTATGCTTGGCCTTGGAGTCTGAAATCAGCTGCAGAGACATGGGGGTTAGTGCCAACCTCTGCCCCACACACACTTAGAGGGGCTTCCAGAGGACTATGGATGCAAAAGGGGGTGCAAATAAATCTGAATGTGTTATAGTGCCCATCAGGGTCTGTACGCCGGGCACTGGCTCCTCTACTGCTTGCTTACCATCACATCTAGTCCTTTGTACTACCAAGACCACCTTAAGGGCTTTGGTAGTGTCTGCACCCAACATGGACCAGGGCGTCTGCAGTCCCACGCTTGCTTGGCCACCACTTCGCTGGCAATTCAGTGTGGAAATGCTCCTTTCAGATACAGCAGAGAAATCGGAGTATTTTTAGAGTGAGGGTAGAGCTTGAAAATACATTAGGAGAATCTTTCCTTTCCTTTGAAAGCACCCCTGCTTCTTTCAGTGCTATTAGGCTCTTCTCCAGGTAGCTAAATCTTTCACCTGCAGCCCCAAACCCCATAAAATTAAAAAGCATTATCCATAGAGTGTGGCCAGTGTGAGTTACAAACTCTGTGGATAATGCATTTTAATCAACACTGGATCTCTACCATGTGTGGTGGCCTTTGCATTTGTTGATATATTTTGCATCAAGAAGACATCCATACTGAAAATAATCAGTGCTTTAATGGTTAATAATTAAGGAGGGAAAACTTTGAATTAACATTCAAGCATCATGGGTTTATATGATTCTAAGAGCTGGATGATTGTTACAGCAGGAGATAAATAACGCTTTGTTAGTTTGTTTTTCTTCTTATGGGTGACGCAAAAAAAGGTGATCAGGGCAGAGCTTCCAGACAGGTGACACTGCAACAATTAATACTGCTCGACCTGTTAGGATATAATCATTTGTGCAGCCAGAGTGTCTATGAGCCAGACGAGAACTCATTGTGCTGAATGTGAGGAGCACCACGTTCAGGTATGCTGAGACATGAGATGCTGTGGTTGGTAAAAGTTTCCACCATTCAAAGGAAGGTTCATGGGAGAGAAATCCTCTTCTGGACTTATCCAAAGCATTTGACACTGTCCTGCACGACATCCTTGTCTCTAAATTGGAGAGATATGGATTTGATGGATGGACCACTCAGTGGATAAGGAATTGGCTGGGTGGTCGCACTCAAAGAGTTGTGGTCAACAGCTCGATGTCTGAGTGGAGACCAGTAACGAGTGGCATTCCTCAGGGGTCGGTATTGGGACTGGCACTGTTTAACATCTTTGTCAGTGACATGGACAGTGGGATTGAGTGCACCCTCAGCAAGTTTGCCACCACCACCAAGCTGTGTGGTGTGGTCAACACGCTGGAGGGAAGGGATGCCATCCAGAGGGAACTTGACAGGCTGGAGAGGTGGGACCATGTGAACTTCATGAGATCCAACAAGGCCAAGTGCAAGGTCCTACACACAGGTCGGGGCAATCCCAAGCACAAATACAGGCTGGGCGATGAGTGGATTGAGAGTAGCCCTGAGGAGAAGGACTTGGAGGTGTTGGTTGATGAGAAGCTCAACATGACCTGGCAATGCATGCTTCCAGCCCAGAAAGCCAACCGTATCCTGGGCTGCATCAAAAGAAGCGTGACCAGCAGGTTGAGGGAGGTGATTCTGCCCCTCTGCTCCGCTCTCGTGAGACCTCACCTGGAGTACTGCATTCAGCTCTGGGGCCCTGTATTGGTTTTGTTGGCAAGGTTTTGGTAGCGGGGGGGGGTTACAGGGGTAGCTTCTGTAAGAAGCTGCTAGAAGCTTCCCCTGTGTTCAAGAGAAAGCCAATACCAGCTCTGAGACGGACCCGCCGCCGGCCAAGGCCGAGCCAATCAGCGATAGCGGTAACGCCTCTGTGATAACATTTTTAAGAAGGAAAAAAAAGTTGGGACAGGCAGATTCGGCAGCCGGAGAGAGGAGTGAGAACATGTAAGAGAAACAACTCTGCGGACACCCAGGTCAGTGAAGAAGGAGGGGGAGGAGATGCTCCAGGCGCCGGAGCAGAGATTCCCCTGCAGCCCGTGGTGAAGACCATGGTGAGGCAGGCTGTCCCCCTGCAGCCCAGGGAGGTCCACGGTGGAGCAGATATCCACCTGTAGCTCGTGGAGGACCCCACGCCGGAGCAGGTGGGTTTCCCGAAGGAGGCTGTGACCCCGTGGGAACCCTGCGCTGGAGCAGGTTCCTGGCAGGACCTGCGGATCTGTGGAGAGAGGAGCCCACGGAGCAGGTTTTCTGGCAGGACTTGTGACCCCGTGGGGGACCCACGCTGGAGCAGTGTGCTCCTGAAGGACTGCACACCGTGGAAAGGACCCATGCTGGAGCAGTTCGTGAAGAACTGCAGCCCGTGGGAAGGGCCCACGTTGGAGAAGTTCGTGGAGGACTGTCTCCCGTGGGTGGGACCCCACGTTGGAGCAGGGAAGAGTGTGATGAGTCCTCCCCCTGAGGAGGATGAAGCGGCAGAAAACAACGTGTGATGAACTGACCGTAAACCCCATCCCTGTCCCCCTGTGCCGCTGGGGGGGGTTGGTAGAGAAGCCGGGAGTGAAGTTGTGCCCGGGAAGAAGGGAGGGGTGGAGGGAAGGTGTTCTGAGATTCGGTTTTATTTCTCATTACCCTACTCTGGTTGATTTGTAATAAAGTGAGTTAATTTCCCCAAGTTGAGTCTGTTTTGCCCGTGACAGTAAGTGATGAGTGATATCTCTCCTGTCCTTATCTCGACCCACAAGCTCTTTGTTATATTTTCTCTCCCCTGTCCAGCTGAGGAGGGGGAGTGATAGAACGGCTTTGGTGGGCACCTGGCAACCAGCCAGGGTCAACCCATCACAGGCCCCTAACATAAGAAGGACATGGACCTGTTGGAGCAAGTCCAGAGGAGGGCCATGAAGATGAGAGGGCTGGAGCACCTCTGCTATGAAGAAAGGCTGAGAGAATTGGAGTTTTTCAGCCTGGAGAAGAGAAGGCTGCGGGGACACCTTATAGCAGCCTTCCAATACCTAAAGGGGGCCTACAGGAAAGCTAGAGGGACTTCTTACAAGGGCATGTAGTGATAGGGCAAGGGATAATGGCTTTAAACTGAAAGAGGGTAGATTTCGATTAGATGTAAGGAAGAAGTTCTTCACTGTGAGGGTGGTGAGGCACTGGAGCAGGTTGCTCAGGGAAGTTATGGATGCCCCATCCCTGGAAGTGTTCAAGGCCAGGTTGGATGGGGCTTTGAGCACCCTGGGCTAGTGGAAGGTGTCCCTGCCCATGGCAGAGGCATTGGAACTAGATGATTTTTAAGGTCCCTTCCAACCCAAACCATTCTATGATTCTGGCTCGGAAAGCCCCTAGCTGAGGGGCTGGCTTGCAGGACCTCAATGTTCTTCTGCTCTTTCCTGGCATCTCCTTCTGCTGCTGTCAGGTCATGCTGACCTCTGGGCTCGGTACGGTGAGGGCAGGCAGGGGGTGTGAAGAAGGTGTGTAGCTTTAGCAGAGGTGTCCATGTGGCAGCAGCATGTTGGTGCCAGGTCTTTTAGTGAGCCTAGGTGGGGATTAGACAAGCTCCAGAGAGATACAGGGAGGGGGGCTCTCAGTGGGTGATGGGAGCGGGCTGGGGAAGAGGAAGAGCAGAAAGGAGGAGACCACAGGGGTCAAAATGATGCTAAAGCAAAGAGCACATGGACAAGGGAGTGTTTGTCATGAGCAAACAGGCAGTCACTGCAGGGCAGAGGATCCACCATGAAAACACCCAAGCGCTTCCCTGAAGTGCCTCAGACTCGCCCAAATTCCTGTTGGCTTTGGGGTCTGGCACCTCTAATGTCTCAGTGCCACAGGGATGCCAGTGCCCTGGGGTGGGAGGCAGAGGCCACTGGGATGCAGTTTGAGCCTGGGAGGCTGCGAGCTTGGGCCGTGGCAGGGACACAGCCATTCTGTGAGTGTGTGTAATGCTAGGCCATCTGTGTGCTTCATCCTCGTTGGACATAAAAGCCATGTTTAATCCATCAGGTCAGTGTAGCCCCCAGTTTACAGACTTCTGCATTTGCTGACTTTTACCAAGAGCTTTGTTAATCTGTTGTATCCCTGACTTAAAGGTCCATGAACTTCCTTGGAACCTGGAGCTTTCATCCTGGGGTATTAGGTGATTGGTCCTGACTTGTATGAACAACACCCGCTGAAGGACTCTCCGTGTGAAGAAACATTTGCAGGATAAAAAATTCAGGTAGCTCATTTTGCTAGGACCAGTTCCTGAAATTTCTCTGATGCAGAAATGAGAGAAAGGAATATGACCACACAACACCCACACGTGTGTACTTCTTCCATCATTCAAGGAGATGTCTGATTATCAGAAGACTATCTATTTGAGGGTAGAAAGACTCTACAGAAGGATCTGGATAGGTGGGATCGATGGGCTGAGGCCAACTGTATGAGGTTCAACAAGGCTAAGTGCCAGGTCCTGTGCTTGGGTCACAAGAGCCCCATGCAATGCTACAGGCTTGGGGAAGAGTGGCTGGAAAGCTGCCTGGTGGAAAAGGACCTGGGGGTGTTGGTCAGCAGCCAGCTGAATATGAGGTGGCAGTGTGCCCGGGTGGACAAGGCCAAGAGCATCCTGGCTTGTATCAGAAATACCATGGCCAGCAGGACTAGGGAAGTGATTGTCCCCCAGTTCCAGGCACTGGTGAAGCCACATCTCGAATAGTGTGTTCAGTTTTGGGCCCCTCACTATAAGAAAGACACTGAGGTGCTGGAGCACCAAAGAAGGGTAATGAAGCTGGTGAACGGTCTAGAGAGCAAGTCTTATGAGGAGTAGCTGAGGGAACTGGGGTTGTTTAGTCTGGAGAAAATGAGGCTCAGGGGAGACCTTATTGCTCTTTACAGCTACCTGAAAGGAGGTTGTAGCAAGGTGGGTGCAGGTTTCTTTTCCCAAGTAACAAGTGACAGGATGAGAGGACACGGCCTCAAGTTGCGCCAGGGGAGGTTTAGGTTGAATATTAGGAAAAATTTCATCACCAAAAGGGTTGTCAAGCATTGGAACAGGCTGTCCAGGGAAGTGGTCGAGTCACCATCCCTGGAGGTATTTAAAAGATGTGCAGATGTGGTGCTTAGGGACATGGGTTGGTGGTGGACTTGGCAGTGCTAGGTTAATGGTGGGCCTCAATGATCTTAAGGGTCTTTTCCAACCTAAACAATTCTATGATTCTATGTTGGCAGCTGAAAATATTCCCAAACTTCTGCTTGACAGCTAACTTTCATTTGACTTATATACCACTCAGACTGAGAAATCCAGGTCAACCTCTTTTCTTTCTGACACAGCTGAAGACCCATCCATTTTGATATCCATCACGAGACAGTTTTCTTCTACCTCTGGTAGGAAAGCTGTAGCCTATTTCACCAAGCTCCAAGACTCTCTGGATTGAGAGGTACTCTCTGGATTTTCTCAATGCCTGGCAGCACGGCCTCTTCTGGAGTTACAATGCAGAATTGCAACTGTGGAAAGAGATTTCTCCTAGGCTCTGTTATGTAGCTTGTTACAAAGTTTTTAATGTCTGCTTAATTAAACCCCTGAAAATGGCGATTTCATGTTGTTGTAGCAGGACCTGATCTAATAGCCACTGAAGTCAACAGGAACCTCTCTGCTAATGTTAAGAGTATTTGGATCTGGTATGAATTGACAGCGGGATGCAATGCAGAGCTCAGCAGCTAATGCTGAAAGAAAGAGCATTTATTTATGCAACAAATAATTCATACCATTCTATTAAAGAAATGAATGAAGGATTTCATTAATCACACCCACTTTGCAATGTAACAAAGAAGTCAGTCTCCTCTATTGCTCTTTGTGTCTTCTGATACTTTGCTGATGCTCCCAGGCATTTCACGTCTTCTCTGAGCCTTGCCCCCATTGCTTAAATAAATATATGCCAGAAATGCAAACAGGACAAGCAATACCTGTGTGAGCAGCTGGGCCAAGGCACTGGGCCAAGGCACTGTGCTCTCACATGTGCGTACGTGGAAGGTGAAACTTAGAAACCTTGTGATGGCTGAGTCAGTCTAGTAACACAAACAAACCTGAACAGCCAAAACGTATACCTACATCCATATGTATGTACAGTGACATACAGAGGTGACATGTGAACAGCGAGTTCTAATGCCTGGAAGGCCATGAGAGCCTCGGCAAGGTGACTTACTGCTAACAAAGCACTGGAAATTGTTAAAAGTAATAAGGATAACAAATGAAAATCGTGCTGCAGCACCGTTAAGAACAGCCTTTCTTCAGTCACCCTGCCTCGCACAATGCAGGTGTGACCCTGCAGCCCCTCGATGCTTCTTGGCACAAACACCTCATTGACTTCGGCGGGACCGGCGGGGAGGCTGAGGACCGCTACTCGTGAAGGTAATGGTTTGCAGGATCAGGGTAGCACATGGTGACAGCTCAGTCC
Source organism: Aquila chrysaetos chrysaetos (assembly GCF_900496995.4). Taxonomy (NCBI): domain Eukaryota; kingdom Metazoa; phylum Chordata; class Aves; order Accipitriformes; family Accipitridae; genus Aquila; species Aquila chrysaetos. The sequence goes on along the minus strand of NC_044005.1, from coordinate 7,409,038 downwards.
TGCTTCCGCAGTGTGGGAGAGCAGAAAAAAAAAGGCATTTTTTGATGAAATAGTTGAAGCAGTGGGGATTTACTGAACCAGTGTTACACTGTCCATGCAGCTTGCTCAGTCTGCTGTTGCTAGCAATTCAGAAATTGTCCAAGCTGTCCTGCTCATCAGTGCATGAACTCTGAAAACACTTAGCCACTACCAGCTCTGTGCATTATTTCAGCTGGAAGAACCATGGTAGGTAAAGTAACGATGATGGATCTAAATGATAATAAAGTCTCCCTGTTGAAAATTTAAAGTGCTATACAACTATTTTTAGTGACCTCTCCAGCTGAGATAATGCAGAAAGCTAACTAGATGTGAACATCCGTCTTAGGTGAATTGATTCTTACAGTTTGCAAACCAAGGTGAATTGTAGGAGGTTAATGTTCATGCTCCAATACAAGACATATCAGCTATATAAAAAGATGTATACTGTACATGTAAAGAAATAACCTATTAAATGTCTAATGTGGATGCAATGTGTTTTTTTTTCCTTTGAGCACATTTATTTCCGTAATGGACATTTAGTTTAGACACAACACTAAGAGCTCCCTCCCTCGATTCCTCCTCCTTTTCCTCCCTCTGTGTGTGTGTATATATGTGTGTGATGTGTGTGGGCATGAGAGAGGGAGAAGACTTTCGTCTTTCATTTGGGAAAGCAAACATTTCCTGGCTGGGGTGTTCTGATCCCACATTGAGACAAAGTATTTAAATTTGATTTTCCAAAATCAAAGACATTAAAAAATGTTTTTAAATTGATTCTTCCTCCCTTCAAGCATGCCCCAAACCTGAGTTCTTGGATTGGCATTTTCAAATTCAGGACTTTAAAATGAAGCAACTATTTTTTTGTGGCTTCCTAAATAAAAGAGCTGAGCACCGTCGGCTCTCTCTCTGCAAGGAGATGCACTGCACTGGGTGCCTTTGCAAAATGCCGCACATATTCCAGGACTGCTACAAAAATTTTTTACTTCTCAGAGCGCGTTTATCTCAGAATGGTTCCACATCCAGCAATGCAGCCTGCTCCCCCTCCTGTCCAAGCCCTCAGATGGCAATTAGCAACATCAATAAGTAATAGAACAAATACTTGTCTCTAAAAACACAAGGCACAGACAGATCACCTCATTCACTTTACTCTGAGGCTGCATTACAAACCTTAATTTTTTATATTTCATCTGTTTAAAGCCCCAGTGCTACAAACACTTAGTTTTGAGATGAGGCACTTGAAAGTCAATGGGTGATGAAGGATGGGTGAAAGGCAGGACCTAACACTGCAGGGCCCAGAGTGAAAGCCCCACGCACACCACGGATGCCACCGTAAGGAAGATTTTCAGCTGACTTCCTGCAGCTCAGCTCTTTAGCAAAGAGCTTTCGGAACAGAGAAATGAGTCTGTTGACCTGTCAGCTCCTGGAGGCAGTGAGTTTCCAGCAGAAGCAAAGCCACAAGAAAATGGTGAAGAGCAGCTAAAATACTCTAATAGGAATGCTTATTAGCATTGCATAGTAATAAAATGAAATATTACTGGGGAAAACATCTTTAAAAAATTGGAAACTGGTGAGCGGATCCACCAAGGGGCCGTGAACTATGTGCTCGTAAGTACCAAAGTGACTCTAGCATTGCTTCAAGAGCCATTCCCTACAGGAGACATCCCACCACTGAAGCGCTGAAGTACTTCTGACCCACAAGTGACCCGCTAAACAAGTCTGCTGGGAAATACTCCAGCAGTTTAAGCCTAACAACCAAATTGGTTAGCATCGCTCCTTCAGCGCTTGGAGATGTCAAGGGATAAAAAGGATCACCGATGGAGTGGGAACAAGTCGGGAGTGTCATCTACCTCTGTGGTCAATAGGCAGAGACAAGCTTTCGCAGGTGGTGAACTTGATTAGAGAGCTGATCTTGGTTAAAACTGCCTAGATCTTCTTGCTGCTAAGGATGGAGGGGGAGGAGGGTGGGACCGTCTCTCCAAGCAACAGAGCCAGATTGACGGTGCCGGATTACCACGCTGGCGTAACTAGAGTGAGATTAGGTGCTCTGAGGCACCTACCTGAAAACTTCTCTCTCCCGCTGACCACGGTGGCAACCTGCGGAGATCAACCTCCACCGTGTCAGTTTTGGGGACATCCATCCCCACGGTGGCTCCAGGGACCAGCTGCTGACCTGCACGGGAGCAGACATGTGAGAAAGCGATTGCAAGCCAATGTAATTTTGAAGAACAACCCACAAATTGACTTAAGAAACAACCTAGCCTGAAGAGCTGTTTCCAATATAAATGTCCTGATAAAGATGTTTACAAGAAGGCTTTTTTCCCAGCTTATAGACACAGCAATTTGCTCCCTGGAGAACGGTTGCATGTCCTTGTGTTTCTTTGAAGTGCCTGAAAAACACCAGACCCGTGTGTCCTTATGTGTGGCTGGCCTCACTGTACATTTAATGGGGAATTATCCTACAACATGATGTTCCAGAAGAAGAGCTATTATTCTGTCCTCAGCTACCTTGGTATTACAACTATGTGGTATGAAAGCATTTCAAGAATTGGTTCTGAAGAAGCACATGTATTTCAGTAGTGAAATTGGGAGGAATGGGGTCTCTCTATTCCAAATGGAGCCACTAATGTTCATTGAAAGAAGGTTCAACACAACAAAAGTCTTCCAGCTGAAAAAAAATCATGTCCTGCTCTCCTGTTGTAGAGCTCTCCATTGAAATCAACTGGTCGTGAAAAAGAGAAGGTAATGCTAGAATAAAACTCCCCACTTGTCCTGGTGAAGCCCCAAATAGTGTGTCATTGCGGGTTACTATGGAGTTATCGAATAAAGGCCGAGAAGCTTGTTCTGCTGATCAATACCTCTGTGTGTGTATGCAGATCTCAGCAGCGGCTGTGTATCTCCTGGAGGCTCCCCTCCGAAACATGCATTCGGTTCGTGTGAAGTTTTCTAAGGGATTGAACTTCTGAGACCAGTGCAAATAAGGTGTGGGTGCTCAGGACAGATGGACACTCCCTTTCTGCTCCTGGCGCTAGGTTATGATAACCGCTCTTTTCACATCTTTGCTTTATATCAGACTGTTAACAAATAACAGACAAACAAAAAGTATCAGGAGGAACAGCTTTAAATGGAAATAAAGAGATGTGTCTAAATCCTTTAGGCTGTTTGGGATGTCTCAAGTGATTTAGGCCAGCTGTATCTGTACATTAAAACGTATAAGGGCACTGAGGTTCATCACTCATCCTATTAAAACGTTAGAAGAGTCCCTGTCACGGATTGCCTCAGACCAGGCAGAGCTGACCCACACGGTCCCCGGGGAAAGGCTCAATAGCCAGCACAGGGTGTGGAGCCTTTCCCATCGGCACTATGGACACAGCCACCCTATTTGGAGGGTGAGAGGGCTGAAAAGCACGCAGCAGGGCCCGCACCAGTGGGCAGCAGTGCCAGGATATGTCATTTAATAGTGCAGACATGGCAAAGTGGCTGCCTGCTCCATGACAGGTCTCTACTGTGACATTAAAAAGCTAAAAACCTGCCAGATTTTTTCCAGGCAGGAGTCTGTGCTGGCTGAAGGCATGTTGGGGGAAAGAGACCACCCCATGAGCCTGGTCTCCACGTGGACACCCTTCCAACAAGGCTGTCCTGGTTGTCTGAGGGTGAGCTGCAAATCCAGATTTTGGGGATAGCAAGCTCCCAGTCTTGTCTGACACCGTCTCCATCTTTATTCGGCTTGGGATAGGCACGGTGGGCAGGGAGTCCTGGAGGTCCCACCAAGCCCCTCCTTTGCCATCGCTGGAAAGGAGACGCTTTTCCCCCAGCCATAAGTGGAGAGGGCGCAGGTCCCATCCCACCCATGCCATGTGCGTGGGTCATGGTGGGGAAAGCCACAGTGGGGGTTTAGCTCAGCGCTATGGGGCAATCCCAAGATGCAAGAAATCCCCCTTGGGTTTTACTTCATGCAGCGCAAGAAGAGTCTGTGAGGGGAAGCACTGGGTGATTGGCACCATTTTTATGCTTTCTGGGACAGAAAGAGTGGAAGCGGTGCTGAGGGCTGATGTCCCGGGGCTGAGTCCAGCGGGATGGAGTGGCACCAACTCTGCTAAGTGTAAGGGGACAACTAACGAGGTGTGGAGGGTTGTGGGGCCACGGTGCCTCTCCCCTACCTCTGGGAAGAGGCAGAGGGGACAAATATGTGAATCTACTTTGCTTTTGTAACATTTGAAGCCAGAAACTTCCCTCCAAACTGTATTTCTTGCGGCGCAAGGTGTGTGCCAGAGAGGTCCATGTCACAGATCAGAAGGTAGCAAGGTTAAAATGGGCTCTCTAGGGAATTTCTGCATTTGGCAGGGGGCTTAGACTGAATGTAGCAAGTAATGAAGGGAGGGGAGCCATTTCCTGGCCTTTTTCTGGGGGTCTTGCAGCCTGTCCTGAAACAGAAGGGAACAGAAATCCAAGGGCTTTATCCATCACCCCGCTGCCAAGAATAAATGCCAATAGAGTGCAAAGTGCTGTATCCCTTGGGGGATCTAAGATGGTCATGTTCCTTCACTTGATTCCCAGCTAGGTCTCACTCGGGGGGGGGGGGGGGCAAGCCAAGGTCAGCCCAGGGTTCAGGGTCCTTTGTGGGTGCTGGGGCTGCGGGGTGGCCTTGGGGAGGGGACAAGGGAGAGGACAGGTCAAAGTTTGGCAGCTTCTGCACCCCACAGTGCCCTTTCCCTTTGGCGTCCCACACTTCCACCCTCCCTTCCAGCAAGCACATTTGGATCTTCTCCTGGAAAAGAAACAAATACAATGAATATAAAAAAGCCAGTGCCTGGTGTTGCTGAGAGGCAGGTACAGACATCGCTGGGGAGTGTTACACTCTCTCTCATGGTATTACCCCTGCATCGGCCAGGGGTAACTGGATCTGCGATAGAGTCTGATCCTCCCAAGCCTTTAATTGGATGCGTGAAAGGTCCAAAATGCAGCTCACTCTCATGTTTCCCCCAGCTATGAGCTACATGGTCTTATTGTCACACAAGGGTGCTTCCCAATGAACCCAGCCTCCTTTCTAACCTCTGATATCCCCCCAGCTCCCAGGCCAGCAAGCCAAAGCGGATCCGTTGTAAAGGAACCCTCCCAGCCAAGCCGGGTGCTTGTGGCGGTGAAATTTTCAACAGCTTTCCGGACACCCACCCTTTTTCTGTTCTGCAAAGAAAATGCCATGGTTAGATAAGGAGCAAAAGGGGGTGGCAGGACAATTAGGGAACAGTCGCTCCCTTCTGTAGGATCGGGCTGGGATGAGTGCTCAGCAAGGCTCGTGCAAACTGGAGCACAAAGATAGACGTGTGGGGAGAACTCGCGTGTGCCAGGCAGCAGCTGGGGCAGCGCTCCCGGCCTGGAAAGACCAGTGTGGCTTTTCCAAGGTTCCTGTATCCCCCAGCCCTCCCTCCACACTGGTTTCCAGTGCAAACAGCAGCAGCCCTCCTCTGCAGCGCTGGGGCTGGGACAATGCAACCCGGATAAGTGGGCCTTCTGTCCCCTGCTGCACCGGGGCCAGGCTCTCCCCAACCTGCAAGCCTTTTGCTTTCCTTTTTTTTTTTTTTTTTTTTTTTTGCTCTTGCAAAATCAATTTACGGACAGCTCACTCATTTTTCCCCCTTGCAAACTTATTAGCTATTCAGCCCCGGCGAGCACTCGTAAGCATCCTTTGTCCCAGGGAGGGCTGGAGACCCCTTCATTAGCAGTGATTACTCTGAGCAGTTTGACAGCCTCCCAGCCCGCTTACAAGACTTTCCCATTCAGTCCTGCCCGGGGCTGCCCCGCTTCTCAAAAGAAACGGAAATATTCAAACATTTCTTCCCCCACCCCCCCAGCTGAATAGAGGAAAAGCCGTTTCTCTTCTCCGCCCTCCTCATTCACTTCACTTTTGATACAATATTTTCCTTCTTTGTTAAACCGGAGAGAGAGGGGTCAAGGCAGACTTTTTAGCGACCCTTTTCTGAGCGTTTTGTTTAATGTAAATACAAGCTCCCTCCCTCTTCCCCGATTATTATTATTATTTTTAAAACAGCCGAAGGCTCGGGAGGGCGATGGCTTGGGCTGATCTTTAGGGAAAAAAAAAAACCAAAACCTGCTGAAAATGCCAGGGGAAGGGCATTCCCTTTCAATGCGGGAAGGGAAAGGGCAGAAGGGAAAAAAAAAAAGGGGTGGGTGGGAAAGCGTTTTTCTTCCGTGGGTCTTATCCGTGCAGCCCCGTGGACCCGGTCCCTGCGGAGCTCCGGCGGTGAATAAGCGGGGCTGGGAGACGCTCAGCTCTCCTCATCCTCCCACACCGAGCAAGCCCGGGGACCGGGGCTGCTCTTCTCAGGGTGGCTCCGTGCTCCGCTCCGCTCTTTCGGAAGGGGAAGGTTTTGTGCCCTCGCTGCGGCTGGGGGCACGGGGCATCCTCGGGAGTCCCTCCATAGCCCACTCGGGAGATCCAGCATCCTTCAGACCACTTAAACCCTTTGTCGAAATATATTCAAGCCGTTGCCTATTGTCCAAATTCCAGCTTTTTTAGTTAGAAAGTCATTCCACGTTATGAGAGGCTGAGCGTGTATATTCATATAATTCTCCACCTCTCTCTATGTCTTTTCGAAAGCTTTAATTCCCCACAATAAACGCCAGCAGAAGCCAATGGAGAAATTGCAATCCGCTTCACCGATTCCCGGCGAAGGAAAGAAAGAATACGGTGTGTTCCAGCCGATTCCGTTTTGAGGGGGAAAACGGCTTTTGCTCCCCCCAAAACACTCGTGGGTGGGAAGCGCTGCCCGCCAGCGAACCCACCAACTCCAAAACCGAGGCAAAATCCCCACCTCGTTTTAGGTTTGAGTAGCAAAACCAGGCTCCCCTCGCACGGCTCTGTCGGGCACAAACCCTCTGGGGTTTAAGAGGCAACAAACCTGGCAGAGGGTTGGGGTGCAAGGTGCTCTCCAGGCCCCCCCCCGCAGGTGGGTACCCCCTAAAGGGAGCTGGAAACCCCCCCGCTCCCCGGCCCTGCCATCCGCTGCTCTGGCAAAACACAGCTCCCGACACCCTGAATTACACCCCGCCAGGGAAATAGTGGCTTGTAAATGGACTTAAAAATCAGCTAATAAATACCTGCTACCTGCCCCGTCCCTGTGATGGTCTGTAAGGAAAAGCAAGGCACATGCATTGGGGATGAAAAGTAAATTTAGACATCGGCGGTGCCAACGCCTTTCAGGCTTTAAATGCAAACTTAGGCAGAGGGGGAAAAGCCACCGCCGAGGCAGGAATATACCTCCGGATAAAAGGCAGCACGATTAAATTAATCTATCACGGAGCTGAAATAGCCCCCGTGCCCACCCCCACGGATGCCCCCGGCCGCCTCCGTGCCTTTGCAGGGGAGCCGGAGCCGAGCAGGAGCCGAGGCATTGCTCGCAGCCGCTGCGGGTTAGCTCTGCCCGGCTTCCCCCGATGCAAGGCTTCGGCTGCTAAATAAAACGAGCCGAGCAATCAGCTTACTAGGGAGGCATCTCTCTGAGGACAGGGAAGTAAACGCGATGAGACCGAGCAGACAAAAAAAGCACAGCTCAGGCGATTTAAAGATCAATGTCAAATTGTATAATATAAAATCCTTCTGCTGGGGGAAAAAGCTTAGCACGGTCCTTAGACCTGGCGTTTGGTCTCCTCCAGCAAAACCGCCGCAAAACAAAAGGAGGGAGGCGGATGGAGGGGACAGCCCCTGGCACATCGCAGGGCCGGGATTTGGTGTTATTTCGCCCCCGATCCGGCCCTTCCCGGGCATGGAGAGCTGTTCATTCCCCATCTTCTCCTTGCATTTGCCAGGTGAGGGCTTCCCCGGCTGCGCTGTCCCCAACCATTTCTCTCCTCCTTTTTCTTTTTGTTTGTTTGGTTTTTTTCCTTTTTTGTTTTCCCTTCCTTTTCCCTCGTCCCTGTCCGAAAATTCGCCGCCGATAATCCCAAAAGCCTCAGCCCTTGGGAAAGGAGAAGCTGCAGCGATGCCTTCTCCTTCCCTTCCCCGGGCACCCGCATCCTCCGCCAGCCCCGGCCCCGCTCCCCTCGCCTCAGCCCGGCTCCCCCCGGCTCCCTGCCTCGCAAAGACATCACCCCCGGTCCCGGGGACCCGGCTATTTCGGTTCCTGCCGAGCTGATGCTGAAATACCCGTGGCCTCGGAGATCTGCTCTGCGTAAACTGGCGGGCTTGAGACCGACACCGTCATTTCAAAGCAGATGCGAGGGTCGTTCACCAAATATTTTATTATGGTTTTAGGCTGCTTCATACAGTTTCGTCCTGCACATGCTCTACAAGTCACCTGTGCACATAGAGAACAAGCCAAAAATAATAATAATTAATAATAATAATAGAAAAAATCTACCATAGCAATCCCTTAAATAAGTAAATAAACATTATATATATATATAAAAAAAACCCTTTAAAGTAAAGCAAAACCCAACCAAAAGAACAGCGTCTTTTCAACATGAAACATCCCCGCGGGATAAGGGCAGGCGCTCAGACATTTTGCAACTTGGCATTCGGGTTTTTTGTTTTCGTTTTTTTTTTTTTTTTTTTTACGTTTTCTGGACTTTAATTATTTTTTTTTCAGGCATCAATTCTGCAAATCCTTCGAAATAAAGGCGACAACGACTTTTATCACGTTTTTTAATGCAGTCTGCTGCGGGACTGGGAGGGAGGCGCGGGCGGGCGGCGTGTGGCTGGGGAGAGCCCCGTACCCCGGCTTTGGCGACGGCGGCCGGGCGATTGCAAGCCCAGCTGCTCCGGCCGCGGCGGCAGGCAGGCAGGCAGGCACCGGTTAGCTGGACCTCCCGCTCCCCCCGGTTTGTCATGGCGGTGGTGTCAGATGTCACATTCACTGTCGCTGGATGTGATGGAGATGGCGGAGGTGGCCGCTTTGCTGGAGAGGCTGGCTGCGGGGCTGGAGGCGGCCCCCACCGCCTCCCCGCCGCTCTCCTCCTCCGCTTGCAGCGAGCGCACCGAGCCCTGCGTGAGGACCTGCTGCTGTAGCCTGCAAGGAACCGGCACACACAGCATCACCGCCCGGCCCTCCGCGACCCGGGGACCCCCCCGGCAGCCCCCCCGCTTCCCCGTCGCCCCCCCCCAGGCACTCCCCCGACCCGCATCCCCACGCCGCTTGCCCCCACCTCCAGCTCACACCAGTTATCCCAGTCTGGCGACTCTGCCTGAGAGGTTGGCTGCCCACCCCAGGGCCAGCCCCGCTCCTCGGCCGGCACACCCGGGGCGGGGGGGGGGCGGCTGCCCTCCGCGGCCTGTCCCCAAACCGGGCCTCATCCGAGGGGTCGGTAACTGCCCGCAGCATCTCCCGGGCGGCGATTCCCCTCCAGCAGGCCTTACATCTTCCCTCTCCGCCGATGAAAAGGGGCTGCGGGTGACAGCACCCCTTCCCCCGACGTGCGGCCGCCCGGCTGTGCGCAGGGGCCGGCGGGGTGACGAGCGGGAGCGACCGCCCCGGGCTCCCGGAGAGGAGATAACGGGGAGACTCTGCTCCATTCCCCGCTTCCCGGGGCGTCTGCTTGTGTCCCTAGTGTCGGGGTAACACTGCTCATTAAAAGCCGCGATTTTGTTCTTTAAGATTAAAAAAAAAAAAAAAAAAAAAAAGGAGAGGAGAAGAGAAATAAGACAATTACCCAAGAAACGTTCCCGGCTGGCACCGGCGGAGGTTTAGGGCAAGGCGGCTCTCTGCAATGGAGCAGGGCCCGCAGAGGGGCATTGCCGGCTCTGTTCCAGATGGACTTGTATGAAATAGGTATTTATACGTCCGGGCAAAACTTTGAAGGGGGGGTTCTATCCCCTTATACGCCGCTGAATGCGGTCCTTCTGCCGCCAGGTCGTGCCGGGGTCACGACAGCTTCGCCGGCCGCCGCGCCCGGGCGGTGTCTCTCCCTCTCCCCATTAAAAATAATTAAAAAAAAAAAAAAAAAAAAGCCGTAGGGTTTTCCCGCTGCTCCTACTTGATCTCGCTGTATTTCCCGGGAAGAAACTTCCCGGGCTACGTCTCCCCGTCCCCCGAAGCGGGGCTGGCGGGCAGCGCCGGGGCCGCGTTGCCTCTGCCGGCAGCCCCGCACCGGCCCCCGCAGCCCCCCGGCCCCGGCGGGCGGGGGCGAAACCCCCCTAAGGTGTGTGTGGGGGGGGGCCCTGCGCCCCGACGGGACGGGCAGCACCTTACCTGTTCTTCGCGGCTGCTGCCCTGTCCCTTTGCCTGCGGTTTTTGAACCAGTTGCCCACTTGCGTGGGGGTAAGTCCCGTGGCCTGAGCCAGTTCCCGCTTTTTGCTGGGGTTGGGGTAAGGGTCCTGCAGGTACCACTCCCGCAGCAAATGCCTCGTCCGCTCCTTGAAGCAATGTGTCTTCTGCTCGCCGTCCCAGATGGTGCGGGGCAGCGGGAACTTCTTCCTCACCCGGTACTTGTCCACCGGCCCCAGGGGTCGGCCCCGCAGCTTCTCCGCCTCCTGGTAGTGCGCTTCCAGCCAGAGGGCTTGCAGTTTGGCGTGGGACTCCTTGGTGAACTTGTGGTTCTCCAGGATGTGGTAGAGCTCCCGGTAGTTCCCCGTGTGGAAGGCCACGATGGCCCGGGCTCTCAGCACCGACTCGTTCTTGTTGAGGGCCTCGCAGGCCGCGGGGGCCACGGGCAGGGACCAGAGGAAGCGCCCCAGGCGCTCGATGTCCCCGCTCTCCTCCAGGGTCTCGCATACCCCGGCCACCTGCTGCGGGCTGAAATTGAGGATGGGCAGCTGGAACATGGAGGCGGCGCCGGGCTCCGCTCCGCGCTCCGCGCACCCCCCGGCGATGCCCGCCGCCGCCGCGCACACCCCCGCGGCGGGGAAGCGGGCAGCGGCCCCGGCGGCCGCCCCTCGCTCCGGTTCTGCCTCCTCCGGCGCCGGCTGGAGCTGCCGCGGGAGGGACGGTGGAGGGCGGAGAGGCGATGGGGAGCGCTCGGCGGCTCCGGCGACTGGGGGCGGTGGGCAGGGGCGAGGCGGAGGAGGATGGAGCAGGGGGGGGAGGGCGGGCGTGGGGGGAGGGAGGGAAGGGGAAAAAAAAAAAAAAGAAAAAAAGGAAAAAAAAAAAAAGGAAAAAAGGAAAAGGCACAAGCCCAGCTCCGCGCCGCCGCCGCGCTGCTGCGGGAGCGGCTGATTTGCTGCCGGGCTCGGCAGATTGGCTCCCGGGTTTCCATGGCGGGGCTGCCACTCACTGTCAGCCGCTGCCAATCACGGCGGAAGGCCCCGCGCCGCCGGCCGGCAGCACCTCCCCGCCCCGGCTCCCCGCCCCGGCTCCCCCGCCCCGGTTTCCCGGGGCTCCCCGTCCCGTCCCGTCCCGTCCCGTCCCGCTCCCCCGGGACCGCGACACCTCCTCCCTGCCCCTCCGCTCCGGGCAGGGGCAGAGCAGCTCACCCGTCCCGGGGGCAGCGGGCTGCAAGGCGGAGAAGGAGGAGGGGAGGGGGGGACCCGCTGAGGTTTGCTGCCGGAAAGTTGGAGGGAGCAGCCCCCGCCATGGGATGGCCGGGACCCCCCTACAGCCTCCCCGGTAAAGCTGTGTGTGGGGTTCGGTCCCGGGGCTGCACGCACAGAGCTCGGTGCACCCGGGGTCGGAGAGGGGGATGAGGCAGAGCTGAGAAATCAGATAAAAAACCGGCTGCGTAATAGGGACAGCGGTGCTGGGAGTGAGTGTCAGTGACAATGGATGCAGCGGCAGGACCGCAAGAAGAGCCGAGATTTAGGGGAAAACTCTCCCCCTTCCCCCTGTAGGTGACTTCCCACCTCTGTTAAAACGAGGAATTACCTGCAAAGAGCCCAGCGCCCTTCTCCGTACAACTAAAGCTTTATAATTTAATTTTTTTTTTTAACATTTGAACCCGTATTGTTTTCGGCTGAATAGACGCCGAGAATAGTCGCGGGGAGTGAGAAGTCATTTGTAGGTCAGGACAGCGACTTAAAGCAGATTTCAGGAATCTTTTGAAATATTGATCACCTAGTAGCAATCACTCCCCGAGGGTTTTCCAAGTGTCCCCCCCCCCAGCTCCCCGAGCGAGTTACCGCGGGGCTAGGGGCGAGGTGAGAGCCCGGCCGGCCCTTCGGAGGAGCGAGGCAACCTCCAGCCGTCTCGGGGCAGGGATGAAATCACTTTCTGAGCTGTGAGGATACGTTTTGTTTTCTGGAGAGAAGGGGGGGGGGGGGGCGAATCAAGAAGCCAATCTTTATTCTACATATAGCTGCTCAGTGGCAATTTCTTCCCGGGAACGTTAGGGACCATGCTCCGAAAGGCAGCATATATTTTGAATTAAGCTCAATATGTTCTCTCCTCTGATCTTTGCAATGCATTTTTTTTCCAGAATGCTTGTCAAAGAAATCCGTTCTTAATTTGATATCTTGTTATTGTCTCTCTCCCCTGCCCTTTTCTTCTTTGTTTTTTCTTATTGTTTTTTTTTGTTTGTTTTCCTTTCTTCCCTTCTTTAAGAAAGCTCCTTTGCTAGTTGCCCGTAGACCGAAATTAAACAGATTTACATTTTCTCCAATCATTTCTCCGCAGAAATGGAGCTGGACTGGGGCTCGCCGTCTTTTCTTTAGTATCAAGTACAATTTGTCTTTTGCTTGTGAAGATTTGGTAAATCAGAAGGCAGATAGATAGCGCAGATGGTCGGAGGTGTCGGGTCAGATTATGGTACGCCTCAGTACAGTGCTAAGCTCATTCTGACGGAAAACCCTGATATTATTTTCACAGATCTACACAGTTCACTTGAAAAAAACCCTTCGAGCCATTTACATCATTTATGTGAGGCTCACAGCTAGCGGGATGGAAAAGCTTTCAATACTGCTCATTTTCATAAAACCCGACAGAGCTGGGGAGACATAAAAGCACAGACAAAACTCACGAGTTCAGAGAGACTCCACAGAAACTTAAAAAATAAAAGGGGAGACTCTTCGTCTTCACTTTACAGACCCAGGTTTGATTTGCCGATCCGCTTAGGGGGAAAAAGGGAGAGGAAAAAAATCAGAGAAGAGGAAAGAATCATCTATAAATGTTGCTGAGGAAGACTCTCCTTCCAATCCATCTCTGTCCTCTCCGCCAGGGAAAAACAGTGATTTGAGCAGCTCATTGAAAGATCCCAAATAACCACTTCGGACAGGGATAAAAAAGAAACAAACCAAAACCAAAACACAAAACAAAACAAAAAAACCCAAACAAAACCCAGACCTCCTCGGTATGAGCATCGGGCTTCCCTAGAGAGCGGGTGAGAAGGCGGCGACCTCCGCGGCGCCGGGCGCGTCCCAGCGGGCAGGGGACCTGCCTGCCCCGCCGGGGCCCCCGCTCGGGGGGCGGCCAGCAGCCCCCGAACACATCCCGGGACAGGGGCTGATGGAGAAAGACCTCTGCTTTGAGGGAGGTGGAAGGGTGGAAAGCCTGTGTTAATGGGTAGCTAATTTAGACCGGCCATATGATGGTGATGATGATAATGATGATTACTAATATTATTGAAGGTCTTGCTTTTTCTTTTTTTTTTTTGTTAAAAGCGTGCACATGATCTAGCGAGGGAGTTACTGGGCTGCAGCCTAATGACCATGAACAGAGAGAGACAGGCTCCATAATGAAAGCGAGGACTGTAGGCGAAAGAAATGAATCCTCATTAAGAGCAGCGAGAGCAGCTCGCAGGGGCGAGCGGTTGTCCCCCAGGTCCCCAGCCTTTGTTCCCCAGAAACCGGCCCGGACGGGGAGATGCTGGCAGCTCTGCTGGGAGGGGAGAGGAAGAGAAAGAAAAGGCAACACCGAAATGGACCCAGGAACCTTGTGTTAACCCTTTAAAGGGTGACCCGAGGGGGGGGGAAATCAGCCCAGCGCCAGCAGCTCTGCGCCCTCTCCGGCTGTGAACGCTGGGCTCTGTGTTTGGGAAGTGGCACAGTCCGGGGGGAACCGGCTTGTCCCTGGCTGGGGAAGGACCTGGGGGCTCCTCGCTCTGTGCCACCAGCGCCGAGAGAGAGAGATCAGCTCCAAGGGGACCCCTGCGTCCTTTTCCCACCCCCTCGGTTGTTTTATCCGTGGCCGGGACCCCGGCAGGTTTCCCCCCGCCCCGTCGCTCCGGAGGAGCTTTACCGCCGGGCCGGGCCGGGCTTTGCCTCTGCAGAGAGACCGGGGCCCCCAGGATCGACCCCCACCCCCGTGGGACCCGATGCCGCGTCCAGGAGAGGCTCCCGGGAAAGCACAGGGTCCTGGGGTGCCCGGGCTCCTGGCTCAGCCCCCGAGCCTCATTAGAGCTGCCTGCGAGCCTGGGTGTGCACTCGGGCGTGTCCGCTCCCTTTCTGCTTTTTTTCCGCCCTTTTTCTTCTTTTTCCTCCCCCCCGTATAATAAGGACACTACTCGTGACATTAACAGCCGGCAATGATAACTACCTTAATTTAGATCACGGCTCTGACCCTTGCTACAGGTAGAGTGAGGGGTTGTCCCTGCAGAGACGAACCCGCTGGAATAAAACTGTACGTGAAAAAAATATTTATCAAAAATTCTGCCGGCAATCCGTATCATCCCGACGGCCTGCATCGACACGCTGTGCTCTCTGGCCTGCGGACAGCACATCCACCCCCTCCACCCCGCCCGAGCCTTAAAGCAAAAACAAGCTGAGCAACGTCCCTATACACCTTCATATCAGCAGTTAACAGCTATCCCGGGTCCCCGAATCGCAGTCCCTGGGGATTATTTATCTAGGCGGAGTTTCCAAACGCAGCAGAGGTGGAAATATATTTTTTAAACCTTTGATTGGCCTTAAGTATTGCATTAAAAAAATACCCCCGGGAAGGAGAAGCCCCACTTTAAAGGTCTCGGCAGGATTGGCGGAGATGTTCATTAAGTGATGCTAACCGAGTCGGCAGCACTGGCTGAGAGGGCCGGAGTGCAGGCAGTCCCTCGGGCGGGAACCTGGGAAATCAGCCGGGAGTTTTGGGCCTTGGCTCGGTACCGGCAGGACCCGGCCTGGTGCCGGGGAGCGCTCCGGGTCGGGCAGGGCTGGAGCGGGCACCGGGGAGCGGCGCGGGCCCCCTGCCCTCACCCCGGCTCCCGCAGCTCCTCCCGTGCCGCCGGAGGAGGAGGGATGCTCTGGCGGCGGAGAGTGCCCGCTGTGGCTTATAGAAAAGGTTACTGAAAATGTCAGCCCCTCCGGGGACCGGGGCCGGGGTTTTCGGGAGCGTTTCCCACCGAGCCACTCGGGGAATTTGGTGGAGGGAGGACCTCAAGCTCAGGATGATGTGGTGGGGGATGCCTGGTAGGGAACCGACGTGTGTTTCGATGTGTTTCTGTGCTTGCCTTTTTTGTTTTTAAGGGTGCCATAATTGTTGAAAGAGCAGCTATCAATCGCCCCATTTCTTCCTAAAAAGAGTTATCTTTAAAGCTATAATCTGCTTAATATTAGGGAGAGTGTGCAGTCTGGATCCTCACTTAAATTACTGATAACCGTCGAAAGCAACGAAGAGTCCCTAAAATGCTGTCCGACGACAGAGATGTTCACTCACTTTCCACTCTCAGACCATGCGTTCATTAAATCTTTGTCCTTCGGCATATTATTTAGATTACCTGTAATATGAAGTATCAGACCATGGCTGGTATATTTGATGTTAGAATAAAGAAACACTGAAAACTCAAAAAAACTATTATTTTTATACTGGTAAGGAAAGACCTCCTTCCTTGTACAGGGCCCTGGTCAAGGGCAGGGCTGCAGGCAGAAAGGACCTACAGCCTAAGATTTATCTTTAATTTTCTTTAGGGTGTAGCTATGGGCCTGGTTTTAAAGTCCCCAATCCATTGCAACCTGTTTGGCTGCTGCCTTTGCCTGCAGGTAAATACACACATCACCAAATCTCCTTTTTCACTGAGGTGTGTTCACATAAAATCTTCACTCTGTTTAAAATCCCCGGTTTCATCAGGGTTTTCACTGAAAATTCCAACAAAAGCAATCAAACAAAGCTCCAAAGTATTCAACTAAGTTTAGAAGGTTTTGACCATTCAGGTGGGTTTTTTCCCCGGTAAGTCCCCCCCCCCCCCCTTTTTTTTTTCCCCATGGGAAATGGTCCTTTGGGAAAAGAAGGCATTTGCGGCTCCCTTCCCGTGGGAGGCAGGGAACTGAGAGCAGGAATCATATGGATAACTATTTCGTGTCTATGGAAATTAAAAAAAAAAAGTCTTTCAAACATTACATCTTCTCCCAGGATGGGGACGAGGGCTGTCACGAAAACACTGATTTAGCGGAAAGCAGAAATGGGGACAATTCGCGTGTTTGGGGGAGGGTGAAGGACCAGGATTAGATACCCTGAGATAGTGTAGTGTCTAAATGCTTCTGGGGCTGAATGTATGGGGCTGAGTCCGGGACAAATCCTGTGTCACGGCTGGTCTGGGCACTGGCGCTGAGCTGGACTCCAGCCCTTATCGGAGGTTGCTCGCTCCGGATGAAGGCTGCTCGGGAATCGGGGTCCCTCTTTTCTTGTGAGGGAGATCCTGCGCAGCTTTGGGTGCCCTGTGGGAGTCAGCAGCATCACGCCCAGGCCAGTCCAGCTCCTGGTCCAGCTCCCTGGCACCACACCGGGGCTTGGAAACAGGATTGGGGCCACCGCTGAAGGTGGGCATCTGCGTGGGCTCCGGCATTCAGGGTGCTGCTTCAAGGAGCGAGTTTATCCCAGAGCAGCCGCATGAGGACGGGGATCGTCCCCTCGAATTTGCCTCTTTTTTTTTTTTTTTTTTTTTGGCGAAGGGTAACAGGTAGGAGGTCCCTGAACCTTGCCGAGTTTTAAGGGCCAGTGCTTCAGCCTCTCCGCGTTACCTGCTCATTGCCTTTCTGAGCTAGTTATTCAGGTTGAGAAGAAAGGCACTTGTTAGGGACACGTTTACCCTGTCCCTGTCGCTCTCCAGCGGTGATCGCTCCCCCCCCCCCCCCGTGTCTCCAAAACACTTCAGGGACCCCGTTTCCCTCCGGTCGTTACACCCCTGTGCGAGTTTAGGCACCGGCCACTGTCCCTCTGCGGCAGGACAGCCGGGGGAGGCTCAAGGAGCAAAAGGCAACGACGCTTCCCTGTTTTCTCGGGGGGCGGGGGGGGGGATTTGGCGGGGGTGTCCCTAGAGACCCTCCCAAACTCGATCATAGGTGTTGCTGGGGGCACTGGGGGCACAAGGCGCTCTGTCCTCTCTGGGGGGGGAAGGTCCCGGGATTCTTTCCCCTCTCCATCAGCTGGGGGAGGCGGCGAGCGGGGGGCTGAGGGGAGCCCGCCAAAACAAGAGGAGAGGGGCACGGAGAAAGCGGAGCCCACCGAGAGGCAGCGCCGGGGCTCTCCGCTAACGGAGTGACGGGCCCGGGGGGCTGCCAGCGGGGAGGGGGGAGCGGGTTTGGGAGCCCTTTCTGAGCCCTGGATTGACCGTATCTCTTTGCAGAGGAACGCAACACCTTCATCATTGATTAGAGATGATACCAACAGAGAGTCCTTTCTGCTTGCCGGCCGGTAATGAAAGTAGTTGTTTATGACTTTGGGGTTGGTTTTGGTTTTTGGGTTTTGGTTTTTTTTTTAGAGGAATGCTGTTGGGAAGCAAAGCAAAACAAACAAGGCGGAACCAGCGGGACACAAAGCCCTCCTTTCTGAAGCTTCAGAAACTGCTTTTTGTGGGAGCGATAACCTCGGGTGGGGAGTCCTTGTAATAAATAAATGGGTTAAAGGAGCTCCCGGTGCCTGAAAAGCCCCAGTGGGGACCAGCTCTTGACAGTCCTTACAGGGAATTATCCGGGAAGTCCCCGCTGGCTTTATGCAAAGCCTGTTGAAATGACTGATAACCTTCCGGGTGAGCTCGGGTCCCTGGATCTGTGGGAACCTCAGCCTCCCTTGACACCGCTGCTTAAATTACCGGGACACCAGGAGGTGTTAATGAGCATCGTTGAAGTTATCTGCTACTTTGCTATTAAATTCCTACTTCTAGAAGTTTGTAGGGTCTTTAAGAGTGTTGCTTAAGACAGGACAAAGCTCTGAAGCCATTTCTCCTTGCGTTTTATTTAATGATTCGGGAAGAGGGGTTGCAATCCAGCAATTGCGGAGGCTTTAGGGGCATCTAGGAATTAAACTGTCCCTGAGGAGCTGGGCAGGGAGGCGGCTTTCGCCCTCCGGGACAGGCAGGGAGATAAGGTGGGTGGTGGGAGCACCACGGAGCTGCTGTGGGAAAGGACGGGGCCTCGCCGCCAGCGGGGTGCACAAAGCAGAGGCCGCAGACGTGTGGTTTCTAAAAGAACATGCCATTTTCCACTTGTCTCTCTCTCTTTTTTTTCCCCTCCTTCATCTCTGACCTGAAGCCAGGTAGGTCAGCTATTTCTCTTTGAAGCTGCATTTCTTGTTGGTTCAATTGACTCTTCTGAAAGCAGCATCGTATCTGACCGACACCTGTGCTGCGGGTGGCAGAAATAGTTTTCTGTTCGTCTCTTCCGTCCTGTTTCTGTTTTCCCTGTCCTTTCTTCTTTCATCAGCCAGGCCGATGTCTTTTTTTTCCCCTTCCACCCCGTGCCCCCGTCTCATTTATTTTCCTTTGCTTATCGATATACTTAAATCCATCCTCTGCCTCAGTAACCTCAACAGGGAGGAAAAAACAACCCTGTTGCTACCGCAGTTTGGAGGGAAGTATCATGTTCTAGTTTCTTCCGTGCCCGGCCTATGCATTTTTGCCTGGTAATGCTGCACATCAATAAATAAATAAACGCACACGATTTTGTTAGCGCAACTTGTGCTGAGGCTGCCATGCGCACCAGAGCTGCCGGGGCTGGTGACACTCCCCACCGTCTTCAATGTAAAGCACTGTTCCAGGATGTGAAGTGTGATACTTTAATGCGTTTATAAACTGTCAGAGGGCTGGGCCGCACCTTTAGGCGTGAGGTATGGCAGGAAGAAGGCTTTATACAGTCGCTACACCTGCCCCCCACGCCCGGCTGGGTCAGCAACACGCGTGGGACCTGGAGGGTGGATAAAGCAAGTCACACGCTGCAGCCTCTTTGTTGTTTTTTTTTTTTTTTTGTGTGTGTGTGTTACATCCCGGGGTGTGGGTGTGTGTTTAAGCCGCCGGCACGTTCCCCGGAGATGCCCCGTTTCGGCGGCCCTGCCTCCCTCCTCTCCCCGGCGGCCGCCCGGCTCCCGCCCGCCTGCGCCCTCTCCCCGGTAGATGGAGCATCCTCATCGCTTTTCACCCACGGCCGGCGCCGCTGGCTCGGCCCTCCGCCCCGAAGCCCTCGGAAATGTTGATCTTTCCCTTATAACTCTCACTGCTAAGGCAAACGGGTGGGTTTTGAGGGGACACGCACCCCGCTGATGTGCCCCCGGGGGAGCGGAGGGCTGCGGCTCCTGGCGATGGGCGGCGGGCCCCGCCGGGCTCTGCTTGTTGACCTCCTCGCAAAATGGCCTCAGCCCCTTCTCCCGGCAGGTGAAGCTGCTCCAGGTTTCCCAGCGGAAAGCCCGACCGCCGGCAGCTGCCACCCTCGACCCCCCCACCACAGCCGGCAAGGACACCTGCCGCCCTCTCCGCACCATTTGACGGGGCTGAGCTGCCCGTTCCGCCACGCGGGAGGCCGCCGCTCCAGCCCCTGCTGCCCCGTTCCGCACCCTCCTGCCGGCTCCCCGCCGCCTCTCCCCTCGGCCCGCCCAGGGGCGCGGGGGGCTGCCCGGCCATTTTCCCGCCTCACTGCGGCGGAAGGCGCGGGTCGCGGCCGGCGGTGAGGGAGAGCGACGAGGCGGTGCCCGGCCCCCGCAGCGGCTGGAGCGGGCCCTTCGCCGGGGTGCGGGGCTCCTCCCGGGGTAGGCTGGCGGCGGCTCTGGGCCGCCCCTGTTCCCCTGCAGGACGGCGGGGACGAAGCTGAGGGAGCGGGGCGGTGGCCGTGCTCCGGCCTCCTCCGCCTGACGGCCCTGGGTGAGGCACTGGACGGCTGTCATGGCTCTCCTCGTCCTTCTCCTTCTGGCGGTGCAGGGCCACCATGTCCTGGTCGCTTTCCCAGTGCTGACGGCCCCCCAAAATGCAGAGGGGCTACGCGGCCGCCCCGACCCCATCGCCCCTCTCCACCGGGAGGGTCTTGCTCCCCTTTTCTTGTGCCGCCATTTTGTGGCGCTTAGGCGCAGCCCCTGTGGTACCCCACAGGATGAGTTCCGCCCCCCTCCCCCCGCATTTTGACAAAAATCGGTTTAATTTTTAAATTCCAGGAACTTGGGGAATAATCTGCAGCAATATCCTTTTGTTTGGTATGCGCCCGACTAAGTAAAATGGGGCAATCCACTAGATGTTTGACTTTCTGAGGAGTTGACAGACATGTTGGTAGCTGGTAATAAAAGCACGGTACATAATGCATGGTGGCAACGAGCTTTAAAACATAAGTGTTAGAAACAGGGACTTCATAAGTGAAAAGCCTTACAATTACGTTAACTCAGATGTAATAACTGGAATTATCACCAGTCAGGAAAGGGCTATGATGATGTCAGGAACACTGAAAACAGCAGCAGGTTTCAAAAAAGATTGCATGTCCTCACCTTGAATGCAGGCTTCTAGTCTCCTCACAGGGTCCCTAAAACGGTGTTGCAGAAGAGGGGAGAGGAGCAGCACGATGAAAGGCACATTTTTATTTTTTTTTAACAGAGATAAAAACGTAGTCTAGACATGTGAACTCTACTAAATTTCAAGAAGAATCAAATAACTACTTAAGAGAGTCTTAAACAGTATTGAATAGCACAGGAGAAATACGGCTTGCTCTCAAAAGAGCCCTGCTGGAATGAAAATTATTTATATAAAGCCAACAGAAATTAGTACTGTTGCACAGCTGACAATGGGTAGAATTGAGCATTTGATTTTAAGGAAGAAATTTGCCTCATAGATTATTCATAGATTTTTCACC
Source organism: Aquila chrysaetos chrysaetos (assembly GCF_900496995.4). Taxonomy (NCBI): domain Eukaryota; kingdom Metazoa; phylum Chordata; class Aves; order Accipitriformes; family Accipitridae; genus Aquila; species Aquila chrysaetos. The sequence continues at coordinate 7,388,115 of NC_044005.1, read as the reverse complement.
TTTTAATGAAGAACTGAGGAATGGCCGTTGTCAGATGGGATATGAAACTACTGCTGTAACTCTGCTGAGAAGTGGCATTAATGTTAGTGTTATGATAATGGCCAGAGACTCCATCAGGCAGTTTGTTTGTAGTTTCTGCACTCAGTGCAATCTTGTAATATATGAAACTCTATTGCCACAATTGAATTCCATATAATTACATTAATGCGGTACAAAAATGCAAGATGCATAGTAATATTTTTCTTCTGGCAGCGTTCCGAATAGCACCATTAGAAATAATATTTGCAGTTTGAACGTGGTTTACCCATTGCTGTGTATTGCATATTTCTCTTTAACCAAAATAACAGCCCCATATGAGAACCTCCTCTGAATTTGTCATCCAGAGTTGGCTAATGCTTTGATGCTACTTTTCTCCAGTAGGACAAAGAATCGGGCTTTACTACTGTCATATCCTGGAAGTTATCCATTGTCCAAAATTTAGATGTCTTTTGTTTCAGGCTGGTATTAACTACTGTTTTTAAAATCTACAAACATCCTGTAGATTACCAGTGTAATTGAATCTCTCAGCCCTTTCTACTAGTGACACATGTAGCCTCTTAATTCACAACACAGAATAGCATTTGCCATTTGCAGTTATGTTACTTCATTTTAACAATATCCAGAATAGCAGGTATTTTACATATGCATGCTTTCAGAAGCACTGCCATTTTCTGCAACTCTACATAAATTGTATTGCAAAATTATGGGAAAAAAATTAAACATTCACTTCAGTTCTGTTTCTCTCTTCTACAAAAGTATTCAAAAGATAAAATCAATTGTAACTGTCTTAGTGACTAGACGATAGAATAGTATGTATCTTAATAATACAGCTGTACAGTCTGCTCTATTGGTGAACTTTGTGTTGTGATTTGAATAGAATGAATAGAAATTCTTTGCTGTTTAAAGTAATGTTTGTGCTTTTTATTTTGCATCCATCTGTGTACCTTCTGTGTATGCCCCAATGTCTTGCAGTTTTTATGGGAACTGTCAACTAACAAACATCGTTAAACTGTTTCTAGAGAACAGATTTTTAATATATGATCCAAACTAATTTTTGCATCCAAAGGAATTACTTAGGAATTTCTTTCACATCGTGTAAAAGCAAAAATATTCTGCGTTGACCTGTGGCTTGAGGTAGCATTTCTTAGATTTTTCTTAGTATTTTCAGAAAATGTTTTGTTTCCTATCTTAAATGTTTCCAGGCAGTAGGAACTAGGGTTACAAGCTTTTAATACATTTGGTAAAACTGTTATCTCTTTCTCAGAGTTTTTATCACAGCCTATACTAATCCAGTCACTTGGATTAGGTGTTCTGATCCTCACTTAACTATTAGGCAAATTCATTTCTGTCAAACATCCAGCATTTTAAATGCTCCACCGCCCTCCCGTCTCAACGTCTCAGTGCTACAGTATGTAGCCTTAATGCCACTTTAGTTAAATTCTGGAGTTGTTTTCTATTCCACTTTATCCTGGATTAGGATCTCATCCTCATCACCAATTTGTTGTGGCTTTACTTCTTACACAGTACTAAGGATATGGGGAAGCCATTGTGGGACAATTAAGTATCAGATAACTTTGCTTAATGTTAAGTATATCTGAGCTAACTAGCTGTATTCAGTACGTTCTGATAAAATGGTGATCGCATCCTTTTTAGAAGACTACCTGACTCCCAAACTGTTTAAAAACCCATACCTGAATTTCTGTACATAGCAGCACTATACAAACAGAAGAATTAATTTGTAATAATCTGCTTTCCATTGTATATGAGTTGTGCCTTTAATCACACTTATGCATATAACTTCTGATTAAAATGTACTTTGCAATTACTACGGGAGGAGTGTACAGAATGGATAAGTAGCTTTTCCATTACCAGCACTGCAGTCGATAGGCTTACTAAACCAGCCGGAGTAGAGACTATACATATTGTACACAAGCATCTTTTCCTGCATTCTTCATGCCTTCTAAGAACATTAAGCCTCTCAAAGATAGAACTGCTCCAGGAACAAAGCTTTACCTAAATGGTATACCTCCTTTTTTCCTAACTGTGGTTTAGACTTACCACTATCAGTGAGAAATTTGGTTCCACTAAAGTGGTTTAGATACTAATTAAAATGCAGTTAAAACTTTTTTTTTCTCCCCTTTACCTTAAAATGTATGGTATTGTCTTGCAATTTTGACTTGTTTATTGTAACAGCAAAGCTTTTGACTGTGTAAATCCTTGAATTGCATTTTTCTTTTGTAGTTTACACAATGAGTGACAGGCTTTTGAGCAACTTAGACAAACTTCTGCTCGAGTTTGGTGGGTCATTATATCCTATATTTTTTAATTAATAATTACTAATGCACTACATATAGTGATGTTTTCTGCTTTAAGCAGTTATATTAACTTAAAATAAATTTATAATATTAAGGTTTTGATGTTTGCCTACATAAAGTTTTGTTAGCTGTGATGTTACGGAGTGGGGTACTAACAGCTATTTAATAGTAAAATTGTTATTTAGGTATTTTGTTAAAATCTTTGTTAATCAGTGTTTGTGCGATTAATGCTGCACAACATACATTTGTTTCACAGCTCAACTCATATATGTGTGTGTGTGTGTATGTATATATATATATGAAAAAGTGTTTATTTTCTTCTTAGTTTTCCAGCTAGAACAAGCTTCTTATGCTAAGGAACATGTGACTCAACAGATAAATTGTGAGTAGTGACAAATTATCATTTTATTAGACACTGAACACACTGCTTTTGTTTCATTAGTCCTGGTACATGTTCTGTGTTTCAGGGGCGGAAGCAAGCCTAATAATGAAAGCTGTCCCGTGTCCTACTCTCACCCTACCTCATCTTTTGCCATCAATACTTGCTCATTCTCCCTAGCAGACTTTGCTTTTGCTTGCGACTTTTAGCTAATGCTGTTCAGCTGTCTCATGGACAGCCAGTTTCATGCTGCGCCATTTCCTGCTCTTACTCTGTAGCTCCTCACAGTAACTGGCAGTTCTTTGATTCAGCTGTGCTTGCTCAATACATCTGCCACTTGCCTCCCTTTCTTTCTTCATGTTTTTTGTTCTTTCCAGATTTGGACCTCTGCCTCACTGCTTCTCTCTTCTGTTTTCTTAAAATAATGAAAGTTCTCTCAGTTGCTACTACCTACTCAAGCCTTGTTCTTCTCTTTTGCAATCAAGCAGCTGGTAATCTTATTTGAAATTCAAAGCAGTGAACCCAATGAGAAAGTCTTGCTCCACATCAAATTCTTTCCCCCCAGGACTTACAGATAGCATAATATTATGGACTTAGGTCTGGACTGATTTTTTTTTTTACCATGCTACTACGTGGAATCACTATCTCAGGAGAACTGTTGTGGTGAACTATTCTTTAGACAATCTGAGGACAGCTGTGCTCATCACTGGTACTTCACAGGTAGATATTGAAGCTCATAACCTTCAGGAAAAAGAACAAGAGAGAATTCTGGTCTAATTGCTGTTCCTCTTGATGGCAACATATCTAATAATCTTGACTGATATGTCCAAGCAAGTACTTACTCATTAAGAAGATTATTAAATTGAACCATCTTAATCATTAAAACATCTGTAACTAAATCTGGGGCACCTAGAATTCTGTTTTAACTCTTCAGTCACATAACTGAACCTTAGAGTTGAGGTTTTTCTTAACATTTATGCAAGCTTATGGTAAATGAGCATGCTTTTAGGGAAAATCCAAAGGCTGTGTAGTAACATGGCATAGCTATTTGCATGTTCAGTTCAGAGATATCTAACTATGTGTGAACTCACAACCAACACTCAGACTTGTAAAAGTTTGGGTTAAATCTTTCAGAAACTTACCCAGAAATAGTTCCACTGCTTTAATTTCGTCTCTGTGTGAGTATTACTTGGCATAGGAACAGCTGTAGCATTCAGCCTCGGACTTTTAGTGTGAGATTCATCAGGCTTTTTTGGCTAAAGTCCCTTTATAACTAGTGGAGGGAAATAGGCACTTTTAGGGTGTGATTTGTCTTATCCTGAAGAAAGAGTTTAAAGTAGGTTAGATAAAGTAAGCTTTAAAAAATGTCCACTTGTCTCCGCTGAGTGTAGCTGTAGCCATGGGTGTCTAGTTCTGAAGTAGGTGCCTGCATTGTAAAGTTGGGTGAGATGGATCTCATCCACAAGGTGATTGCGAAAGCAAAGGGTGAGTAGAACAACTCACACTTGTCACAGAAGTGCTCATCTATAGAAAATACTGAATGAAATGTTAAGTGTATAGCTTTGCTTATGTAACAGATATTTTGTTAGGACAGTTATGTTATATCTTGGTAAATCTCAAACTGTCATCTGCAGGATACTTCCAAATACACCTGTTTTTTTAACAGAAATGAAGCATACATCAGTTGTCCAATATTTATGTTTCATGCTAAGTAACGGCAAGTTACTGACTTAAGCTATTGAAAATACTAAGATACTGAAGATATTCAGGATAACTCAAGATACTAAAATACATTGAGAATCTTTTGCTTTCACAGACTGATGTTTCTCTCTGAGAAGTGTTTTTTTCTGGTATAAATGCAGCTGGCATTGAAAGTGAATATATAGCAAGTGCTGAAAAACCAGACCCAAACTTCAGGATGACCTGAAGTTCTAGAGTGGTAATTCAAACAACTCAAGAAACCTGTGGCATAACTAAGATGCCCTTCCTGGTTACGTAGATGAGAAGGACAGGATGTCTGTGATTCACTTCTGTTTACGGCCACCAACTTTGGCATATAGCACATCAGGGCAGCAGTGATGGAAAGGGACGGTTTGGCACTTATAAGTCTGAAACCTTGTATGAAAAAATAAGAAATAAACAGCACAGAAAAAAAAAAGTGCACCTAGTTGTGCTCATTGCATTGCAGCATGAGCATGCGTGATAGCTCTCACAGCTTTATTTGTGAAAGAGGACAGTGATCATGACCAACAGTATGGATTCTCTACTAACCACTCATTCAGAAAATGTTATCAGCTGTCTGCTGTTAGAAAAGGCAGAATTAAGAATCTGCCTTAAGAATCTCTGCAAATATCATAGAGCTTCAGTATTTGTCGTTATAATGCATTTTTTCATTAATTAACCACTGCCTCTTGTATTATCATACATTACACATTCCCACCTTGAGTAAATTCCCTTTTTATTTTAATTTCTGTTTCTAGTAATAATTTGATTATATGCCTTTAGTGATGTTTTTATTTTTCCCTTCTTGTAGTCAACTTTCCCATTCAAAACATTTGTCTTTCTGGACTTCTGTAAAAGAAAACAAATGTTTGAAAGAGACATTTATCTCAAGCAACTTTTGTACTTCAATCAGTCTCCCCAGTTACAAGCATTATTGAGGGCAAAGTGGCTTACACTCCGGTTTCCCTGCATACTACTTCCAGTATCTGCAGACACTGTGGACTGCAAAAAAAGAAGGGTCAGCTCTAACTCTTAAGAGTGCTTTGCTTTCTACCACTAATAGCTACTTCAGTTTTATATAGACTGGGATGCACAAATGGTACAAATAATTTTTTTCTTCCAAAGTCAGTCTCACAATATTAAATGATAATCAAGGTACTCACCACACAGCTGAAACTGCTTGAGTTTTTGACTCACTTTGTTGTTGCTTTGCTTAGTTGCAGGCTGTCCACTCATCTGGCACTATCAAGATTAAGTATTTTGGAAGAAAACTTGAATCATTCTGAATGTAGACTTTTTATTTCATGGAAATGTTGAAAATACATATGCTTACTTTTTTATTTTTAATTTCAGTGTATACTGTAAAAATCACGGAAAAAAAGAATGAAATTGCCAGGTTGCAGGAAAATATAAATAACAGCAATGATGCAATAGCTGATTTGCACAAGCAAAATGAGAGTAGTAAGAAGAGCTGTAATGCGTAAGTATAATATAGCCTGAACTTTTAGTTACAGATGGCATTAAGAAACTCAGTGAGGAAGTAGTGTAAAAATATGTAAGTGTGTGTTCAGACAGGAGTGATGTTAAAGAAAACTTTAGTACTCTTCTGTTTTTTTCAAGCTGCAAATCATCAGGTACAAAAGTTGCAGTATTATCCACCCCTTGAAAAAGCAAATTATAGAAAAAAAGACTACATTTAGGTTTGTTTTAGTTTTTTATTAGAATCAATGGTTTTCAGAGATCACAGGTACTGTTTGCAGCATGCTAAATACTCAAGCAGTAAGGTAATAGAAACAGAATTTTTCTTTATTTGGATGCATGTGAGTTCTGTCAAATTTGAAAAGTATTAAGAATACTGTTCAAAAAAAGTTAACTTTTTTTTTTAAAAGTTAGTAACTATCAGTGATAATAAGTCTCTGTTATGTTCTTCTTTGTTTAATTCTGAATTTGGCTTTCTGAAATTGAAGCATCTGCCTACTCTTTGTTCACAATGTGTTTTGCATTACTTTTTGTTCTATATGTATTCTCTCCTAAAGTGTCTCATAACTGCCTCTACATAGTAGTTCTACTAGCAGATTTTGGTATAATTTTTACTGCAGACTGCAAAATTGTTCTTCTAGGCACTCTGTTTTGATGAATGCAATGGGCTGCAGTTCACAGTTTTCTTCACAGAAATTTTTCTATCAGATTATTAGTGGAAGTTTTGAATGCAGATCACTTTTGAGTCTTAGTAATTAAAAGTTTCTCAAGCAAGAATTTGGCTACAAGGAGTTTTTTCATGGAATGTCTAATTTTAAAAATGAAAATCTCAGGTGTTTGCAAGGGTAGCTGAAAAGGCAAATCTGTATTTGACAATACAGAGAGTTTGGCCTGGATGATATAATCCTGTCTTTTCATTGCAGCGTTCATCTCTCCACAATCTATCTAGTTCCTTGGCAGTTGAAGTGATTTGTTAGCAAAGTCTATAGGTTTTGGTTTCTTGCAATTCTATACCTAAAGATAAGTATTTGAATAAAAATGTCTATAACATATATTTGAAATTTTTTTTAGGATGTGAATGGGAAATGTGGGTGTTTTTAAGAATAAAAAGAGAAGTAAAGATAGCATCAGGGTCCTTTCCAGGTTTATTTTGAACTATCTGAAAACGGAAGAAAGAATGGAATCATTAGTGAATGAAGTGGGTGTAGTGGCTGGCTGTTTGAATCAATTGCCTCACCATACTGGTTTGTAGCTTTATGATAAAAAGAGTTAGGAAAATATTTGGCCTTGACAAGAAAACTCCACTTTTCCTTTACATTAAATTCTTGCCTCCGATGCAGTATAAAATGAACACTTCTGTAAGTTTCTGAAACCATTCACACTATTTCCTTAGATATCTTTTGAAGTTGCAAATCTGTTTGCAAATCACAAACTGTTAAGAGATGCAAATAAAGAAATAAAAACTTAAGGGTAGAACTAAGGATCTGATCTAAATTTTAATCATTTAATTCAATGGGTTTTGGCTCAGGTCCTACAAAAAATAATTAATGGCATTAGTGTAAAGAGACTGAAAATGAGAAGTGACTCATTAATGAATACATGTATTCATAGAAGGACAATGCTTGCAGAAGAGTAGAGACTCTGTGTCTTAAATTATTGAAAGTGTCATTTAACGACATACTGAAAACAGCAATAAACAAGCCTTAGCTATAAGATCAGACAATTAGAGCACTTACGTGGTAGAATCATCTTAAACTTCTAAAATTTATTCTAGTTGATACTCTTATGTATACTGGACGTGATTCTAATGTTGATTTTGTAAATCCAAATATTGATTTGGAGTCACAATCACCCTCATAGTTGATTAATTGCCAGTAATGCTCAACGGAGCTCTCAAAGAAACAACTTTTTGTCCGGATTACTAGACATTGTAAGTATATCGAAGCATGTTTGAAGACCTTGAACAAAATAAGGGATTCTTATATTCAACAGTGAATATACAGAATATACATTTTTCTACAGAAAAATGATATACGAGACAGATGTATTGGGATACTACTGTGTTTTCTGAAGAAATCCATATTAGTCTACGTTACAAAGAACTGAAGGCACAAAATTACCAAAATGAAATATATATTTTTAGACAAGTGATGACATTTTTCTAATATTTAGTTTCTTGAATGATTCAAACTAGAAATGTTGATCCCAGAACAATAAGAAATGGTGAAATACTGCTGATGGAAGCTATTCCAATTTTGTTTCTCTTATATTTTTTAAATTTGGGTTCAAGGATGGTGAGATTTCATGGAAATAAAAAAACCCAGATGAACTCAGAATGTTGCTAATTTGGAAAATAAATTGTTGTCTTGTCCCACTAGCTAAACAACAGGATATTTTTATTGCTTTCAGATTAGTGTGAATAAAGATTTTTTTTATACACTAGCTGATGAAAGGAAGGACAAATAAATGTGATAGCTACCAAGAACCTCTGTGAAACAGTGATGCATTTAGCAAACTAGTAGATGAGCTACTTGAGCCCTGTATACCTTGTTGTGTTTACAAAACAGTGTTCTTGTATTATGTGGTTTTTGAATGTCCAGAGAATAGATATGAACACAAAATACAATGCACAACAGGGTTTGTTCTTTGATTAATAAAAGCTCTATGACTTTTTCATTGCTTGGGGTTTTTTTCCTCCAAAGAAAGGCATGGAGTTTTCTGAGTAAAAGAAGATCACAGTGTTTGTGTGCCAGTACATTTTTATATAAGTATCCAAGTATGTTGGTTTCTACTTGTTTAAAAATCTGACCCTTTAAAAATTCAGCTTTCTGCTGAATTTGCAGTAGATATGGTGAAGTAACTATTTGTAATTACATTTTCAGTCCCCAGTGGTGTCAAACAATTTGTACCAATAGTGCTGAATTTCCTGAATGGATGCTGCAATTTCTCATTCAGCTTTTTTGTTTACAAACTTTACTGCTGTTATAAACGTTGATTATATGTTGTGTTGTCTCACCCCCTGGAGTACGTTATCTTTTGTTCAAGGTTATTGGACTTCACTTCAGCAAATTAATTGTCAGGTCTTTGTTCTTTATTTCCTTGATGGAAATTGCATTAAGTTAGCTGTTACTGAAGCCTCTCTTTTATTCCACCTTTGGAGTGATTGTCCAAATGCACATTCATACTTTGTGTGATTGTATGCTACACTCTAGTTTTGAACCATAGGGCATACTCACATCCAAAAATGCCCTTTGCTTACCCTACTCATGAATATGCTGTGCAAAGTGAACCATACGTCCTCAGTTGCTCCCACCTGTCCAGTAATGAACTATTTGCTTTGTTCAATTGCAACCTTGTTCTGTATTGCTACTTCTCCCCTCCTCCTTGTTGGTGTAACTCTTTAAATGTAACTGTATCTCTGCTGTTCCAGATTCACTTAGTCTCTTCAGTCCTTATGGATTTTTCCTTCTTCTATTTCTTCAGTGTTTAGCTTTGATAGTATATTTGTATGTGTTCCTACAATTGGGTTTTTCTGCGTACATCCCCTAAGACAGATAGTTCCACTCAGACAAACATTGAAGGTGTTTGTATTGCCTTTGGGTAGCTTGTATTCTGGACAAAAGCTGAATTTACAGATCACTTTAAGCCCTAACTAGGGAGACGGTGTGCTAATTTTTTTCTGTAGAAGGTTCCTCTGGAGGGAGCATGTGATTTTTTTTCATTGGAAGTAGTATCTCTGTCCTACTCTAGCCCAGTCTGTTCAGATGATTTGGCAGTCATCAGATTCTCAGCTCCCAGCATCTCAGAATTTGCCTGTTGACAACCTGTCATTACAGAGGTTATTCTCTCAGAATGAGCAGTGTGTTTGTCAGTAGCACATACGCTCAGTAGACTGAAGTAATTTTTCTGCTGTTTCCCTCACCTTACAACACTTTGGTGTCTGTTAAGTCTTATTAAGGCATTACTCACTGTTTGGAGGCTCCATGCACCAGAGGTTTCTGAATTTGTTTCTTATCTTTAACTGAGCAACATCCTGGCCATTTGTTCAGTTACAACTTTCTATGAAAATGTCTTTTCTGATAGCTGTCACCTCAGCTGGGAGGGTAGGAGACATCTAAGCATGGATGGCTTATGCTCCTTACACCATCTTTTTTCAGGCAGGATGCTTTCTTTTTAAAGAAATAAATACCCATTGTATGCCTTTCCTAAAGATCACATCTGAATTTCACTTGAATCAGAAAGTTTATTTATCTGTTTTTCTAGTGTTCCCACATTCAAGGAAGAGGCATCTCTAATACCTGGATGTTGAGAAAGTACTATTAGTTTACTAGTCCTAAGTCCTTTATGTATTCCCTGAAGTTGCTGTGCTTTCAGTACAATCTACAGCATCCTACTGTGAGAAAATCACTTTGGTGGGCTGCATCATAGCTCTTCTATTATAGGAGGCTCCTGAAATGAGAAGAAGAACAAAAAATTGATTAGTTGTGTTTCAGGGCCTTAGGGAAGCCCCATGAGAGGAGATCCAGGCTAAGCATTACAGAATGTGGACCCATCAGTTTGCTCTAGAGGAATCTAGTTATGAGCTGTATATAAGCCACTCAGCACCTCCTGTCTGGAGACGGGTTTCTGGAATGGCTGCATTTAACAATGTAGACATACTATATAGCCAGATACCAACTGCATGAAATATGAAAATATATGTGGATGATGACTTAGAGGTAGAACAGAATGTTACTTGACAGCAACTGAAGTTCAGTTCTTGTCTGCCATTAATTTATTATTAACTGTTAGCTGGTGTGTTTTCCTGTAGGGGCAGAATTTGAGTTCAAGTCTAGTCAGTAAGAGGTGGTATGTGGACCTGTGACTCCAAACTGCCAGGTCAGCGTTCCCAGTGTCTGGGCTATTGTACTGAAAGACATCATCTCTTTCTGACTGTTTTCTGAGCAGGACTTGCTTAGCAAATGGAGGAAATTCTGAGTTTGTGGCTGCTGCTTGCATTTAGGTGTGAGATGGGTGCTGGTGATACTGATGAGAACGAAGCTGTGTGCACCTCCAACGAGAAGATCGTACATATCTAAATGGTTTACTGATGGCGCTGTTCTGAGTACCTAATATGTGGATTTAGATGCCTAATTGCCTAGCATTAGTCTCCAAAAATTTGTGAAGATCACTTTATTTATTCCTTAAAAAGTGCTTTATAATCTTTGTTAATCCCATATATATATTCTTGAATTTGCAGCTTTAAAATCTTAAGAAAATAATGTACACATGTAAAAGCTTTCTGTACTAAACCTGTTTATGTTTGACTTTCGAAACATTAAGTAAATTATTTGTTCCAGTAAGCTAGCTAAAGTAACTTGATATCTTCATTTCTGAATGGTTTTTTATTAGGAAAGACCACTTAAATGCTTTCTATTTTTTTACTTTCTCCACAGCTGGAAGCCCACCTATGTAATACTTAGCAAGCATGAAGAATATTTGAAAAATGAACTTGAAGTTTTAAAAGAAGATACAGAAAAAGAGAGGTATCTATGATCATGTGAGAGGAGGTTTCTAGCAGTAGTACTTACTAACCTGTCTAAACTGATCAACAAAGATAGTCTGTGTCAAAAAGTTGTTGTAAACTTTTCAGGATAATGTAAGTGACTGAGTAATTAAAAGAATTTTTGTTTACATTATTATGAGGTCATATGTTATTTTGTAGTTACCAATGGAATAGGATAAAATATGGCTTCTTCAGATTCAATTGCTTCCCTTTTTTTCAGAACATTGTTCAGTTCCCTACAATTTCAAGAAAAGCCCAAGAAATAAAGGCAATGAATGTTTCAGCTTTGGTAGAAATATGAAATATCAGAGCATATTTACAAAAGCATACATAAGTTTTATCTATGAATGATTTTTTTGCCATTATTATGACATGTCTTCATGTATACTGTGATTTCAGTAGTTTCAGATATTCAGGTTTGGGAAGACTTTTTTGAAAATACACAGGTTTTATGTTTTTTTCAGAAGCATCATTTAATTGAACCTAAATTTTTACATTCATATATGTACTAAGTAAGATAACAGTTAGAAGCATTCAGATAATTTCATGCTTTTCTTTATTTGTGCATATGAATTCCAATGATTATTAGAATATACAAATCAAGTTTCTTTATACTGCTGTATATTCTTCAAGATAACTACAAAGCATGCAAATTCAATATTAGATCCTGAAAAATAGGGTGAGTGGCTCAAGAAAGCCTGGTCTAAAACCATTTTAAGACCAGTTGTGGGTAAGATTCTAGTCAGTATTAGTTGCAAATTCAATTCTGTTCAGTAAGTGGCATTTCAGTTGTTTCATCTTCATTAATTAGATTCTGCATTTTAAAGAAATTATTAGTTGTGCAATGTAGCTGCCTACATTCAATAGAATAAAGAACAGTCCCTGAAAATTTTCACTGAAATGTTCAAAAAGTGGTGTGCCAAGTTAATCCCATGAAGTTCTATTTAACACTCAGGTAAAACTGATCTTCATTTTAGAGAGGTTGCTCACCTTTACGGATCTGCTTGTGAAGGGGAAGAGGTTGGTTGGCCCTATGGTGAAAAAATCATGGCAGACCCATCTAGATATCTAAATACCAATTCAGAGGTGTAACTTTAGGTAATTTAAAATGTTGGCTTTGATTCTTTTGCAAGTGTTCTTTTTGCCAGTTGTCCAAGACAGCAGAAATAGCATGCCTGATAGCCTTTAATTAACTCAGTAGTTTATCTTTCTTCTTCCTGTTCAGAGCTCTATATTTGGTGAAAAATAAGGCTAAATTGGCTTTCTATGAGTATATGATTAAGCCATTTTGGCTTTCACTAATTTGAGCTGACAAGCCAAAGAAGCATTACTTTTAAATTGCTTCTTCAGATAACTAGTTTCAATTCCAACATGAAAGTGTTTGATCTGTTTTCCTGAGCTTAATTATAAGACATCATGACTATAAATCATAAAATAAATTTAATTAATGTATTTTACAAAAGTGGTTTCTCAGATATAGTCCCTCTGTACTGAAGCATTTGATGATATATTCAAATCAGCAAGATGTGCTTTCTGCAAATTCTAAATATTTAAATTAGGAAGAAAACCAAGTACATTTAGAATTTTATGTGCTGAATGTGCTTTTTAGCCTGGCATTTGGGGACACTGAGGACATACTGGTTTAGATGGGAAGATGTTTAAAAAGATGGGAAGATCAGTTTCCGTTTAATTAGGCACTTACTATGGAGGTTTGAAAAACATTCCACATTTTTTTGTTATTATTGGTTTCAAGAACATAGAAGAACGCTTATACGAACTGGAAGTTCATCCTGAAAATAAGTGATATGAAGAAGGAAGGAGGAATAAATAGCTATCCACATAATGTTCAGGGGTTTTGTGGATGCTGTCCTTTCCCCATTGTCATTAGATTAAATCTTTTTCTAGTTATTTTAATGTGAACAGTGCTGAATTCTAAATAGCCTATGTTTAACTACGTGAACTGGAGGATGTGAATTACTTAGGAAAAATATTAAAAACAGTGACAATTTCTCAAGACTACTATACTGTACTGTACTGTACTATACTATACTAGGTCATAAATATTGATCTGTGGAAAATGCATTTTGGGAAAAGAATATAAAGTTTGACGATTATTTTCAGAAGCTTGAAATGTACCTGCTACAACACATTAGTTTACTTATTTATATTTTTAAAATTTATTTTTAATGCATTCTTAATTGTATATCAGCAAATTTCTTTGTTGCTCAGTTATTGTTTGTAGCATCTATTAAATTAAATAGAACTGAGTATTTTATATCTTTCATATCTGGGAAATTTTGTACAGTATACACAAATATTCAGTAAATCAAGAAACTTAGATTCCCGAGACCACCCGTGAAGAAAAACAAATAGATTAATGTAATTTTCTACATGAAGTTTGGGAGGTGTCAATTCCTTGGTTTCACAGTGTTGATCTACAACTTCTTTCCCCTAAACAGGTGTATTGAACTTCAGTCAATTTAACAGAAACTAGTGCCTGGACTGTAGTTTTATTTGAAAATTAAGATCTTACTTTTTTTTTCCTGTGACTTTTGTTTTCCTTTTGTAGGAGCAGAAGCTTCTACTATTGAATTTGGACACAAATTTTTCTCTCTTCCATTGCCTGGGCTAGCCAGCGGGTAGCCAGGAGTGTCTGCCTTTCAGTCATGCTGCATTTAAATGATTAATGGCAGTTTGAGATAAAATGGAATACTGTATGCTTCACAAGTAGTGAGAGCTGTTCCTTAATGTAGGTGTTATTCATGGTGCAGGTAAACAGCTGGGTCTCTGGCTTTAGTTGCTATTATGCACCATTTGTTTCATAAAGGAATTTCTGGCTAATCTACAGGTGTACTAATAACTTAATATTTTAAAATTTGCCTCTCTGTTGTTCATATAACCTTTTCCTAGAGGATGAGATTTCCTTCACCTTCTGTGGTTTTATATTGGCATATTCTAATATCAAGCAACTTTTGGTAATATTTCTTTCTCAGTTAAATGACTGTTCTGTGTTTATGGTACATGCTGGATATCTGTAGCTGTGATATCTCTTTATAAATATGTGCCATGTGTATAACGCTCACCATCCAACTCTTCTGTATTTTGCATATGCCTAAATTTATCTTTTTTCAGGAATAAGAGGCATAGAATATCAACATTCAAAAAAAATGACGTATTTTAATTTCATTTGAAGCAGTTATTAAGCTTTTGCTTTCAAATGCAGAGAGAAAAATAGTTACTGGGCACTGGTTGTTATTATTCATAATTTTAAAAGCTATCAATAGTTAACTCTTGTCTATGTAGGAAATACAGACTTCCTGCAGGTCTATACTTAGATTACCTGTGACATTAAGAACCAGAACCAGTTCCCTGACGGCATTGTTAATTATTCAGCTTTCCCCAAAAATACTACTTTTGTACTGGAAATTACGTGTAATAAAAGTTATGCCTAGCAGCATTATAGGTGTAATAAAAGGCTCATCCCAATGAGATACTTGACTGTTTGATCTGTCATTAGCAAACTATCCTGTAAATTCTTTGCCTGAGTGAGAAAACCTAGGAAAAAAAGTCTTTTCCAATGTAGTCACTGTCACTGATTTAACACAAGCAGATGGCTGTTCTGTGCAACCGCACTTTTCTTTCTCTTCTTTCCAAATATATATTGATCAATTTTCAGGTTTATGTGATGAGTTACATCCTATTACTTCTTATGGTATTTATTTGTTTTTATAGTACAATTTTTTCAAAGGCTGATTTAAAGTTTTTAAATGTCATGAACATTAATTGATGCTACCTACTTTAATAATTTGTAGTTATGTACTCACATGATGTCAGTGAAATTATGTTAGTGTAACATTAATTCAGAGGGCAGTCCTACAAGAAGCTGAGCATTCTGGCTCTTTGCCAGTTAAACATTTAAGTGTTTGCTTAACCTTAAGCATGAATAGTCTTATTGTTTTAGCGTGACTAATGTGTGTGTTTAAGGCTTCACCAAGTCAGACACAGATTACTCAGCATCTCCTTGGAGGCAGCTCTTAGTTCAGTGATGCATCAGGCTGCTCTAAATATGGGATGCTAGGCCAGTTCTCTTTTACTGTAAGTTTGATACAGCTCCACCGAAACTGGTGGAGTTGTGCCAATATACATGAACAGAGAATTTGGCCTGCAGTAAGTTTCTTGATAATTACATAGGGAAAAAACATTTGTCATCTGTCAGGCTGCCTTTGAATATGGTATGGTCTACATTCCTTTCAGAACAATGAGGTTTGACCGTTTTTTGCATCATGAGTGTATTTGTTGTTACATACAGCATAGTCTTCCTCAAGAATAGCTGGAAGATAAAAAATAGAGTCAATTAGTGGCACATTAAATATAATTTGACTTTTTTCCAGGACAGCAGCAAGACTAACTGAGCTGATGCCATAAATTAATAGAGTTTTTTTTTCCTTATAAACAATGGCTTCATGTGAAAAAAATTAAATTACGTGTATTTTTATAGGAAAATGTATCAGGATTACATAACCCAGTATAAAGAGATTTTGAAGCAACACCGTGAAAAATATGCAGAAACTGGTCTTGCACAGGAGTATTACAAAAAAAAGAAAGAACTTGAAGAAATCCAAAACAGAGTTTTGAAACAGTCTGAAAAATATAAATTGAAAGAAGACGCTTGCGTGGATATTATGGGTACTACTACTATCGATGCTTTTACAGTAGAGCTTAGTGGTAGTGCACTGCACATTAAAAGTGCTGTACAGAAATCTTCTAATTAATTTTCCACACTTTCACTTAAGCTAATAAACAGGTCTTTTTGTTACACCATTTTTAGGAAAAGAATCTGTAGCAAGCTGGAACTTTGAACAAGAATTTAGAGTATGCATACTATTATTCCTTCCTCCAACACATGAATGTAACCTCTGTTTGTCATTGGGCTTCTTGGGGTAAAAAAGCCCTAAAATTACTTTAGAATTAGACTCTCAGAATTTTAAATTTGTTTTTCATATATTTTTTAGTGCTGTTTTTAATGGCATTACTCTCTGTTATACTGCTATTTCTGTTATGTATACTAAGTAAAGATAAGTGCTTCTGATCTATTAATTTATCTTGTATTTGTAAAGAAAATTATATTTGTGAATTAATGATCTGAAACGAAATTTTATTTCTGCAGAGCCTGTTCCTTTTAAATCCCTAAATGACTGGGCTTTACAGATGTATCCTTGATTTGTAGTGTTTATGCAGTTGACAGGGAAGAAAGTTCATATTTGCCTTTTACAACTTTCTATTAGAAAGTACAGTAATTATTTATATATTTATGTTTAGAGTGGCAACATTAGCATTTCTCTGTAAGAAAATTGAAGGTCAAATAATCCTCTTCAGTTTAAATTTATGGGAACATTTTGAGGAAAGAGAATAGAATTTAACTTAATGACATATCCGTCAAAATGCTTCATTAAGGAGGAGAGGCCTAGTTGAAATCAGATTTGAAGATTTGTCTAGGAAATGTAGACTTGTCAGAACTTTCTGCACCTCCAGCATTTGCGCTTATGGCATAGAGGGGTCAGGGATCTGATAGCATCCCTTGCTTGAAAAAACTGATGTTGCAATCTATATTCCGTAACATGAAAGTGCTTCTTCGAGGCAAAAAACACAGGAAATGTTAAAGCTTGCTGCAGTTGCTGCGCAAGAATCCATTGAACTACAAAAAGAAGCGGAGGAATTAGAAATGAAAATTAATTATTTAAAAAAGGTAACTGTATTTTAAATTTATTTCATATAAATACATTTTATATATGTAGTTATATATACCACCATTATATTTTCTGGAATATATAACAAGTAGTGTATTTTCAAGCACACAGACCAAGGGGATAATTCCAGTATTAGTAATTATGTTTCTACAGCATCACATATGTTTTCTCAGAGAAGAGTGGTCCATGAATGTAAAGGCTTTTAAAGCTTGCTTCTTATTGACCTCATTTTATACCATAATTTCCATAAAGTCACTGTGTCACGGTGACTTCTGTGCTAGCTCAAGAGGGCCAGAGAATACACTTCAAAATGTAGCAGGGCCATTCCTTAGTGAGGCCCAGAGCTTGAGTATACAGCTTTCACAGGTCCTACTGTTTTTTAAGGTTTTGTTAATAAGAATGTGTTTAATTAAATATGCTTTACAGTAAGAATCGTGTAATTCCACCCCCCCCCCCCCCCCCCCCCAAAATAAATGTGTGGGTAAATAATACTCGGAGGTAAAACTGGCCGATTTTAGGCAGGAGATCAGTATAGTTCCACTGAGTAGAAGCAGCACTGACTCCAAAGTGATGGTCTTCCAAAAAAAGGACTTTGTCAGGACAGCATTTTGACCCACTCCTCTGGTAGGAAGTAAAAGATCTCTCCTAAGCTTGAGGTAGGACAGTAGGCCAATCTTGTAAAGATTTTGGTAAGTTTTTACACTATTGCACCTGGACACTTTTATGTCTCTGGATCAGATGATCAAGGACTCCATTTACTGCTGTGTTAGCAGTGTCCACTTCAGTCTGCCTTATGCTGATAGAAGCATATTGTGTACAGGTGGTGTTTTCTATTTATATTTTGTGGTACTGTTTGACACTTACAGTTACAGATTGACGTTCCTAATGTTGTATGTGCTGTATAAACATACAGTAAGAAGGGATGTTGTGAATTTATTTATAACTATGAAGGAGACCATGTAAGGATCTCCTTGTCCTGAATAGATATGTAGAGCCTGTGCTTAAAAACTTCCATGTTTATTCCAGTTGTTACAGTTGGTCCAACAAAAAATAATTGCCTCTTTTAACCTTGTTCTGCTTGTTTCTTCAGACAGTCTTGGCTACAAAAACTCTACTACTGTGCACTGGTTTAGAAAACATTTAGAAAATATTTGCAACATATAGCTATAATTTTTCAATTTTATTCAATTTTTTATTTGTTCTTTATCTTTTAAGACATTTGAAGAGACTACAGAAGATGAAAATAATTCCAAAGTGATTGAAGGAAAAAATCAGAAAAGTCTAGAGAAGCCAAAGGAGTTTAAAGAAAGGTACATTTAAAGATGATTTCTTTCCCTTGCTTTCATCCAGAGTACTATCTCAGCATTTACACAAAGACCACAAAACACAAACTGTTGCTAAATAATGACTGGCAATCTTCTCTAACCCTGGTCATGTGATTTAATTATGTAATTTTAAAAGTTTTTTATTTCTTGGGGTTAAGATGGTGGCAAATTTTGATTCTTGGAAACTAAATGTATCTGGAAACGTACTATTCAAAAGTGTTTTGTAGAAACCTTTGCTCCTCACAGCTACTGCTGATAGATCTATGTGAATAGTTTTACAAGTTTTGAATACAACTACAGTGACTATGCAGTCAGAGATAAAATACATTAACTCTAAATGCATACTTGTGGAAAAAGAGTCAGGGTTCCACATGTCATTTGCCTTCAGCTCTGAACTACTTAAGAAATTTAACTCTTAATTTAGTTCTTAAAAAAAAGCATGAGTGAAAGTTTCATAGACAGGATTAATGGCTTAGTAAATTAGTCAGTGGTCATTTACAACTGTGACTCACTTTAATTTGAGCTCAATTGCAATGATTGAATATCACCATCAGGACTATCTTGCACTTAACTGGAGTCCTTGTGAATGTTGAAACATCACCCTCAGAGCTGACCCTTTTAGACCAAAATCCATTTTAGACTGAGAATATGTCCAAAAGACTTTGTACAAGTGATTTTACATTATGGTGGGCTTGAAAAAGAAGATTTTTAGGGCTTTAAATAGGGATTTAGTATGTCTATAGAGATATGTAATTTTAATCATCCCTAAGATCCTTTCCACAGGGGCATTTTACCTCTTTAATATCTTCTTACAGACCTATGCATTATTCAGATGATTTTTTTTTTTTTGTGGTTTAAGCCTTTACACCTGTTCTACCTTCTTATGTAAGCTTTTTGTAATTGGCAAGACCTCAGAAACATAGGGAAGCAAGAAATCCACTTAGTTTTAAGACTAGGTAAAAAGAGACATGGGAAGCACTGCCTTTGAATTTTCAAAGAAACCCATGTATATTCAGTCTGCAGAAAGCAAAATGCCAGTTAAAGACATATTATAGAAGGCAGAGACCTATGCTCTGCACATGGAGGCATCAGAAGCACTCAGGCTCCTCATGGAAAGAAATTCATAGGGTGCATTGCTAGACCTGCCATTTGCATGTTTACCTATGTGTCATGGAGTCTTCAGGTGTTTGTACCTTCACCTGAAGTTGTGTCTTGATTGCCTACAAGTAGATCTTTTTGGTGCTCTTACTGAAGCAATAATTCCATGGCTTGCATAATGATTATAAGATGTTGTAAACACTTTACACTATCCTAACTCACATTGCCTTTTAACCTCCATGTATGCATTTATGTGATATAGCATATGGTATCAGACCATAACCTGATTATTAATTAATATGTTTTTCCTAGAGTAAATTTTAAAGCTTATTTATGTCAAAGATATCCATAACATAAAAGGCTTGTAGAAAATGGCATAAAAATTGTTTTAAAAAATCCCTATTTGGCATTAGTGTATTAAAAAAGAAGTCATCACTAGAAAGCATTCAAGTGTCTGATTAAGTAACTACGTATGCAAAAAACAGGTGTATTATGAATCTGTGATTATAAACACTGTGAAAAAAACAGAAACAGAAAATGTGCTAAGACAATGAGTCATATGAATGAAAACCTTTGCAGACTCAAGGCAATGTACAAAAATATAACAGCAAAATGTGGGTACCAAAGCCAGTAGTCTCTTGTGAGCTGTTCTGCAGTTACTACAAGGTTACTCTGAGCAAAGAGAGGTTTTTGAAGAAAAAGGAGATATCTTCATCTTCTGCCACAAAAGAAGAAGAAGAAAAAAAGAGTTGTACTGTGAGTCTCCATGAACTGATGCAGACCAGTGTGAAGAGAAACCAGCAGCATCAAGGGAAAGAACTAAACAGAGCAATGAAAGCACTGAGCAGAACAATGTACAAATTAATACCCATGAAATGCTTTAGAAAGCTACAAGACAAGAAACCAGCTTGCAAGTTAATTAATAGGTGCTGATATATATGTTCTCCTTTGGGTAGGAGAATGGCAGTGGTAACTGTTCTTTTAAAAGGCTTGGAACATTTTAGTTTGAATCACTTATTGCTGGCCAGCTAGTCGTTGAGTAGGCTGACTGCAAAACACAGATTCCTCTTCGTATACCAGCTGTTTTCTCTGATTATTTGGCTTTCATAGTTCACCAGTTACACAGACAAGTATCATAGTTAAAATTTCCAAATCAAGAGTTCTCATCAATGACCAAATAGGACTCAACTCTTTTGAAGCCCTGGTCTTCATTTCTCAATTAGAGATTATATTTATTACATAGAAAGGCTGACATCTTGAACTGTGCTTTGGCATATATCATGTTCATTCTGTCTGCTTCTGTAAAATGTTTGAGAGTACTTTAATTCCATTATTCTGTAATTCTGGGTTTTTTTTCCAATTTGATTATGTATTAATTCCACCTCTGAATACCTAAAATATCTTATGTTCCAAGTGAGAGATTTTTGCTAAAGCTTCTTGTAAAGGATATTCCATGGCAGATTATTGCAGTTCTTTCAGTATCTTTGCATTACAAGTGATTAGCTTTTATTGATCAAAGAAAAAACTTTGTAATATAATTCTTGGAAAAATTATAAAGCTGTTTCTGGACTTCTAAATGTAAACATACATGAAGAGTCAACCCTTGTGCTGACCACAACCTCATAGGCAGTTATCAGTTACTAGTTATTATGGCAGCCAGTTATTAAAAGTCCTGCTTCCAAAAGGACTTGCTGGCATGCGCCTGATTAGAATACTGAACGTGGCTTCAGTAGAGAGTCCTGGTAAATACCACAGTAGGAAGTGTGATTCTTCATATGTATAATCAAATACACTTAATTCCTATAGTGAAGATAAAGTCATATTAATCTTTGGGCTTCATTATGCCACAAAGAAGAAACTGCTGCTAAGGAAATGAGATTTTATTTTGACTTAAGAATATCTAATTTTTTCTTTGCGCTTTAGTAAAAAAAAATGTTATCTATTTTGCAGTATGGATCAAGATAAAGATTTTTTTATCTACTCAGATGTCTGCAAACAATGAAGTAGAGAAAGGAGACAATGATCTTTCTTGTTGTTACTGCAATTTGGACTATTTTGAGCTTCAGTATGCAGTTTTATTTTTCTTTCAATGGTTATTAATTATGTTAGAGAAGTGTGCGTGTTTTTTCAACTGTTTTTGGGGAGGGAAGGGAGCAGGTGTATTGTGTACACATAAAGTTTAACTGCAGGCTCTTTTAGAAGGTTTTGTTACTTAAAAATTACATAGCTTAAGAGCTTCTGAGTCCTGTTTGTAACTTTGCCATCAATACATTTTTCTGAATAGATATGCATTGTAAAAGAATGCTTCATTTCAGGGAGAGTGAATTTTTAGATATAAAGAGTTGTCTGCTACTCTCTACAGAAGCACATGGAAACTGACTCCAGGAACTTTTAAAAACACAATTTGGCATCCTAAGTTCTGTAAAAAAAGTGGTTTATGGTGATCTGACTCATGACCTCAGCAGCAGCAGCAGCAGCAGCAGCAGCAGCCTTGTTCAATTCATTTTTGAATGATGATTGTGGTAAAGTGGCCAAATAAGCCATTTTGAACAAAGTGAAGCAGTTTTACACAGGTTTCTGTGCTTTAGCTCTGTTTTTATTTCTCCTTGTTTTTGCGCTCTCTGCATCTGAATTTAAAGATGCACCAGCCATATACACATCTTATTTCCTGTAGTACTCATTCTTGACAAAAGTAATAACTATAATTACTGTAACTGCAAGAAATACAGGGGTTTTTTTTTAATCCTTTATTATTCCTAGTTTTTTTGATTGATGTATTAGGTGGTATATGGTTTATATAGTTTGTTAGGGCTCAGTTCAGCACAGCATTAGGGGTATATGTAACTTTACAGGTGAAGATAGTCCTTTCTATCAGAGTTTTTTAATTGAGGTGCATTCCTGGTTTTATGTGATCACAGTTCTGCATGTATATTAGTTTAACGTGTTGTTACATCCATATATCTTAACCAGTGCTTCTAGCTGGATGTTTTTTAGTGCTAATTTTACTCCACACTACCTTATAAAGTGCATCCTACATTTAATCTTATTTTTATTTATGGAAAATTTCAAGAGGAACAAAAAACTGACTCGATTCTTCATTTGTTTTGAATAGCATTGTTTAGTCAGCTATAAACCAGATGTTGTAGCTAGAAGCACAGAGGCACTAAGCAGGAATGCCAGAGAGAAAAAAAATAGAACTCATTATTTTTAAAAATGGTAAATGTTCCTGTGCCAAATAGCCATTTTACCCTTCATTGTTCTGCTAACCTTTGTCTTTCTACACTGTAAAAGGCTATTTACCCTACACAAATAATTACACCACAAGTGAAAACACTTGCTGCAGTTTTCTCTTTTGTGTATGTATAGTGTGAGTATTCCAGACAATCTCAGAGAAAGAACAAGTGTTTTTAGATGTGAAAATGTGATTTCAGAACTACAGTAATGAAGTACTTTAATTAAAGTGTAAAATGCCAAGCTACTAATACTTTTCTTTGATACTGACAAAATTTAAGCCAGCATTGTTCTTATGATTGGCTTATTACTACTTTATGTCTTCTTCTTTCAGTGGTATTCTCTGTCTGATATTATTTAAAGAAAACTTCATTTTTTTTCAACTGCTGGGGCTGAAAGGGGTAGAACCTACCTGGCAGCATGCATCTCCCTTGAAAACTCCACTTACTTGAAGCAGTTATATTTTATGATTTCCTTTCTTTTGCAATTGTTAACTTTTTTTTTTTTTTTTTTAGGATATTTCAAGAGAGCGAACATCCACCTTTGCTAAATGAGAAACATCAACTGTATAAACCATTACATGTCCCATGCATTCCTCGGAAATTAGTCCAGTCTGTACAGAGTATTAGATTCTCAATGCAACAAACAGAAACAGGTGCAGTGTGTTTAATGATCTTTCTGTGAGAATATTGGATTATTTTTGTGTAAATGAATGGAAACCGTGATAACAAATTTAGTGAGCTGCTCCTAATGTGATAGTTGAAGCCAGGCTTTCAATGGAAGTTGGGTACTTACTTGTCTTTATGTTCTGAAAATCTTCTATGTCTGATTCTTCTCTTTTCTGTGCAATGACTAAAGTAACATGACAGGTATACCTCATGCATAGTATCAAAAAAAATCTGAAACATACCTTTAGCACTGTTTGCATAATACAGTAAATATTAACCAAGTATTTCCAGTAAATTGATTGATACTTTCATATTTTGTGATAATTTTCTTTTAGCTCTCTATTAACAGGAAAACCTATAAGCTTTGCTCGCAAGTTCAGTTTAACAATGCCATGCTTTGGATACTTAATCCTATTAACAGTATTAAGTAATATTTGTCAATTTAGGGAGAGAAGAAAGAGAAAAGTCTGCGGAACTTTCAGTGGCCACTAGCAGTTCCTCCAGCCTTGCAGAAAATTCATCACAGGTATGCAGCTCTCCCACTGGTAAAAACATGAGATTATATAATCTGTTTTATGTGGTCGTTTAAATTTAAAACACTTCAAATATACCTAGTGCTATTATATCTTACATAAAACTTGTTAACACTGTAACTAGTACGCTAATCTTGGTAATCTGCTATTACTTGGTAATTATAATAAAAATCTTTCTTTGGTGCCATTTCTAATTCAACTGAAAATATGTATGTTCTTACAAAGTGCAACAGGTAGTAGTTATAGTAAGCATTCTAATGCCAGTAGTTATAGTAAGCATTCTAATGCCAAACTTGAGGTGGACCATCTACCCAATTAATTTTGTATAATAGTTTTTTAAATTTAGAATAATCTTTGTAGATTCACTTGGCTGTATGTAGCAAATTTTTTTTAATTCCAAAGGAGGAACATAATCTCCTATTACTTATTAATTGTCAGCCATCTACTCCATAATGAAGGGTTTCATAAAGAACTAAATGTGCAGGGTGCTATAGAGGACTGCCTACTGTTAACAGCTCAGTTCTGAGGCTTAACTAGAAACAAAAATCTGGGCTGAGAGGAATAAAACCACAAGAAGTTTTGCTTTGTACACTTGAGGAGTCCACAACTACATTTTCCATCTCTCACCCATAAGCAAATAGATCCTATGGCAGTTTTTTGAAAAGGTGGAGTGTATTGCAGCTTAATATCTTAAATATAAAAACACAATAAACCAACCCAGAAACAAGTTGGAGGAACAACTTGCACAGTTATGAAAACCAGTAATAAAATCTCATTAAGTGCAAGAACGTTCATAGGACCAATAGATTGTTAAAGTATAAAAGGAATGCTCAGATAAGGTAAGGCCATAGGAGATAAAATAGATAGTTTGCAACTGTGTTTGCTGTGCAGAAGCTCAGGGAAGTTTCTATACCAAAATCTTTCTTTATAAGGGACATCTCACTGGATCTATTTAAAACCAAATTTTAATGAACAACAAAAATCATCAAGTAAAAAATTAACAGAACCAGTTGTGATTTTCTTAAGAATTTCAAGGGAACTGAAGGATGAAGTGAGTGAATCACTAAATGGTTTAGAGTGGAGCCTGTAGTAGAAGAAGAAGCCTTCATAAGATAAGGCAACATGAAGGGCAATGGCTAGACTGAGTGGAACAAGACCAGGAGAAATTTCAAGCAATTCTGATTTGCGACTGGCTGAGGGAGGTGGACATGATGAGGATGATGGAAGGGCTGTTGTCAGGGTAATCCAGAGATGAGGATGAGAATCTGGGACCTAGAATTGCACTTAGAGAATAGTGGGAAGCAGTGAGTCAAGGTTAAGGGAACTTTAAGAAAGGGTGATGGCAACAAGGAAAAGAAGATGGAGTCTGAGGTAAAATAAAAAGATTGGAAGAAAGAAGGCTGCTATTCTTCAGAAAAGGTGTGCTATAAACTACAGGAGTTGAGCGGCAGACAGAACTGCATAACTAGCCCTTTTGTCCCCCACCCCGAATTGAATTAAATTTGATACTTTTTGCAAATTAAAACCAAAATAGAACTAGCAGCTCCCTGTGAAATAATGTGTTATCTGATGCTGAGGCATAGATTCCTAGTGCCATTCTGCCCTTAAGGCATAAATACATGCTACATATAAGAGTTAGGGCTTCTGATCTGATGAAAATCTGTGAGGCAGGAGTATTTCCATGTTCTCTGCAGTTTTTCAATCCACAGAGGAGACATTTACTGATGTACATACTCACTTTGGCTTTGGTGGTGGAGACAGGCCTGGGTCCAGCCCTTTCTGTGTTGTCAGGCAGGAGCAATCTGGCTGCAGTAGTAGAAAACCTGGATAAAGTTTGTAAATTATGTTATGTTATTTGTGCAACAGAAAAGTTAATTATTCACATCTAGTTGTCAGTGCTGTGAATGAGACTTTATAAAAAATGATAGAAGTGGTTTTGGGTATCATGCTGTTAAAATGTAGGTAAAGCAAAGATAGGCAAAAAAGTTTTTATGTCGCCTGACCCCTAAAGAGTGGTTAAAAGAAGGGATTACCACAGTCTATGGAGAAGTCAGAGTGATGTTGTTGAAACGACCATTTCATATGCTGCCTCATTTGAATTTTTTGCTATGTTTTAGATGGTTATTGACACTGCAGGGACTAATAACCCACAAATTGCCCAAGTTCCATCAATGGCAAGCTTACAAAACCAAATGCAGTTCAGGTAAGTTTTCTTTAATATGAAGTAGTTTTCATTCTTGACATTGAGGTTTATGGAAATAATCCATATTTTGACAAACAGTAATTTTTGTCTTTTAGACTGGTAGTTCCTCCAAAGCAGACGACTTCCAATCAACAGTTTGAGTGTGAAAATGCAGTAATAGGTACAGTACCGCTGGTCATTTTTTTTGATAGGTTGTGCTGTTACTGTATGCTATATCACATAATTATAATAGGGAAAATTCTAGGGGCTAAATTTTCATTCTGGTATTAAGTGGGCCACCATTTGTATTCCTTTTCCACCTTGATTATTTAGTTCAAACTTTGAGTATAGCAGACAGGCAGTGTCCTAATTTAATTGACTTAACTGCTCTGTAATGTGGGATTCATTCTGCATTGACCATTGCTAATGAAAGGAATCTTCCAGCATCTCTTGTAAATCCATGCTCTTGTCTCAAATTACTTGGGTAAAAAGAAATCCAGTCTGAAAATCTGCCCAGAAGGCACTAGAAAATGCAGAGAAAAGGGATATAATAAACTCAGTAATTTAGGGATCTTGAAGCATCAGATTAAGATTATTAAAGATGAAGATTAACTTGAGAAATACATACAGAATGCTTACAGAAACAAAACAGGGTAGTTACAAATACACCTATAGTTTTTGAAAGTACAAGGCACTGAGTTTCAGTTTAAATATTTTTTTTCTAATTATACTGCCAATTTAGATGCATGTAAAAAATTGTAGTCTGTTTTTTTATAAATAGGATCCTAATCGTGTGTCCTGAAACACAGGATCTTAACCCACAGTGCCTGAAATGTTGCACAGTCTGAAGCTTAGAGCAGAAAGTCTGATAACATTCTTCTCATTTCTCATCCTGGCTTTTGCCCAGTTCCTTAAGATACACTTCATTAGTGTCATATGGATGTGCTTTTTATATTGTTTCCACCTGGTTTCTATTGACTGGTATTAGCACTCTCAGAGGGCAATAGCTGGATTAGACAAACATAGCACTCTCAGGGAACAATAGCTAGGTTTGAAGAACATACCAAATCATATGAAGCAGCCTAAACATTGCTTTAACGGTAGGGAGTAAGCAGCAGAACGAGAGGTAACTATCATGGACATAGCCACAAAGTGGGTTATTATGAAAACTACAGTCAGAACACTTCCTTACCAATAGCAATGCCAAGTTAGTGAACATTTCTTAAGGATTCTTTCCCACAATGTAATTTTTATTTATCCATTTAAAATGCTGTTATAATAAAAGCAGTGCTGTCTTTTTTGTATAGCAAACCAAGAAGCCAAATGTGGTGATAAAGCAGAAGATGAGCTAAAGGATTCTTTGTATATACCTCAAGTAAGCAAAGCATTTCACATGTAATAAGTAATTATTTTATTTAGAATAGTCAAAGTATCTTGACATATTTTAATCTATTGGCAAGAGGTAAGTCCCAGAAATTGGCAAAGTGACTCATTATAAGGCACCTAACAGGTGAGAAGCCAATCAATGCCTTCTGATTACTAATATAGTGATCATTGCTCTCGATCATGTTAGTGTTCAGTGGGTTTTTATGCTACCTCAACAGTAGGCTATTTAGGATGACTATCCTATGTACATCATAGTTTTCGTATAAGTCGGTGCATATAATTTTCTTCAGTGTGAGCTGATGAAATGTTTTAAAAAAAATGTTTGCATTTGAAACTTGTTTCTCCCACAGAACTATAGTAAATAGGCTCTGTGCTGGCTACAGCATTTGTATGGCTCCATTGGTACTGCTTTTACTAGCTGTGCCTGAATGTGAGATCAAGCTCACCATGCCACAATATTCAAGCCAGTTGTGTGTACAGCTTGCATATACAGGTGATATCAAGACGTGGTTTAACACTGGCCAGCAGCTGAGCACCACACAGCCACTTGCTCACTCCCCCCACAGTGGGATGGGGAAGAAAATCAGCAGGGTAAAAGTGCAAAAAACTTGTGGGTTGAGATAAAGACAGTTTAATAGGTATAGCAAAAGCTGTGCACACTGGCAAAACAAAATAAGGAATTAATTCACTACGTCCCATCTACAGGCAGTTGTTTAGCCATTTCCAGGAATGTAGGGCTTCATCCCATGTAAGGGTTATTTGGGAAGGTAGATGCCATAACTCCAAACATCCCCCCCTTCCTCCTTCTTCCCCGCACCTTTTATTGCTGAGCGTGACATCATATGGTGTGGAATACCCCTTTGGTCAGTTGAGGTCAGCTGTCCCTGCTGTGTCCCCCCCCCCAGTTTCTTGTGCACCTCCAACCTACTCACTGGCAGGGCAGCATGAGAAGCAGAAAAGGCCTTGACATTGTGTGAGCGCTATTCAGCAATAACCAAAACATCCCTGTGTTATCAACGCTGTTTTCATCACAAATCCAAAATATAGCACCATATAAGCTATGAACTCTCAGCCAAAACCAGTACACAAGATCGAGTTTGAGATACTTCTTATCTTCTGGTTGGCTCACTACAGGCTGATGCCTGCAGGCAGTTGGTGGAGAAGAATGTCTTTAAAACAATATTGAGTCTGGTGGAAATTGCTCCACCAAATCCAAGAGCTACATTCTCATTTAGCATTTTCTGA
Organism: Aquila chrysaetos chrysaetos; assembly: GCF_900496995.4. Classification (NCBI taxonomy): domain Eukaryota; kingdom Metazoa; phylum Chordata; class Aves; order Accipitriformes; family Accipitridae; genus Aquila; species Aquila chrysaetos. The sequence continues at coordinate 7,359,221 of NC_044005.1, read as the reverse complement.
GGAAGAGGAATTATCTCAGTCAACTGAAATATATTCTGATGGTGATGTTCCTTTATTTCACTAGGGAGTATCAAGAGGATTCCAGTGTGACTTTAAACATTACGCTAAGAACTACTTTAGAGTGAAATAGTTCTTTTATTCAAAATCAGTGTTTTCAGTTCATGAGTTTCTTTATTTTTTGGATGAAAATTGTCATACATAGTTTCATTGACAAGGAGTCCATTTTAAATTAGATAAATTAAGGTTACAGTTTTAAGTATGGTAAATATGTCACTGTGAGCATTTAATTAAAATCCTTTTACTTTTCATGAGAATATAAATAACTAAGAATAAAACATATAATGAATATATTTATAGCTAAATGGGCTAATGATATTTTGGGAAATTTTATATGCCACAAACATTATTGTATATTTCTTTTTAATAGGACATACACACATATTTTAAGTCAAATGAAGATAATCCTGACACAGCAGAAGAAAGTGCAGAAGATTTTTTAAGAGCACCCGAAACACCTGAGTTTGTAGGAACACCTAACTCAAAGGGGAAGAAAACCCAGTTCCCTAAAACACCTTCATTTGACTTGTATGATATCAGCTTTTATTTTGATTTTGAGCAAAGTTGTATTGATGTTTATTGTAAGAGCATTTCTGCTGTTTTTGAAAGATACTATAGTAAGAGTTCTCTAGAAACCTCTTCTGAAAATATTCAATTTTTTTGCTGATTTATGCTAGGTAATTTATTAGATTTTCTTCTTACAGTATCATTTCCACTTGAAGCTGTTTTGAAAGAGGGAAACTGTGCTTAGAAATATATGAGACACAGGTTCTTTGTAGCTCCTTTGCTAAAGCAGTTGTCTTTTCCTGCAGTAATATTTGTTACACCAATTTCTACCTTTAAACAGTTTTTCTGGTAAAAGAGTAAGCAATTGGTAAGAACACCACCTCACTTTCCTTTAAAGAGTTGTGTGACCCGTTCTGTGTTGCAAGAAGCAATTATTGATAGAAGCTTTGGAAATCTAAAAGAGTGACAAAACAGAAAAAGAACAAATAGAACAAAAAAAGCCATCTATGCTACTTTTTAAAACTATTAATGTAGTTTCTTCCTTTCTGTCTTTACAGCATTCACAATTTAGGTTGTGAAGAAGGAACATCAAAATCTCCTGCTTTCTTTTCTCTCATGAACTTCTCCCAGAAGTCACCTGGTTTTAATTTATTTGATTCTTCTGTGTTTGGGGCAGAAAATTCATCTGACGAGGTAAAAATAAGTACTTGAGAATATTAAACTTCCACAAAGCAAAATATGCTAAGAAAACAGCATTGACAGTGAATGAGGTTTTTCAGACTGGTTATCTTTGTAGCAAATAATTGTTTTACTAGCTTGCTTAATTTTACATTTGATATCCTTTGAAAATGCTTATCTCCTTTCCTGGTGATCCCCCTGTGATGACTTCTGATCAAGTATGAATCCTTCCAATATGGGCAAAATTGGATCTTGCGCAAATATACAGGTGACTAGATTCACAAGAAGGCTTCTGGTTCAGCGTTGCAACGCAAAACTTTAGGTAGCCTAAGAGAATCCACAACTCACATGCCAATCCTGTGTGGTTTTTTCTTGCTGAAGTGGGGAATCAGGTACTTACATTCCCCCCCCCCATTTTTCACAAAATGCAGAACGCTGAGAAAAGGAAGAAAGGACTATCAGGAATATTGAAGAGCAAATATGGATTAGTTATACTTAAATGGCGGAGACAGATAGGCAACTAATTGGAACCCGGAGTGAAATCCAGGTGTTCCTTTTCCTTTGCAGGTTCCCTAACTACAGTGCTCTAGAGTAATTTTTACTCTTCTGGGCTAATAGGTAGATAATTGGGTATTCAGGATAGATGTGTGTCAGTTCATAGTGCAGTGATTAGGTATCACTGCTGGCAATGTAGATTCAAACCCCATTATGCAAATAAGGGATCTGAACCCAGGTATCTCCTATTTTAGTGGGTGTGCTCAGTCTTGAGGTTACTAGATAAAAGCTGAAGGAGGGAAGAGGGAAAACACTGTTTTATTTTGTGCTTGGCAAGATATGTGTTGTTGGTATCTCCTAGTATCAGCTGTGTGTAGGAGAGAATACACCAGTGAGTAGTTTGTGAATTGTTTAGGAATGAGGTAGGTATTAAGTCACCACCTAGTACTGTCAGAACCCATGTAATTTTGTGCCTACTCAGTGGCAGAAACCAAGAATTTACCAGCCTGTAGCCATCATGTGTGATTCTCTGAAGTTAGATGGGAGTTTTGAAGGACTTAAGTATCTATTACAAATCTAGTCTAAGAACTCTTCTCAGGAGTGACAAGTGGTTATTCTGCTACTCTTTCTTGGCAATATCAGGTCCTACTCAGTAGGCAGTAATTATGCTGTTGCTTAGAGGTTTTCTAAAGTGTCACAGAATTAAATAATTTTTAATCTTTTCCATTTAAAAAACAGCAGTAGACCAGATCAGATTTTGGTCTGTTCTCAATCTGATGTTTTTTCTAGAAGAATGGAGGGAGTATGTTTGCAGACGTAGGTTTCATGGTATTTGCTTATCTCATCAAAGAGTTCACCTTACAACTTTAGGGACTGATACATACATTTAAAAGCAGATTTTGTGAAGGCTGCTAACATTCACTGGGACAGTGTCTTACTCACCAAAAACAAATGAACTTATTACACATCAGCATTAGAGCTTATCTTTTGTCTTTCTCATTTGTTAAATAAAATGGCTGTTTACATTTCAGACAGAGGAAAGTTACTCTGTGGGAAACTTGAACCCTCTGTCCCCACACAAAGATATTGGTAAGTCTGAAACTCAGATATACTTGTGTATACCAGCTGTCTTCTACTTGTACTTGTGTGATTGACAAGCTCGTGATCCTGCTCAACAAGGCAGCTTTGGTTGTCTAAAAGGATGTTCAGTTGTGATATTATAGTTCAGTGGTTTATTGTGTTCATTTGTGTTTTGACTAGCTTAAATCTTTCCCTGCATGTTTGGCTTCAAATGTATGAGATGTCATGAAAAAAGAGGTATGAGAAAGAAAGAAATAGGGATAGTGTTAGGTGGGTTTGAAGCAAACTGAGAGGAGCTGCAAAGGAGAAGAAAAATTCAAGTGTCAAAGCTTTTTCACTGATAAAAAGAACAGTTCTTTTAATGCAAAAAGCTATAGTACTTGGTAAATACTACTTTTTAACTTAAGGCTACCAGCTTAGTGTTGGAAAGAGTACATCCATTGGGTTTTTTCCTCCCTCAACTAAAATGAAAATAAAGTTTCCATTTCATTAAAGAAATCTTGATAGTAAACTGAATTCCATCAGTTTAAACCATTGGAGGTACACAATGTAAAAATAGTACAAGTGAGAGAGAGGAGAATCAGACTTAAACAGTATCTGCCACTCATAGTAAGTGAGCCACACATTTACACATTCTGATGTGAAATCCTGGCTTTACTGAAATGAAAGGCCAATTTTTTGTGATATCAATAAGATGAAAGCTTACACTTGATCACATGCTTCTCTGAGGGGAACTACTCTTTTTTTGAGGTGCTGTGAGTGCAAAGCTACTCTTTTGAATAATAATGGATGAATATAAGGTTGTATGCATATATAACTGTTGTAGAGAAACGTGTGTGAATTTTGTGTTACTAAATAGAAATTTCAGGTGTTTTTCTCTCTGTAGCTTTGTTTCTTCGGGTATCTCAGTGATTGATTGCATTGTTCTCTAGAGAAGAAAGAATCTGCAAAAATGTATCAGTTTACAAAGATCTCCGTTGCTTAGTATTCAAAACATTTCACCCAGTATATCATGCAGAAGTGTTTTGTTGTTCTAAATCATTCAAGTACTTCACACTTCATTCTATGTAAATTCTAATAATGCCATCCTGGAAGTACCATTTCTAGTGCAGAAATAAACACACAACTGTAGGCTGACATTCAGCGGGATGTTGGGAGTACAGTATTATTAAAGAAGCATATTATGCTGAGTGCAGTATTCTTTCAGTAAGATTTAATCTAATAATTAATATAATATATATTCCACATAGGAAGCTTGTTTGGGAAATCAGAAAGTGAGGATGCATTTGCCTTTCCCTTCCCCTCGGAATCGACTTCTCATGCATTTGAAGATGGAAAAGATGACTTTAATTTTCCATTTGCATTTGGACAGGATCAGAGATCATCACGCTCTCCCTCTGTGAAAGGTTTTCATTCTTCCTTACAAAATACAAAGCCATTTACATTCTTTTGAATACCTTTGACTTCCTTTTAAATTCTTTTCCTACTTAGCCTTGACAAATGTTTTCAGTTTCTTAAGTTAAAGTACAAAGCATTTCATCTTCTCCTTTCATTTCATGTAAGAATACATTATTGCAATGCTGCAAGAGCATGTGTATGTTCATCAGGCACACATGCTTTGAGATGCAGCTTTTATTTTTCTTATTCATTTTCTAGATATGTTGTTTTCATAAAATATTATGATACACTCTCGCTAAATTGATACTTAAAAGCAGCAGAAATATCATTTTACAGTAGTGTGTCAAGTTAATTCAATATCTGTGAGAGAGCATCTAAACTTCTAGATGAGTACTTTCAGCTTCTGATATAAACTAAATAACTTGTGTTAGTAGAAGTACCTGTTTATTGTAGCAGTAAAAGCTGAATTTGAGTTAAAGACAATGTTCTTAAATTAGCTGTTATACACAGAATATTTATAAAACTTTTGAAATAAACATTTCTGTTAATTTTTTGTAAAGTTTTGTAGGTATTTCTTAATATCTGAAGTGAAATAATGTTGCAATTATAATACTTAACATTTCAACTTCTGTCTTTCTAACTTGAAACACTGAAAGCAAGTTCCTTCTTCTTTATCTAGTATCTTTCAAGAAAAGATACAAAAGCAGACAGTTCCCAAAGTCTAACTGTGGTCAGTACAAGTATATCCACCAGCTCTCCACAAATGGCTTTTGTTATGGAATGGCTGGCTGTGAAGACAATATCAGGGTTAGTCAGCAAGGAATGCTGACTCTTCTGAGCCACCACAGCACTGTGCCCTGTGAATCCCTCGGAACCATTTTCTCTAGAACCAGCAGTTTCACATTTATGGCCTTTGAAGGAAATACCAGATCACTTTTGAGTTATTTTTTTCTGTTACATGTGAAACATAGGTTACTAATTTTTGAACCCCCTTATGAATTTGTAAGGGAAACTGGCTTTCTCACTCATTTACTATGAAGTAAAAAACCTGCCTGATAGCAGGCAATCAAAATGCTGAAATGGAATCAAAGCAAATAAAGGGCAGACCACATCATTCAGCAAACTTCACAGAAGACATTGCAAATGCACCAACTAGTCGGAGGGGCACATGGACTGAGTGGAACAAGTTGACAAAAAGCATCCTGCCAGTATAGTCTGCACAGTCTGCCAATAAAATGTCAACAAAGTCCCAAGGGGAGTAGAGTCCCCTTTCTTCTGCTGACCTGCAAAGCCCTAAATGACCAAAAGCTCAGTTATCTATGCCACTACTTCTGTTCTGCCAAACTCATAAATGCCTTGGGATTATTTTTGTGCAGCCTAGCTTCTCCTTAAATACTCGTGCCTAGAGATTTGTGAAAGTTGGATTTTTCTTTACTGGAGAGGGATTCAGGAATTTTTAGTGAAGTGCTGCTAAGATCCAGCTAATAAGTGAGACACATGGATTTGGTGGACTTTATGCTCTCCAAATGTGGGTTTCCAAGTTAATCTATTTTAAACAGCTTTTCTAATCTACTGCATACCTCGCAATCAGAAAAACATAAGCTAGAGGCAAGTTTGAGAGTCTGTCTACATTATCTGGGGTAGTGTTTTAGTGTACGCTACTGGCGGGTGTTCTGAGATCATTTAGGAAGCTAGAAAGTACAGTTTTGTTTGCTCAGTTATTCCATAACTGAAGCTTGCTTTCCTGTCTTCTGATGAATTCTGTCATCCATGTCTCTGACATTACAGTATGGTAGTCAAGGCTGCTGGCTGAAGTGGGAGAAACCATAGTTCTAGGTCCTGCTGGATGTTTACGCTACACAAATTGGATAGGCTGATTAATAACATAAAAGAGAAAGCTACTTCAGAAAAGGCAACCACTCGGTATTTGGCATACTTTTCTGAGATCTGAGAGCGTGAACTGCTTATAAACATGCACTGAGATTTTTTTCATTAGTATCTGTCAAATTCTGCCTAAAAATGATTCCTTGTTATTATGCCCATAAAATCAACAGCAGTCATGTTGCTGGCTTGCTGAGACTAGCATGTATCACACTGACCGATGTAAATTTGTTTTGTCCTCTACATACACACCCAACTACATCCATCTCTGGTCTGAAAGTGTAGACAGAGATCCTCTTGTCAATGTAGCAGGGGCTGCTTGAGAGCAAAGTGCTATTTGTTCATTACCACTTGTTATTTGCAGTTATTGTCCCTGTCGTGCAGATACAGTAAATGGACTGTGCACTTGTTCCTCAGTCCTCAGTGTGGAGTCAGTAAGTTTAATTTGTATTACTGGAAGTGTGGAAAGCTAACTTGTCTGACTCTACTCCAGTAGATGAGGAACAGGTATTACACACATGACTGCAACTTAACTAGAGACCAGTAACCTCCAGCAGCGGGGTAGCAATGGCAGCTGGGAGCTGTAATCTCTTAAAAGCAGTGCAGCTGTCTGCAAAGTGGTAATATGGTTATACTGTGTACTTCTACTGTGAATCCTTGGAGGTGGGGGTTGCCTTTTTCTTCTATCCTTGTGTTGCACCTAGTAAAATAGAGTTCAGGTTCACAACTGAGCGCTAAGGTAATAACAATGAAAAATCTCTCTTAAATAAGCAGAGCAGGGATTTGACTTTGAATCTTATATGAGTATCCTAACCAGAAGGCAAATGTTTATTTAGGGCCCCGATGTCTTTACTGTTCCATTTAAGTTTTTAATGTTGTTTTTGACAGAAAACTATTTAACTTGAAATTTCCTTGTAAAAGCTGCTGTACCACCCAGCATTAGGAGACTGCTGGTTAAATACTTGTCCTGGTTTCAGCTGGGATAGAGTTAACTGTCTTCCTAGTAGCTGGTATGGTACAGCTTAGTTGCTGGCTGGGGTTAAACCACGACAATACTATATGTCACCAAAATGGTAGGAAATATCACAACGTTTGAATAAATCATTTTTTTGTTGAGTAAAATTTTTGAAGAGCGAAGAATGAAATTTACACTCTTACCTACTTATGCCTCAGTTTTCTTTCTCTGACAGAAATAATACCTATATGGAGATGTCATTTTTCTGATCAGAAATAACACAAAGAGCATTTATCCACATTTGCCTTTTTGTGCAAAGTGGTCTTCCAGTAAAAAAATTTAATTATAATTAGTAAGGTGATATAACACTGACTGGAGCCCCATCTACTATTTTACTGTTAATTTTACTGATGCATAAATGTAAAATATGCTTATAAACAGTCTGGGATATTTGGCTAACAAATAAGCAACAGCTGGACAGGTTTGAGGCTAAAAAATTAACTTAGAAACTAGGAGGTATAGACTAATGGAATGACTTCCAGCAGTTGTGGGATATAGCACTTATTTTAATATAATGCTGTTTTATGGCTTCACACACCACCATTGATAGAAAATTAGACATTCATCAAACTATTCCCACTCAAAAATCAGGTTTCCAGTTAAAAGCAATTTATTAATTTTCTGTAACTTCAGTCTAAGTCTACCAATATAAAGCATACATGCACAGCATAATGTTCTTCAGGACAAATTTCATTGTGCTGTTTTGTATAATGCTTAAGGTGATAAAACGATAAGAGTTCCTTAATTTGGTATCAGAAAAACTGTTCAGTGTTCAAGTATGAATGAGGCATATACTATTGTTAAAATTGTTTCTTTACCATCTTAAATTTTTAATGATAACATTGTGTGAATACTTTGAGGGGAAAAAAATGTATATATATAATGTATATAGCATCACACTGTAGACTCATCTCATATAATTGGTTACTCATTTTCTGTGTAATATAGCAAGAGCAACCAGAATTCTGGGTTGGAAAATTACAGTGATAGAAGTGGTACAAAACTGAGTTACAACCCGCAGTGTTGATTAGAGAATATTGAATGTAAGTAGTGGCTCTCTTTCTAGCTACCTGTTAAGATTAATAGTAAGGTGCAAAAAATGTCACCTGGATCTTTAAACATCAAACAATTAATTAAACCCCTGGTTTCAGTTACAACTGTTTACACTCTGAGTTGCAGTCTTTCCCCACAATTCAAGAAAATTACTGCACTGAACCCCATTGAAATTCTGTACATGTTTGCCTGCCCAGTTTGGGCCCTACACAAAGAAAAAATTTCTATTTCATTTTTCATTTCAAGACTATGAACATAATTAAAACTTAATGTTGGAAGTAAAGGGGCATCACTGCGTATATGTGGGTAAATGCAAACTTTGGTGGCGGGGTAGAAGAATCATTGCATCGTAAGAAAACAATCTTACACTATAGCATTAATACGCTTAAGCATTTCAAGGAAATAAGCTTTAAGTGCTACTTATTGTAACAGATTGGAATGTGTAGACTTACAGTATTAGATGGTAGTAATCTCCCCAGTGCAAGGCTGATTGCATGGGTAGCAAGAGTTGGCTAATCCTTTTTGGCCAATGGCATAAAACAAGGATTAGTTTTTCATTTACTGTGACTGAGTGGGTCATTAGGATCCAAAGACACTAATGAGCCTGAACAGGCAATTGGATTCTGGTTTCAAAGTTATGGGCTAGTTTAAAAGGAGATCATTCTGTCTTTTAATGATTTAAAACATGATGTTTCTGTGACCTTTTTCCTGAAAAAAATGAATGAAGGATATAACCATGGAACACAAACCTGGAATGTTGACTTTTTCTCTTGGAACTTGAGTTATTGCCAGATTTGTTGCCTTGGAGGCTGAATGGCTCATTTAGAAATATCTCTGTTGCCTTGGTTTTATGTTCTGCTCTTGATGTCTCCAGAGTTGACACAAGTCACATGCAATCAAGTCTATATTCCTGGTGGACAGGCACTGTCCTAATATTCTCTGACTCACACCCAGGTTGTTTGCAGCTCAGCAGTTCTGCTTCCAGACACATCACTTTGTGTTCTGATGCTAACATCTTGCTGAGAAATTGCCTCTTGGCACGTTGTTTCTTGAATCCTGTACCTTGCTTGATTTGATGTGAAGATGATGCTCTTTTTAGCACTTGCAACATGTTACCTTTGGAAAGGTAAATTTCCCCCCCCACCTTGCTACATCCCAGATTTTCTTCTTTTCAGTAATCACTTGAATTCAGCAATAATACGTTGCTTGTATTTGGTTTCATTCACATGAAAAGATGCTGCCAAAAGTGTATAAAAGAAAATATTAAAACAGGGACATTTCCATGTTAATAGAATGTTTAAACATATACAAAAGGCAAACACTTGGACTGTTGTTATTCCCCAGGAGAAATCATGTCAAATGTTTTAATAACATGAACTTATTTTTCTGTATTGTACCACAATCCACAACGCAGCCACAAAATTATTTCACACAGCACAGGACTTACTCCATAATCCTGTGAGGCTTGGGTTGGGGAAAAACAGGGAAAGAAGTACAGGGCTAAGTAACGAAAGTTCTCGCTAGTGGGGAACCAGCTGTTATGACTGGTGGGAAGCTTGGTAGCTGACAGTCCATACTGAAACTCAATTTGGAGCTTGCAGTTCTTATCTGCTCCCTTCTGCTGGAACAGGACTGCCTTGAGCTAAGCGTGGTCTCTTGCTGCCTTTTCCTTTTTCTTGAGGCATGTGTTTGGCTAGTTTTACAATTTCCAGAAAATGCATGATGCTGTGATCAGTGATGTTGCTTACTGCCACAGCTGCAAAGGGCTCATGTCCAGAAGTGGTGGGTATCAGAAGTGGTTAAAAATGTTTCTTAACAATTATCCACAAAGTCCTTTGTAAGCAATGTTTCCATTACATTTCAGGGAGGTGCCATGCCTTTGAAGCACTCTAGCCATTACCCAAGCAGGACTGGTGTGCACCACAATTTCAAATCATGCCACGTGGGTTGACAAATGTCACCAGATACAGTACATACTTCAAGGTGATTTTTTGCCATGGGAATCTTGCCCCAAATACTTGACCAGTCATGTTTCTCACTGCTACATATATTGAAGGATAATATGCAGCTGCTTATTTCTTTTTCTCCCTCACAGTTGGAAGAGGCTCTCAGAAATATGCCAGTTATTACCAATGCAATCTTAGAGGCGAGATGTTAAACTAAGGCCCTGACCACCTGTGCTCATTGCAGACCCATTGCTTGCCACTGCTGTTGTTTTGTTGTAAGAAGAGTGATGGCAGAACATACCTTCCTAGATTTTTTTTTTTTAATTCTTTTTTCCCCTTCTTGAACTAATACTTGTGACTCATCATCGGAGGCTAGAGAGCAGTAGAATTCTGATAAAGATGTAAATCACAGATTATGTGGAAACCAACACTGAACTTCAGAGGTGCTTTTAAACCTACATTGGCCATCCGTCCAGAGCACTTAAAAGAAGCTGGTTCTTTGAAGTAGGTCATGATTTCATGTAAACTTCCACTTTACATTGAATTGTGCTTTTACCAGGTTTCAAAAAAAATAGACAGGGTATTTGCTAGCACAGGAGAAGCATTCTGATCGCAAAACCAGCGCAATAACTGTTGGATAGAATTTTCTGCTTTAGGCTAACTTCATTGACCTGAGAGCGATGAGAGAGGCTCTACACTGTGGGGTTTGGGGGGGTTGATGTTGTTCTGTATAAGCTTATAATTCTTGTTTGCCAATTACAAATTAATATAGTATAGTGGTGACTAAAAATTATAATCTGCTGAGTGCGTGGTGCCGCACATGGTAAAAATGTAGTGTTATTATCACTTGTAGACAGAGTTGTATCAAAATGACCAATTGTAGTGACAATTTTTTAAAGAATTTTTAAAAAAGCCAATGATTTGATGGACAGAAGAGATTAATTGTCCAGATTGCTCTTTTATATAGTCCTGAGGTATTCTTGGTGCTTATCAATAGGACACTTGGATTACTTGTCTTATGTGGCATTGAAACTATAGATATACTTTAGGTGATTATATTGCCACATTATCACAGTCATTGAGCATCTCACAATCCTCAGTAACATAATGAGGAACTGAGTTTAGGGTCAGATTGTTGAGGGACATTGAATTGTTGTAGACTTCCCACAGGTCTACAAGCAGGATCACAGGCAAGAATATTAGCTCAGATCTTCTGGAACTGTTGCTACTGCCTGAACCGCTGGACCATATATGGGTATATACCATATATGTAAAGGACATTAATCTCCATGGCTGTCAATATTTCCAACAGCTACACATTCACATAAAAGAATTAAAAATATTAATGGTAGAAGAGTTTTTTGTGCTAGCATCGGGGGACCATAAGAGTTTCTTTTCTGAAGAATCAGAGATGTTGCATCAGAATGATGAGATACAGATCAACTCCCTTTGTACGTGGGTTTGGCTCAAAGTCTATGCACTGCCTGTGTCATACGATAACTGGGGTTTGCTGCGGTATGGCAGATCCACACATACCATCTGCTCATGTCCCTGTGCTGATTTTGGAGAAGGAGGAAGGCACAGATGATCTAAACCAGAAGAATTCCTGTGTTGCCAAAATTGCTTTAGTGTTACCTTGGGCATCTCTGTGATACACAGCAAAAGCAAAGGGCTGAGGCATGTCTTTTTCAGTATGTAAATTACACATTCACAGCAGCATAAGGCTGGCAGCAGCATATGCTGCTTTGCATGTTTATCGCAGCTAGCTCACATATTGCAGTGTCAATATTTTAACACAGAACATTTTACATCACAAAAAGAAAAAAAAGAAAGATGCTCCAGTGGATACTGTATGTATTTCAGTTTCCTTTGTTGAGTTTTATCTGAGCTGACACTACTGGAATAAAGTAGATTGTCAAAGGCTGGGCAGAGTGCTTTTATCATTTGCAAGTATTGGCATTAAGTAAAATAATGATTTGAATTTCTGTTTTCTGTCTTTTGTGGCTTACATTGTCAGTTATGGTGATGTTTTTGACAAGGGAGTGCTGCTGGGTTAGTGATTTCTTCCAGAGCTTCAGAAATAGTTAAGTTATCTGTTGTTATCATCATATCAGGACTGACAGTTGATGGTCAGTGCTTATATATTGTCTTTGTAAATTACAAAATGAAGTTAGGAGCAGCAAATGCATCTCTCCGCTTTTATAAAGTTAATTCCATGGGATTATTTGTCATGTACTTATATTCAGACTTAGTAAAATTCTTGGTGCTTCTTAAGTTGTGCAGAACAACTTCAGAGAATAGGGTTTTTTTAGCAGGGAAGATAAAAATACTATGCTGACCATGTCTCTTGAAAACTTGTAGTGTTTTGGAAATAATTAGATCTCTGCAAGTTCCTGAGTGGAAGTTGTTATTAGAGTAAATGTGTGCTTCTATTAGCTGGTTTTGTCATGTATTACAGTACAGTGACTTTAATGCTATTTTAGCTTTATAACCTAATGATCTACACAGGTAACATTTAACTATACATTACATTTCCCTAGCTGAAGCACTAGTCCTTATAATTAGAAAGTTCTGTCATTGAGGATTGTAATATAAATACAGTTTAAATAATGTACCAGGATATTAGAAAGAACAACAGTGAGAACAGCGAAGTTTAAATATTGACATCATAATTAACTCTTCACTCATATGACTAAATGATAATTAAGTATCAAGACATATAGCTGCATTATTCTGTAATTCCAGTGTAAACATGTGGAGTTGTAAAGTATAACCAGTGTGACTATGGTACTGGCAAAAGAAAACAATAATCACTGCTAAATCATTTTGATAAATATGGCTGAGATTTCAGGAACTGTGTAATAATAAACTAATAAAACTGAGTTTTACACAATCAGCTGCTTCTAAATAAAAAATAGGTTGACTTTCTTGTTCACTTTATGTAAGAACAGGATAAACTTTGTGTAAATATTCCTAGTTAGGAAAACATTGCCGCTGTTACAACTCGAAAGATTGATTTGGGAACAGTCCTTCCTATTCTCCCTTCATCAGTGAAAGCAAGCCTGTGTATGAATTACTTTGTAGTTATAGCTGGGAGACCTATATAGCAATTATCATTTATATTACAGGAGTGCCCACAGGGTAGAGCTTCATTTAGGATTGCATTGCGTTATGCACAATGAGAGAGATTCCAAGCCTTAAACATTTTTACGATTTAAAAAGACTGGGCAGACAATGATGGACTGGATCATAAATACCGAGTGCTTCCCACAAGTGCTGAGCACGTTTGGTTTCCAGTGAAGCCAGTGGGAGTTAAGGTTGCTTGGCACCTCTCAGTACCAGTCAGCCTTCTCTATCAAGTCTGTAGGACTCATTAAAAAGAAAATATCAACTAAAATAATAAAGAATAAACAATTCCCACTAGTTTCATAGCATTTACAGAGAGGAAAAAGCCTTAAAATAAATACTAGGAATTTGGAAAATGTGATAGTTGGAAATAAAACAGAATTCTCCTGTTGGCCAGGTTTTGTTAGGATGTCTCGGGAAGGCATCGTGCACCAAATTCAAACTGGGCCATTTCCACTAGATCAATGTTACTGACAAGCCACGCTATGAGCAGAGTTGTCATCAAGAACTTAAGCTGGGAGAAATTTATAAAATCTGAAAAACAGCAGATTTCAAAGTGTTGAATGTCCTTTCAAGTGCATGTCAGTCTAGAAAGATGATGAAAGAGCAAATCTGATGAGGGAAAGAGAGGCAAATAGCAAGAAGGAAAAAGTTACGGAGAAAAAGACAGACTGACAATTACTGCCAGAGATATAACACATTTATTCCTTCTTACACCCAGGTTGCAGTAAGACTAGAGGTAAAATTAATCAGTGTCTGCATGCTCCAGTGCTTTCAGAGCTGGATTCAGGCAGAGTAAGGTAGATCTGCAGCACAGGTATACATTGCCCAGCATTTAGCATGTTTCATTATATCACAGCGGTGCAGCAGTACTCCGTGTGCAGGCCAGTGTCAGTCAGCGTAAAAGATACTGCAGTCAACAGCCATATGCCAGGTAAGTGGCCTGTGAAGCTGGCCTTATTTTTCCTGTAATAAATACCATCTCTGTTTTATTGTCATTACTACAGTCAGCCTTACAGCTTCTGGCAGCTGTTGTGGGAGGCGAAAAGAAGGCCATCCATATGGCGCTGCGTATCGCATCAAAGGTGTCTTGTGTTTGGGAAGATTCTTACAAACGTCAATGGTGGGTCATTTAAGGCCCGATTCTATTTCAGCAAAGTCAGTGGGGATTTTGGCATTTATTAGTAGGAGCAGAAACAAAACCTTAATCCCTGGCAATTCTGTTTGTATTATATTATACACAGAGCGTCACAGATGTGCACAGTATACTGTGAAAAATGCAGGGTCATATGCTGCTCTCACCTGCTCTTCTGCAACAGTGAGACGGAAGGCAGAGTGGACCTGCAGACAGGCAGGTTTGGGCTGCTGTTTCAGGCCACCAATTTCATTTTTTCCATCCCCTGTGAGAGAAAATAAATTTTGGGGAAGTAGATGTGATTCACTCAACTTAGTTATGCCACCTCCTCTCTCACTGCCGGTCAACTCTCAAGATGCTGAGAGTATCACTTGGCCAAATGCAAAGTCAGTTACTGCATGTGTCGTAAGATCTGGGGCAGAACGACAGACACAGAAACACGGTGAAAGGGAGGCCATTTAAACAGAGGTTGAAGCAGGGGACGACAAGTGGGAAAACAGAAAATAAGCAAGAAGCAGGATATCAGAAAAAGAACAGAATCATGAAGCGTGAAGAAGGAACACTGGGTGGGAAAATAGATCCCCAAATGGGTCCTGTTAATTCCAGCTGAGTCACTTTTCTTTGACCCAAATGCTTTATCTCCTCAGTGTCTCCTCCCTGCTGTGCCTTGGCTCCAGAGAGTGCTGGGCACTGCTCTGAGGACGTGGCCAACTACTGCTAGGCAGGGACCTCTGCTTTCTTGCCACTTTTGTAGCTTATTGTTAGGACCTCAGTGGCCGATTACATCAACTTAGATGGGCAGTGATCTGAGGAGTTGCTGAAGCAAAGACATAGCTAGTAAAACCATCGCTGAGATGGAGACTTGCAAAGAAATTTGGAAATCCTGATGTGGAAATGCCTAAGCCTCTGTGTGCTTCCACTTACGTAACTCCCCTGTTGTACGAAGTGCCAGCCCTGGCACTCGGTGCTGCCACACCGGCCTGGTTTGATCACGGCATAAAGTATCTTTTCATTTGGTGTTTGCTTACAATGTGCCTCATTGTTCTGCAGTGTTGACCTGAACAGGCCAAAGCCGTCATTCTTCATTTGTGAAGTAGGCTGTACTTCATCTAGGCACTGCTGCAGCCCGACAGGCTCTGCTAAAATTGATTTCTGCATCTGAGCTGCTTGCACGCTGCTAGAACAGGGCTCATGTCCGGCCAGCTTCTTGGATACACTGTCAGGGATGCAAGGACACATAGAGCATCACGGATGGAGGATGCCTGCGTCACTGGGGTGGGATTTTTGTGGTGGATGGAGCCAATCCCCTGAACTCAGAGCTCGCTTTCTTCTCCGTCTCCTTGTGACAGCTGGAGGTACCAGCTGATTTCAACAAATTAGTTTGTTGGCAGAGTTATCCAAGGTGATAAATTTGTTTCATATGATGAGTTTGTTTAGTAAGAAGCCAAGAGTTAACTGAGTGTGGTTACATTCCTGAGACTTTCTCAGAGCCTTGGAAAGTAGAGCAAGGACAAAGTGCATGTTGCTTTTCAGCTTTGTTCCTCTTGCCAATACTTAGAGCGTGGTATAAGTACCACTACACACTCCTATGGCTGGCAGGTCTGGCTGTTCACATGTTCACGATCAGCAAGAGCATCATCTCCATAAAGTGAATATGTGCAAGCAGAGGTGCATGCACACCACCGAATAGCAGCACAGTCCCTGTTCCACACGCGCTTCAGTTGTCAACCTCTCAATTCCCGAAGCACATGTGGATATAGGAAGGTACGGTACTAGTGTGGAGTGTAAATTAACTGCTGAATGAATGTAAAGCCACTAACATCCTTGCGTATTAGTGCCATTAAATAAATTTCTAATTGGAACAACTGTAAATGCCATGTCACCATTTCTGGGGCCAGTCTTACTTTATTAAGGTCAATGGCCAAGCTCCAAATCTCTGTTTTATTTAGCCTCTGGAGAGCTGGGTCTGTCCCTGGGCAAGTCACTAGTCGTCTTGTATCTCTGTTCTCAATGGGTAAAAATTAACATGTTAATAATGACTTTGTCATCATCATTGTTATTTTTATGTGCTACAAGGTCTTTAAGAAGAGATAATGTCTTTCATTGGACTGAACAAGTGGGAAAACAGCTAACTCTTCATTTGACTTAGCTTCAGTTGTGATGGTGCATCTTTTGGTTGGTTAGACTGCAAATTGAACTGGGCATGATTAATCTCTTCCTGGGAATGAGCTGAGTGCCTCTTAAACAAAGGTTTTAGTCTCTGAACATGCAGTCATGATTCCCATAAAGCTAAATTATGATCTTAGTAATACATAAGCATGACTCATCCCAGGATTGCCAGCGAAAACAGACCTATACACCACCGCCCCGCTTCTCCACCAATGCGTCCAGCCTGTCTCATTGACTTTGCCTCTTTCTTTTCCTGTTCCCTCTTTTCATACATTGGCAGCTTCTCCCACTCCTTCATAAAGGCTGAACATATAATTTGCAAAACTGATTCCTGTGTCTAGCATCAGGGAGGGACTTTGTAAATGCCTCTGCACTTTTCTTTTCAAGGTCTCATCTGAAAACATCATCTCTACCCATGACTACTATCTGCTGTGCTGCAGTGCTGTCTACAAGGATTGTCCAAACTGACTCGAAGGTGAAAAAGTCTGGGGGTGTAACACTAGAGGGGAGCACCGAGGGCACTGACTGTGGTGCTGCCACCTAAGCCTGTGATTAAAGCTGTGTAGGAGGCGGAAGGTTTTATGACAGGTTTTGACATTGTGAAATACTAACTTTTTTCTGTGTTGCAGCAGAGAAGTGGTTTTCCGAGGAAAATCATTTATGGATGTGTGGGGTCAGTTGAAACATTTTTATTTCAAGTACTTAAAAACTAGATTTCTTTACAGTGTACGGAATATAAAAGCTGAAATGACAATCTGAAAACTATGTTCTGTGACTCTGGCCAGATCTGGTAAACCTTCCAGTGTTGATGGAAAACAAAATATTCCAGCTGATGTTGTATCTTGCTGATCAGCTTTTCCTGCAAAGCATTGTGAGAAATATTTAGATTTCTTACCGGAACTGAGATTTGTCAGAAGGATATGTACTGTTAGGCCAGCATGAAGCTTGCTCTGAGCTGTCTGCTCTGGGTGCTGCTCTCATTTGCTCTCCAGGAGAGGAGCAGTGTCCTCTGACCATGGCTGAGTATGTGCTGCAGAGGTAGCAGAGGAACAGCTATTCTGGGCTGGGGAAATGCAGATCTCTGTCAGTGTAGGACATTTTAAACTTATTTATGACAACAAATACTTCTTATTGCCAGTATTGGGTTGCTACGCCTAGGTTGTGTAACTGTCTTGTCACAGGACTGAAAAGATACATTTTTCCATACCCGAAACATCACAAACATTCATAGGACATTTATTGGGAAAAAAAACAGCAAAGCTGTGCTGAGCTTTTAGCTCCAAGAACTTCAAGTGGAAACCTGGTGAAAGCGATTCTAAGCTTTGGTTGAGAAAATTTGGGGTTTTTTTATTCACCAGGAACATAATCTTTCTTTCCCAGGGAAAGACATGGTCTTTCTAAAGCCATTGGCAGAAAAAGCCAACACTGTTCAGTTGGATGTTTCACCAAAGGTGTGTATTCATGCTGGAGCCCTAACCTCTCCTGTGCATTTGGAACTGCTGTGTATACTGTGGGCATGATCCTGGTCACATCAGCCTTTCTTTCTAGTGCCAGACTGACAGAAAGGGTCCCCTCTCTCCCTAACAAAATTAAAGAAACTCTTATATATAGAATACATTAAGTATGATAACGTGCTGTTAGATTGTACCTCTGTGTCTTTATTTACTGCGTTATTTGATCAGAGAGGGTATTCCACTAACACAGAGGGTGTATTTGTCTGACTCGCCTTTCTATAGTGCAGTGGAAGGGCTGATCACCCAGCATTCAAACATCAGCCAGGGGAAGCAGAAAAAAAACCCTGTTGCCAGCACTTCCACCAATTAAGATACAAGATTTATTGACTGTTTCCTCCTATACCAAAACAATCTTCCCTTCTGCCAGAACATCTCTGAGGCTGATCTTTTCATAGACTGCATACACCAACCCGTTGACATTGTTTCCAAGATCAGCTCACCTCATACATGTGCAAAACAAACCAGATTTTGATCTACTTTCATTATGTTTTGTGAGTGTGCACGTGACATAATTTAAATAAGCTTATCCTACTCAGAAGGAAAAAAACATTCCTACCACAGTTTAGGTAAACCAAGCAATTATTCTGTTACTAAGTGTAATTAATGCCTAATGATTTGCTTTGATTAATAGGACAATCAGCATCTGCTCCTAGATTAGTAACCCAAGCAGTCTCTAATATTAGAAGGTAGGGGGTTCTTTTGTACTAAAATCTATTTTTCCACATTCATGTCAAAGCAGAAAAGAAAAGCCTTGTGCTATATTCTAAAAGTAGAATAAAGGGAAGGTAGTATATTTTTGAAAGAATGTAGGGAAAACTTCATAATGTCTTAATGAATTTGTGGTTTTGAGTGAAATCCATGCATCTCCATCCTTTAAGAAAGAAATGACTTTGATCTAATTCTCTGGCTGTAACTTTGCCTGTAAAAATTGTCAAAGTGTTTAAGATTTTGCATATTCTAGGCAGTAGAGGCATCTCCTGGAAAAGCAAGTTGAACTAAATAAGAATCTACATTTCATATTCCTGTGTTGCTGGTTACTGCTAAATATTCCCTCAGTTTAGGAAACAGTGGAATGGCATGTTTTAGAGATAATAGTCATTTTTCTAAATCTCCTGATTAGTTTCTAGATTTTTTTGCTGTATGGCTGAAGAATTACAACATGCAATGAAGCTGCAAGGCTAATCATTCTTTATCATCTTCTATTGATCCTAAAGATAGAGATGGAGTGCAGTTAGATGCAAACACTAATCCAATCGTATAACAGACATCCCCATATGGTTAGTTACCAGCTTTGCCTTAAGCCAATCAATAATCACTTTGACGAAGAAAAATAAATGTGGATTTTTTTGTTGAAAGGTTGGTTGTCAATCCTTTGGGCTCTGAATGCTGCATCTACCAAGGGATACCCAGGTGTTACAGACTTCTCAGTCACTTCAGTGTCCACTCAAAAATAGTGCTTGCAATGGCTGGTAGATAACTAAGGAAATGGTTCTCATTTCTGGGATTACTACAGAGCCAAGGACAGAATTAACTTAAGTCACACATCTTTCTTCTAAAAGCCTTTAAAAGACACTGAATACCTCATAAATGAGTTAGGCTTTCACTGTAATATAAACAAAAAATGTCCCTGAAGAAACAATGTCAGTACAAGCCATTGAACACAGGAGGTGTGTGATGTAGGCTCACCTGGAGGCTTTTATTCTTCAGTCTGTGGTTGAGCGTTACAAGAATGGAGAGTGAGTGCCTCATAGGCACCTGGCAAACACTTGGTTTATTCTGTTCATGGATGCTTTCACAGAAATGTTCGTCTGCTGTGATACATGCAGTGCTGAATACAGTGAAGAGACACCATAAATGCCGACATTTCACATGGCTGTACTTCAGCCCCTCTCTGAGTTTGTTTGGTTGAGGGCTGACTCCTGTGTTTGGTCTCAGGCCGTGCATGTGTCCTCTGTACCAGTTCCTCTGTGTCCAGAAACTGTATTTCAAATTCTCTTGCATAGGAATTCATGCTGCAATTGCAGAGGGGCGCCGGCAGGTCAGGACTGATGGTGAAGGATGATGACTTATGATTAAACATTCACTGTATGTTCAGTTTAATCCAGTGAATAATTGTCTAATACCAAATACTCAATATTCACATGTGGTGGGTTGACCCTGGCTGGATGCCAGGTGCCCACCAAAGCTGCTCTGTCACTCCCCCCCCAAGCTGGACAGGGGAGAGAAACTATAACAAAAGACTCATGAGTCGAGATAAGGACACGAGAGATCACTCACTAATTACTATCACGGGCAAAACCAGACTCGACTTGGGGAAAATTAACTTAACTTATCACCAATCGACCAGAGAAGGGTAATAAGAAACAAACCCAAATCTTAGAACACCTTCCCCCCACCCCTCCCTTCTTCCCGGGCACAACTCCACTCCCAATTTTCTCTACCTCCTCCCCACCAGCAGCACAGGGGGATGGGGAATGGGGGTTGGGGTCAGTTCATCACACGCTGTCTCTGCCGCTCCTTCCTCCTCAGGGGCAAGACTCCTCACACTCTTCCCCTGCTCCAGCATGGGTCCCTTCCACGGGCTGCAGTCCTTCAGGAACACACTGCTCCAGTGTGGGTCCCCCACGGGGTCACAAGTCCTGCCAGAAAACCTGCTCCAGCGTGGGCTCCTCTCTCCGCAGATCCGCAGGTCCTACCGGGAGCCTGCTTCAGCAAGGGCTTCCCACGGGGTCACAGCCTCCTTTGGGCACCCACCTGCTCTGGCGTTAGGTCCTCCCCGGGCTGCAGGTGGATATCTGCTCCACCGTGGACCTCCATGGACTGCAGGGGGACAGCCTGCCTCACCATGGTCTTCCCCACGGGCCGCAGGGGAATCTCTGGTCCAGCGCCTGGGGCACCTCCTCCCCCTCCTTCTTCACTGACCCTGGGGTCTGCGGGGCTGTTTCTCTCACATGTTCTCACTCCTCTCTTCAGCTGCAGTTTCTGTTGCGCAGCAATTTTTTTTTCGCTTCATACGTATGTTATCACAGAGGCGTTACCAGTATCACTGATGGGCTCGGCCTTGGCCAGTGGCGGGTCCGTCTTAGAGCCGTCTGGCCTTGGCTCTGTCGGACATAGGGGAAGCTTCTAGCAGCTTCTTACAGAAGCCACCCCTGCAGCCCCCCTGCTACCAAAACCTTGCCACACAAACCCAATATATCACAATGAATTGCCTTTGACCAGATTGGGGCTGAAACAAAAACATTGCAATAAACTTAAAAAATAACATCAAATAAGCTGAACATGTAAAGGAAGTAAGACATGCTGTGAGATGTCACAATTACCATGTATTAACTAAATTATCTTTTCCCTTGGCTTTATTTCCTCTTGTATCTTTACTCAGATGGACTGTCTGTCCTGTTTCATAAACCTGCATCAGTTACAAGCTTAAGATTTCCAATCATCTTCATACCCTTTTCTTTTTTCCTCCCAATGTGGCTTTACCATGCCTTTCAGATGTGCGTTTCCTCCTGTTGCTTATCACGGTGCTGAGATTCAGGGTTTATTTCACCTTCTGGAATCAAAACGCCCTTGTCATCTTCTTTTGTCCTTATAGAGGCCCAGAGACACAGTGACTGAAGCAAGACATTTACCCTCGTATCCTCCGTTAGAACCAAATTCTGTCTTCATGGTCTGTCTGTAATATTTTAAAACTGATGGGTGAGTAACCAGATCCTCTTTGCTGTTATGCAAATCCCAGCTTGAAGCATTACTTGTTATATTGTACATTGTGGACACATCTAGGAACCTCCAGCAGGATGAAGTAGGAGCCGTGCAAGCTCTGCTACACAGAGTGTGGCCAGGTCTGCTCACAATTAGCCTACTTCACATGAGTTGCATTATAATATACAGTCAGCTCTGAACTGGATGGTGTGAAGATACTTGAGCAGACTCAGAAAGACTAGAGCGGCATTTTTGAGACTCTGCACTAGACCCTCTCCATCTATATTGCTTGCACAGTGCCCATATGCAGAAGTGTTTTATCTGCAAGCTGGATAATCTGCCAGGGGATAATGGCAAGGAAACAAAGAACACTCAGAGTACGTAATGACACATTGACATTTATAGGTACTTTCCCCCAGCAGGTATTTAAAATAGAGAATCTAAACACTAGGAGGTACCAAGCACTCAAGATGCCAGATTTTATCGGTGAAAGTTATTTATGAGACAGTATAGATATTGCATGCAAAGTAGGAACCCGGCAAAAATAACCTGCCTAAAAGATTCTCAAAATCCGGCTTCTGGGCAAAGTCTTTCCCAATATCTATTCTCTAGCTGGAGGATGACGACCATTTTGGTATATGTTCTCCAATAGGCCCCTGTATTCCTCATTGAACTGTGATGCATCTTTTTACCTTTGCTTGTAATTAGAAGCACTTTTTGATTGGTCTTGACAGCAGTTTGAAGTGGGGTTTTTTTTGTTCAGAAATGTCACCAGGAAGTATATTAATGGAGAGAAGCCGAAGGTATTAAAAGCTACAGAGTCCCCCGTAACAATGGAGAGATATTCTTGTGTATATTCCAGTGCACTGTTGGCAATATAAAAGCAGAAACAAAACATCTCCTGTGTTTCTTTCCTTCCTTGAATTCCATCTTTCACCACCCTATTCCCTTTGCAGATAGGTGAGTGGCAGTTGCTAAATATATGCATAATAGTGAAAACCACTACATAATACACTGCATTGAAAAAGAGTCCTGCCAGGCTTCTAGGTCAAGGGAAGGAGTATCTCTTTCTTTCCTAGTTAGCTTACCTTCCCATTTGTCTCCTTTCTCTTTATGAAAGAGCTGATGGGGAAGGTCTCCAGTTGAAGGAGCTATTCAGAAAAAGACCTGACATTTTGAACCAAAATTCAGCTGCCTCCAACCGTCGTGTCCCCAGTGCTATTAAACAATAATCAAAGTATAATGAAATTCATATTTACTCTGAAAACAAAATGCATACAGATATTTGATTTCAGAAAACCCAGATAATTGCCGTAGAAAAGAAATCTGTGAAAAATGGGTGAAAAATAGGTAATTTAGATAGAGCATGAAAAAAAGTAATACTTGAATCTATGGGAGGAAGAGACAAGAGTCAACAGTAGGCAGAAGCACAGATGTTTGCATTCTTATTCTATAGAGGACTGCATAGATACATGGGGACAAAGGCTTGGAAAGGGACCCCCATTTCACCAAAGTCCAACCCTGGCATCACAAGCAGTTTGGTGATAGACGTCAGGCTGAGAGAGACTCACAGCCCAGCACACGTGCCGGTCCCCACGTGCCATCGTGACATGTCCCTGCGTGCCCCTCTGCCATTGATAGCAATTTTAACACCTCCAGGGTGTTAAATTAACACCTTCAGTGTGTTTAACACCTTTATTGTGTGTCAGTGAGAACTTGGGTGACACTGGGGAGAAGATTTTACCCCATGCTATGGGTAAAAGCAAAAAATTGTGGCCCTAAACCAGTGGCACATGTCCGTCTGATTTATGGCACAGATTCCTTCTTGACCCCAAGCCTGTCATCAGCTTAGCCCTGACTTTGTGATAAGTCACCCACTACTTGAGAGGTTTCTTGGGATCAGCAGAAGCACCAACTTAACTCACATGAAAATCCATCCACATGTGGGTGTTTCAGAAGAGGCTGGAGAAAAGCAACCTAAACCCTCAAATTTACCATTAAGAGTGAAAAAAAAACCCCTCTTGGAATCTTGTAAATGGTCAGAATTAGCCTCAAAGAGCATTCAGAACAGAGAAGCACTTTGGTATTTGGATGTAGGTTCTAAAATGAAAATGTTGAAGACCATACATAGAAGTGTGCCCCTGCCCATCACAGGCGAACCCTTGCCTATCTCAAGCTCCAGGGAGAATTACGAGGCAGATCAAGAAGAATGAGGACTTGGGTGCTCAGGTTAAAAGTATTTGTTTGTGGCTTTTGGACCCGCAGATGAAGTGATTTTATCTGACTTGCTGCTTTCCTTGCCTCCTTCAGACATCCCATAGTCCTGGCGTGGACTCTGCTGCCACGGAAATTGTCACAGACCAAGCTCTGTCCCACTCACCTGACACTGTGGGTACAGCATCTGAGTAACGTCTCTTTCTGGGTGACTACTCTGTCACTGTTTCTTAAAGCTGCTCTTTGTAAGATGATTCCTGAGCTGCAAACCGATCCAGTTGCAGCGGCCAGGTAGGAATTACTGGCGTGTGCTCAGGATTCCCGGGCAACTGTGTTGGGATGCGGCGTTGCTTATCCTGTCAGTCACGGGTATGTAATCACAGAGGATAATGAAAGAGCATAAAACCAAGCAGGTGAAAAAGGTCTTTGTGGGTACTGTTTGTTGCCTTTTAACCTGTCAATAAGAAGACAGCCACGCTGCAGTTATTAGGAGCTCTAATGCAATGAGGTGGAACACCAACGAGGACTGGGAGAGAAGTGTTTAGGTGACGATCCACAGTTTGCAAAGGCCTTGTATCTTACTGGTATAATACATCTCCAAGCGGTGTAATTCAGCAACGGTGACAGCAACCAAGGATAGTGCAGCTGCGAGATGCTTCCTGGCCCACCACCAAACAGAGTCCCTAAGGCTTTTGAGCACTGCAGCAGGGTGAGCGGGGTCACTCAAAGGGGAATTATGGCCACATGTAGGAGATCTCCAGACTGTTGCTGAGACAGGTGAGTCCCAGATCAGTGGCAGCTTGAGTGTGACCAGAGTGGGTTCTGCAGACTGCTGCTCAAAAGTGATGATCTACCGGATTTCTGTTAAAATCCTCGTGTAGGAGTTTCGCTAAGTAGCCCAATCCAAAGGCTGTATTCTGCTCTCAGGGGTATGCACGCACAGCTCCCATCAGTACCCATTCATGCTGAATGCATCTGCCTGTTGCCTGACATCAGGACATCCCAAGGTGGTAGAGCACCGCAGGAAAGATCGTGTTCTTCAGAGGCTGGATAAGAAATGTTAGTGAGCTAAAGAAAACATCAGCGTTGTTAGAACTACCTGCTGTGCTTCACGACACAGCTGACTCCATCAGTTCTTGCCCCTGCCCTGCCTTCCAGCTAGAGGTTTAAAAAACCCCAGCGATACATGTATCTTCAAAACTTCCAGGGGCAAAACTTTCCTCTGCAGCCTTCGTAGTATCTCTCAGTCTCATTCACAAGCACAGAATTCATTGTATAATCCACACCCACTCAGCACAAAGATCATTCTTGACACCAGAGGAAAAGTTAATGTATGAAGAAATAAAAGAATATGTAATTGAGATTTCCCCAGAGCAGAAAGGAGTGGCGAAATCTGCCACCGCATATCATGCATCTCACTAACAGATACATATTCATTTTGCTTAAATGTATTCTGGTAGTTCTTATGTATTCCTTGTAGTTCCTAACAATTATGTCTGATCTCTTTGTTAGGGACAGAAAATGGAGACTTAATAAGATGTCAACAGACAAGGAGTATAAAGTAATTGCCCATTACTCTATAAATGTGTTATAATCATTTGCCAGAGGGAAAAACGTCTAATTGAATGAAAACTCTTGATGGTTTCATTATGCTTCTATTAAGAGGCAGTCAGTCCTCCTGATCCAAATACAAGGCTTGATGCTTCTTGCATTTACATCTGTAGAAAATTTGAGGCAACCGCAACATTACCGATGGATTTGCAGCGATGCGGAGCTGGAGTCAGTGAGATCAGAGTAAGTCCTGAGCATTTCTGAGCCAGGATGAAATGAACGCATTTACCATGCGTGTGGCTGAGGAAGAAAAATTCAATACAAATGAAAGCAAAGCTGAATAAAATGCCAGAGCTCTTTCCAGCAATGGCAGGAATCAAACAAAATCTGTGTGCAGGGAGAAAGCAAAGTAAGGGTGAAATTCTGCCTTTCAAATTGCACTGCTAAAAATCCAGGCTAGTTATTTGCTTATTAGTTATTAAATAAAACTTCCTTTTCTCCATCCTCCCTGCCACCCAGACAGAACACAGCTGTTGAAATCCCTTTCTGTCTTTGCCACGATCAGCCCAGCCTCTTTCAATCGCTTTCAATCAAAGAACTCGTTCAAGTTCTTTGTCCTTGCTTTTGTGCCCTGCATAATTCCAGCTCTTCCCCACTTCATGTGCTACCCCCTGTGCAACCTCCATGCCCTATATACCAACTTCAGCACCCTGTGCATCTGCTTCTCTGCAAATCTCTTGGCATTTCCCCTCCTGCCACTATTCACAGCCCTCCTGACGTGCTTCACGAAGTCATCCCCCTCACCTACTTTCAATACTTTTTGAAGAACCTTTTCTTCCACGACCTTAAACAAACACAACTCCTGGTGGCTTCATCCACTTACCACATGACAACAGGAATTGTCGCTCCTCCTCTGCATTAGCCTCACTGAATATGTAGCTTCAGGGCTGGTGTGTTTGCCCGTGCTTCCCCAGCTCGTCCATCTTGGTGGCTGCCGTGAAGAGGTTTGTGAGCTCCATGGGATGGGAACGGCGAGTCGCTGGGGGGAACGGCACGTGGATTTGGGTGCCTTCAAAGTAACAGCAGGAGGCTGCCTCTGGCTCTAGCTGTGGCTCCTGCAGCAGGGGTATGGTACGCGAGAGGTGGTGGGGCTAGGAAAGGGAGAGAGGTGGCCGGGGTCTCGGGTCAGCCTGGGACAGTTGCTGGTCCCCTGCCCGCAGCGGGAAGCCCTCGATGTCTCATCAGCTCCACCTGCCCACAGACCTCCGTGGGACAGACAGGGGCTCTGCCTGGTGAGTTCTGTCCGCAAGAGGATTTTGGGATGTGGCTCAGAAGGTCAGACGGAATGGACGCTCCTATGAAAGGAGATTTTCGTCTTGTTTTGATTGATAAATGTCTTTTTCCAGTGCGAGTAAACACCAATATATCATACCTTTTAAAGGCTGACTTTTCTTAATTGCCCTCCATGAGTCTCTGAAGCATCACGCACAACTCCCTGAGGATTTGCAGACCACCGATGGGAAAGTGTTTACCACTCATTGGCTTCCTCTGATCAGACAAATTATTAAAGCTACCTGAGCAGAGGTATTTGTGCTAGCTGAGGGCCTCTCTCAGCAGCGAGGATGCGCTCTGGAGGCAGCGAAGAGCAGCGATCTCTTCTGCACAGGGACTTTAAAGTGGTTATAAAGCCAGACAGCAGCTTCTTATGCTCACTTGCACTTGTGCAAGATACTGTGTAAGTTATAAGACAAGGAAAAATCACGTTGGCCATTATATATGTTGTGCAGATGATGCTCTAACTAGGATGATCACCCAAAATAAAGGGAAACTAAATGACTATCTGTTTAGCAGTACATCCTTCTGGCCCTAAACCCTTAGGCTTCCCTGTCTTCTATCTGTGTACCTACTTACCCAGGCAGCCTGTTGCATACCGAGTCTTTTGCAGACTGGGAATGTAACAAAGTCTGCTTTCTCTCCTTCTCTCTATCAGTCTGGTTTTCTTTTTAGCAGATTTGCATGCTACTGGTATGAATCTGTACCATTATCAGCATCTTTTTCAAAGCTCATGTTCGAGGCTCAGCACAATAAAAACCTGAGTTGTTTATGTAAAAAAGTACTGGGTAGATAGACCCAGCAGTGAAGCTGGTCTTTAGGCATGTCCAACCCCTCACTATCATTTTGTGAAGGAAAATATCCCACTTTTTCTTTAGATTTGTTTTTGAGGGAATCACACTGTATATCTCCCAACCTCTGAACTCACTGGGCACTTTCAATCACATTCGACAGTCGGTTTCCTTACAGTTTTGCCACGAAAGAACAGAAGAGAGAGGCAGGTTAGTCTCCGCTGAAGGAAGGACAGGCAGAATTTAGCTGTTACCCGGTGCCCAGATGTGAGCGTTTGGCCAGGCAGCATCACGACCAAGCCAAGGTGATGCTGTCCTGCCGGAGAGGGGGAGGCAGCTGGGAGCACCGCAGTGGGGAGAAATTTGGGGGACAAAGAACACATACCCACTGCAACTGAGGCATCACTACTTCATGTTGCAGTATTACTTCATTAGTCTGCATTACGTTTTCATCTTCCTTTAATTGGCATGTGCATTTACATGAACAAGCCATTGCATAAATCTCAAATTGTGAACATTTCAGTTCATTTTTTCCCTCTTTTTGCCTGGGGCAAAGATACCTATTTGTCCTGTGTGCTTGGAGAGGATTATCGCTGTATCTTGTCAGATAGGCTCAGTGACTCCTCTTTGTTTGGAAAGCTGCTCACTTGTGCTTGCTGGTGCAAAGGTGTCTTGTACTTGTTGCAGAGATTTACTTTCATTGGCATCAGTCTCCTGAGCTCATAAGATGATATTTTGAGATATTTGCTTTCAAAATATTTACTGAGAAACAACCCTCTCATCTCAGATCGTAGTTGAGAGTTGTACTTCTGTGTGCGCTCCTCGACTTCAGCAGTAAATGGTTTTGTCGTGCATCAGATTCAGACTCTGAAAGGAAAATTGCTGGTGGAGCTGTATCTGCAAGTGGAAATGTTTTCCTTCAGGGTCTGGTCCAAAGCTACCTGGGATTAATAGCATTTTTTTTCCCTAAGTTTTCTGAACACTGTGGACTAAATCTATGATGAGCTAGTTTATAAATAGAGGAATCTTCCCTATTTTTAGACTGCCTTTCCTTGCGCAGGCGAGTGGTATTGGTAATAAATGTGCAGTTTCTTGTACATAGCAGTGGGGTTATTTGTATCTCTACTGTTCTACACAAATATAGATGCCCTCTGTTCAGAAAAAAACCAGTGGAAGAAATGTAGCTAAAATGCTGAATTGTGTGCAGCCCAGTGTGCTAACAGACACTGAGCTGCTTTATTTTACACTATTTGGGCTAAAGATCAAATAGAATGAGATGATAAACAAAAATTGCTGTAAAAGGTAAACAAGAACCACTAAACCCATGTTGTTTAAAGATTAAATATCACTGTTGTTTTTAACATTATAAAACCAAGTCAGTTCGAAAATACCAGACTTAGTTCATCACTTTTGACCTGTATCTAAAACTCAGTAGTTTTAACATTTTCTTTTGGTGTAATGCAGTCACGGCAAAGGATATAAAAGTATGAATTAAGAGTAATTCTGCTGAAATCTTTAGACAAAATTTGCAGCTTGGACACTGAAAAATAGGATTTTTTTTAGAAAATCACACTTTTAGTGAGAAGTGAACCATTATCTTTCCTGCTCTTGCAAATGCCCTGCAAATGCATAGTTACGCTCTGACTTCAAAAGCATCCTGTATTTTAAGTATGTTTCTCCTGTTGCCTTGGAACTGCAGTTGTTCTGAGAGGAGAAAATTCAACTATATTTTGGAGAGATATCAAAGTATAGATTTAGGAGACTAATTTTAGGCACCCAGGCTTGAAGTTGTAACCAATGGGATTACAGGGGTATAAACAACAGCAAAGCCCCCAATCTGGGAAAAATAACAAAGCAGAAAGATCTTCTCAAAGAAGGACAATCCAACTCTTGCAAAAGCTGCCAAGGATTACTGTAAGGCAATAATTAATGACCATTGCTGCTGGGTCTCTAACTGATGCAGGGGGAATATTGATATAATCCTATTAGTGTGTTGCTCTCATTAATGTACTTATGTCAATTAGCTGAGCATTTTAGCAGAAAGGTGAATTTATGAATGTTTTTTTTTCTCCATCCAACATAGATTTCCAGTGCAAAAATCGATTTTGAACCACCAAAGATCAAGGTCCATTAATGAATCTTATCTGACACTAATGTCGTCTAATTACATTAAAATGTCACAACTAATTTAATGGCATCAGAGCTCCCTGCTCCATAAGCAAACAAAAGTTTGGTTACATTTCTAAAGAATTTAATTTTTGAACAGGAAAAAGATGAATGGAAATTCCAGTTTTGATAATTTTCTACATTTCTGTCATTCTTAAGTGTTTTGAAATAAAGACTAAGAAAAACCTGGACTCAGCAGAACATTCACCAACATCTTACCAGCCAAAACAACAGAGCTTTGGGGAACCATTTAGAAGTATTTAATTATCTTTGCCCTTTTCCTTCACTGAATACTAAGAAAGCCCTAGAAAACTGGTCAAAGCAGCCTGAGCTGCTCTTTGTGAACCAGTTTCTGCGTGCGCTTGCGTCTTGGGGCCGTCGCTTGGGTGCAAAGTTGAAGTCAGACGATGCTGTCCTGACTGAAGCACTGGACATCCGTACGTGTGTGTGTGGCTGGTGCTCACGCCGTGGCTCACCCTCATCGCTGCTCCTGCTCCGTGCGACCCAGCACCCTGCTCTGCCCCTGCACCCACAGCCAGGGCAGTGTGGGAGAAGGGCTGCAGGAGGGGGTAAAACCGGGTGCTGCCCAGTCCCCAGCTTGTGAGGCTGGTTGTAAGTGGGTGGAAGAGAAGAGGGACTGGAGACTGCAGTGAAGACGCAGCGAGGGTTTTCATCACTCCAACACGCTTGAGCCTTGAAAATGAGTTAAAGTAAGACACTGAACCAACAACTCTTCAAATGACTGATAACTGGGGCAAAGAGACGAGTTCTTAACCTATTTCCAACTGGGTTTTTTTCTTCAACAAAATAAAACAGCGGACTCTTTCACAGCTGCCAGAGCTGGAGCCTCAGTAAGAGATTATGAGAGATGCAGCCAGGGACTAAGTTCGGATACAAAAGCATTTCTGATTGGTTTCCCGCAAGATGAAATTCTGTTATAAAACCTGCTACTCATTTTCCATTGAAAGAGTAATTTGGGAAACTGTCTCTCTTTGTGCTCTAACTAGGCAGCAGATGGCTCCAGATAAGTTTTACTTGGTCCTATTGATTTCACTGCAGGGATTTAATTTTATTTCTCAGCAGAGCAGATTAAAATACAGGAGATGCTTTTTAGGCTTCTGAAATGGCAGAAACCTGCCCCAAAGAAGCCACGGCATCAGTCCATCACCAAGAACACCTCTTTCTCTTGTGTTAGCTCAGAGACATCCGCTTCCTCACCACAGTCTCCTGTAGCATCATTCAGGTCCAGGGAATGGTGTTGGCAGAGCCAGTGCAAAACATGGACAACAAGCAGACAAAGGAGAAATGAGTGACTCTGAGCAAAAGACGTGCAATGTGATTTTTTTTTTTAAAGCCCGTTCCCAATGTGTGCTTAATAAATAATTAATTGCTGTTATTTCCAAGCTCAGATCCATTTTCACACAAATGCACTTTCAACTCCAGTGATAAAAAAAAGGGATGCTTTTTTGTTGATTCTTCTTCAGTGCAGCCCTGAAGCGATAAACCAAATTGACTGCTAAATTTAGACAAGAATACAGTCTGGCCGAGTCATCTCGGAGTCCATAAATTTATTAATAAGGGAGATCAAGACGAGTCAGGAAAGAATCCCTGAGATGCAGAGCTGCTTCTCCTTTTAGCGGGTCAAGGATAGTTTGGGGTAAGAAATACATATTGTATTTACCGATTTACATGTCTAAGTCTAGGTTTACTCTCCTAACTATGAAAAAAATTGCACTGAGGAAGAGCAACTGGCTGGCCAGCCCTGAGCAAGACTTCCCCATGCTGAGGGGCTGCTTGTTCCAGCCCGGTGACTCCACACTTCTTCCTCTACTCTTGGGATTCCTCTCTTTTTCAGCAGTGGGTGGGTAACATGCTCTTTTATAAGTAGTATTTCCTATGTGCTACCTAGCAAAGGAGTCCCTGGGAGTCTGTTTGAAGCCCTAGCTGGTGCCTGCATGTTTTTTTTGCAAAGCAGGTGTGATGACTGATCCTCAGTTGTATTCCTCACACAGTACCTAACCTTTTATCTCAGACTTTGTATGGAGGCGGCTGGGTATTTCACAATTTTTTCCAGTAAGAAAACAAATCCATAGCAAGAGAAAGCGATCTGCCTCCAGTGCTGCACAAATGAGGATACAGCCAAGTAGAAGATCCATTGCATGGCAAGGTAGGAAAAGAAAGAGGTGGGATATGAATCGGGAATTGGTTCCCTTCACTGGAGGAAGGGACTGAATCTCATCTTTCCCAGGGGGGCGAGCAGGAAAGCAGGTGTCACCTCAGAGTAGTTAATGGCATAGTCTGTCTTACTGCCCTTCTTCATGTCCTTGTACTTCACAGGCATGGCATGGCGTGGCAAGAACTTCTCTCCTGAAGAAGCCTGGAAGCTTCTTCAGGCACTAGGCACTAGACCTGGCCTTGGGAGACACGTCTCCCATTTCTCTCATGATCTTCCTGCCCCGTACAATGCACTACTCCTTCAAGGGCAACACAGGTACAGCCAGTAGGGTCATAGATTTTATCATAGTTTTATGTGTAACACTTGGGAAAACAGCCCATATGGGGTAGACCTTGTGTCCAGACACTGGTCAGTGTTGGATGAGGGACCAAGGCATTTGCTTAGAGGTACCTCTGTCAATCAGCTTCTCCTGTCCAAGCTGTCTCCTTCTCTCCCACCATCTCCTTTCATCTTCCCTTCTCTTCTCCCATTCATGCTTGGGGATCAGTGTCTGCAAAGGGCTCATTCAGCTTTGCAGTGGCAGATTCTAGCAACAGCTGCATCTGCAACAAGGAGTATATTAAAAACTGAAAAAGCTAAGAGGGAGCTTGGAAGCCAAGGGTGTGGGGAAGGGAAGGTGTCAGATAAGAATGGAGGTGATCTGTGCTACCTTTTTTTTGCTGGAGAGCCCTTTTTCCTGCGGTAATACACTTCTGCAGGAGTTGGTGAAGGCAAACATGAATGGGTTGTGTGATGTTGCAGTTGCTTTCTCTGGGGTTAGAGCTTGCACTCAGGAAAAGTACAGCCTTTTAGTTACTTAGCAGGAAGATCCCACTTTTGTTTACTTTGCCATAATACCTGTGTGTCCATCACCCTTACGAGTCAGGGAGAGAAAGATGAAAACTTGCTTCTCTCCCCTCAAGGCTGGGGAACTGCCATGAACTTGACCCTGTCACTAATAGCATATAATTTAATCATCAAGTTTTCAATATCAATCAATGATTATGAAGATTACAACTCAGACTAACTAATGCAACCACTTGAATTCATAGCCAGTCTCCCAAGTAGTAGCATGAACCCAACGCACCTTCTCCAGGTGGCTTCAAAGAGACTATTTATCTGAGTAAAGGGAGCAGAACTTGATCCACAACATCACACAAAAGGATCGGTGTTTGCTCTACTTGGCCAAAATTCATTGCAAAATGTGTCAGCACAAATGTGGGTGACATATCACTGTGAAGAAATTGGGACACGCTGAACATCACTCTAACAAAACGATGTTACCACAATGCACTGTACATGACAGCCTACCATGTATCCCACCCCAGCCTGCCCCAGATTTGTACGCCTGTCCCAGCACACCTGAACCTTGTACAAAGGCTGAAGAGCAAACTCTGGTCTCAGAGCAGCCAGAAGAGCATAAGGCAAAACTGCTTTATTCAACACTGGTGCTGGCTTCCTTGTGCACAAAAAAGGGATGAAATTGCTGCAGTTCAATTCCAGACTTCTGCCTTAAGTGGTAAGGTCTTTATCTCCTTTTTCTGGCTCCCAAGAAGCTGATAAGAATGAAACAAAATTTGTACCTTATTTGGCTTGGAAAGCCTCAGCTGAACAGGTTGATCAGTTATGGGTGCTCGGTGCTTCTTGATCAGCCCCTGCTGGTTTTCTCATACCCCATACTTCAGGGCATATTTCACAGCCCCATGCTGGTGTCTTCTCCCTGCTTGCCCTCTCCTGGCCCTCCCTATTACTGCGTGTGCTGCTCCTCCAAACACTAAATTTTTCCTCTCCTCCTCCAGTGTGAAGCTGGGTTTCCCCAGGCAGGATTTTGCCCTTGGCTAAAGGGAAGGAGAAACACGACCACGGTTATGGGTGAAAGTCCCTCCGCTCACGTTCCCAGTGCTACAAACTTGAAGTCAGAGATCAGGGACATTAATAAGATAGTGCTGTTATGCTACCTGCTCCTGGTGACTGAACCTGCCCTCAGTGGACCTGTTTCACAGAAGCTGATAGAGAGTGATATAATTTACATCTTCTGGTGTCAGTAAAGCCTTTTGCACTGGTGGGGAAAGAGTTCCTGCTTAGAAACAGCTACTAACAGTCTGTTTTGGTTTGGGTTTGGTTTTTTTTTTTTTTTTTTTCCCCCTTTAAATGACCCAAGTTCAGCACTCTACTGAGCAAACAAGGGACAGTCCCCTAGAAGCAATGACTGCCACCTATTTTCACCAGCAGCACTTCTTACATCTACTTGGCTATTCTTCTTAAATTGCTGTCTAATTTTCAGTATAAAGAGTGTCTAAGGTACATGTTTTCCATGACTGCAGCTATATTACAAACCTGCAAGAAAAAATAAGAGCTTTCATTGTTGTTTTAATTCCTTTGAACTTCTGAATTCAACGTCCCCAAAACACGTGCACATACAATGCAGAAAAGAGCTCACTATTTTAAAGCGTGCCCAGAATAAAGGTTGGCATGTATTTTCTTGTCATTTTCTAATAAAAACCCAAGCAAATTATCACATTCCCGCAATTAGGACATTTACTAAATACCATGTATATTGGATCCGCTGTTGGAATAAAAACTAACATTAAAATAAATACATTTCCAGAGCGACTGATGGGTATAAGCCAGGGATGCAATTGTTGAAAGCAGATCCATCGTCGGAACAGCACAGAGCTTCACAAATGGTTGATCTGCACATGAAAAATAAGAATAAAAATAAGCAGGGTAAATACCGTTGTTTAATTGACTTCTGCCACTACAAATCTAGGCCAGATGCAGCCCTGGATTTCCAGTCATTGAAGAAAGAGCCTCATACAAAGAAAATCTATTTTGCAAAATACACAAGTGAAAGAGCTTGGAAGGTCACCAAACCTAAACAGTTAAAAGCAATCGCGTTTCAATTAAGTTGAACTGAAACAAACAGGCTTTAGAAAGAACGGTAAACACAGAAATGTTTCACTGAGCATTAAGATGAACAAAGAGCATATATCTTCTGAAATGCCTTTTAAGAGCCATCTCATCCCAGCGCAGACATGAGACATCGCGCTGCGTAAAACTCCCAACTTCTCCCCGCCAAGCGAAGCACAAAAATTAAATAGTTTTTCCTCTCCGTTCGAGATTAAAAAATGGCAAGACAGCCATCTGAAGCAAAAGGGAAAGAAATGGCTGCACGGTATTAAGAGAGTTAATTATAGATGCAGATTAAAAGGCAAGACCGAGTGGTGGAAGAAAAGGGAAGAGTAACCTCCGGCGCAGAGATACTGACATGCAGCAGTTGTCAGTCACCTAGCAACAAGTTTCCTATCCCTGCTGTGCTCTTTAATTCAGCAAATCTGCTCAGGATGTTGGGCTGTTCTCCTGACAAAACGCATTATGTAGTAGACTAAAGGATACAAAAATCCACTGTACACAACACTCTGCTCCCTATTGACCACTGATCCTTTCTCTCAACCCACAAAAGAGGCTTGCATAATGCTCTGAAAAGAGAAAAGTCTCAACAGAGAAAACATTTGCTTGTAATTGAGATTGACTACATAATGAAAATGATGTTCTTTTTTAAATTCAGCTTGTTGAGGCCATGCTTTTTGTCTCCTGGCTCTCAAAACCCATCCCTGCTGGGAAAAGGGGCAAACATTGTACAAACTCAAACCTGTGGGTTTTTTTCCCTTCTTTTCACTGGAAGCACACACACACACGCACACATGCACGCACATGCATTTTGTGGCTAAATGGGCAAGACCGGCTCCTAAAGACTTAAACAAGTTTGAAAAAAGAGAAGACAAATAAGAAAATTGTGGTGTGCTTCTGCGTTGGAGAGAAGCTGTCTTCCTTCTGAAGGGAAGCCCGGGTGCGGAGGGCAGAATACTTTTTATAATTGTTCTGCCTAACTAAGAAGTACCAGTGTCTGAGAAGAGGAGTCCTTTTATTACTGAATCCATGCAAAAGTTATAAGCAAACCCACGTATGACCTGTGCATCCACAGACACCCGCATCCCTACCTCTGCGTTGAAGTCAGGACTGTGCTTTGAGATAATGATTATCTAAATATGAAGAATAAACAAGGGGCTGAGTTTAAAAGACCTAAGTCTTGACACAGTGAGCTCTACTGTGGTCCATGGCAGAAGTTGGGGTGAGTGCTCCTCACAGAGCAGCGTCACTGCTGCCATCACCAGGACAGCTGAGGGTGCTGGACCAGGAGAGCTGGGTGTCTTCCAAAGACTTATCGGTAGGTCTCGTCTTGAGTCCAGAAGCTAGTAGAAGGAGAGAAGAAGGTAATGGGAGAGAAACTACAGCCCCATCCAGCTCACGTGGATGCTCGCAGCAAACTCAGCAGAAGAAAAGAAGCCCTCTGAAGAGGGGTTTGAGCTCAGTTGACACACTCAGCTCTTTGGGATGGAAGTGGGGTTTTTTTGTCCTGTTTGTAGAGCACCTAATGCACTGGAGGATCAGATAACGACAATAACACATGACAAGCTTTCCCGTTGACACCGATCAGTTGACTCTGCAACTATGCAACTCCAGATAAACCAGTGGCAATGCCCCAAATTATCTGGTGTTCCTTGTAGAGTAAGACTAATCAGGCACATCAGTGTGGAGCACATCGTTACGTCCAAAACTGAGACTGCAGAGGAGAGGGGATGGATCCCAATGAGTCCCAGAGTGCAGCACAGGTAGGGAACTTCATGAAAACCCAGCTTCCTTGGATAACAAAACAGGCTCCCAGCTGCACTGGCAGAAGGCCCATCACTTCACTCTCTAAAGCACTGGTGGTGCAGGTAGAACAGCATTTTCCTCCCTGGACATCAGAACTGCCTTCTCTTCATGCTCCACAGCATTAAAAAAAACCAGTCATGTGCCTGTGCACAAGGAAATGCAGCAGTGAGATTTCTCCCCCCAAAAAGCTACACAAAAGACTAAAAAAACACCTTGGTGCCCCAGCTAGAAGATGGGAAAGGTGACAGTATAATTTGTAATCTGATGGTCACAGAATGGCATCACTCAGAGGCTGTAACAGGCCAGTATGAGGCTGACGGGTACAATACTTCATCCCATCACAACAGACCCACTTGGATTTTGCTCAAGCTCAGCTGTTTCCACCCTCTGCTCTCCTAAAGAGGGAGGGGATGAAAGGCAAGGGCCACCGTTTAGCCAGTGGGTATTTCCAGAGGTGAAAAAACACATTCCCCACTTGTATCTATAACCCCCAGATGCCCATTCCTGCCCAAATGCCCCCTCCCCTGTGTGGGGCTGAGCACCAGAAGGCACTCGCTGGGCCTGTTGCCACCACTGTTGCTTGCGAAAGGGGAGAGATTTGGTCACAGCTCGCCTGGTCCTCAACTTTGCTCTGCCCAACCGACCATCCGTTCCCCTCCTGACTTCATCCATAGAGCCCAGCTTGTCACACGGGGCTGCTCCGAGCCGTGTAGCAAGCTGGGGGGGGGGGAATTGCCAATGGGCATATCTCAGCTGATAACTTACACCTAGATCTTGTTTTTTCTGTGCTCAGTGCAGCAGAGCCGGGGCAATTGGTGTGGGCTTTCCTTTGGGATCATCTCACAGAATAAGGATACCAGTGGAATAATGCTTTGCTAGTAAGAGATGGGTAATGCTGAGCTCATTCTCTGGCTTATTGAAACATGTTTAATAATTTTTCTGCCATATCAACGCCTTTGCCAGTCTTTTGCACTGTTTTGTATATTGAATAACAAGTTGGGTTCTTTGTTTCCTTTATTTTAATAGCCATAGCTCTGAAGATAAGGAGAGTTAATGTAAGCAGTGTTCACTTCAATGTGAATATAACACAGCCTGTTCAAAAAATAAAGGATTGGGAAAGGCTGCCACGTGTTGTGCACCCACAACCAAGAAAAAGTAGGCTTTATTTTTAAAGGTTTCTCTCCTAAAAAGGATTGTTCCTTTGAAAACAATCAATTTGTTTTCAAAGTTTTTCTCCCCCTTTTTAAACAAAACCAAAAATTATTTTCAATCAAAAAATAAAAATTGCGAAGATTATTTCAACCGATAAATATGAACTTAAGCTCACGGGAATGATTGGAAGGTAATGCGCAACAGTAGAAAAGTGGGTTATGTGAACCCCCCAAAGAGATGGTAAAAACTTGAAAGAGTAGAAGGTTTAGAGGAATGCAGTGGGGGAAAAAAAAGCAGAACGTGTATAATTGTGGTGCTGGTGAAATACATCTTGCTATCTCCAGAAATAGTGTAGTGTTGTTTACTATAGAATTTGAGACCCTCTGTCACTCAAAGAGTGCCAACAGATTTCATAGGAGTTAGTTACAAAGAAAATTGCCTGGGAAGGAGTTGGATTGATCATAGAATATGCAAGAGTCCAAATTGCTGAAAAAAAAGAAAAAAAAAAAAAAGCCAAGTGGTAACTCCTAGTACTATGGAATGAAAAGAACACATAAAAGTATTTACACCCATTTCTGGAGCTTTGGGGATATTTGTTGAAATCTACCTACAATAACCACCTGTGTAAATCCTGCCCTGGCTTAACTCTGTGTAGCTCCTCTCCTGCTGAGCCAGTGCACACCAGCTGCGGAAGGGACCTTGTCTTCTAAAAACAGAATTTCTGCTAAGCAGGATATTAATTTTCAGGTATAGTTTTTAGAAAAGTTTTATCACAGAAAAGATAAAATTAAAGTGGACACTGGGGTCAACGCGGAATAGTTGGATCACGTCCCACCAAAAATAGGAATCGCGAGGGATTCTCCTGTTGATATTTTAAACTTTTGTTCATGGAAGCTTTAATCAATTAAAATGCATTATCTACCCTCTTAACTTTCTCAGAGAGGATTATCTGACATTTACTATTCACCAGTTTTGCTGAAAAGGTTAATAGTTCACAGGCTGAAGTTAGAAGTAAACAGAATTGATCATTCCTAATGCTTTGGCTGAAATGGAGGGGCTTTGTGTTGACAGGCTAGGAGATGTAATGAGCCTCTAGTACATTCTTAAGGCTTGTTTCATTTGCTCTGTGAATGGGGAAAGTAAAATTATAGTCTATAGGTGTTTTCCATGGTTCTTTCATAAGCAGGCCTCCTGACACCAATTAAAGAGATTATGTCATCAACTGAAAAGAAAGCTATAACCTTGTATGTTAATGCTGTGATTACTTAAGACAGGGTCACTGGACCCCATAGAACAGTGAATGACCTTGGTGAAATTAACTTCGGAGCTCAATTCCTAATTAACTGTTTTCAATGAAAGAATGTGTGATTTCAAGCTATTGGTCAAAATATTCACTTTTTTCTGTACAAGGACTTTGCCACCAGAAGTTAGTCTCCAGCAGCATAAAAAAACGGGAATAAGATTAGGAAATGGCAAACAGCATGTCCAGAACTTTATGAAAGCAGATATTGTGCCTTGGATATTTTGCCTGAAAAACCTTATTCTTTTGAGGCTTCTTTGCCCACAGTGCGAAAATTACAATCCTCAGGAGGAAACAACACATTTGAACACACATCCAGGACACATGAAATTGAAAAAAAAAATCGCACCAAAATACTAACACGTAGCTATGTACAAAATATAAGCATATATTTATAAAAATTATAAATTGACCATTTTTTTTTTAAATGGAATTGAAGCATATACAAAAACCTGGTCGGGGAAGCTGTGTTTTGTAACAGCGGAGGAATGCGCGAAGAAGACAGGGAAGCGTTTTTAAGCAGCTGTCTCCGTTCTCTCTCACAGGTAAGGGTAGTGATGCTCCAAAAGGAGGGTAGACTGCCAGAGTACCCCTTGCCTTCATCTGCCCCGTGTCAGGGACTGATCTCTCTTAGAGATGCACACACTCCGTCCTAGAGCTATAATACTGGTAGGGGCGGTGTAGTCCCCTTGACGCTGTTGCTCGGCACTGAACCTTTCTTGGATCGCTGATCAGCTACGCTAAAGTCACACTCGTACATGCTTCACTTTACCAGGGAGAAATACGCATCGGAAAACACTTTCAACACTAATAACCATCTGATCTGGCTGTAAAAGAAGTCAGTTTAACCTGTCAGTCTTTTTCTACTTTCTTAAATAACTCTTTTTAGGTGTGGTCCAAGTCATATTCGGACTGGGAGTGCAAGTCCTGAGGATGTTGCTAATCCAATACTCCAGCAAATAGCAGATTCCCCTTCAAAACTGTTACAAAGGTAATGGCAACTCGCTTTACGTGTGGAAAGGCTTCGGACCTCAGCTACCCGTATGAACAGGTTCCACTTCCACGGGGCTGAATTTACAGGGTCAGATGTTACGCCCGTGCCAGCTCTGCGTGTGGCAGAGGTTTCTCCCTCTGAAGGCCATGAGCAAGGCAAGCACGGCGGCTACCCGAGGTGTCACACCGTCCCCAACCCGGGACGAGCTGCGGGGCTCTGGGTCTGCTTCTGCTACCGAATCGTGAGATGGAGCCGACTCCTCTCTGTGGCCGCTGCGCTGGGATGAACACCGAAGTAGGTCAAGAAGGGGAAGCGGGAACGTCTCCCATCTGCTCACATCTAATTCGAGAAGAAGAAGCGATGAGATAAAACGTCCCAGAGAAAGCCCAGGGTACCTGGTGCTCAGAGACAGCGGAGGTATCTATGTGCCACGGGCAAAACCCCAAAGGGAGCCTGTAGCAAAGCCAAGGCGTGAGCCAGCTTCCTGAAACTCCATCTCTGTTCCCAAACCACAGCTGTGCCAACCATACAGCCCTTGCTGGTTGACCACCAGGCCAGCTGCTCCTCTCCTCACGTAGAACGAAAATCTGCCTGGGCTTGGACACAGACATTCACTGTTCATGGGAACACTCTGAAATATCAGAGCGCAAAAAAGTCTTTTCCCACGGTCACCAGGTTATAAAGCAGCGTGCTTAAATGGGGATCCAGCTCTAGGGGACAGCTAAAGAGACTGAAGGAGATGCACTGGAAATTAAACTGGTGTGATCTGGATATCGTTGCTGATACCTGCCTGGAGATATGGCATGTGGATGGGAAGGCATTAATTAAACATAAAGACCCGTGAAAGCTGTAATACAGATGACACAAAACATGCAATTCACTTCAAATCTGATGAAATGTGGGTGGCTGTCGTCTCCAAGAACCAAGAAAAAGAAATCTCATGTAGCTTTCTGGCCTTATTTTTATTGCAGGTCAAAAATATACCTCATAGACTGGGCATGAATGTGACCGAGCAAGGCCCGGGGTTGGATATCTCCAACCTCACAGCGAGTTCAGCTTCCCAGAGCACACTTCAGATAACCACCTTTCACACTCCGGCCCCTGGCTAATAAATGGCAGAGGAGCAGTTAGTAAATTTGCTGAAAGGTGCAATTAAAAGCAATAGGGACATTCTGCCAGCTGAAAGCAATGTATTCTTTACTGCTTGTTTGTGGAGGAGGGAAAAGAAAAGGAAAGGAAAAGATTTCTCCCTTCACTGTGGACCACCCATGAAACTTTTTGTCTCCTAATTCTGACACCAGAAAGAAAAGAGATACTTCTTGTTTACAGCGATGCCTTGAACTCTCACATGCATTTCTCCCCATACAGTATGGCTTTGGGAAGCTAATTGCATTAACGTGTTGTCCGAGTGAAAACAGGTGTTGAAACACCTGCATTTTCTGAAGCTGAATTTCATTAAGAATCTGCATTTTCGGAGGGTCAGAGCATGTGGTTTATACAGAGATGATATTTAAGGGGCTGGGGCTGCACAGAACCACTAAATTGGAAAGGTTAATAACTTGTGCTATGAAACCCTGCAAATTATTGACTACGAGAGCTAAACCCTGGACAGTGCCGAGCTCTCTGCAGGAATTCGGCGTGGCAGTGATTTTCAGAGAGTGGCAGCGGAGTCAGTTTGTGCGATTAACCTTTTGGCCCGCGCTTGAGCCTTTACGTGGACCCGATGACAGTGGACAGCCCTTTACAGGATGCAGCTCCTTAGATAAGGCCTCTGAGTCTTTTGCCACCATTTTCATTCAAAAGCCAGGTCAGGCTTTTAGTGAATAAATATTAGGGTTGCAACGAACATGACAGCAGCAACACTAAGGCTGGAAAGCCTGCTGGCATTGGGGATTTTCTAGGAACAGGGAGCAGCTTATGGGCTACAAGGGCTGAAGTGGAAGATCTGCTTACTCACATGAGTAAAGGCTACTAGCAGTAGGAAGGAAGATTAAGCTCTTAAGGAATGAAGTGCTAACGGGTCTGATGGTGAAGTGGCTCTGCAGTTGCTTATACAGTTGAGGATACAGCCTGTGACATAACACACTCAGCCATGCAAGCTTCATGTGCACATGTCCATGTCATAATACCAGCAACTTGCTAAGTGCACATAATCCCTCCCATCAGAGACACGAGAGTTACCTCCTTGTAAAAAGCATGTTAAAATCCTGAGAAGATACACTGCCTTGTGCTAACACTCATTTGTACTTTGAATCATATAAGGGGGGGATACAGCTGGGGTGAGATACCCTTACCTCAGCAAGAGCCCTCTCCACCACTTGTCCGTATTTGCTAGCGTACTAAAGGGTCAGAGCAGCAGGAAGAATTTTGAGAAACTCTATTTAATGCAGAAAGATGATTCCTGCTGTGGAGGCAGCAGAAGGGGGCAGAGCATCCACCTTCCAGGGACAAGTTCTGGTGCTGAGGGTGTGCAGAATAGAGACCTTAATGAGGCAAACCACTGAACAGAGCTGGGTGATAACTAAGATAACTTAGAGAGCTCATTCAAGCACAAGTGGAAATGGGCCTTTCCTCCTCACACAACCAGTCCAGGGTTGAGAACATTCAGAAAGTATTTAAGAACAACATTGCTACGAATGCACTGTGAGCTTTGTGAGGTCCAGCTATGAGTCCTTTTGAGTACTGTGACTATATTTCATGCAGTGCTTCAAATTAATAATTAATACCTAAACCTATTAGGTATTATTATTATTAGCCTCATTACTCACATCCAGCCTGATCATACTCTCATGGTCTATACATGAAGTGCTGCATGGTTTCATTCCAGCTCACTATAGCTTTCAAGCCCTATCAAACCTTTTGCTGAAACTTGCCAGCTGCTAGCAACTGGGCTTTTTTTTTTTTTTCCCCATCCCTCCTGGGTGCATTGAGTTGCCTATCTGGAATGCCACAGGATGCCTCTTGCCCTGGACACACAGGCTAGAAACTCATCACAAGGGAAATAATTTAATTACTAGTACCAAGCAAATTGTTTAGTTCAAATGCTTTATAGCACAGAAAAAGCAGTGGCAGGCTCTAAACGTCTTCCCCAGAAAGCAGATTTGCCTTGTAATGGTTTTGGAATAAAATCTTCCAAAGCGGAAACGAGAGATGAGCGGCAGAAATGACTGACAGCCGTTTCCTTCCTTCTGTTGTGGGCTATTTTCAGATATGACTGACAATGTCTTTCCTACTTCCTTCCTCTGAAGTC
The DNA here is from genome assembly GCF_900496995.4 of Aquila chrysaetos chrysaetos. NCBI lineage: Eukaryota > Metazoa > Chordata > Aves > Accipitriformes > Accipitridae > Aquila > Aquila chrysaetos. The sequence goes on along the minus strand of NC_044005.1, from coordinate 7,315,784 downwards.
CACTTCTTTTCTAGCAAATACGCAGTTCCTTCCTCCTTTATCACTATTAGCAAGCGCACGGATGCTGGAGAGCAGCTACTTTCTGTGCGTACAAAGACGGCAGTGCGTTTGCACAACTATTTTTCACCAGAGCAACCTTCCCAAAGCAGCCTGAGCAAAAGGACCGGCTGCGCACCGCCCCGGAGACTCTGCTGGGGCAGAGCAGGCTCCAGCACGGTCAACTCTTCCCAGAAGATGCTCCAGCAGCAATTTCCACGTGTGCTAACGACAGTAAAACGTTGCTCTTACATAGCATTCTTCTCACCAGCAGATCTCAAAGCACTTTACAACGGCAGCACCTCTCTCTCCTTTTCAGAGGCACAAATGATCAGTCCCCGTGTCATTTAGGGGGTCATCATACAACCAAGAAGAGAGGAAAAGGCACTTGAGCTCCCCAGCCATGGCTCCGGCCCCTAGGCCACACTACTCCTTCTCCCCAGCAAGAACTAGGGAAGGTGGTAAAGCTACTTTTATGCTGTTTGCCGGTGGGAAGTCAAGCCTATATCATAGCAACCTTGCTATTCACATTGAGGATGCCTCTGATTTAAGTCCTTGTTTGACAGGTCTTCTCCTTCACCTTGCAAAGCCCAACCTAGAAAGGCAAGGCCTCGTGAAACCCTCGCAGGGTTTGCAGCTGCGGCACGGCTTGAGGAAAACCTTGCTGCAGCCCAGCTTGTTGAGACAACCTGCCCTCAGATCAGATGGGACGCTACGTCTTCCTGAGGCGACAGCCTGGTGCCAAGGAGCCTCAAATCCACCAGCTCTGGCTCAGAGCTGGCGTCTGGCGGGGCGATGAAGATGGGGCCACGCTGCAGATGGCAAGAGCTGGAGCAGTCGGGTGGAACTTCTCTTGGCCTTTCCCTAATCTGTCGGTGTTTGAGCACAAAGTCTCAGGCTTTCGTTCCTTTTTACAGATACATTCACGCTGTGATTATTCCAGGGTTTTTTTCTGCTTCCATCCCCTGGGGACTGGCGATTCAGGCACGGACAAGCCATCTTCTGCCAGCAGTTACCTGCTGCTCTTTGTCACCTTGCTCCAACACTACACCATGAGCGACCTGCTCCTCTCAGCCTCGCTCTGTGCTCTTTCCATCAGCTGTGAGTTTTTTCCTGACAAAAGGAACTGGAGCCCTCTTGTGTTGAGTTTTGAAGCTTGCAACAATCCTTTTAGAAATCCCTTTAGGTTAAGAGACCCAGCTTCACCGGGATGCTGCTGCGGACGAGCTGCTATTAATAGGAACCCGTCTGCTCTGCTCGGCTTTGCTTTAGTAGCAACATTACACACAGTGACACTCCAAAAGAGATTTCAGCTTCAAAAGCCACAGACTTAATTATAAAAAGATAAATGAAAAAAAAATCTTATGATGTAAAACCAGCCTGCTCTAATCTCAGCCACTGAAAAAGGTGGCTTTTTTAATCACTGGAGTTTAATTAGTAGGGTACAGTATATGCCAACTATGTTAGGAGGCGTATATTAGAAAGAGCAATGATGACTATAGGATTTGCAATTGCATTTGACTTTCAAAGCTGCATGGAATAAGTCAATCTCTGTTCACATCTACTACAGAGCTGTGCAAAATGACTGATTTCCACTGAGGGGAAACTTGGAGTGAGTTTCCCTAAACTTGAGATCTTTCAGTATGTGGCTATGGTAGAACAACACACACACTTTGGAAGAGGCAGCATCTTAATTGCTAAGAATTCCTGGGATTATTTGAAACTGATGTAGATTTGATGTTATTTTTCATTAATTTTATTCATAAATTATGCTTTTCTGACTCTTTTAGTGATATCAGCTTGACAGTGAAAGCTGATGTTGAAACCACCTTCAATACAAGTATCAGTATTTTATTTTGAGAAACTATTATTTATGCAACCACAATCATGATACTTTTTCAAAGTTGGGGAAAACCTAAGATTACATTTGCCTTGGGGTTTTGTGTGCGGAGATATTTTTATTTGTTGTAATACCCTTCTGATAAAAGTTGCTATAAAACAAGCTATTCAAAGCTATTTAAAATTGTTTCTATTGCAGACTCATTTAAGACATCCTAAAAAAATTGTTACCTGTGCTCCTAAGTCCTGTATACAGGATTCCAACAGTCTCTAGACAGGGGTCTTAATTCTATATTGTGCATTTTAAGGCCATTTTATTAGAAGCTATTAGTCCTATTTTATTATTATTTTTATTCTTGTTGTTCTTCTTGTTTCTGTTGTTATTTGCTGCAAATTGCAATGGTATTGTAGAGACTTGCGAGATGACAAGGTCCTTGCCCTGTAACTCTCAAGCCCAGTGACACGTGCTCTATGGAATAACTTCACATATTACATGGCCTTGTAGAGACACACTCCCTATGAAAGTCAGCCTTAAAAGGTCCCACGAAGGAAGCAGTTTCTAAAAGGGGTTTTGAAGGCGGGGAAGAAGAGAGCTCACGTTATTAGCATGAGCTGAGCCCCCTCTGCCACCAGTGCAACACTTGGAAGACTGAGACCCAAGACTTTCCCAGAGGATATACTCACTAGCAAAGAAGTAGATGCAGATGTTGTGCCTTTCACTGCTTTCGTTGCACGCTGCCATCTCCCCTGTCTCCAAATCCAATCCAAGACCATGTGTTTCCCTGTGTGAAAGAGAGAACCCGAGCCGTGGACCAAGATTCTGTGCAGCGACTAGAGCTTTCCAAGCACCTAGCTTGTAAGATAGTACAGGGACGTGGCTTTTTATGAACTGCCGAGACATTCTCTCAAAATTCAGGCCTTTTAAAGAAGCTTCCAGTTGTTCTCTTGAAAAAAAAAAAAAAAAGTATTAATAAAAATGCCCCAAAGCATTAATCACTTTAAAAATCTCTCTACATCTGGTTGGCAATGTAGATATATTCAGTACAGATGAAGGTCATGCTTGATCTTTCTCCATTTTGCTTCCTGGTTCTCACCATATGTCAAAGATCACGATTATAACCTGACACAGAAGTCTCTTCAGCAAGTGATGCATTTCCTCTGCTTGTGGTTAAACACAACACCTACAGACAGAATGATATTTTGTGGTTCAAAACTACAGTAACAATAACTGGAAGAGATAATTTAGAGGTGTTTCAGCTTTTACTGTCTGGATTGCAGAATGCATCACGGATTGAACAACAGCATGCAGTTGCTGACTTTCACCACAGGACAGCTGAAATGGAAATAATTGATGCCGATAGTACCTTTCACTGAGAGAGAGTTCCTAATACCTCATGCAAACAGCAGCTGTGTGTCTGAGAGACACAGCGGTCTAACGAAGCAAAGAAGGAAGACTCTGACAGAAGACATTATGGTAATGTACTGTAATGGGGCTTGCTGATTTGAATAAAGTAGCATGTTAAACACTCCACAGTCTCTTTACTGTGTTCCATGGCCCTATTTACAACTCTATATTTAAGATGTTTGCACTCAATACAATTTGAGACAAGCTAACACGCCCAGATTACAGTATTTTTCCATTTATTTTATTTTTAAAAATTTAAAAAGGATACATAGAAACTTTGTCCCTTGGTGGAAACCTGACAGCTACGAACAAGCTTTGCAGCGGCATTCCCACCATTTGCCTCTTGGATGCATCTTTTGAAATGAAACCTTTGTCCCACGTCCAAGGTCAGCACAAAGTCACCTGTCACTTGTAGAAACACTACTGGTCTCGGAAAATAGCTAACACTTGTTTTTGTAGTCATTAGAGCAATAAACGTGCTTTATTACCCATTCATAATGAGAAAAAAAGCAAACATTAATAAACTTACCTATTAATAGCTGCAGAGCACCATAACCCATGTTGTATGCATGGTATTGTGCCTCACCCCAGGCCCTGGTTGAGCACACGTGTTCCTCCCAACTGAGTCAAGCACATGCTGTAATAAGAACAGATGATGGATGCGATGATAATGTATACCATTAAATGATCACAGTCTACTACTCCCTTGACCTCTGCAGCACTCTGTTCTTCAGCCATCTTTTGCAATCCAGCCTCTCCTTCTACATCCAGATTAGAATGTCCACTGTTCCTTCTGCTGCTGCACACCCTCTCCCAGAATATCTCCCTCTGCCACCTTCACCTTCTCAAACACGGTCGGCTTCATCACCCGTACGGAGTAGCTGATGGGCCAGTAGCTGGACAGGCTGGGTGCCATCGACCGCTGCCACGTGGGAAGCCCCCTGAGCCTCTGGTCTTGGCCAAGGGAAGAATTAGACCCTAAGGGTCCGATCCTCTTCCCATTCCCTCCATCCATTGAGATCGCAGCTTGCATTTATAAAAGGAGTCACGGTTTCTTTAAGCTACACATTTTGTTTGTAGTTTTAATTAAATCTGATGTTTAACTTGAAATGCAAACCTTTGTTTTCTTCAAAGTTCCTTGACATAATTTTTCTTAAAATTAAGGAAACTTAAAATGAAAAATTCTCACAGAAATTTAAATGTTTAATTTCATTAATGGCAAAATGGCTTTTTATGAAGAGCTTAATTAAATCTACGCAATTCACAACTTTCTGAAATAGCTGAACCAGTGATTATTTGTTTATTTAGTTGATATATTTGTCTTGGCTGAGAGATTTTGCAGCTAAATCTTTCTCCCTGTTTTACCTAGGGACTCTGCTGATCTCTGGGGCTCAGAGCTGTGTGTCCTGTGGGTTGTTCTTAAAGCATCTCCTGTATTGTCTCCCTGCTCCTCAGACACTGTTTTGCCTGTGAAGGTGGCATCTGGTCCTTAATTATTTGACTTTGTTTTGCCTGGTACTCTCCATTTAACACATGAGGAGCTCAAGAGTGCCGCTACTGATGGAATGTTTCTGCATACATAATTAACAACTTCCCTATAGGTTCGGCGATTACCTAAAATCCTCCGGTGGAGGCGTGGATTTGGTTGGTCCACAAGAACTTGACGGTTGAGGGTTGTCTCTGGTGCCTGTAAATTGGGAATTCTTGGCTTAACAAGATGGTGCTGAAGAACAGGGTGCTGAAACCTACCGACCACGGCAAACTAAGAGGAGCTTTGCGTGCAATTTTCCCGCCCCCTTTGAGGGGCGAAGATAATCGCGAGCCGACGCCATCCCTCCCAGCGTACCACGCCACGTGATACGACACTGAAGAGGAAGGCCATGCAGCCAAGCGTTGGGCAGGACCGTCAGGACCACACGGGAACCTGCGGTGTGGCAGTCCCCGGCTGCTCATAGCTTTTCTGCCGCGCAAGGAGCCCTCTGCAATGTGCATCGTGGAAAAGGACGGCCAACAGCATCTGGCGGGGGGGGGTGGGAGGCAGCCTTGAAGTCATGGAGAGCTGTGACACTGCACCGCAATGTCATGAGCTGCTACTGCTCGTAGGGCCGGGGAGAATACATGAGAATTGACAGTGAGGTCAGGGAGATAATATGAAGGAGCTAAAGCGGCTGGAAACCTGGAGAGAAAATGACAAGTTCTTTTGCACTTTTTGAAGCTGAACCTTATTTACTTCTGGGGACAGATGATCTGAAGAACTGATGTAAATTAGTGGGTAAGTTAGAAATTCCTGGAAACTAAGAAAAACATGTGGGTAAAGAGTAGCAGAGGAAAAAGAGGCGAGGATAATTTTGGATCTAAAATCCGTCCTGCTAAAATTTTTCATTTTATTTAAGGAAATATGCAGAAGATAACTCACTGTTAAAAAAAAACAAAACAAAACAAACAACAATACCAAAGGTATTCATGTGTGACTAGACCTGAAGTGTAATTTTCTCAATGACATGATGGTCACCCTGTTGGGGTTCTTTTAGCATATATAGGGGAGGAGGGGGACAGCAGTCAGCCAGTAGCTCCCCTGACAAGGCAAATCTTTCATCTTGCATAAACCTAACGTAATTCCCTTCTTCCCACAGGAACTGTGCTGTGGACACTGAATTCCTGGTTCACAACACCCTGTGAGCAGGTGTTAGAGGGCAGAAAGCGCTCAGCACAGGTTAGGTTCAACAGAGAGACAATTTGCCGAGTGTCCCAAGTTTAAGTGCATCATGTTTTAAGAAGTTCTACAAATGCAGGAATGCAAACTGGCCGACAAACTTTTGTGAAATGGACCACGAGTCATGATTAATTTATCAAGCTGTTCTAAATACATCAACTAAAATAATGGAAATATAAACAAAAGTTACATAATTCCTCCTTGCCTGTGCTTGGGCCCTGCTTGTGATGGCGGATATATAAACTGAACTAGAGCGTATAAAAAGATTTCCAAGAAAAAGCCTTTGTTTAATGTTTCCTATGCATCAGATATTCCACTTGCCTCCCAGATGCATATATTCCAAATCATGCTTTTGCTGTCCACAGAAAATTCCTCCATCTATTTATACTTTCAAATCTGTGATCTTATACATTAATAAATAGTAATGAAGTCCTGAAGTAAATACCAACGTTACGGTTTCACTGGAGATCTTGCTGACATTTATAAATATCTGCAGCTTTCATGGTTCAGGACACTGGCAGAGCTCACAGATTCTGTTAAATTTTATCATGGAATTGTACGTATGGTCTCTCTTTTGAAAGTATAATGCATGGGGTTTATGGAATATTTCTGTTAGGCAGGACTGCGTGTGTTTGCTTGCTTTATGAAAAGCCATGTTTCTGCGTGGGTGTATCTTAGCTGACCTACTAAACCCACCATTTTTCATCTCAGCTGACACCGAACACCACACATAGTCTGGACTTTACCAAGCTGTGGAAATGTTCCTAACTTGTGATTACTCGCTAGTCTGAATTAGTCATCCATTTATATCTCTGTCCATTTATACGCTAGGAGATAATCCAACAAGACTAATGGCCATTTCACTTCTCGTGTATGCCTTTGTCTATCAACAGGATTACAGGACTTGATTCCCCATGGAGGAAAGTTTAGCTCAGTGACCCAAGAAATACTTTCCAATTGAACGCTGTCTTTGCCCTGCTCCAAAAGGTGAGAGAGGAATTTCACAACACAGCCTGGAACTGAACCTGGCATGGGACAATCCTGGGGCAGGGATTTTGCTGCTGGGATAAGGCCAAGTTGAAGAGCTGAAGAGCATCAGTAGCAATTAGTTTGAGTCCGGCTTCTCCCAGAAATGTTTAAGTGACCAAGAGCAAAGGACTTGGGATAGAACTTCATTTCAGCCTCAGATTCAGGGGTGGTACAGTGATCTCTGAGCCAGTTTCTAGCTGAAACCTCCTGATCATGAAATACTGCCTAACTGTGCAAAAAGACAAATGCCATAACGTACATTCCTTCAATAGACAGAGTCCTAAGTATCTAGTATCTCACATTTATACAAAAGATGGGGAAGTAGAAGGGAATTCTCCACTCCAGAGAACTATGTCAAAATATAGCTTTGCTTCTTGTACAACAGGGAAGACCACTGCTGCCTCTTGGTCTCCCAAAGGTCCTCCCATCCAAGCAGGAATCAAATCGCTCCAGTCCCTGATGTCTGCTAGGACTGGTAGGAATTTGGTAACTTCCAGGTAAAATAATGGTTAAAGTTCCCTTTTTACATAGTTAAACTTTCACACTCCAAGGGAGTCCCATGCTTAGTCATCCCTCATCTAACATTGGAATTGATGGAGGCCATGGGACAGTCAGAATGAGGGGAACTGTGTGCAGAAGACCTCATGCAGATACAGATGCTCCCAGTAACTCTGCACTGCCTACCTGGGATGATGAAAGGAACTTCTGTCACTTGCTAGATGAATTCTGCCAGCACTTCTGAAGCCCTAACACTACTAGCATTTAAAGGAACTTATAAACATTATGTATTATCTCTTTCGGAAACTTTTTATAGCTGAACCTCTGGGAACAGCCACCTTACTCCCCTGTTCGGTCACTAGACACATGAGAGCTGTGATTGCCACTGCTACTGCTGAGGATGAGACCTTGAAGAGAATGGCCAAGGCAAGTAGGATGGACTATTATTGATCTCAGAAGCAGGTGGGATTTTGCTTGCAGGCTACATGATGGCAGCTCTGAGCACACCGTGTAAAACCAGTTTTTAAGAGAATGCATGAAAGACCTTTAGACTATCTTCTCTCCAGATTTCCGGAGATGTATTTATACTGGCCTAAAATAAATGTAACATAGAGGAAGGGGGAACGGCTTGCTGCATATGCCACAATACAGATCAAGTCAAGCGAAAAAGCCAGTGTTGGTGGCACATGAAAAATTAGCTCCCTGAAGCAAAGTAGGCAACGACTTATTTATGCTGGCTGGAAAAACTGCTTGTTCTATACACTTGTTCTTCTCCTACCTATAGCTCTTCCCAAGTAAGGCTGACTAGCCTGGTCATTTTGCCTGTCAGATCTTTTTATTAGATATAATAATGTCTGTAGATGCTGCCTAATGCAACATGTGTGAGTTAAAGCACTTGGCAGTGAATCATGGGTTAAGACATGTAACTCCATCCCCAATTATCCTCATTCTGATAAAGGGAGGAAAAGCAGTGATGAAATAATTGTGTACTTAAATGAAGGTTGTAAGGTCATGTTCTGATCCATATTTAGCAGTGTTAAATTGCAAAATAGCACAACGATGTCTGCTTACATTCAACAGAAAACTGGAGAAAAGTGTTTGCCCTAATGTCCAACCTCAGAGACCTGAGAAGGGTTGTACAGAAGAAGAGAAACAACTCAGTTCTTGTATCTGTACCAATGCCAGGAGCTGGCCTGGCAGTGAATTGAGACTGAGATTAAAACACTAGAACTGCTTTCAGCACACACAGTGAGTCTGGTAGGACCCCGGCCACTGCCTCTGCTTTGCCTTCTCCGTGGCTGAAGACTTTGTCCAACATGTAGACACGTGCATGACCCCCACCGAATGCTTCATGGCATCGCAGAGTGCAAAGACCCCATTCGAGACCCAAGGGCTGTGCAGAGGCAGGTGCGCTCCTTGCTGGGAAGACCAACTGGTTGGTTTGAAACCTGCAGAAAAGAACCGTAGGGTAACGGGAGCAGGAGGGAAGGGCGAGTGCAGTTGGATGTGCAATCTCTGTGTCCCATTAAGGGAAAGCTAGCTGAATATTGCTAAAAATCACAGCTGGAAAAATGAATTTTAAACATCTTTGTGTGAACTCACCTCATTAGCGCACTGTTTGCCTTATTGGTTGGAACGTCTCACTACTAACCAAATCATTTCTTGAGCTATTTTCTTGCTAACATGTATAATTACTCCCAGTTCAGATAAGCCCAAAGGTAACAAAAACCCATCCTTTCCACATTTTTTTTATTTTGATTCTCCAAAGATGAGGTCTTCTAAAGGTCATATCTTGACAGAATTTCTTTTTTACCCCCCTGTTGTGCTAAAATAGATCAGTATTATTGACCTTGACAACAATGCCTGAAAGGTTTAGTGACAATCTATTCTGTATCAATGAGCACATAAAACTGCTTTTATGGGCTGGGGCACTCTCCGTGCATTTGATAGCAGGCAGATCGGCTTTTCTTGACAAGGCATCGAGTAAAAAGATTTAATGTATCCATCTCAATGTGAATTGGATCGTACCCTCCTGACATGAGATCCCCAGCCCCAGGGAGAACCGTGCTCAGCGCTGTGTTGCTGCATTAGTCATTTGTAATGGCTACACGAAGAAACAGAGCATGACAAGAGCTAAATAATGTTGTGAGTGTGGAAATGTCCAGGCTTCCCCAGCCTCGCTGCTTTCCCAGACTTTTTAAACATGAAAAGCAATAGAATGCTTTTAAAGGGGGCTTATTTTGCTTTTGAAACTAGTCTTTTTTGAAGCAGGCTTTGTAAAGGTAGATGTTGCACGATGAATAAGGCAGCCGCGGGTCCCGTTAAGGATCTGACAAGAACTCTGCGTTGGCTCTTTCAAGTGGCTTCAGATTTGGGGTGGTAAAGCAGCTGATCCACTAACGTTTAACTGCTCTCCTGTTGCTGACTCCGGTTTCGAAGGCGCCAGTCCTCAGCCTGTTGTATACTCTAACACCTGCTCTGGGGCAATAGGTCCCTCTTAATTGAATTTTTCTTTTCTTCCAAATTCTTTTCTTCACTGATGCCCACTCCAAAATAATCAACAAAAATAGAGTTTAATCTCTGTATTTGGTGAAATTATGGCCCAAATGAAGGCAATGCAAATGTGCCAGTGGTGTGAGTGGGGGCAGGATTTCACTTGTTTAGTTAGAAACAGGTTTTGCCAGAATCCTGACTCTTTCCCCTTGAGTTACAGTGATTACTGGGGGAGAGGGGAAGGGGGAAGGGAGAGGGAAAAACTATGATAGACATACACATAAATAAAAAATCACACAGTGGGGAAATGTACAATGACTATTGTTATTCTGGTGTTTTATATTAAAATTTGAAAAACAAGGCACATGAAGAAAAGAAGACAAGGTGGAAATTAAGAGCTTTGTTTCAGAATTTACATTTCTCTGGTTTAAGAGGTTATAAATAATCCTTCCTAATGGGCTGAGTTACCTCTCATCATTAGTCTTATCTCCACAATGCCTGTTCTATCATGTTGTTCATTTCAGGGTCGAAAAATTCACCTGGAAGAGCAGCAACACACAGCAGATTTCCCCGAACCCAAGCAGGGAAACTTGTTAACCAGCCCTTTCACTACTCCACTACTGGGAAGTCAACCAAAGCTTTGTGTATTTGGCTTCAGGGGGTCCTCCCCTCTATTACCGTGTCTAGAAGTGGCATGGAAGCATCATGGCAACTCTCCGTGATCTCTTCTGGAAATGCAGGATTGTTGTCCGAGGATCAACAGCTTCTGTATCACTACAAAGGCAACTGGTATAATTGAAAACATTTGGAGAGGAAAGGTGTAACTCACTGTGGCACAACCCTCAGGACCGGAGAAACACTGAGTACAGGTACACCATTCTTCCCACCTATGTGGGGGCAAGGGATGGAACTGGGATGAATGTTTGCCTGGGTTGCACACACGTTACTGAGCATCAGGGTTTATGCAGAGACCCCTTAAAATCCCATCCTCCTTTCCTTTTCAAAAGAAAGGGTACAGCATTAATCTCCCAAGAAAGGACGTTCCTGTATTTCATATTTGACCCATATAAGCACGTTTGATTTCTGCAGTGGCAGAAGGCACAGAGAATTGCCAAAAAAGAGCTTTGATCGTGGTAAGCTCAGCTGCGTTACACATCTCTGTGCATGTCAAGGACCACCACCACCGCTTACAACATCAGTTGAGTGCAGCACAGTTACTGCAGGTCTAAGAAATCCAGCTCAAATGGCTGGTAAAGCAAAGTCACTGGCATTCAGATTCCTGCTTCAATCATTTAAAGGGCAGTTTGCAGATCAAAGGGGTCTTGGAAAAAACAAAGACACAGGTTATTTGAAATACAATCTTAGTTGGAATAAGCCACCGTGGGGTTCCTTTCCAAAGGCAGCCCCTACCTCCAGGTGTTGCTCTGGGAATGGGAACAAAAGGGGGAGGTAGTGGAGGATGAACAAACCCCCGCAAAAGTCAAGGAAAGAATGAGGAGGAAAAGACAAAAGATTAATCGTTCCATCACCGGCAGACTCCTGAGCAGGTCATTTGTTCTTCCCGCATGAAAAATCCTTCCATTGCCATCCAAAACAATCACCTGGCATTTAGCTTGCCTTCAGCCCTTTTCCCCCATTTCAAGCACGTAATTATTTACACCAGGTGCATTGCTTCAACCCATCTCTTATGACGTCCCCATTCACAAGTAAAGGATTGTAATTTGCCAGCCTTCACTGAAGTTTCTTTGTACAAGTCTCCTACCCTGGGTGTAACGTTACATTGACAAGCGGCACGGCACAATGGAAAGGGAAATAGAATTTACCCGGTGAACAAAGGGCATTAGCGCTCCCTGCCTCTAACCCCAGGTGACTGTACAGAGCTGACCGCAGGGTCTCTGGTGACAGAAGGCTTGGGTCATATAAAAACCGTGAGCGTGGCAGCAGTGCTGGCAGACAGCTACACCTGCGGCAGCCCACGGCTGCACGCAACCACGCTGCTTTGTGCCGTCACTTCGGGTAAATGCTGCCGGTCCTATTTAAAGTTTAAATTAATGAAAGATTTTAGCTGGCAGGGTCCTCGGTGCTGATGGAGGGTATTCAACTCAAGCAGCGTTCACCCCCTCCCTTCCCAGCTGCTGGCAGGAGATTGCCCCATCGCTGCTTGATTCACACTGCGTGGTCTGGCCTTTTGTGCACGGAGTTGCCCTGAACTCTGCTGATGGCTGCATTCAGGATCAGGTGCGGTAATAGAAATGCTGTGAAAACTCAGGTCTCGTGGCACCCGTGACGCTGCCTCTTTGTTTCACTGAAGCTCCCAGAATTTGCCTGTTGCACCCACACGGGGCAGGACCTGTCCCTCTGTGCGCGGCCAGGAACCCTCCCTGGCCAGGGCTGATCCGTGACAGATGCCCCTGGGCTCTGCTGTACAACAAATAAACAGCGACAACAATAATGAGGGAAAAGTGAGAAGTGGGATTATTTTGGTTTGCAGCTCCTGTCCTTTGATTTGGTTTGATGTAGCAAGTCCAGGCATGGATGAACCCAGGGATGAAGGGAGTCTGAGTGCTCCCCACTTCGCCCTGGCTATGTAGCACACATGCCACTGCATGCAAGGCTGCTTGCAAGCACAATCCCTTTTCACCCATCTAAATCAAAGGTGTCTCCCATCTTTCCCTCCCAGAAAAATCCCAAGGTCACGGACCACACACAGATGCAAATTATAATACTGAGACAATGACGCCAGATAAACACTGTCTCTCTCGTCACTTCTCATTGCTTCTTCTCCCTGAAAAGCGTGTGCAATAAGCTAAACAAGTCCTGGGTGCTAGACAGGAGAAATTCCTGCTTGTTCAACTTCAGCCTACATCCCCCAGCCTCTGTGGTCTCATCCAGACTTAGAGTGGAGGCAGTGGGAGCCCCGGTCTCTTCTTTTCAGAAGCAATTCTGGTTCCCAATGAATATGTGGCATACTCTGGCCATGCCTTCTTGTGATCCTGCCCAAATTCGCTCTTTTAAAAACGGCAGTCCACTGCTCCTAGTCTGGCCTCCAACCAGGACGCCGGAGAAAGGTGCACCGGGGAAGGGTCACCACACCGTGACTCACTCGTCGTGCCTGGAAAAGTGGTGTACCCCAGGGGTTGATGGAGGGGCCGATACTGTTTAACCTCTTCATTACTGACCTGGGTGAGAGGAAAGAGTGCTCCCTCAGCAGGTTTGAACATGGTATAAAATTTGGAGGAGTGGTTGATACACCAGAGGGCTGTGCTGCCGTTCAGAGGGACCTTGACAGGACGGAGAAGCAGGTCAACAGCAATCTTATGAAGTTCAACAACTGGGAATGCAAAATCCTGCGGAGGGGAGAAAAAAAACCCGCATGCACCAGCACAGGCTGGGGACCGACTGGCTGGAAAGCAGCCTTGCACAGAAGTACCTGCGGGTCCTGCTGGACACCAGGTTGCCCATGGGCCAGGCATGTGCCCTCATGGCACAGAAGCCCAACAGCCTCCTGGGCTGCCTTAGGCAGAGCGTTGCCAGCAGGTCAAGGGTAGTGCCACCCACGAAAGGCCGGTAGAGTACGGGGAAATCTGTCTCGGACAGGTAGGCTCGCTGGGAGCTTTGTGGCGGTGGTGGCCCTGCCTCAGCAGAGAGCTCTCGGCTCTGCTGCCATACACGCTGCGCAGACGCTTGAAGCTTTCCAGTCCCACCACAAAACCTCAGCCCGGCTGACAGCTGCACGGCCATTAAACCAGAGGTTACAGGCAGCGCTGTAGGAAAGATACCCAGCAGGGGAAGGAAGGGTTGGGTGTGCTTCTGCACATATAAAACCCCATTTTTTATAATTTTTCCATTTCTTTCACTTTCTAATCTCTTGCCAGATGCACAAAGAAAATTCAGGGGAAGGCAGCAGTACAGAAGTCGCTTCCTCTGAACATCCCCAAAGCAGCAGCTTACAACAGACTTGGAGAACAGCATGCTGCTGGCTGCACTGGCAGGCAGCTTTGCCGAAATCAGCACAACCTTCTGCTAAGGCCCCTTCTGCTATCTGACTTACCCTTGCTAGAGCACTGCTCCTTCTGACACGAGCGTGCCCGTTGCTTGCTGTGAAACACGCTACCGAGGCACCTTTCTGCTCTTCCTGCAGATGCTTCTGACTCATGCTGATCTACCAAAGATTAGGGAATCCAGCTTTTGAAGTGCTCCAAGACATGTGCTTTGAAAGAAAGTAATTAATTGAAGCAACATTGGTCCAAGCCCTATCAAGGCAGAAATCAGACAGAGGCAGGAGGAATGTCCTTGAGCCTTTTTTTCGTGGCTTCCTCTGACCCGCAGGCTGGAGGAAGAAGTGGGCAGATGTTTCAAATGGAGACATTACATCACTGGGTTTTTATATCCTCCATCTGTATGAACTGTAAGACATAAGCGGGGCCAAGCATAAGTATTCCTAAAGAAATTAAGGCATGAGCAAGGCACTTGCACAGCCCCAGGGTGTAGCTTGCAATATGGGAGAAATTTGGCTGCCCCCTGGGCCAAATGAAGATCTGTCCCTCCTTCCTATCACTTCTACCTTCTCCCTATAAACCTGCAGTTGCCTGTAGAGCTCCCAGGACATCTGGCCATGCCCAGGACCATCTGTGCCCTCATTGAAATTGGTGTTAGTGAGTTAAAACCAGGAACACTGGAAAATAATTTTCTCGAGGGACACTTCTCTTCTAGGGCATTTGAAATAACAGCCTCAGCCTTGCTGTTTGATGCAGTAGGTATTTCTCCCATGGACAAGTTATTTTAAATTGGAGAGGAATAGCATAAAAAAGTAATAAAACCTGCCTACCTCCAAACTGGACTTGATCCCAAGCACTGCAGAAAATGGGCCCACCAGTGGGATGAGGATCCTATTCAACAAGCAAGCCCTCACCAGGCTTTCGCTTGCCTGTTTCCCCAGGTCACCCCACAACTACCCTTAGAGGTTTTCCTCAGTTGCTGAAAAGAAGAGCACAGAAATGGGTAAGAGGTTGCATTGCAGCATTTTTGGAGTTTTCAGGTTCACTTGGGTCCCAGACATGACAACAGCACGTCTGTGTGTCCCACCCCACCACCTCTCACTGCCTGACTCTCCCAGAAGAGGAAGCGCTGTTTTACAGCTGAAGAGCAGAATTAGAGACATCCTCCTCCTGGAAAGGCTTTGACATCCCTAGGTGAAAGCTTTTGCTCAGTAAGAAGCACTGCAGACCGCAGGCGTAGGTTTACTATATTGCAACATCCTGATTTTTGAAGCACACTGCAAATGCAAGTTTTTTAATCAGAGACTACAGATTTAGCCTGTAGATAAATAGGAGACCACCAGCTTTTGATTTTCTACTAACTTTTTATTAATTCTACTTGATTTTCTATTATCTTGTTATTAATTCTATTTGATTTTCTATTAACTTTCTCTTAATTTTTCTATTTTGATTTTCTATTCCATTTCCTCTGCTATTTTTTCATCATTCTGCATTATAATTAGTTGAGATGAACAGACAGTTCTGGCCTCTTCCCATTCACTACATGGTATTGTTTTGTTTTTCATTAACTTCTTTCTCTCTCTGCTGCTTTTTGTTCTGGAAAGCATACCCTGCCTGCAAAGAGAAAGAGAAGGTGGGTGCAGCATTTTGACCCCCAAATTTTTGTCCAAATTTCTACTGCTGAGATGTCTGGACCTTGACTTCATACCGGCCGCATTTTCTACTGCTCAGTTCTGCAGCAGCCAGACTTAGTGGCAACAGCCCAGATCCAGCATTCACCACTAACCAGGAGAAAGAGGCCATCCTATTCTAGGACATCTCCCTGAGAACAGGCAGACAATTATTTGAAGCACAGGAGGAAAGGGGGTGAGAAAACTTCAGTAGTGACAGCCTATTTTACAAGCATCTACAAGTCTCATTTACAAAAAGGAGATTACTGCAGGAAAATTCAGTGTTCACAGCTGGCTGGAAAAATCCCTCAAATATAGTTTCCTTTGACTCTCCCTTCTGCAACAGTTGGGACTCGGTCTGAAATTCAAATTAACTTTCATACCCAGCCTACAATTCCATTTTGTGCCCCAAAGCAAAATTTCCTGCATAATTGTGTGTATTTAGGTCAGTTCTCCATTGTTCGCTTCTGCAAAGAAAATAGCTGATTTGCTAGTGGAGAAAATTCCTAATACAGTTTTCAAAAGCACTTTTGCAATTAGAGATTGTGCTCCTAAATGAGACTGGAACGTAGGCATGTATTTGCTTGGGTAATGTCTTGAGACTTTTTATGTCTGTTTTTGACAGCAGGGTGACTCCGTTTAAACACAGACCATTTTTGACATTTATACAGGAATAAGCTGGTTTGCCAAACTATATTTTAACTTCTATCAAATATTAACCATAAGTACGTGGTATGTGCAAATATTAATCTAACTAATTAACATTTAATCTAGAGAAATAACACTTACCATCTTTTCCTGTTAAAAGGTTCTTTTCACTGCAGATTTTCCCTACGCGTAATTTGTATGAATTTCTTTTGTTTCTAAATTTCTCCTGTGAGAAGTACTCCGTTAGTATCTTCTGTTTATGTTTGACTGTAAAGCACCAGCCACATGCATGGACAGATCCGTATAAACATTTTAACTCATGCGGGTATCAAACTAAAACAAAATATTCTGAGCTGAATGTAATGACTAAGAAAGCTCTCTTGAATGCTCAGTTAATTGGCTTAGACCAGGGATCTACGCAAAGCGATGCCTTTATCTCTATATCTTGCAACGAAGCAAGGAGCACGACTCAAAATGTGTATTTTCTCTACATCTTAGAGACCCATGGTCTGATTTTGTGGCTTCATAAATACTTTTGTGAACGTGCTGACAGAACAGGTCTGAACAGTTTGAACACATCATGCAAAGGCCCCATCAGGGCTGTAATTCAGGGCAATGACACCAAAGGTCAGGTGGTGGAAAGCCCAAAACTGATGCTATATGTAGATTTCTAGGCATTAATTAAAAAATCAAATCAAATCTCTACCACCCAACCCCCCCAGACACTTGCGAGGGACAACAAAGCGTGGCAGATCTACCTCAGGATGCTGGGAGAGAGGGGAAAAAAGAATCAGGTCAAAGCACACAATATACAAATCCTTGGGATGCCGTAGGGCACAGTATGCAACGACCTCAGACTGTTTTGAAAATCGATTACAGAAGGCCTTCAGCTGAATGGAGTCAATGACCCTATCTATGCATGGCAAAAGGAAAACAGCTACATCTTCTCTGAGCTAATATGCACGAGGGTTCCTGGCCCAAGAACGTGGTGGCTACCAAAAGGAGACCTATGGAAACAGCTCCTCCCAGCTGTTCTTCTTCAGACCAGGAGAGGAAAACATTGGCTTTCTTTTCATAAAGATTTCATTTCCATGAGATCAGAATAGATGAACCCCAGCTTTCCTCCTCCCCTTCGAAAAAAACATCACCAGCTGTGCTAAGGGTCACGATGTAATAGACAAAGAACGTGTGTAATTCAGGAACTGCAACTGCCTAATGAAATATATGTCAAAAGAGACAGCTGGCCTGAAGGCTTGGGCTGCCCACTGTCTTTGTCTTAAGGTTTTCTCTAGCTAGAAGTACAGGAGAATTAGGACTGGTGAAATGGGGTGAGTTTTATCTGGTATATCCAATTGCCAATGTCTCCTTTTTTGCACTTAAGCTTGCACCCTTCAGGATTTGTAACTGCTGTCCAGTTAAAGCTGTTCTGCTTAGCCAGCGTAAGCCATAACCAACACGCGAGAATGAAGGGTTTTGCTGCCGGTGAGCAGAGCATTCAAACACAGGAGAGAACCATTGAGTGTGATTTGGGTAGCAAAGAAGGGGCAACATTAAGACTCGTGATGCTCCAACAGACGTAGAAAAATGAGTCTTATTGTGTTACTACTTGGGAAAGACTCTGCTTCTGATAGCTGTTTCCATCATCCTCATTACTGCAGGAGAACTAGTGAAGTTCTTCATTCGGTGACATGCATTGAGTCTGCACTCTCCATCAGCACTTAAAGTGCAAAAGATATTTATGCTAACCGTATAAAAATACTTTTAAACTGATAAAGATGAAAGAATTGTATCAGAAAAAGCGTGGCCAGCAGGACTAGGGAAGTGATCATCCCCCCCCCCCCGACTCGGCACTGGTGAGACTTCACCTCAAATAGTGTGTTCAGTTTTGGGCCCCTCGCTACAGGAAAGACATTGAGGTGTTGGAGGGTGTCCAAAGAGCAGCGAAGCTGGTGAAGGGGCTAGAGAGGATGGTGAAGGCTCTTATGAGGAGCAGCTGAGGGAACTGGGACTGTTTAGTCTGAGGAAAAGGAGGTTGAGGAGCAGAGACCTTATCGCTCTCGACAACTACCTGAAAGGAGGTTGTGGCGAGTTGGGTGTTGGTTTCTTTTCCCAAGTACCAAGTGATATGACAAGAGGAAATGGCCTCAAGTTGTGCCAGGAGAGGTTTAGATTGGATATTAGGAAAAATTTCTTCACTGAAAGGGTTGTCAAGCATTGGAACAGGCTGCCCAGGAAAGTGGTTGAGTCACCATCCCTGGAGGTATTTAAAAAATGTGTAGACATGGTGCTCAGGGACATGGTTTAGTGATGGAGTTGGCAGGTTCACGGTTGAACTTGATGACCTTAAGGGTCTTTTCCAACCTCAACGATTCTATGATTCTATGAATTGGGAATAAGGTTGGAGACCACTACTTCTAAAAAAGTTGTAAATTGGAGCACAGGGATTACATCGCTTAAAAACATAGACTCTTCAAACATGGAGAACATGATACACCAGCACCAGTTCACTAGACTAAACACATTTTCCAAGCAATGGTGCAAAAACCTTTTGAAGTCAAGCAATACTGAAGTAAAAAAAAAAAAAAAAGGGTCAAAAGTAGCTCCATTAATTTTCTTTGCCTTAGCTAATGTAGACCGTACAATTGTGTCTTCCTTTGTTTCTCTTTCTTCTTTCAGAAAACCCCATAGCAACAGTAGAGGAAATGAATTGTGGGTTCAGTGCCACAAAAACATACGAACGGACTTACTTGTAAGCACGCGAGCAGCTCACTGCCTTCAGCTGGGACTGAATGTTCAGCATATGCTGCAGGGCTCTGCCAATGCGGGACCTACCAAGTGGAATGGACTAAATGTCTACGTGCGGTCAGATAAGCTGAGACAAGGTATTCACACTACAGCATGAATTAGCTGCCTGGAGAGATGGTAGAAAGAATTTAGCTTTTTAGCAGTGCACCGAAAAGCCTCAAACCCTATTAGACCAGGTGGTGTAGAAAGAAAGTGCACGCTATTCCTAATAGGAGAAAATGTAGAAAATGCACACAGAAGGTGCAAGAGGGACTATAACAACACCTAGAGGATTTGCAGACTTTTACAGAATAGTCTGGCAGCTTCAGGCCAAAAAGAGATGCTTAAGGAAGAAAAATCAAAAGGATCGGGCGTATGCGAGAGATGGCAGAAGGAATGCACTTCACTGCATGCAAAGCAAGAACCAACCACAGAACAAGACCCAACTGATTTGTGTACATAGAAAATACAGAAATTAGGCTAAAGGTTACAGTCTACCTAGAAACAAGGTGATAAGGTGAGTACAGCCCCTTATCAAATTTTAATATGAAAGCTTTGCCTTAGCTATCAGATAATAAAAGCTAGGCTGTGGCCTGGAGCAGCTTTCTTCTAGCATTGAACTCATACCCATGCCAAGGTTTTCAGATGCCGGTCAATTGAGACTCTCACCCTCAGCTTAACATCTGAAACTGAGGCAAGGTTTAGCCTATTAGGATGGCCACCTATTAATGCTTCCTAACAGAACAATAAAGTTTTCATATTGAAACTCCTCTAAGTTTTAAGAGAGTAAAAGCATTAAGCTAATATATTTCTGCAAGTAAGTATTTACATTATTTCAATTCATGCTGTACATTTCATTGCTAATATTTTCAGTAAAAGCCTTCTAAAATCAGCCTTCTATTTTTTTCGTTGGTTCCCCTCCCCTGCCCAGAAACTGATTCCTGATATCCTGCCAGTCTCCAGTTCATTACTGGGAGTCCACAACAACCAACTGGAGGGTGACTTCACTTACTTTCCTATTCCGATTGTATATAGTCTTCTAAGATACCTCAAGGTAAGCATTAAAATCCCCCGGATAAACAAAACATTGCAACAACAGCAAAAAAAGGCCAAAACCACTCTGAAGTGTACACTTCAGGATACTTATAATATGAAGTAAAACATATTAGGATTAAGACTGGTTTAGGTTGATTGTATCACAGACTCCCACTACATACATGCCACGGGTGAGCACTACAAAAGCAATAAATGACTCTTCTAAAGGAATACTTCAAAAGGCTTCTGGCCTTTTGGAAAAAGTAATTTGGGTAAGTAGGAAATGCAATAATAAAAAAAAAGCACAGCTACAAAAGACCTGGAGGCTAGCTATGTCCAAATATCCTATTTCTACTGTCTAGATCTTAGCCTAGGGACTCCACAGGTTATTTTAAAAGCAGACCAGAAAAGCTTGTTTCCTTAAATGCCTCTTTTTTTTTCCCTGCATGCTTGTAACATACTTTGAATTATTTTGTTGAAGTAAATTATACATAGCTGTTTTATCCTGTACCTTCTTACAGTTTATGGGACAGGATTCAAGTTTCAGAGAAAGGTGACTGTTCTCACCAAGTTATACTTGGTATTCACAAATGAGCAGCAAACTCTGACATACTATGTCAGAGTAAAGGGCAAGAGGCATGATGCAGCTTCGGCAAGATGGTGCTTCCTAAAGAGAAGCAGCAGGACACTGGACAGTGTCACAGACACTTCTACTACTAAGGAGTAGAGGTAAAGACAAGAAAACACATATAGCTAATTGTATTTACTTCATATCTGCTCTACTGTACAAATAAACTCACCGGTTTAAATGTCTATTCAGCAAACGTTTCATTCAAGACAAGCCTAAGTGGTAGGTCACAGCAAAGTTTTCAGTCCTGTTTAATAGGATTAAAAACCTGGCTAGCAAATATTTTCTTAGAGGATGAACACCAGAAGAAGTTGCTAATTGGGAAAAGAAAATAAATCTCTCACAGCTGTCACTCATAAGTAGGATCTTTGAAAGGTTGCAGCTAATTTTAAGCTCTCCCACTTTCTGTAAAAACATTGGAAAGCTTGCACTAAAATTGGTAAATACAAATTAATTTAATCAATATATGAATTCTCATTATACTGATGAACTTCCAGTCCTGCAAGCTCACAAATGAGAGCCATACACCAAGTTCACTCAATTCCCACAGACTCTCATGTATGCATATTTGCAGGGATAGTTGTCTTAGTTACTTCTACCAGTAACTGTGAACAATTCTTCTTGCTACTCTTTGCCAAATTCACCTTCATTCCTTCAGAACATGACATTAGAATAAACTCTTATATTCTGAAAAATTGCTGAAACCTAAAATTGAAATAGTTAAATGATTTAACTGGGCTTCAGAGTTCTACCTCTTTTAAATTAGCCCACGTAAATGTTGCCTGATCCAATTCAGCCACAATGGACACCTTAAGTTAGCTTAACCCTCCGATCTAAACAGCTCTGATGACATTCAGATTTATTATTACACATCAAGATTAAAAAAAAAAAATTAAATTAACCAATAATGCTATTCAGAGGTATAGTATTCTTTGGCTTTGAGAAAAAATACACTAAAATGTAAATTTCCAATTAGACAGGATAAAACATTCTTTTTATAAACTTTGAGCTGGAAAACAAAAGGGATATACTTCGTATCCCATGTTTGCTCCATTAATGTGAACCAAGGCTAACAGTCAATCATATCATAGCAATTTCAGTTTTTTAATCCACAGAAAAGATTCCCTTATTTTGCTAGACCATGCAGTAGTTCTGATTTTTTATCCTTAAAGGGACGGGGCTGAATCTTTAGAAAAGACAAGTTTGCTCCAGGTCCCAGGTGACAGCAGAACACCCTCCTGCCCGCTCCCCTGGTTTAATTTGTATATTCCATGTCAGAATCCTACCAGCTCTCTGTCTATAAAGATTTCCAGGGAACCAATAACATACAGGCTCATTTTCCCTCCAAATCATACAGGCTAAAACCAGTGTCAAGATTTATTTTAGCCTTTAGCATCCTTAAATGCTTAGAAATTATATTACAAAAGTCTATCCTGTATTTTACAGTACTGAATCGGGGCAAAAGATACAAATATATTTTGCTCCTGTGTGACTTGGTTTTCCAAAAGTTGGGCATCCTAATCAATTCCCAGCTCTCTTGAAAACCCCAGACCAGGTGGCCTCTGGGGAACACCGTGGCTGGAGCCAAGCGCACACTGCTTTATCTTGGAATTTCAACATGTAAGGGGGAAAACAGCAAAAAGGGGGGTTTTTATTACTGTAACTAAAAATGATCAAAATCAGCACTCAGTATTCCATTTTAATATAACTAGCTTGAATCAGAAAACTGAAGGAGGCCTGGTAAGTTTGTATAGTGACAATAAAACAGATACGAAAACACTTTATAGCATACCACTCAAATACACACACACGATGTAATTGCCTGTTTTATTTAGTGGAATCACTTTTGTAGATCAGAAATATTTCCAATTCCCATTTACTCCAATGCAAGCCTCCACCATTGACAGGCATAATGCAGTTTGTTCAACTGATTCCAAAATAAAAAAAAAAAAAAAAAAAAAGAAAAAAAAAAAGTACAATCTCAAAAGTTAAGTTAGAAACTAAGTTCACACATTTTCTTTGGGACCAGGAATCTGTACATAGTACAAAATATACATTTATTGAACTTTCTGTAAACACACAGTTTGAATTGTGTAAAACTGTAAATAGTGGGTGAACTACGTGGAGAATAATTTATTATATATCGTTATACATTCTACTTAAGGAAAATAGTTATGCTCTTGTATATTACTCTGTTAAATTTATAAATTCCATAATGAAGCTGTGTAATCTGCAAACATGCTTTTCAAGCTTAAATCTCTCCATTCGTAACACACATTTATACAGGTCATCAATGAAAAAAGTTACACTTTCCACAAAATAGATATAAAGAGGTCATGAATTTTCTAAAAAGACAGGCACAGCATGTCACTACAAACGAGAGTCTTATGATACGATGTGGAGTCAATTCTGTGAGAAGACAGGTGAAAACTCTCTAATTCAGCATGTTTGTACGTGGTCTTAGTAACAAGACAGATGCTAGAAACCAAAATCTCTGCTTTGAAAGATTTATAAAGCAGCCAGTTCTGGAAATCAAATCTCACACTTTTCAAATATCCAGCATTCCCTGGTTAGGAGAATCTAGGCTTTTGTCTCGTATTAACCCTTTGTCACTAGTAGTTTAGTTTTCCGAGTGGTGAACTACCCGGCATGATTTGCCAAGAACATTTGCATAATTCAGCACTTATTCCAAAAACTAGATTCCTGGCACCAAAGAGTTAGATCTGGTTAATAAATGCAACTTAACTCTTGGTACTCAAGGTCATCGTGAATCACACCATCAGCAATAAAACGAATGCTAGGAAATCCCAACTTCCAGCATCAAATGGTTGCACGGCATTAAGCCGCAGAACACGTATTGGCAGGTACTGCAGCACCTCACGTACTGGGGACTCTGTTGTATAATGCCCAGTTTCCAATTTAAGAGTCTGGAAATTTCAAATTGTAGCAGACTTGCCAATCTAACATCAAACACTCAGCAAGAATAAAAAGCTCCCGTGAAACCACCAAAAAAGATCCTTTCAGTAGGTCTACCACTGGACACAGAAATAATGCTATGGAAATTCAGCACATTTATTCCTAGATTTTTAGGGTCTCATTGTTTTTCCATCCTGGGTAACTCATTTTGGGTTTCATCCTTTCGTTTATTCTTTACAGCTAAAAGCACTGCATCAAAGGCCAAACTTCTTAAACTGTGTCCTTCTGATGTTTTAAAAGAAAAAAATGCCGACTTACATGTTTAAAGAACTATGATAGTTATCTCCAATTAGTCTACCATTTTGCTTTAACATTACCACTTTCTTCCCTTTGGCTTTGAAGAGCTTTTTCCAAACCAAAACTGAATAAAGGTTACATTTCTTTTTCAATCCAAGAAAAGTGGGACAGTTAAGGCTCCAACAATACACGTGCAAACTTCATATATTGGGAGTGAAGCTCCATCAACATCAGCAGGATGTAAAGTTAAATACGTGCCTGATTTTCCCAAGACTATCTTAATTTAATTTTCCCCTGTAGTTTGAACAAAAATACTGTGCTTCAGCCTGAAAATCCAACAGTGAAAATGAAATCGGCTACTCAGCATTGCCATTGCTCAGGCTGAGTTGAATTCAGTAATGCAAGTGAAATTAAACTCTGGACCTCAGTCTGTAGGCATTGACAGAAGTAAAAGCATGTAATGTTTTATGACCTGCCAGTCTGTTTTCTCATTTTTCTTCTCAAAGATATTTCTCAAAAGAAACAACAATGGTACCTCCTTCAACTCCGGAGGCTTGCTCACAATACGTATGGAGAGCCCTGTCTACTTCAGCTGTAAAAAAACCATGCTCCCACCAGCTCTTCAGAGCCATACAGTTAATGGAAGCAAAAATGAATTTCAGTTTTAGCTCAATGTTACTGAGTGAGCTGAGAAGTGCAGATGTAGTGCTCTTAAAGGAGAATGTTACTATCTGACACAGCACTCAACCTTCCAAATAAATGGCTGGTTACATAGTAGTAAGGACCATTGGTTTTATTTCTCTTTTTTAGGGGGGAAAAAAAAAAAAGTAGATGTCTAGCGATATTTTAAAAAGCATTTGGGGAGGAATCAGTACAAGTTAAGCGTAAAAATCCAGCTAGGCATAAAACAATGCATAGTCTACAGATCTGACCTGTCATTCCACCTCTACGGAAAGTTTTGACACTTTCAGTATAGAACCATTTCATTAATTCTATAAAAGGCATTTTTAAAGTTAAGCCCACTTCCCCAAATTTTGTGGTTGCAAAGGTCAGGGGTTTTGCTGTTGTTGCTGCATTTAAAGCAAGCCTCCCTCACAACCCTTTCCTAAGAGACCGTTATCACTCCTGTTCTCTTAGCTTGGAAGCAAAGACTTTAGAAGAGCGACTACAGGAGGGGGGGAGGATCTCGTTTACTGCTACTCAAAAAGAACATCAAATAAAAACATAGATAAAGCAAGGAATATGCATAGAGCCTAGGTCACTATAGGTCAGCAAATCCAACACAATCAGGAGATTAAAGCTCCAGACATTTTTTTCACATAGTAAGTAAACAGTAGAAACATTTGTAGTTTTTTCTGGAAACAAGTTTTCAGTGGGAGATAACGTAAACTCAACTTTTAGCATGTTTTATATTCTTTTTTTTCTACTTAAAAGCATTTAGTGGTCTGTGAGAATAAAGATAAGCTTTAGTTTTCCTACAGCTTCCTGAACTTCTGTGAACAAATGCCACGACCCAGGTGACTGCTCCCTCATTTACAAAGCCACATTATTAAGCAAAATAAGGCTACAGAGTGCTTCAGAAGGTGCACACCTGGGTCCGCAGAGACCTGCAGACTGTGCAAGCACTCCAGATAGCTTAGCAAGAGCTCACCAAAAGATGGGATTCTCTGACAGAGAGCCTCTTCACAGACAGGTCAGCCAAAAAAAGTACTTAGCCCCAGCTTGTTACTTTTAAATTTTGTTCCATTTTTACAACTTATAGCAGGAATCCCATTCAGATTATGCACTACAGCATCCTAGAAATCCACATGTGGAGCCTCTTTTTACCACTTAAAGAGTTAAAAAAACCCTATCCAGCCAAGCAGAGACTTTACACCCTGTATTGGTATATGAAGACTCAGGTTATGACCATCTCAGACACACGCAGCGGTAGGAACAAGGAGCTATACTAGTTATCTAGGAGACATTATTTTCACACCTCATAAAGCTTGGCACAGAGTAACAATTCTATTTTCTACAGAAAAATGTCAGGTACAGCTCTATAGCTCTACACAGTTTTGCCGTTTCTGAACCTAGGCAAGGTACATCAGGTTTGTATTAAAATATAGTATTTGCCAAATGATGAGGAAAAGGGTAACATTTTACTAAAGGTTAGCCCGCTTCAGATATGGCCAAGTTTAAATATCAAGAAATTTAAATATACAAAGTCATTTGCACATAAAAGCAATTCAAGAAGATGCAGGTAGAGATGAAGGCGAACATCTCAGCATGAAATCCTGATGTACATTGAAATAAGGTAAACTGTAACAACCGTATCATTAACTTAATTGTGGCAGCCATGCTGTCTATCCCGCAGCACAGAGCTACGTATGTCCAGAGAAAGCGAAAATATGTTTGTCAGCATGTAACTCATACACAAGATGACATTAAAACCAAAGTCTCACGATTCCAGTTTTAAGAAGAATGTTTACCAAAATGTTTGTCTTAATTATAGAGTGGAGAAAGATCTGCAAAGGCTTCGATACTCCCTACAGAGGTCAATCATTTATCTGTTTGGGGTGTAGTTTCCCAAACTGTTGCAGAAGGGGTGGTGCAACCATTCCCTTGCTCTCAGTCCTGTCTCCCCCGTCTGCATCTTGCCCTAGTACCAGCATCCCATAGCTGGATTATCAACTTACCCAGATGAAGCGTACAGATTTTTTTCCTTTCTCCTAACTGCACGGCCACGTAAGCATGAGTGCTGGCACAAAAAGGGCAGCAGGGGCAAACTTATAGCAATAGTTTAGTCTTGATATTTGATCATGAAAGCATATCCTTAGTTCATAAATTACTAAAAAATGAAATGCAATAGGAAGTCTATCCTATCCCAGTGTATCAAATTAAGATGGGATTCTTACCAGGGAATCAACTGAAGTGAAATTTTGTTAAATCACCTTTTTAAGTTTCCAATTCTTGAACTGAGCAAAATGGCTCAGAGTTTAACCTATATAGCTGAGACAGTACCAGCTTTGCAGTAATTTAATGGACGCTGAAGTCAGTTTATCCTAAGTACATGTTAAAATGATTACCTTTGGCACCTGCAGGAACTATCAAGGTAAGTGCTACCATTACTCATCTGCTGCTTAATATTCATCAGGCACCTTGCTAGTATGACACAACCTAGGATTACTGCAATTCAGCGTAGTTTAATGAGAAGCAGATGAAATTTCTCTCTCCAATTCTGACTTTTGCTGGAAGATTAAAATGAATGATGGCCACCCATCAAGGTCTTCGTGGGGCTGCTTCCTGGCTAGGTAAGAGCAAGCCAGCTGAAAGGCCCTGGCTTCACAACTTGCACAGGACCCCCAGATTTCTGCCCTACCACGTGTACCGGGGACTCTATTGATACAACGGGTTTAGAAAGCCTTGCAAATCTAGGACCCTACTTAATGTAATTGCATTTAGTTAATCCAACATTGGTTTTAAAACACATTTTAGAAGCCTCTGTCTTGAACATATTTCAATGCTGAATTAGTGAGAATTATTTGAAACACTTGTCTATAAAGCAGTACAGGTATTCTCCCAGAATGATCAGTGAAACATTTAATCTGACTATAACAAAACTCACAGAAACTGAAGCCAGTGAAGCTGTCAAATGTAGAAGGAAAACAAAGTCGCATGGCATACGAAGCAAAGTAGCTTTACAAATGTAATTTCCTTTTAAAAACAAGCAAATTGGGACCATCCTATTTGAACATGTATTTAAAAATACATCTTTTAACATCACACAATTTTCATTTTTGTCACACAGGAATCTTTTTCCAAGAGGGAAATAAATAGCACACAATACTTAAAAAAAAAATAAAAAAATTGCTGCCTTGCCCCTGAGGTGCTAATGTTTTTTTAGCATTTAAAAAAAAAGTTTCTGGTGCAAGAAGGAGATGCACAAAGGTGCAAAAGTGCCTTTTCCTTTTCAGAGCAGTGAAAAGTACAGCTTGCCTCTTTTCTAGGATGCTTTATATACTTAGTTCGCATATTTTGTAATCAAAATCTGTATCTAAAATGGCAGTGTTTATGCATACATAATAGTTTCAGTGCTCTGACCTCATCAAAACGCTGAACATAGGCGGGAGAGAGAAAGGCCTGAAACGGGCTTTCTTCCGCTACCCTCAAACCTAGTTACATCGCCTGTAGCAATAGCAGAATTATTTTCTTTCTAACCTTTAGGAGACCTCGTAAGAAGAGGCTTCAAATATATCATTTGTCACTGAGACAGTTTAAGTGATTATGGTTTGAAGTATGGCTTTTCACACCACAGTTTTGCTTCCGATTTTTAAAGTTTAAAAACTCAAAGGTTCCAC
The DNA here is from genome assembly GCF_900496995.4 of Aquila chrysaetos chrysaetos. Taxonomy (NCBI): domain Eukaryota; kingdom Metazoa; phylum Chordata; class Aves; order Accipitriformes; family Accipitridae; genus Aquila; species Aquila chrysaetos. The sequence goes on along the minus strand of NC_044005.1, from coordinate 7,287,455 downwards.
AGTCCAGTTCAACGTTTTGCAGTTTCCAAAACTAAACTTTAGTCTCTATGAAAAAGGACAGAACTTTATCTGCCTAGTCCTAAATTAAGTTTAGCTTTTTGCACTAATACGCCATGTATTATTAAATATGCTTGTTAATTAGGTGCCTGTGAAGCTATAACTTAACATTATTATAGTTTTGCACTCTACAACAAAATTAGACATTTTAAGCATTTATTCGTAGGTAGGTAAGGAACTGGTTCTTAAAGCAAAAATTGCTATAAATTTATAAATACAAATAGTGCTTATGTTTTCTTCATTCATGCTTGAACAGATTACAAACTGAATACAATGAAGTTACGTTTAAGCACCCCACATAGACAAGAGGGATAAAAGAAAAGTTTGCTGGTATATACTATACTTAGTTCCAAGACACTATAAGTTACTTTTTCACTGTTCAGTGTTCCCTAACTCTGCATTAGTTTTAAGGCTATATATACAAATATGTATATTTCAAAGTTAGGGAAAGACAAATATAGCAAAATGCATTGTACTACATTTTCCTATCAAAAAGTAATTATACACCAAGTTTTGATTCTGTTTAACTGCAGTAAATATTACAATCTACTTGTTTTACTGATTTTCCTTTTGGGGAATCTGCCTACTAAATGAGTAAACTACATATTAAATACAATATTCTCAACCAAAAAGACAATACAAGGTGCACAAAACAGCAGTTTTGCAAACACGACTGACTTGAACTTAATTTTTGTATGCTCAATGGGAGAAAGCTAAGCTTAAATCAAATTAGTTTATTATCTTATAAAATTTTAAATTAGAATTTTAAACAACGAACAGTTAAATATTGTCAACATGCTATATCTCAAATCACAAGTACTGTTTAACCACTAGTCTCTCATTCTAAGTAAGTGGGTCAATTAAAAACACACACCATAAAATGTTAAAGATTGTCAGGCTTTGACAAATGTATTTTTATCAAACAGTAGGCAAATTCAAACCAATGCACATCTTCAGTGGGGAGAAAAAAAACCACAACACCAAAAAGCCTGAAAAAACCCACACTTGTAAAAAATAGGGTAACAGATTAATCCCACATCATCCTCTAGCATATGGCTATGTCTTGGGCAATAATCAAAATCCTTCCCATTTTAAAAATGGGCTACCAATTAATAAAAATATTCTTCCACAAGTAAAATATCATTTACAATGGCACCAACATTTTAAAAGGCAGGAAAAAAGGAATTACACATTTATGGATAAATTTCTTGTTTGTTAAATCAAGCTTTATTGATAAAATGGAATTCAAAGTGTTTTACTTGGAACAGCAGCAGACCCAGCCAATCAGGATTGTAAAAATGCTGCAGACTCCTACTGTATGTAGAAAGCTGCCTGTTCGTGCTCAGTGATTAGTAGTTTCAGGTAAGGGTTAATGAAAAAAGAGGTGCAAAGAATCAAGGCATTCTAATCCCAAGGTTCATACGTGTATGAACACGATACTATTAATAGGGCATGATTTAACTCCCACTGAAGTCAAAATCAGAACTCCCTTTAACTCAATGTGAGAGCAGGAGTGTGTCCAAGAAAACAATATACATTTGTTGAAGAATGTGCACTACTCTTAGTTATTTTTCCATTGCCAAGCAAATTCACACACTGTAATTTCTGGTAAGTTGCCCACAAGTTCAGCTTTCATATAAAACAAAAAGTTATCTTTACAGTTTTGTGCACCTCTTGAGCACCTAGCTGGCTAGGCTGCTGCTCCTTGCAATCCAAAACCACAACATGAATTTAAAGGGATATATATTGTTGCATCACACAAGCCAAACATTTCTTCTAACCTTTATAGTGATTTAAAGCAGTTCATAATTAAATATGAGCATTTTGTACAAAGACAATTGCACTTTACAAAAACAAAATCATACAACATAAATTGCTGGAGTCTGATTTACAACATGAATTATGGTTTGAAATCACGTTTACAGAAGTCTGTTTTACAAAAAAGATCAGTTCCTGGGCTAGATGTCGTACTGCTGTAGTCAGTCTCACCAACACATCATATTCCCTTCTTTAATTAAGGATGAGGATGGATGTTAAGAAGGGTCACTGAGGTTGGGCTGCACTTTCATTTGAAGGATGAAACGTGAACTCCACAGCTAGATGAGCAGTTTTACCACATATCATCAGTTGAGGCAGAATCCTTAAAGAAAAAAGAAGGAACCCTTTAAAGTCTGGAGTGCCCACAGTTACAGCAGTTTCTGGATAATCCAGACTGAAAAGGGTAAAGACTTATATCATTTTAGGAGTCTGTTTTCTCTCCCCTTTCAGAAATAGCATTTAAGAAGTATCTAAAATCCACATATGCTTAATTAATGAAGTATTAGTACCAAGACATTTCAAAATCTGACCAAGTGTTTTATAATAGCCTTATCAATCCTCAAAATAATATCCTAGGAACATTATTCAAAACCATTCTCAGAGTAGTCAGAAGAAATACAAAATGGATACATTTACTACACAGGTGCATTAAAAGAGCAGGATGTGCCTCATGCCATTTGTTACTATCATTACCATCTTTTGTGATTTCAGCCCTCCCTCACTGCATAGGAAGATAGTCATCAACTGACACCCTGTTATAATTCAGATCAATTTTAACACTTGTAATTTAAGGTTAGAAAAGTGTAGTCTGGGCAACTGCAGGAAACCCTAATTTAGGATGGTAATAAAACCGCAAGGAGAAAAAAAAAATGTATGTAAGAAAAAAATTGGAAGCAGAGACATGCCATGCTCTAAATCATAACCATATGGCCACACAACATGGCATTAAACCATGCACCCAATACCTGAGCATCCCTAAAATTTGGTCCATTTAGGCCCACAGGCAACAGTGGATTTTGTGTAACTACCACACCCCTGAATAATGTTTAACTGATTCCTGCTATCAGGTAAAAAAACATCCTAGTACAAGTCGAATATTTAATTCTAGTACGTGTTTTTAACTCATTTGCCTTTGTGTCATGTCTGTTTCCATTTCCCTTGCTTAGATTGTTCTATATTCAGCTTTCTCTAACTCCTCATCAGTTGGGTACATAGGTTAACACCACGACTAAGAAGTGGGACCACAGCTCAGTAGCTGAAGCAACAGCTAAATCAGTAGCACAGGCATCAGAGCAAACTGCTTCTGTACAGCAATCTTTGGTAGTTTCAGCATCACCTGCTACCTCCCCCTAAGTAATTAAGGGCCATGATGGGCTTTAGCAACAGTTTATGCTGGTGCTTCCACAGCTACACTTCTCTATCATTACTAGGACTGCAGGAGGCAGAAGTATTACTGCTCCTTAAAAGCACTGCCTTACTGATTCCTTCGAGAGAAAAGAGGCTAAGTCTCCAGCAATGCCACATACGACAATTTCTTAGCACTAAAGTTCTGCACCCTTCATTCAAACTTGCACACAGAATTCATTACAAACCATAAAGAAGAACAGTTGGCACGGAGGTGTAGTAAAAAAAAAAAAAACCAAAACGCAAATCACTAAAATTACCCTTTGCAAAAGTACCACCTCCAGTTTTTTCTTCAAGACCAGAAGTAGCAAAGGAGAGCAATTATATGAAAGACCAAAACGGTTGTGTTTGTTTCAAGTGCAAGGATGAAGAATAAAAGCAGTAGTGAGTAAAATAGTGAGCTGCGTGCCAACTATTCAGTATGCAGATTTCTGTATCCAAGTTGCCAACATCATCGCAAAACAAAGAAGTTTGTGTACTGTACATTTGTAGAACAGTAACGTACTATAGAATGTATTTTGAAGGTAAAGCACCCTCTTTCAGCCACTGTTTAGGAATTTTTACGCTAAAGATATGAGAACTGTCAAATAAACTAGCACCCAGTTGTGAAGCCAATACACAATTCTTTAAGTCTGGATGCGTTTCACTTATGTCACATCTAAGCATGTAAGTAATTTTTGCTGATAGGTAAAGGACCAATTTAACTACTTTATGAAGTACAGCACTTCTGGTGACAGAACATTGTTTCCAGTGATCTAACTGCAACTGGGATCAGTGTTCGTATTTTAGAGTTTTCTGGTGGTTTTCTCTGCTGACAGTGGCTTCATGTCACTGAGCAGTGACATATAAGAACCTAAACTGTATGCTTGCTGTAAGATGCTCTACGCTTAAGAATAAAAGTGCTTATGCAGTCCATTTGTAAAGTTAATATATCCTTACAGCTGACAGTTACAAATCTGTTTATCCTACAAGTATAGCCTTCTTGATATTTGGGGAAAAATGTCTCCCGTAAAAGGGAAAAAAAAAATATACATGACTCCACTGCACCACTGGGCAGGAAAGAATTTGGAAAACCAGGCAGGATTCAAATAATGAAATTCCACGGGACAAATGAATCAACCATACTGGAGTTTTGAGACTATGATCAGCAGAAGGCAGCAGAAAACAATTACAAAACATAGTCCAAAGAGCTCAACATTGCTATTGCTTCTTTGGGGGAAACTGTCTTTTAACAAGAACTAGCAATATGTTTCTTTACAAAACAGCTAAAATAATTGGGGTGGGGGGAAAGATAATGTAAGAGAAAGGATACTTACAGTATCATCATTCCTGTAGGGGTTCAGTCTGTTATAAACAGCTTCAATCACACTCCGTCTAGAGCAAAAAAAAAAAACCCACAAGACTTTAAGGTTGTGTCTTTTTTCTTTTTTTTTTTAAGTCAAATTCCCTAAGCATAATTTTAATTTAAAATGCAAACTTTAAAAGGTTTTAAATTCACAGAACCAAGTTTACTGCAAGTTAGCACTAAGTGTCATTAAACATTGAACACAGCTACTGTATCCTTTAAAACCTTTAAGTTCAAGATTAACAAAGCTGAATACCACTCAGAGTTCAGCAGGTGAAGAGCACAATCTGACAGATGAGGCTGCAATGCTGCTTGGTGCTACGTCTCCTGACTTTGAAAAAGGGTGTCAGAAAACTTGATGGACATTGAATGCCCTGGTTATTTGTGTGTCTTATGAACACTGCAGTAGTACTTCATGTATTATGGCACTTGCATAAGGGAATAGAGTATTTTTTATTTTCTGGATGCACAAAAATTGCATTCTGAAGTACATTTTTGTTCGTGTTATATTCTGAAATGTACTTTCCATGTGCAAACCTGGAAAAATTATTTCTGAAGCAATACCCTTTTACAATAATATATGTCCAATACTCTCCTGCAACTTTTCTCAAAAAAATTTAAACTGCAAATAGCAGTCCTACGTATCCTATCTTTAGGCTGAGAAGAATTTTGTCTGGTAAAAAAATATTAAAAAACTAATTCAAGCATCTTTAGAGTTTCCTCCTTTAAAAAAATGTGCTTAGCATATTTAAGATAGCTTATAATTAACTTTTGTCTCTGGGATTCTCTGCTTTTCTAATATCAATAGGAAACAATAGAAAAATTGTAAACAATATGTAAACGAGCAACATGGGGGGGGTTGTGGTTTTGTGTTGGTTTTTTTTGTTGTTGTTGGTTTTTTTGTTTGGTTTTCTGTTTGTTTGTTGGTTTTGGGGGGGGTGTTTTTTTTTTTTTTTTTTTTTTTTTTTTTTTTTTTTTTTTACACAGGGTGGAATGGTTTTCTTGAAAACTGATACTCAAACCAATGTGAGCCTGAAGGAAGAGGAAGCCTTTGCCTTACCCAGCATATAAGGAAAGAACTTTGGAGGGGGAGCAGGAAGGAAAGAGGGGAGTAAAAGACAGGAATTATAGATTGGACTTTAAAAGCAACTTTCTTCCAGATCCCCTTCTGCAGAACCAAGTATAACAAAGTAGCAGACCACAACTGCGATACAAAACAAACTTCAAAGAACAACCTTTTAACTGCTCATGAATGCATGCAGAGCAATCACAAAGGAGTGCATTAGAAGAAAAAAAGCAGATGATAGGCTTCATAATCATCCCATAACACTGAAAAGTCAGGAACTAACATGCAGCAGTATAAACATCATAGTGAACTAGTTAATGATTATAGGGCATGGAAGAGGCTGAATTTAAAGCAATAAAAACAAGCAATTACACACAAAGTACATTGCACATATGAACTGGAAAATTTCCCTGATCCTTCAAGAAATAGGTATCTTTAATTCTAAATAAACGCAGGTTTCTTGAAAAGCATTATTCTCCTTCCAAACTGGCAGTAGTGCTTTGAGTTACACTAACATCCAATTAAATCCATACTTCTATCAACCCCTATTCAAACTAGCATCACTAAGACACGAAATCCCACATAAGTCAGTCACTTCAGCATTTCCTCATAACCATGATGCTACTGCTAGCCAAAGGAGATTGAGAAAAATCAGTTTGTGTGCCATATTTCATGAGTAACTGACTCACTGATACTTCAAGACTACAGCAACACGTCCTAAATAGATGCTGCTATTACATATAAAATGGGCATCTCTTCTTTTCCTAGTCAAACAGTTCATGTAAGAACAATTTTGTTTTGTAGAAGTCATCTACATTCATTTACATACCTAGAGTCTTCATGTTTTGGTGTAACAATACAAAAATCATACTCTGAAGGGTTAAAAATATAGTCTGCACCATATGCGCCCAATCCATTTTAACACAGCGCAGGTTCACGAACAATCTTTTGAACCAAAAAGCACGTGGTTTGCTGTGCAAATGAGCTAAGCACATTGCTTCCTTTAAGACTGAACATCAATTTGAGAAGCCACAGAGCATCAACACTGAACTCTTGAAGGACAAAGCCAGACTATATAAAGCTGTACATTTAACTTTCAGCTTTTGTTTTTTGATAGACTTCTATCTAGTTTTCAGATTTGTCACAAGCAGACAGATAGAGAAGCAAACTTTGAAGCAATTACAACATTGCTTTAGCTACAGACAAGAAGAGAAAGCTGCCAAGCAAAACATCATGTACATATCACTTCTTGTCAAAGAGCAGAACTACATATCCAAGTAACTAACTACTAAACTCAGGCCATTATTTTGGCATCTTCAAATGTAACCTCCCACCCAGAAAACCCAGTTAATTACAAAAACACAGACACTCAGGCCACCCTTAAAAACCCTCAGTCCTTCCCAAAACTACAGTTTGACATTTAATTTTAGTAGTGATTCAATTAACTCTGTTCTTATGCTTTTCCTTTTCATTCAGAACAACTGAGTAATAAAAATCAGAAAACAGATCACCACCTTTTGTCCTGTACCCCTCTTCCCTCCCCCCCACTTTTAAGAGTGGCCTTACAGTTAAGTTTTGATTTAAATCAAAAACCACATTTACACTGATGAGAACTCACTTGCTTGCCAATTCACCCCCTGGCGGGAGGTTTGGGATGCTCTCAGTTGCTAACGTACGCATCACGTGGACTAAGTCTGGGACTCCTTCACCCTGCTTCTTTATGATCTCTGGGAATCAGAAGTACTTTTTTTGTAAGTGCAGTCCAAATTTAACTTAAAAAGATTGAAACACTCAGTTTTATAAAAAGGTAGCTTAACTTCTCTTAATATATATATATTAAAAAAAAAGAAAAGATGACAGACCATATTCAACACGGTAAATGTTAACTTTGGTTCCATAAGAAAAAGAACCTGTAACAGATTTGACAAAGACATACTGCTCACTGTTAACATGCACACTGGTTTTAGAAATACACAGCTACCTAATAAAAGTGGGAAAAAATTCTTTAATGGCTTTCCTGCTATACATTAGATATAATAGAAGATGTAATATCTTCCCAACAAAAATCCCTGGGCATGAGACATATTATCATCAGCTTTATCGCTGCAACAGAAGATAAAAGATTATCGCCATCATAGAAAGCATAATATTTTCAAGAAACAAAAGGTTAGACATATTAAAAATAACTCCCATGGCTGTATGTATATTAGCCAATACTTGTACCTTACTGCATTACAGCAACATGCAAAGTTTAAGAACTATTACATACAGATTAAAAGCCAGGGACATTACATCTAAAAGACAGTTCCACCCTCAACTCACTTAAGGGATATGTGGATATTGGGCAGTTACTTAAAGTTGATCCACTCCAACTTCTGGGTGAAAAGAATCTGTACTGTAGTCACAGTCACATTTGCTAAGAAATTCATTCTTTAACTTTACTCTTAGGCCAGGGTTTTTTTTATTTTATTTATGTTTGTTTGTTTTTTCCAAGTCATAAGCACACAATTTTATTTGAACTCAAGAGATTTCAGACCATACCACCCCTGAAGAGTCACTCTTTAAATAGGGATTTTATGAAATTTCAGGAACAAGCACATTTTTTAAAATGCATCTCATCGACTTCTCTGTAAACATGAGCTCTTAGAAATTGTAAGAGATAAGAATTATTAAGACCTGGCGCTGTTGATCTTCAAGTGAATACTGCAGCACACATACAATAACGTGTACATATGTGCATACATATACATATACATCCACATATGTACATGTACACTATTCTTCATGTAATAAAGCATTTACACAGCTTGAAGAGTAGCTGGAATTCATCAGTACCACTTTTGAAAAATACTCTAGCATTCAGTTTTTGCCCTAAATGATAATTCCAGAAAAGCATACCAAGTTTCCATTTTATAATTGCATTAGCGAGACAAGGCACGTTAAAACCTTTTAAAGCCAACATGGATCCAGTCCTTTCTAGTTAAAAAATTAAAACCAACAATTGTAAATTACTTTTTGTGCATGTAATAGTTTTTCAGGGCTGTGTGTGTTTACAAAAAGCATCAGCTCTATTTTGCAGTCAGGCCATGTAAATTATTTGCAAGGTACAGTGGAAGCACTGTCTAGCCCTTAACCAATGTCAAACTCTGCAACACAAAGCTTTAAGCTGTTTACTTCAAAGCCTACATTTTAAATACATGACACCACACACCATAGACACCTCAAAAACTTGCCATTTCCTCAAAATCTATAGCCAAAATTCATTTTACCATCTAGTATTTAGTAAATAAATAATCTAACACTCTTAAATCTGAATAAGAAGCAAAGATCTCAGATTTGGTTTGCCAAGTTCCTTTATTGTGCAATTTTGAACATCTAGTATATTCTACATTGTGCTAGTGCTAAAGTTCTGCTGTACAAAAATAAGGAATTTATAGTTTACCTATACTACACAGTTTCACAACCTGTAACTGCAGTACATTTAACATACAGTCTCCACTAAATGAATACATTTATATTTTGATAAAACTATAGATACAGACTGAATGAACACTGAAGACACAACAAATGGAGTCGGCCTGCTAGCTGTGTTTAATTTATTGGAATTACCTTCTTTCAATACATCTTACAACCCTGCCCCCAATCTTTAATTTACTTTTAAACCTTCTACACATTTTCATGGCATCAAGTACTGGAAAAATGTACTTACAACCCTAAAATAAAGGATTCAAAACATATCTGCTTTTTCATATTCTGAAAGGGAATTCCACACAAAGTTTAAAAAAAAGCCAGAGCTTTGATTTTGTGAAAATATGGGAAGGAACATGTAACAGCTAACTTAAAATTATTTATCTCTATCTAGGTATAAATATTGCAAGGTTTATCTATTACGGAATGTTTTTATGTAAAAAACTGAGAACAGAAAAAAAGCTTAGACAAGTTTCTTTTTAGAGTCAACACATCAATAACACATATTAGTGCAAATAACAGCAACACATTTTGGAATGACCGATTACTTCTATCATGAAGTTCACATGACATTTTAGGAGTAACACTGATTTATTGCAAGTAATGGCCCAGAGATGCTTCTCCACACTTGCTTCTTCTTCCATTATTACTTACTGTAGCTATGAATCTGGACCACAAACACATCAAAATTAGTAAAAGGTGTGTCCTACGTGGCATGGTAAGTAGAAAACTTTCTACATTTTTAAAAATCTGAATCGTCTCTCCTTATTCAAGATGACCATAAGTACTATGCCCTAGTCAGTCTTAAAGTTTGCACTTCTTAACTACTTCTTAATATATCTTAAGGTATATTCTGGGCTGAGGGAATAAATGTACAACCAGAAAAAAATGCACATTAGTAAGCATTAAATCTTATTACTTGTTGGACTACAATGAGTACGGAAGTGCATAAAAATACATAATATGCATTTTCACCAAGTTCCCATTTTAATGAATTTTAACTTTAAATTGATACTACAGATTAGTAAGATCATTCTAAAAGTACTCTTTATAAAAATTTTCTAGTTACTTCAGCTGAAGATTAGGCTTTTAAAGTTAAGCACTACCATTCTTAAAGTATCCTAGGATAACAGCAAGATTATTCACTGTAGTGTTGAAAGTTTCAGATGCTGTAGCAGTCCTACCTTACAAGCCAGTACTGCATTATCCATTTACACCAGGAGACAATTTAACTGCCTAAGAATTATGAAGTTAAATGTAACAAAGTTAATCAACTTCTGTTCTTGAAGTTCTCCTTCAGTTCAGCCTCTCAATGTCCCTCATGAGTAAGGCCAAATTCTGCACACAGCTGATACAAATCACTGCTGGGTTGAATAGTGTTTACTACATATTCATTAATTTAGATAATATCTTTGTGCAACAATAGACAAAAGATTGAAGACAACTCTAAAAAAGAAGCAAAGACCCTTGAGGGGAAGTACAATGTATTTCCTCAAGTTGTTCAGACATCATCCCATTAAATTAGTATTAAAGTGCTTTATAACTACATACAGAACCCTTCTGTCTCTATGCAAGTATGACACTTAGCTCATTCCTGAAATTTTGTATTTGTATAAATGCAAAGTACTGGCAGCCAAATTCATTGTATGTACCATAATAACATGCAGTTCCAGTGTTTAGGTTCTTCATTTATAAAATGAAGTGTCTGTACAAAAATGTCACCTTTCCTCATTGTAATATTCCTGGGGTACAATGAGGCCAGCCTTAACTTGAACATATTTTCATATTCTAGGTCATGGGTTTGTCTGAACTCAGACAAAGTATCTAAGATACAAAGGTAATACTTGCCCAAATTAGGAGAGTTAGCATGCTGTAAATTAATGTGTGAATTTACAGCATACTTGTTCTTCACCAGTTCTGTGAGTGGGCATACACAGTAAGCTCTTCAAAAGCCTGGTGCAAAACCGCTCACTGCTTTGAAATGCAGAAAGCCATCTGACACTTAACTCATGCAGTGTTACCATGCACTTGGATATTCCTGCTACACTGTCAAAAAGATTCACACTATTGCTTACTGTGTACCAACTTCTCCTATTAGGCAAGTGTTAGATTAAAACACGGAAATGTCTGTCTGGACGTTTGTTCAGGGGCAGAACAGATGTAGTTTGCCAAGACCTTGCGAATGAGGCCTTTCAAAAAGCTGCTACTTTCTGAAGGAGCACCTACACGGGTAGTAAGTGCTTTAAAATTGCACATTAATTTGTCTGAACTCAGAATTCCCATGTAGGCAAGTTCTCTCTGAAATTTCTGAAGCTGCACTGTGTTATCTTCATGCAAGTTAAGGAGGAAAAAAAGTGCACAATATATTCCTCTAACTTACTAATCACTGATACCACAGTTGTGAATAACTCTTGTGTATCGTGCCCTGTGTGCTATTAAGGATTCTTGGGAGTATATACACATAACTAGACTTGTAACATATAGGTCTAGAGAAGCCCACTTCAAAAATAGACTTAACCTATGCAAACAATGCATACAGCATGTCTTATGTTTCATAAACAAACTCCAAGCTGTGGTTGTTTTTAAATACCAAAAGGCACTATAAATCCAGTTTTAATGATAAATCTTTTAAAGCAAATTGATTTCAAATATCATTTTTAGTTAGGTGACCCAAAATGCCTAAGACTTGCAGTTTCAGTCTAAAGTTAAAGAACTCCCAAAATACAAATTTAAAGCAAAATTTTGACACAGTAAGATGAGCTCCCAGCTTTTGTTCATCATGAATGCTTAAAGATTAGCTTTGACAAATTTCTGATGTACTTTCAAATAAGTAAATACGTTAGCAACTGCCTTAAAGATGGCAGTAATCAAGCTGTAACCCTACCATAATTGGATAACAAAATATTATGGCTAAGTAATTCGTACATAACTACATAGAAAAATGGCACTCAAATTACCATCTTCACAGACATTTTGCAAGATATTCTGATTATTTCATTTAACTCCATATAACAGGAACCAGGATTTACTGGTCCGAAGTTTGCACCGTCAGCAGACTCATGAAGAACACTGAGCACAAATGAATTATTTCTCTGCCACCTGAATAATTTTCAGGGCTATAGGCTGCTGCACTTTCACAGCCGAATTTTTTCAGGACATACATCAGGACTATATGAGTGCCTTTTTCAGAGATGTACACTAGATGGCCAAGGGCACTTGAAGGTCTATTAAAAAGCCTGTATGTGTTAAGAGTTTAGTTGTTGGAAGGGGAAGGGGGCCAGGGGGTCTGTTTAGAAACAAAGTTACTTATTTTTTTTTAAATGATCCACCTTCTACTCTGCTTTCCAGGTACTTGTCCAACTCTGCCTCTCTTTTCACCGCCTCTGGTGATACCTTTGGTGCATTCGGAAAACAGATCAATATCACACTCATGTTGTCTCGACTTCCCTGGTGGAAAAGAAAAAATTATTTGAGAATGTATACACACCAGGCTAAATACACATCAAAGCATTTTACACACAAAAATTCACAAATCATATGGTATTAGAATACAACTTCTACTACTATGGATTAATATTATCATTAGCCTTAACTTCCCCCCACACCCTTAGAGAATTCCAGAAGTCTGCCCATTCATTCAGTACAACTTTTAAGTCACTTTGTTCTTCCCTCTTTCATGGTCTAAAGACTATATGGAGCCAATTACAGACAGCCCATTGTCTCTTAAAAACTGACATTACTAACAAGCAATGTGTAATTACAAAGTTGTGTTCCATCTTGTTTTAAGTACTATCTAATAATTTTGGGAAAACAGCTGAATATTAGATGGGTAAACAAAACCATTACTGCTTAAAAGCACTAAGTAGGGAGGTGCTGAATTCAGACAGTGCTTCTGCCTAAAATCATAGCTATTAGGGGTTTTTTTCCCCCCTTTTTTTTAAAAGAAAAGTTGCAAGTGAGAGAATGTGTTACAAGACCAGCTGGAAGGGGCCCAGGCCTTTACAAAAGCATTCTTTGAAATGGAAACATTTAAAAACTCCAACTAAACAGAACCCTAATACTTGAATACCTTAAAATACAAACACATTCTGCTTATGAAAAGTAACTGTTTGGTTTACTTTCAATACCCTTGTGCTCTGGTCTACAAACATGCATCCACATGCTTAACTTTTAACACCAATTAAATCCACTGAAGTAAGCTAGATCAAGAACAAGCCAGTGTTTAAAACAAGAGTATATGGGCATATGGGGAGGTGCTGACAGTGGGCTACTGCAAAGCTTACAGCATCCACAAGCCACTGTTCCTTCCCTGGTATTTGTTTTCAGGACTACCAGACAAAAATTGTAAGCAAAAATATATGCATTATCAATCTGCCAAAGTGTTGGAAAGCAATTACATTTTTCCAATAGGGAAACAATGACCTTGTTAGTCATGTGGCAAGACTGGAGATGCTGTCTTGTGTCTTTAGTATCAAAAATGTTGGCTTTTTTACATTATGACTTACAGCTTGCCTTTGGAAAATTAAGTGTCAAGCTATGAAACTCAATAGTTCAAATCTCTTCCGTAACTGTACCATCCTACAACTTACTAATACAAAGTAGAAGTTATTGTAGACAAAATTACACAGATTTGTTAAAAAAACCAGTCCCATCTTCTTCTACTTGAGCTAGTTTCAGAGCTGTATCACACAACATTGAATAAAAAATATAGTAATTAAACCAGAATAAAAACTAACTTAGGAAGTCAGATCTTTGTATAGTCAAGAAGAAATTTTAAACTGCAAAATATGAAGTCAAGGTTCATTCATTCTGCATTTATCTTGGTATAATTATGACAGTTATGTTACTACTATTTGCCCAAGAAAGCATAGGAAGATCAGGAAGGGAAAGAATATTCTCTAGCTTGATTTAAGTCTTAAGAGTTAAGGTTTTGTAAAGTATGTTGTGAAACAGAAAAGGGCAGTTACTGTCCTTAGCTTGCCCATAAATTCCCATCAGCTTCTAGTTTCCCAATGATCACAACGTATCTGTACATGATTTTAAACTCTTCATTAACCGAAACCACCCACAAAGTCATACTGTTTCTGTTGTGTGTTTGATCCCTCTCTATCACCATTTTTGTGGGAATCATGGTAATGACTGTCAAAGTCATGTTAACATAAACCATCGGATACTTATAGACTGGAATCAAAACTTATTCTTAACTTGTTCATAAACTTCTAATAGTGAAAACACAGTAAACTTCTTCTCTCAAGTCTGGCTACCTTGTACAAGCAGGTGTCAACTATCTCATTGCAAACTTTCTCAAGGTCATCAGTGACTTCAAGTCTGGATCTTACAAAGTCACACAGCTCTTCATTTCCCATAACATCCCAGATACCGTCGCAGGCCAGTATGATGAACTGATCATCATCTTCTGATCTCTCAATTTCATAAACTTCAGGCTCAGGTGAGACTAGCTGTTCTGTAGGACCTTTCCCATGGACACATTTGTAATCAAAGTCCCCAAGTGCCCTTGAAACAGCAAGAGAGCCATTCACACGCTGAATCATTACAGAGCCACCTGCATTCTGTATACGCTCTTTCTCCAGTGGATTACTTGGTTTGTGATCCTGTGTGAAGAAGTGAACCTTCCTGTTTCTACAAAGTAAACCTCTCGAGTCTCCACAGTTGATGAAGTATGTATGTTGGGGAGAAATCATGACACCCACAGCTGTTGACCCACTTCTGTCTGCGCCATGTTTCTTCTCAGAGATGACTCTCATGTGTTCATCAATTTGCAGAAAACCTGTTCTGATGCCGCTCTTTACACTTTCCACAGATGGTGGCCCATCTGGCCCTTTAAAATCCTGGTTGCTCGTGATGTGATCTAATAAATGCTCACAGCAGTACTTGGCAACCTGTGATCCAGCGTGCCCATCATATACAGCAAAAAATGACCACCCATCAAGTCCATTTGGCAAACCAATCACAGCCGTATGTGCATCCTCCATTTCAACTCGCCAGCCTTGCATACTACTCAGACCATAACGAAGCCCGTTCCCTTGCCCCTGGGCATTATGCTTCTCCATCTTTGGCTTGTCTAAAAATGCTCCCATGATGACACTCCTTCAGTTCTAAAAAGAAAAAAAAATATTATTAAGATATTTCTTAAACATCTCTTGTTTAAACATCCTATTGGAAACTATTAAATAATAGCCCAAATAATGTTAAGATGACAAAAATACACAGATATAAAGCTGACTTTTCTGTGTCTCAAGCCAAATTTGCATTGCTTTCATCTAATTTAAACAAGGACACTGCTACTAGCTGAACTGCACTTTTCATATTTTTGTTAGTATCTTCAGCTGTTTTACTTGAAGAACTTATATTCCACTATCATTCATGGTTCTGAGAAAAGCCTCTAGTATATGTATGAAATCAGTTTGAAACATGACTTGTTAACTGGCACACATCTGAATAGCTATGTTCCCTGCGATTACTGAGCCAACGAAACAGTTCAATGTTTGCAGGACAGTGGCATTCCCTAGATCCCTACCTGCTGGCCACAAAGTCCTGCTCATACTCTGCTTTTCCAATGGCGATGGGGAAACGAAAGCAAACTGATTAGGTTTTCTTTTGGGGTAAGAGGTTCGGGGTTTTTTCTTCAGTTGGTGGTGTTTTGTTTTGTTTTTTTAAACAGATAAAGTGATCTGAATGATCAAGATGATGCCACAGTCTGCATAAAAGAAGAGGCAACACTGGATAACTAGGAGCAGGACTCAGAAGGAACAGAGCAGCTGTCCCTTTAGGCATCAGCAAGCCATTAGTTTGGCTCAGCCATCTTGTGAAAGCTCATCCTTAGATTTTTCAGTTAAATTACGCAGCAAGCTTCTCAGATGTCTGTGCTGCAGATTTACTTAAAACCTTAATGTATTCATGCTTCACTGAAAGACAACTGCCCCTGACAAGTCTAAGGAAATCTGTTTGGAAATAAAATCACACATATTGTAAATTCATGCTTCCTTATTCAAGTCAGACCGATATACTGCACACCCTATCCTCCTCCACCTCCCATCACTGGGATGTGATGCATGCTTAAGAGTAAGAATTATATTTGCAGCCAGCGTAAACTGACTGGTTTATCTTCATGGCTTTCACACCCTAACCATCCAACCCGCCCTGCTAATCCACATCAGTTTATTTGTGCATTCATTATTTAAAAAAATCATACAAAATAGGTCACACATTTTACATATTTGCAAATTCTGCCCTGGGAAGCATCAAAGAGTGTGCAAATCACTGTTATACAATACAAGGTAATGGAACAAGACTACGAGCTTTTCTATTTGAAGGCAGTGGACAAAAATTAACTGAGTCTCTGAAACAGATTTTACGTGAGGGAACTGCACTAAGCAGCTGCACTAGCAGAAAAGTTAGTACAATAGGGATTTTAGAAGGTTTTAACTTGTGGAATACATTTGATCAGTTTTCTAAGTGATAACATCACTTTTTGATAACATGCTTTTATTAAAATACAGCTCCAGCTATAAGTGACACTATAAATCCAACAAAGCTTTTCACATTGTCTCTTCCAGCCACTATCAACCTTTGTAAAACATCTGTACTTGTTAGAATAAACTGTCAAGAAATATTTATATTTGATCTCACCACAACAGTGATTCAAATGTGAGGCACAGGGACTGGATATACACTCTTTGGCTCACATGCTTTGTTAACAAAAACAAAAAAGCCACACATACTTCAGCTGTATGGAGACAGATGTCAGCAGCAGTACACCTCTGCTTCCTCTCACCCCAACCCCTGCTCTTAAGTTCTGTCTCTTCTCAAGTGAACACAAAATATGCCCACGCAAACTGTAACTAGCCAACAAAATATATAGCGTACACTGACTGGTCTTGTATCCTAAGCACATGCACGAGGTTCACATTACTGCAGTTGCTAGGAAAAAAATATGACTTAAGACTTTTTTATCTTCACATGCAACTCTAGTGAAGTCAGAGTGATCAAAATAATTACAGAATGCTGCCATAAATCAAATGGGGAGTTATTTTGTAGAATAATACTTTTTATTCATTCCATGATAGCAGCAGAGTTTAAACTAACACATAACACTTTCTTATTGTCAAAGAGATCATAAAATAGAATGCAGATATTCAATTATTTCACCTTAATTTAGAGCTCAAAAAGCAGAAACTGCCCTAGCAAATGCCACATTTTTGTCAAGTATTTTACATTATTACTGTGTTTAAAACAGAAAAGCATTAAGAACAGGATACAGTTAAACTGACCATAAGCACTGTCAGATTTGGACTAAAAAAGGCAGTTTTCCTTCTAATCTCTCACATTACTAGGTACACAATATTCAGAGATGTGCTTTGTAAGCTGTTTGTCCCTCTCAGTAGTTTGTCATGTAAACCACAATTAAAAATACATACAGACAGGTCGTATGCAGTTCTAGCAACTCATAAAGAACTGGTATAACACTTCAAAAATTAACAAATCCACTCTCCGTTTAAAACCAAGTTGCCTTATCCCTCCCTAGAAGGTAAACTGAAAGCTGTTGCTATTCTAAATTAAGCCTTGTAGGTGAGATGTTGACACATGATTCTTCAAGGGTGCGAGCTACCCACCATAGAGGCAAATGCAACCAGACAGAAGGATAACCACAACGTGGTCACATAACAAGTTCTTAGGAAATTATTCACAGCCCATAGCATAAAGTAATCACCTTCCGAAAACTGCAATAACAAACTGCAGTTGCCTTCCTTGCAACACTCTAGCTAATCATACTTTCACCAGAATGCCAGTCTAAACCTGTAGGAGAATAGGCCAAGTTTTCAAAATCCTCACTGTATCTGAAGGGAAAGCATAGTTTACTTGTGGATAGGATGAATATGCCAAGCCTTTAGTTTTCTCAGGGTTTCAATTCTTGTTCAGAAAAATTTGCGTTTAATATGACCGATCTGTGAATTCTTATGAATCGGAGGCTACCTGCTACTTCTGCCCCCACACCCTTATGCATGGCTAAAACCTGAAGAATTTAAAGAGTCTTAGTTATAAGAAAAAAATATCTTATTTTTAAAAGGGACACACACACAAAAAGACTAACATATGTGCCTCCTTCCTACTAAAAATACCTTTTAGACCTGTTTTTGAGTCCACGTCTACGGAAACATCTTTCACACATCAGTGTCTACCTAAATGACGAGTACATTCTTCATTCTTTCATGAGGTGGTTTGAGCACTATACTGATTAAGTTAGAATGACACCTTTAGTTAAGCATATAACTCTGCATGCAAATCAGATTAACCTATAGCAGTGCAAGCGCCCAAGTTACAGCACGACTTTGTTATGTAATAACACCAAAGAGAGAAGTCAGACCCAGAACAGTCTGCATGTATGATGTGCAATAAAACAATAGATCCTGAACATGGTTTAACTTAGCCCTCTCTTGTATTTCTTTAGTCATCTTCCTGAACAGGAGTCCTCATCTTATGACCCTTATTCTCCAAATAATTTTACTACCCTTCCCCTTGCCCTTCTTAACCCAGCCACACATTTCTGCAATCATGTTAGAAAACTGCAGTCTCATATCGGGAGGCAGAACCAGTCCTCTACTCTGGAAGCCTCAATTTTTCAGGACACTTGAATGATGCACATGGGTGCTAAAGGAGACCGACATTCTTCCTATTCCCATTAAAACCAGAGTAAGAGAAAATGCACTTTAATCATGAAGTTCAGTGGCAAATGTACACCACAGTTTTTTTTTCTTAGAGAAGAACAATTCTGAACAGTACTATAGTAGCAGTGCCCTGTAAAAAGATCAGAGGTGCAACATTTTCTTCAGAAATGCTAAGTCTAAAACATCATCTGGCACTGCAACTGCCACAAAGATTAGTCCAGCAAACTTCAGTTTTAAGCTAAGATGATTCTTGGTTCACCATGTCCGTATCGGTGACTTCCATTAGTTTCTCCTAAAAGAGAAGAGCTTTCTGCAGTCAAAGTTCCTGGGTTTTGGCTCTGAAGAATAGAGAAGGTTCTGAACAAAACTAAAAGTGAAAATGGACCCCTATGCATAAAAACAAATATGCAGGGGACGTATCTATGCATCTGCGAGTGCATCTAAACCATGAATTCTGAAATGCTGATTTTGTGGAGGTCAAACTGAAGGACAGCCTCTACAGCAAGTGCACAAAAAACCTCAAAAAACCCCAAACCTCTCAAGTTGCAGTTTGCAGACAGAAAAGCAAGAGCACTGTACAGGGCCTAGAAAAATCAACACAAGTAACAAGATCTTGGATAAAACACAAGAGTGCCAAAATTCAAAGGACTGCAGCATTAGAAACAAAACTGAAATAATGAATGGAGCATGCTGAAGAGTCAGTAGCTAAACTCCTTGAAAATAGATGCAAATGGAGAACAGAGTGGCAAAGAAAAGGAGGGTAATTAGTATACCGGACCATGGACAACCATGGACAACCACAGATACATCACTGGAATGCATGAAATCTCTTTGCCCCTTCATTTGTCCCTCAAATTGTGCTATCCAGACAGCACAACTGTAACGCCTTCTGATACACATGAAAATACATTTTACTGTTTTGCTATTTGCTTATTCATTTGCTTGAAGGTTCAAATGAAGATAAGTCTTAAATTGTTCACAAAGGACAGTTAATGTAACTCCATGTACCCCTGTAAAAAGACCATTTCTTTTTCCAAGGAATTCAGACAAGGATTTGATCACCTTGTCCAAGAAAACCAACCACCGCCATCTGAAACTTGTACTTTAACAGTATGTAATTTAATAATCCTTTTTAAACAACGTTCAAGTTGTATTCCTTCCACTAGGATAAGCTGCTTACATGAACCACACTGAAGTCATAGGCACTTGTTCAAACTAAGCTGAGAAACGACTCCATACTCCAATCTCCTGGAACAATTCTCTAAATGACATTCCGCCCTGTGTGTTGTAATGAACACCATAAAGAAAGATTACAACCTTTACTTGAACTACGGGACACAGAGCAAGTCACCAAATTATACAGACTGCTGCTGAATAGA
This sequence comes from Aquila chrysaetos chrysaetos, assembly GCF_900496995.4. Classification (NCBI taxonomy): domain Eukaryota; kingdom Metazoa; phylum Chordata; class Aves; order Accipitriformes; family Accipitridae; genus Aquila; species Aquila chrysaetos. Next base: position 7,267,232 of record NC_044005.1, on the reverse strand, counting down.
AAAAGGGCATCTGATCACTTCAAGTCCAATCTGATCTGTGGTACTTTGCCCCCTGCCTTAAGCAGGCTGGATGCAGTAACGAGTCAACATGTAATTGTGCAAATGTGGAAATATTTTCAGAAGTTAGTGCCTGTTGAATGAAAAACTGACAGTACATACTGGATGCCCCAAATCAATTAATGTTAACAAACAAAATGTCAGAGATCATCCCAGGGATCGGAAGAATGACTAAAATAAAACAGAACACGCAGATGAGGAGACATAATTACACCACAGTCATGGGCTGAATGAAGTCATGAAAAAGCTTCTTGCCAATGAAACTATTTAAAAACTATTGGAGGCTATATGACTGAGTTTTGGCACTCACGGTTCAACAACATCAATAAAGTACTGAAAATTACAGCTGATGTTTCTGAATGTGTACTTTCAGATGCAGGCATACGTGGCCAACTAGGAGACATGAATTGTCTACGAAAAATAAGAAATAAAATACAGAAATGGAGCTATTTTAATAAACATGGACTAACACACAATTTCCCCACCAGAATACTTGCTTCTTGGAGATACAGCTGTAGTCTGCGTTATATTTCAGTAGGATAATTGCAAATAGAAGAACATAAGAAGAAATTACCCACAGGGGTAAGAAAGTTTGTAATAATAATACCAATTTTTTATTTTAGGACAGATGTAGGAGCTATGGCATGTGGCAGACAAAGGGAACAGGAAAAAGTAGACAGCTGGAAACATTAGTTTAAAGAAAGTAATAAGAAATATCAAAGCTCTCAGAAACAGACCTTCAGACAGGCAAGAACGTCTATACATGGATGCAAGTGAGAGACAGGGCAAAAAAAACCCCAAACATAAGCAAATTAATGACTCTGTGTATACAAGGGAAAGTATGAACTGTTTCAACCTTTCCCCACTTACCCTCCCTCTCTCCCTGTAATTAATATGCAACAGTGATTACAATTACAACTTTGTACCACAGCAGAAAATCACTAAATCACTGCACCTCTGATACCCATACCTATGAGCTCTGACCTCTTGATAGCTGGTCCACAGGCACTGCCTTTTGCTGAGCTACGTTGTTTTGTGAGTTTTGGTTTTTAAACGTAACTTCTCTTCTGCTTAAAATCCTTTCTCCCTGCTAGGAGCTGACAGCCTTTCTGAATGCCTCCCCATACTAAGCAGCAAAGTATTTTAGCCCACTTGTTTTCCTATGTCAATTTATTTTTTGTGTGTGTGTGTACGGCAGGGTAGGTAGGATTTTGGACAGGATTGCTAGAGCCTCCAAAAGTCTTCTGGAACACAGAAGGTAACCATTTCTAAGTTAACACCCTCCCTCCAGCAACATGTTCCAGCTTTTTCTTAAAACACCTTTTTCTGCTCCTACCTACCAACCTTTCCTGCAGACAACTAAACCTGTTCCAAGGTTAAACTAGGAGCTGCTATTCTTGATATGAATGTACTTTGGCTGAGGTTCAAACTCTCTCCAAAGGAGATGCATGTAATCTGATTTTTGAAAAAGAAAGCCCTGGACATTGAAAAAGATAATTCATCTCTCTAACAAATTCTTCCTGCAGAAATCTGAAAGATGGTGATGTAGTTTCAAGATTTCTTTATGGAGTTGTTTTCCTTTTGCTCTGTGGTCAGTTACTGAAGAAAATAACTTCCTTCCAGAATCACTAGGACCACTGCTGGGAATAGAGAAATCACTACATTGATTTTGAGAGGAGATAGAACTTGCATCCACAAGTACCAGTCACTCATCAGGATCCCACCATGACTGGCACCCTCAGAACACAATTAAGGTAATACTTCTTAGCCCAGACAGAATGCTTGTTTCTTTCTAAATATTTGTACTACAAATCACAGGTGGGAAAGCATAAGAAAAAAACCACTAGGCAGCAGTATCAAAGTACAAGCAGCCCAATCACTATGAAAAACTGCCGACAACCAAAATAGCATTAAGAAGTACTATGAAAATCAATGAGGTAGCTCTGCATAAATTCATATGCTGCTGTCTGAACAGTAAGAGACTGAAAAAGCCAAGGTCCTTGCTTGAAAGCAGTAATAAGCAGAAAACATGTCCATGCTGGTGTTCAGTTCAGCACCCTTCTGGTTCTACTTCATTTTCCAAAGATTCCTTACTTAAAAGTGTTGGAAGATTAAAAAAAAAGACACCCATTTTAGACACAGAGATTAGACAACTGCTTTGTTAATAGCACACAAACTCCTGCAGACTCCAGCCAAAATTCAAAGCCCCATTGAAGCAAGCACTGTAAAAAGGAACTGGAAGATCCAAGGAAGCTGCTGTCTATGTAGACAGAAGTCAGGAGAAAGAAAGGCCTTGCTTCATTTTATATTTCAATGAGATTCAAAAAAATTGAATCTTAATGTAAGAGCAAGGCAAACAAGTGAAAATAAGAATTCCAACCAAACTGCTCATATCAAAATGAGTATACAGTGCTATGCAGCTATTCCAACAGAACTATGCACAGCAATAGTTTCACCAGAAAGAAAATATGGGTGAAAAGGAAACAGAAAAAGACAACACAGAAGAATGGAGTTATAGTAAGCCATAAAAGCTGAATTACCATTTTTTTTCCCCAGTATTTGTAATACCAAGGGTGCTCTGCCCACTGTCATCTACCATCATAACAGAATATTACCCCACTTCTGGACATCATGGGCCTAACTGACAATTCTTACTTGAGTACAAGCCACTGAAAGTCCAAGAATTGAACAGATCTGAACATATGAAATGCTTCAAGTAATAGCTAAAAAACCCCCTGTTCTTTAAATTTCATTTTTTGGATCTCTCATTTACAACTTGAAGCCTCAGCAACTTCATTCACTGCTAGTATTATCAATCAAACAATACCTGCCATTAAAAAAACAAAAAAGTTGAAGATTCATAGAGGAATGCTTTCTTTAGTGGACGAATCACACTATTCCACTGCTATTTCTGTGTCAGAAAGAAAAAAAAACCCAACCAACCAACCAAAAAACATTTGCTTTTTTATCAAGTTCAGCTAAACCTATTCAGAAAAAACAAGACAGAACTGGAGTCCTAGCCCATCCTGCCACTACCCAAAAAAGAAAGTGAAGTTACTGGGTAAAGAGCCTCTAGACCAGACTGACTTATTAGAATGTCCAGGACTGTTCAGGTTGTTCAAAAGCCACTGGAGTGAAGTCAAGCTACCGTCAATTTGTCTTTGTCAGTGTTTTAGCTGAAGTGTTAAAATAAACTAGGAAAAAGATGCTACATGGAAAAAGGTCGCAATGGGATTATTCACTGAGACTCCAAAAACAAAGGGATGCTTGAACTACAGTAATTTAAAAAAATCAACAGAACACCAGGTGCATTAATTGAACCATTCCTGAAATACAGCAAAAAAATTACACTCACACACACTCTCATCTGTGGTTGATGAAGTTCAGGAAACTGCCACTTTTTTACAGTTAACTTAACTTGGTATTGTTGCCTGTGGTAATATGTATGAATTCTTATAAAATCCCACCATCCTTCTGTCATACTGCTTCACCGATAATCTCCCCACAAACATCTTAAAATCTAAGTTAATACAGTCCTATATACCTTAAAGAAAATTGAACACATGGAATCATCACACTACCTCCTCTTTAATTTTTAGACTTTGTGTCTCCAGTTGCTCACCAGGGCCACTCGTCTTCTTTTAAAATAATTATTTAAAGCTTTAAAACTTCAGATCTTCCTAACTTCAACAATAAGCATCAGCCACCTATTTCTGATTTGTCTTACGAGTAATTTATTTACCAATATAGAAAAATAAAAGACAAGTGAAAATAAAGTTTATACAGATAGTGCTTGGGAGTAAAATAAACTATTTAGAGAAAACGCAACCAGTATGCATGCGCCCAATGATGAGAAAAACATGTTTGCATGAAGGCCCCAAAATTTCCTGTTTAGCCAAGTACTCAATATTATGAAATAATTCAAAGAAACATACATAAGCAACTTCCCAGTCCCTTCATTTTACGTGAAAATATTTGTGGGGTTCTAATCTCAGGAACATGACCACTATTCTGGTGAGGATATAGGAAAAGCAGCATAGAGGAGACTTAAAACCTGATGACTAGACATGAGAATAAAATGGGAATAAAATAGGAAATGTTCTGAAGTGTACAGCTGTAACCTGGCTTTGCTTGCAAGGAAATGACATCAAAACTATGCCAGAAGCACATTAAGACCTGGAAGTCAAATCCTCAAAGCTTAGGAAAAGCCAGAGTTTGTTCATTTGTACACACACAGAGCTTTTATTTACAAATCTATTTTGCCCTCACATCCCCAGCATTCCTATCTCATTAAAAGAACAAGGATAGAGCATGACTGCTGCAATAAAGTAGATTTTTTCCCCCAAGACTACATAAAAAAATAAAAAAAGAAACCAAGGGAAAAACCCTATTGTTTTAGCCTTTTATGCAGACAATAACTTTCAGGACAGAAGGCTTTCCTCTGAGAGTCACACTGATTACCAAGTTTACTTCTGTCACTATCAGTGCAGAGCTGACAGATTAGCTTATGATGAACAAGGCAGTAAGGTGCTCTGAGTCCAAACTTGAGTTCATTGCAGCTTTAAATAATCTGGTCACTGAATGAGGGCATTGTCGAATTCACCTGTTCTTCAAAATATAAGCTACGAATGCCAGCGTTTCCTGAGCTTACAGGGCCTCATTCTGCAGCCTCAGAATGGTTCTTTACAGAGGGAAGCAGTACTAGATTTTTAAGAAGGGTCTGTCCAAATACTTACTCTCAGTGTTTGGGGGAACCAGAAAAGTATTTACTGACAGAAACTGATTCTTTCTTCACGAAAAGTTCCTATAATTTAATACTAACCACTTACCTGCCCGCATTTTTCTACATTCTGCACCCCTTTCCAAAGATTGAGTTTTACTTAACTTAGTGGACAGCTGGAGAATTCCTTAAACTCATCCCCAAACACAAAGAGCTTAGGCACAGTTTACACAGTTCTCGCGGCTATTGCATTTTAGGGTATTGCGCAAGTAAAAAATACAACGGAATTTTATGCACAAATAGCTGTGATATATGGTCAAGAAGAATACAGACTACCATTCAAATTCCAGATCGAAAGTACAGTTGGCAGTTAAAGTGAATTGTATGCACAGATACAGAAAATCCTTAAAAGTTACAGCTGAGACCCAAACATGGAAGCACATTTCATCCTCTAGGTCACAATCCAGCAAGGCATTTAAGCATGAGAGCAACATCATACATCTGATTAGTCCCACATAATTCAGTTGCATGTGGAGCATCATCGCAAGCACATTTTAAGTGCTTTATTTAAACTGCAGCTATCAGAATACAAGTAATATTACACTTGAGTTTCTTGGGTTTGTAAACTATTATCTTAGAAGACTTTAGACACCTTTTTATCTATTAAAATATTCTTACCTGAACTGAGAACTAAGATGTTAGCAATAAAGTGGCTAACGTACTTTTTCCTCTATGTGTAAACTGCTAGCATTTCTCTACATTTCAAAATTGAAACCTGATGAGACAGTTTTGTTTTTTCCTTGGTATCACTCTTAGATGCTCTTTTGCTAGTATACTGCTATAAAGTTTACACTCTAAACAGTAGAAGTGTACTTCATTGGAACTATCTGTAGATGAAGGAAGTTTTTATTCTGTTTAGTAACACATAAACACCTTTTTAGAAGAGCTGTTAAAAAAATCTGAGCAACTGTTTCACATATTTATAAACACACACTGTTTTGTAGACTTCAGTAGCAAGCTGAAATATCCATTAGTTAATTTTACCAGTATGTGAAAACAAAAAAATGAAAATGAACACCCAGTAAGACAAAGGCTTGTTCAGGTTAAACAAAAATTTTCTTTAAAAAAAAAAAAAAGATAGAGACTTGACAGACATCTGTAATTTAGTATGTGGTTTAACACAGAGCAGAGTTTAGCAGATAGAAATGTAGAAAAGCAGACCTTATAGCATTGGTTTAACACCAGAAACGCTCAGCTGGATACTACTGCTATCTAGGAACAAAAATCAGTCTACTCACTCCCATGGTATCACACTTGCTTTCTTCTCCTGCCCCGATTACAATTTCCTTGGTCTAAACATCCTTCCTAGTCTTCAGATTTAAATGATTTACTCTAGCAATTTTAAATCTTAATAAATCCTAAATTGTTCCTTCACAGACAGAGAGCAACAGGAGCAACATAAAGAAGCTACAAGGAGATACTGCTATCACTGTGATCCTCACCACATCATGGCTCAAATACAGGCATCCTTCTTAAACAACATTTTTATGCACTGGTTAACCAAATGTACATAAAATGCCATAAAAATCACATTTTATGTACACTCCCTGGATCTTCTAAATATCCTAAGAACACTGGCATTTTTTCAGGGATTACATATTTTTTTTACACGGACTTTACACTTTGCAATTTGCCATTCCTTCAATACAGAGCATTGTAGTTAAGCACATTTAAAATTTAAAGAAGTTTATTTCTTATCCTAGTACTTCTAACTGAAATTTGGATCATGTGACTAAAACTACAGAAATCAGTAAGAATTTAGCAACAAAGCAGTATCCAAAAAGAGCTTAATTTTCTAAAGAACAAATGAGACTACAGGTTGCATCATTTAAAAACAGTTACTGATGATACACTAATGTTTCAAAAAAATGTAAAAGTGAGGTACGATGAGAAAAAGAGGAGCAAAAATTACGAAGGGCCACACGCAATAGTAAGAATAAATGTTGTTTGGCTCAGGTGTAGCTATGCCGAGCCACTATTGTCTTGACTTCAAACACTTACTATTCAAGTCTTTAAAATGAGTTGCAGGTTTGCAGAGATAAAATTCATACAATTATTTTACAGTACTTCCCATTCCAAAAATTGCTTATTTAATAGTACTACCTGCATTATTCAATCACATAATTGCAATGCAGTTCTGCTTAGCCAATTACATAAAAAAGTATTTTTATATCAGAATAGACTGGAACATGTAAAAATTAAGTCAATAGTAACGTCAGTATTTTAGTAAGAAATATGTTATTGTTAAGTGACTTATATTTAGGTCATCTTGTGGAATCAGCTGCTTTATATTCCCTAGTTCCACTAAAAAGGAAAAGTGCAATAAGATCTCTTATTGACAGCTGCATTCAAAAACATACCAGTTACATAAGTTTGCAAATTATACTGTGCCAGAGTTAAATATCTAAGCATTTTAACGACAGTTCTTAAAATGCTATCTCAGCAAGAATGACTCAACTTCACTGCATAAGCTGCACTCCAGATAAGAAGCAAAGAGCTTGATTTTATAGAAAAAAAACTTTTTTGTATGCTTTAATTCCAATTGCACTAAGTGAGTTCTGCTTGTTTAGACCTGCAAGCTTCACCAGTCATTTGGCATTTCCATCTCTCCTTCTCGGTTTCAACAAAAGTATCTCAAGCTTACCTATAGACAGTTAAGTAAATACTTGGAAAACAGGTAGAGTTTTCTACTATACCTCAAGGGGAGAGATTTACCAGACAACCACCAGCCAAGGGACTAAACCTATAAACCAGAGCTGGGCCTTGTCCATATACGAGAAAAAACATGGCTATGACAGAAGAGTGTGAGAGTACTGACCAGCTCTTTCCAGTACAAACTACATTTATCAGAGAGTTTTATCAGATCTATGTCTGTGAGGAAAATATTAATAACTGACATGATGCATCAGCAAGTCTTTCACTCTTAGCCCAGTCTCACATACAAAAGGTAGACCCAGAAAGGCCTGGAAGAGAAAACTTCAGGAGCAGCTGTCCCTACCCCAGGGAAAAATGCTGGTACACTCACCGAAAGTGCTTTCCTTCAACACCTTTCCTTTGATTGCTACTTTGACTGGATAGGTAAAATGTAAAACTTCCCTGACCCATGTTTCCCCCCATCCCCTGTCTCTGATGTTATTCATAGAAAAACTATTAATAGTAACAGAAGGGAAGCTACAGAGAAGAAATGCGGGTAGAACTTTCACAATTTTGGTCATTTGGCAATTCACACAGGGTCCTGAGTAACAGCGGCTGCCTTGCTTTAATTTCACTAGTGCTTCACGAATCCTGCTTCAGCCACCTAACCACTGAAACAGTACATGTACAGGCTCAGGAAAGTGCCACACAGGCTCATATTTAGAAAGTAATTTCCTAGAATCACAAGAGTTAGAACTTCTACTTTATAGAATGATTCTAGTTATTCTGATGTTAAACATCACAACATACAGAAAACGTATCACCTACCTTCAAACCTACTACTTTCAGGTTCTAAAACTGCCTTCTGCTTAAAAAAATAAAAATAAAAATTTCCATTGTATGACATACAGGGCCTTAAACCTTAAGGTTACCACACAGGCCATCCGAATGACCAGCACTTTCTCATTTGACAAAAGGTACAACTCAAAAAAACCCCCAGTTCCTCACAAGTACTACTGTAAACTTCAACGTTGGTTTTGCAACAACAAAATTTTGCCATACACATGGCAACACTGAAATACTTTAATTGTACTAAATAAATACAAATACATATTGAACAGACGTCGACAAAATCAATTCTTCTGAAACCATTAACCTGCAGCCAGTCTTAAAGCTGTATGATATCTACTATAATACAAGCTATGTAATGAAAAGGTTAGACGTATGCTGAGAACCTCTGGCATTTAACACACAAGCCCAATTACCCAGTACATCACTGGACAACTTTTTAATCGAGGACAGCATTTTCTTCTATCTGCTTTTAACATGCACGCTATGACAGATCACAGAAGATCAGCATAACCTCTGCTCACGACATTGTTTTCAAAGGCAGCGAAATCTCTCTCAAACTTTAAATGCCTGAAAGGCGTTGGCAAAGGAAAACCGCCCGCTGCATAATAATGTCACTATTTGGGGAGTGCTTGATGCTCCGACCCTCGCTAGGGTGGAGTGCTTTATAAATAGATGCGTTCGGGTTTTTTTGTTTTGGTTTTTTTTTTTTTTTTTCCCAGTGCCGTGCCCCAAGCGTTTGGGTGGCGATGGGAGAGGAGGCTGTTTATAGCCACTATTAAATGAACTCTGAATCGGCCAAGAAAAGGCGGGGGGGGGGGGGGGGGGGGGGTGTGAGAGGGAAAAGGAAAGCTGCTGCTGCTACCTGAGCCAGGCCCAAACCCCTCCGCTCACCCTCCTCCTCCCTTTCTTTCCCCATGCCCAGCCCCAAGGGGGCTGCCGTGCCACCCCCCACCCTTTTGCAAAGGCGCCTGCAATGCAGGGGCTGCGCAGCGGAGCCCCACGGCCCGGCCACCTTCAGCCCTGGGGTGGAGGGGAGAGGGATGGTGGCGGTGGGGGGGGGGGGGGGTGAAGCTCCTGGCAGCAGCATCCCAAGCAGACTCGCACCCGCGCCGCCCCCCTTCCCATTTCCCTCCCTCTCACCGAGCCGGTACCAGCTGCTGCCGCCGGGGATGGCGCCTCGCTCCTCACCCGGGCTGCGGGAGGAACGACCCCCCCACACACACACACCCCCCCCCCCCCACCACCGGCCCTCCCCTCTCCCACAGAGCCGAGAGGGAGAGCGGCCCCCCGCGCAGGCCACCCCCAGGCTTGTTTACAGGCCCCGCGGCCCAGGCGGCGGCCGCGGCCCTCCCCGCCGCCACCCCCTCAGCCCGGCCCGCCGAAGGCCCCGCACTGCGCAGCGCCACTTACCCCCCCGGCCGCGGCGGACGGCGCCGGTTGTGGCGGGCAGGGCCGCGTTCCCGAAGGTGCGTGGGGGCAGGGAGGCCGGGGGCAGGCGGGGACGTCCGCGGTGGGGCCGGCGGGCGGGCGGGCCGGGGGAGAAGGGGAAGGAGGGGGAGAAGGAGGAGGAGGAGGGGGGGGGCACCCGGCTGGCGGCCTCGCCTCAGTTCATTCACAGGCGGCGGCTGCGGAGGGCGGCTCTCTGCCCAGGGGGAGCCCAGCGCTCATCTCGCCTCCGCTCCTCTCCCCCCTCCTCGCTCGCCGCTGCTCGGCGGCGGCGGCCGCCGCCGCTCGGCCGGCCGCCCCCCCCCCCCTTCCCCGGCCCCCCCCCCCTTCCCCGGCCCCCTCCCCCTTCCCGGCCCCCTCCCTCCCTCCCTCCCGCCCGCCTGAGCTCCGCGCCCACTCGCGCAGCGCCGCGGAGCGTCGTCCACCCCCCCCACGCCGCCGCCGCCGCCGCCGCCTCTCTCGCGCAGACACACACACGCACTGCGCCGCCGCCGCCTCCTCCTCCTCCTCCTCCGCCTGCTCCGCGCAGGCGCGCCGCCGCGCGCCTACCCTGCCGCCGCTCCCCTCCCCCGCCGCGGCCGCGCGCCGCAGGGGGAAAGGGAAGGGGGGGGGGGGGGGGGGACGGGCGGGCGGGGCGCGCGCCCCCCCCGCGCCTTCTCCCCTCCTCGCCGCGGGGCGCGTGCGCACGCGCCGGCCGCCCCTTCACCCCTCCCTCCCACCCCCCCGTTATTAAAATAAAATTAAAAAAAAAAAAAAAAAAACAACAACAAAACACCACACACAAAAAAACCACCAAAACGCGACAAGCGCCTCTTTTCAGAGCAAAAACCCGCCTCTGCCGTAGCGGGCGGGGTACCCGGATGTTGGGGCTGAGGGAACTGCAAAGGCCGGGGGGGAGGCGGGAACGGAGCGAGGCCGTTAAAGGTATTACATCACCCTCCGTCCCGTGTCCCGCCCCCCCCCCGCCCCGAGCTGGGCCGCACTGAGCATGCGCGGGGCGCGTGGGAGAGGCACGAGCTCGGGCGGGGTTGGGGGGGGCGAAGACGTCATCGGCACCGCCCCCTTCCCTGAGGGGAGAGGCTGAGGCGAGGGCGGGCGGCTCCTGCGCCGGGTCCCGGTCCCGGTCCCGGTCCCGGTCCCGTAGCGGCAGCAGCTCACGCTCGCTGCTCGCCAGAGGCCGAGGGAGCGGGCAGCGGGGCCCTGGCGGGATCAGCCGCAGCGGCGTCCTCGCCTCCCTGAGGAGGCGCCGGGCGTGGGGAGCAGCGCCTCAGGCTCCTCGGCGGGGACGGGCTGAGGAAAAGCCGCCCTGCTCGTGCCCCGTCCCCAAAGCCGCGGGCAGGCGCACGGCCTCAGGGACGCGCTGGGATATCCTCTCAGCCGCCTGAACCGGAGCCCTGCAGGCTTCCCCGCTGAAAGCACGACCGCTGGCAAAATCAGCAGCGGATTACCAGTAATGAACGCATAATGGGTTTAATAATCCCATGATTTCCAGCTACCCTTTGATGAAGGCTGGCCTGTTGACAAAAGGGACGGGAGTATGTTCAGGGAGCAACTCCCCCCGCCAGTCTGCAGGGAACAAATTTAGAGGACAAGCTATTAGACCTCTGTTTTGTCTCATGGAGGGGGGGGGCGAATGCGGCGGGGCTGTGGGGGAGGATGCTCAAGGAGGCTGCGGTGGGAGCGGGGCCTGGCCGGGAGAGGGGTGACTCGGGCGGGGGGAACGCTCCTTGCGGCTAATTCCAGCAAGGCAGGGTTAAATCACGGGGCTGGGGGTCTTTGAGGTGGAGTGGACGCCAGGAGGAGTGCTTTTAAGGGGAGGATTAGGCATGCATAGTAGTTTTGAGGCTCTGAAGAAGGAATTGACTACGGGGGGAGAGGTGAGGTGGGTACTTAGTTAAAGAATCAGGAAGGTTGTCCGCTTTAGATAGTTCCCATCTTCAACAGCAATCAGAGCAGAGAGCCGTCTGTTAAGGTTTCCCTAAACTGAATGTTTGGAAAGCCCTCAAATTGCTGGTAATGTTCCCGTAGCCATTGTAGATAACAATCAGTGCAGCTTCATCCCGAGTGTGCCAACGACTGAAGGCAGTTAATTGAGGGCTCTTGCGCAGATAAGACCTACAAAACCAGCAAAGCCCTACCCGGAGACAGCTAAAAAAGCTGTAACAAATGTAACAAAACCTCATCGTTGTAGGGCTTTCCTGCAATAGATAAACTGACTGTGTTTCAGCGTGATTACAAAATCTACAGTTTCCATTGCTGACTGTGACTGAATGGTATGTTTGGACCCGATCTCGCTGTATTCATCCTAATCGTGTTTGTTAGCATGATACTGAACGCCACTCAGTAGTGCTCAATGTTAACTATTTCAGGCCTTTGCATTGTAGTTAAATGCAAACCTTTAGGGTGATTTAAATGCAAAATGTTCTGAAAATGTGTTGCGGGGGGGGGGGGGAGCGGAATGTATGCAGGGTATTCCACAACGAAAGAGAGATTTTGGAAGGTCATGGAGTAATTCCCATAATCTTCATCAATGGTGTTTTGAATTTCCTCTTGGTATCCAAAGATAATTGGTTACAATTTTGATGCAGTTCAGATTTTTAAAACTGCATTTTTTTTCTTTTTTCTTCCCCCCCCCCCCCCAAACTTCTACAGGGTAGACGTTATGCAGAATTGTTCCTGCAGGCATGTGCCATGCTGCTTTAACCTCTACACTTAAACAAGGCCAGGTTGGATGGGGCTTTGAGCAACCTGGGCTAGTGGAAGGTGTCCCTGCCCATGGCAGGGGGGTTGGAACTAGATGATCTTTAAGGTCCCTTCCAACCCAAACCATTCTATGATTCTATGATTCTATGAAACATAAACTCCACTTTAATAAATCTCTCCTAACACTTTGAATTATATACAGTTGTGGATTTTATTCAGATTCTGTTACCTACAGCTGTGGTTTTGTGTGGGGTTTTCTTTTTAAACAAAAGTGAATGAAAACATGGCCCAGCTTTTTTTGTGATGCCCTAGTTTTAAGCTGCAGGAATGTAATGACAGCAGAGAGTTTGCTGCTGTCATTTTCTATTTATACGTTTTTCTTGGGAAATTGGATGGAGTCAAATTACCACAGTATTTTCTTAAAGTGTAACTTTTATTTAGTTTGCTAGTTTTGCCTGGCCTGTTGTACTGACAATGGTAATAAATATTTACAAGAAATTCAAACATCACATTTAATTAGGATAAAACAGCTGTGTGTAACGTATGCCTCTACTATGCATATTTGTAGCTGATGAGACTACATCTCCCAGCATACAACTCTTTATTTTCTCTTTAGCTGTAGATCAAGATGGGATATGGCTGATTGGGACCTGTAGTCACTAGAGTCATTAGCACCACAGTCAAGGAGGCAGTAATAAGAACCGTTGCAAAAATCTTTCAACACTGCATCACAAACCATAACTGAATTATTGAGAAGAATCATATTTCAGTCTTTGGAACAAGAAATCTCTAATAGCATAATAAGGCATATTTAAAAGGATGTGCTGTTCCACAGTATATTTTTAGATAATATTATTTTTAGAGATTTTTTTTCTGCTTCCTATTACAGCTTTTAAAAAGCCCTTAGGTGGATTGTATTTGTATTTCTAAAGAAAATCTACGTATCTAAATAAATAGATATGTACCACCTATGCACACTTGGTTATTGCAGGCAGGAGGATGATTTTGTCCAATGTATTCATTAAAACTGTCAATTTAGAAAATTCCACACTTTGCCTGATGAAGCTGTTCCCAATGACATCGTCTCCCATAAAAAGAGAATATGGGACTGTAGTTGCTACTGGGATCACATGGCAACTTAACTGCATTTTGGAATCAGTTTCCGTCATAATGGCTGTATTCTGTATGAGTCTGCTGTAATCTCTGTGTGTTGATATTGCCCAATGCTCCTTTTAACTCATTCAGTTTTAATATCAGTTGGTTAAACTTCTTTTATTATAAGGTATATCATGAGGTATCGGAATTTTGTCTGTATGTTCCTTAAACAGGGCACATTTAGTACAAATATTAACTGTTGTGTTGCACGATTTAGATTTCTTGATCCCTAAGTGAAAAAGCTGTACTTCTTTCAGTGTCTTACATGTAGTTTATTTAAAAGGTCAGAAAAAACAGGGACTTGGTTTCAGCTTCCCTTACTTATCATCCCTGTTTCTCCTCTCTTACATTGTCTGCTATGAATATCTGATGTAGGTGGGAAATAATACATTTGAAGTTACTCAGCAGCCTAAAAAGCTGGTTGACTGTGGGGATTTGTTTTGTTTGGAACAGGATTTGTATCACCTAATAATACTCTTCTAAATATTAGGTGTATAATCATGCTGTTGTCCAGGCTGTCTTGGTTCAGTGGAAGGAGACAGGCACCTTCAGATCATCATTACTGCCATGCTTACATTGGTGTCTGAAGCAGGTTGGGTGAGTTGCCTTCTGAAGGTGACTTTTTCTCTCCTGTAGTTTCTGTGACTACAGAAGAAGCTGAGATGACCACCTAGAATAGACCCTTAATTTTTAGATGGCTAAAATTAATTAATTACCTGTGGTGCTTAGAGGTTATCTAATAGAAGTCTTCATACTAATGGTGTGTGTGGCCAGTGATAGTGTGATCATGAACTTGCCAGAAATTTATACTTGGCTTGTGAAGTACTGATGCCCTGTCCCATCTCTTCTCCAGTGGGCTGTACCTATTTTTGGAATCTACAAGCCAGCTGGATGACTATGCTGCAGGCTTTACGTCTTCTTGGTACTATGCCTGCAACACCCTGGTGTGATGACATCTGTAGGTATCTGCTAAGGCAGCTGTGCCATTGGGAACTCCATAAAATGCCAGCACTGTAGCTATGATTAATAATCACATGATGTTTAAATCATCAAAAGCGCACACCTAGGGTGTGTCCTGTATCCAAACTGAATTTATCTGAAAGATGTCACAAAGGCTTTGGTCTTTTGAAGAACATCATATGCAGACGTCCCACATTCTCGAAATGCAGCAGTTCTGATATAATTCACTTTCTGCTAGAGTCTTGAAAAGTGCTACACAAACTGCCACACTTTGACCCCTCTGAGACGAGATTTATTCTCTCCTGATAGCTTTTTAAAACAACATTCAGACAATTAGGGCATTTATTAAAAAGCAAATGCTAGTGATTTTCGGTCTACAAAATTAGGTACAAAATCGTTAGGGCATCACAATGTGGTTTTCTTATTCTAGCTGTAAGAGAAAGAAAGCAATGCTCAGTCATGAGTTTTATTCTTCCGGTGAGAATTTGCTGATGGAAGTAACCTGCAATTCAGGAAAATCAGCAAAAGCAAAGTACAGTAAAGACCAAAATATCAACAGAGGGAAAATCCTTTTATGCTGAAAATTAATATAAAGCTTTATTCTAGAATATTGTTATTATTTTTGTCTTTCCATTTTTTTCCTACTTTTTTGTATGTGAAATATGGGAAAAGCATGGCACCTCCCAATTTCTTCAAAATCCCAAGTAAGGTGACAAAAATTCAGGCAGCTCAGGAAGATAAATGCAGTTTGTCAAGGTTTTCAGAGCTCATCTGCAAATCACCTGCATTTCACATGGTTCCTTCTATCTGTAGCAAAATTTCACTGAAGACCTGGTGGCCAGGAAAATTTGCTTTTCATGTGAAATAAGGAAATTAAAGAAGAACGTCAGTATAGTCTACGAGCATTTTAAAGAAAATGAAAAATGAGGGGAAAAAGAGAACCGTTCAAATACTGATTCTTTTTCCCCTCCCTTTAGAACCTCAGCTGCCTCAGTAGTTGAAATGGAAAAGTCTTGCTAGAAAGCCTGTGTGTCCTGAACCTGTTATATAAAAAGGGACAAAATAGACCTGTTTGATGTCTGAAGAAGTGCTGGCACGGCATCCCAGGGTATCCCAATTCATTTTGGCCCCTGTGCTATCTACCAGATTCATGAGGGTACGATGCAAATGGTCTCATTGAGACCATCTGCATTACTCTTCAATGCAAGAACCATGAATCAGCTTAAAGCAACATTAGTAGAAAACATAAGTTGATTTGAAGTATTCTAAAGGCTGGGTTGAATTCACACATGACAGGACTCCAGGACAGATACCTTTCTATGGTTCTTTCCAACCTGAGGGGGATACACTTTATTGAATCTTCATCTGTCAGTGCTGAATGCTTACGATGACTTTGTGTTCAATTGCTGAATGTTTCATTTTCTTGACAAGATCTTTTTTTGCTATAAGACAAACTGTGAAGTAGAGAACAACCAGAATATTTTATCAGCTAGGCTTTAGCCGATTCCGTTCATTAGATGGTTCTCCTGTTTTAAAAATGCCAGGGTATATGTAAGTTGCTGTTTCCATTTGCTATTAGTAGTCCGTGCATGAAGGCCTGTATCCTCACTGAAGTCAGTGACAAAGCTTTCATTGACCTCAGCGTTGCAGGATCAAACCCTTAGTCATTCGCATGTTGTAAAAACGGCTGTTATCCCAGCCAATTTTGATGGGCCTGCCTACAATTGTCAGTTGTTTAACCTAAAAATTAGCTTAGCAATCACAGCTAAAATTACATGTCAGACTGTTGATGCATAAGAATACTTCATACTGAGTCATCAAGAGTCTTATGATGCTCTTAGAGTTTTATAATTATTAACATTCAAGCAAGAGATCTGAAATTTTATAAAGACTGGAATTTCCAGATGTCAAGGAGATTAGTTCTGATGAGAGGATAAGATTTATATTCTGTAAACTCCGTTTTTTGTGTTACTAGTCCTTTTCTTCTTTAAATAGCCGGATCGAGTCGCCTTCTTTGTACAACCAAATACAACTTACTTTTTGCTACATTCATTCATATGTATCTGTTGAATCAGTTGTCTCTCTTAACAAGCCTGTTAGCTGGGATACAGCTGAGGAGGTAAATTTTTGTGTGTCAATTAAACTAAAAGCAACATGTCAGAATCAAACAGCCAAGCTGTGGAGGTATTTGAAATCTGAACATTGCTTAGTATTTTGCAAAATAGGTTTTCTCAGGACCAAGGATTCTGGAGCGTCCAGGATTTAAAGAATAATCCTGTTCTGGAGCTGGATTTTGCCACTTAGGCCTTTTTTAGTTGACAACATAACTGAATTTTAAATTTAGTTTCATTACATAGGTGCTGATGTGGTATGACTGTAAGAAGTAAAGACATTGTTTCATGTTTGCTGGCATAAGGGACACGATAAAAATAGATACGAGATCACAAACTATATGTGATGGTTTTCTCAGGAAATCAAAACAAGTAGTAATTTGAATTTTTAGCATTTTTTTGACACACCCCCCCCCCCAACAGTGTTGTGTTTCTTTGGGCATGGTGCAGAAAAAAGTATTAGCAATGCAATAAGGGCCATTATGAAAAGAAACTGCTTGTTGTGCAGTTCAAGCTCAGAGTTTCAGGAGGAGGAACCTATCAGGAAAAGAAAATCTCATATTGCAGGTCACATTAGCATAAGTTCTTTTGTAGAACATTTAAGTGCAAGTAATGTGGTGCAACTTAATATCAGAGTATTACTCAGAACATGGATGCTACTTGGAGATAATCTAAATCTCCACCCTAAACAGAAAGGTACCCTTCCTTCTCAGGAAATTTCAGTTAATCCAATGAATTAGGAGTCCAAGTACTTCTTGAGTGATTTGGGAATGTGATTTCTTTTAAGGATTTGAAATATGCTTGTTTTCTTGCTTGTTTTCAATCATTGTAGTATATCACTCATGTATTTATTAGGATAAATCTATGTTTCCATTGTATTTGTGTATGTAAAGGCATACATTTTTACAATTACATTATATTATTACAAACACGCTTCTTTTTTGCATTTTTTAACCTTTATAAGAATAATCAAAATAATTGACTAGTACTTGACATCATGTCATATTCTAATTATTCCCTTGTGTTGTTTTACTGTGTTTTATGTTCAAAATAAATAATATAATCCCTTGTAAGAGACACGATAAGGAAGAGGAAAAAACCTTGTCTTACAAAGATGAGAAAAACGATTAGGTCAAAAAAGGGAAAGCACTGGCAATGTTAATTCACAGCAGCCTGCTGAAAACGGGATTGGAATCATTAGCTCACTCTACCGAGGTCACAAGATTGCCATTCTATGACATAAATTTCAATTAATATAGACAGTGTCTCAACATGAAAGTAGCAGTTGACCTGAGCTGAACCCAAGTTAGACGAGAAGCTCATTACCAATAACAGTTAGCAAACAGGAATTATCCTGCAAGTGCAAACTGAAAAGCAAAGTTACATACCTTCAGAGCACTGAGCAAACATGTCATTCTGCTGGTAGCTCTCTAGGTAGAATATGTGAATACTCAAAGATAGCGGTTGTGGAATGCTTTGTTCTCATCTCACTGCAAAAGCAACCTACTGAGAAAACCACAGTAAAAACCAACACCATTCCGATGCAATTTCTAGTGCTGTCTACAAAAAATTTGGGATCTTTTCTGAACACAAATCCTAAAAGTGTTGATCCAGTGCCTTTCAAGTTAAACTCAAGATTCCCACTGACTTCAGAGAGTCTGGATTGGGTTTAAATTTCTTATTTGCTCGGGGAAGCATTAGTACTGTCAAAATAACTTTCATCAGTTGTAGCAGTGCTACATATCAAGGTGCCGCGATTAGATCACTGGTCGGCCTGGACCAGGGAAGAGACAGATAACACACATGGTGTGAGTGCCAACTCCGTCCTTTATTGCGCAGTTAATTCCTTTTATACTAACAACGGTAGGTGGGATTACTGATATGTCATAGGGAGGCGACGACTAGCCTTCTACCTTTCCGTGACATCGCGAGATCTTCCGAACGGTGTTCCCTACATCTCCCCCTCCTCATGTCCAACTAGCTCCCATTGGTTACACACACTATTCATGCACTGTCCACGCGTCCAGTTGCACTCAATGATTGGCTGCATCAACACTGCACACGCGCATAAACATAAAATATAATTGGTCATACTAACTAAACATACGAGACTTATCTCAGTCTAATTGGTCAAGATAAACTGCCAAATTGAGGTTGTTTGTGCCAAGTTCTCTTTATCGTGGAATATGCACCTGTGTTTTTCTAATTGGTATCTTTCTTATTTTTGTCTTCTTGTTTATTCTGTTCAAGGCCTTCTAAAGGCGTCTGGAATGCTCTTGTGACCGTTAGCTAAATATGTTCCCACAACAATTCCCCCTCCCTTTTTCTATTAGAAGAGTATTAGCAGATCTAGTCACCACCATCCGCGAACTCAGCCCAGCAATCGGTAGGTGCCAGCTTTACGTGGGCGTCCCCACAGAGGCAACGATGGCCTTGCTGTACACCAGCCCGATGCTCTTCGGAAAATCCCGGTATTTGTACATTTGCAGAGGAACAGATTTCAGCACACGTGGCCAACGGGTGCTAAAATTTGCCTCAGTTGAAACATAGGGAGCCTATGGCACATGCGGTCGCTGGCCAGACGTGCCGCACGAGTCATAGCCATCGTGTCTATTGGTTCACGGGCTTTGTGATGTGGTTGCAGTGCACAGAGAATCTTGACCTGTTATGTTGGCTAAGGTGACCTACAAGATATATGAACACAATTAATTAAACACAGTAAAAGCAACATTATACCTAATAAAATACACAAGAATAAAAGAAACCCCGATTTTTAACAAAGATACAAACCAACTCCTAAGTCCCCATCCCGCAGCTAAATGTTCTAAGCCGAAATGACAGTTTTCTTAATTGCTATAAAGGTCTTGCAGCGCCTTCTTGCTTCTGCAGTTCTGTTATCTTGTTTATTAATTGCTCCAGCGTCAGAAATTCGTAGCAGATACCCAAGACATCACAAGCCAGGAAAGGATAACAGCAATCTGTAAAGAAAAACACTCAAACACTACAAGGTTAGGGCAGGACGAACCATGCGACTAAGGACCCATTTCAGTAGCCCTTCAGGTATCTGTACACAGGCGTACCCCCGCCTGAGGCAACGCAGCTCAAATGGTCCGTCCCATTGGCGTGTCTGGGGATCACGCACACGGACCAACAGGGCCTTTCTCTTCCGTAGCCGTAAAATGTCGTTGCGCCGTCATCTGGTCCAGGTCCCCCCGAATTGTCTGATTTAATGAAGTTAACGCAGTTAACAGGAGACGCTGTGCACGGAGAACAGGTGAATTATCCCGTAAGCAGGAGGGCTCTGCCTGGTCCCCCTCCCTAAGACGATCTAGCAGGGTCTTTAAGGTTCGATGTGCTCGTTCTACAATGGTCTGGCCGGTGCTGTTATAAGGTGTGCCATGTACAAGGGCTATACCCCAGATTGCACAAAATCGTTTCACCTTTTCCGCAGTATAAGCTGTACCATTATTCGTCTTGATCTGTCGTGGAATCCCCAGTTGGGCTATGCAAGCACGCCAGTGTTGTACAACCGCCAAGCTATTCTGCTTCCTGTGCGCTGTAGTGAGAATATATTTACTATAGGTGTCTACGGTAACATGCAAATACTGTAGTGGCTTAAAGGGAGCGTACTCTGGTCCACTCATGTTGACTGCGGGCTACTTATGCTAACTCTAAATAATCAGGCTCAAAGAAATGTTCCCCCATTTTCTATGAAATCTCCCACAATTTCCCCTTTTTTTTTTTTTCCATGCAAGATTCCCTTTATTTCACAAAAGAATCCAACTTATATATGTTTCAACAAAGATCCAGAAAGTACTAACGACTCACAGCCAATACTACTAGCACAGGAGGGCATATCTGACCCAGCTGGGATGTTTGCCAGTCCTCAGAACAGTTAAAGATAAAAACATTCCATAGACATACTCGTGACTGTCTTCAGCCACATCTTCCCAGGCCTACACAAGGCCATCCTCCAACCTGACCTTGTAAAACTAGTTCTTCAAGGCTTGGCAAACATGCAGCACAACAAATTCTAACGGTCACTCTTGAAAACAAATGCCAGGTGTTCCGAGCTGCTCCCACATCGCCCCCTTTTTTGTTTAGGAACATCAGATTCACGAGGAAGGCAGCGAGGACTCTAGCTTCGAACTGATGCAATCCTCGTACTGCTCCTCAGGTGATTCTGATTGCTGCAAACACACAAATGATTAATAATTCTCCAATAGCAATATAAATTCAGATACACAAATTTAAACCTTCAAATCATATTTTTGGATTTAAGCATTCAACAGTATTAGACAATTCTTTGAAAAACACCTTATTCTGCTAATTTCGTATATTTCCCATTTGATCTTGTAATATCTGTGCAAGGTCTTAGGTCTCTCCTGCAATATTAGTAGCAAATGCACCTTGCAAATGTGCCTTCACCTAATTCCAATCACATACACTTTCATTCCCTTGTAAAGGAGTTACACAGAGTCCTTGTTTTTGAAATTCCCAATTGCAATGTAATTTCATTCTATTTTATAATGCATTTTGTCTATGTGATGGGTTGATCCTGGCTGAACACCAGTTACCTACCATAGCTATCCTATCACTCTCTCCTCCACAGCTGGACAGGGGAACGGGAAATGAGGTTTTGCGGTTAGTTCATCACACATTGTCTCTGTCACTTCATCCTCCTCAGTGGCAGCACTCATCACACTCTTCCCCTGTTCCAGTGTGGGATCTCTCCCACGGGAGACAGTCCTCCACGAAGATCTTCAGCATGGGTCCCCTCCACAGCGTGCAGTCCTTCAGGAGCACACTGCTCCAGTGTGGACCTCCATAGACCGCAGGGGAATGACCCGTCTCACCATGGTCTTCCCCACGGGCTGCAGGGGAATCTCTGCTCCGGTGCCTGGAGCATCTCCTCCCCCTCCTTTTTCACTGACCTTGGTGTCTGCAGGGTTATTTGTCTTACATGTTCTCACTCTTCAGCTGCCATGTCTGTGTGTTCCGCAACCGCATCTCTCTTCCCCCTCTCCAGCTGTTTGTTTTCATTAATTTTTTTTCTTTCTATCTCTTCCTCTCTCTCTCTTTTTTTAAAATTATTTTTATGCAAGCCAAGTTACATGAAATGCTTTTGCAATCATACGTTCAACTATTTTATGATACGTAGTACAATCATTACAACTGCTAATATTACAATTAAAATAACTAAGCCATGCATAAGCAAATCTTTTAATCATCCCGTAATTCCCAAAGTTGTTAGCCATCCAGTTAAACCTGTGTCAGTTATCGTGAGCCTTTTACTGTGAATCATATTAATATTGGGTGTTAGTAACGTAAGTCGTCCGAGGCTACATGGCCTCCTGTTAAGTTTCGATGGAATTCCTCTCCCACGCTCTATTCCCACAAATTAAAAACATCCGCGTAGGTAAAGCAGCTGGAATAGAAAAAAGAGTGTGATATTCTGGAATAGATATAGTTAAACCAAGCTGTAGCATTTCTATATACAGGCAAAATAGCATTTATATTCTGACCCTTTCCAGTGGTGTTATGGGTGTAATTAAACATCACACAGGGATTCATGATGACTGATCCTAAGAACTCTAACTCTTGAGGTTCTTGCATTTCTTGAGGCAGGTGTGCATACAACAGGAAAAGTAAACATGGTATCTCCTTGCTGTAGAGCTTTTTCTCGACAGCGTTGCATCAAACTATGTGTATTTTTTCCCAAATTATTAAGTGAATCGTCATGGATTAGACAGAGGCACAGAGTTAGAGGGAGTAGCAGGAGAAGGAGATACAGGCAGTGCAGCAAAGCCAGGTTCCGTTGTAAGTTCTGCAGACCCTGGAGAGGGAGTACCAGGCGATTGGGGTGGGGGGGTGGGGGCCGCCGGCGGCACGGCGGCGGTCCCGGCCGCGCAGAGGCCGTGGGAGGCAGCGGCGGGATGGCCGCGGCAGGCAGCGGCGGAGGTAATGAGGGATATAAATCCAGCTCTTTTTCAGAGTCCACCCTGCCTGATACAAAAGAATTATTATCGGAATCAGAATGCTGCTCGTTAGCGGCCTGCTTACAGACTGCCTCCTCAAAAGCAGTATCAGGCTGTACCCGCCTGCAAAACTTGTTGCAAGGCCGCCACTGCCGGACGCGCTTCCCGGTGTTGGTCTCTCTCCAGTACCTGGCGTATCATGTTACCTAGGGACGAACCCGCTGGCAAATGAGAGACAAGCGCTGCGCTCTGTGGGTTAGCTTGAGCCCTAGCACATTCAAGCACAATCGCCTCTTTAGCCGCCTCCGGGAGGTTTGCCGCCTACACAGCAAGCTGAAGCCGATCTAAAAAGGCAGTAAACCTCTCGGCAATCCCCTGCGGAACTTTCACGCAAGGGGGGGGTCCGCTCTATCCATGGCAGCGAGACGCCCAAGTGCGGCCAAGGCAGTTGTTGCAAGTGCCGTAAAGTCACGCCCGCGTATGCCCTGTGCCTGTGCCTGAGGCGTTGCAAACCGTCCCTCCCCATGAGCTGCCGAAGCACCCGCCGCAACTCCTCTCGTGGATACTGGGGGGGGGGGGGGGGGGGGGGGGGGGGGGGGGGGGGGCGCATCAGGTCCCGCTGGTGCCGCCTCTGCAGGAAAAACCTCCGTCTCCGCCGCACCCTCCGTGCCCATGTCCGCGATCAAAGACGGCCCACTCTGCGAGCCCCGCTCCACGGCCGCCCGCTCCGTCTGAGTCTGACTCACTGTCCCCGAGGGCGCTGTCTCCCGCTGCACCCGCAGACGCAGCAGCTCGCGCCGCCAACCAGCACGCCTCAGCCTCCCGTCCCGCCGCGACCACCTGCTCCACCTTCCCCCAACTCTGCGATCGTTCAGCAGCTCCGCGCTCGGATCGGAGCAAGGACTCCCGAATCTCTCCCCAATTTGGGGGGCTCAAAACTTATCTAGGAAACTCAATGTCCCCCCGGCGCAGCATCCATTGGATGCATTCGCCCGTGGGGCCCCTCCTAATCGAACCGCGGGCACCCACCTCATAAGCTAACACCTTTAATACCTTAATCGCTTGCGCAAGCCCCATCGTCGCCTGTGCGGCCGATCACGTCGGGGTCACCACTATGTAGCAGTGCTACATATCAAGGTGCCGCGATTAGATCACTGGTCGGCCTGGACCAGGGAAGAGACAGATAACACACATGGTGTGAGTGCCAACTCCGTCCTTTATTGCGCAGTTAATTCCTTTTATACTAACAACGGTAGGTGGGATTACTGATATGTCATAGGGAGGCGACGACTAGCCTTCTACCTTTCTGTGACATCGCGAGATCTTCCGAACGGTGTTCCCTACAATCAGTTTAAGCTGGATTAATGATACAGTAGTCATATTCCATAAAATCATAGAATAATCTTGGTTGGAAGGGACTTCTGGAGGTCATCTAGTTAAACCCCTGGCTCAAAGCAGGTCCAATGAGATGGAGTTGCTTAGGTCTTTGTCCAGCTGGGTTTTGAATATCTTTGAGGATGGAAATTCCACCTCTCTGGGCACCTGTTCCTGTGTTTCCAGTCAGAATTTCCTGTGTTGCAATTTGTGTCCATTGTCTCTTGTCTTATCGCTACATACCTCTGAAAAGAGTTTATGGTTGAAGACAGCGATAAAAACTTCCCTTATCCTTCTCCTCTTATAGCTGAACAAAGATGGTTCTCTAAATCCCTCTTCATCTTGGTGGCCCTCTGCTACACTTTCTCCAGTATGATGAAGAATTTACTTACCCAGGAAAGGTGACAGGAGGCTGCTTACATAGCTTAGATTTAAATACTTGTGGCTAGTATCTTGCCTGTTGCTGTGACATATAAAATGCTTTTTAACACAATTGAAAAACTCAGCTATGCAAAATAAAACATTACTACCTTTTGTGACTCTCCTGAACCTCTCTGGGTTGACACCTGTGCTACCATACACAGAAAGATGATGCATCCTCAACAAAGCACCCGGTTGCTTTCACTGAGGCTTAATGTCAAGTAAAAGCTGACTTCAGAAAGTAGAATAGGCAAAATGCTCATGAAATCACGTACACATCTTGGATCTGTGTTCCTGTAGATGTTAAACAAAACTTCTTGCAGCATACCATCCTATACATCTCAGAAGAGGGACAGGGCCACTATCCTGACAGACCCACATCTGCCTGATCCTGGGCAGTGCAGGAAACTTCTTTAGATGTTGGTAGTAGTTAGAGCAGTCTTAGAGCTACTTTTTCTTGGTTTTGGTTACCAGAAAGGGACTGTTGGAGTACTAGGTGCACCAAACTTACTCTCTCCCAACACTAGCACGTCTATCCATCAGCTAATTAAGAGAGCACTATGCTCACTCTTACTTCTCTGACACCCAGGGATTTTCCCAAATGAATAATTAGATCTGTTTATTGTTTTGCTTGAATGGAAGCTAATATTTAGCTGGTGTATCTCCTTATCTCTTTACCGCCTTAAAATACATACTATCTAATCAGGACTATGGCTTATGACTTTCCTTAACTGAGATACACAGAAAAAAAAAAAACATCCCCATAAGCGTATGCTTCTAGAGCTCCTTACATAATATCTTCATTAAAATGCCAATCACAGGGTTCTGCTAAGAGCCAGGTCAGACTGTGATCAGCTTTTTAGGCCATATTCACTTTTGGACTTCTTGCCTGAGAAATTCCACAGGTTCACATGCTTGATTATGCGATTATTTTCTTGAATTCATTAAAAAACTCCCCCCATGCTCAGTTTACAGCCCCAAAGCTGATCTTCCTCATAATTTATATTCTGATAGTAAAAGGTTTAGAAACAGAAATCTCCATTTTTCTCTTAAAAACGTTGGTTGTTAATGGAAATTCTCTAATATTTTGTGTTTTGCTTTGGGAAGACCAGCAGAGGGTGCCTGAGCTAGACAGCAAACCCCATGCCAGATTTGTGCTGGAATTGTTAACAATATGAGTGTAAAAAAAGAAATAAACTTTAATTTAGTTCTCTATTAAAACCAAAGAGGAATACATTAATGAAAATGAAGGGAAACTAACTGTCTTAGGAAAACTGCGCTATTAACAGGCTGTCAAAAAAGTCGGACTAAAATTAAGGAAAAAAAATAATTTGGGGATTAGGAAAGGAATTTTATTTACCTGATTCTGTCATTGGCTAACAGCTACTAAAGGACTGGTTCCCTGAAGTATCTTTTCATGTGTTTTGGGAGATATTCCCTCCATAAGCTACTCCCTAAGCTACCTCTGTGTAAGGAGACGGAGGAAGAGAAAATCTTTCAGTGCAGGATTCAGAACAGGTTCCTAATTTATGTTCCCTGGCCACCCCCACGATGGACGTTGTTTCTGCTGACTATAGCAGGTGCTCAGGGAGACGAAGCTCTGCAGAATCAGCCTTTTGGACACCAGCTTTTCCTCCTCCTGTCCCTCACTTAATATTAAATGTTGCAAGAGAGAAAGTTTTCACTAGTTCCCTGCATGAGTAGTTTTTTCAGCACTAGTGCAATGAGAGAGCCCACGCAGAAAGAAACCTTTCTAGCTTCATCACAACAGATTTAAATCAAATAAATATTGTTTTATATATCTAGATAGGTATTTGGAAAATTCCAGATGTGCAAAGGGGGCGCAAATCTTTCCATTGTCTTTGGTGACCTTGAAACCCAGCCCAGGATAATAGATGCAGATCAGGGATCTAAGAATCAAAATGTAAATATCAATGAAAATGTCTGCCTCTTCTTCACCATCAGAAGAGGTTTGTTCCATATCGAGAAAGCAAGAAAGCTTTTTTTTTTAAAGAAAAACATGAAATACTTGCTTTCCCTCACTTATCCAGATATGATCTATTCGTATGACATTGTATGTTCAGATATGTTCTAGCCTTACCTATAGCTATTTTTCTGAGGAAAAGTCCTTTATATATTTGTATCTTGACTTCTTCTAATATTTCATGTGAATAATCATAAAGAATTACATAGTACTAACGTCACACAAGCAAAATGGCATTATCATCAAATGGAGTTTTGTTCAATTCACCTGAAGGTGTTCTGTATTTCTGTTATTTATATAAACACAGGTGATTTAGTCATACTCCTTAATGTAAACTAAAGAAAGTGTGTTATGAAAAGGAAATGGATAGTACAACTTAAGGACTCTGGGTTTCATCACTGTCCCATGATACTAAACAAATCTTACCATCATATAAATGGCCCATCTCCTGCAGAAAAGGTTGGAGTTTTTCTGGATTTCTCTTTTTATTATTTCTCTGAGTAAATGTGCTTTTAATGTCAATAAACAGGAAGCAAAGTCAAAGCAGTGTGGTCTAGAGGAATGAGCAGAGCTCAGGCAGGCAGTCCTGAATAAAATTCACCCTTATGTGAAGGGCACATCAGAACATGTAAGTCACATTCAAATATCCAGTTAGGTCAGCAAGGGAGACTTGATGTGCAGCAGCTCTTTGTCTGGAGGCAAATGTTGTCCTTTAAAGAGTAACATGCCCCTTTTAAACAGATACAGTTAATGTAGGTGTCAGTAAAAGCATGCCGAGCACTTTGCAAAAAAAAGCAAAGCCAAGCAGTTTATAATCTAATTGAAAAGTCATGGATGTGAAATTTGGAAGAAGGGCAGGGCCGAGTGTAGCTGCAGGTGGCTGGGATCACTGCAGAGTTTTACAGCTTCCAACACAAGTGTGGCACTGAGTGGAGGGTAGAAAATGGCTCTCACTTCTTATATTGAGGAAATCCTTCCCAGGGGATGCCACAAAATGTCACTGACCGACAACCAGGAGTCATCTACTTCTGTGTCTGAAGATGCTTCCTGTATTTGTCCTGGCTGTCTGAATAAGAATTGTCTTGCCTCTGTGTATTTTTATATTACTATTTTGTGTTCTTCTGTGGTGCTCTGTTGTTATGTGATGTTTTTCTATATATCTTTTTTCTGAGGGAGGAAACAGTGAGCTGTAGGAAGGGGCGAGGAGGACAGAATGATTTACCCACAGTTACACCACTTCAACGTAGGGTTTTCTTAACTGAACAGTTGCAAAGACTTGTGTAACCATCTCTGCCATGTCTTTTTTAGTAAGTAAAACAATCTGTGGACTTTCTAGTCCTGAGACCAACTGGCCTGACCTGGCTTGTGTCTGTAGCTGATGCCCGTCAGACATATGCCACATTCCCTGGGACAGTGTTTGTGGGCAAAGCCTTACCATGAACCACGATAAGAGTTTAAAAGTATGGATGATCAGGTGCCAGTGTATGACTCCACTCCTTGGCCCTGTTTGACTTACTGGTATAGATGTAGCTTACTCTGGCAAGCAATTTCTCTGGCTTACTTTCTATTGCTTGGGAACAGGTTGTACTAAACTGTAATGCAGTGGCCAGGAAGGCAGTACCAACAGTTTTATTTACTGTTTTAAAAATGGATAGATGACACAGTAGTTCAACTTGCTCTAATTGGAACTAGACTTGAAGTTTTAAATTGATGGGAGCTCACACTCAAAATCTTAACTAAAAAGACTGAAATGAAATGGATGTAAGTAAAATTAAGGAAAGATTTGAAGGAAGAAAAGATGGAGGTTATTTCATTCAAGTCTCTCTTTAAGTGGCCTGAGTAAGGATGCAGGCAGAAGGCGCTATGTGTGAAAAAACATGAAGATGGAACAACATGCTAAAAGCTGAAATGAGAAGAGATTAGGGTAGCTAGGAATGCAGAGGCTTAAGTGCACTAAAACTCAGAGGCTTGAACTCAAGAAGATAATTCTGATGCAGAAAACAGACAGCTTGTGGTCTTTGTAAGCAATAGGAAAAATTTCACTGACATAGTGACAGCAGAATTGTACCTCAAATTAGTGTCAGATCAAAATGATTCCCACATTTAAAAGGCTCAAATGGATGTCCCTTACCTAGGATAAATTTTTAAGTTTTCAGTAAATAAAAGTACAAGAGAGGCAACATTTTCTTAAATAATAATTTGCAGTTAAACCAGATATAAATAAAAACTATAGAAAGAAGGTATGTATGCACTGCCCGATCAGATTTATGTAAGAAGTATTTTTGGCACTCTGTTACATTTACATGGGACTGTCTTTGCCTGGATGTGTGTTTGTTCATCTCCTTTTCTAGCAACACTAAACCATATGGCATAGGTAACGTTCTGAAGCAGATAGCATGGAGTCATGGCCTTACTTCACTTGCACTCATTTTATAGCATGTTCTCCCTAAAATTTTGTTTTCCTAAACAAAGCAAAGAGCTTTTCTCCTTAGAAGCTGTTCTGTTTTGCTCACAGTGGAAGAGGAAAAACAGGAAAATGGAATGTAGTGCTGCTCTACCTATTGCTATTCATTTTAATGTTATTGTACCTGCATAAATAATTTAGGGAAGGAAGAGCATTTTTCAAATCTATGTTTTACACAGACACTGAAATAAGCTCAGATAATTGCACTGGAGCTTTATTTACTCTAATATGGATCAAAGAAAGTGCATCACAGTACTGTGGAAAATATTCACACCTGTGCTCTCACAGTTTTATTACCAGGGCTGGCATCAAGTCATCTAAGCCCCCCTTGTGAACATTCAAAGAGGAAGCACTTCAACCAGAAATCTGAAAATTTTATAGAATCACAGAATCACAGAACAGTTTGGGTTGGAAGGGACCTTAAAGATCATCTAGTTCCAACCCCCCTGCCATGGGCAGAGACACCTTCCACTAGCCCAGGTTGCTCAAAGCCCCATCCAACCTGGCCTTGAACACTTCCAGGGATGGGGCAGCCACAGCCTCTCTGGGCAGAACCTCTGTTCCAGTGCCTCACCACCCTCACAGTGAAGAACTTCTTCCTTATACCCAAACTAAATCTACCGACTCAGTTTAAAACCATTCCCCCTTGTCCTGTCACTACAGGCCCTGGTAAAAAGTCTGTCTCCGTGTTTCTTATAAGCCCCCTTTATATATTAAAAGGCCATAATAAGGTCTCCCCAGCACCTTCTCTTCTCCAGGCTGAACAACCACAACTCTCTCAGCCTTTCTTCACAGGAGAGGTGCTCCAGCCCTCTAACCATTTTCACTGCCCTGCTCTGAACTGCTCTGACAGGTCCATGTCTTTTTTGTGCTGGGTGCCCCAAAGCTGGACACAGTACTTCTGGTGGGGTCTCACCAGAGCAGAGTAGAGGGGGAGAATGTGGGCTGCAAGTGCACATTGCTGGCTCATGTCCACTTTTTCATCCACCAGTATCCCCAAGTCTTGCTCCACAGGACAGCTCTCAATCCATTCATCCCCCAGTTCCACTGTGCTATTGCACTTTTGCACAAGGTCTTCTCAATACTGCAGAACTGGAGAAAAAAAATAATATATAGAAACAGCAATCTAATCAAACATTTATTTCTGCCTTATTGCCTTGGAGACAGAATGCAGCTTATCTTGCTTTTATTTACATTAAGTGTGTCAGTATAATTTGTGTAACTCTTTAAGAATTAAGGCACATTATCATGTTATGTGCTGAGTTTAATTGATCTGTTATCTGCTGCCACAGAGTCAACAGGGGAACCTCAGCAAGCTTCACAGCAGGGTGTGGAGCAAGACTGTGACCTACCACATTGGGAACTATTTCTCATGTTGTTTTCAGAGCCTTGCACTTCAGCTTTACATTGGCTCTTGCATTTCACAGCCTCAGTTAAGTATAGATATCAGAATATGTTTGCTGAACTCCAAAGTGCAGTCTGCCTCAATCACAGGACAAAGTGCAACAGAACTGTCACTCATTCTGTTGATGTTCAGGTTGACTTTGGTTGACTTTTAAAAACTGTTAGCAGTAATGGCCTCTTCAGAAAGTGAAAATTAGCTTCTCATGGAAACTAAGTTCAGGCATTAGGACGAGAAATATTTTTGGTTTTCCTCGGGAATTCAGATGTTGGTCAAATCCAAGGGCTTTGTTATGTGATCCTTTAAGAGATGTTTCACTTTGCTTTGGTACTTTGACAAACAGCTCTTCTCTAAGTAGCTGCTGGCTCTGAAGCAACAAAAAGAGCGTATGTTACTGTCAACACTCAAAGTTGTACTTGCAGCAAGGAAAGTCAGAGCACTGCTGGCCATCAAGGTTGGACTGGAAGTGGCAACCCTGGACTCCTATCAATCTTTCGCCAATTGCTTTGGGATTGAGAAGAAATCTCACAGTCTGGCATGATTTGGATGGTTTACAGCAGCCATATGTAAAAGCTGCAGCCTGTGGTAGCTTTACTGCTTTTTAGCTGGTGGGGATCTCAAAAGAAATCTTTTTAATAGAGTCAGGTGTGTATGATTAGGATAATTCCTTAAGTATATTTATCTATCATTAAGATAATACTAATGAGATGAGCGTTTTTACTTTTTATAAGTTGGAAAACAGCAAGAATGGACACTACCTTGTAAAGGACCTTGTAACTTTTTCCAGTGCTCTCCTTCCCATGCTCAGCCTGACACTGAGCATGCCTTCATGCACGGAGCAGGCACTTCATGCCTATCTTTGTTGTCCTGGGGATAGGCAGTAAAATCCCCACTGATGGTGACTGTGCAGCTGTACAAATGCACAAGAACTCCGTAACTGAACCTTTTTTTTTAACAGAAGTCTATTTTACTCAGTTTTGTTGTAAAAGAAGGGTTGAAGCACAGAGTTAACAGAATAAATTGTCACCATACATCAATCACAGGATGCTGGGACCTCGTGAGCTTCTCCTACGCATCCTTTCTGTGCTCAGCCCAAGCTGCTGCATACCTGTCTCTTTGGGGATAGCCAGGAAAATCCCCACTGGGAATATACTGTGCAGGTACAGTGTACGTCCTCTTCCAACTTCGTACTGCCTGTTCTGGTGTGTTGTGGTGCAAAGCTCCACAATCGTGTGTGTACCACCTGCACTTAGCACAAGGAGGAAATAAGACCCAGAAAATACTTTCAATTACTTGCTATTTATTTATATATGTTTTGTATGGCATTAAGTTTCCATTACGCTATACATAGGACTAACACAAAATAAATAGTTCTCAACTCAGTAAAACAGGAGAAAACAGGGAAATATAAAGAATAGCTGTAACCTATAGCTGTATAACTGTGAAGTCATAGTTCCTGTGATAGTCTTCCTTCATAACCTCCAAAGGCCTGTTTCTATTCTAAAACACCACAACTATTTAATTAACGATTGGTTTGGACACAGTTGAGGATTGGTGCTATTTACAGAAACAAAGTATATTGGCGGTGCATTTTTATTTTTCTGTCACCTTTCCCTTGCTGTATGAATTACGTTCTGACTGATTTTTCAGCAAGTCAGTCAGATCCTTAAAGGTAGACCATGGCTGTATTTTGCCTCAGAAAGCTGCAATGCAAATTTTGTGGCGATTCAGGAGTTGATTCATGAATCCTTTGGTCATCGGTGGAGCTGGGACAGACCAGGCAGCTGCGTGTGGTAAACATGGCCATCCCGTGCTAAGTCTGCTGAGAGATGAAGGGCCTTAGCCTGTGAGATTTTGGGAACAGGCTGTGTCCCCCTTTCTGAACAACTATGCAGCTCTGCTTGCAGTTGTGTCAAGTGTCTGGCAAGGAAGCAGGGATTATTACGGGTTCCCCTTTCCTATCTGTACCTCCTGCTGTGAAAGACGGAAACATCAAGGTAGTAAGAACAGCGTTTTTTGCCTCTGCACATAAACACTAGCAAATCTATGGTGAAGAGCTGTAGATGAGAGCGATGTGATGTCCAGAAATGCCGCAACCCCTGCCTTTTTAGCACCTGTGGGTATCCAGCACCACGAATTTTGGAGCCCAGCGTTTAAACCCAAGGTCTGGAACGTGGGCCAGAGCGGCCGTATGTGAGAACTGGGTTTGCCTCGGCAGGCAGCGCAGCGGCAGGCACGTCCAAGGGCAGCATTACTGCAGGAACCCGGGCGGGAAAGGCTTCCACACCGCGACAGGGATGCAGCAGTACGGTCTGTGAGAGGGCCGGGGAGCTCCAGCGGGGAGAGGAATCGCCGGTGTCCCCGAGGGCCAGCCGTGAGGCTCTCCTCAGTTAGACGGGCGCTGCCTTTTCATCTCCAAACACCGATTTTTGATCTCCAAACACCGAAGCCAAACCGCCCTGGACACCCGCCAGCGCCCGAGGACGTGCCGCGTTGTTTACGAGCAGGAAAAGGCCGGGCAGCCCTCCTCTCCCCTCGGGGGGGGGCACGTCGAGGAGGCAAAATAAAAAAAAACAGGGCCCCGCTCCCAGAAACCGACCTTCACCCCCCCTGTCACATGCACGGCTTCTCCCCCACAAACCCAGCGCTTTATCGCCCCAGCCTTGACTGCGCCAGCCCCCCGGGGCCGCATTACCCACCGGTCCCGGCCGCCGCGGGGTTGCCGCCGGGGACCGCCTCAGGGCCGGGGCGGGGGGGGGGCTGAACGTGTGGCAGGCAGCGGTACGGAGCGAAGCCGCCCAGCGGGGGAAAAGGGGTGGAAGGGGAAGCGGGAGGCGGGGAGGAGGCCGGCGTTGCGCTGCCGTGGGGCAGGCGCTGGCTTCAGGCAACGGGGGCGGCTCCCGCCGCTTCGCGGCCCTGATAAAGGGGCACGGCGGGCCGCGGGCGGCGGCGGCAGCGGCGGCGGGAGGCCATGGCGTGGGGCTGCGCGCTGTGCCTGGCGCTGGCGGGCGGTGCCCTCCTGGCCCTGCTGGTGCAGCTGCTCCGCTGGCTGCGGGCCGACGGCGACCTCACGCTGCTGTGGGCCGAGTGGCGGGGGAAGAAGCCAGGTAAAACCGCCCGCCAGCAGCCGCCGACCGCTGGGAGGGGAGCGGGGGGCGGGTTGGTGGTGGGCGCGGTGTGGCCGGGGACGGGTGTGGGGCCCTCCGTGAGGGGAAAGGGGATGGCGGCGTGTGGGGAGGAGAGGGCTCCCCAGGGACCGGGCTGCAGTCGCCTCAGCTCGGTGGAACCAACCCCCGGCAGCTGCCCCAGGGGTTTGTCCATAAAAATAACCCCCCAAAGCGTAATTTTCCCGCCCTTATCCAGCGAGGCGTGTGGTGCCCCTCACGCCAATGAAGTAGCTCTCTAAAAGCAGCTTCGCAGCTACAGGGAGTTCCAGCAGATCTGTGGCGAGGGCTGGCTCGTTTGGCCCAAAAATGGTTGTTTTGCACCGTTTCTGGGCAGATAATCCGGTTCTGGCATCGGCATGCGGAGTAACCGAGGCTGCCTGGGGAGCGCGTGGTTCAGGGCCAGTGTCGAAGGAAGGGTTGGTAAGAAAAGAGGATGCTTGGCGCCTGTGGCCAGGATGAGTTGCTTTGTAGTCAGTTTAGCTTCTGTTTCAGTTTGTTTTGACATCTTCAAGCAGATCTCGGTTTCACAGTAGTGCTGAAAGTGTTTACAGTGAAGTAAACATGAATATTAATGTTTGGATTAAATGGGTTTCCTCTTCTGAAGGGCATAAGGGAACACCACACAATTGCTCTCTGTGGCTTTACACTGCTTTTTTGTAAGGTGCTGCTTTTGACACCTGTGGGTACAAAAGTTCAATAAAATGCTGTCAGGGATTTTCAATTCTTGCTCGTGTTGACCTTTCTAATCTGACTGTAATTCTGCCTTCTTCTGGACAAAGATCTTTAAATATCATAGGTTTTATTTGCTTAGTAGAGACTTTTGATCAGGAAAGCCACAAATCTCTGAATATCCCCCCTCAGCTTAGCCAGCACTGGTGATTTGGGGCTGCTGAGAGACATGTTGGGCACTGGTGGTTGAGGCAACAGTGGGAAGCTGGTTGCACCTCATCCATTGGGGGAAGCAGCTGATCTGAAAGAAGATGGGACAAGGGACACTATAAGCCTGTCCCATCTGTGAAATGAAATTGGATGTAAGGTTGAGATCTGGAGATAAGACTGTATGGAATGAAGGCAGATCGGGAATGTGTGCTTGGGGGAGAACAGTGGGGTAAGGGTTTGGGCTTGAGACCATGATTCAGTTGGGATGGTGGCACAGGTGAAGGCTGGCATTAGGAAGGGCTTGAGAGAACAGTACGACAAACTTGTTGAGACACCTCTGTCTTCCGCTTTCAGTAGAAGCTTACTGCTAAAGTGCTAGTCCATGTAATGGACAAGAGAACAGAAAAGCATGCACGAGTAATAAAGCTCTAAGAAATACTAAATTTAAATGTGTGTGAGGAATCTTCTGTAACTCTTTGAATATGCAGCCCAAAGTTTTATAGTAACTCCATCAGGTTGTTCCCTTACTATAAGAAAACTACAAAAAAAGCTTCGTGTGTGGACTTTGCAAAGATCACAGAAAGACTCAGGGCAGAGAAACAAGATAAATCTTGACTAATACAAACAGAATTGAAGCTGTGTCCTGAGGGATCTATGTGCAATGCACATCAAGATGTAGGAGCTCTCAGGTAGACATAGTGTTATTTGAATGTAGCCTTCAGTCTTATTGGAAGCCTGGAAACCTTTTAACTAGTCTCTAAAAGTTCCCATACAAAGAGCAATGTAGTCATTTTCTGATGTAGTTGTTTCAACATGTAATGTAGGAAGAATTGGGCAGAATTTTGTCAACATTCGCTCCTTTGCTCTGCGAAGAGGTAAGCTGTGTCTTACCCTACCCTGTCTCCCAGCCTCAGTGCTTGTAATTAACTAAAATATGTAGCTGAAATGGTAGCATTTTAAGTGGCATTTTGCTGATAGTTCAGCCATATATGTGTGGCATAGTGGTGCCACAGTGCTGATCCTAACTGTTCAGGTGGGAAAACAGAAGGGACAAACGCTACAAAAGATGTTTCTTTAAATATGTTCTCCCTTTTCTCTTCCTCTTCCCGATATTGTGCACATAATGTAGCATGCCTAGGTAAGTAACATGTGGATCCCATGGAAAAAACCCTTGATTTTTATTTAAAGCTGTTATTGGGGCTGTCACTCTTGCAGTTGTTATATTGTGTTATCACTTCTACAACACTATTATGGATGTCGAAGCTTTTGGAGATAAAAATATGAGAAAGCAGACTGATCTCGTATGTTTCCTTCTCTTGTGCTGTAAACTATAGTTATGAAGAAAGGCCTTAATATAGGTAAGACTGGTTCCATGTCAATGATTCAATTCTATAGGTTTAATTCACTTCTGGATTTTGTCCTTGGCAGGTGCTGGATTGCTTCCCATCTTCTAAATATTTGTGTGGTCAGGAGACAAGGGTTACTGCGTATCTGATGACTTTCCTCATGTGTTGTGTTTCATTAGCTGAACAGCAGTCACTCTAAAAGGTGTGCTTTTCACAGGCAGTATAATATCAAGCTAAGGAGGATCCTTTTACATATGAAAGCCTATGTATCTGAAAGCCTACCTACTCTTAAAGCTGGGAACAATGGTATGATTCTTTAGGGCTGTGGGGAGGATGTTTTGCTTTAAAACTCCCCATACCAAATTTTTTTTCATGAATGAAATGACAAGGCAACCTTGTGCTACAGGAGCTATAAAATTTTGGAAAAAAGCCCTAAACAGCTACAAAAGCACTTCTTGGATTATTTGCAGTACTACTTTGTTCAACCTCTCGTTTGTTATGCCTTGTAACACAGTAGCTAATGGTTAGTAATAGTATAATCTGCTTTTATTTTTTAATTTGTCATGGTTAATTTTTAAACTTATTTCCAGTATCAACAGGACATTTATTCTAGAGCAAGCTGGTGGTTTGATACTTGTTCTACAACAGCATTTGAGCTAGGTTTTCCATTATGTTAACTCCCAGTAGCTCAGTGCTTGGTAACTATCAGCACTGGGGAATCAGTGGAAAATTTTCCTTATCTCAGTTAATTATTCTGTTCACAGAACAAGATCCTGAATAACTGCAGTGAAGCTGCCCAAGACAGGTTGAGAACAGGGAAACTGAGTAGTAGGAGGAAGCGGATTTGTTTTCAGTAGCAAGAGGAGATGAGTGTGGTAAGCAGGGTTGAAAGTATATCCATGTGTTGTTTTGTTCATGTAGTGTTTGTCTGCACGGGTTTTCTGCCAAAAAAAAATGTAATAGGAGAGATGAACCCCCATGTTTCTTGTGGTTAATTCAATGAATTGGTAATGTGCTAGAATAAAACTGTTGGAAGAGAGTGTCAATAAGATTTATAGATAGCAGCCATTTGGTATAATGATTAATACAGTGGTTATTCCTACAACTTCAGCAACACCTCTTTCCACCTCCCAAGTTCATAACCTTAGAATACATCTCTGCTTTGGAAAGTGACTGTTGTTGCTGTTGTTACTGTTTTTAAAAGCAAACAAAAACCCCCAAACAAACCCAAACCACCGAAGCTTGGTTTTAGGAGGGATTTTTCTTTGGCTAAAATACGGTCATCTTAAAAAAAGACAAATAATACTCACTGCCAGTCCCACAAACTCAAGCTGAGCTCTGATATTCAGTCTTGAGTGCTCTCTGCTCTTGTCTGAAGGGTAGAAGGTTTTGGTGCTGATCTCTTCATAGGATTTA
Source organism: Aquila chrysaetos chrysaetos (assembly GCF_900496995.4). NCBI lineage: Eukaryota > Metazoa > Chordata > Aves > Accipitriformes > Accipitridae > Aquila > Aquila chrysaetos. The sequence continues at coordinate 7,230,104 of NC_044005.1, read as the reverse complement.
TGTCATTAAGACTCTGAAAGTAGAAATTTGAAGCACAGTGTGGTGTAGAACCAGGAACTGATTACTGAAGTAAGCAGGAAGTAAAAGCAGTCCCAGCCACTGGCTGCAGTGAAAAAGAAATACTTTTGCTAAATTAAACGAGTGGCTAAGTTTCAGTGAGCTGAAAAATGCTATTCTGGCCTATTTCAGACTGGAACTGGCTCGGGAACTGCATTTGGCTCTGCTATTTGAATTATACCATGAAATCTTTCTTGGTTGGCTAGACATTGTTGGAATACTCTTCTGTACAAACCTGAGAAATAGAAGGAAGAGCTCCTGTCAGCAGTGCTCTGAGTACTTGAGTCAGATTTTCACTAAGACTAATCTTGAAGAACACATACAAATGTTAGGCCATGCTACGTTCTGGAAGGTGCTCTGATATTGGTGATCATTTGTCCTTAAATCATGTTCTGGAATTAAATGGGCGATTTTCATCCATCTGTTGTATTTGATGATTTTGGATATATGTCTGTACAGCTAAGCCTTTTCCCAGTACCCAGGTGTATCATGGAGTGGGAATAATTGCAAACAAGAGAGAACAGTCATATAAGCAGAGGAGTAAAAGGAGTGAGATGCTATTATTTTTACTACAGGTTAAAAAAGCATGCCTGGGCAGGAACTATGAGTACCTGGGAAATTCACACGTGAGCTTTCACGTTGGTAGCTCTGTGTACTGTACTCTGCCAATGCAGGAATTAACCTGCATCAGATACAAAACAGAGTGGATGAACACCCGTTTGGTTTGTAATGATTAGCTGTCTTTGTTCAGAGAATTCCCTTCTGTCGACAATTACTTAGGAACATTTTTGAGGTAGAACATTATTGGAAAGGTTTGCTTAGGCTTTTGTTTGGATTTGCAATACAGTAACTGTTTCCTGTCACTTCCAAGAATTCTCCCTTTTCCTCTGAAGCTCTTTTTGATGAAGTTAGTGGAAACGTTATGTGTGGATGGCTTGCAGAAATGCAGTCAAATTTCTTCCATCAGATAGATAATCAGTGTTTATTCAGATTAGCCTTGGAACAAAGTTCAAGTGGCAACAGAACAGCTATGAACAGTTTCACAACTGCACGTGACCAAAAAATAAGTCAGGATTTTGTAATAGCCAAAAAAATTGAGCATATTTCTTAAAAACAGTATCAGATTATACCCCTGCAGTGACTTAAATGACTTATCCTAGCATTGGCAATGTGTGAACTATGTTCTTGATTCTTTTGTTAGAAAATGAACTGCGTGGCAAGGTTGTCTGGGTGACAGGAGCTTCCAGTGGAATTGGAGAAGAATTGGCTTACCAGCTATCAAGGATAGGAGCCTTGCTTGCCATCTCAGCAAGAAGAGAGGATGAGCTGGAAAGAGTGAAGAAGAAATGCCTTCGTAAGTAAAACTTGCTACTTCAAGGAAGCAGTTGCACTCTTGCTGTGATGGAGTTGCCACAGAAATACTAACCCACATATCACAGGAATAAATTTCATTATGAAAGTAAACTTTATATATAGCTTCACTGTACGTTTGAAGATGGTATTTTCTTTTTGTGACTGAGAAGCCTTTGTATAGACTTGCATTATGAGTTCCTTCATAAGCCAATGTTACCTAAAAATCTCATTATCAGTTGCAAGTGGTCTTGTAAGATACTAGATTAAGAAAAGGAATAAATGCTGTGGAGAATGGAGGAAACAATCTGAGGGGTATGATCCTATTAAGAACCAAACCATGTAGCTGCATGCTACTAAGAAGTCTTCTTCCTTCAGGTTTGTGCATGTTACAGGCAGACTGACAACTGACTTTCCTCTTTGGAAAAGGAATGAATAGAAATGTTCAGAAAATTTGTTCTGAGCAAGTGGAAGAAAGAGGATCTCCTGTAGATCAAGAGGAACAAATGTGAAGTGGAATATTCAACTATTCCAGTTATCTTTCATACACCTGCTGAGTCAGTAGTCTGGCTTCATTCCTCCTGTTTTCTGGCTTGACAGCAAGCAGGATAGACAGTTAATTCGTGTTGATACATAGAAGTTTTGAACATGATTAACATGTCTTTTCAGACTATATATCCTCTGTACCTCAGTACACAGTATTTTATACTAAGTATATTATGACACTGACAGTTCATTCCTGGTAATGTTGACAGAATGTCCACAGTTTACTTGGAATGAGTGCTGGTGAATAAGGAAACATTTGTCTTGGATTAGCACCTAAGCATTTCTAGAAATCTAAAAGTTGCAGTGGGCTGCTATGAAAATCTGTCAAGGAGCTTCAAAAATGCACAACTCCTTATTTCTATTTTCTGATGCTTCAAAAAAGCAGTCGCTTAAATAGACATCTTCAAAAGGAAGCAAGGGACATAAGATGATAGTGTGGTTAAGTGGTAACCATGGCAGAATTCCAATGGTATATGATGCAATGTTTAGCAGTCAGTAAAACTATGCAACTGTATTTGCGTCTGTGGCTGTTTGTTGTCATTGCAAAACTGATAACACTAGGTAGGCTGGCAGGAGCCATAGTCCTGGATGTCCATTTTCAGGCAACGCTTTTATGAGAGTGTGATGTGCTAAGGAGTATTCAGAAAGATTATTTCAATTGGTGTGAACCAAGAGTACAGATTTATGTAAGAATTTCTGCCTCTGCCAACTTGAGGTAACCCTGTGAATGTCTTAGCTGTGGTATATACTAGCGTTAAAGTCTTATGTAGCCATGTGTTTTGCAAATATACACTGCTGGACTTTATTTTAACTATAGGTCAGATTAGTAGGAATATTGGAAACTCTTCAGGAGTATAGTTACTCCATATTTTCTGTTGCCAGTCTTGAAGTAGTGGAAGAGAGTAATTGGGCCCCCTACCCCTCTTACCCTTCTTTTCTCAAGGCTATATAAACCTAGCTTTCCACCCCTTTCCTTGATAATCATGTGTGCTAGACCCCCTAACCATCTTAGTGGCCCTATGCTATGCTATCTCCAGTTTATCAGTATTTGTCTTGAACTAGGGGGGTCCAAAATTGGACACAGTACTCTAGATGCAGTTTTTAAGTGCAGGCACTTAAAAGTCACTTCCCTCAGTCTGCTCTTGCTAGTGCAGTCCACTAGCATTTGTAATTGCCAGAGCTCATTGCTGACTTATGTTCAACTTGCTATTGTCCTTCCATCAGGACCTCAGCTCTTTTTTGGAGAGCTGGTACATAGCCATTTGGACATTTGCCGGCAGTACTGCATGGCATTATTCTGTCCCAGGTGTGAAATTCTGCATTTGACTTTGTTGAGCTTAATGAGGTTTGTCAGACCGTTCTTACAGCTTGTTAAGATGCCTCTGAATGGCAGTCCTCCCCTCCAGCATAGCAGCTGTTCCTTTGAACTTGATGTTGACTGAAGAATTGCTGAAAACCTATGTTTTGTCCCATAATCCGAGTCATTAATGAAGATATTAAAAGATACTGATCATGGAAGGATACCACTTCTAACTGGCCACCAGTTAGACTTTGAATGGTTGGTTGCTATTCTTTGGGCCTCGTGATCCAGACTGTTTTTCACTTGCATTGTAATCCACTCATCTAGACCCCTCATATTTCCCCAATATAGCTTCAAGGATGCTATGGAAGACAATATAGAAAGCTACATAGTCAAGGTAAACAACATCCACTGCCCTCCCCTTGTCCACAGAGCCAGTCATCTCATCACAAAAAACAATTAAGTTGGTCAAGCAGTATATGTCCATGCTAAATCTATGCTGGCTTTTCCCAGTCACTTTCTTGTCCTTCATGTACTTGGAAATTGCTTTCAGGAGAAATTGCCACATAATTTTCCCAAGGACTGAGGTTAGGCTGTGTGGCATTTGGTTTTCTCCAGTCACTGTGGAGCTACTCCACTTAACCAAGTACCTTCCAAAGATGAGTGCCATTGGTCAGTTCTTGTAAATCTTGGATGTATATATTGCCCTGCTTATATGTGCAGTTTGTCCCTAACTTGGTCTTCCTCTGATGTTGGTAGTATTTCTTTCCCCCAGAGTCTAGCCTCAGGAGTGCGGGAGACCTGAGAGGAGATCTTGCCAGTGAAGATTAAGGCAAGGAAGGCAATGAGTACCTCATGTTTTTCTGTGCGCTTCGTCACTTCGTCGCCATCCCTATTCAGCAGTGAGCTCACTCTGTCTTTGGTCTTCCTTTTGTTGGTGCTGTACCTGTGAAGCCCTTGTTGCCTTTCACATTCCTCACCAGTTTCGAATCTGTCTGAGCGTTGATCTTCCTGATTCCATCCCCGCATGCTTGGGCAGTGGGTCCACGTGCTTCCTGGGTAGCTTGTTTTGCATGTTTTCTTTTTGTAATTGAGCTCAAGAGTATTCTGTGAGGTTTGAGTAGCATGGGATGGATTAAGATTGAGCTGCAACATGTAACAGCAGCTTGAATTTGACTGACTTATATGGCATAATTGGAGCTAATAGGCTTTAATATGCCAGGTGTAGATGCTATACACAGCAGCAACCTAACTAGATAATTTTCATATTAATGTCAGAAGCAAGCACACTTATCTCGTTTAAAATTCAGAGACACCACCCTATGATACACATTTATGCATTCTACACTGCTTAAAGGCTGAAGGAGAGAGAGAGAAGGAAAGTACCATAAAAGCTATGGTAATACCTGTTGAGTCATGCATATGCCAACTCAACATTTCTCTGCAGGAGGGAGGGAAAGCAACTTGTATAACTTGCATTGTTCCTGCAAGTGGCTTCTGTATTTCCTCTAGCCACTCTCTGAAACATGAGTTGAATTTCACCAGTAATTTTGGAGGCTGTTTCTCTCAAAAGCCCTAAGGGGGGGGGGGGGGGAGAGTAGATGGCGGTGTGTTTCTTGGTTTGACAAAGCTCAAACATGATTTAAATATAGATAGGCCAAATGAATGACAGGCAATCTATAAATTATAGAATTAGTAACTGAGGTTGGAATGGACCTCAGGAGGTCATGTTGTTCAGCCTCTGCTAAAAGCTCATGTTCTGTTAAAGGACATTATACAAGATAGAAATAGAAGAAGTGCTGAAGAGCTGGGAAATAAAGGATCTGTGCTGAGTAATAGCACTTACTGTGTTATGAGAAACTGTTATCTTGGATTAACATGTATTGAAGAGAATTGTTGATCTGAAATCCTCTAGGTGATGGTAGGGGAAGGAGGTGTACACCTGGTGTCATAACAAAATACTATTCTAAGTCAGCATTACTTATGCCGCTGTCTTCCAAAAAACAAGTTGGCTTTGGGTGACTGTAACCATGTTTTAGTTAAAAAGTAGCTAGAACTTAATGAACCATCAACAGGGGAGAGGCAGCCCATGATTGCTTGATAGGAAAATGTCAGTCAGAAGACCTGCTGCTTGGTGGTTGGACAGTTTGATCCCAACCAGAAGCCATGTAGTCGTAAAGCTGCTATGTAAGGAGACTTTAAAGGAACTCCAGAAAATACAGTGCACTAGAAGTGCACAGTTTCACAGCTGTGTGAAAGTGGCCTTTGTTCTGGGTAGACTGAGCTTTGAGCGCTCAGTTTCAGATACATTGCATCTGAAGGCTGGTGGCCATATGCAGTTCGGTTTGCAGCTGGAGACTCTTCACTAAAGGATGTTAACTAATGTATGTTAGCATTTGTGTAAAACAATGAACTCTAAAGTAAGGTCTCCCACTTGGGAGCAAGTGTTTTTCTGGGTTATCATGACTGTTCCCTTAAAAACATCAGTTTGGTAGTAGGCAAAAAAGGAAGTGGAATATTAGGTGTTACTGGTAAAAGGAATGGAGAACATAATTCTGACAGTGTATAAACTGAAACATGTACATGCCTTCAATACCATGCACAGTTCTGGTCATCTGCCAGAAAAACAGTGGAAGGAGTAGACAGTAGAAGAAGTTTAGAAAAAGGGTAACAAGAATGTTTGAAGTTTTCTAAAAGCTGTCTAGGAGGAGTGACTAGAGCAAGGATTCCTCACCGTAGAAAAGAAGTAAGGAAGCTGGTAGAGATGTATGGTCTGAATGCTTTGGGGGGTGAAAATCAGACTGGACTATCAATTGCTCCAAAATAAGAGCTAAGCTTCTGGTTTGCTATTTCCTGAAGTCAGAAGCTTCTTACATCATATAAAAGAGCACTTCCTTCCTTATCAGCAGTCTGTGTCTCTTCCTCTGCTTTTTTCTTTTCCCCACTGTGTAGCTTTCTTGGCTGGGTTGACCGTGTGGTCTTGTTAATCCACAGCAGAAACACTCCACATCCCAGTAGGTTTCAGCTGTGCAAATCTCCTTGAGGAGGGAGCATGAGCTAGAGGTGTGTCTCCAAGAGGGTAGTTTAAACTACATGGCTTTTACTACTGTGTTTCTGGAAGAAATGGAGGGGAAAATGCACATGGAGGGAGCAATAAATGGAAATACTGGTAGCTTTAAACCAGAGAGATGGGTTTATTTTAACCAGTAGCCTAAACTCTAGTGACCTTTGGACTAAGGCAACTTATGGTTTTAAGTAACCTCCTTATTTGTACATCACTGTAAAGACAGTTCAACCTTACCTGTATATGCAAAAAGTAGTAAATAAAAATTCAGAGCCTTAGGCCCTCCAAAGAGCGCAGCTGGTTAAAGGGGAGCAGGTACACTTAGTTGTGGCTAGGAATCAATGTAGAAACAAAAATAGCACTATCAAACTAATATATGACATGATTTCTTTATTTATGTAGTTAAAAAAAACTGGAAAGATTAACATTGAGGAGTTTATTTTTGTGATTCATCTACCCCAAAACCCCAGGGTAACAAGTCACTGCTCACAAAATACTTTCTATGGAAAAGGTCAGTTGTTCTGAAGAGGCAGTGGTAGAAACACTCAACATGAAGGCTTGAACTTGATGACAGCTGACTTTTATTTCACGAGATGGATATATTAAAAGCTGTCAGTTAAACAAAAACCTCCTTCTACCTCCTCCAATAATCTAGCTTCTCTAGACTTTGCCTCATAGCTACTCATGTATATATGTTCTGTTTTGGGTCTAAATTTTACTAGTCCTATTGTCAAGAATAAACATGCTTGACCAGTTAACATACAAGCAAAGTGTCAAGGCGGCCAATATGCCGTGCTTCTGAATGACTCAGTGAAAAGTTTCAACATCAGATAATCCTGTTGCATGTTACTCCCAACTATAGCAATTTATTTGGAGAAGTGAATTGTCTATGTTGTGCTGCACAAGCCTGTTTATTAAAGTCAGGCTTTTCACAAGCAAAAACATAATGATGAGGAAAGAAAGACTTGGTAGGAACAGATTAAAAATGGATTCTATGAAGAGTTGAAAATGAAAAAAAGCAAGCATTTTATTTCCAACTTAATGTTATGGTTTCTTCATGTCTTTTTAGTGAAAATGTATTTTTTAAAAGCAGATTACCTTTCCCATGATTGTTACGTCAGCAATCTTATTGGTTCCCATTCACATTATGGTTGTTTTTAGAGATTAGCAACTTGAGTGACAAAGATATCCTTGTTCTGCGCCTTGACTTGACTGACAGAAGCTCTCATGAAGCTGCAACCAACAGTGTTCTTAAGCATTTTGGCAAGGTAAGCTGTGCTTCAGGGGTTAAACTTCTTTTTCTTCTCTATCTCCTATCCCTGCATTTATGTTTGTATTTCACTTTTCTATCGTGTGGTAAATTCACCAGTGTCTACACCTTTCTTCAGTTTAATATTGAAACTTGACCAAAAGTACCTGAATTTTCATCCCTTCTGTTGCTTGCTCCTGGGTTTCAGCAGGCTTTACAGAGATGCAGCAATGAACAAATAATTAGTGGTCATTACCAAGAACTAAAAATTCCCTTGCTTGATGTCACTGAATTTCTGCACCAACTGAAACAATCCTCAGCTGTATATTTAGGGCTTAAAATTGTGTATGAAAGTCAGAACCTTTATTTTGCATGTAACTTGAGTTCAGAGCCATATGGGACAAAACTGGACACCAGTTGTTTTTCTTGTTTTGTGCAGTTTTCTAGATTGCTAGTCCAGAGTATGGAGTTAAGAAAACAGCAGTCAGGTGTAACTAATGTTAAGTACAAGCTAGGCCTTTAGTCCGTTGATATTTTGTTTCCACAGTGAAATTATTGATAACAGACTTGTTTCTTCTGTTCTTTACTCTAGTTGTTTTCTGGTTTTGCACAAAACCTATTTTCAGAGGTCACCTTGCAGGATCAGCGCATTAAGTATTATTTGCTACAGTGCAGTAGGGTTAAAAAACGTTGTGTGGAAAACAACTTTCCAGCTGCCAGTGTTCCTGTACTAGGAGTTAACCTTGTTTGGCATCAGATGCTGTAATGCTGTTCTGTTGACCCAGCTAAAAATTAGCCAGCCCTCAGTTCAAGGGGAAAGTCTAGTGGGTGAGAGCAACTACTGGAGCTTCTTCAGCAGCTGATACATCTTAATTGTGTATGGCAGAGACGACAGTAGAGGGAGGAAATAGTCACTTAACAATTGCCTGAGGAAGTGCCAATATATGTGTTATATGAATTTATCATGTATCTTTCCTGAGATTGATGTTTTGGTCAACAATGGTGGACGTTCCCAACGCTCTCTGTTTGTGGATACAAACCTGGATGTCTACAGTGCCATAATGGAACTCAACTATCTAGGTACAATCTCTTTAACAAAACATGTCCTGAATCACATGATACAAAGGAAGAAAGGAAAGATTGTTACTGTGAGCAGTGTGATGGGTATCATGGGAGCTCCTCTTGCCTCTGGGTACTGTGCCAGCAAGCATGCTCTGCAGGTAAGTTAAATTTCTGATATTAATTAAGTCTTGTTGTGTAGTAGACCAGCATCAGTTAGTACTGTAGCAGAGGACTTCATTCTGTGCAGAAGACACAAGTCTCGCCTGAAATTGCACACAGCATATGTAGCTTTCTCAGGTTTTGAAAGTCCTTTAGAATGAATTTGCTCTGAAATGTGAAATATCTCAGCTCCCAGTGTAGATTTATTTTCCTGACTAAAATTCAAATGTCATCTTAGTTGGTCCTAACCTCTACGTAGTTAAATTCCAATGTGAAACACAAGACCTTAGCTGCTGGCCTTCATCTGAAAGAATACCTAAATCAGAGGATTATTCTGTTGCATATAGAAGCCCTAATGTTCTCATCTTAATTCAGTTAGGGAGGAAATGTCACTGGTGAGAGTTTTAAGACTACAGGAAATCTTTAGGACAGTAAAGTGAGAGCAGTGAGTGGTAAAGCAGACTACTTGGAGAAATGAGAATTCCTGATCTAGCTGGGAACATCTGAACAAATCTTCCCAACAGTTCTGAATCTTGCTGTGGTGTGAAGAACTGGCAGCTCATAGTGTCTTAGGAAGTTATCTTCTGCATAACACTTAACTTTCAATATTGCTTGGAAAGAGTTTTTGAAAGTAGTCTTACTTGTGTAGAAAGACATAAAAGAAGAGCTCAGAAAAGTATCTGGGGAGAAAAGAAAGCCTGTATCATTGAGGAATAATTTGTTTAACTAGTAAATTTATTTAGACATATTTGTCTTTCACCACTGTTTGACTTCCTGCTAATGTACATTTTGCTCTCAGTAAAATAAAATTCAGCTGTGCTCAGTGCTGATTTAAAAAACTGGCACCTTCCTACTCCCTGCTGGATTTAAGCACATAAACAGAGTAAATAACTCTGTTTAAGCTATGGGATCAGTATCTTTTTGACAATTTGATTAACAACAACAAAAATGTAACAAGCAGCTGACACTGCGAAGCCACTATACACTTGAAAGAATGAAGATGTAGAAGATGGTGACAGGCCTCTGCTAATAAAAAGTTAGTGATGGGGAGAGATCTGCTGCTCTTCATTTGAGTGGCAGCGATGAAATTGCCCATTAGAGGCCAGCTTTTGGTTTAAATCTAGTAGATATTTAAATCAGAAGAATGCAGTGAGCAGAAGCATGAATCCTTAATGCTCCTTTATTAAGTGTTCTTTCAGTTGAGTTATCTTTTGGGTGTGGTGTAGTTGGTCTAAGCATGGCTAATTAGTTGCAGAGCATAAGGAATTCACGTGTTGCTTTAAAAATTCAGAACACTGAATCTCATGTTAAGATCAAGAACATGGAAGAAGCTTTAAAGAGATAGTTTACTAAAATTTCTGGATTAATTAAAAATAAGCTAACTGAACTGCTTATATCTTTGTTAGCTTCTACCTCTGCTCAATAACCAGGCCAGACTCCAAACCTCCTTTCTTGTTTCTTTCACAGTAACTCTGCAAATAGTAATTGCAGATGTTAAAACAAGATTTGCAATATAGATTTTGAAAAGACTCTGTCTGAGAGTCTCTTATCAGTCTGGAGTTATGGCTAGATGTGGGCATGAAACCCCCAAAAACTAGAAAAGCTTTTTTGAAATATCAAACTTACCAGCACAGTTCAGGTAAAGGAAGTCTGTAGGAATGGCAGTCCTCTTCAGATAGCCCAGTAGCCCATCTCTGACAATGACCAAGAAGAAATAGCTAGAGAGAGGGTAAGGGAAAAATGAAACGAAGCATAAAGTGGTGCTTTTCCTGTTGTGTTTTCCCAGCGTGTATTGACCTGTATTCTAAGATCTTGAAATGAAGGTTGCATATTGGCCACCATTTATTAAATATGTGAGCCTATCTGACTTGAATTTATTACGTTTGCTTTTTTTTTTTTTTTTTAAATTCATGCCTTGGAGTCTACCACAGCTGACACAGTTAATGCTGCAATCTTAATTAGGCCTTTTTTTAAAAAGTCCCTCCTTTTGTTCTGAGTGTGTGTGTTTTGGTTTGGGTTTGTTGTTGTTGTTGGGGTTTTTTTTTTTTTTTTACATTTCTTTTAAATGGCAGTTGGAGGAGGAAGGAAGGAAGGAATTCTGCTAAGAATTAAAATTTGTTCTTGAAACAATCACACTTTGATTCATGCCAACTGGAATTCTTCATAACAACGTTCTACTGATGAAATTACCCTTCATTTCAGTTCTGGGAGTGCTGTAAGAGCATGAGTCAAGTCCACGGGAGTCTGTGTCTGACTGATACGGTTTCTCTCCTAGTGTGAAGCTCATGGAAATCATGTGCCATTCATCTAGTTGTAATTCATATAACCGGTGGCATTTGGAGTGGATTGGAAATGGTGGCCTTCAAGATGTTCCTTAATCAGGAACTTGTCTAATAAGCACATGTACTGCACTGAGCAGCAACCGCTATTCTCTTTGTGCAGTCTCTGGTCAGGGGAATTTCTAAATGTTTCTGTCATAGTAGAAGGCAGTTCAGCCTTGCCTTCTTCAGCATCTTCTAGGATTTGGTCACTAACCTGGAAAGGCCCAGAGATGGCTTAAAGCAGTTCCTGTTCCAGACCCCCTGTGTCTCCATGTCAGAGCTGGCTTCAGTCTGGGCTTGCGGGAGATGCTCAGATTCTTCCTCTTGCACTTGAGTTCCTTACTGCTCCCAAATCTGGGTCTGTGCCTGCCTGAATTTAAAGAAAAGAGAGCACTTTCTTACTTGGGAATTTTAAGCTTCTCTTCTGGGAGGAAGTGGAAGAATTTCATACCACCTACCTTCAGATATCTAAGATAAGTGCTGGAATTAGAGAACCTGTATATACTGTAGATAGAGCCTCCAGAGGGGACTGAGAGTGAGATTCTGGTCTTCAAGAGGTTCTGCTGAGTGCATATCGGCCAGTACTTCAGCTGAGTAAGTGTCCTGGCCATCCTGTGTTCCTGGTGAAGACTACGCCTCTTCCATGGTGTAAAAACTTGGAACTGCAGTACAAAGGAAGGAGGGGCCACACAAACCCCTTGAAATGGAGGGGCATAGTAGAATGGCCACAGAGCAGAAACAGGAGCTTGCTGTGATTTCTGGCTACAGGCATTTCATGTTTACAGCCTGTGCAACCCATTAATGAAATAGCATGAAGTTGACAGTGCTACTCAAACAGCACTCTGAAAAAAGCCTCAGCAGCCCTACGCTTGGCTACTGTGTGGACAGGATCTCCAAAGATAACATAAGCTCACTGGGCCAGTGCTCAGCTTTTGGTATCTTGCAACTTGCTCAGGTCAGCAAGGCTCCTTTTGTAATAATACTTGGAGAGAAGCAGCAATCTGAGTGGAGTGTGCCAGAGCTGCTGTTCTCTGCAGGAAGGTGTCTGAAGTTGCCTACAGAGGTGGCTACTGCCATGTGCCTCTGTGGCTACTCAGGACTGTGGGCAGGTGCCCATTTATAGGTAGAACTTGGATCCCAGAAGCCTACCAGCATTTGAGCAGGTGTAGGTGCTTTGTCACAAGTGACCAAGCAATGTTTCTGGCTTCCTTTTTATCATAGACAACCACCCTTCCACCTCCTCGACTCTTGGAAGTACATCTTGAGCTTGTCCCTTCAGGCAAAATGGGAGTCAATTCTGTTCCTCACCATCCCAAATTGCCAGGCAGTGATAAGGGAGCGTGGGCTGGGAGAGCTCTTGCTTAGTCCTGCTCATGCAGTTCAGTGTTGATGGAATATCTCACGACTGCCCAAAGAAGGGAAGATGGCTGCATAGGCTACTGTTTAGGCTGTGTTTCTAGGAGAGCCTGGGCTTCCCATCACTGCTGTGGTGACTAGGATACAAAGCACTCGTGAACAAGGAGCAGTACCACATCTTCCCCTCACCCAGGTGGCCATGCTCAAGACACATGCCACCTCCTTTCCCCTTTGGGGTCTAGTGTCTTGTTACTTTTTCCTCAGCTGGACCGATGGCACAACTTTTGTGACGGGACTGCACAACTTGGGGGTTAAGGGGCCTTTCTGAGATACGTGGGCTCAGGACCCCTCAGGGAAAGAAGGGGATATGGAAAGTGCAGGTCAGGGCTGTAGCATTAGCCCAGAGTGGTGGATAAAGCACAGCTGTATTGGTGCCACGTCTGAAGGTGTGCACAGGGGATGGAGGAGGAGGCTCCTCTTAGGGCAGGAGGTAATCTATGGGAGGCCCAGGTTTTTAATCCAAAATGACAGGGTGGTTGGCAGATGTGAGATGCTTTCCGATATGTAGAGAAGCAGACTTCTGGGCATATGAGTGTCTTTAATGTTAGAACTTAATCCTCTAGAAGTTACACATCTCCAGGCTTTGATAACATGCTGTGAAGATCTGATACTAGATATGGGGCCTGCAGGTACTTGTAACTTTAAATACATGGTCAGCGTTTTTACAGAACCTAACTGAAAAGTGTGTATGCAATCTATAAGCTGGGATGAGTCACCAGCAATTGGGAAATTACAACCCATGTTCTTGGTCATAGGTGTGCACTGGTGTGCAACTCATTGCCTAGATTTAGTGGATTGCCCAGCTGACTACTTCTGGGTCATCACAGGAGCATACCTGACTGATTTTAGCCCTGTGTTGCAATTTAATGAAGAGCTCTGGGTCAACCTGCCTTCTTCCCAAGCTGGATGGGAGTACAAATTACAAATTTTTACTGCAGTGGGAGAAGTTTATCAGCTTGTGCTCACTCTCTGTCTCTGTTGTGACACAACAGTTCCCTGTATTTATTCTAACACATAGTTTTATTAACCAGCTCAAAGATAAGACATGATGTGGTGTTTGCTAAATCATAGCTCTACACTGCTTGACCAGCAACTTTGGTAGGAAGCACCTTCCTGAATTGGTCATGTTCCACATAATAGTTGCTGTCCAAATGTGAATTGCTACAGAGATTAAGAAAACTTGTGTCCTGTTAGCTTGAAGAAAACACATACTTGCAGCTTTTGTAATTATAGTTTAACTTAGATACACTGGTAGGATATTCCTGAGCTGAAATAAAATTTATATCTATGTGGATGCATATTTCAAACTCTGCATTGAATTCAGCGGTACAGAGTTACCCCCTAAAATACTAGTATGCACCTTTGACTTAATATGCTGAAAAGATTTCCTCCTTCTCTTATATAAAACCAGTGCCACTTACTCAATAGAAACAATTTAAAATCTTTGATCTCACTACAAAGAGCAATTCACCTGCAAAAGACAATTTCCACAATATTGCAGTTCTTACGATTGGTGGCACTTCCACTACCAAAACAGTGAGGCTCATCCTCAGTACAGGGACAGCAGAATCTGACTGTAGTTTAGAGAAATTACTGTGGTTTTGAGAAGTCAAGGATAGATTCCTCAGTAATTTATATATCAATGTCTATAATTGCAGATAAAATGTTAAATTAGCCATTGAACATGAAAAGTCAAAGAAAGTAGTAGGAATTGCTTTTAGTGGAATACTGTTATCTTTACAACATACAATTAGTATGAAGATACGTAGACAGTTAAACCTTGCTACATGCGGAAACACGGCAAAGGAAGCTTACATTATAGTCTTTTCTTCTAGGGTTTTTTTAATTCTCTTCGGACTGAGCTGACTGACTACCCTGAGATAAGTATTATCAACATATGCCCAGGACCTGTACAGTCCAAGATTATACAAAATGTCTTTACGGAGAATCTTGCAAAGGTAAGGACTCAGTTCTGGTGTGATTTTTTTTTTTTCTTTTCTTTTTCTCCTCCTAGCAAACACTAACATCTTCTTGCCAAGAAATGCTTTGATTGGTGCAGAACTATGTGTAGGCTTGTAATTCTTTGTGGTATCAAGTCCGTATCAAATGAAAATAAAGTTTGGTAATTGTTATGCCTTCTCTTTTCCAACACATACAATCCAAGTCTAGTAAAATTTACTGTACAGCCACCCTGCTGCAGTTTTGGGGGAAAGGCCAGGATTTTCTGGACACTATTCTGCGTGCAGAATACTATCCTTTCTGCACAGGTAGCTTTTTGTTTGTCCTAGTCACGATGTTCCCTGTTTGGTTGACGCTGTTGTTGGCAAAGCCACTAGCGTCAGCTGATGCAAGGCCCGCATTCTTTTCCTGTTAGTGATTGTTCAAGGAGAAAAAGCAAAACCTTCCAACTGCACAATTGCTTTTAGTAAAGGCTGTCTAACAAAGTAGCTGGCAAAATTGCTGCTATGATACATCAAAATGTAATCCATCCTAAATTCAATCAATTTAAAGCTCGGGATAACCTACCGACGGGTGGGGGTGGAGAATCTCCCGTTGTTGAATTGAGTTCTGAAAGGATTTTTGGCTTGCAAAACTTCATACTTTTGTGAAAGAAAAGATGTACTTTTTGAGCAATCTGGAAAGCATGCAAAACAAATTCCTCAGATTTCAGCATGGCAAAAGTCCTAGGAGGAAGACTGAATCTAGACCAGAATTGCTTTTGCTCTGGGAAATAGAAGAACAGATTGATAGAGCAATCTGTTATTGCTGGAGTGAAATGTATATAAATTCACAGGGCTGTGGCTTACATTCACTAAGTGATAGAAGTGGACAAGATTTCAAGTAAGACATCCCTGCCACTGAAGAAGCCTCTGGCTTTTCTCTTGTTTGAGATGACTGCCCACAGAGCAGGGCTGGCAGGAATATTTAAGTTAATGGGGAACATGGCCTCATCTACTAACTTGGTTACTGAGTAACTTGTAGCATGTAATGGGGTAGGCAGCTGGGAACAGGAAGGTTCCCCTTTCTCAGAGCCCTCAGCTGCAGAATGGGTCACCTGTTCCGATAGATCTGTTTCACGATAAAGCAGAAGGCATGCTGAAGCAGAACAGAGTTTGGAGATCCACTTTTTTTAACCTTTGACCCATCAGTCAAGGCATTAATTAAAAGGGTGCTTTATTTAAGCATGTGTGCTAAAGGAAGGTGGGAAGTGTTCCTACACTGAAAACTAGAGGATAGTGAGCCCCAGCTGCTGCTGTACTGGCTGGGTTGTTCTATGTGCGCACAGTGAAGGAACTGGGAGGAGTATGTCTGTTGCACAGAGCCTGGCCGTTTCTCTCCCTCTGTCGCTCACAAACAGAAATCCAGTTCTAATCCCTCCTCGCTCGCTCTCCCTTCCAGTCGATAGAGAACAGCGGTGATCAGTCCCACAAGATGCCAACTGACCGCTGTGTCCGGCTCACTCTGGTGAGCACAGCCAACGACCTGAAGGAGGCTTGGATCAGTGACCACCCCTATCTGGCCGTTTGCTACCTCTGGCAGTATGCACCCACTTGGGCTTGGTGGCTGATGAACAGAATGGGCAAGAGGAGGATACAGAACTTCAAGAGCGGAGTGGTAAGTGTATTCCTCTCTCCTCTGCTTGCTTGCTTGCTTTTTTTACTCTGCTGACAGACTCTTTAGCCATGGGAATGTTGGGATTGCATTTTGGATCTGTTTCTTTTTTCCTCTCCTCACTTCCCTAGCAGCTGATGCCAGGCCAGGCTCCATCACTGCATGCCTGGTAGTCTAGAATTACTGCAGTGTGGCCACATCACAGAACAGTGAAGTCAGGGTGTCTTGTAGTGCCAAAGGTCTTGCTCTGATCTTCGTCACACGGGCTGCAAGTTCAGATCTCACCATTAACACAGAGCTGAGCTAGAAGTCGCTAGCGTAAATTATTTAATGCAACTTGGAATTAAGACTATTGAAAATCTCTCCCTTGGTTGTGTTTAGTTTTTATATCAGGCACGTAATCTGAGCTCCTCCGAGGAGTACCTTAAGCAATACTGCTGTCTGTCAGGGCTCTTCACTCACACTTACATCCCCAAAGACAGCTGTGCGGTGCAGTGTTCTGTTCTTGCAATACTGCTTGGCAGATGGTATTTTTCCTATTGTGTTTTTGTTGAACTTGGTACAAAAAAACCCATGTCAAAGTACTCCAAAACCAGGAAATGCAAAAATAAGCGTGGCACATGCAACTTAAAACTTCCTCCTTCCACACTGTAACTGCCCACTGTCACAAGCTGTTTCAAGCAAAATAACAGTGTGGGTGAAGGGCTTCAATAAGGGGGGGAAATACTGATTTAATGTACTCTCACTCCAGGATGCTGATGCCTCTTACTCAAGAAAGAAGAAATAAGGACAAATGTGTACAAAATCCTGCTTGTGCTAAGGCTGAGAAACTTTTTTCATACTGCGTGGCTGCAAACAAAAGCTGTTTTTTATCTGTTGTACCTTTGTCATCATGTAACTTCACAAATCTATCGAGAGGTATACACACTTGACTAAATAAAAAAATCTCTTTCTAAACATACCTGTTTCATGTCAAACACCCATAGGCTGAATTTTTAAGCTTACAAGAATTGAGACAGAAGAGGGTCAGGCAGCATTATGTTGTTTTTCTGCTGCTATGGCAGTAGTAAATACTTGGTGAGCAGGCTAAGTAAGAATTGTATACCCACAGGATCCCGTTTTTCTCACTCTCCTTCCTAATGGATGTTGAACAAAAAAAACCCCCAACCCCACAAGTAGAAGCTTGCGATATAAAGGGTAAGGATGTATAGTTTGCGTTTGTGAAGCGTTCCTTTGGGAAAAGGAGATTATATTTCATCTTCGGTGTACAGGTGGTCTGAAAGCAAAATGTATATGTAGGGCTAAAGCCCTGATGGTGTGGTACAACATTTAGAAGTGCTTAATCTTTAGGTCTCTTAGCACCACTGCAGAGTCTGCAGTCCTCAGTCTTCTGGTTGTTCTGTGAAGTCCGACGATGGGGCAGTGTATAGAGAAGCAGCGGAGAAGGGCGAGAGTGATGGTATAATTGTAACCCCTGTCGCAGGCGGTACTCAGCCTTGCTCTCTACCTGCCACATGTTAAATTTATAGAGCATCAGGGAGCAAGGAGCAGGGGAAGGTCCGGTAGCAGAACAGCCTCTAGCTGCAAGAGGGGGCACGGTATAAATGAGAAATCCTTTTCACAGCAGATTACTTACAGCCAAGACACCAGTGCTAGTGTCGGAGCTGAATTAGGGCAGACATCGCATTATAGGTAATTTAAGCATGAAACAGAAGCTGAGGTCGCAGCTCGGTCAGAAACAGGCTCGTCCATACAAAGCAGAGGCCAATCTCAACAGTACAGGTGGTGTACTGGACAGCAACAGCTGTGAGGAACTGAGGGCTGTACTTTTTAATTACCATCCCATTGCCACCCAATTCAGCTGTTAGCTGGAAGTACCTCTGTAGTGGTAACTCACCTGTACTTACAAGCTTGGTGACCTTCCTGCTGCCAAAGTCCTCAGAAATGTTTGGATGTACTTCAGGCCACACACTATCCAGGTAAGAAAGATTCTTATATCATCTTACATCATAAAAGAGTAACAACCCATTTATAAATTATTGAAACTTCCCAGCCATGGCTTATTCTTTGCGAAGAGTGACGTTTTTAACATGGCATTTAACAAAGATGGAAACTATTGTCTAGGGAAAAAAAAAAAAAAAAGACTAGTCAAGTGACAAGTGTCTCCTCTCATGCTGTCCTGGAAGAATGGAAGGTTCATTTCACTTGCTAACGCATCAGTTCCCATACTGCGGTTTGTGAAACGTGCTAAAGAGGCAGCAATAAGTCTGCATGACAAAATGCAGCAACTCGTAATACAACACATGTGCAGATGATGTTCACAGGATGCTTTAGCTTCCATCCTCTAATCCACAGAAGATTTGGCAGTATTGTACACAGCAGAAGGCTTGCTCTCAATTTACACACAGGTTTCTCTGCTTTTTCTCTACAAAAAAAAGTGTAAGCCTTTGCGCTCAAAGAGGAGTTCACTGCTCTTGCTTGAGCTAAGGACAGTTGCTGCTAGACGTGTAAACGCGGACCCGCTTTCATGGGAGCATGAGAAGGAACAGCATGGAAGCAGTCACAGTAGAGATGACAAGGACTAGGTGGCAACGAAATTGCCTCTTGCAGAGAGGAAGCTGATGTTCAAGAAAAATGGCAAAAGCAGAACCTTTCCAAAAAGGACAAAGCATTTGCCATTTGAAAACTTCACTTCCCTAATGCCTCATTCCATTAAACCGATTCCTGTATGGTACATGAATGGGACAGAGGCAGCCTCCAGGACTTAATATTTGGTAAATGCTCAAAAAAAGGGGGTGGAAATCCTCTAGTAAGGATTTAAAACTCTTTAAAACTGATCTCATTAAATAAAAGGTTCTCTAAAGCCATGATGAAGGTGTCTTATGCTTACCTTTGTGTGATGAACATCGCAATCTGTAAAGCAAGTGGGTGTTGGTAAGAATTAAGTAAAGCGCATACACATACCTGGTTAGGAAACAGCAGTTCTCAGTGGTCACACGGGAAAATGGTGAGGTGGCCTGTCGTAAGCTCAGTCCTAGATACTCCGTCTGGTACTAGTACTCCATCAGTAATCCAAATAGCAGCATGTATTCGGTGCTTATGAGAGCTGCAGACAAGACCAGGCTGGAAGGTGCTCTAAATTCCTGATAAATCAGAGAAATGCTCCAAAACAAACAGGACACAGTTCAAGAGCATGCAAACAAAACAACACACTTAACAGGGGCACTTGGCTGCACAAATTTATGATACAGAATAAGAGGCTGTAACTCATGTTTCTGCCAAAAAAAGAATCTAAAGAGGGTTACAGAAAATCATAACATGAATTGGGGTCATACCATTGCAAAACATACTGGAACGTGCAAACTGGCTCTGTATATGAATGAATAAGAGGCTGTAGGACATGCTGCCTGCAATAGCAGGGGACAGGATGTTACAGCGCGTTAGAGCCCAACTCCACATTCCTGTGCACAAACAGGAATTCTGCACATCACTAATTCTGTTCCTCCATCTGGTACCAATCGGGATCTCTGCTGGGACACCAGGGCCAGTTACCAGCAACCTTTTTCAAGGCAGCTGGGTACCAGATGGAGAGAACCAGAGGAAAGCAAGAGAAAAGGACCACAGCTCTCTTCCGTTTTTTTCTCAACTAGTTTATTCAGTTTACAGAAGACAAAGAATGAGGGCAGAAATTACAGCCATCTTCAAATAAAAGACTGCTGCTGCAAAAAAAAGGTAATTAAGTTTTCTGTAGACAGAAGACAAGTAGTAAGAGGCTTACAATGAGGCAGGAAGGTTTAATTGGGTTTAGGAAAAAACCCCAACTTTCCAGCTGCTGCAAGAACAGCAGAGAACTGGAGCGAACTACTTGACGAGTTCATGATACTCCTGGTATTGAAAGTTTTAAAGCAGATTAAACATTTGCCAGGAGTGGTTCCTTTTGAGAGGGAGCTGAAATAGGTGCTCTCTAAAAGCCCTTCCAGATCTGTTCCCGTGATTCTGTACTTCCAGATGCAGTTCGTGGCCAAGCAAGGCGATTTTAGGTTATCAGGACTTTGTTATTTATGCTCCTGCACACCAAACAACCCCCTTCTAAAAGGTGCTTCCATTAATGTTCTACATGGATTTCATCCTGCGTGTTAGAGTGTTATACCATGGAGTCTGACAGGTGTTTCCTTACCACTTCCGAATTCCACTACAAGGTTTGCATATTTCTTTAAAATCATTATGGTCACAGATCAAAAGAAACAGTTAAGAGCCGAGTACACAGTACGCAGTCCTGTGACAAATTTTACCTAATACAAAAAGGTCTTAGAGGAGTAAAAGTAGTAAACGTGCTCCAAGTTATACAACACTGGGTGTTCTAAACCGGTACTAATTCAGTTACGGAGCAGATCTCATTTAAATTGATTCTGCAGGTTAAAGACAGACAATTACCTACACCCTGCTGGGCATATGCCAGCAGTAACTACACTGTAGCTACTGCTCTACAGAGAAAACACGTTTATGTGCTCATGACTGGTGGTAACAAACAAGATAAACAAGCCACTGGAGAGACGACCCAGACCTGTTTTCAAGGAGACCTGTAATATTACAAACCAATTGCCAAATTTTGTTCTAACCTGTGGTAAGGTTAAAAAAAATAAATTACTTCTAGCACAGACAGGTGGATTTCTGCCCCCCCTGCCCATCAAGCTCTCACTGTATTTGTGGAAGACTGGTTACTGATGTGGACATAGGTTGCAAACAACAACATATACAGATACATAAAAAAATACATGGATAGTGGAAGAAGGAGATAAAATTAATCCATTTGGACTCAAATTCCTTCTCTCCCCTAATTACATGTTTACTTCTTTCATCAGGAGGTCACACAAGTTATTAATGTGTCAGAATGCACACTGTTTTATATAAATTCTCTTTGCCCCCAAAACAAGTATTTTGGTAAAAATCATCCCTTACAACTTACTTTGTTAAAGCATAGCCGATAACTTACTACAGCTAAGGAAGATCAGCGAAAGTCATATATTATAACAAATGCTAAAACTGAACTCAGTCCAATACAAAATGGCCAGAATAAAAAAAATTCATATAAATAGTCTTATGTACACTTTGGTTACCAACTCTGCGGTTGACGGTACTACAGTGAGCTGTAACCTGACTGTCAGTGCAAGTCACCTGTCCAAGGAAAAAAAAAAAAAAAAAAAAAAAAAAAAAAATCAGAATGTACCAAAACCAGTTAATGATCAGAATTCTGCTGCTCTTCTCTAAACTGGAGAAGAGAATTTCAGCATCTCCTGGCTCATCAGCCACACAAGCAATGGTGTCCCACATGTTCCAGCAGCAAGAAAACGGTTCAAAACTTCCTGCCTGCTGAAGGTTCTGGCTAGCACCATTTCTGTGCAAATTACATACGCTGGCTTGGCACTGCCATCCAACGCCATTTTGAGAGTAAAATCTTATTTGTAGTGTATAAATGTAGCATGAACATTTGATTCCAAACATACAGATGGAAAGTACAAAAAAAACCCCAAAAAACAGTGCTACCGACATTCTAGAACAAAGGCAGATGCAGAAGTTCAGATGAATAAACGGGGTAGCCAAGAGGTGGGTCCGCAGCTTGCACAGTAAGGTTTCGCAGAAGAACAGGGTGTGCCTGGATGCTGTAGCGTTCTTCATCATCATTTGTAGCGTACAGCAGCTCCCAGGACAGATTTGCCCACTGACCTCGGACAGCTTCGTCATTAAGTTTTCCCACTTGTACTAACAATTCCTGAAGAGTGAGAACTCGCCCAGTGTAAATTCCCTTTAAGAACAAACAGATCAAAATGTTCAGTACATTCTCCACGAAGATACACAAGCATTTGGTTACAAAGTGCTAAATGGGGCTACATACTATGACTATCATCCCTTTAAAAATGGAAAAGTGTATAAACTAGTCTCAGTTCAATTCTTCCTTCTAGGAAGATAATTAGGAAATATTGCTGTATCTGGAGAACAATGCAGTGTGATTTTCAACAGCAGTGGTGTCAGCTCCTTTCTAGCATAAATGTAAACTTTGTTTGCACAGCCTTCATGTTTTAGAACACAATTAAAAGGAAAAAAAAAAAAGGCAGCGGAAAAGAAAACCAAACTTTGACCTTGCTTACTAGTATTTTTTCTTCTTACCATGTTTGGGTCATGCCCCAGGGAAAAAAGGTATGGCTTTTCCTGAAGAACTGCTTGCTGCCACTCAAGATCTGATACCAGTCCAATGTACCAATCATTTTCATATTCTTCCAGGTAGTTAACCAGCTCTTTGAAGTTCTCAACTGGACCCAGGCTTGCTTTGTCAACCATAAGTTTAAAAGTGTATCTGAAAGGTACAAAAAGCCATACAGTAACTAGTGCAGTGAAAGACAGGAGGAAGCAAGCCTCTTCAGGCTACAGAAGGCAGGAAGGCACCATGAAATGTTATCAAGAACTAGCAACTTTGTAAGTTACTGCTTGTCAGCTGAGTCACTAGAAGTTAGTACAGGTATGCTTTTAGCTCACCCAGATGTAAAACGCATTAGCTTAAACATCCTTCATTCACCTCAAACACTGTTCGTGCTGCCTGCTAATGGAAAGTGCCAAACATCTAACTCCATCACAATTCTCTTAGATTATGGGGACAATGAAAATGGATTGTTTTTTCCCTACTTAACCCAGCAGATTGCCAGTGCTGAAGGCAGCTGCTGTGGAGAAGGGAAGAAGGAAGGAATCTTCGTATCGCCCTCTTCACTGCCTGGGGTTACAGGCAATATTTATGTAGGAAGAAGCTACAAATATATTTAACTGGTAAGGTTTTAACATGAACTACTCTTAGTGAAGTGATACTTACTTTCAAAGCACAGGACTCTCTATATCATTTGTATAATCTGAGGGAATGTTTTTCTTTTACCTGAATGCTTTTAATGCAAGTTGGAATAGCTCCGGTTTGCTGGTTAGCCAGTCCAAACCAACAGACCATGGAATACCACCAGCGTACGCTCTAAACACATGGCTCGGGGCAGGCACGGTGTTATCCAGTCCAAACAGACCAAAACAACACGACAATACTCCATGGATGTATAAGTCTTTCAAAGCTTTATCTTTCATAAGGTCTTCAAGTAAGTTGGAAGGCTTTTCTTTCAGATGAAAAAAGTCCAGTTGACTCAAAATGAAGTGGTACCATTCTTCTGGAAACCTCTGCCTCATTTCATTGACTTTGGAAGAAGGCACTGGGGCTGTTCTCCATTCTTCAGGGATGCTCAATAGCTCTGAGTAAGAGCAACTAAATTCAACCTGAGGTAACACTTGTTGGTGTTTCCCTTTGTCTACTGCAGGAAGCCCAAGCACAACAGCCCTGTATAATTTATCTTCTGGTGACATTTCTTGTGGGACTTCTTGGTTATGTGTTTCTACAGATCCTGGAATAGACAGATGTACTTTTGGTGTAGTTCCCAACTGCCCAGGTTCCTTTCTGTCTTTCATTCTGCCACTGGGTTCAAGATCAAAAACGTCACTATCATCAGTCCAGTCCTCAATTGTATCAACACTAAAGCTATCTTCTTCCCTCAGAGGCCTGGATCTTTCTACTGCACTGCTATGCCGATTTTCTGGAAATGATCTTTTTTTGTTCGTGTCGGCATTGCCTGGGCTTTCCCAAGTTTTTGATTTTTTATAACAATACTGGACAAGCATCCATACAAGCACTTTAATGAAATCATCTTTCAGATGCTTTAAATTCTCATGAGAGTCAATTATTCCAGATAACACGTTTCTGGCATCAGAATACAGCCGTACAGGTAGAACAGTACAAGGAGTCAAAATGTGTCCAAAATGGTGATTAGGAGAGAGAATCTTTGTGTGCTCCTGATGTTCGAAGGCCATTTCAAAAATTTCATCAACTCTGTGAGCTTCAGCAGCATGACAGGATGTTTCCTGCAATTCTAGCCCCTAAAGCATAAATGAAAACAATTTGGGTTTAGTCTTCCCCAGCGCATATCCTTAAATGCTAGCAAGCTGTTTTCTTGCAACAAAATTTTTCTGAACAAATAAAGATATGTTCCGTTGTCAAGAATTCCACAACTGAACCTACAAATCTAACTGGAGATAATAGTAATAGCAAAGCACACACTACAACATTAGACACAGATCAATGTCTTAAACAAAACAAACAAACAAAATCTTTACCTCATACAGATCTTATTAGCCAGCTTATTAAAGATGTTGTGTCACAAGCTAGATGATAAAAAATTTCACACCTGCTACATGTCAGTTGCAAGACTAGTTAATACAGTAATAACACTCATGTTAAAAAATTGACTGTAATATCAGGTAAATTAGTTACATTGCCAAAATGTTACACAGAAAAATGTTTGCATGAGTTCAGAACATTAATGTCAGTCCTCAGCATGCAGTTACCTTAATGTTAACACCACAGTAAGTGAAGCCTTTTTCTAGCACCAATATCCACATCAGTCTGTCCTGAAAACGGCACAAGTAATGTGATCCAGGTAGAGAGAGACCTAGACATGAAAAAAAAACCAAAACAAAACCAATGGTATTACTGTAGTATTATATTGATGGAAACATTTTCTACATGCCAACTGAGGAATTCAACTGCAAACGTAAAATATTTCTGCATTGGCATCAAAATCAGTTAAAACTGGCTAACTAGTACCCTAGAATTTTAAAGAAACTATCTGCAAATCTAGATATTGAAATTGTAGTGCTATCTTTGAAAAAGCTGCGGAAAACTGGGAAACCCTCACAAAACTGCAGGACTACAATATTCGTACTGGACCAGGGTTAAGCAACCCCACCCTCAAGTGCCTTTGTAGAGACAGCTTTCATTATTAAAGATCATCTTTGGCTGCATTTCCAACCGCACAGTTCCCACTGATGTCACCTGGAGATCTAAAATTCTTATGACTGCCGAATATATTAAAGAATCATCATGTAGCACATGAGTATCTTAATGGCCCTGTTTGCTGTGGAGTACAAAGTTTATTTGTTATGGGAGAAATAAAAATGTAACTCAACAGGATTTTTTACCTACGCTACCAGTTCCTAAACTGACTTGTCTGTATTCCAGAATGGTTAGAAAATATCCCTCTAGGATGTGAAATCCAGAGTGTAAATGATTCTGCTCCAGTGTCAGCTTACCAATGACATAATCACACCCATTTTACAGATACATAAATAGAGGCAGAGCAAGAGCACCTGCTCATCTTTAAAGATTTGTGAATCAGTATCATATGCATTAAACATTAACAGTAGATACAGTGGAAATCATCTGTAGTCTTCCTGAAATACCTCTGCATGTCTGTGAGGGGGGAATAAATCTGATCCCACTGTATTAAGTTTGACATCACCAAAAATAAAGCCACCCAAAATAAATTGGAATTTGAAAATCAAGTCGCGAACAACTTCAGATCACACATCAAAGTAATCAGTACTCAAAAATCACACAATCTGGCTCTCACCGTAAAAATTAGATGACACGTTCCCCCCCCCTAAAAAAAGGTACTTTTTCTCTTTTCTACCTATTTCAATAAAAAGTGCAATGCCAAACTTCCTAGCAACTGGTGGTTATACTATATTTCTTTTAAGTTATAGCCTACTGTCAACTTCTCCAATACAATGGTGCTGTTCTTTACCATGACTTTGGCTGCCAGTTTATGACCTGCTTCTGCTGTCACTCACATCCAAGTGACTACTTACTTGCACAGAGAATTTTAGTTTTAGAATGTTGTAAGATGAAATCAGTGAAACCAACCATTAAGCTGTAGTTAAAATTTAATTAACCTTTTCTATCCCACTGAGCTAATGAAGTGCATTTTCTTGCTAACACTTTGCAAAGATTTTAATTTTTTTCTTGCTAGCTGTTAAAGCTACTAAAACTCCTTTACACAGAAAAAAGTATGGTTTTAAATTAAAATAGAGACACACAAAGTGGTACCTCTTCATTTTGAAGTCATCTGAGAACATCACATTTTTTCTTGCTTGAAGACATTCATTCACAGATTTTCCCATTAAAGAAGAGACTTTTCTCCCCCTCAAGACTAGTGTTTTAAATCATTTAATCTGAGGCATACATGCCACCAGAGTCATGATGGCAATGGGGAAACATATATATAATATGTATAGATATAAAAAAGATAGATACAACAGATATATATCAGATAGATATATTTATATTATATAATATATGTTTATTACATATATAAAACATACATAGGCTGAATGCAGTAGACAAACTGAAGTGTCTCTCCTTTAGAGGAAAAAAAGCTTCCTAGTTTTATTTTTTTAATAACTCTCTCTACACCAGTACTAAAAGTGCAGCAAATGTTTCCTAGTAAAGAACTTGCATATAGTTTTCAGACAAGTGTGATTAAGGTTAACTTCCACTGTCTTTAAATATTAGCCCATTTTTTCTAGTCATAAGCTATTTTCTAAACAGGCTTATGTAAATATTTGCCTCTTGTCTAAGGGCAACGGTCTTGATTATTTAGGTTACACAAAGACTGCTTCTCAAGAAAACAAGCTTGCAATTTTAACAGTTATTCTGTCTCCAGCTGGGAAAAAGGCTTGGCATTTCTTCACCTCTGTTTATATAATTCTGTGAAATACCCATCATGATGTCCTTCACAGATTTTAAGACCACAAGCCCTGTTACAACCCTTCCCTAACTACCTGCACAAGATATGCTGTTAAGTCTTATCAGCTGGTTCTGTTCTCAACTGTTTACTGCTAGTTAGGCTATATCAAGTATTTTATAAACATCCAGTCCATATTCACCATACATAATTAACATAGCCAAATTAGCAAACTCACCTTCTGGATCCTGAGTAATGGGATTGATGCAGAGAAAGACACATACATATACAACCACAAAGAGCAGTTTGACACACCTCCTTCTCCCCACTGACTGTCAAGAGAACTCCTCAATTTATTGCTTCCAGTCAGGTGGGCTGAATACATACCATCCTTTTTTGTTTAGTATAAAAAGATTAGGATTGATACTGTTTCATCACCATTTAGTTTCTCCTTATTTTAAAGATAACAAACCAGAATTATTTTCTTACAAGAACATAAGAAGTAGAGATGTAAGAGAAGGATAAAAGTAATCCCTTTTCACTTAATTGAACAATCTCTGAATATCAGATTTAACCTACGTCGTGAAAGATGGTTTAAATCAGATGCTACGATTCTCCTGTTCTCCAGCAAAATCATGTTTCCTAAACCATTTACATTCCTTCACCGTACCTACCTAGGCTACCCGCTGCTAGTGCAGATTGCAGAGCAAGAGCCAGACTTGGAACCATCTGCTGGTAGTACACGGTATCGGAGCAAACACATGCTGTAGCGCCCACAGGTCCTGGCCAGCTTCGGACAGGCCTGGGAAACCCAATCAAAAATACCGGTAGCGTGAAGAGCGGCAGCAAGGGAGAAGAAAGGAGCGCAGAGATGGCAATGAAGGTCAGCAGGATTGGGAAGAAAATGACATTGAGTGTGATTAAGGTGGCGGTAGATTTACGACGTTGTTTCTTCTCCGTCCATGATGTCAAAAGAATAGCTATGGCAAACTGCAACTTTGAGACAAACTGAAGCACTCGATCACGTATGATACCAACCTGCAAGATACATACAACAAGCACGTTTATTTGTATCCTGTATCATATCATATTCAGCACTGCCAAAGCTGCCTTAACTACAAGGATTTTAAGAAAATGAAGTGTGATTATCACTGACTGGTATTAGAGTGTATATCTTCGTACACAGTTTTTTAGCTTCTATTTTCTAGGTCCTTGGACTCTGTAATTCTCTAATAGGGGAGGGCAAGGAAACGAAGACTTTAAGTGACAACTATCTGCTTAAATTTACATTGTGACAATTACCAGCAAGAGTCTGATCCCTGTATCAAGGCTCCTGTTCCACCAGAGGTCTGGATTAAACACCAACATTTGTGCTATTGACACAACCACTATGTCCAGTAGGGCGTTTTCTGTATTCTGCCAGACCTAAAATAGAGATATGTTAGACATACATTTAAAAATGTATTTATCCATCTCTGCTTTCATGACCTGGAATATTTCTTCCAAGTCACCTTAATACTTAAATCATGTAGAAGAGAGTTTCTTAGGCTAACATATTTAAAATTCAAATTACCATCCTAAATATTCTTGTGAATCCAATGCAAACAGACACAGAATGAAGATTTTGTAGTGAACGGTCTAGTGACAGGAATGCTATCATAGCAAACGGAGACACTGTAATTGAAATAAAAGAAACATTGATTTCCTTTCAAAAACATAATTAAAGTCTACAGAGGTAAGCAGTCTTATTGCAGAATGGAAATTTTGGAGTAAAAGGAGAACTCTTCCCTTCATTATTACAAACTCCTCTTTGTACTACACTTTCAGGATATCAAACAGTGTATTTGCAGTAATGGCCCAAGATGGCAAACATTTATGTCGATGCTTAGTTGTTATTTGCTATTACTTTTTTGTTGTTTGTTTATTTCCCCAAGAGAATGGGAATACTCAAATAAGAAAAAATAAACATGGGAATAGCACTTGTCAATCCACTTCCCCAAACTGATGCTTCTTTACAAAATTAAATAATTTAGATCAAATTTTGGTTCCCCCAAAGTAGATACATTTGTCCCCAACCTACCAGAAAGGAGACTGTTCCCTTCACTAGCAAGTTGTAAGAACCAAATATTTAGTCACCTTGAAGACTCTCAACTCACTTTTGTTTCCGAGTACCTTTTAAAAAAATCTACAAGAGCCATTTTTTCCAAAAGTGAGTACTGATGTTATAACTAAAATCCTTAAAAAGGCCTTGCTTTCTGAGCTGGACTTTTAAAAAGCTCAACTTTTTAGGTTTACCCCTAAAAAAGAAATAAATAAAATCACTAATCACTTTCAAATATTCTGAACCAGTAATTTTGACCTCAATGCACAATTTAGCAAAACATAACAAATATTTCCAGCTACTTGTTTTTTCTTGGTTCATTCATGGAATCTTGCACATACAGTAATTCTAGTGTTCTTTCAATCTTCCTACAAGCATCATCTAACAAACAACAGACAGTGCGTATTCCTACCTAGTGTTAGTAAAATCCTCCTGACAACACCAACTTTCATTAGCCTTCTTTGCTTCTCCATGAACACAGTCACAGTCCTGACATCCTTTGGATAAAAGGGGTTTCGGAAGACTCCAAACAAGTACACTCTCTGAATCTCTCTAAGAATCCACATAATTATAAGTAATATGATCAGAATGTAACTCGCTATAGCCTGTGGACTGGCCTTGGAAAATGATGAAAAGCCTGCAAATTGATGCAGCAGACTAGCTTCTATGAGAGCAAATGTCAACACAGTCAAATAAAAAATAAATTCCCTCCACCCAAATTGTATTCTAAGACCTCTGTGCATATTTTTTGATTTGCTGGAGGCTAAATGGCTGATCATGGTGTGTTTGAAGGCAAAACCAATCTCACTTAGGTTAAGACTCAGTATGAACCCAAATCCAGTCATGAAGAGGATCACACCGAGAGTGCTGGGAATGAAATACGATGCTATTGCTGTTCCAGCAGAAATGAGAAACATTACTAATAACCTGTGAAGGAGAAAATAAAAAAGATTTGCTTGAAAAGAAAAAGGTTATAAGCAATATTGATACATTTCACAATTATATAAACAACATTTACTTTGTGTTACTTGACATAGGTGAACCTCCTAGTCCAAACTCCAACAGTTGTTCCATTCCCCATAGAAAAAGTGCGTCAAGCGGGGGCAGAATTCCCATTGCCCATAAGAATGGCAGAAAAAGAAATATGATGTGCAAAATCTGGTTTGTCTGTTCTAGAATGGGTGTGTTGACAGCAAACCTGGATAAAAGAAGAAATGTATTTGAATTCTGTGAAGGAAAAAATAACTGATGTGTGGGAAGACTTTTTGTTTAACTACTACAGCAATTCCAGAAGTATAAACATTACATATTCAATCTACAAAACCTCAACTAGTATCTTTTAAAAGGAAAAATAAGGACATACATTTATGCTTGGGGCAGTAACACACTAATTAGAACATCAGAACACAGGCTAATTTTTCATTCAAAAGATTTGAAGCCTTCAAATTATGCAGATGAGTCAAGTGATGTAAGTATGCTAATTGTTTTGATACTGTTGTGATAATACACTCAAGAAATACTTGTGCAAAAAGAAAGGCCCAGAGGCTCTAAGACCTCAACCATTTAACAAAAAACGCTAAGTATTTTCTCAGAATTAGAAAAGTGAAACTTTATGCAAGTCCAAGACCCAAGATGTAAGCCTTAGCACTGAAAGAATGCCTGTACACCAAGAGATAAACTCTCTTTAGAAATATAAAATGTTATTTTCTACATAAAAGTATTAAAATCTTCCTGTAAAAAATACAAAGATCAATATTAGAAATCTGCATAAATTCTAAGTCATATATAGTTCACCAGTTAGCTAATTAAGTTAAAGGTGGACTGCTAAGATATTTGGTTTCTCTTTACTTCTTAATAAATAAGTAAGCCTCAAAGGAATTTTGTCAGGAATTTAAAGAATGTCTGAATTTCCTCCTCAGGAAATTACATAGAAGAATTTGGGGTCCAATACCACGTGTATAATTCTCATATCATAACTGAAGAGGCAACTAGGGTAAATCATTAACAAAGACATCTCCAAGTGCAAAACTAGTAAAATCAAACATGCTTTTTTTTTAATGCATTTGAAGTAGCCCAACCATAAAATACATAAAGTACATGTGACAAAGTGATATAAATATCACCCAACAGGGAGAAAGAATGCATAGAGTAAATCTAAAACCATCTTGCTTTAAGAGATTCTACAAATACTTTAGCTAAGACACTCGTCTGAAAAGTGGAAATATAAAAGTCTTCTACTTGTAGACTGGCATAGTTCTTTTGTATTACAAAAGCATTTAAAAATCCAAGTTCAAAATCCATGTAATAAAGATATAGTAATGTTCACATTTGCTTATCCACTCATTAAAACCAAATTCATAGTCCTTTTTTGCCTGTAGTTTAAAACCCGCTGCAATCACTTTGCAGACATTCAATTGGAAAATAGTCCAGGATGAAATCTGGATATAAATCCAGCACTCCTGGAGTTTGCAGTGTTTACATCTATGATTCCAGGTCAGGAACATGTGTTTTCAAAACACATCCTTTAAAAGGATGTTGATGCAAATGCTCTTGTGCAAAAATACTGAAACTGACATGGTAGAAGATAATTTTAACTGTCCCTTACTTAGAAACTGCTCTAACCGCTCTTCCTAATTTATGTGGAACGCTATGAAAATTTAAGAACAACCTTTTATGCTCAGGGTAGAGCCTCAGTTTTTACCATTCTAGCTTCTTTCTTTAGAGTTCCTACCATTGATTAAAATATCAAAATAAAATTTCCTCAGAAGAATAATTTCACCTTTCTCATCAAAAATACAGAGAATAACCATTACTTTAATTAGCTAAATGCTGTATTAGGTTTACCTGTGTGCAAGATCCACTGCAATAAAGACAAAAATATAGAAAGGTCTCATCAGAGCAGTGATTTCATAAGTATCCAGTGCTTGGAAAGTAGCTGTTTCGGTAGCTGTATTTATGATTAATGAATACTCTCCTATACATATAGTCACCCATCCAAATACAAAGATCATAACAGTTCCTCCAATGTTGCTATATAGCAAGGTTATTCTGTTTGGCAGCAAATACCAAGTTCCCAACCCACACAATACCCCTGCCAGAAGGGAATGAAACACAGTGTTGATTATATACTTCTTGCCAGGAATAATAAATTTTACTGTCTCTGAACCTACACAGCTGGAAAATTCAAACTCATCTTCATCTGTTAGGGTATTCTGAATTTGCATTCTTTCTACTGTCACTGTTTTCTGCTTTGCATATAGATTTGTCATCTGAAGAATAAGTGCAGTAACAAACATCAGTCCTCCTGAAAGTGCTGCGGTATAGTAGTCTTTCATAACACCTAATTGGTACAAAAGTGTTCCTACTCCTCCCAAAACCCATGGCATCAAGAAAAGAATAATCTGATTCACATATACGTAAGGAGGGGCACAATAGCCTAATTTAAACCGGGGACCTCCCAGCAGAGTCTGTGGAAAGCGCTTCAAGAAGAACTCCTGTTTGTAATCATTCAGCAGAGGTACATCTGGACCCATTCTTATTACTCAGGAATGCTGGATGAATATCATTTTTCCTGTAAGAGAACAGAAAGAAAAAGAAGGAAACATTACTGAATCTGGAACTCAGAACTTAACCAGGGAATTCTTTTGTCCTGTTTTCATTTACCAAGTTATAGCAGAATTCTGACAAGTTAGTATTAGTAGACATCATCCTAAAGCACTCACAGAATGTGCTAGAATACAACTACTAAGCAAACACCTAAAATGGAAAAAGCTATCTATTTTAAAATGTAAACATATTCTTTAATCTGAAGCTTTAGGCAACAAATAAAACGTATAGTCTGTTCTTGGGAGATGATAAAACCAACTCATCTCCACACCAGAACACCTTCCTAAAACTGATTTTTTTTTCCCATCCAATCTGATTCCAATCACATCTTGCCACAGGCCTCTAATTCCAATTAACCCTGTTATGGATCTCCATATACAAACAGAATAGTCAGTGATTTCAGTGAATAGCCACATAAGTGCACGGATACAGTCACACCGAGGTCCCTGTAAAAATCAAAGCCTTATGAAATAAACTAACTATAAAAAAATATTAGTAGAAGCACTAAAAATTGTTTCCCACATCAGCATTTTTACTGTCCTCCCTACACAGCCTAGTTGCAGAACAAGATCTCACTGTACTAAGCACTACACAAAACATAAAATAAACAGTTCACTTTCTGCTTCCTAAAACATATAAAATAAGAAAAATAAACACAATACTTGTGAGTTGTAGCAGAATCGGTATATATTCTTCTATATGTCAATGGAGAAAGCTGAAAAAAGGAAAAAAGATACCTGTAACATTTACAATAAGTCATCAGATAGAAATCAGGTATGAATACTCATTTAGAGAGGATCAGGCAATGTAGAAATAATGAATGTAAGATGGTAACTATGATATTCAAATAGAATTTTATGCTACTAGTCACGAAAGCAAGAATCGATGAATGACAGGTAGGAATATTCAAGCTAAGAAACAGGGTGAAAAAACAGCACAAAAATGCAGTGCTAAAGCACTTCATTAATAATAATTCTTTAAAAAGAGATGCTGGTGTGCATTAGGAGATGTGCAAGTACTGAAATTCTGACTTTTTTCTACTGGACCTATATAATCTGATGAATACCCATTAGCCATCATTGCTGATATATTAAAAATGAAACACTCGGCTGCCATAAAGTTTACAAACTACTGTGATCCCTTCTTTCTACAAACCAACTGCTTTTAGTCGCTTCCAAGAACTATTTACTCCTTACATTTAAACAGATGTCAATCACTTAACTGTAGGCAGATACTGGTCATCACGGGACTAAGTTAGAAACAGTGCAAATGAGAGAGATTAAAGGCCATTCATACACATTATCACAACTGGAAATTTGCGTTCAGGGTCCACTAAGTCAATACACTCCACAATGAAAAGCAAGACCCCGCAGGCTCTGTAACTACTCTCCATGTAGGCCATGGAATTTTTATTTTTTTTTTAAAGTAGAAATTCCAGTTTGGAATATTGAACACAGAATATTGAAAGCATAGAGGGGTGTTAGTCATACTATTTCAAGCCATTTAAAGTTTCTTAAGGGAAGGAGAAGGCAGCAGTCAGTCTTAATGGGAAAGACACATGTTGACTATGGAGAGGGGAATTCATCGGAGTCAGCTCAGGAATTTGAAAATGTAACAGGGACACACCCAACTAAAAACAAATTTCAAATGTAACAAAAAAAAAAATAATCACTATTCAGCCAATCTTGTTTAGAAAAGAAACACTGTTTAGAAGGCTACATAGGCATGAAACCAAGTTGCTGTGAAAGTTACGTGCAATAGATTTATATGCACATAAATGATACAAGCTGAGTTTTAAAAGAAACGCAGAACCAAAAGGTGCATAGTTTTCCTTGAAAAACAGTTTTCACACAGTGTTTTCCTGCTCTAAGAAGGGCTATTTTTGTTTCAAGTTCTAGTCTGCATTTGTGTTTGTCAGTTTATATTGCTAACAAAATGTTAACAAAACATTCCTCTTACAGTTTCTGTGTAAACAACAGACATCTTTGTGTGAGACACAAAAATCTATGCACATAAACAATATAGTTCTACTTGGCTATACTCCAAAGTGAGCCATAAAAATATGTGAATTTATTTATAAATGAAAATCCCAAGACTGAAGCTCACGAACTATGGAAACGATACCCTCGACTATCCATCTGGCTTCCAAATAGTCAGGTAGCACATTAGGACTTCAAAGAGGCACTCATGCGTGTCTCGTTATTTCTGTGCAAAGCCCTAGCAACAAGACTCCACACATTAGTGAGTGTTTACAGGACCTGGCTTCAATATACATTCCTAACATACAGGCCTGGCCTGACTTTGACAACTTGCCTGGTTACCCAAACAATCCGCACCACAACAATTTGTCATCACCAGCAGGGATCCATGCGACTTTGATATTATCGTAACAAGGATAGTAAAAGAACTTTAACACCATAAGGTCATTTAACAAGTTCCCTCCTGCAACATCCTCTCTATGGCCTTATTACAAAAGGAAAGAAAGCAAATCTTGCTTGAATTCAGGCAGAAATTCACAGGAGGGCAGTAATTTTTGCCTAAATGAACATCATCCTTCACATCCACTGAATGGTGGATCAGCTCAGTGTGGTTTGGTTTTATTTCAAGCAGATTACAGGAGAACACGTGTACAGCTCTCAGCCACCTAAGCCACTGAAGCACATAAGCCTTAAAAATACTTACCTCTGAGGTCTTCCAGGTCTTTTCATGTGAGACTAAGTAACAGTTATAAACCCCCCACTAGCACAGGAGGGAGGAATGCCAGCGTGGGAGGTGCAGGGGGAGCTGGGGCAACCCCCTGTCCAGGCAAATCCACCTGTGTGCCCAGACACCTGCACCTCTACTCCACAGTTAAAGATCCGGCTGTGCTGCAGGCCGGCTTCCAACCCAGGAGCCAGAGGGAGCAGACTGGGGGCCTGTCCTCAACAGCATCAACGCCGTCCCCCAGTGAGACCGGGGACGCAGCGTTTTAGGCCAACACGCTCCATCCAGTTATGGGAAGAGCATCCCGGGACTACCTTTGGGAAGGGCCAGACCAACTCCTTCCCGAGACACCTCTGCACCTGACCAGACGGGCTCCCACCAGAGCCGCCACACTTCCTCCCCAGCCCCCTCTCCCTCAAATCTTCCGCAGGAACGGAAATTAAAATAACCAAACGACCAAAAATAAAGCCTCTGCTGTTTTCAACTCCGGAAGGGAAGGGAAGCCACGCAGCCACCGGGCCCGCCGAGGCATGGCCGGTGGGCAAACCCAGGGGAGGGCAACGCCGCTCAGGCAGAGCCAGACGGGACGGGCGGCCTCCCCCGACCGACCCCCGGGCTGTGCCCGCACCGCCGCCTCCCCGCTTCGGGGGGGCCCTGGCGCCTCTGCCTGCTCCAGTGAAGGGCCCCGCGGCGCCCGGGGAAAGCGGGCAGGTGGTGCCTGCACCCCTGCGGCGAACGGCCGGGGCCGGCGAAGGGCAGCTGCGGTAAAAGAGCCTCTGCGAGGCGGGCACCTACCTCTGGCCCGGACTCGGAGCAGGTCAGGGGCTTTGCGGGGCGGGGGGGAGAAGGGGAACGGGGGCTGAGCCCGCGGCGGGAGGAGGCAAGAGGAGGGAGGATGGCGGAGCGCTGCGCCCCCCCCCCCCCCGCCCCAAGGCTTGTCCTGAAGGAGGGAGCGCGAACGGCGCAGGCCGCGGCCGGGCGCTCCTCCCCGCCGGCGGTGCCCCTCCGCCCCGGCGCTGCTGCTGCTGTTGCTGCTGCCGCTGCTGCTACTGAGGTCGGCGGGCAGGAGGAAGGTGGAGGCGGCGGTGAGGCCCGGCCTCGCCGCGGCGGCCCCCTCCCCTTCCCGCCCCCTCTTCCCTCCCCTCGGCCGCCGCCGCCATTTTGCCCGCCTGAGGCAGCCGGCGGCGGCGAGGCGCCGCGGGGGTCCGCAGCGGGAAATGGCCCCGGCCCGCCGGGTGGCGGCGGGGGGGGGCTTCTCCCGGGTGTCTTCTTGGCGGGGTCGCCACACGAGCTGCGAGGGACGGTGAAGCCGAGGGGCTGATCGCCTTCCCGCTCCCCGGTGGCGGGGCTTGCCCCCACGGCGGGCTGGTGCCCGGAGCCCGGCGGCTACCTGCCGCCCCGCCCGCCCGCGCTTCCCTCAGCAGTACGGGTTTTCACAGCTCTGCTTTCCACACATCACCGTCGTCCTTCTGTTGTAAAATTAGGCGTGAGGCATCTCTCTAGCTGTGGCCTGCCAGCAGCTTCCCGAAGCGAAGAGAAAGGTGAAGAAAATCCCTCAGTCCGCGGAGGAGCTGTGGCAGGGCGGGCAGGGGCTGGTCCCTCTCTAGCTGATGCATCTGTCACCCAGGCGGCTTCGGTTTCCTCAAGGTTCTTTCCGTCCCTCTCAGAGCTGGCATGGAAATGTCAAAGACTGTTCTTTTCAT
The DNA here is from genome assembly GCF_900496995.4 of Aquila chrysaetos chrysaetos. Lineage (NCBI taxonomy): Eukaryota > Metazoa > Chordata > Aves > Accipitriformes > Accipitridae > Aquila > Aquila chrysaetos. The sequence continues at coordinate 7,193,254 of NC_044005.1, read as the reverse complement.
CACTTTTTTAGTCGTTTTCATAATCTTCCCACATCAACAAAAGTGCAAAACCAACCAAATTAGTCTGTTTAATTATTACAACTTTCAACAGGCAACATTCTAATATTAAAACATTAAGCACAAATACTCAATCCACAGCATACTGACGTGATACTAAAATACTCTTTAAAAGTTTCCTTAATCTTGAATGTTAATGGTCTTTCTCTGTTTATGTATAACTTACTCAAGATGAGAACACTGGTTCTAGCCTCAGGTAGAGGAAAATGCATTCTGAGTTTTCTTCTAGGTTAAATAAACTTGAGCATTCACTGGCAAATTGAAATGTAAATCCAAATACTGCAATACTGCTTACCACTTCAAATTACACCCATTAAACATTGAGAATATTTAATAGAGTGAGCTTGCTTAATATAATTTATATCTAATAATACTAAAATGTATAAGTCACTGTATTCATTAGAACACCAAGGCACGCATGTCTACCTTAATATCTATGTTATAACAATCACCATATAAATACTTACAAACAGTTATATCTGTTTTAATCTGAATCCCTAATTTAACACACAGGCATACGCTTAGAATTTTAGGTAGACTAACGGATTCACTCTAATCAATCCTTATCAGAAGCATCATAACCTTTTTGTAGGTCTGTTAATCTTTATTCTTCAGAGATAATAAAAAGGCAGTTAGATTGTGGTATCCAGTGTAAAACCTTGGAAACACTACCAAAGAAAAATGCTCATTTACCTTTACTGAATTTCTTTTAAATGAAGTTCAATGGTACAAATGATACTAGAGTCCAGCCTCCTAGAAGACAAATATAAGTATCTAAAAAAAAAACCAACCACCTGTTTGTTTTTTTTTCAGGATCCTTGACTTAAGATTTATTTACCCTGTCCTTCAAATATATCTGTTGCAATCCTATTAAAATTAAGTATTTGTATGTCTTACAGATATTCCAAGGTAAATAGCATCTCTGTACAATTCACTAAAGGTCTGTAGCAGGTTCATCCTGTTCCACTTTAACCAATTCAGTCATGGTTTTGTAAAGGTGATGATTATGTTCTGGAGTATGTAAATCTTAAACAGGAATTGCAGGGGGGAAGCAGACATTAGATTTATTTCATTGCAAGCTCTGCTGCTTGTGTTTCAATACTCAGAGAAGGCTTCTTGCCTGTCCTCATTTCCTGTGATTTCTCCATTGCTCAAAAGAATAAATCAGAATTTCCGTCAGTGCAAACTCCAAGCTATTTACTGGAGAAGGGAGCATACTAATTTATTTCTCTTAAGAGTTCTAAGAATTTTCTTGGTCATATAAAATAAGATAAAGCCTGCTAACAGAGTAAACTGTTCTAGGTAAATTCTGCCAACCTCCAGCTGTCTTTTGCACAGATTATCGCACAATGTGTAACTGCAAGCATGTGAACAATCCCACTGAAATTAATAGGACTCCTCATCTGCTTAAAATTAAGATACACATAAACTATTTGCAGACTTGGGACTTGGGTTTTGGCGTGCTTCTTTTTAGTTTGTGAAAGGGCTATTAGTCCTGACTCACCAGATAATAATTTCGCATATTTCCATATTTTTAATGTTTACTTTGTTTAGAATGATGCATGCAGTAGCAAATATTTTTCTTATTGACCTTTCTCATCTTTAAAGATAAGCTAAACCAGTGATTTTTGTTCTGGAATGCATCTTTATATACAGCTATAAGGGTAGGAGAAACAGATGCTTTCTTGCATTTCCTGACTATTAAGATAGACAGAGCTTGTAGGAAATTATTCTTTTAAAAAGAATTAGTGCTAGGTAAAAAAAAGGTTACTTTCAAATCAGATCATAGAAGTTATTTATTCTTTTTTTCCTGATGCCCAAAGTTAATCATTGGTATATTGAGATCTGTAAGCTGGCATTCCCAAATAGAAGATGTCATAGTGAAATCTGACTCCTCATTTTACTCAGTCTTTTTGTTCTGCATCCCATAGGAGACCCATCTTGTGTTTATCTGTGTAGCTTTCTGGAAAGCTGCATATGCGGGATGTATGTTATCCATGACTACTTTTCTATGGCTCCCTTGGAAGTAATGCCTTTCGACAATAACAGCCTTAGGCTGGCAGGAAAACATACTAAGGAGCTTGCTTCTTTCTGGATGACTTTATCCCTTTGAAATAAACTTTACAAAAAAGTACTCCATTCCTACATGTGAAAGATACCTATGTTTTCCTGAAGGCAAGGGCTTTTGATGACATTTCTGAGCTACCATTAAGAGTTCAAGGGTAACAGTCATCCGTGTAATGAGTGTTATCAACTGAAGTATCAGCTCCAATTCAGCTACCCTTCCTGTATGGTGGCTAAGCATATGCTTCAAGTAATTTCAGAATTTATATCTAGCTATTTATTATGACATTAAAGCAATATGAAAGTGTTTCTTATTGATTTGGTTTTGTGTATAATGTGGTTTGGATTGTATGAGAACCGTATTCTTCCAATATTGCTCGCAGTGAAGGATAAAACAGTCTGAGTTTGAAGATTTCCTTTTAGTTTGTGCAGGATATTCTTAAAATCAGGAGCTGTGAGCTGAATTCTTTTTGTTGTTTAACAAAGCAAGGTTTTTTCCTTTTTTTTTCCTCCTTGCATTTAATGCCAAAAATGTCTTGATTATGGAAGCAATCTAGTTAAATATTTTATGTTTTGGGAAAGACTCACTTGCCTTGGAAGTCTCTTTCAATTGCTGTGTTTCGAGAATCTATCACTGATCTGAGGAGAAAGGGACAGAGAAAGAATTACAAATTGCAAATTTGTGTACTACTAGAATCGTAAGTGACAACCCAGGATTGACTATGGGATATTCTGCATCTTTAGTTTGACAGGGCGCAACAGTCCTGTGGCCACACAGATGTTGTAGTTATAAATGGAGACAGTTCGTGTGCAAGACACTCCACTCCAGCGACACACAACCTTTTACTGCTAGAGCTTAAGGACAATTTGTGGCTGCCATAACAGTATTAAAGTTTGTATCATCTACGTGCAAGGCAGTGTATCCTATGTCTTTGAGCACTTCACCCAATTAAGAATGGTCACGTTCACACGCACTAGTTGTTAAAGACTAGGTTCAGATCGCTGCCATCCAGCACCCAACTTTGCAACGACTTAAAAAAATATTCTTGACCCAAAAAATTAATTCAGAGATCTAAGTGAGACATTTGGACTTTGTGCAAGATTGGGAACAGAGTGAAGTAGGTGTCTCTGGAGGATAGTTCTATGCTCACTAAGTGGAGAGCTGCTGATGTTAGCCATTAGCAAACATCCCTCCAGGAGCAGGTCTGAGCTGCTGTCTCAGTGCATCTAATTTGTGGTTGTGCACAAAGTGCCTCGATCCGCTTGGAGCAGTGATGCCCCCTGCCATGGCTGGTGCCTGCCTAAGAAGGAGTAAAAGGCAGCGGTATGGTGCCAGGAACTGCCTTCCATGAAGTAGGCTAGCGGCTGCCTGCCCCAAGAGGAAGGAGGCCAAGGACCTTCTTAGCCTGAAAGAGCCCAACTCACGGTGTCGTTCTGTAAAAGAGGCTACAGATAAGGCTATGGAAGAGCCATTATCTGCTATTCTAGTAAAATCAGAATAGAGAGGGAGCCTGATCCCATCACCCAAGGACGAGCACTTCCCTTTCGTGCCTGACTTAAAATATTAATTAGTCCTTACCTGTTGCTTCTAATTATGTCTTCAAAAAAGCAGACCAGCGAGGGAAGATCTCAGTGTGAAGATTCTCATGTGAAATTCCCACAATATTGAGGAGTTCAGCTATGGTGTCTTGGTATACACCAGAATCATCACTTGCTCCTACAGCATTACAGACTATTAGGTCTGCTGATGAATCTCCCACACAGAGAAGAGATTCACTGCCAGCCATCAAAATGCTTCCCAGGAGCAGAGCTGGCCCTTCAGAGCTCTTTCGAGTGGCAGTATTGAATAGTATGCTTAGACAGCAGAGGAACATCTTGGGTGAACTGGTTGCTCTTGAGAAGAGCTTGTGAGCATGCCTCTGTTTAAGCCTGTCCTAAGTAGTAAAACAATATATATAGACACAAATGGTAAAGTACTGTTCTGTGCTGGTGCTCAGCACACTGCAATACTGTTAATTAAGCTTTGTTAGTTTGATGTCCAGTTTTTCTGACATGGGTTTTGATCTAATCTTGCAGAATTCTAAAACTCTGCCTTTTTTCATGTGCAAGTACATTTTAAAAAGATTTTCATAATTTCTTTGTGTCCAGCTTCTCTAATAAGGTTGGACAGATTCTCACAGTTTCTGTTGCTAATATGATTCCTGGCAAATAGAGCAGAAGGTTCAGGAGAACAAAAGAAATGATCTAATTTTAGTAATGGTGCAGACTGAGTCTGTCATTTTTCTCTCTCTTTTATCCTCCTACCCTTTTTGAATGTCAGAACCTCTCCCAGCACTGCCTGTTTTCAGTTTGAATTGAATTCTTGTTCTTCGTCAAGGACTGGGCATGATGAGTTTTTAGATACTCCTCTGAACAGAAGCTGGAGTATTTGAGAGGCTTATCAGTGAAATTCTGACTTGTGACAGGTCATTTGCTAAGTACGAACCACTTCCCAGTGAAGCTGTTTTTGCAAATTAGAAAACCTTATATCTGAAATTTCACTTAATATGTATGTCATATTTCTATTATCCATTTTAAATCTTAAATTGAAGTTTGAGTCTATTACAGTGTAAAGACAATAAAGGAATTTAGTTTCTGAAAGACAAAGAGGGATGCATTTTAGTGTAGTAGGTCAGGTCTGCTCAGCTTGCAAGGTGCTCAGACCTCTATCCAGTGAAGTTCTTTAGCCTGTGCCTAATTGAAGTATGAGAATTTCTGTAGAAGCCTTAACATAAAAGGTATTATTTCAAAGGCAATGGAAATACTAACATGTTTTAAATTAAATATATGCTTACCGAATTTGCTAGGTTTGGATCTTGGGGGATTGTTCTAGTGAACAACAATTACACTTGTCTTAGTCAACCTTTATTCTTGTGCTCCTGTTTTGGATGTGAGAAATAAACAGGCTGTATTTGCCATTTGGAGGATGGCAGTTACAGACATCTGATGTGCAGAAATGGACAAGAAAGCAAAGATTAAAGAATAACATGGTTTGAAGTGAAAATTGCTTGAGCAGTAACAAAACGCAGAGGATGTCCTTTCTCGGATGGTAATTTATTGAGTGTACAAGAAAAACACCGGTATGGTTAGAAATAAATTATAGTTCAACATTTAGAGACATAATACATTACAAAATGAAAAATAAAGCTAGCCCAAAGATTAATTTTGTTCCTGAACAGGTCTACTTAAATAACCATGTCAAACTTGATTAAAAATGTGCAATCATTTTTCAGAATAAATCATTCCTAAGTATCTATCTCCAGTTCGTTTCATTTCATGTCATCTATATAGAAGGGGGCAGGCAAGCATTGCAATTAAGTCTGTAAAACCTACAACCATATTCACGTTAAAATAACTTCCTGTGATTGATGTAATAGACCACACTATTAGGCCTAAAATTGGGCTTTGGAATACAGTTGATATACTTCAGAATAGTATTTTCATCTGCAAATTCTCAGTAAATAATTAGGCAGACCTTCTCTCCTAACTTATGTGAAGGACTTAAAAACTAGGCTGAACGATTTTGAGATGGGAGGAGTATTGCTTCTCAGCTTTGTGTCTTTAGGAATTATATTTACATTGCTTTTTCTGAAATCATTAGGCCTGAAAAAATGAAAGCTTAAATGTATTCCAGGAACTGGAGCTTAAAAAAGCCCTCTGCCAAATAGGCAAGGTTTGCAATGAAATCTCCCTTATCTCGACCAAGCAGCTCATCATTTAACCAGGAAATGGAAGGGAAGGACCATTCTCTCTCCGTTCCTGTTTTCCATGCATGAAGAGGTTTGGATGGTTCCACCCCAAGGCTCAGCCGAATGCAGCGTTCAGGCTGGGACAATGTCCCGTACCAGCCCGCGGGGCTGGACGTGGTGGGTTGAATGGTGGTGGGGAACGGCTACATGGCAGCATGACACAGTCCTCCCTGCCCCTTGCACCACGCAGCGTTAACAAGAGTCAACTGCCCCCTTCGTCCTCTCCCTCTCCTGCCACAGTAAATATACGCATGGCTGCCAGCCCACCCCTTCCCAGCAGTGTTCAGTCTTGCTTATCCCTTACCTCTTTCTGCTCTGGTGCCTGGCCGTTACTCCCACTCCACCTACGGTCACGGAATAGCACAATGTTTCTGTTTAAATGAATGTTCGTGAAATGCTTCTCGTCCAGGGGCTGGGTGGAAGACTAGAAATGGACAGGAGAATCTGGGGGTTGCTGACAGTTTTCCCCAGAGTACAAGAAGGTCAGCTCTCCCAGGCCTCTCTGTTGGGTGCTCTGTAACCATCTTCATAGTTCTTTCCTGTATCTGGCACATGTTTGTCACTGGATGATTTTCTGGCCGGCCTAAGGCATCCGTAGCCCTTTTCGTGCAGCAGAGCCTGCGGCACAGGCTCAATCACCATTCCAGCCAGCCCCTCCCATTGCTATCACATGCAGCTCTTATCAGGGTGCTGACACTGTGGCTAACGATGTCTAAGTTCTTGAGGCACGTTAAGAAATCTGGCATATAGCCCACGGCTAGAGCTTAGATTCTGCAACAATAATGTTTACGTTGGCAGGCCTTTGAACAGAAACTCGCATTCACGCCAGCTGGCTGGTGTGATTCTAGCAATTAATTCAGCTTTTCCAGTGGCAAGAGTTTGTTGATACAGCTTGTTGCTCTTCCTGTTGCAAAACACATCAGTAACTTGGAAAAAAACAGGCTAGGCAGTCACAGAATCACAGAAGCGTTGAGGTTGGAAGGGAACTTCAGAGGTCGTCTAGTCCCAGCGCTGCTCAGAGCAGGGTCAACTACAGCAGGTTGCTCAGGGCTGTGTCCTGTCAGATTTTGAATATCTCCAAGGATGGAGACTCCACAACCTTCCTGGTGACCTGTTCCAGTGTATGACCTCCCTCCCAGTAAAAACTTTTGTATGTTTAAATGGAGTTTCTTGTATGTCAATGTGTTTGTTGCCTCTTGTCCTCTCACTGGGCACCACCGAAAAGAGCCTGGCTCTATCTTACTTCTTCACATCAGGTGTTTGTATACATTGATAAGATTTTCCTGAGCTTCTCCAGACTAAACGGTCCCAGCTCCTTCAATCTCTCCTCATATGACAGGTTCTCCAGTCCCTCAACCATCATTGTGGCCCTTTGCTGGACTCCTTCCAGTATGTCCGTGTCTCTTTTGTACTGGAGAGCCCAGGACTGGACCCAGCACTGCAGATGTGACCTCACCAGTGCTGAAGAGAGGAGAAGGATCACTTCCCTTGACCTGCTGGAGATACTTTTCCTAATGCAGCCCTGGAGGCTGTTGGCCTTCTTTGCTGCAAGGTCACCTTGCTGGCTCATGGTCAGCTTGTTGTCCACCAGGACCCCCAGGGCCTTTCTTGCAAAGCTGTTTTCCAACTGGTTGGCCTCAGCCCGTACTGGTGCTTGGGGTTGTTCATCTCTGGGTGCAGGACTTTGCAATTCTCTTGGTTGAACTTGATGAGATTGCTGTTTGCCTGTTGTAAGTCTCTATAAAGGACCACTTGGGACAGAGATGGAGAGACGGAGGTTTAAGTATCTGAGGTTCCCATAAAATCCACACATTGTTAGTTGTCTAATTTTTTAACTCACGACCCTCACATGTATAAGACCATGTCATCATCCGGAGCTCTGGAGACTGTCAGAAATCTGAAACAAGGACAAAAGCACTCCATACAATGATTAGCTTTGTAAGTTTATACAGAAAAGAGGAACTGCAGGTATTTAATTCTCCATGTTGTAATTTGAGTCCTAAAATTTTGTATTTATAGCATTTCTGTTTTAATGACAGCAATTCTGCCCCAAAATAAATGTGTGTGAATGGAATCCTCTAGGTTATGAATGAACCACTTATTTTCTGTATATTTATATAGCTGAAATTCATAGTTTCCTCTGTATACTATGTTTTTTCTGCAAGGTTGTTCTTTCCAACAACAAGGCCTCACCGCCTCTGCCCTCAGCTCACCTATGGTGAGGAAGCAGAGTGTCCGTGTTGTTTCCTGAGTATACAAAATACAGCGAAATACTGGCTGTGAAATGTCACTGACTGGAATCACCATCAGATTGCCAAATGTCCTGAATATGTCCAATTTTTTTTTTTGCCTTTATCATGTTGCCTGTTATTTTGGGGGTAGAAAGGACCTAGAGCCTCATGGAGCAGTCTGATAGAGCTCATGGTTTCTTCCTTTACCTTTGCCATTCACATTGGACAGTCATCGATCATGACATGGATTTACACCCAGCTGTGAAGATTTGTTACTTTGGGCCCTACCTTGAATCCAGACTTTCCGGTCTGTAATGGATGGCTCAGACAGTGCATTAAGGACATCAGGAGTATAATCCCGGTTTCTGGGGAGTCAATAATGAATATGCCTTTGTGCTGGAGGCACCCTCTATTTTCATCCTATTTGGAGGTCAGGAGTACCTAGGCCTGTTCTTTTACCCACACTGAGAAATTTAAGCACATTCGAAACCCTCTAGCTACCTTTCTTTACCCAAACTCACTGAGTGATTTTTAACAGATAAACATAGTTTACTTACTTTTAAAATTTACTTATTTGGTTTGAAATTTCTTGGGTTTCCTCCAGGTTTTATGCTGCAAATCTATCAATAGCACCAAAAATTAGATTTGTCAAGAAGGTGTGCAACCAGAATAACAACATTATAGAGTGGGTGTAGCAAAGAAAGGAAGTAGAAACGTTGCTAAAGTTCATTTAGGATATTTACAATTAATCTGCTCGCTCCTAACTTCATTGTTGGAGCAGGTCAGGGCATAGGGTCTTCATGGCATGGTAGTATGAATCTCTTTGGGTTCACAGAGATGTGGGCTGCAGATACTAACCCCTCAGCTCCATTCCTTGCGTGGCTCGACGTGTAGCCCAGTGCCTTGCCTGGGGCTGCCTTGCTGTCCGAACGCCCTGCAAGTGCAGTGCCCTGCGCCTCCCCGCTGGGACGCTTCCATTCGGAGGGTGGAAGAACGGCCTTGTGTTTAAGTTACTGGATTGAGATGCTTCCAGGCTAAAAAGGTAGAAAATTGTTTTCTTTAAACAAATGTGGTTTCATCTGAGCTTCAGTGAATCTGCTAACTTCAGCTTTCCCCCTGCAAATTAGGTACTGTCAGGCTAAGTTGGTTGGATACCAGGTGGTAGGAAGGAAAACATAATTTAAAAAAAAAAAGCAAACAAATCTTGCTTCATAGACAGAGCTCATCTCTTGTAAGTAGGTCAGAGTTGTTACAGAAAACGTAGTGGTAGTCACACTAACGGTAGGCTCTGGTTTGTTTAATAGGTCCTGCTAACATTTAAGACTTTTTTTCCCCTTTTAAAATTTCCGTTTTGAAGTCAGATGATTCATGGCAATACGTTTTGCCTTTTGCAGTTAACACGTTGACCCGACATCTTGGCAGCGGCACTGGGAAGCCGTGGTGGTGAATCCAGGTCCTCAGGTCTCTGAAGGAAGCCCCCATGAACGGGTCCGTGGGATTAAGGAGGAAGCTGAGGTTTTAATGAAGCAGACTCCATTCTTCGGAGGGGTGAAAGGAGGTAAGGGAAGCTCCTGTTGCTTATGTGATTATTGCTAATTACTGTAATTGAACATCCTCATGACAGGAATATTTGGTGCCTGAGGTAAAGCTTGTTTGCTTCCATTCCTTTTTTTTGACTGTCTCGTGGTGCCCTCTCGAGGTAGGAGAGCAGCCTGTTTTATTTGCTATTTTACGGCAGCTGGAACATGAACTGGAAACGCAGAACCTGGTGAAGCAGCTGAGAGATTGCTCTTTGCTTTGAAAAACAAAATAAATTTGCTATAACTCGATGCAAAGTCAATGTTTTTTGGATTCCCGTTTAGAAAAGCATGCCAATCCCTTTGCCGCCAGCTTTTCCACTAGAAAGGACGCGAAAAGCACGGGGGATGCTTCTTGGCAGTGCCCTGAGGCCACAAAGGTGCATTTCCCCAGAGTGCGAGCCAGCGGATCATTGCAAGGTTAAAGGCCGGCTGTTTCCACGCAGGAAGGGAACACATTTCGCACAACATGCTCTTGTGCCCTTGAAGTTTAGCACAAAATGCATCAGGAAATGCTGACATGTTTGGATACTAAAGCAGACTAGGAAACCTTGACATACTAGGAAGGACGGCCTCGGGGCTCGAGTCAGATAGAGGGTATTGTGCTTGTGGGGAAGGTGTGTGCGTGAGGTGCCTATCCCTCCTGGTTGGGGGGAAGCCAAATGCCTGGGATGGGATCACCACCTTACTGTGAAGGACTGCAAGCTGTAGGTTTCTCTTTAAAAGTGACCATTAGATGCTTGGTCTTGAAATATCTCTTGCCAGGTGACAGCAGATTGTCTTTCCAAAAATGCCTCACCTTAAATCCAACAAGGAGCACGGGTTGGCAATACGGTGGGTCCTCAAGAGTCGGTGAATTAATCACTTTTGTTTTGGACTGGGATAGGGTTGATGCTGAGTGTTGGGGGCAAGGACAGCCTGTTTGAGAGAGAAGCATGCTATGGGTGCATGCTGATTTATTAGTAGTTTCCCTCAGAGCTGAGTAGGATATATTTAACCTCACTGTGCAGCCTCTGCTGTCACCTTTTCACAGGATCCTACCAAGTCGCTCCAGGCTGTTTCTATCCGATCCCATTCAGTGCTGGTATGGGGTTTGCAGGAGGACAGGCACAGGAGCCAATTGCTGGCTGTATTTTGTTAAAGTCTGAGTCCTTTCAGACCTCCTGCCCCTTCCAGGTTCCCCAACAGCAAGAGCCACTGTGAAGTCTGCTATGTCCGTTTGACCAAAACCTCTGTTTCTTTGTTTCCTATGTACCCTTCACACTAGCTGAGCACGGAGCGCTTGATACGGACTTACGTTCAGACCGGGGAGCAGCAGAAGCTATGGCATGCCGTGGAGGTAATTGCACCCAGAGCCTGTGCACCCACGAGGCCCACCAACATGGTGGGGTGATGAATGCGACTCGGTTGTCATAGCAAGCGGTGTGATACCTTTTCTCCTCCTGATAGCATGACATCTGTGATTTTCTGAGGCACCTGAACCAGTAGGCACCTGGGGAGCAAGATTTTCTCAATGAAGGGGTTTTTGCTCTGATTTTCCTCTGCTGCTATTACAGACTGGGGACTTCATGAACTACAGCCCCTCCTCCATCCCATCTTTTATGTGCAGCACAGTCTTGGAGTTCGGAAGGCTTTTTGTGTGTTGATTTTGTGCCCATATTGGATACATTTTAAAAATACTTCTGTTTTTTAAATGTCTCTGCTTCTCACAGATAACTTTTGATGGGGACATTTGGAAATAAATGTAAACAAATGCTGAACAACATGCTGAATCTGGAGGCAGAAACACCCTCCGCAGAGCTGCAAATTGAAGACTCAAAGCTCCTGTTGTGTTGAAAAGAGGGACTCTTGGGCCCGACAAGGGGTAAGATGTTAATAAAACCTTTGTTCACTGTTACAATAGGGAACAGCTAAGTGTGGTTTGGGGTTTCTGCCAAGTTAACCCTGACTTATTCCCATTGTCACAAGTACTGCTAAGAAACCCCTTAACATGTTATTAAAGATAAAGAATGAAAAACAGTTAATACTTTTCATTTTGAATGCTGTATTTAAAGCAAAAGCTTTCATTTTAAAAACATCCTTTATTCCCTTTCCCTGTTGCTAGACTAGGGGCTTTGAAGAAAATTCACATTTTATGTGTCATTAAATTTCTTTTTGTGGGGAAAAACCAAAGTTGGCTTAAATGGCCTGAAACTGGCACTGTCTTTAATATTACTGTAGTCTTATTTTCTCTAAGATGAAAGTGCAGGTGTTCTGAGTCTCCCTGAACACATGCTAACCTGGCTTATTTAGTTGTTTCCTTTCCAGTGGTCTGTTGGGCTCTGCCCATCCGTGGTCTCTCATCCTGTTGTTGTTAGCTCCTTGGGGCAGGAACAATGTGCAGCACATTCAGATCCGTGACTGGACAGAATTGCTATGATAATGCGAATAACAACAACAAGTAGCCATGGAAAAATAAGACAACATTCAATCAGCATTTCAACTTTTTATTTCTCCAGTGAAGAAAGGCAAAAGAGAGACAGCTTCTGTCTACAGTCCTGCCTTTCATTTGCAACTGTGCTGTTAGGGAATCAGAGGCTACCCAATACATGGTCTTGGAAACCCTTTGGATGAGTATTAGGTTGTAGGAGGCGTTGTTTTAGGTGCATCTCCATGAGAAGCTGATAGTGGTATGAAGACAAGTAGTCTTATCTTGACAACTAGGGAAGAAATGAAGGAGAGAGGTGGCAGGTGTACCTGGGTACTCTCTGGTCAGGTCAGGATGTCTTGAGCAGCAGGGCCACAGAGGTCCAACGGTGCCATGTTTAAAAGCAAGCTGGCAGAATATGTAGGGGTGATTGTCACATTTCTTCCAGCCCTCATATCCTCCTCTGCTCTCCTTTGTGCCCCCCAGTCATCTAAGGAAAGGTGGCATCTTTATTCTGGTAGAATTAACTAATCAAAATACGCTGTTGGTGATTTCAATTATAAATGTTTCCTCCCATTCTTAAAATGCTTCCACTTGTTTTCTTGGCAGGACCTTGAGGATCTCTCCTGAGAGTTCCTTTCACATAGATATGCACAGAATGAATAGTTTATCTCCAGCTCCTGCTGACTTTCATGAATAATTTGATGTAAAAAGCTAAGTTGGACTTCTGCTGTGTCGGATAACTTGAGAGTACCAGCTTCTAATATTCCAGCCACAGACTGAAACAGACTTCCTATTTTTAGAGGCCGAAGTGGCCTCTCTGGCTTCCACTCACCTGCAACCTTTCTTGGAAATTTTCAATACCTTACCTTTCCCTCCTTTAACTACCTGGCTACTTCGGGCTCCCCAAAAACTGAGAGAGGCTCTAGTGCTTCCAGCTGGCAGAATTTCTCTTATGAATGAAAGCTATTTACTTAAACAAAGAAGATTTGGTGGGACATATGACCGTCATTTTTACTGTTTCTTGTTCACCTCCCCAGGTATACGCCAGAAAATACTGTGGTCACTCCTGAAGGTGAGCATCTTTCTTGTTTTACAGGGTGTATTCGTCTGCCCAGTCTCAGTGAAGGCAAACAGAATTGCTTATCTGAGTAATGTCACACATGTGCCTAAATGATTGCAAGAGACTGAAAGGAGTTGGGAGTAGAAATAATAGCACTACTTCATCTCTGACAGAGCAGCGCCAACAAAATAATGAAGCCGTGTGAATAAAGAACCAACATAATAATCAAGCTCTAACCATTTCTGGAAAATTAGCACTTCTTCCATAACAGTAACGGCTGCTGGGAAAATGGTACAAAATATTAACTGTCAGGTTAAGCACACCTTAATCAACATGTGCGGAGACCCACTGATGTGTCCTCAAACCTGTTACTTAAGTACTTGTTAAGGCCAATTAAATAAACAAAATTTTAAAGCCTAATAGCATAAACCACATAAATAACATAAAAGAGCCATAATGGTTGAATGGGTGGGTGTTTAGCCCTTCTTGATTTAAAACAGTGAAGTGAAAAATGTTGGAGCCCTTGAAGGTGATTTCGAAGACGAGGAAGTGACTGTGCTACACAAACAGCAATCAGAGACAATTAAGAAAACTGGGACAAGTGCCTCATTCTCTCTGCAGACTGCATGGGAAATTGCGCTTTACATTTCAGTCTTGTTGCATTTCAAATAAGGCCCCCCAGCTATGTCATTTTTCAAGTCCAACTCAAATCAAAAGATATTGCTTAAAATCTTCCTATTACTCCAGAAGTGAAAGGAATGATTGTCTATGCTGATGAGCCTGGAAGATTGTCTTGGAAAGAATTTGACAGTTTTGTCTCCCAGTCCCATTATAATGTTATTACTGCCCCTGAAGAAGACTGACAGAGCCTGAATACCAGCGTAAGTATGGGGGTAGTTTAAGATGGCTCTTTGCTGCTGCAGATTTCATGTTGTTTCTCTGCACAGTAGAGAAACTGTGCGCTGCGCGTGTGTTTTCTTTTAAAGGTTAATCTGATGAAGAATCTTAGTGAGACCATATAGTAACAAAAGAACAGAAAATACAAGAAAGCTAAAAAAAACCCCATAAAAATGGAAAGAATGAAAATAGGGAAATTTGGAAATAATTATCCATGTCTTATTATAACCCTATCCCAACGCAGAATGCACAGCCCATAAGTGATACTTTTTCAGGAACTTTCTGGTAAGCACGGAAAGGTTTCAGTGTGTGATTCAGAAGTTTCCCGATGTGCAGAAGTAGCCTCACTTTTGTAGCCTTCTTTGCAAAGACAGAAGTACAATGAGCTTTCGGAGCTCTTGTAGCTGTTTTTGTTTGTCATAATATGCTATGGTGCCTAGAAATGAGCACCTTAGTTTTTAGACGCGCTGAAGTACCGATTTAAGTGACTAAGTTTCCCCTGGTGCAAATGGTCATCTGCATGTCATTTGTGCAATACAGTAACTTTTGCTGGTGTTTATCCTGTTAGTTATGAATAAGAAATAATTGGGAAGTAAGATGAACATACTGAATTAAGTCACTTACTAGAACATCGGTGCTTTTTTATGTGATGCATATGCAAGAGAGACTGTTTACTTAAAAAAAAAAAAAAAAGCAGAGGGGCTGGAGGAGGGCTTGAGAGCAGGGACGTGTGCTAGAGGCACTGCCCGGTTGTGCTGCCTCGGGAGCGGTGCTGAGGAAGCCCGGTCCCAAGGGCCACTTGCTTTCCCCGGCCTCCGTGGAGCCGCCTTGCCTTCATCTCCGGCTGCCTGCCGCAGGAGCGAGCGGTGGCCCAGCCGCCGCTGTTGCCCTGGCACATGTTGGTGTGCAGAGGGACGCGGGGGGACTCTGCGCTTCGGCTGGCTGCCCGTGTGGTGCCCAATAAACCTTCCCTTAGCCAGCCCCGACTTCTCTGCTCACCGTCATGAAAAATAAGATGGAGGGACTGTGTTGTGTACACAGAAGTGATGCAAGCTTTGCCTTATGGCAGTTTGCCCAAGGAAGTATCAATGTCAACCCATCTTACTGTTTTCTTTGTGTAAGGCTCTTTTTTTCTTTTAAAGATTTTTTTTTAAATGATAAAGGGTCTAAATGTAAATGTTCAATTATAATGCTAATGAATAGAAAGTTAGTATAAGATCTCTCCACTCAGCTACAATCACCTCTGCATAAACCAGATCATCTTAGAAAACAAGAACCGAAATCAATTATTTCCAGATTAAAGATTTAAACTTTTACTTTTCACTGTATAACAATTGACAGAGAGAAATTATGGTTACAATGACAACCTGGTACTTGCTCTCCTCAATCCAGTACATAAACTATCTAGCTTTCTGAAAAGAGAACCAACGCCTTGTTGATTTGTGCAGGCTGCAGAGCAAATACGCCCACTGAAATTAAGAGGAATTTGTAAAGGAAAAAGGCTGCTTCTGAGCCAGGGATTGTAGAAGTTGTTTACAAATTGTGATGACCCCAACGAGAAGCCTTTCCCTGTGTGGTGTCAGAAAGCTAGATCATTCACATATGGAGCTACACAAAAGAAGGAAAAATACTGAAAAACCGTATTCACTGCTCTCAGAACCTTACTCTGGTACCCAGAGTTGTGATGGATAATGTCTCTAGCAGAAATCTCATTCATTTCAGTGGGGCTTCCTTGGAGCACAGTACTACTCAACTAACGATGGCAAAGTTGGGTCCTAACCTGCTTGTTTTAAAACGGCTTTAGCAAAAATATATTTAGGGGCAAATTCTTGTCACGTTAAGACAAATGGGAGTTTTGTGACTTAGTTTCTATATTATATGACAATTAACTTTTCTTACATTTTCATGTACCTCAAATATGTAACTCCTAACTGGAAAGAACACATTTATGTACATAAAAATGATGTATATAAAAATGGAATATTTATTATTTTGTATTCACTAGTAACTCTATGGCTCTGCATTAATGTCTCTCTGTCGTTTTCTGAAACAGAGCTGAAAGGCCAACGGGAGTGAAATACCAACCTGAGATAGCAGTCTAGCAAGAAAAGCAATGCTGTCACTGCAGAGGGACTTCTAGCAGAAGAAGTGACACTTGCAGTTACTGAGACTGTCAGTCCAAATCCATGTTGCTTTGGTACCCCAGATAAAGATCAGGCCAACTTAAGAGCTGGCGACATGCCACGCAGTCAGATGGACAGATTGTTGAGCAATACAGAGACCGTGCAGGAGCATCAAGTGTGGATTCTGAAGGCAGCATTCCCAGCTGGGAGACTCCAAACAGCTGGCCAGCCTGAATTTTTTAAAAACAATTTCTGTTTTAGGAAATGCTGCAGTTTGTTTGGTTCTAGATGATGTAACACACTGAACAAACCAGAGATAGGAAGAGGTATTGTTATTTAATGTTGGTAAAGTTGGCTTGAGCTGCACAAAAAGAAGGAAGTGAAGAAGGGGCAATCCCTCTGAGCCCTGGAGAGAGCGAGGATGAGAAATGGTAATAGAATTTCCCTGTGCTTTTCTGTGGCAGGGCAAAACAGGTCCCACACACTGCTGAGCAGAGCAACAGAGGGAGTGCCAAAGCTGCTCGTTGGAGACGGGGAGGAGAAATCTCACCTTGGATTCCAAAGCTGGAATTCATCATAAAATCACACTTCAGCCTTCCTCTCCAAAGAGGGTCTGTGTCGGGGTTAGGGGCCCTGTGGGACAACGGTAGCATTTACTGGACAGGAGAAACTTGGACTCTTATTACAGGCTGGAAAACTGAAACCCAAAGGTGAAAATCTGATGCCAGTGCATTTTGTTTTTGAAGAAAATAGTTTAAAAGAGTTTATCTGAATTTAAATATTTAGCTTTAAGCAGTTTATTTCCTGGCACACCAAACCATAAATGTTTAAATTAAATGATTCAACTCTATGTAAAAATTGGGCTGCTATATAGGAATTTGAATGATTGGTCCTCACATGCATCAGCATCCCTTTGACTTACAATATTTCACCCCTTCTTGCAAAATGGATAGGGTTTTCCCAGGCAGATACTCTGTCCGGACTGTACTATATTCTGGCTTCTAATTATCAGTCCAAGCTGCATTTCAAACACCACTTCTACTCCATTTTCTGTAATTTATTCATTATTTCTTTCTAAATCCTGGGTTGCCCCATGGATTTTGCCAGTGTTGATGCATATTGGGCAGTCAGGTGTAGAGTAATCCCCAGGTTACTCTTCTTTGTGTTACTCTTGTGAACTCAACTTGTATTTAACCTGGGAATAACAGTCACAAAAAGGCCAACACACACCAAAAAAAAAAGGGGGGGAGAAAGAGTGCATTAAGTGCACTCAATATCATGTCCAGTCACAAAATGGGTTAGAAAGGGACAGGATGAATGAAGCGACCGATAAAGGGCACAAGCACCTCATTTTTGGAAGTGGTTTAGATTTGCTAAATCAGAAGACTATTGCCAACTACAAGCACTGATTTATTGCTGGGTTCATCTCTTTGTGTGCACTAAAGGGATAACGGAAGAAATGACACCAGCAGACACCCCTGATTTTGGTCTTTGCAGAAGAAAGGAGTATATTTACTTATGTGAAACTTTTGTTCTCACACATGCATATGATCAGATTAATGTTGTGGGGCTGTGCATGTGGCAATTACAGAATAACATACCAGGAGTGTATTTTGATGGCAAAGAAAAAATTTAAAGCAGCACCTTTAATAAATACTAGCATATTACATACTTTTTTTAAAGTTCATGGAAGAAGAAACACCTTTCCATTAATGCACTTGCCTAAGACCTTTGTTCTTCTGAGACAATCAGTTCCTCTTAATTTTGCACTGAGATGGGCATGTAGCTGCACTTTTTGGGCTTCTACAGATTATGCTTACAAGCTTAATAACAATTACATGCCTACGGTACATTAAATAAAAGAAACACAATGAAGGAACATAAAGGGTATGAGGCTGTCAGCAAAACAATTGAGTTTATACTTCAGGGTGAGATCCTAAACTGAGGACTTCAACAGTATTATCTAAACCAGCTGACCTATGAACGCTTCTAGTGCCATCTCAGGACAAGACTTTGGGACATTCCTTCCTCTTCCATGGCCTCTATAGTTCCCACATAAAGGTAACATGCACAAAGGCTAGACGGTGGTTGTGTTGTATTGAGGAGGGCTCTGATTTGGATCATCAGAGGCCCAAGACAGTGGCTGTCAGTGTAGACATTCTCTAACCGTTGGCCCTATCTTGGCTTGCAAAGATCAAGTGCAGAACATTGTGCACCACCAGCAGAGAGAAAGAGAACATTACTGTGATCCCAGCTCTAAGTCAGTGATGTTACAAAGGGGTGAATCTGGATTTAAGTCTGCCTCGGCTTTTTTAAGGTCACTGATTCTCTCTAAAGAAAGAAAACAACACATACTTTTGTGCACGCAAACACATGCACACATACAATAATTAAAGGAATTAACATGGGACTTAGTTTGTGTTGCAAATCAAGATTCTTGTTAAGTGGAAATTTGCCATATGCTCTCCAACACCAGACACAAAGAAAAGCCATTTTACCAACTTAAACCTCAGTTTTGCTGTAGGATTGGAATGCCCATTGCTGTTGATTGGCTTGTTCAGTTTAGAGCATTAATGTTTATTTTGGGGACTGTATATCAAGATTACTTGGAAGTTTCTGGAAACTCTTTCTCTCAGGCTGCTGAGCTTTTATTTTGAGGAGAAAGTAACACAAATAATAAAATGCAGGGGTGCCAGTGGGCTTAGTGTAAAGAAGACTTGGAGGTTTATATGTCTTCCTTGGTTGGTTTTTTTTTCTTTAAACAGTCCAATTATGTACGACATAGCAGCAACTGGGCTAACAACAGCCATATGATGGAATAGCTTGTAATCCGGTTGTGGGTCTAGCTCCATGAGACAGACTCCAAGTAGATGAGTTTTAAATCTCCTTAGAATTAAGAAGGGTTTGGCAACCAAATTAATTGTTTTGGAAAAATCCTGCTTTATGGATCATGAAGAGGATAAAAAGGGAAAAAACATGTCATCTGTAGTGGTTAGTCAGATGTTCTTTTGGAGTTACAATGATTTCCTCTCTAATTCCTCTTCTTGTTGACATTCCCGTTAAAAGAATAATGAGTACTATGTTCGTTGCCTTAGTGCTACTCATCCCTGTGTACATTACGAAATCTTTGCATTAAGCTACCCAAATGGATTGCATTATATTGTAAGGCAGACATTAAAAACAATTGCACTCAGCTGTAAGCGTGCATAAAAGCGAAGTATAAACTGATATGCTACAATACAAGTGGTAATAATCGCTGGTACCCTGTACAGTAGTTTGTTTCAAAGAGGTGGTGGGGCCCAGACAACTGAGAGCATGCATCAATCTTGTTTAGCAGGACTGAATTATTTTAGTCTTTGGATTTTTAATATTTATGTAGTTACCCTTTTACCAGTGAGGTTGTGATGCTTTGGAAAAATATGTTATATGTATTATTAATGCCATGTTTAAATAATGGGAGACAATCAAACAATCACTGGGTAATAGTTTCCCAGGTGTATTTCTGTTTTATATATTTTGTAGATATATAATGTATTCTCACAGAGGCTACATTACTTAATTACCCAATGCTTTTAAAGTATTTTGGTAAAAATAGGTGTGCAAAAAAAGGTATTATTATTTCACAGGTGGCATAAAAGTAGCTTCATTAAGGAGGCTGGTACTAATAGTCCTTTAATACAGAAAGCCAGGAGATGGTTCTTCACGTGGTACATTAAACAGTGAAACATGCCAATTTTGACTTGATTTCTATGCTGCTAAACTACCCCACATTCATTTGCTTCGGCTTTAAGCCCTTCCATTCTAGTATTCTCTAGCCCTGGTTACAGAATTGCAGCTTGCTTTTCACCTATCTTCTAACAGTTTAACATAGATGTCTGGGTCCAGTCCATTGTTCCAATTGTATATAGTTTAAAAAGCTCTGCAGTGTTTTACTCTTTCCATTATATCTTGGCTTCCCTGAGCGCTCTGCTCGCTGCATTTTGCTTGTACTGGCTCTGTTTTCTAAACCCATTTATGGCTTTTTTTCTGTACACACTTGTTCATTGGGGAGCTTAAATTGACTTCTCTCCATTCTGTTTCCTTAACTAAAAATGCACCATTAAGGTTGATTGAAGTCTTTTGAAAACACTTCATAAAAAATGAAAGGCCATAAGAAATTAGGCTACCAGTGTTTGCAAATACCTGTTTTCAGCCAAATTGATGGGAAGGAATAAGAACTGAAATTTAAAAATGTTACTGATATATATTTGTTTGCTACTTATTTTTATAAGAATAGAAAAAACATGTGTAAAACATTTTGAGGAATAAAATATTGAGACATTAACAAAATACGCCATGCAGTAGCTTTTTGTTGCAGAAAGCCTTTTCCCCCTCAAAATATCAGGCACAATTCTGAAGAGAGAAAACGGCAGAATGAACAGAAGTATCTGGATCAGTTATTTCCATGATTTGCTGTTTTTAAAAAAATATTTTTTAGTCTCAAATATTTCTCTTCAGAGAATACGGAAAACTATTTCTTTTTAAGAGTAACATTTGAACCATGGAATAATATATTTATCAGGAATAGGATGAGTCCTTAATAAATTGCTTTACAAATGGGAGAAAAAGAAAGGTTAATTAAATCAGCGAAACTTTGAGCGTCCTTTCAGCACAAAAACATCTGTGCAGTGGTTGACGATATTAAGTACGTTTCACATTATGTATACTTAATAAACAAAGCAACCTCATTTCACAAATCACCCAACAGGAATAAGGGAAGTCATTCTGAACAGCATGCTGAATTGTCAGGGAAACTTTTATAGACATATGGAAATGCATCTGCTTTAAAAAGAGAAGTATCAAGAGGGATTTGCACAAAGTTAAAAGCAAAGCAAGTGCTTTAGAATCAAAAGTGATTACACTGAAAATGGCAGCTTGCTCGTCAGAGCAGCTGAGACGGCTCCTCACCAAACAAAATACTAATCGTTCCAGCTGTTTCCAGGCTCTCCTAATACTGCTGCTTATCATTAAAAAATATATACTTTAGAAATGTGGAAAGCTCTAAAAGAAAAAATATTTGATGTTAGTTTATTTTTAGATAATTTTTCAGACAACTCCCAAACATATTTCATTTACAAGATATATTACTTCTGTGGCTTTTTCTCTTTTCAGAAATACAGATATTGATTCTGACAGTCATCTCACTGAGTGGAGACATCTAAAATGAAGAAGACTTTCAGTATAAGACTCCTGTTACAGAACAGGAGAAAAAAATCTGCATAGTGTGAGTTCTACAGTTTTACAGTTTTTTTTTCCAACCAAACAAATCTTAATATGGACCCCCCCCCACCGCTACCTAGCCCCAAGATCAAACTCAGGTTTGAATTCAAGATGAAACAAACTCGTAAATGAAATATGTTCCTAGATTTTGCCTTTAATAATGCGATCCATTTAAGATTTTTGTTCCTTTTAATTTTATAAAAGCAACAGAATAAGTCCGCCAGACCTCAAATGCGGTAGTATTTGATGGTGTACGTGAACACAAATTGTAGCATACTGTATCACTTCCTTTAAGAATTCTCCCGTTAATGGAGGAAAAGAGCAGTGAGATCAACAAGAAAAGCAGCTAAATACAAGGAGGTCATGCAGCAGCGATGAGTTCTGTAGCAGTGGTACAAGGAAACCCTGTCAGTTTCCATCCCATTAAACGAGCTATGAGCTATGTGTTGGACTCACTGGGATTACCAGCAAACCCCTACCAAGCTGTGTGCTAGCTCTTGCTCACATCCTCTATCAATTATTCAGTTCCTTTTATGCAAATAATGTTTCATAGAAGCAATGGAGATCCATAATGGGAAGAAGAGTAACATCCATTTAGAAGAATTAAATGGTAGATGAAAAGTGTGACACTTTGCAGGCAAAAGCTATTGAAATGGTGCAGTACCAGTACCTTTTAAATGTCTGTGTGCGTGCACAGATGGGGAGATTCAAAGTTTTGTTTGCTTTTTTTTGACCATCAACTTTATACAAAATTAAAGAAGAAGGCAATAGACAAAGACTCCTGTATTCACAGTTCTGCCCAGGGGATGGTTGCAGAAGTGAGGCCTCTGTAGCAGTTCTGTCTGTGTTCTTCAGGCTCTAAGCTTTCATTTTGTATTTTACAGGGAATGTATACAACAAGCCTGGATGCAAATGGAGTTTATATTAAAGAAAGGCTTCACTGTTCTTTAGAGTCAGGAGTCAGAAAAAACCTAAAGGCCACTCCTGCATCCTTTTATCAGGCAAAACATCCCATTGATTTCAATGCATATATGGGATCAAAACTTCTCTGCTGTAGTCCCACTACAGTTTACTGGGCCAAATTCAGTACTGGTGTATGCAGAGGCAATTCCATTTCCGTTAGTGGAAGTAAGCCTGCTGAGTGAGATTCAATAAAGACGCTCCAAGGCTTGCTTTCTTCTGAGATTCTTCCCACAGAAGAGATTGATAAGTAAATGCAGACAATCCTGGGTGCATCCCGCCAAAGAACTGATCATGTCTCTGATGCGAGCCTTTAAATCCTTGTCTGGGATTTTACTTGAAGGTTTATCCCTTTTCTTGACAGTAAACTAATTATAGTCTTCCTGCTGAACTCTCTGTGGGCTGTTTGACCACTTATGTCTGGGTCTCCACTGGCAAGTTTGGGAGTGGTGATACCCCACTTATGCCTCTCCACTGCAAAGGCTGTGGTGGAGCTGCTTGTCATGAACATAAACAGGTCAGCGGGGGTGAGAAGACCTCCATCATCCTGTGCGCTCCAACGTCCATTAGAGAATCTCATAACAACCTTGAATTTTATGCCAGAAAACCAGTGGCTAATAAGGCAGAAGCACAGAAATAGGACCACAGCCTCAAGGCTTCTATTTCTGTCCTGCTGCAACCCCTTTGCCACACTTTGCTAGTGCTACTCTTTGTGTGTAAGGAGTGTGAATCAAAAGTAAACAAAATGTTATTAAATCTTTCAACTTAATTTTGGGAAACCACCTAAATGCTAAGAAACTTCTCACAGCTTGAATCTGTATTTCCTGGAACTCACATACATGCTCCAGTGTTGTAACTATGTCTTCCAGACATGAAGACATCTCTTCTAAAAGCTTTGTAATGTGAGTGCCCTGTATATTTACGGTGCTTCTGCATTTAACTATCTTTAATTATACTGTTATTTGCAAGGGAAATTTTTTGCTAAAGCAGGAGAGACAGAAAACGTGTTTAAATGGAGTGCAGTTAGCCCCCCAAACAGAAATATGCTTCCATTATAAAATTCTGCACTTAAAAAAGCCCAGGCAATAGGCAAAGGTGGAATTTAAAATCCCTGAAAGAGATGCAAATTTGAAAGAATATTATGCACAAGCATAGGTAAGTTCAGAGAATTAAAAAGAAGCAAAGCTATAGGGGGTACACACATATTTCTAATTTCACATTCACCACATTGTGCTTTTACAGCCTACAGAAATGAGAGCTATTCACCTGTAACAGGCTGGCAGAGCAATGCTCTCCCATCTCAGATGGAGGTAGCATGCCACAGAAGCTCTAAGTCTTTTAGGAAACTTTGGCTGCTTTGAGGCACAGGATATTTCTACTCAGGATTATACAAGGGCCTTTCTGTAGGGTTCAAAATTACACAGAGAGCACAAGAGCAAAAAGCTGCACTGAGCAGTCTCTGCAGAGAGCTATCTGAGCTCACTCTCATCCCTTTCCTCTTCCCTTACTCCTAGTTAAGGCCAATTTTTAAGTCTTGCCTTAAAATTCAGTTGTTACCTGTGGCGGGCTGGGACTGGCCATGTACAGAGGTCAGTAACACGAGCCCACGAGTACCCATGCTGCACGAGCAGTCCTACTCTTCTTTTTCCTCCATATACTACTTTTACAACCAGTTGACTTCTGTTTTGTGTTGTTCCTCTGCCTCCATCAGCTACACATGTGCTTATCTCTCCTTTGGGCTCACCTCAGAGGTACAAACTGCTTTCCCTGACACTACCGTGTCCCTGTTCAGATCCCTCTAGCTCTCCTGCAATGAACAAACCTGACTGCTAGCAGGGCAGTGACTTTTAGGTGCAATGGGATCCAAGTTGCCTGTACAAATACCAAACCAGTCACACTCACACCCGTTTCCCAAGAAGTCAGGGCTCCAAATTAGAAAGCAAAATGAATCGGAGCCAAAGGTTGGGCTGCTCTCACAGACCCACGTTGAGCTCTGCAACACTGCAAGCGGTCTTTCCTTGCCTTGAAATTTCAAGAATGGGATTTAAATCTTTGATTTATTCTGGTGCAAATCTGCCATAACCCAGTTGAAGCGAGGGGGGAGTCTGTTACCCTATGTACTCACGGCACATCTTAGTAGCCCTGATGTAAAAATGAGCAGTACAACAAAGACACCTCGTGGCTGTCCCGCAAACCGCACACGAGACAAAGAAGACTTACCAGCCAGACAGGAGATCTGACCACAACGTGAATGTCTGTGGTCTGGTAACAATCTTCGCACTTACTGCCTGCCATCTACTTGTAAGTATAATTAATACTAACCCCTCTTTCAAATCACCTAGGAGAAACAAACAAAAAAAATGTATGAGTATAATAATATCTTAATTGTAAAAATTAAATAATATCATTAATAGAAATTAAGCATAGAAACTCAGATTATTAAATTAAAAAACAGTAACTCTAATAGTAATTTAATTTGACCTGGTACGTGAAGTGAATGCTATGAAGAATTTATCAAGTCTGCAAGTAAGCTCTTGTATTAGAGATAGTACTCTAAAGTCTTCTAAGAACCTTAATTTCATAGTAACATGGTAACTTATCAACATTTACTTTTAAAATACGTATAATTTTATTATAAATCAGCAGATATATAACATGTTTATAGTTTTGTACACCAGTATATTTTTTAAAACCCTATATAATCCTATGCACTATACCCCAAACCCTATATTTAAAAAAATATAATATGAAAAGTGAAATGTATTTTTAAGAAAAGAGATGTAATAATAAAGTCCATAATTACATTCAGATGTAGCTTCATTGCTATTCCTTGCATCAGTTCACACACACATATATATGAGAAAGGCTCTATAGATACAGTAAGCGCATCTATTACAGTGAAGTGGCAATTTTTGTGATTGTCTAAAACTGCATTTTTGAACAGCAGAACAAAATCTCGCACAGCAAATTTACCAGCATATAACCTTGATCTGAGATGTACTTACACTTTTTCTTCCTCACCTTTACATTAAAATTCATTATAATATAACCCATGATATTTTCTCAGTTTAGTAAAAAGGAAGAGTAATTAATTCAGATCAAAAAGCTCTTGGAACAAAGAGCAACCCACTATGCAATAAAGGTGGAGAGATCAGACTCTGCCCTCTGTTTTTTCCAGTGCAAATCTGAAGAAATTGTATTGAATTCAGACTTCTTGTCAACTAAATTCTGAGATTTTATTGCTGATTTATACCAGGGTGAATGAAAACAGAACAAGCCAAAGGGATCTCCGAGTCCCACAGGATCCAGGTATTCTGCATGTGTGTAAATGGTTGCTTCACTGAATTAAATAAATTCATTACATAATTGATATTTCATATTCATTATACATTCACAATCACCATATTAAAATAAAAGTACAAATGGCAAAATTCTCCCTTCAGTAACACCGCTTAAGTCTGTGGAGCAATCCTCCTCAGGAAGATTTTCTTCCCCCTTAATGTCTCTAATTTTCACAGTTCTCTTGACTCTTACGGTTCATTTAGTGTGGAGAGGCTAGAAACAATTCCCAGTCAAACTACAGAGACTTTATTTTAAAAAATATCCATTGATTTTGAGAAGTAATAATAATAATAATAATAATATGTATTTAATACATTAATAACATGATATTCAGTCCTATCATGCACTCCCATGACAATAACTATATGTACCATTCACAGATGAAATCAGGACTTTGCTTAAGTAACTTGGAGATCTACTGCTAATACAGACAAGCCAAGATTTCACCATGTACTTCAGTACATCCCTCTACAAGCATTTTTAGAACTTTTCTTGTTTTATGAAGAAGAGATTATTTACAAAAATGATGAAATACTGAATTCCCTTAGGATCAGATTTGTAAACATACCTAGGTATTGCTCTGTTAGCCCTGAGAAGCCTAAATATCTTAATAGTTTTAATCCTACTGAAAATCAACTATCATATTCCCCATACTAACAGGTGATTCACAAATGACAAGCAGGGAAATATGTCATTAGTGGTTCATAAACATCCTGTTGCATCTTTTAACTCTGATCAAACTCATTGATTTCTCTGTGTAATGAGAAAGCTTTTAGCCCTGTTCCAGTTGTTATAACATGAAAACAGTACTGACCTAATACTAGGGAGCACGTGTCCGAGAATGTGACCTCAAAGAACCCCTAAGATAATAGAGTATTATCTTATTATCACACTCATCTACAAGCAGCTGATGGATGGAGTGACTGCCTACTGCTTTGTGCCATCAAAAGATAAAAAGCCAACACTCTTAAAACAAAGGTATTTGCATTTGAGTCCAAATTATCTTTTTTTAATCACCTCTTTTTGGTAGAGTTTGCCTTCTGTTGAAGTACAAGTTGTAACTATAATATTTAAAACTGAACAAAATGAAGCCTGGAAGATTTTAATACTCAGAAAGGCAAACAAATGTGATGTTCTCTTTTAAGCAGGGGACTGTAGTGGAGACTCCAGTGGTAAAGCAAAGTTGTCTTCCACGTTAAGCAAGGATTCAGACTCCTTCTTTTGTACATTAAACAGTGCACTACCAGCTCTCTAACAGAACAGGAAAATTCAAGCAAATCCATTTGTTACTTTTTGAAATGTAGTGAGGTGAAACTCTGTCTTTTAAGAGCTTTGCTTTCCTGTATGGTCGTTTCTCCTCCTGATCATAACAAAGGAAAAATATAGGTGCTTTAAACTTTCAAGGGAAATATATATATAATACATAGACTGCACTTGAATAAATTACCTGGCAGTAAATTTAAGTTACTAATAAAAATCATACAGAAGTGTTACAATTAACTATGACACACACAAACCTAGGACAAAAATTTAGTTAACTCCAAAGGGTAACCATCTTAATATGCGTCCACCAGCCACTCACCCTGTGACCTCCACTGCTAATTTTCATACAACACTTCCACATGTTGTAGTGGCTCACTAGCATAAAATTGTTAATTGAATGTTAGCTGTCCTAAGAAATGTCATGGCTGCATGGTACCTTGAGTACCTTGACAGTGGGCTGACTGTGAGCATTGAAGAAGCATTGTCGAAAGACCTGAAGCAACGTTAAAACCATAAAAACTTTTTGGACTCAGGAAACTAGGATCTTCCTTCCTACATAGATATACAGTCAAAGTTGAACTTATGTTACCATACAAACTAACTCTTTGAATTCCAAAGATTAAGGAAGAAATGCATGGGTTCATATGTTTTCTGGTGATGGAATGCAACTATAAATTTAGCTTAAGTGATTACTGTAGTCTTCCTGCTTTGATGTATCAGTGAATTCTCCTTGAAGTTAAAAAAAACAGTACTGATTAAAGACAGATCCTGTAAACAGAAATAATGAAAAGTATCGCATAACAGCATTCTTGTTTCATTTTTACTTTAGGGTTGTATGCATAATTTCTCATTATAAAATAAGATTAAAATAGAAATTAAGTAGTAAATATCAGAAGCAACTATAAAATGCTAAGAGATGCTACAAATATCATCTAAGTTAAGAAATTTAGGGAAGATAATGCTTCAAAGAAATCTAACCCTAGTAAGGTAAGGATTAGGCTGTTAAGACACCTGAATAGCTTTAACTCTGCCTGAAGAGATGCCATAAGGGGAAAGGTTAAAAAAAGGCCTGATTTGTCCTAAAACATCACTTCATCTAGTCTGGGATGATGTGACTACCATCGCTTAATCAGAGGCAAACATTTTACTATCTGGGTGCACTTGTGGTGTTCTTCTAATTTTAGCATGTTGGATTTAATAAAAAGTAAGATTAAATTGGAAACACCCAGACACTATGCATAGTTTTGTAATGTTACAACAGGTTGAGAGAAATGGGAAAAGATCAACAAACACATGTGGCATGTGAGGGAATGCAAACATAGCTACTGATAGAGGATGCTTGCTACAGCATCTCATCTACATTATTTAAAAATACATGGTGTCCATATGTGTTTTTTTTTAATGTGTGGGGATCAATCTACAACATGGGGAAAAAGTCAGACATGCTGCTTTAAGCCAGAAAAGCCCACTTTTTAAGTAAAAGAGAAATACCTTTAAAAGGATCCTGGACAGTATGCAGCTAAGGTAAAATCCAGTTCTGTGAAGAGGCCAGCTTAGATCATGGCTAGGGGAAATTTAGTTCTGTATAAATCAGTCATGCTAAGTAATGTCACTTCCTCTGTTCACTGCTTTCTAATCTGTAACATCTGAGTCAGCATGGCACTGCTTGGTTTAAATAAGGTTATTTAAAGTGTTTCCCCTCTAGAGGTTTGGTGATATCAGTCACCAAAACCAAATGTTCCTTTGGAAACTACTCCTATCAACCCTGTGCATATGTAACTACCAATTGAAGATGGCTGTGGAGAAACATCTTTGGGAACAAGCCCTTAATTAGCTCTCTTTTTCGTTGGCAAATATGGCCTACAGCTTTTAAACACATTTTTCTAGCAAGGAAAAATCATAGTTTACACCATGGTGTATAGGTATAATAATATATGAAATATGCCTAAGAAAAATGCTTGTTTGGGACTAATCGTACACAAGAAGCAACTATGCATACTGATTCCAGAAACAATCACCTCACTGACTTCCATATGATTTTGAGGGAATCTCTTTAGGTAGTAAATACTAGTAATCAAGATGGAAATGTAAAAGTCCTAGTGCCAGACCTGTTTGTTCACTTCCTTGTTGTGGAGAAGCATTTGATACAATAAGAAATGTTGGTGTAACCTTCAGTCACACACTGGCTCGTTCCAGTGCTGACAGTCAGTGATAGCAAGATACTGCTGTTTGGATCACAATTATTAGATGTATTTAACCACAGTAACAGCTTTACCTTTGCATTTCTGCTTCCATACTTAATATTTTTAATTACTAAACCAAGTTAGACTTCATGCAACAGAAAACAAACAAATCAACCAACCAGAAAGTCTTGAGTTAGTGATAGAACAGGATTAAGCGTGGATTTGGAGATACCAGCTTATTTCTGTTAAGCAGCTGGCTCCATTTTATAGTACAGTCATTGCTCTAACTGCAAAATTTTAAATTGTTGTCTAGACGTTTTCTTAGCTGCATTGCAAGTTTTATCAGAAGAAAGAGAGTAAACACATTTTTGGTGCATCGGGAAGCTGAGGTAAAGAAAATATGGTAGCATTTAGAGAAAGAAAAGTAATATTTGAAGATAAGTGCTTTGGCTGCACACAGCCGCACCCCCCTAAAAAAGGAAAGAAGCAGCAGCAGTATTTAGGGCTGGTAAGAGCCTCACCTGCCTGGATTTTCTGTGTTGCCTTGATGCAGTTGGCTGGTTCGAGAAGTAGTGCTGTGATGCACCAAATGGTTTAGAAGATTAGTTGCTGCTCCTTTGGCTTGCCTAAGAGCTCTTTCTGCATGGATGCTTCAAAGATTATTTGTTGTAATTCCTGGGTTCTTAGACGTATCTGTAACACAAAATGCACATGGATATTCTCCCTGCACAGACTCACCCCGGCTGCCAATCATCAAGTACTGCACTCATTCTTCTTTTCTTCTTCTTAATTTTCCTCACCAGAACAATCTTACATCATTTCCTTTCAGTTCCTAGCATAGTTAAAACTTTAATTTATAGACTGATATTGGTTAATAAATTAAAAAAAAAACCCACAACCCAAAGGTTTTGAAAGCACTGAAAGGCTAACTCTTCTATCAGAGATTCAGACTGAATCTCAAGATCCATCCTAGGGTAAAGAACCAAGAAAGATATGTATTCCTCCAGAAAACACATTTCCCAGCTCTGGGAAGGTTGTGAGAAACTTACAGACTTGCAAGATACCCAGGAAAGATAAAAATGTTCTTGTTAAAAATGCTTTATTTGGCCATATAACATGTAGCACGAAGGAGTATAACTATGTTAAGTATTCAGGAATACGTAATCCTGTTTGTTTATGCTTACTTTCATTTGACTTATTCAGTAGAGGCTCTTCAAGTTCATGGCCAAATATAAGATCAGAGCCAAATAAATTGTTAATGTTTTCATTCAGATTTCCATTTGTTATTCTGAGAGGATTATGTCTTGTAAAGTTTGCTGGCAGTGCAGGAAATCCAGACTCCTCTGGAGAGTTTGCTGGAAAACCAAAAATAAAGATTACATATCTTGGTCTTTATGATAGAAATGTCTTTTTGGTTTTGCAGTAATATAAACAGTAATGATCAACTTTTTGTGATTAAAGAACTGCATGATCAGTTCTTCAAATTACTGTTGTGAGCTTAAGATTTGACTATTGCACTTTCTAGATAAACCATCAAACACAGAAGCTATGCAAGTTGTGTACATTAAAAAGTACCAGTAGCTACAAAACTAAAATGCTTGAAACGAAATTGTAACCACTTCAAGAACAAAGCTACTGTAATGCACTAAAGCTGTTTGCACTGAGAAAGATAGAAAACAATACATTTTCAAATGTAAACCCAATACAGGGGATGGCTGGCAGGGGGCTGCTAAAAATTCAGCTTTGGAAAGATCTTTATAATATTTTAAAATACTTAGTAGTTCATAAGTCTCACTTTGTGACCACCACTTCTTCTAGCAATTGATTTAAGGCTGTGTGCCAGCCTGTGCTGATTTGTTAATTTTGTTAAAACTGGGTACAGTACAATGACAACGGTGATTGATTGCCTCCTGTAAATCATCTCTAATTCAGCAGTGACAACATTAAAAGAGATTTAATCAATAGCATGAAAAAAGAAAATATTATTGTGTACAGTGTTCTGGTGTCTACCTAAACCAGTACTAAATAAAGTGCTAGCCTACTTTCTGCTGGGAAAATCTCTTTTGAAGCTTAAGATCAAAAGCACTTTTTAAGCTTAAACACCACCATACGGTTTCAATTCTTGCTTTCTAACAAGCACTTTAAAAAGCACAACTAAAATGCAACTGACAAACTTGAAAAATCTTTTGTGTTGTTCCACTTGAATGATCTAATGAGAAAATGGCTCAGTTCTGTTGTAGCTAATGAGGTATAACATCTTCACTGAACCTGAATATAAAACAGAGATTTCTCTGAAGATATAGTCTTAACATGCTTCTATTGCTTTACTCATTCTGCCATGTTTTTATTTAAGTGATGTCCAATGAATAAAAGCACAGGTCAGTTTTGAAATAAAACATTTACACATGAAATTACTCAATCCAAAAGTGCTTTGAACTCTGTATATAAGCATTGTGGCTTCAAGTGGGAAAATGTGTTTCACTAGCTTACTAAGGTCCCGAGTCTGCAAACAGAGATATTAATGTAGCCAGACAGAGATGTGTGATAACACATTTTTGGCAGATGGAGTTCTGAGGCAGAACCCAAGTGTACATGGATTTTAACCTATCTGGTTTCAGCAGTGACCTACTATCAGTGTGAAGACTGAGATTTGGCAGAACGATGAAGATACCGCTAGTATCAGTACCAAATAATAGCATTTATTCTGGTAGTACCTAGAAGCTAATATCCTGCTAAAGAGCTTTATTTATACAATAAAATATTTATGCAAAGAATTTTATGTAGGTATACAATAAGGACAAAACCCATAGGTGTGGGAAGTATAAGATAACAACAAAGGGGTTAGATTCAGTGCATCAAGTAGTATTTGCAGCTGGGCAACAGTTTAGATATGGTTGGGCATGGTGACAGCATCATGGCAGTAAAAAACTTAAGGAGATAATTGGAGTAGAATAACCTTATGGTGTAAGTGTCTCCTGGTAGCACTTCTTATCTATAACACAAAGAGGTTTGAGGAAAAGCTGGACAAGTTGATGAGGACGGGAGAATAAAACCAATTTTACTGATGCTTCTCATCATCCTTAGTACGTACGTTTCAGATGTGTAAAAGAACTGTTTCTGTGCTCCATAAATATGAAACTGAGACATGAAGAGAGAACTGGCTTGCACAACACAGAGTGGGAACAGACTCTAGATCTCCTCATTACTCTATTGGTCCTTCTGGGGAAACTGATGGTTAAAATGCATACTGCAGTCTTTTGAACTGGAGGGAAAGAATTCTGTTCATCAAACAAATCTCCCGAGAAGTTTCATGCTGTGATACGGAAAACACAGGTCTTCTGTGGGACAACAAACTCTTTCAGTGAGTGGGGTCTTAGTGATAAACAGAACCACAGAGACAATGAACCTTCTGTTCATAGGAGAGACGTGCTGGGCTAGCCTCCTCTGACTCCTTGGTGTTGTTACTGTTACTCTTGTATTTAGGAAACCTAACAGTGAATCCTACTAAAAATCTCTGTTCCAGTGAATTTATACTGTAAAATGAGATGAGGCACACCCAATGAATGCAGACAGACTGACAGATGGGTGAGCACAAGAAAATAATGAGCAATAAAATTGGTCAGTGTGACAGACAATAGTCACAGCAGATGCCCAACTGTTGTGAAGCTTTTTTTTGGTTTCATAGTCAGTGAGAATTTCAGGGCAAGGTCTGGAAGAAAACAACAAGGTAGCCTGTCCAGGAAGCCCCTTCTCAACAAAAGGAGTAGCAAAGGTAGAAATATGGCAGTGAAAAAAGGGTGTTGATGACCAGTAACAGTGGTCAGCTTATCGTATGCAATTGCATCCGAAGGCATTAGGACATGACCTCACTCTCAACAAGAAGCATGGGGATAGGCAAGACTGAACTACAGCGATGGAGACAAGTACTTTGATGAGGAGGGACAGTGAGAGCTAACACAAAGCAACAGGCTTATGGGCAAAGCAATAAATGAAGAATATTATCTGTGTTGAAGTATTCCCAATGGATACAGATGGGACAAGACAGTATCCTTCAAGACAAGCCAATACGATATTGCATTATCAAATTATAGTTGAAAATAATTATGAAGGTAACTATCAGCAAGAAGAGAAATTGGAATCAGGTGTGTCAAGAATCCCATTTACTGAGAAAAGATGGACAGAGAAGTTATATCGGTGAATAATGCACTTTGAAATTACAGTTTAAAACATTGATGCAGCATTGCTGTGATACTGTACTATGTAGTAACATTATGAGGTAACAGAAATAGGTTCCTCTGAAACTTTTATAAAAAATTATCAGACAGATACCCTGTGAAAGTATGGGTGCTTCTATTCCTTCTGTTCTTGTTCCACATGGACATACTTGCATGACACTGATAGTGCATCTGCTTAACCTACTTATGAGGATTTGGTTCATCAAATGTGCACCTGCAAATTTAATTCTCCCTATGACCTCATTCTACCTGTAGTCTAGACTATCCAAAAGCTGTGTAAGTGCACAGGAGCATGAACTGAGGGTGAACCCTGCTGGAAAAAATGAGTGGATTTGCTGCAGCATGGAACTTCAGGGTAAGTATAAGTTACTACCAGGGGTAACTTTCACATTTCTGAACAATAAAATCTATAGTGTCACCTATATCTATAGATAAAGCAGCCTGAGACTCTAATGGGTCCTTTATAGTTTTTAAATGTTTGGTTTGTATTGCAATTGCCTATCACAGGCACCTCAGTGAAGGTATCACAACACCCAAATAGTAGGCATCTTCCTGACAGGATGATAGAAAGAACCTGATATAGGTGCTCACACTCATTAAATTCTGTGGTGAAGAAAGGGAGCAGATGGTATGTCTTTTATTTTTCTGGACTTTACAAAACCTGAGATTGCTTCAGAGAGTCTATCTAGAAGGAAGAAAAAAAATCTATTTTAATGCTATGATAAGCACATTAGGCACCCATTATAGGTGACATGAATATTGTCCTTCAAATTTGAAAAACATTTGCTTTACTTGTTCCAGGGGCTGTTAGGCAGCTCTCATCCTCTCTTCTGCATTTACTGGCAGTCAAAACATAAGCAATAAACAGTAGTTCTTCTTGAGAGAACCCTGTGCAAAGAAAATACAAATTAACCCAGAAATGGGGTCCTTGTCCAAGAATTCAATCTGACAGTATCTTGGCTACACCAGTTAATGTCTGAACCAAACCTTACACCAATGCTACTCTCCTAGAAACAGAATCCAACCTGTGCGTAAAAGACTATATACTCTTGAGCAACTTTTTTCAACTTTAAGTGCCTGTGAATAACTGACACTTTGCACTGACAAAGTGGCATGCTGTGGGCAAATTTATACCTTCCTCATCAAGGTAGCCCAGACCACAGCAGCTTCTCATGGCTCTCAGCACTTATGAGGATTCGAGTGCACTGTGCAGCCTGGAGAGACGTGACTAGGAAACAGACTTACAGAAGGCCAAGCGTTGAGATGCAGGCTGTGCTGCAGACAGAAAAGGCTAGCAATATTTTTCTGGTTTAATATACAATGTTATTGAAAATGACAGGCGGTAAGCTATCTGAAGTGTGGACCATAGTGGCGGTGTACTAACTGACGCTTACACTGAGATGTACTTCTTAATGCCACGTTGTATAGGACACAGCTGAGCTCACCACCTTGATGCCCTTCAGGACAAAGTCTAGGCCTACAATTCTGAAGAAAGAAACCCTGAAATAGCAATTTCCCAAGAGGAATCTGTTCGTCTTTTTTCCTTGTGAAGTGCATGACTGTTCCTGCCATTACTGGGTAACATTCAGTTTGCTTGACATTCTCCTGCCATTTCATCATCCATTTCAGAAGCCAGTTCATTTCCCACTCTGTTATAACTCTTTGAAAGTTGGTTTTAAAAATGTCATAAGTGTAAAAATATTCTTCTGAGTCAACCACTGAAAACAGAGTGCATGACTGCACCATATGTACTACTGCTCTAATGTGTCCCTGCCTTCTCTCTTCCCTGTGTTTCTAGCTGTTGCTTTAGACCAGAAACTGCTGGTTTATGGTAAAAGGAAGTTAAGGGGCATTTAGAACTTGGACTTTCCACCTAATCTTCAAGGGTCTGTTTATGAAAACATGCCATATGAACTATATTTTCAACTGAAATTTAGAAAGCCACGTTTTTTCTCAAAACTAACAATGAAAAATATATTTTTGTTTCAATTTATATTTGATGCTACTTTAAAGCTCAGCAATGCTAAGATACTTAAATACATGAAGCTGAGATCCTACAAACTTTATTCAAACACTTGGCCCCACTGAGTTCCACTTGTCCTTTTATGGCTACCAGGAAAGCCTTTTCTACTGTGTGAAAGTGTTAGCTGTCTTCTGTCCCACAGCTATGTATTCATAAAATCACAAAGGCTAGACACTTTACTGTGTTCTACTAGTTTGTTCCCAGGGATAAAAAAAAGGCAAACCAACAGTACTACACTGAAAAACAGAAGCATGTCTGGAAAAAAAGAAACCTGAAATTTCCCTTTGGGACTCTTGCAAGGAGTGATGTGCAAAACAACAAAAAATATTGCTATTTAGCCAGTTTAAAAATAAAATCAAGTATTTCAGAAATCCTTTAACATTCTTTGACCTTTCTTCACAGATCTGACCTGCTTTGGAACATTGAAAGGACAGCCCATCACTGCAACATATTCATGCAAACACATATATTTTAAATTGATCTTGCAGCACTATGAAGAACAGTATGATGAAGAATGAGTGCCTTCTGATCACAGTATGGCACTGAGACAGGCACAGTGAGGCAATGTGATCATCACACATACTATGAAGCTTTCGACTTTAAAACAATAATAACAGATACTTAGGAATGATCTGGTTATGGAGAAATTCCTAATAGTTCTAATGATTATGAAGAGTAAATATTCAGTGTATAAAGTGAAATACACATCTAGTTTATTTAATAATGCAAATGAATATACTCACTGGATTTCTGTGGTTTGAAAGCACCTTAAGACTGGGAATAACTGGAGGTTTTTCTAGCTCAGATGATTCCTGTCCAAAAGTTAAAAAATACACCATATGTCAGGAGTTCTCAAAAATCTTGCAACTGGTATATATATTTTGGGGAAAATACAGGTAATTTTATTCAGGCAAATCCATAGAAGAAAATGGGAATTTTATCTGAAAACAGTCCCCCACAATTAGCTCACTGAATCTACAGCATTAACAAAAATATACTGTACTTGAATTCTGTTGAAGTCCAGAAAGAGTTTCTGTAATTTTACCAAAGGTTGTAAGCTGTTCAGTTCTCGTATTTGGTTTTGCTCTAGATGAAGAGTCAAAAGACCATTCTGACTAGCAAGGAAACCTCATGCAATCATCTTAATGCGGTTATGGTCCAATACCAACTCCTGCAGAAGTCTGAGACCTTCAAGTCCTTCAGTTTGGCTGATGTAGTTTCCTAATATAGCAAGAGTAAATGCATGGAATCATCTGTAATGGATTTGGATTCCTTTCCAGCAAAAAATTATCTTAAGCAAAAGAAGCTCATGAACTTTCTGAATTACTTGTATGTTGTTTTGGACCACTTCAGTGACACTGGAAAACAGTGTGTTTTATTTCATCTACCTATCTGCCATCTCTATTTAAAGTAAAATATCTTCCTAAATAAAATCTAGGCATCTTGAGGAACAAGACTTAGGTCAATTGTTATCGTCAGTATTGCTTATAGTGAGGAGGAAATTTCCTGAGTGTGGAACTTGCTGCTGGCCATGAGCTGACAAATGTACCTTCCACACGCTGGTTACCCTGCTTTGCCCTTGTAAAAGAAAAGTGAGGCACAGTAGCGCAATATGGAAGAATTTCACTGTTAAAATTCTGAAGGATCTTGGAGCCAGGGCAAGAATTAAAGCTGGGATATCATTCCTATGGGGGTCAAGACTGTCCCCCACAAATTCAAGGCACAGAGTGAAGACTGGACATAAGGAAAGTACTGTAAAATGCTTGAATGAATGTACAGAAGAGCTGCTACCATCTACTCTGCAAAAACAGAAGTTTCAAGTTTTTTAGCCTGCTAAGCTGTAGCTGGGCCATGTTAGTAATTCCAGATGAAAATCTTCCAAACTCTGCATTATCAGGGGCAGGTTTTCTCCAAATTCTGCATCCCCAAACCAGTAAAGCAAACAAGAGTATGATGCCACAATTTTCCTTCTTTTGAAACTCTTTTCTTGTTTGAAGACAAAAGAACTTCAGCATTTCCCACTCCCCCAAAAAAATTTATGAAGGGTATATATATGGATGACTGCAATTTCACTAATCACTGGAACGGGTTTCATAGGAATTACACCTGTATATGTTAAAAAAAAACTCATTAAAAATGAATCAAATCCACTACTTTGAAGTGGAAATACTCCTTATATAAATTTCTGTTCTGTGGAAGCTAGGTCAAGTTTTCTGGATCCAGACCATGGAAATCAAACAAATAAAAAAACCCCTTCCTCTGCTCACAGAAGTCTGAGGACATGAAAAGAAAACAGCTATAAACCACTGCTATATTTAGTAAAATACTTACGGCAACCTTTGGGTGTATTCTCACAACAGCTGAATGACAATAGGGCAAAATAAAATAACATGCACTGTTCTACTAATTTGTTTGTAAAAGCTTCATTTCTGTTATGTCTGACCTGTAATTAGCTAGCATGAACTAATAGATTAGGAAAGAGAAGGGAAAAAAGGGTTTTAATTTTAGCTTTGCTTCTTCCTTACCACCCAGCTAATGAAACAATGTGCTTAGCAACCTCAATTTCCATAAAAACACTAAATATTGGTGATTGCTGAGCAGGTAGTGAGTTGATTACATTCACACATCACAAACAAAAGAGTATCCAAACTGTATGTGAATATGTAATATTAATTTGTGTTAAGATGTGTAAATATGTAATAAGTATATTTCATGGTTTACACAGGCTTATCTCACAAGGCTACAAAGATTAAGAGCTAATTCAACTTCCGAAGAAACTGTCAAGAGTATCTGGGGAACGTTTAAGAACATTTTTGTTCCTAGAATATCTCACAATTGAGAAAGAAGGCAACAGTCATTAAAAAGACAGTATCTACTTAGTGGGAAATTAAAAGCATCTATAATAAATGGAAAAATAAAAGAAACTGACAGTAAGAAGTAAAAATGTGCAAAAAATTGATGAAAAGAGCAAATGCACAAAAGGGGACATCAATGGCTTGTAGCATTAAGAACAGTAAGAAAGAGTTTGAAAATATACCAATTATAAAAGTAATACTGACAATGGTATTGGATCATTACTAGCTGAAGGTGGCAGAAGTATCAATAAACCTGAAATGAAGCGTAGTTGTTCACTAAATAATTTTGTGCTGCATTTGTGGGGAAAAAAAGGGCAATGTTATTCATATCAGAGAGTAATAATGAAGTAATTTCCATTCCAGTATTGACTTAAAGCTTGTTAAGTAGCAGCCACTGAGCTAGAATCTGACATGTTTAAATCAGTGACTCTGAGTAAGTCACATTTGAAAAAGCTGGCTGAGAAACATTATGGAATATTTATGTTGACTTGCACTGAGTTTGGGACCATCAGCCAAGTTTCAGTGGCCTGCAAGAAAGCTAAAATTTGTCAATATTTAAAAAGGGAAAGGGGAGGAAATTAGAAAGCATTAGTGCAAAAAAATCCCTCCCATCAATACAAAGGGAATTCCTACAGTTACTGAACAATTATTTCAAGTCCTTTTTGAACCCCCAGTCTGTATAAAGAATGTTCATCTCTCACAAGGAAGCAGATAAGTAAAATGAACACAGAAATTTGTCACACTATGATGGAAGCCCAAACAGCCCATATCCATGTGTGCTTCTGCCAATATCCATTCCCCCTAGAAAATCTGAAAACAAATTAATGTTTTTCTCACACTCCATATGCAAAGAATGAAGACAAGAAGAGCTGGGTGAAGTCTTGAGAAGTATGCGCACAACAACTAGGTTTTGCAGGATTCTCTGATGCTCTGTCACTGTTACTTGTATAAAATTTGGCCAATGTATAGAAGGAATTCTGCATCGTGACTTTGCAAAATTTCTCTGATATGATAAAACTGCATTTGACTATGGATGTTGCCTTATCTATGCAGAAATAAGTAAATGAATCCTGACAGGTCCTGGAAGTTGCAGTCCTGAAAGAGTGCCCGGATGAGAAAAGCAAACTGAAAGGTAATTGAAAATGCTCTTTAGGACACAGGCTGATCTAACATTGATGGCAAAAGGAAGAAGAAAGAAGTATGACTGTCTCCTTCAGAGGATGACGAAAAGAATATCAGTTCTGAAATGAGCAAAGGAAAAGAGGTTTAATGGCAGGATGAATGACTGCTTATACTACACACAACATTGCAGAAGAACTTTGGATGAATATGCAAAAGCCTTCTTTATGCTCATAAAATGTACTATATAGTCTGAACTGGCTGAACTCATTGATTCTAACAAGGGGTTGTGACTGCCATCAGAATACTATACAGTGTAAGGCAGCTGAATTTTCACAGGTCAGGCTCAAGGGACTGAAATACTATCTCAATATATTCCTCACTATCTGAATATATTCCTAAAATTTTGTAGTGTTATGTTGTATAAATTTAAGTAAAGAATGAAAACAGAATATCAATGATCAGTCTGGTCAGAGATATATGTCCATACTCTCCCAGATCAAACCAGCAGCCAGAGAGAGGTAAGTGGTTCCCTTACTCAAAATGAAAACCTTTGTAGGAAGGTGAAAAAACTTCAATGTCTGCCTAACCACCTATGCAATAAGATCCAAAGAATGGATGACAGCAGCCTGGTATAGTTAGTTTGATGAAGAAGTGGCCTAACAAGTTCTTCACAAAGAACTTGTGAAAGAAAAGCCAACTAGATAATGCCAAACATAACATATGTGTGCAAAACAAATGAACAAAAAACCGTACTGGGTTTCTTCAAGCTAGGAGGCGGGGAAAAAAGCTACACTGAAGACACCTCCTTCCTCCTCAGTAGAGTAGAGAGATAAAAGTTTATTTTAAAAGCTGATGTTACTTGCTTCCTTTGGCAAGTCCTTGATGTCCATAGCCACAAGACGCCACCTTTCACTACAGCTGCTGCCCATTTGTTAACTGATTTGGGAGCTTTTGTCCAGGCAGTATTGATTCAATGTAATTGTATTTCAGGCACAATACCTGTAAAAAGGAAACTTAATTAATCAAACAGAATGTTCCTCTGCTAACACATTAGCAAAACTGCCAATTACATATTTCTGATTCAGAAATTTGATCTTTAGAAAGATGATCGGTCAGTTTAAAGTGCTTAAAAAAGTTTGGTGCAATTCATTGATTTTGGATCAGATTACTGCAACAATACTGTAAAATTGAAACAGTGGTTGCAATCAGCTTTGTGCCAATTGATTGGTGTTGTTACAAAACCCCACAAACAACAGGGTATTAAAGGAGATTAAAGACTATTTTCAATCAAGGAAATTAGTTTATCATTAATATTATTATGAAAAATAGAAAAGACTGTCATGAACCCACTTTGGCATTAGGAAGGAAGAGTAAACCACTGAAAGGCATGAGATTATTGTTCTGTAAATTCACACTGCAGACATTTCTAAACTGGTCTGCTAGCACCAGCTCTACAGCTCTGAATTAAGTAAAAAAAGACAAACATGGATTGACAATACAAGTAACATGGAAAGATAAGATAGAAATGAGATATATAGCATGAGCAGATCCATAACATGCTGGCTTTGGGGTAGGAAATGCAACATGCTCCTATGAAAGAAGCTCCCTGATGAAAATCTAACAACAAATTCACAGTTCTTTTTCCAGTAGTAAACAATTGATTTGATTCTGACACCAAAGGCAAGGGCTTTCAACAGTTTGCTCTGTTTGCTTCTATATCACATTACTGAAATTCCAGTTCCATACCTCTTAGGTTGTTTTCATTGCTTTCCAGCAGCACCGGAGCTGCAATT
Organism: Aquila chrysaetos chrysaetos; assembly: GCF_900496995.4. NCBI lineage: Eukaryota > Metazoa > Chordata > Aves > Accipitriformes > Accipitridae > Aquila > Aquila chrysaetos. The sequence goes on along the minus strand of NC_044005.1, from coordinate 7,152,012 downwards.
GCTCAGATGAAGTATTCCACCCATTCTCCCTTTACCCTGAGGCCTGCCAAAGCACCACACAGACTGTAATTGTGTACCTCAGCTGCATCAAAGCCTGCTTGCAAGGTACTTGTTACTACTTAATGGTAGAACCAGGATCCTCTATTGATCAGAGAGACATTCCTCAAGTAATTTTTAGGAATTCATAACTGTGCTGTAGGTACCTCTCTTCAAGAAATTCAAGGCTTGCAATTGTAATACCTTAAAAGGCACATAGTCAGTGTCAAGAGTATTGGTCTACAACCTTTTACAACAAAGCCTCCAGGGAATGAAAGTCCTTGCAGGAAATAATCCTAACAAGAATGTTTAAATACTTGTCCCTGTCCTCACATCTTAAAACAGTCTCCTGAAACCAAGAGTCAAACTAAAAGGAGTTACAATTTCTTTATGAGCAAGACCTACTCAATTCCAGCAGAATATTGACACTGATATTCCTGGCATGGTAATACCATTGCTGAAGGCCTACTAGGCTATTTAAGATCAAGAGATGAAGATCATGGACTGCGCCATGAAAATTGTCTTCACATGTTACACCAGGTAAGGACTTTCACTGACAGATGCAAGATGCTGGGAGAGAATAAAATACAATTATGACTCCAAGAAGACAAATACATACATACAACCCATAGAAATACTTCCCTAAAGATTAATATCAGGGATGATGTCTGCAAACAAGTGTGACTAGTGCTGTGTAAAATACTATTTTTTCAGAACAGTGACTGTCCCACTGAGTGCACATACCAGTGTTCAGTTAAGGATGCAACCAATCACAGGTCATTCTTGCTCTAAATTCCTGTAGATCTACAATGGACAAGGCAGCTTTTTTCAGAAATTAGAAGTTTGCAGAAGCAGCACTGCACATACGTACATGTCTGTTCTCACTTTGGCTGAATTTGTTCTGAAAGGAATCAGATCAGATGGGTTTTGATCAAATAAAATTTCTCTTCTAGATATACTTGGTCTGGAGCCAGTACCCTATCTCTCCTAGACATTTTCTGTTAAACTGTGTGCAGGCAGCACCACTCCTTAAATGAAAAATGGAAGCATCTAGAAAAAGAACATTTCTTCAATGGAACTGTGGAAAATAACCTTTTGTGATGAAAAATTACTTATTTTATGGATCAGTCAAGGGAATTTGGCCTACAAATGCTCAGGAATTATAAGGTATATTTGCTAAATACAGATTCTAGCTTTAGATTTTCACATTCTATCCACAATATTAGATGCCACTTTTAATAGATAATGCAATTCTGAAAATCACTGTACCTGATATTAGAAGCTGTCCAATTTAATTCTTGCATTTCTGTGAAGTCTGAATGTCACAGTCTATCTGCAATCATGTCAGAGGTGAGTTTGCCTGCAAACAAATCTTTTGCACTTTCTCATTCTGTTGGTTCCTGTTAAATGCATTTGAAGTGAAGTCTGCTATATTAATGAGGATCTAGAACTATCACAGTAATATAGGGAAGAAGCATTTCACAGTTCAATGAATTAAAAATATTTAAAATCAAAGTAACTTAAAAAGTGTTATTTTGTCTTTATATGAGCAGAACTGGATGACAGTTTTCTTATGGAACAGTTTAATGGAGATAATCGGTGTTCTCTCAGTTAGTTTACAATAAGGATTTGTAAGTAATGACTAATTTCACAGGTGTTAGAAATGATTAAGCTCCAAAATTATAGTTAAAGCCTCGGGAACCCTAGCAATGTGCCAGGACACTATTGTGCTAGGTACTATTACAAAAAAAAGGCAATTTTACCTCAAAATGACTGAAGAGAGACATAAACAGAAAATGGAGTATTATGGAGTATATGAAAAGATTACACACATATTAACAAGTCTGATCAGCTGGGTGTTAATTTCTTAAAGAACTACTTTTTAAAAAATTATAGTAGTAATCTGCATACAGAATAACTTACTAATGCGATAACATCTAAAGCTTTGAGAAAGGGAAGATGGAATAATACAAATAGTTGGTAGTGATCTTGTTTCCAGACTATTCTACTCAGGTCCAAAATTACCAGATTACTTAAACCCTAAGTAGAAAAAAGCACGGGTTTATTAATATAACTTTAAAACATCCATATATAGGTGCATTCAGACTACTTTGTTTCCAGCTCCTTCTTCAGCCATCATCTGCATGACTCAAAACTGAGAAATTACTTAACAAAATCCAGATATCTTCATTTAGATTAATAGCACTTTTCAACACTCAAGCCACAAAGAAAGCCCTTAAAGGTAGTGAAAACTGCACCGACATTGCCTTAAAAGCCTTTGTGCTCTCACACAGTTTTACAGATCCTGAACACAAATAAGAATCAGGGCCTCAGTCTCCAATTAGTGTCTGAACCCAGCCAACAAAGTTTATAATACATACATTAGCATTCCACGTAAGCTGAAAAGAACTGGAACTGCTGCAGGTGTAATTGTTTATTATTTGACATGAGTTGCAGAATTATTCCATGGATTGTAAACCTTGATTAGCCTACCTGGTATAAGTGATGTTTACCTCTGCAAAACATTTTGAGCCCAAACCACCTGGAGGGTTCAGTACCTCCTTCTCAGGAGTGAGTATCAATCCAAAAACATTAGACAGAGGTTCTCATCAGTTTGGGTTCCTCTGTAAAGATGGCTAAATGCAGCAACCACGTAGCTTCCTCTATACTTGAACAAGTGGGGAAACACTGTATTTGTAATGTAACAAAAACCAAATTAGTTTTGAAATAGTAAATATTTACCTTTAAATTATGTATCTCTTGGTTGGTATAAACAAAGTTATTACTTATGTATAGCTCTATTAGGGAGTAAGTTTTCTTTAAAACAACTAAATATGTGATTCTGTTGTTCTCAGTGGAAAGGAGGATAAGACAAAATTTCAAACACATGTCTTTTGAGGCTGATAAGACAATTATTATTTACACTATGTCTTGTAAGTTTGGTGAGCTTTGGTGGCTGATACAGAAGATAAAACAAGTTACAAGTGACACAGTTTGTGTTACTGGGTCCAACTGTAACTAGATCAATGATCATTAGATCAATTAGATCATTAAACATAGATAAATATGTATATTTTAATAAGAAGTACTTATTTTGCTGGAACATAACTGTTCTGCCTCACTCCCTTTCTTCAGTTCTGCTAAAGATACACTCAGATTTTTTAATATTTGAAAAACTCACTCTGCTGGCAGCAAGTAAAAACTTACCCTCTATAATATTCACTATAAAGAAACACTTCTACTGTGTCCCAGCTTAACAGCCTGCATTATCACTACCACGGTAAATATAGTACCATCTAGTGTTGAAATGTAGTTTTCATGTAAAGTGAGTCCTCTGAGGTTAAGACAAGACTCTATTCCTTTTATTTGTGTAGTTTGTTGTTGCTAAATGATGCCCATCTTAAATGCTCCAGTTTTTCCAAGTTGGAACTTTTGAAGAGTGTTGGTCAGCCAGATTTAAGACAGTGATCTGTAATAAAACTCAGTATTAGAGTTGAAAGAAACCAAACAGTCAATTAATCTGTAAATTAATTCCACCTATTTATTCTGTGCTCAGTTTCTATGTGTACATTTTCTAGTAACATCAATGGCAACTTCTTGGATGCAGAATGTGATATTTCCCCATTATGCGACAGAGCTACTCATCTTTAATGCATTTCAAAAAAGTTCAGCTTCTCCTCCAAAAACAAGAGCTCTATAACATAAGTGTGCCAGCTTCCAAATGTATCTTCGCAGTTGAAGCTATCTGAACGTAAGACATTTTTTTCTTGTCTGCATTAGATCTTAGATAGTTTTGTTCAATTTAAATCCTTCTGCAGTACATGGTTATTTTATTGGCTAGACTGCTTTACACATCCTCATTCTACAACAGGACTTTAATGGAAACAGGATTTCAGCCTAACACCAAGGCTGGACATATAGTCTAGAAGAGGCTGAGTGCAAAGTCAGAGCAGAATTCATCCTAACTTTATAGCTCTTCATGCTTTTTATATACAAAGTAAGTACCCTTTTCTCTATATCATAGATTAACAAACTCAGTAATTTTCTTGTTTGAAATATTCTTGAACAGAAACAAATAAATGTCAGTACTAAACATATATTTTGCTGACTAGGTTGTGAAATGACTTTCTTACACAGGATCTGACTTTAGACACCTGGCAGCAAGCTTCCTGTAAAGACAAGGCTGTCAGTGATCCAATCTATAACCTGTTTGTATGACTACAACTCCCCCTTTCCAATAATACTACACTATGTTAGTCAATCATTGCACAATGGAGAAAATAAAAGATCACAGAGTCCCAATCAAAAAATTCAAGTTGTATTGTAAGGGCCCAAAATATCCAGTATGGTATCGAGATTGTGTCTAAGACAAATAATCACTTAAATATTTAGTGCCGTTAGACTGGCTTTGGTGATGACTAAAGAACATTTTTTGGCTCTATTATTTTATTTTCTGAAGTATTTATCTTACCCTTTATGAATCTCTTCTCTCTGATGTCACAAAACTTATATGACATATGCTAAAGCATTAATTCTCCTGGCAATTTTTCTAAACATGAATTCCCTAATGCACACAGAATAAAGTGCTACGCTTATCAGCAGAAATCTGTTTCCCCCTAGTTATTCTATATTCTAATAACAAATTGAGCTGACAGAGGAGCTTTTAACCTTTCATACTGGTTAGATTAACATGATTTCAGCTGATGGATCAGAACAGGTTAGGATGACCTTGGATCTTCCTCCACTGACTCTTGTGGCTTTTTGTTAGCTCAGTTTCCTCAGGAAACAAGGCTGATGTGATTGTGCTATCTGTATAGCCATCTGCTAGCCTTACCACTAATTTTTAAACCTATTGGTGAGTTTTGGCCCTATCTGTCAGACAAGAACTACTTGACTTCCAACAAATTCCATGAAAATGAGCAGCTGAATTACAGTTATAAACTGATGATCCCAGTGAAGGAAAGGCTGCAATATTGGCTCAGCTACAATGCCAAACACTAGAGGTTTCAGGAGAGACCTGTTCTGAATGATCTGAGAAACTCTGAGAGCTCACAAATTGATGAGGCACTGGATAACCCAAAGACAAAGCTCTTTCTTAAGGCAAACCAATTTCCTTCAGTCCTGCTGCTCATCAAGTGACTGCTTAATTAGTTTATAATTCTAGGTAGTCTTTCAAGGTGAGAGCTAATGTTCAAAGGGTTGTTCTCAATGTTTGTTGGTTTGAAATTAGATCTACTAGCTCTCTTCTTGCAATCTGTTTTTCATATTGGTATTTAGTAGAACTCTGTGAAATTTTAATCGTGCCTGACCACAAGAAATGGATTAGTATAGAGAGTTCAATATGCATGTGGCACAGCTTATTTGGCTTTAGACATGAAAAATGCCTAAGCCTCTAAATTTTAGGGCAGGGTATATTTGAAGGGTCAGCATTAGAAAACTGTGTTGCTATATGCATTAGAGAATTGAAGTTTATAGAATTTACTGGGAGAACTAATGTTTCAACATGTTTCAACATGATACTTTGGTGACATCAGAAAAAAGTTGGGTTCAAAATTGGCAGAATACATTAGCTAAGCATAGCTACTGAATTTTCTAATGAAAAATTCTCAGGGCATATCTCTACTAATCAGGGAGAGAATGCAAAGGAGCCGGCTGCAGTTTCCTGAATCAGTCTGGTTCCATCATTATCCTTGCCACCAGTGTCCTTGCTCTTTAAAAAATTGCCCAATATTCTTGAAGCTTCACTGACACTCTCCTTTGAAATACTTCCAGAGCATTTGGAATTCCTGGAATCCTTAAACGAAGCAAGTAGATTAAGGATTTTGTCTTGCCTTAGGAGGCAATTCTTTAAAAAAACAAGCAAGTGTATCTCATAAGCATGTCCTTTATATAGCCTTGGTGTTTTACAAAGGGCACTTTTCATATGCCGAAAGCAGTCACGAGTGAAATGAGTGACACAAAAACTTAAGCTAAAAAATGTGAAGGCTAGTTAGGAGAGGTTTAACGACACAGAAGGTTAAACACTAAACACTTCATCATTACACACTTTTTCATTTACAGTTAAAAAAATCTTCACCCTTTTAAGTTTACAGACTAAAGCAAATATTCATGAGCCCTACTGGATCGTGCCATGGCCCTTTTATTCCACTACAGCAGAAATGAATGAAAAATAGGAAAAATGATAGCAGTGGGAATAAAATAGTTGTTAGAAACACGGATTACTGAAAATGAAAGCTACAAATGTCAATGAAAATTTGATGGTGAATATAATCAGAAATCATAATCAGGACCTAGTGAAATTCAAGCAATGCTATAGACTTGATCCTATCTACGGATTTTAAAATAGTCAATCAGAATACAGGAGAGAAAGATAGTTTCAATGCATATTTTTCTCTGCCTTTGGGATGGACCGTGATGAGCTGCTCATAATTTACATGGATAAAAAAATACTTTGTATTTCGTTAATAACTAAAAAGAATCTAAAACTGGAACTACTCATGTTAACATTTTTAAACCAGGCATTTTTCAATCAAGGATATTAATGAATCAGTTGAAGAACTTTCTAAGCCCCTCATTAATTCATTTTATACAAATGATAGTATGCTTGGGAAGTTCTAGAAGGTTATGAACAAACTGAAGTTATAATAGTGTTGAGGATAAAAAGGATGACCAGAATAGGTCAGTTAGCTTGATACCATCCTTAGGTATCACAGCAAGGCTGGTGTGCAACACAGTAAATAATTACAAGTTAATGGCCTTATTAATATATGCCAGTATGGTGCATAGGAAACAAAAATTAATATTAAATTGCTTTTGATGAAAATTTAAATGTATTGATAAGATTAATAGCTTCTGTCTGATAATGTAATATAAAAATAATGATATCCAAAAGTGCAGGTAATTCTTGTTAAATAGACAAAAACTGGTTAGAGGATGGATCTCAAAATCTAGCTATAGAAAGAAAATCTTCACTTTACAGAGTATTTTTATTGATGTTCTGCTCAAAATTCTTTTTCTCAATGACCTAGTAAAAAAGAGCAGGAGTTTCTTCCTGGTAAACTAGGAGATGACATAAAGATGTTAGTAAGGTCAGCTATAAAGAACAGTCTTATAATGACTAGCGTGGTGGCCCTATTTAAAAAGCACATTTCTGCATAGAACAATTTGTAAATTATGTAGCTAGGAAAAGAGAAATTCACACTCATGCGATGAAAGACGTTATCTCAGGAACACTGAAAAGGACAAGAACTAATGATAGAAAACCAGATGAATATGAGCTTGCACTGTTGCCACAAGGACATACATGACAGTTAATATTTAATCATCGGATTAGTGAGTAGGATTAGGCAAGCGGAATTATATCTGGGTGTGTCATTATCAGCCCAGTGCTGAAAGTTAGTGTATAGTTTTGTAGGAGGCCATATATAAAAACCATGTGGACATAATGAAACATGTTCAGGAATGAACTAGAATAATGTAATGAGAAATAAAAAAAACACTTTATAATGAGACACTTAAGAAGTTCAACCTAACTTAGTTTCCTGAAGATAAGGTAAAGTGGGATGATTTTGGCTAAATAAGGAAAAGACTTCTGGTTCTTTTAGAACATCTGGTTCTGCTCCTTTAGAACACCAGAAAGAGATAAAATGAGACCCAGTGGATTAGATTTGATAGTAGCCAAATTTGTATTAGAAACAAGATAGACAAGAAAGAGGGAGATAGGAGAGACCTGGTAGATTCACTGTTACTTGAAATCTTAAAAACACCACTAAAAGTGGCTTTCATACCAGCAAAAAAATATCAGCAACAGAGATATTTCCATCTGTGGTGGCTGGATGGGCTCTCTGATAGGATGCAATTCACTTTAACCTACAGTAACCCTCTAAACTGTTAGGTGACTCATGTCCCCAAACTATTTTTGTTTCTGCACTGCCTATAAAAGGAATGTAGGGTGACTAGTTCGAATATGGTTATCTTCTACACTGTAGATAAGCAAAATTAGGTGAAATTAATCCTAATCTGGATGGTTTACTGTAAAATCTGCTGTAGCTCAAACAGATGGTATGAAATTGATGCAGAAATTACCATGCAATGCTTTCTTGCCTGCTTTATGCATAGTCAGTCTAGAGAATCTTATTAGTACCTCTTGGTCTTAAAAGTCTATTAATGCTAAAAAGACAGTTTTACAGCAAAATAAGTAACTTAAATGCTCTCTTCAGGGTATCCCGGAGCTCCTGTGAGGCATCTGGAAATGGCCATTCTCAGAGCTCAGAGACAAGGTAACTATTGGCTAGATTTAGATGTGTTCAGAAATATGTTTTAACCAAAAAGCATAACCTAAGACAACAAAAAAACCTTTTACAGATATTAATCTAAATGTTCACCTAAATACATTAAACAACATCAGCCCTACTATTGAATACCAGTTACTACGATGCAGCTGCGAATCCACCTTGTTCTTGCAAATTTGAGACAGAATTTTAGCACAAGGAAATAACACTGAGAATGGGAGTTTTTTCTTCATCAGACCTAGAATATTCTAACAGAGACAACTGAGGGAAAGAAAAACATTTTAAGTATATTAAGTATATAATGTAACTAGATATACTTCACAGCTTAGCATATAGTAAATGGCATAAAAATCCTGTTGTTCTTGGAAGAGGAAGGTGATATATTAGTAGACATAATAATTCATACATCTAATAAGTTTAAAAGTTTGCAAGACTCCTATAGATCTTGCACATATCAAGTTTTTAGAGTTTTCAGTACATAAAACAGAGAAGGTAGACCTAATTAAAATGCTCTGTGTTAACTACAGTCTGGTTTTTGTGAAGATATTTATCCCGATTTTTTCAGTAAGACATGATCTTACTTAGCATGTGGGCAGACATAGTCTCACTGTGACTGTGCTGTGATCACATGAAAGTTGTGTTAGCATGATACTGAGTTCCAACCTAAGTAATAACAACAAAGAACCAGAGACCGGAACTGGTAGCTCTTATTCTTTCTTTTTATATCTTAGCGTGTATTGAAAAGATGCATTGAAGCTTAATTGACAGGCCAAATAGACAAGGCAGCATCTTTTTGGATGCTTCCTGGGTGCCCCAATGGAGTTCTGTTTCCTGCATTGGCTTGCTGTTCAAATTATTTGAGAGGCATTCTATTCAGATAGTACTCTGTTTGCCTGACTTTGACTTGTACAAAATATTAAATTTACTGTTAAATGATCATTCAAAAAGCTTTTTTAAGAGTCTCAAGTTTGTAAGGTTTAACCCTGCAGACTCTGACTGAGGCCTTTAAATAATGTTAAAATGTATTGATTCAAAGGGAATAAAGAACAGAGAGAAACATTTGTTCCAGAAGCTGGTTGGGCAGCAGGAATGAATGAGAGTCAGTAAAAGGGCTGAGTACTGGCTTTCTTGCCAAAGCTCCAGCCAACACAGCTGTGCTGCTGCAGACAGATACATGCAGTAACAGAGAGACTAACAGTATATATGCACATCCCCAAGGCTAGGAACTGTCTCTGCTCCCACCCCTTATTCAGTGCAGCTGAGACAGCAAAATTGAAGCCAGGGCTTGTTTTTTATATCTGGCACAGGCCACCAATAAATTTAATTCTTAAGGGAAGGAAAAAGAAAGGAACTATGCCTCAAAGATGTCTCTGAGCAAAAATGCCACAGAGCTTATTCACTTGGTTAGGGTGTGACTACAAAAAGAAGTGAAGGCCCTGTGAGAACAAAGTTGCCATAACATGATCATAAGGCTTCTTACATTGCAAGGGCCTTAGAATTAATAAGGTGCAGGACCAGATTTTAAGCCTTTATAGCTGTGGTCATGGTCAGAATGCTTTCCCAGGAATTTCAAGTGCTGATATGTACCTTATGCCATAGGTTGTGTGTGATGTCAAGAGTGAGTGTGTTGGGAGTGTGTTTATGTAAGATGTTTATCTCTTCCCTGGACTTTTTCAGCTGGTTCCAGCTCAGGCTGAAGAACTGCAGTTTGCTTAAGCCTCTAATGCCCTCAAAAGGGCATTATAACATGGTTATAGCTCACAGCAAAATACTCCCGGTTGGGCTGCAAGGCAATGCAGGTTTGAAAATAGTTGTATGGCCAGAAGTGTTGCGAAAGAAACTTTGGTTAAAGTAATCAGATACATTTAATCTTTAAATAGACTTAATTGGATACAGTGCCTGGGACTCCCTTTGCTCAGTATTGGGTCTGTTGAGGGAAACCTAGTGTGCTCCAGACATGTTACTCTATTTGTTAGAATGAAATGACCATTATAAAGGTCAGATGGGTAACAAAGTGATACCACTATAATACTGTGATTCACATTGGAGGCAATATCAACAGGCACCAAAACTGTGGGCTGCTAATAATATCATAGGGTTCATGGTCCTAGTTTAGTCCCCCATTGTCTTCCCCTGTGTGCATCCTGGCTCAATCCTGTCTTGTGAGCACACCTCAGAATGCAAGAATATTTATGCTAGTAAATGTTCCTTAAAAAAAAAAGAATTAGAGCTTAATTTCTCACCAGGTCATAAATATTATTTAAGGAAGTAAATTCATTAAAGCTGATGTTAAGCTTTTGAAGTGTTTTTAAGTCTAGAGATGTCCTACAGCATGCTCAGGCTGTTCCCATTCAAATTCAAAACCTAGGCCAAAAGTAGATCAGAAATGACAATTTTACTGGACACACAGCCATATTCTGTAATACTCCATGGTTGCCTTTAAAATGAAAGAGCTTCAACTGATGGAGTGCAAATGCAAATACTATCCTACTAGTAAACCATAAAAAGACTATAAAATGTGAATCCAAACTAACATGAAATAGTGAAAAGACAATAAGGGCTATGATGACTCTTTTTCACTTATTTGAAGACTATTTATTCTCCAACTTCTCCCTGAAATAGAAGTAACCTGAGTAAGATGGGGAGTCCAACAGTCAACCAGTTCACAGGAGAAGGGAACAGATGCTGCCGACACTAAGGAACTGGCAACTCTTCCATTACGAAAGAGCAGTATGGAAAGAGTGGAGCCAAGCAGAGACAGACAACAGATCTTTAGGAAAAGGCAAAGTGAGAGGAGAATCGCTAGCATCTCACTACAAACACAAATTACCGGAAAGATGGCACTTTGGTAAAATAAGAAGAGAATTGTTATTCACCCTTTCTTAACATTGTCTTTAAATAAGCTTTAGAAAAGAAAAAGCTTATTTGAAACTGTAAAAAAATGGGATTGAAAACATAACCATCAAGTACAAGAAATAACACCATTCACAAACTACGGTTACAAATGGGACAGTTCAGAAACCATTTCACAGTTTCATGTATCAGATATTTAGCAGGGCTACGTCATCAGAAAGGCTCGCTACTGAAGGTGCCATACAATAGCTATGCACACGAGTGCAATGTCAGAATTATGCATATAAATGTCCACCTGAAGAAGCATATTTCTGTGCAGCTATTATAACAATATATATTTCTGAAGCTAAAATCTGTAGCCCGCTACTGTTTTGATGTAGTTTTTTTCCCCAGGCTACGTTCTTGTGATGTCAAATCTGTCCTGTCCTGTCCCCCCAAAAAAATCTTTTCAAGAACAACTGGCATAATGGCATGAAGTCATGTATTTCATAAATTCAAAGGAAAGGCTGATAGTTTAGGTCATGTCCTATCCTCAGATGCATTCTTCTTAAACTGTTTTTCATTGAAATTACATGTCCATTACACAGTAGGAAATGCAATTAGGATTCAGCCCAATAATTGTAATTCACATTGCATAATAACTAATAGGCAGAGGAACACAAGTTCTAATGATGTTAAGTAAATGTAAGCAACATCAGAATCAAGTCCAAATGGAAATGTTGATTTTTAACTTTTGTGTTGGGTTTAGGTCATGGGCCAACCTGAATAGCAAAGTAAAAATTACATAATACATTTATTTTACTGAAAATTTGACAGCAATGCCTTACCTGTACCTGACTAAATATTGGCCTCAGCCACCAAGAATATTGTTTTTTTTCATTTAAGCAAAAAAAATGAGGCTTGACCTTTACTGTCAGTTCCATGTTCAAAACTTCATCATCACACTGCAAATCATGAGACAGAATAAATCTTTTTGTGCTTCTCTTTCCCTCTTCCACAATTATGTTGCACATAGAAAACAGACACTGGTCTTTGAGCTATATAAAATAAAAAGCATTTGAAATTTGTAAACTTTCTGATTTTTAATTAAATAATTTAATACTGAGTGTAAAATGAGAGAAGTTCGATTATGAAATTAATAGCAATCAAGTCAGGAAATCATCTTTCTGTAACACAGATCTGCTAGAAACTGGATTTAATTGCCTCATAATCAAAGCACTGCATAATGTTTTTGCTTGTATGGGTTGTTGTGTACCATACAGAACTCTGGCTAGAATCAAAAGAAGTACACCTGTGCACTGAAATTCCCAAAGTCCAACAGCAGCCTAACACTGGACCATGGGACCAGTCAGATATACTCGTTAGTGAATTCGACTCTCTCCTTCCTTTCCCCAGAGCTGAACATCCCACTTCCCCATACTCTCTTGTTTCTAACAGACAGAGTAACTCAGAGTCTGAAACGAGCCCTTCTACTCTGGCAACAAGTTATGAAGTTAGATGAGTGAAACAGCAGCATTATATGCTTGTAAAAATGAATAAAAGGAATCAAGGAAAAACTTTTACAGAATACCAGGTGAGAATAAAATATATTTTCTTTTTTTTTTTTCAAAACTGCACATCTCACAATTTAAATCAAACAACTAAAGATCATTTGCTCCTGCAAGACCCCATGAAAGAAAGATCCTTTGCACAGTCAATACTAAAGTTGGTACTCCAGAGAAAGTAGTTCTTAGTGACAGAGAACTTAGTTTTCAGCTGCATTTCATTTAATCTGTTGAAACTTAGAGGATCTTTGCTTTCTCTGCTATGCTTTTTACAAGTACAAAATGAAAGCCTCATCAAAATCTCACTACAAGGAGCGGAAAGTTTCTCACTGATTTCCACAGAAGTTTCATCTGGTTCTGACAGAATGGACAGAAGAGAATCAACCTTAAACCTGAGCTTGTCAGGTTGTGTTAGTAGAACAGAATTTAATTTTACCTACTTGTTTTTTTTCTTTTGATCTGTGAAATCCAAAGCTTGCCTTCTAATATCACAGGAGGAAAAACAAAGTTCATACCAGTGTAATGTACCCAAACGCAGCAATGTATTCTGGCAGGACCAGTTCATGGTCAAACACAAACCACTCGCAACGCCAATGGCTGCAGTCACAATTTCTCTGTTCCGAGGAAGCTCACATCTTGAAAGTGGACAAAACAGGGTAAATATATTGTTTTTTAGCTAAGTTTGGTATTAATTCCAGAATGTTAATGAGAAAAAGGTATTTCCTTCCATGAAGATGCATCAGTTTTATTCTTTTCTACCATTAGACTTTCTTTGCCATACAGACTCACAGAGGCTAATAAAGGAGTTTAACTTGGCTTTCTAATACTCCATGTAGAAAAAGCAACTGTCAGATTCCAGCATGAAGATCACAGCCTGTCAAAGACTAACTTAGATCCTGAGGGCATGGACAACTCTCCTGCAGTACCTTCATTGCTGCACTGTCCAAAACTACTCCATCATATTATGGTGTGATCACCTTCCAAATTAGCTTTCATTTCCTCCCTTCTAAGAAACCAGAAACAATCCCAGTTCCTTTATAGAGAGGCAGATGTTGCTCCCTGTTAGCATCTGAAAGTTTGGAGAGTATATCAGAGTGAACAGGTAAAATTATTAATCAATTCCCACTCTGTTCTCTTGCAAAAAATAGGGTAAAGCAGAATCTATCACTCAGAGGATACATATGATACAGAGATTTAATGTGGTTACTTACAACAGTGTGTTTCTCAGCAGTACTCATTTTTATTTTGCTTAAAGGTAAAGGCTGTGGATTTTAAGGGTGAAGATTCCCTCCGTGGTATATGCATATTGCCCTTTGCAATACTCACTCAATGCTGCTGTACAAAGAGTAGTTATGAAACTGCATGAAGTAAGCTACTTTTAGTGTGGACTAATGGCTAAATAGCACAGCTCACTTTTATTCTGTGAACTAAACAAGCACAAATATTTATTCAAAGAGGAATCTTCTTGCTTGCTATTGTCTGTGAAAAAAATGCACTTCAGCTGAGCAGAGACCATGTTTTGAGGGATGAAACCTCTTGACACAACCTAACATCAAAGATGAGTTTAGAACACAAATGTTAATTTAACCTTAACTTTATGCTAACAAGTGCCTACAAATACATACCATTGCCAAAAGTAGATGCATCACTTTCTAGGCATTTCCACAGCCTGAATACTGGATTAGCTTCTGGGTAGTTGACCTGATGGATGGGATTCACCGCACAAGCTGGAGCACTGTGGCCAAGGAAAACTTTTGCAATTACCACTTTCCCTAGGAGAGGGAGAAAAAACACTTAATGCTTCTAATTTTAGCTTGGGAGTGCAGACAGGATAATACAACATTGATGCTTAATGTAATAACAGGCAGCTACATCTTGGGCTGGCAAATGAATGCTCTAATATGTATGTAATACTTATTAATAAAAATATGTATTTTTATATATTGTGATTCTGGTTTTATGTTTTTTATGAAACAAATATACTTTGGAAAAAGATTACACTGTGAAATCTAACATTTGTAGCTGGCTAATATTTAAAGCCAGTGAAATCTGAAAATAAATAATTTCATAAACAGTGGAACCTGTAAGGCCAGGTATCCTTTGGACTTGTGTCTTCCAACCTCCTTCTTCCATACTGCAGTAAACCCAGCTTCCCCAAGCTCCCTGTGACACCAAGGCCAAGCAAAAGGTAGTATGTTGTCATGGTTTAACCCCAGCCGGTAACTAAGCACCACACAGCCGCTCACTCACTTCCCCCCCACCCAGTGGGATGGGGGACAGAATTGGGAAAAAAAAAAAGGTAAACCTTATGGGTTGAGATAAGAACAGTTTAGTAGAACAGAAAGGAAGAAACTAATAATGATAATAACAACAATAACAAAATGACAGTAATAATAAAAGGATTGGAATATACAAGTGATGCACAATGCAATTGCTCACCACCCACCAACCTGTGCCCAGTTAGTTCCCAAGCAGCGATACCCCCCAGGTCAACTCCCCCCAGTTTATATACTGGGCATGACATCACATGGTATGGAATACCCCTTTGGCTACTTTGGGTCAGCTGCCCTGGCTGTGTCCTCTCCCAACTTCTTGTGCCCCTCCAGCCTTCTTGCTGGCTGGGCATGAGAAGCTGAAAAATCCTTGACTCATTATAAACACTACTCAGCAACAGCTGAAAACATCAGTGTGTTATCAACATTCTTCTCATACTGAACCCAAAACCTAACACTGTACCACCTACTAGAAAGAAAATTAACTCTATTCCAGCCCAAACCAGGACATATGTGCAATGGCTAATCTCAAGCTACATATATGCTGACAAACTTGCCAGAAGTCTATACTGACTGCCCTGTTGGCTGATGCTAGCTGAACCCTAGAAAAGCTGAGAAATATCTCTTTTCTTTGTGAGGAGGAGGAGAGGTGTCCTAATTTAGGTTAAGACACATTTCTACAAAAAACATAAATACTTAATTACCTTTAAGACTTCGATACTTTTTTGCAAATTTGGTTGACATTTGATCATTCCTAAGGCACTGCAATGACAGAGTCACACAACATGACTGGTGTTTTTCCCTTCCCTTGGGATTGACCCAATGTATTTGTGTCTTTCCTCACTCATCTAGAAAAGATTAGACATATCTAATTATTTCTCACATGAGGATATGTCTCATAGACGCTTCGAACTGCTGTCTGGGAATTACTCCCAGCAGCTGAAGCCCTTTGTGGAGCTTCTTAATACACAGAAATGACACTGGAACAGATTTCAGCAGTTTCAGAGCTCCTTTCAAGGCTGCATATGCCACCTCATGGCCATCTACAGTATTTACAAAATGTCCTTTCTGTAACAACAATTATACAAGCCATACAACACATATTTCACAAGATCTTTCCAAACTTTGAATTACCATGCTTGAATGACTTCTCAGGATCACTACTCTTTTTGCCTTCTGCCTTAGCTTATTGTTTCAGAAACTCTGTTCTGGGACATTCACATATGCTTAAACTGTTACAGAGAAAAAAAGCTTTTTTTTCCTGTCAGACTGCTGCAAAGATTAAAGCAAGGGCCAAGTATCTTTATTTGACTGAGACTATTCCTTAAAAATTTAAACAAATTTAAGCAGCATGAAAATATAGCAATGAATTATGATAAGGGATGGCAGGCAGGGAAAGTGAAGAATAATGAATAACAAAATAGTTTATGGTGTCATTATTCCAACAGAATGAGAGATACAGACAAGAAAATCAGATTTTTAGCTCTGTGGGACAGGGCCCATCTTCCTGTATGCTTATTAAGCATTTAACACCACAGAGAGGAATCTCACTGGGGCCTCTGCAAACTAGCATGATATAAACAATAATAAAGCAAAACAGGACAATAGATACTGCATCTGAAGATACAATCTTGCCACCCCAAAATCTGATCACTTCTCAGAGCAAAAAGAGAAAGGCAGGTGGGCAAAATGTTGGAAAGAAGAAAAGGAGAGTAATGGGGACTACAGAAGAGTTGCCCTGAATTAATTTTCCTTCATAAGTCAGAATGAAAACTTCCTTACCAGAAATATCTCCATCCTTGGAGATATTCAAAAGCTGTCTAGACATGCCTCTGTGCAGCCTGCTGTAAGTGACCCTGCTTGATCAGGTGGGTTGGGCAAGGTGACCTCCAGGGACCCCTTCCAATCCTAACCATTCTGTGAGTCTGTGAAAATACTTCTTCTATTCTTAATTTCTTACTCAGCATGAAATAATATATTCCACCTGTCTGGCTATTTTACAGTCTGGAGATGGAAGGGGTCACTGGGACAGGACTGACAGTTACTAGGGTTATGACTGGTCTGACAAGTAGGATCCATGCCAGAGGAACCCTATGGTTAGGGCTAGGTATCTGGAGACACCAGGGATAAATGGACTAGGATTAAATTTAAGATTAAGGACAAAGGAGGCAGTGATTCAGAGTTAGGACAAGGCCTGCAAGCCAGGACCTGGAATGCTGTATTACTAGAACTGAGACTGAAACAACTGAAAACGCATGGTATGCTTTGTTCTAGCACCGGTAGGAAGAACAAAATAATAGCAAAATAATACTGTGTTCAAACAAATACAAATGAAGATTATAAAATAAATGGCTGAAGAAACCACTGAGCAAATCTGTTCCACAGGCAGTAAATACAGGTGCTGCAGCTGCTACCGTGGAGACTTCCAAACTGGTCCTGCATCAGTCCCCACAAACTCTAGTGGGGGACACTAGTGAGAAGTGGTGAGTGAGAAGAGACAAAATGCAACAAAAAGAGAAAGGGTAAGGAAAGGACAAGAAGATGATGAGAAAAAGTGGAAAGCACTAATCATGCCTTTGCCACAGATGGCATAACGATGTGAAGAATGAAGCAGAGTTAACACAAAGAAATAAAATGAGAACAGAGGAGGAAAACAGAAGAATGATGAATAGAAAAATGATGAAAGGAGAAAGGAAAAGAGAGCAGCACTTTTCTTCCTGCTCTCTTCTGTGCTATCCTTTACTAAGAACAGCATTCTTCTTTCCACAATGCAGCATACCGTATGCACTTCCAGACCCTGGAAACCACCCTCCAGCATTTGTAGCAGCTGCTTTTTCTTAACTGGCAATTCAGGGTTGCATACATAAGAGAGACATTCCATCTTTTCTTGTTAAGAAACTACGAAGAGAAGAAATAGGGAAAGACTCCAGGTTTTCATTATGCTGTTGCAAAAGCAGACAAAAGACAAGAATAGACATTCAGACCATACAAAGTTTATATGTTGCACAATATTTACTAAGGACAATTAAGACAAATTCCATAATACTGATGTTCACAATAATCATGAGATCACTTGCAAGACTTTTTTTTTTCCCCCCTGTCTCTTTATAATCAGTAAAAGTAGTCTCCATGTTCTGTATTACATAAAAAACAAAAATTAAAAAATCTATTTATTTGCCTCTGGAATCACAAGTCTTGTCTTTGCTGAAGATCCTTAGCATGAAGGTAGCAATACCATGAGAAGAAAGAGAATAGTACAATAAATGTTGACAGCAGATCCAGAACCCCATACAAATACTACAAAACTGTTGATAACTTATTTTCTTCTTGAAATTCTTTTTCATAAGGATGTAATTACTGGTGATTTACAACACTGCAGTTTGAGTATCAGCAAGTTAGCCTGAGGATCTGATTAATTATTGCTGGACTTCTCTGCCAAAATAACCATCAGACCATGAGGTTTCAATTTAAAGAACAGTGTTGCGCTGATAGTTGCTTCTTAGGGAAGATGCAGAAATTCCCTATCACCAACCGGAATGGGGTCTAATACATATGAATGGAGCTGATCTGGCTAATCCATACTAGGAGCTAATACAATGAGACAGTTTTTCATACAACCTGGAGGATATCCTACCAGCGTGATACAGAGTGCATTGGGGAGCTTCCTGAAAAGTTTTGTTCTCTTCAGGTAATATGAAAATTTACCCACAAAAACTTGGGACTTATCTGCATGGATACAAATCTACCTTGTGACTGTCCTGACATATGCATATGCTCTCCTGTGATACAGAAGAAATACAGATGCATATACATCTGGGTGGGTTTTGTTTTGTTTCTGCATTGTTAATCTACCACTGCTTTCCACTTTCAGAAATATGGCCACGCATAACTATTTAGTCTGTTTGCACAACCATTAGGAACACATGAGGTAAGACCCAGATGCTAACAGCAAAAACCTGAATCAATTCTCGTGCCTGGTATTTTCTACCAAGCTACAGACCTCTGAAGTCCAAGAGCCAGTCATAGAAACACCAAGCATAGGGACTTTGGGGAACTTCAAGCCACCTCTATCTGGGTAAAACTTCTTGATAATCCTGAATTATTTGATGCTTTGCAAAATGTTTCTGTTCTTATAATCACAAAGTTAACTGTTCACAGGTCAGCGCTACACTAAATAGCTCTTAAAACTTAGGCACTAACTCTGCTACACTGAAAACTTCTTTTTACAGAAATATTTGAAACTCCTCCTTTAATTTCAGCATCAGAATTTGATTGTGCACTCTAAAGATGTGATTTATTTTCATTCCCATGATACTGTATGCTCTGAAGTCCCAGGTACAGAATAGTGATTGAATTATATAATAAAAAGAACTAAACCTGTGTGCAGAAATGCACAGAGGAGAGCACTAAGATAATAATATTTCCTTCTTGTTTTGTACTGAATTTTTCAGTGCTATCTACATGATTTTCTTCTGTTTCCTATTCAGAAGAAAGAATCACAAGCAATACCTCTAGCCTGTTTCATTTCATTGTTAACTTTGTTCTCTCAAGTGGAGACAAATAAATTCACCTTATTTTATTCAAATGCTCCATTCAAAGTTAAGCATCAAATATCAATATCTAATCACATGTGATACATTGTGTTCCTTTTCTCTATTTGCACTGTCATATTTAAAATCTGTTTAAATCCTTCTTCACTATGCAAATGAGCAGTTCCACTATAGTAAGCACAATTATGCATACAGTGAGCATGGTTTGCAAGAACCTACAACAGCTTCTACAGTCAAACTTGAGAAAGAGGAGACAGCCCACTGGCCAGCCAGGAACCTGGGGGCAGAAGCTCACCTATTCCTTGTGGTACGCAGGTCAAATAACTCAAAAGTATGTGGCCATTTTCTCTGTGTCTGACTAAGACAATAAACTTCCGTACTTCCATCTGGTACTGTAAGATTCCTTAAAGATTACGGGGTAATCGGACACCTTAGAAAGAGAACCAACCTAGAAATGCAGTAGGTTCTCCAGTTCTTAATTTGATGGAAAGTTTTCTTAAAAAAGAAGATGTAACAGTCAAAATCCTTACTGCAACTAATAAAAATATTACTCTTTCTCAAAAAGATTTTGTGCTAAGATTACTCATTCAAAAACCTTTGGTTTGGCTTTCATCCCCACAAGAGTAATTTATTAATTTCTCCTTGCCAAAACAAAAAGATCCTTGGCTTGAGAAAGTGGCATTAAAAGTAACCAGAATGCTATTTATAAACAACCTCAAACGGAACCTGCAGGTACAGAACTACCTGCAGCTCTAACAAACGTCCCTGAACACAAAAAGAAGGCATACCTGAGGTGGACAAGCTTGGAGTACTCAAGCAGAAAACAGTCCTTGAAATACTGCCAGTCTAAATTTGAATCTCCCCTCAACTGAGCGTCAAGGTTATTCATACAAAGATTATGTAAGCAACTTCTAATGCTTCTTTACAAATACAGCTGTGTAGAAACTTAGAATAATCATTATCACTGTTGTCAAAAAGCAATTAGATAGCTTGCTTATTCTTTTTTCTTCCTTTTTTAAAATCAAGGCCTTCATAAATAGGTAATAAAAAAATAAAGGCAACAAAAAAATCCGTCTTTGTGGGCTCAAAGCTTCAGCCTGGTATACCACCAAGAGAAGGAGAGAGTATTTCCTTTCTTGTCAGCTATCTGCAAATGGAGTCTGTGGAACACTGATGCTTCAAAATACTCCAGATCCTTGTAATAAATTTGTTTTGTTAAAAATTATTAACTTGGAATCATAAGAAACAGGTTCTAGTTTGAAGTATCTCTAAAAGATTATTTGATAAACCTTCTTCAAAACGAATGTTTCCTACTGTTTCCAATTCTATCAACAAGAATTGTACTACCAAATTAAAACTTTTCTTCATTTCCACTTGGAAATCTTGTAAAATTCTGCCTGGAACAACACAACAGGGCAAATTAACAGAACTTTGATTTTTTTAAAAACAAGAAATTTAGACAAATTATTACAGAAAGACTGTTTTTTTTTTTTTTAATCTGAAAGACTACAACTGTGGATATACTGATCCTTATATGTGGATATACTGGTCCTATACTAATCCATAACACCAAGCTTCATCCACTTCACTCTCAGTGTTGCTCTGTAATCATTAACTTAAGGGAATCACCTCTTCAAATAAGAGAAGGTCTTAGTTTGCTATTTAGTATTCATAATGATGTCAGTCCAAACAGCAGCACTAACAAAACCATGCTGGACTTGAGTGCAGTGTGAGGCACTGGCATGAAATCAGTGGCAAGTAACAGCAACAAATTTCACAGTATGTTTAAATTCTCCCACTCCTCCACCAGTTGTTTCTTCCTCGAGATGACTGACAGTCTTTCCCTCTCTTTATTAACAAGTTTTAACACAGTACTACTTCAGTATGCTATTTCTACTTAAATGCAGCATCTAAATTATTTAATTCTTTGGGGGCCTGATGCACTACAGACTCTTTGTACTACACTTGTAGCTAAGGACAGTGTTCATTGGTCTAAGACCCAAAACCAAAGCAAGAACTGGCCAAATGAGTGGTATGCCTTAGTTGTCCTGCAGAACATCAGAGAGAGAAGAGACAGCTTTCAACTCATCAGAAAAGAGCCATCTAATTCTCCCTTCATAAAAATTCTGTAGAATGAGCTTCAGATCCATGCTGGCATCCAACATTAGGTCTATGGCATCACTGATATCCTCCACATGCCCTATTACAAAGGATTCTTTGTGTGGAGACTTTGTGCTGGCCATTGACTATAGAGTGACTTTGACTCATGAAGTCCTAAGCCAGAATCAAGAATGACAAGAAAAAGAAGCCATTAAAATCACATTGGAAATACAGGAGGAAAAAAACCCCAACAAACAGAAACAAAAAAACCCTCACAGCACTTTGCTGGATCTCTACTGTTTAAAGGCCCAGAAAACTTTTCCAAGCACTGGTCCAATATAACTACTCATCCCAGCTATTTTTGTTCAATCCTTCTCCTATTTACTAGATCACCAATAATGGGAATGGCAGCATCTGCCTGCTAGAAGCTGGCCTGGTTCCAATAATTCAGACCACGCAAGAGGTCAGAGCTGCCACTTTAATCATATTTGCAATACTCCTAGTTTGGACCTTATAAAAAATGTATGTGAGACAGGCTTCAATTCCTGTCATTAATCTCCTAACCACCAGCCACCATCATACCCTGAAAATATCAGAATACCGTTCTTCTACAATTCACTAAACATGCTAATTCAGTTTTCTGTTCTGGAGTGTTATTCTTTCCTCCAGTGCATTTATTTTTTGTAAGAATGCCAAGACACATCTTTTCTGTATCTTCATTATCATGAACTGAATTTTCAGGTTCCAGATTCTTACTCTTTAGAGATTTATTACTTGATGTTTTACCCAACATTTGCAGCTTGGCCAATTCACTTTCCAGCTGATAAAAAGACCCCATTAGGATTCAGAAGCAAGAGGTTATGTTAAAGTATGGCAAGAAAATTATCTTATTTATGTTTCCTCAAAAGAGAAGCCCTCTAGACGTGTACTAAAAAGCATACCTGAAAACATCAAAACAGAAAATTATTTTAATAAATTCAAACTCTTGATTGTCAATACAAAAAGCTGAATTACTTGGCCAAAGGGACAGCTCTGCTCTGAGCAACTGCACATACTCTTCTGTTGTATACTGGCTTATATCCCAGTCCTATTCATATCATTTAGACCATTGTTTCACCCAGGCAGAACCGACCCCTCAGTGTGACTTCATTATGATGCAAGTCTCAGCAATGAAAAGAGAGTTAGAGGGTACAATTAAAATGGAAATGCAGATTTTCTTCAGACACCTAAGGGTAGGGAACATTTCTCTCCCCATGTGTGATCACTGTGTGATAATTACTCTCTGCTTTGTGGAAGCAAAACTCTTTTTGCATTCTTTTTTAAGAGGTAAATCTTTAGGATCAATGAAGCTGCTATACAGCTGAGATTAGGTAAAGCAAGAGAATAAACTACTCATTCCTTTTGAATAACAAGCAAGGATTTGGCTCCCAAGTATAAAACTTCCATAAAACTATTCTTAAAGAAAGCAATTTAGCTCACTCTGCCTACACACCCCGATGTGAATATTATTTAAAATATTAATATATGCCCTAACTATAGGCACTTCTGACAAAGAGATGAGGTGACTGAAGCACATGTCTGCTTCCTGATCTACATATGGCAAACAAAGGAGGAAGATATGACCATAAAGGCATGAGCCTGCATTGGCAGAGTCCTTGGTGTGTGCACCCTTGACCAAAAGAATCTGTTGATTCTTGATTAAAGTACTTTTAAGGGGTCCTATTTACATAGCCAGCAATGTTTTTTCAGTTATACTTGTACAGACGTATGTGCAAAGAGCTCACTCAAAGTGCATTGAAGACATACTAGGAAAGTTTACAAACTGCTGTACAGAAAATCTGTGACACAGGTCTTTTCATTATTGAATAACTGCAGTTGCACTGATGCAACTACAGTCCGATTCTGATCCATTATGTTGCTTATACTGTTCTTAAAGGAAGGGGAACAGACCAATCAGTCGGAAATCAGAAAAAAAACAAAACAGTAACTCAAGAGCTGGGTGAGAAAGAGCTTTCTAATCTGCAAAACAGAGACCTTTCAGAAATGTTTATAGTATCAGCTAGAATAGGCAATAACCATAATAATCTGGGAACTCAGCAGGAAGGTCCTCTGCAAACACCTGTACTGGATGAATAAAAGAAGCAACCTGAAACACAGTTTACCACATTAGGTCGGTATCTTATCTAGTCCACTGTTCTGGACTGTATCTCTAAGGCTTCCTTCTTGGTGCAGTTCCATTTAAGAGCCCATTAGTCAAAGTGCTTACCTAAGGCTTGAGACACCAAATTCAAATAATTATGAACATGGCAGAACTGAAAACTGGAAATGGATCCCCTGCAACACATTAAATGTCCTAGAAACTTGGCTGTTGATTATTCTGAAGAATAATTAACACAAACAATGACATCATACATGTAATATATTATTTTCTATTTCCACCCAAAGTGCAGGGATAGCACGTGGAAGGTCTTTTTATTACAGATAAAGATAAACCCAGAAAAATTAATAGATTCTTTAGCATCTATTCAGATATGCAGGCATGATTTACATTTCCATTTTATAACCAAACAGGCTTGATTTAGATTTAAACTAAATGCCCTTTATACTTAAGGCAGTGAAAAAGAAAAATAAATATATGCACAAATCCCACTGATACCAATTTTCTGTCTTCTTTGACATGGCTACAGCAATGGAAAGGAGTCTGGAGTAAACAAAGATGAGCCCTAGGGAGTTTTGACACAGACTTTGGGATGATCAGGGCTGTGTATATTGGATATGACTCTGAACCATGCAAGTTGGTAGGAAATTTTTATCAGAATGAGAGAAAGATTAAACCATGTACATAAATCCTTGGTAGTAATCAGAATGCTCATGCTAGAAATGCCAGACTGGTATCACCTTCCTATTTTTTCTATTAAGTTTCCAGCAAGGTTGACCTTCTGCAAATTCTGCAGAGTATGTAAGCCCTGTGAGTATTTTAAACAATACAGTTTTAATCTAATATAGCACTGCAAATGCTGAAGAGCCTGTAGGCTAAGAGGCAGATCATTCAAATGTAAAAACAAATTTGACTGGAGTCTAAACAATGTTGGCCTCTGTTGTAAACTATAGCTTTCTTTTGACATGGAAAGAGAGAATGCATTTTGCCGAAAGGGAATTAGCTTGGAAAGCCTTTGTAAATGATACTGCAATGAAAATAAACTTAGTCCCCCAGCCTTAGCTTCACAGCTGTGCATGAGAAACCTAACAGATCATGCCCCATGTCATGAGTACTCATTAGCTTTTGGCTGCAGCCCATGTCTTGGCCTTGGGATATCACGAGAGCTAAATCACTGAAGTCAATCATTTCTCTCCATGATGACACTGCAGTTCTTTGCAGTGAGATGCCACTAGTGTTTCTAGTGTCCTTGCTAATAATCATTTCTGGAAACACTCTGCTGCCTTTACATTTGTACTTTGTCAGCTGTAATTTCTCAGTCTTCCTTTTCCTTCCCTATCATCATGCCCAGCTTCAATTTCTCTCTCCTCTCTTTTATGGCTTTGAAGGTTCACAGTGATCTGGTCTCATTCATGCCTATCAGCACCTCCTTCTGCTCTAACTACTTTTATCTTGGTATCATTATCTCCCTCTGCCTGTTTTTTCATGTACTCTCCCAGGGGAAGGTGGACTGAGCTGCAGCACTTCTGTCTCCCTGTTAGGGCGCAATGACTCAGGTAATTCAGAAAGCTACATGGTCTTTTGCTAGAAATGGACATCTACAAATTTCTTCTTCCTTTACATGCCAAACTGCTAATCACAGAGTTCTTGCTGGTTCTGGACTAGCCTCCAACTCAAAGATTAACATGAAGAGTACTAATTTGGGGGGGAAAAGGGGAGAAACCGATTTCTCATAGGAGCTACTTTGATATATGACAGCATGAGAAAAGGCCAGGATAAAACTTCTCCTGAACAGGAGTTAATCTCTCCAAGGTAAAAAAAAAAATAAAAAAAAATCCAAACTCTAAAATAAATTAAATGGCAAGCCTTTTACATAATACTGAAGTGTAGACAAAAATCTGCAGTTATAAGAAAACTAAAAAATTCTTTTCCTTATCAAGAATCTCTGAGGTCTTCGAAAATGAGTGATTTAGTTAACTCTGCATATGCATAAAACCTTGACAGCTAATCAGTTCTAAATAATATTTCAGCCTTACTTCTTATAAATTGAAGTTTAAAATTGTCCTTTCTCTTGTTCAATAATCTAAAAGTTAGCCCTCCTTATTAGACACATATATATACCATACTATTAAAATACCATACATTAGCCAAATTAGAAGAAAAGAAATCATAACAAGGACACCAGACTCACCTCTATATTCTTGATCAGGTTATTATTCAACCAAAGTACATTCAGCTTTGTTAGGGCTTCCCGATTTTCAGTTCTGGAAATTTCATTGCAATAAAGATAAAGCATTTGCAAATTTACACATTTTTGTAGACCATCTATTTTCTGCAATAGGAGGTATTACTTTGCGGTACTGAACAACAATATGTCACTCTTTTTTTGTCAAGATGCTATTAACTTGTACAGAAAATTGTTAGGTAGTTCCAAATAATTTGAGACCACATGCTCTATGCAGAATTCTGCTGATTTAGAAAGCTTTTCAATTAAGCCAACAAAGAAAAAATAGTAGCAGCTACAACAGTTCATGATAAATGATTATGTGTTTTTAAATACAGTATTATTTTCATTAAAATGTCTTCATTCTAACCAGTTTCCTGGAAAAGGTTTCAATGTAATTATTCTAGTTTTAAAAAATAGTGTTTCTAATGAGAGAGAAAAAAATCTAACAATAGGTTCTAAATTACAAAAAACTGTAATATGTAACAGACGTAATTTGATCCATATCTAAAATGGGATTTTTAGATACTTAAGTAAAGAAGTGCCAGATCATGACTCCTTCGAATAGTGCCTTCTTCCTTGAACAGATGAATGGAGTGTTTGTGTAAGAATATGATAACGATTCTAAGGGAGTGGAAATTGGTTAAACTTGGCTAGAAAAAAACCTCATAGTTAACCTACCACTAAACAGCATTCAGCAATCCACAGCTCTTTGAGCAACAGGCAGTACTCTAGGTCTGAAATCTTTTGAATGCTTTGTCCAATGAGAATGAGAGTAGTTACATTTGGGAAGTATTTCATGCCGACGATTTTGGGATAACCTGTGAAAAACATCTCCAGTGCTGTTGTTTTTATCCCTCTTGATCAATGTTCTCATAAGACAATCCATTACATGTGTACTGGAAAAGAAATGCAACTATTAGTCACTTTATATCCATGCTGTAAAAAATATATTACATAATTTTCAATTCTGCTAATTCTAATGAAGATTAAAACCTGGAAATTTGTAACTTTATCTATAAGCTAGTACATGTATGTGTATATGTATACACACATACATACATATATATATATATATATATATGAGGATAGATGGTGTGCTTCATCAGTCTTGTAGTTTTCCACTTCTGGAGTGGTTGTATCAAGTAAATGTAATAATAAAAGCTTTTGGCCAGGAAAAAAGAAAAAGTTTACATGGAATTTCATCATGGGTGAGATTCAGCTTGAGATTAAGACATGAAGCAGTATATATCCACAAGTGTGCCTCTTGCCTAAGCTCTCATGTTAGTCAAGAGATTTAACCAATATAGCCAAAGGATTCTGGAAAGCCATTCCAGATGACCAGACAGGAGGTGTTTACCTTACACTAAATTGACTTATTCTATAGGCTTCCCTGACTATATTGACTAAGGATAGCATTCAGAATATCTGTTGCGATTTCAGAGACCTTAAAGTATCCTGCAGCAGCTGTTCCAGTATCCTCCTAGAGACGTGTGGTGTCTTAGTTACCTGGAGGCAAGTAAAATGGCACTAGACATCTGTATCTATGCAGATGAATCCTATCCTTGATTTCCACTGACTGTAATGAGAGCCAAGAACTGAAATGCATATGTAGACAACTACCTGTAGATACATAAATGAAGGTGTCTTAAACTGGAGTGGGATTCTATTTTAAAATTCTAACCAGTTCAAAGTAGACAAAATTTCCACTATCTTAGTTAATCACCCAATTCTGCTCACAACTATCCATTGTCTACAAAAATGCAGGACTAAGTCAAAACTACAAGATTTATTTTGATCAAATTTATATGACAAGCTTATTTCTGTTTCTACATAAGAATAATTCTGCAGGGCATTTCACAAGAAAAAAAGTAGGGAATTGTACCTTAAAAGTAGTTTACTCTGAAGATACTCCCTTGAGAGATTCTCATTTCTGCATCCTAACTACTAACATTGTTTCCAGAGTTCTGAAATATTCAGATCACCACAAACTGTTATTAATGCATGCCCTATATCACCTTTGGGGCATTCCAGAATGGAGACAACCCTACAGATGGTACCGCTAGAGGAGCAAAAATAATTGTATATTCTAGCAAGGACATTGATATTTATCGAAGTACTGAGAGGAGAAAAAAAAAAAAAAAAAAAAAAGAAGATTAAAACCAAACCCAAATTAGTAGCTTCTCAGTGCCATAATTATTTCCACAAGATTCTGGTTTTGGTTATCACTTGCATCATCTTTTGAGTTCTCTGCAGTGACTATTATTTTTTAGTATCTTCTTAGAAAAAGTACAGTAATATTATCAGCTGTGTAGCCATCCACATAATTTATAAGTCACAGGATTTCCAAGAAATTTGGATAGGAGATCTAAATTCCTAATGGACTTAGTTCCAGAATCTGTATTTCTAATGGAATCACAATGGAGATTACAACAGAATAAAGCTGAAATTGCCTGGA
The DNA here is from genome assembly GCF_900496995.4 of Aquila chrysaetos chrysaetos. Classification (NCBI taxonomy): domain Eukaryota; kingdom Metazoa; phylum Chordata; class Aves; order Accipitriformes; family Accipitridae; genus Aquila; species Aquila chrysaetos. Next base: position 7,123,525 of record NC_044005.1, on the reverse strand, counting down.
ATACTTTGATCTATTACTTTTTAAATTAACTTTTTTAGATTCTAAAGGCCCAGAAAGTAGTATAGTATAAGCTATTCTGACCACCTTCATAAGGAAGGGGGAGGAATTGCACCCACTTATCCTTGTATTGGACTCAGTAAATTGTATTTGCACAAAGACACAGTAAAAAAGAACCAGTCAGAGCCCATAATTCACCAAAAACCTCAACAAAAGCCCCTCTGCATGTATGTAAAAATATACCAGAATATAATGGAGAGTATAAAATCTCTGCTACAATTTTTTTAAGTAATAACACAGCTGCTACAATTCTTCTTTAGAGTTATCAAACACTTATTAGTAATGAGTATGATTGTTGCAGCAGCTTTTTTTTTTTTGTTTTTCCTTTTGAAAGCACTTTCACGGTATATTAACCACAGTATGCACAAACTACACCCTTAATATACCACATCCCCACTGCTTTTGAATTTCTGCCACAGTATTTAACGACACACAGCCCCTCTAGCGAGTAATTTAGGACAGGAAACGAAAAATATATTTTTCCATTTACAACAGCTAAGGAAATTACATTAGACCTGAATTAGATTTGGGTGGATGCCTGCTCCTCTGGGCTCTGTAGGGGAGCTCAGGGAATTGTTCTACCTCGCCTAGAAGGGACATGGCTTTGCCAGCATCTCTTCTGGATCACTGCCTCCACAGAGAGCTTCCATATAATACATTCCCACAGAGTAATGCCACGGATTTGCCCGCTGCGGCCTACTCGAGGCCTCAGCCTGAGGCTGGGCTGAACCCCCAGGACAGGCCACCAACTCCGGCTGTGTATGGGAGACCGCCTTGCCCCGCCCACCAGTGGGCTGAGAGCCAACCGGAGGCGAGTGCGTGATGCACTGACCCTCCCTCACGGGCCAGGCGGGGCAGAGCAGCAGCCAATGGGAGGTGTGCGTGTGAGGGGGGACAGATCTCGTGTCGCAGGGACTGCCGCCATGGCGGTTACCTCAGTGAGAGGCGTCTGCAAGGGCAGGGGGTATTGACACGTGCCAGAGGGCTCAGCACCAGTAAGCCCAGTGAAATGGGCCAGTGGAAACTGGGTCCTTGCGATCTTCAGCTGCGCTAGGTCAACGGCCTGACAGCAACACGCTGGAGACCTTCCCCATCCCTTTTCTGGGCACCTGGCCCAGTGCTGGTGATTAATTTAAGCTGCAGTGACGTTTCCTCTTGCCCTGTCAGTGTGTGGGGTGGTGGAGTGTAGCTGGTAAGCTGGTGTGTGAAATGTCAAAAAAAGAGGGTTAGAGAGTTTTATTCTCTCTTGTGTATCTCTCTTGGTCAGGGAAGGTGTCATGTCTATGCAGCAGTTTATCTTCAGGGGGCAATGTAAACTGACGGTGCCAAATTGCAGCACAGAAGCTTGCTGTGGCTTAGCTTAAATCAATTAGAAATGTAAGCGTGAGATAAAATAGGCCATTCTTAAACCAAAAGGACTGTGTTCATTGAGCTATTTGCACTGGATTAATTTTATCAATTTAAGAACAATTATAATTAAACCACTTTTTTTTTTTTTTTTTTTTTTGCATGCAGTGAGAACCAGCCAATCATTTTCCAGTGGTAGAATTGCTCAGCAGAAAATTGGATCCTCACTGAAACAAATATCCCCAAAGATGCCTAATTTGTGAGTAAGGAAGTTACATTTATTGAAAATTACAAAGATTTCTGTTAAAGTCTTTGTATTAATGTTTCTTAACATTTTTAATGGAAAGGGAGAAAATTGCTTAAGCAGCTTCTGCAGTTCTACCGAGGCGGATCAATCTCTCTGTAGCTCGTTACTTGCACTGCTTTTTTCTTGTCACCAGATGTCACTCCAAGTCCACATAAGGCAGACGGCTTCCGTTTTTTTCTACATTGTAGAAGATGTTCTGGCTTGGTCTTAGACTTCCTTAACCGTAGGTGCTACATTTCACTTACCCAAAGACAAAAATACATATATACCACTTCTTTTAGCAGAAGCCTGTAACAAAGTCTATGAGTCCAAATATGCTCTCCTGAACTAACATATTGTAACAAGTACATAATGAAACATTTTGAAATTAAAAAGGGGATGTTAATGCTCTGAAAACTGTGCGCACTTTCTAATTCAAGGAAAAAAAACCCAATCATCTTCTCGACCCTTCTCCAGGGAAATTTTTATGTAATTTTTGCTTAAGGGGAGTATGTTCTGTTCCCTTTACACCAGATCCTGCAAGGAAGAGGGTCTTCTTTAGCAAATTACTCCTTTTCTTTCCTTTCTCATTGACAAAGAATCTTAGGATCAACCTTCTCAGTAAATTAGTTGGGGCAGCTAGACCAACTGATACCATTTTGTGATCTGTCTAATATTTTTTTAAACAGTAATTGAATGAATAAGCATTAAAACTGGACATTGCATCTAAATTCAGATATTCATCGGTACTATCTGTAGCAAAATGCAACTGCTTTTTTTTCTGAGCGTGTAATGGAATGACTCATTATTGGCAGTGAGGAAAGCTAAATGCTCTAATTTGGGTATAGGGATTTCTGTTTGACTGGAAAGCACTCCTCTCTTACCAGAAGGGAATTATTGTAAAAATCAACATTATTGTGCACCACTTCTTTTAGTCCTTTCTAGGTGACTGAATCATCTCAGAGTGACCTGCTCTGGCAGCCTAAAATCTGTGTGTGTAATATTCCTAATCTCTTCAATTGCAGCAAACGTGCAGGGCAGCATTACAATATTAATCATTAACTCAGCTCATTAAGAGCTAGCTAATGTTACTGCTAGATAATCTTGTGGTGGTTTATAAAGCAGTTAAAATGTATATTCGCATGTACAATATTTTAAAAATGTCTGGCAGTAGTTGCTACATTTCTCTTTTAACGTAAAGGATTTTCAAACCTCAGTCTGAATGAATCATTTGTAGTGTGTTATCTCTCACCTTCTGCTGTGGTACATTCTGCTCTAATTCTGCTAAAGCCTTTTACTATAATTTGAAATCATTTCATAGTATAGTCAAAGCAACTGTTTAAGTGCTGATGGTGCTTTGCTGCTGTATATTTACTTTTGGAATTGTCCTTGTCGTTTTGCTGACTACTGTAGAAACTTTTGAAACTGATGTTCATCAGATTCTCATGGATCACTGTGCCTCATAGGCATATGTTTCTGCCTCCACCTTCTACTGATGTTGATATTTGGTTTCACTGGCATTGCTAAACAGTCGTCATTGTATTTGTTTGTAGAAGGGTCTTCATCCTTAAAAAAACACTATTTGTAATGTATGTGCAGCTTTTTGTCTGCTTCTGCTTTGTATCACTGGAATATTTCTGACTTCCACTGTGTCATTTATTAACCCAAGTGTTTCTGGTATCATCTCTGCAAGTGAGCGCATATTTAGATGAAATGTCAGATTAAATGGCAAGAAACAGTCATGACAGACCTCATGTAAATGTTTAAGAGAGATTATATTTTAGAATCTAGGCTCTCTATGCCTTAGCGTTAATAAAGCTGTAAGCACTTTAGCTAGCTTTTAGTATCAGGTAAGATACATGAGATAGTTCGGGGGTTGGTTTTTTTTAATAATTTTAGCAGTATAAATATTTTGATGTGATACATGGCTATGTCTTTTGAAGTATTTAAAATAATAGATTTCCCATTAAGCACCTAGGAAATATCACCCCTTCAGCTGTGATTGCAAGCAGTTAGGTTAGCAGGATAAGCACGGACGGTAGTTGGAAACATGATCTAGTTATATTGATGTCTCCACTTAATGCAGAGTCCTCACTCCCACTGAGGTCAAGAAAAATACTGCTGAGACAAGACTGAGGAAGGCTTGTAGGGTTTGGCCCAGCAGTGATGATGCATTAAGTGTGTTCACAAGAGTCCCATGAACCATGAGCACAAATGTGGGAAGAAGAGCACTTGCTTGCTTTTGGCGCTGCCAAAAAGAGATGTTATTTGGGGAGCATTCTGGTATGTATCCCAAGCTAGTTACAGCTTGACCAGCAAGATCAAATGGAATAAAAGTTTGTTGTCTCAAGTATGCCACTAGCAACAGACATTCATCACAGACAGTCCAGAATCATGACTTTAAATGCATATGCATTAGTGTTTTATCTAAAATAACTCCTGAGTCTCTGAGCTCTGGGTGGAAAAGGCCATTTCCCAGTGGCTCTGGCTGCATTCTCTTGCCACAGAGTGTATGATGCAGAATGAATGTCAGTGCTATGGGGCTCTGCTCTCTCTGCACCTCACCTGATTTTACAGACAACCGTTCACCATTTTTCTAAAGTAAATGAACTAGACAGAAGTGTATAGATGAATATGTATGTCTGTGCTTTGTATTTTGCATGTTTTTAGATCATCTGAATTGCTGTATTTTCTTGTTGCTTTGGATGACAGGCCATAAAAACTGAGGAGTGAACTCAGATGGGCACTAGGCATCTATATGAAATTCCCTGTGGAACAGGGCAAGCTGCTTCTTATATATCAGTCAATAACATGTAGGAAGGAAGACAGACTTATCTCAGATGGCTTGGTCTTGGGTATAGCTGTTGAAAGTCTCCTGTAAGGAGATGAAAAAACCAAAACCAAACCAATAAAACTTCATTAGTGCTTCTAAAAACAATAGGTAAGACATTACTTACAGAATGTTTTATTATTGCAGTAACTTCTTCAGCCAGCCCTGGACCGGATGTCATGCTAACAGACAGAAATGAGCTCAGCATTGATCTATAAATTAGCAGTTGCCTAGTGACTCATGATCTTGGCACACTCTCTTTGTGCAAACAAAAAATAGCACTATGCAGTAATGGGTACATGCCAATTTTTTGTTAGGGTCACTGTCCCAGAGCTTATAGCAATTTTTGACATAAATTTTGACAGGGAGAGTAACTTGAAAATGGAAAATGTCAATGAAAGCAGAGAATTGTTCAGAAGCCATCAGCTAGGTATCTACAAAGGAATGTTACTATAAACACACTGCAAGGAAAAAACCCCACACACAAAAAATATGGCCTGAAATATATGAAAATAAGCAATGTAGCATAAAATAGAATTTGCAGGGCATATATTAAATGCATTATAAATTGGCTTAAAAGCAGATCTCAAAATGGGAAAAAATAATTTTAATGATTATTAATCAATTTAATGAAGCTATCTAATGATTTTATTGGCCATCCAAATGGTAACATAGGTCTCTGCCAGTTAAATTTGCAGATGACAGGCTTGTTGAGTAGTAAGTAATGAAGTTACACGTATAAAATTATTTGAATCACCTAATTAAATGGTGACAGTTGAGCAATATGCACTTCAACACAGCTAAAAGCAAGCTGATACACTGAGGGTATATGGACTACAGCTACATGGTAAGAAACCTCATCTTGAAATGCTTTGACTCAGGAGAGGGACATAAGCTCATCCATAGCAAACTACATCAGCCTGAGCTCCTACTGTAGTGCTCTAGTTGAACTGACCAACATGATCTATGGGTTTATCAAGTAGATGAACACAGAGAGTAAGACAGAGAAGGGATTTTTTTCTTTTGTATGCAGCACTGATAAACCAGCTCCTGTAATGGTGTGTTCATTTAATGTGCCTTCACTCCAGAGAAGGAGGCCACAAACATAGCCATGGACTAGGAACTAAACCTGATGATACACTGCTAACAGACCCTCCCTGATGAAAGGAAGGTTGAGACTGAACTGAATAGTAGTATATAGGTAGCTATGGAAAATTACAGCTGATAGCAGAAGGCTTTTGAGTCTGACAGGGAAAGGTGCAACAATATCCAGCCACTGAAATTTTAAGTTGGACAATGTATTGTAGCATGCACATAACGTATTGTCAGCATTAGTGGGGGTAGCATTGTGTCAATGCTGAATTCTTCTGTACCATTAATCTCAGTGGGATCTGAGTTAGGTTAGAAATCAGCACCTGTGAAACTTCATCATGATAGTTTCATGGACAATCTTGAAAAAGAAGTTGCAAGATTGTCTTTTTATTAATCTCAACTTTATCTTTCCTTTTAATCTATCAATAATATACAACCCATTAAGCTCTTTAAAGTTTACAATCTATATTTTTCAATGCTTATGAATAGTAAAGTAAATAGTTTCCCCAAGAAGGGGATCAAGCTCTTCATGATTTCTAAAGAGGTTCTGCAGATACAGGAATGTGAGTGTACTTCTCATCTTAGTGGTGAATATTGCCGATTGTTATAAGAGAACAAACTCTGCTTGCACCAGTACTTTGCAAAACATCACCTTTTTCTGTCTCCATCCTTTTTGTCTTTCTTTTCTCTCTGTGCATCATGAGCCTCAACAAGATCCATTGAAACAAAAGTAAATCTTCCATGGGACGTGGTGTCATTACAGTCTCATGAAGTCACAAGGGAAGTAATTTTGGCTCTAACCTGCAGTCCATGTGTAATCCTATAGCTCCTCTGTATCCCATGGAATGATGTTAGTTTTGTGCCTACTGAAGGCCAAAACTGTTTTATGGTCGTATTCTTGCCTGCTATTGGCTTTATTCTACACACCGGGCATTAAACGCAACCACCAGAGTAGGTGTGGAAGAATCATTTCAGTCTTATGAAGCATCCTTATGAACCATCTTTTCCCAGAGCCTGGTTACACTGAGATCAAGACCACTAGTTACAAAGTGGTAGGGAGAAGCAAACAAAAATGTTCAACAGAGTTCTTGAGCATCTGTTGCTGTCACACTGTAATGTCAGTTACCAGAGGTCTCTAGGAAACGTGAACCTCAAAAAGCACCACAGAAGAAGCATTGGAACATTTTGTCTAATATCTGGGGCAAAAGAATTGCACTCGAAAGCAACAATAAAATGCAGTGAGGAATTTTCACCTGCTTTTCTTTTCTTGCATTTTTCCAGGGTGACTAGCATATCTCTTTGTCTCTGAGGCACAATGGAAATTGAAAACCTGCCGGACTGGAAAAAGTGCAGTCAGCTTTGCAGGATGAAATAATACCTTAATTGGTCTGTCTGCATGGATGAAAAAGGGCCGAGCCCTATCATCCCAGTCTGAGAGATATGATGAGAAAAGCATCCTAGATCTGATATCAGCAAATCTTCCTTGAGCTATTTGTATCTTTTGACAAAGAGACCTGGTAACATAATTCACAGAACAAGGATACTGTAAGACTTATGTAACACAACATTGTTTTGAGCATATAATGGACTTCCTACATAACCAGCTTAAGGAAATCTTAAAAAAATATTTTTCTTTCTCTTGCATTTCTTTTTTTCATCAAACTTTTTTTTTTCCTGACACACAGACACAAGACTAGCAAGGACCTTGAGAAGTCACCTAATGGACCCCTTTGCTCCAAGGCAGAATGGACTTCTTCCAAACCTTCCCTGTGTACTGTTTCTGTAACCTGTTTTTAAAAGCCTCTGGTAATGGAAATTCCAAACCCAAAGACTAATGGCAAATCTTAATCCCAGTGAGCAGAGAAAGTTAGTGAGTGCAAGAGAAAATAGTGGTATGCTCAATGGCACTTTGATATTACGTTACCTTTTAGATTTTGCTGTAGGACAGCAAGAACCTGGAAGTTTCAAAGGCTCAGATGACTATGTCAGGAGTTTCCGTCATGTCTCTGAACTATTTGTACAAGTTTATATCCCTTTACATTGCATAAGGAATAAATTTCTTGCTCAAATTCCTGAACTGAAGATTGATAGCAGGAAATGGAATGAGTATGCTTTTGACTATTAATATGATAGAGGAGAAAACACCCAATTTATAGTTTTGAGCAGGTTAATGTATCAAAAACCTCCAAGACATAAAGCCATATTTGAAATTATCTAACAGGGAATCATATTTAGCTGTCACTAGGTTCCCACTGTAAAAAAAATTATAACACAGTCTAAAGGACTCAGAATTACTAAAAATATCAAATTAATATTCTAAGTTCATATTCTGAATGAATAAGTTAATGAAACATCCTAAAGGCTGCTAAACATTTTTATACTTTGGGCAAAGGAAGACTGAGAAATGATCAACTGGTATTACTATAGAACAGTACTATTTTTCAAAGAAGGACTTAAGGCTCTCTGTATTATATTTAATAAAAAAAAAAGTTAAGAATTCCTGTCCAGTTCTGAGAACCACAATTTATGTTTTTCTTTTGAAAAGATGCAGCAAAAATGTGTCTTTAATTCTTCTTCTTGTATTGCCGTAAGTAAAAATGTTCTAGGGCAAAAAGATTACGTGTAAGTTTCTGTTACGGTAGTGAGTGTGCTCTGACAGGTTGAGATACTGATATTGCCAAAGCAAAGGAGAATTTCAAGAAGCCCAAGTGACTGAATCCATCTGAAATGTAGAATGACTCCATCAATAGACATGCCAGGCCTGTGGAGCCCCTGAGTATCCAGGGTCCTGACAACTGCCTTCAATTGCTCTGGGAGAGGGATTATGATTTCAGAAGTGCAGCTGAAATGCACTCACACCACATTCTGGAAAATTATTTTAGCAATATAATACACCAGTCTTTCTGAGCATAATATAGAAACTAGATACTAGGGCTCAGGACACTCTATTGTTTTATTTTTGGAGTGAAGAATGTGTCTTTCTCTTTCTCTGATGCTTCTATTGGTTCTGTGATATCTGATGTTGAAAATTTAATGTCAACACCATTTCCAGACCTTCATCTTACCACCTCTGCAATGATTTGTAAGAGTCACACCTGGACCTGGATCTCCTTGCTCTTTTAAATGCAACTGGAAAAAGAACAGGAAGTAAACACCACCACCATCCCAACAAAAAGCAAAACAAAGCAAAAAAACCCCACAGAAAAAGCAAAAACTACACATAAGGGCCACAAGGCCCAGTGCCAGTCAACATTCACTCCCAGAGTGGGGTAAATCATGGGTGTGTGTCTCAGTAGAGAATTTCCAGCCAGTACAACCGAGAAGAGAATGTCTCTGTTAGGAGAAGAAACGCAAACCCTGATAGCATCAGATGCTTTGCTTCTCCCCAGAATGTTGATTGTAGTACTGCATCATATTCTTGATCACATCTTGGGCCATCTGTGATTCAAATTATTTCTTTCACTAAACTAAACTCCTTATAAGAAGCCCACTAGAGCAACAGTAGCAAAGGCTGGTTTGCTATCTACAGTGACATACACATAGGAGCAGAAAAAGTGCCTTCTGGGATTAAGAGGGAGAGCAGACATAATGAAGACAGCTGATGAGACTTGTTTCTTGGTTGTGCTTCCCACAGACCAAATTAATTCCAGCAGATGAGTAAAAGATGGAAAGACATGCTAATTAGCAGCCTTTTTTAATGAACGAGTTCTGTACTTCAGGATCTAATTAGCTTTCTAGATAAGTCTTATGTTGTCTGTACTTTCAGAGGCAAAGGTGGCCAAATTTCTGTTTCTCCAATACAAGGGTTATGTTCGTGTATTTCTAATGCTTGAAGAGAACTGCTTCAGACTGATGAATATTTACTTATATAGTCCATATATACCCTCTAGATGATGGGAGCCCTGTTTCACTACTGCTCTGGGGAATTACACAGCACAATACATTCTCCAAAGACAGGGAAAGTAAACGGAACACAAAGGGTTGAAAGTCATGGCTAAGACCATTATACCAGAGTGGTGGAGAATAGTCATGGTTGTGAGACAATAAACAGAGGGAGAAGAGAACAGGAGGAGTCTGGGGGCAACCACAGTAAGAGGAGAAAAGCCAAGAGAAATAGCCAAGATCTAATTGCTTTGCCTACAGTTTATATGTTGAAGGATGAAAACAGAAAATATTTAATGGAAACCAAGTATGGAAGGAAAAGAGAAATCTAGAGAAAAATATAAAAAAGAATTTAGCTAGTTAGAATAAACTGGCTACGAGGATAAAATAATTTCCTGAGAAATATATGTGAAATTTCCTGGGAAATATATGCGAGTAGTTGTTTGTATCACATCTCTGTAAATTTTGGGGAAAAAGATACGTATGATAGATAGTTGTGCTGGAAGAAATTGAGACCTAACACTCTACTGTTTGCAGCCCACCACACTGGATTTACTACCATGACACGTGTACTTTTAAAAATTCAAAGCCATGCTGGTAAGTAATTTCTTCCCAATTTTTATGCTGCAATTTGTGATCAATTAAGATGTTTGAAAACAATTACGAAAACCATGAAGGAGGCTGAAATACTAGTTCAGGGCCAAACTTGTACTAAATTTTGCATCAAGTCTGACCTCAGAAATACTCCATTATTTAAAGATAATGGGATGCTAAAATGTTTGCTGACTCATGACATCAATGAATAAAGCCACAGAGGAAGTGTATGGTACTGTACTATAATGGTGGTAGCATGTAGTGAATAAAGCCTTAAGGACTGTCTTAGCATGTTTGGAAGACAAGCTCTGAGCCCCAAGACCACAAAAGTAGAGGACAGAGGTTAATTAATTTGTTGCTGTTACTTGGCTTTGGTACTGGTCAACCACAAAGGATACATTAAAAAGGCCACCCAACACTCCAGCAGCTTCTTGTAGTGTGACAGATCTAGGACTGTGCTGCCACAGGGGTAATAAAGACAGGCTCAGGCAGCAGCTTTTCTCTTCCAAAACTAGCTCACATTTCTAGGGTAATACTGAACAAAATAGAGAGGAAAGAATAAGACAGATGTAAAATTTAGCAATCATAATGAAACTCTGCATATTGAACTAGCATCAGGGTAGACTGATTCTCTCTTGCCAGGCAGATTTGATTGCTTTTTAAATAGAATTATAAAATGTAATGGAAAGAGGGAATCCAAAATCTGCCTTGTATTTGACAGAATGTGTATTTGAAACATATACCTCTCAAAACTTAATTCAAGGGGATTTAGGTGGGGGGACTGTCACTGGCTGAGTGGTAACACCCGTACGAGATCTTACGGTGAAATTGGCCATTGATCAAGTGAAGTCTTCAGCTTTCCAATAAAACAAAGAAATCTCATTTTACTGTTTTGACAGATATTACTGAAAGTATAATATAGTGCTGCCTCAATCAAATCAGTTACAGAGAGCACAGGAGTATGCAGACGAATGCTGTTTCTGCTGCAGGGGAAGGAATGGCCATGCTGATTTTCCTACCCAGATACATCCTGTGAGAGGAGACATCAAACACAGTCCACACTGTCTTGATCTGTTCCACTTAAAGTTATGGCAAAATTAATCTGCCTGCATGACATGTGTCCCTGAGGATTATTTATGAGATTATGGTGTGAGAGACAAATCAGAAATTGGTGATGTGTGGTTGGAGAAGGAGCAAACAGTATGCAACATTCTCCTAAATTCTGGTTCAATGGTTAAAACATTTCACTGCTCACTGACTGCAGTGAGATTGGCATTGGCAGTACTCTTGGCAAAACCAATTTCTTCTTTCTGCCCCTTTCTAATGCCTCTAGACTTTCCGTCACCAAAGGAGGTTTCAGAGGTTCAAGTTGGGTGGAAGCCAGGCAGAAAGCAACAGCTTCTTTTAGCATTAGTTTACACACCATTCTTAGTCTCTAGTCTTCTGGGGTTGCAGCTGGATTCAAAAGATGGTTATGTGGATTAAATCCTGTTGCCCCTTTACCTACTGTTCCACCAGAAGAGGAGAAGATGGGCCAAACTTCTGTTAAGATAGTTGTAACAAATCCAGGCAGCCTCTCCAGCTGTTGGGACCTGCCTGCAAAGCTGCAAACTCTATTCTCCAGTCTCTCCCATAGGACCAAAGTATCTCTAGACAGAATCAGTGAGGGGTGATCTTCACCCTTTTGTGCAAAGGGAGTTCTGTCACTCACCATCCCACCAGAGAAAGATGAGCGCAGCAGGGGTCAACTTTGCAGACATGGAGCTGCTTCATGCATGCCTGGGTTTAGTGCTTATGTGTTGTGTATCCTTGTTTGCTGTGCAATGTGGTCTCTCTACACACTACGCAGTCCAGCCATGACATGCCTTTCCTTACTGTGCAGGAGCAATGGCTGCGGCATATCCAGAGGGATATTTCTGTTGCTGGGAAGTCAAGGTGTGAACAGGCTGATACCACCATGCTCGCTAAAGGGCAGAGTCTCCAAAACCAGAGGACACAAATGGCTAAAATTATCTCTGTCACAGCAAAATGCTGGAGCATAGATTTAGTGCTGTGAGAAGAATTAGCAAGCTGGGCATGAAGGAGGGAAATGGGGGGGGACGCTTAGTGAGCTGAGGGGCAGGAGGGTGGGAAATGATGGCTGAAAAGAGGAGGCACAGGGGGCACTGGATGCTCCCAGTAATGTTCAAGGGGGACATGTGCTGGATATGTGCTGCTCGTCATACTCATAAATGATGTGGAAAACGGAGAATAGTGATGTGACAGGGATTAAAATGATGCAGAATTAGTCAGGTTAATAAAAACAAAAGCTTTCTGCAAAGAGTTGCAAAAGGGACCTCATAAAATTTGAGTAACTGGATGGTGAAACAGTAGATGAAACTCCATGGTGATAACTGCAAACTGCCGCACATGAGGAGAAACAGCTGTGACTACAGATATGCACTGATGAGCTCTAACTTAGCTATCACATCTCAGGAAAAAAGATCTCAGAGTAACTGTGGATAATTCAATGAAAATATCAGTATCATGTTTGGGAGCAGTGAAAAAAGCAACCAAAAAGTTAGAAACCACTGAAGAGGGAGACAACAAAACATCACAGCGCAGCAGCAAATCCCCAGTGTACTCACACCTTACATCACACAAGCAGTTTGGCCTCTTCCCTGTTCCTTCTTCACAAAAATTTTTAAAAATATAGCTAGAAAATGCTCAGGGAAGAGTACTTAACACAACTGGCAGTATGGAATAATTTCCATATGAGGAGCCTAAATAGATGTGCTGCCCTTGGAAAGCAGATGACTAAATCACAGAGGTATATAAAATATATATGAAATATATATTTATATTAAAAATATATAAAATATGCCAAACAAGTGGCATGAAGATGCAAATAGGGAACAATAGCCATTATTCCTTACAATACGAGCACATCATGAAATTGTCAGGCAGGTTCAGAACAAACAGAAGGAAGTATTTCTTCAAGCAGCCTATAATTAAATTGTGGAACTTGTTGCTACAGGATGTCATGGAAGCTGAAAGCATAAATGAATTAAAAATGTGATTAGACAAATTTATGGATATACCTCTATCAAAGGCTGTTAAACAGAAGGATGTGGTTTCAATATCTGACTTGGGAAATCTTTTAGCAAAGATTGCAGGAAATCTGCAAGGATATATTGAGGAAGGAGGGCAGAGGATTTTCACTCCCTGTGAAAGGGAGTGATTTTCGCTCCTTGTTTCCCTCTCTAGGTGTACTTTCTCTAATCAGCTGCAACTGGACCCTCTCGGAGACAGGATCCTAAGCAATCCTTTGGCTTGACTCATTATGGCTCTTCATAATTCTTACTCTATTTCCTTTCTCCTTTCCCTTTATCTGTCTTCAGTTTTTATAACCAAACCATTGGATTAGCTAAGACTCTCAGTAGCATAGCTCCTGGGTGACCAGAATTTACAACGCTTTTTTACTCCTGGGAGCGTTGGACAGTTCACCTGTGTCTTGTCTTAATGCTTAGCACCTGGCAAAATGGGGAGGATTTTTAATTAGCTCCTGGGTACGTGAGCCATAGAGTTTTTTTTCCTTGATGCCTCCTGGAAAAGTTTTTGAAGGCAGTGCTAGGCAAGTATGGGCAGTTGTCTGAGGCACAGAACAGACCAGAGTTACAGTTCTAATTACTGGTGACGTGCTCCTGGATTGACTGTGATAGTGGACAGTGACAATATGTAGTGAGTTGAGCTAGGTTGAAAAAAATCTGTATTAGAGCTATTCTTCATGAATGAATTTCCGTTATCTAAAAGACCACTTAAATGCACAATTAAAAAATGTGTAAATGATCCAGCTCTGGAACAGGATGCAAACACCAATTGGGGGAAAAAAAGAACAGCTAAGAAATGGAATCTGGAAGTTAGTTTTAAAAAATGACCTCTCTCTTGTAAACTGATACATCTGGGAATCACTCTGCCCTTCCTCTTTCCCATATTCCTGTTTTCAATGGGAGGCAGAAATGTTGGTGGGTACATAGAAAAGCAGAGTTTAAATGAACAGCAACAGGAAAATGAAATGACAGTGGTATATTGAAATGGAAATGGGGATGGTCAATTTGATCTGTATATACAGAGGCATTATGTCATGAAGTCGCTTTTCATTTAACCGTAGTAAAGCATGTCTACGACACTGCAGCTAGTTTCAGAAGACTGTTAATAATAAAACCAGAACAAATTACACAAAGTTTAAAACCTGCAGCAAAATGAAAATAGTGAGTGACTTTTGGGAAGCTATGAATACGTCAGCAAAGAAAACACCAGGGAGGGGGAAAAGTTGTTTAAGCTAAAGTACACTGTTGGCACAAGAACAAATGGCTGTAAACTGGCCATGAATAAATTTAGGCTGGAAATCAGAAGAATTTGTCTAGCCCTAAGAGGAGTGAATTTTTGGAACAGCTTTCCAGTAGAAATAAGAGGGACAGAACACTCTACCTCATTTTAAAATGACAGTGAACAGTTTATGTGATATTGTTGCCTGAAATAGAAGAGGACTGTGCCTGGCAAGCCACGAAGTCCCTCATATTTTTGTATTTTAAGCAATTCCATATTATAAGATGAAGGTAGATTTGAGAACATAAACATTTGAAGGGCAGAGGGAGAAGAAGTACTTTCTTGAGAAACTTCCTGAGAGTGAAGTGGTTATGCAATATTTACTCAAAGGAACTCATGGATGACTCATCATTTGGGTTGTCTAAAATAAGACTGAATAAAGCAGTAATCCAGGTACTTTCAAGATGTGCCCTGCGGTGGCCAGTGTAATGAACAAGGCAATTTTAATTGGCCCATCTTCATCATGAGTCAACGTTACAGAGCCTTGAGGGTTCAAACCCTGGAGCCCACTGACAAATATATGACACACAGGGAGATGGATCCTCTGAAAGTTGCTGAAAAGGAGGAAATAGTGACTAAAAGTTATGCCTGTTGGGCTGGGGACTCCTACCTGCTCCCCTCAGCTCGCAGGCAAGTGGTGTCAGGTTTCCACATTGTCGGTATGAGCAGGGTCTGCATCCTAGAGCGAAGCCTGCAGGGAGATATACATTTCAAGAGGAGCTTCAGAACTGACACTTCCAGCTATGTGGTTCAAAATATCGTGAAAGAACCTCAGATTCTGAGACCAGGTGGCTTCAGGAAAGTTCCCATAACTAAGGCACTAACCATGGAAGTCAGTACCTAAAAGATCAGACCTCAGATATGAGGATTGGCCAGTGCAGACTACAAAATTAGCTTCTAATTTTAGTTTTATCTTTAAACAGCTGCTTCTCTCGGAAGATGACTTTTTTTGAATATTAAGCTGCCATCTAATCTTATGTTTCACTTTGGGAAAATATGATGTTGGAAATGCTCAGTGATCCCCTCTCCTCTTTCTCAGGCACACAGGAGGGTCTTCTGTCATCTGAATGACAAAACATAGCAGCGGGTTTTCTGTTGAGAGCTGCTGGAACATTGTTTTCCAGATTAATGGTGAAAGTAATGGTATGGAGACTGGAACACATGGAAGATACAGTAGGATAGAAGAACAGGTCAAAATGTTTTTCTCTTACAAGAACAGTCACTGGTGCTTAGCTTTAGTGCATCTTTGAAATAATAGACTGGATCCTTGGTAATGTATCACTGTGGGTCTAGGCACAATGCATGTTTTAGAGAGTGTTATTATTACACCAACAGGTAATGGCTTCACAGTGGTGTTTTTAGTGAACTAGAACAGATCTTTAATGGAGGATGAAGATATGAATTCTAACTTCATTGATTGTCTTTTTTAATGGAAAATAAGCCATAGTAAAAGCAGACGTATTTGGGAAATTAAGATATCTGAATGAGTTTTCTGATTTTAATTCAAACTAAAGTTTTTATTCTTTACATTTTAAGACTTGTTCCCATGTATATCAGTAGAAGGCCATTTCATTGTCCTCAAGAGAGATCTTTTAATCTACCCCCTTGACATTTGTATTTCCTGATTAAATAAATATGCACTCGGAGCATTTAGTATCTGACCATGCACACTTACACAACAGATGTCAAGCAGTTACCCTTTATTCTTAATATACAATCAAATTGCTAAAAGCATTGAAATTTTGGGCTCTGTCCAAGACCGATGTATGAATAATTAAAGTAAAAAAGACTTCCAGTTCTCACATTTCTTTTTCATGAACTCAGTTGATGTAACTTTCACTACTGAGAATACCAGAGCTGGACAAAACCCTGTCGGCAATACTTTCACCACTAAGAATACAGGTTCAGAATCATGAATTATCTCCTACTGATTCTGCTGAACTGCTTCAGCTAGGAGGTAGAAATGCAAATCCAGAATCCAAACCACTATTTTGAGATAGTGTCATTTAAAACATTTAACTTTCACAGAAGTTATCATAATAACCAAAACTATTTCAAAACTTATTTTATATAAATTAGTGAAAATGTAAAGATGCAGGAAAACCCCCATGTATCTACCATTAATGAGCACAAAGGCAATTAAGCTAGTAGCTTAATACAGCTGCAAGTAGGAGATGCTAAGAAAGTTCTGAGAAGTCATAAAAAAACAAAATCACAAATGATTCCTCCCTGTTTCCACAAGGCAAACCTCAAGCAGCTTTTAAATTTTCAACTCTATATTGAATCATGTGGTCACTTGTTATGTGATCATCTCATTTTGATTTCTCACCCCTGGCTGGACAGTCAGAGTTGCCAAGATTCCCCCCTTTTTCAGAAGCCTCTTTAGGAATGTCACAAGCATTGTGTACATGATACAGAGGAAGGAATCAATCCTGTCTTCCAGGTTAATTTTGTCCAGAATGGTCTTGTGAAACCTGTTCTACTAGCAGCTGAACAGAGACACTGCTGACCTGAAATGCTTTCTATCAGCATCACATTCCTCCTTCCATCTGGAGTTAGCATTTCTCATGCTGTCCTGGGAGCCCAGTTATCTCACTTTTTTTTTCCCCCAGCGCCTATCTCCAGTTTGCTTTGTTGATTGAGGTCCTAGAGCTCACAAAGCTCCTGCTCCCCGGGGGTAGATGATGGGATTACGCAAACATGTGGTCTTTCCACCACTTGAAGGCACGGCAATCTTTAGAAGGGTTGATAAGACTTCCTAGTGTAAAGCACAGAGAATATTCAACTCCTTTCACTTGCTTGAATTTTTCTCCCAAACTCCCCAAGCTGTGTGAAGGGCAAAAGCTCATTTCCTCTTACAGCATCTTTCACTGGCTCTTATTTATTTCTGTTTTCTTATCTATTTCTCTACCATGTTCAGCTGTAATGAGTTGATAAGAATTCAGATAAGGAAATTACAATGAATGGGACCTTGTTTTTTAATTCTTGGGCACAATAAGGACAGATTCTTTATGCCTTACTCTAGGAAACCTTCCCTGTAATGTTGCTTGTGAGTTGCAAAACCCACTTTATTGTCACACGGATGAGTCATAACCTGTAGTTCTGTTTTCATAAACATAATGTTGATGGCCAAAAGTTGTATGTTGATGCATACTACGAACTTTCCAAGGCAGCAATTCATCTCAGCATTTTGAGGAAGGTAACATTCTCTTCACAATCCAGCAGAGGGCCCTGGATCTGATTTCACTTTTTTTTGGCAGAAGATTACTTTAATTACACAATGGGGCTGTTCATGAGAAACCAGCAGAGCCCTGCTTTCAGTTCAGGTTTTGATTTTTGCAAAAGTTAAGTTACATTAAGACAAGAACATGCCACATGTTATAAAAACAAGCAACCAGGCTTATTTACTTACCTACTCACTCCACTGCAAAATGCAGAGAATAAAAATGATGATTTTAGGGGTTAGTTATATCAGGGATTAATCCTGCCTGGTTTTGCTTTTTCAGCACTGACATCAGCTAGAGTTTGGGGAATGTAGGCTTGTGTTCATTGCAGACATTTAATTCACAAAATAAAGCCACAGATGAGTAGAGCTGGTAAGAATTTGCAGGTTGTTCTCTCCAATTTGAATAATGTGATATACAGAATGCACTACAAAGTGATTTTGAAATGTAAAGCAATAATGTTCCCTTTGAAGAGCTGATATCAAGTGCTAAATGATATATTAATTAAATGCAAAAACAAATCCCAACCCTGCAAATATTATACAAAACCAGCTTCTTTGAAGTCAATGGGACTAATTACAAATATAAAATAGAGCCTGGTTCTACAGCACTTCTGTTAACTGGAGTTTAATTTCATGAATTTAATAAAAAATAGATTAAAGGTCTTAGAACAATTCTAGCTTGGCTTCAAACTGGCAAAATGCAATCCCTGCCTGACTCTGCCATCTGTGGGTCTCTAGCACCCAAGCAGCTCAGAATTGCGTTTAACTTTGCACTGCAGAGCATTACAGTTCTCATATCATAGATGAGGTGTGTGGGCACCGACTGGTAAAGAGTTATATTCAGTATTATAGCCTAACTATTCAGTATTATAGCACCCAACCTTTAGGCAGGTAGAGTGTATTGGGTTTGTGTGGCAAGGTTTTAGTAGCAGGGGGGGTTACAGGTGTGGGTTCAGTGAGAAGCTGCTGGAAGCTTCCCCTATGTCCGACAGAGCCAATACCAGCCAGCTCTAAGATGGACCCGCCACTGGCCAAGGCCGAGCCCATCAGCGATAGTGGTAACGCCTCTGTGATAACATATTTAAGAAGGAAAAAAAAGTTGCAGGGCACACAGAAATGGCAGCCAGAGAGAGGAGTGAGAACATGTAAGAGAAAACCCTGGAGACACCCAGGTCAGTGAAGAAGGAGGGGGTGGAGATGCTCCAGGCGCCAGAGCAGAGATTCCCCTGCAGCCCGTGGGGAAGACCACGGTGAGGCAGGCTGTCCCCCTGCAGCCCATGGAGGTCCATGGTGGAGCAGATATCCACCTGCAGCCCAGGGAGGACCCCATGCCGGAGCAGGTGGGTGCCCGAAGGAGGCTGTGACCCCGTGGGAAGCCCTTGCTGGAGCAGGCTCCCGGTAGGACCTGCGGATCTGTGGAGAGAGGAGCCCACGGAGCAGGTTTTCTGGCAGGACTTGTGACCCTGTGGGGGACCCACGCTGGAGCAGTGTACTCCTGAAGGACTGCACGCCATGGAAGGGACCATGCTGGAGCAGTTTGTGAAGAACTGCAGCCCGTGGGAAGGACCCATATTGGAGAAGTTCGTGGAGGACTGTCTCCCGTGGGAGGGACCCCACGCTGGAGCAGGGGAAGAGTGTGATGAGTCCTGCCCCTGAGGAGGATGAAGCGGCAGAGACAACGTGCGATGAACTGACCATAAACCCCATTCCCCGTCCCCCTGCGCCACTGGAGGGGGTAGGTAGAGAATCCGGGAGTGAAGTTGTGCCCGGGACGAAGGGAGGGGTGTAGGGAAGATGTTTTGAGATTTGGTTTTATTTCTCATTACCCTACCCTGGTTGATTGGTAATGAGTTGATTTTCCCCAAGTTGAGTCTGTTTTGCCTGTGACAGTAATTGGTGAGTGATCACTCCTGTCCTTATCTCAACCCACGAGCCCTTTGTTATATTTTCTCTCCCCTGTCCAGCTGAGGGGGGTGGGGGGCGTGACAGAACGGCTTTGGTGGGCACCTGGTGTCCAGCCAGGGTCCACCACACAGAGCCAGCTCAAAAGAGCAACTAGATACACCCGTTATTTGCTGTCTATTTTGTTTTGAGATAGAGTCGCCATGCTCAGGATTGACTGGGCAACAGGCAACGGCCTCTTGCTTAGATAACTTCTTCTCATAAGAAATATTTAAATGAATAATTAGAAATGGGGAGTTCTGAGCCTGATTTTGATTTATGGATTGGCCCCAGTGGCTGCTGTAAAGATGTTCTTGGTTCTCATTTGTATACAAAGCAAGAAAATTAGGTCTGTGCTATAAAAAATGGAGGAAAAGACTATGTTGCTCATTAAGGGAACACAAGTCCCAGCTATCAAGGTTACACTGAGGCAGCTATTGCAATATTCAGTTTTATCATCTGCAGACTTATCTGTCCTCAGACCTCTTACATTAAACTTGATCTCTTATGTTACCTATTAGCACTGTATCTTTAGATGAACCAACGGCATGCATGTAGTTATCTTCATAACAACTATTAGAAGCACTGCTGATTACCTCCAGGTGACAATTGCTTAGAGGTATCTCTGGGCACAAAGCATTGTGTCTATCAAGAATGTGTTGCCTTTCACTGCAGTTTTGTCAATATTGGCATATTGCAGCAGTTCTGGGTCTTAGGGATAGTGGATGTGCCTCTCCGTTACACTAAAAGGTGTAATCTCTTGTGTGTTTTAGACATGATTGCAGGTCTTGTCTCCATCGGCTGAATCTCTGATACCCTCTGTGCCATGCCAAATCCTAAATGAAAGCATATCAGGCCATTTCTGTTTCCTCCAGCATGGAAGCTGTAATCTTTCGCATCTATGAGTTTCTGAGATGTGCAAACAGTACATAATCAACACTCAGAGTCTGATAAATGCATGTACTGTATCAGCATAAATCAGGACTCAGATGCTAACCTCTAATGGACTTGCTGCAGAGCTGTGTAAGTGCACAGAGCACTCTGTGCACAAATACCTTCTAATGTAATGCAAGGGAATGAGAATTCATAAAAAAAAAACCTGTCTCTGCTTCCCTGGCAGCTGGCTGTACCTTTTGGGTACAAACCTAACTATCCTATGATGGAAACAATTCTGGTTAGACCTTTGTCACACTTTCTTCAGCTTCTCCCAAAAGTAGATTTGTGGGTATTTTTATTATAGGTTTTTTTGGTTTACTTTTACTGTTTTACCAGTATCAAAACCGTTGCCCATATAAACTTCTGGCCACTGTATGATCTGTTCAGAGCTCACATAGACTGTCTTGTCTGATACTTTCTTTTCAGCTGGGTCATTAACAGTGAAATTAAATAGCACCAGACCCATTGGTGTCAGTCTGAACATTTTTTCTCAGTGATGACTGGCCTTTGAAACTGCTCTGCCAGGGCTTGAAGAAGGAAGTCCTGTTCCATGCAGCTGGGAATCTCTGACAGGACAAATTCTAATGCTTCTTCTTTTAATAACCCTGGGCTGGGCTCCCAGGATGAGCACTGTAAAAAGAGAAAAAGATTACTGTTCTGAAGATGCTCGTGAGCAACACTTGCGATAGCACGCAGAGATCCTACTGACGCATGGAGTATGTACTTGCAAATAATATCACCAGCTAAGATCAAGGATTCAGATTCAGACTCCTGGTCCAGTGTCCTCCAGGACAGGGAGTCATTTCAATAGACATATATTCTAGAGGTGAGTGCAGAGCTTTTCAGACATAGCACTTTGATGGCAATTCAGCTACCAAGCACTGCTGAAACTAGGCCACTACTGAATGTATCTTGCATATGCAGAGCTCCACCTACTCACCTGTCTACTCTGCTCAGCTCTCCTTCTCTACAAAGAGTTTGAAGCTGGGAAGAAGGGGGAAACAGGCTGTGTTCATCAGAGGCCCAGTAGGTTTTCTCCTCTCTGACACCTGATACACACACATCCCATGGCTGTCCCTGCTCATGTGGTCAACAGTTTTGCTGTTTAAGTTCCTGTCACTGGATTTCCTTGCAAAACTCCCTTTTCAGAGAAACAGAGGTAATCCTCACTGCTCCTAGAGCAGCTGTTGATGTGGAGGGAATGAAGGACAGAGCAGTCAGTCAGGCTTACTCAGGGAAGGCACCACCTTTAATCACATTTCATTACAACTGGAGGGCTAGAGATGCTGAAAGCTCTAGCATGATGTGGGAATTAAAGGGCCAGGCAGGGACTTTATATACTGCTTTGGTACGGTTACAGGCAGGCAGACCTCAGAGCGATGAACTGTCTGCTAAAGACTGTGGCTGTGAACTTTGAAAGTGAAGGAAGGTTAAATTACACAATATGTAGTAAAAATGCTACTATTTAGACTCTGGTATTTTTGAAATTGCACTTACTAGAGGCCCCAGTTGAATCAGTCTTCCCATTTTACAGCATGTGGTAAGAGATGGTCCTTTCCAGGAGATCATTTTCAGAGCTGCAGTTCTGGACTGATTACCTGTCTCATCTCTGGAGCCGTTCATTACAAAGGAGAGCACACCCTACACAGCTGTTTGTCCGGGAAGGTTGTTATTACACCCGGACTCAAACTTCTGTCTTTCCTGGGCCTAACCAGTTTTGCTGTTGCTTTCCTGGCACTGGGATGCTTGTGCTTTCAGCACCAAAATTGTGTCTAAGACACACTGGCTGGTGCAGAAACTTACTCCAGGTTACAAAGCAGTGCTGGGATAGGAGCCTGTGTGGTGGGTCCCAGGGGTGCTGTGGGGGGAAGCGGCGAGGTGCATGATGCCTTGAAGCTCTGTAGAAGGTTGGGGTACCTATTTCCAGACAGGCCTGAAGCATTGGCCTTGGCAGTTGTGGCAGTGGGAGGAGTAGATGAAGAGGACCTTGCAGAGGCTGCCTGGCCCAGCTTCATTGCCAGAGCTTATGGAGAGGGAGAAGGTGTGAAGACCAAAGGTCCAAGGGCCTCTCTCAGAAGGACCATTGTGTGAGAGCTGCTTGGTGGACCTTTGCTGTGGGGAGAGCCACCACCATGGGTCAGCTTTTTTCTCAAGCCATTTGACTCTCTGTAGTGACAGTTTTGAGTTGTTTGGCTTGCCCAGGAGGAGTCTTTATTCTCACCAGGTTTCCAGCCTTGCTTTGGGAGTCCCAACAGCTCTCTGTGCCTTGTAGGGCAGGCTTGTGCCTGATTTACCCCACAGCATGGCTCCTGGGGTTTCTACCTGTCTGTGTCCGAATGAGATCTGATTGCATGCTGTGGAAGGAAGTTCATGCATGCTGGCCAGGCCAGTGCTGTCATACACTCCCAGAGGTTTGCCTGTTTGGGAGAGAGGATGAGACACACAGGTGGAAACCAGGTGGTCTGCAGTGCGGATGTGGTGAATTGAAAACTAGACTGTAGCTGCTACAGTGCTGGAGTCTTTTCTATGGGGTAGCGGGAGGTTGTTTTACTTACCTTCATTTTTCTATTTATGTCAGAAGCCTCTTTTCTTTTTTTTTTTTGCTTTGCTTTTTCCTATTGCAGTTCATTTATTCTAAAACCTCAAGAATAAATCCCCAAGGAAGAGGGGATGATTTTTTTTCTATTGCTGAATCAGTTGATATACCCTGCCAGGTCCTATGCTCTTTGCCGGTAATGTTACATCTGAGACCAAAAATCCCCTCAAGGTTCAAAGTCACTTTGGCCCAGCAGCATACATCAGCCCCAGAACACAAAGGGAAAGAGAAGCAATTTGTGTGTATGTTTTCAGACTTCATACATTCAGAGACTTATAATGTCCAAAGGGAAGAGCGAGAGAATTAAATACCAATGAGCAGAGATAGATGAGGCCTGCGCAAGTCAGTTTTCAACACAATACCATACAAACTACTGAGAGCTTTTGTATATTCATTGAAAACAGAAATAAATCATCTTTGTTCCTTTGTGCTGAGTATTACTTAAACTCACACCTCTCTTAAGCACACATTTGATTAAATCTTCATCCAGCCTGATCCTCCTGCAGGGATCTTAAAAAACCCTGTAAAATCTCTAGTGACTTAACTTTATACATGACAGCCCAGGTTATGCCGAGTTCAAAGTTTTCTGTACAAGCACGCAAAATGGATCAGTCAAGCTTTCTGAGTATTTGTCCTGTTGTTCCTGTTGATTTTTTTTTATTCATCCTGGCAAACCAGAGCTTTGCTATCAGAAATGTATGCACCACACCTGTGACGGTCAGTAGGAGCCCAGGATTTGCATCCAAGGTTTGAAATTGCACCTCTAGTTTCCCACCCGATATTACGTGGTGATGAGCAGCGCTGATTGTATTGCATGAGACTGTTCCAGGTCACCTGGGGACTGTACAGGAACCAGTGAAATAAAGCCCTGGGTTGCACTACAATTGGAATCCCTGAAGCAAAAAACACTTTTCTGCTTTATTTATGTTCTTATCCCTGCTTGTCCCCATTTCTCTTCAATAAGCAGAGCCCACAGTCCACACTCTTTCCTCTAAGTCTTTTACTATAGTAACACTGTGTTCATGCCAGCAGCCCTCAGATCATGATAACCTTTTTGGTCTGTAGAAATGAATCATTCCTAGTGTGTGTGCACACATTCTGATGATGCTGCATTATCAGAAGACCTTTGTGATTGCATATTGCTCACACAGCAAAGCTGTCAGGGGCTCAGTGCTCTTACAGGCCTTCTCCTGAGCCCTCCAGTCCATTACCGATCCACACAAATAGTATCATAAGGCTGCCCCAGAGAGTGATGGACACAGAAGAAAACTGGGGAGTCTGAACAAGGACAGGTATTAAGATCTATGGGAAGACATATTTTTGAAAACATACTGAATATCATTAACATCATTAATAGTAACTTTGAAGTCACCAGAATCTTGCAAGAATCATAATCAGACAAAATATGGTACATGACATGGTATATGTCAAAGGGGGGACCATGAATTAGGTAAATTCATCTCCTTTGCTCATGACGTGAGGTTTAGGTGTGGGATTTGGCGATACAAACATGATGACTAAAATCATATGCTACCAAACTACAGCAAACACCATCCTATCTTGATGTAAACAAATAAAGAAAATCTAATGAGCTTGTGCATGTAAGGCAGGTTGAGCACACCGGAAGGGCATGTTTTCACCATTGTTCCATGAAGACGTTAAATAATGCTTAATTAATAAACGCTTTATGTGTGAGTTACAGGAGAGTCAGAATTCACAACGAGGGGTTCAGTCGAGCTGCAGGGTTCAGGCAGCTTTTTCCATAGTGGTACCCTCAATCAAAAAACTTGAAGCTGGTATCAAAGATACGTTTTCTGTCTATCATTTCGCGTGTCTTTGGAGGATGGATTACCTGGAAGTAACTCACATGTAAAGCTGAATTTGATAGACTGTGTTGTGTGACACCTCTGTAATTGTTTTAATAAAGCAGTGGCTAAATCGAAGATTCCCTGGTAGTCTTTATCCTCTGGATAACCATATTTCAGCCAAGTGGTTTGGAGTAGTTTTTTTGTTCTAGCTCAGATGGTCTTGCATGCTGTGTTAAAGCATATGTTGCCCTGAAAGTAAAATGACCTATATAATAATGCTGATCTTGAAATAGGGTGCAAATCATAGAAAAGACCTATATAATAATGCTGATCTTGAAATAGGGTGCAAATCATAGAAAAGGGAGAAGTGAGTTTGATGTCATTGTTCTTCAGTAATTAATCACACTGGGAAGCTTAGAACAAGAAGTTATTGGTGGCTAGGTCCACACTGTCTGTTGAGATCTGCCTCAAGTACTAGCTCACTGACCTATACCATGAGTTTTCAAGCGTGGCTATCAGGGCAGGCAGAGCCTCAAGGGTCCATTGGACCTTGTGCGTACAAATGCAGTTCATGACGGTATGTCATGAATCATGTTTGCAGAAGCTGTCCCACAAGACATCAGAGCTTACAGGGCAGACAGAAGATGGTATACTTGGTTTATAGCTACTTCTGAAGTGTTTTTTCATGACAATATAGAAACAGTCATGTGATTTCCATTTTTAAAGCCAAATTTTGCTGGTCTTAGCCTACAGTATCTCCACAATAGAATTGTACCATGCAACCCCAATCAGAATAAGGTCTTATTCTTTAAAATCACCCTTGCTACTTAGAGCTCGAGACAGTAGAGTTTACCTGCATTCACATCAGTCACTTCACTTCCAGTGTGATTTGGCTGATCTGAAGCATGTTGCTCACACTGGCACCTTTGGCTGCAGACCTCCAAAAGGACACCCCTGTCCCTGATCCACCCCCCCATGCTAAGGAGCCCATCTTTGAAGGGCTATGGGGAGCTGGGACTGAGCAGCATGGACTCAGGCAGCAGCAGAATAGCTCCCAGAAATAGAACTTGGACTGGAGTGAGGATAAGGGTGGCAATTCCCTGGGAAGATAACACAGATGGAAATGGTGGAGACTACTTCTGAGGCTTTTCAACTTGCACTGTGGGCTTACCCTGAACTTCCTCCCCCGTTGCCTAGAGAGAGTAGAAACGTGTTAAGTTTTCAAACCCAAGCATAAGCATGCTGGAGCTGGAGAGGGTCTGAAGCATGCCTAGGGATGCTGTGACATAAAGATCACAGCTGGAGATCTGTTGCTGCAACAGGCAAAGAGCCAGATGGGGCTGAAGTCTTCTGGCTGCGGCAATTACTCTCCACTTTGTAGCTTGACTTGTCATACCACGAGAGAGAGGTCCTTCTGCTGGACAGTAAATTCCTTACTTTGACCTGTCAGTGCCAGAGCTCCATGCAATGCAGGAATGATCCTGTACCATTTACCTGACTCCCTTTCCTCATCTGTAAAAGGATGGCAAGGATACTGGTTCCCAGTGCACCTGAGAAGTGTCACAGGTCCTGCTCTGTACTTTCACCTTTGCTATATGTCATGCCACTGCTGCTTTCCCGAACAGCAAGGATTCCTGAGAGTTCACACCACCTCTGTAAGCAAGCAAATACAATGGCACACCAAAAAAAGGAAAGAAAAAAAAAAAGGCACACACAGACACCTGCTGTGAGTTTATTTTGACAAGTGTCATTTAGATGCAATAAGCTGTGATCTTCTCTCCGGCGTGGCTGTAAACAGAAGGGAGCCAACTAGGAAAACAAACCCAGGTGCTCGGGAGCAGAGCGCGGCTTCTTCCGCTGGGTTGGGGGGCTGCCGGAGGGAGGGGGGATTGGGGAGCTTTTAGGATGCGCTTTGTCGTGGGCTGTCTTTCCCCTCTCTGCCAAGCCCGGAGGTGCAGGAGGAACGAGCGGCGTTCCCACGGCGGGCGCGTTGCTGAGCCCGGCCGTGGGGCTCGGTGGGATGCTCTAGAGAGGAGGGGATGCAGAGGAGGGGGATGCGCGCTGTGTGGGGGACCGCAGGAGAGGAGAGGGAGGCGTGTGCCTGCCTGGAAGGGGGCATTTCTTCCCTTATACACACAAGCCGATGCCTACCCTGCTGAAGCAGTTAAACGGGGGAGAGCAGCAGCCAGGCTGGCAGATTCCTGCCCTGTGATATGCCAGCCACAGGGTGACGCAAGGGCTGGAAGGCTCCAACTAACAAGCCATTTTCACCTGCGTAATAAGCGCTAGTGGAGATACAGCAACAGCAGCAGCAGCGGCGGCTCCGAGTCCCCGCAGCCGGCCAGACTCCAGCGCGGCCGCAGCACCATCCAGCCCCCGGCGGCCACCGCAGCTTTTTCGGTGGCTTCCCGCTGCAGCCTGAGAGCCGGAGACGAGCGGCCGCCTTGCAGGCAGCATGTCAGCCCCGCCGGACCCCCAGGACCTGCTGCTGTCGGGCACTGGGGTGCACTGGGCTGCGGACGGGGCGGACCAGTATGCAGCTGGGGCTCCGCTGCGAGATGGAGATGGGGCTCAGCAGCGGGAACAGCTGGTTTTCGGCTCAGCCAGGGAACACCCGCCCGTTGCCATGGCGACTGCATCCCCAGGTAAAAGGCGAGGGGTACCCAGGGATGCTCAACAAAGGGGCCCTGGCAGCAGCATCTCCTGCTTGTCTCGTTCCCGTCCCTTCCCCGGTTCTTCTCCCAGCCTGGCTGCTTGGAAACATTGCTAATGAGTTAGTGAGCGCATGTAGGAAAACAGAAAATAACGAGCAATTGCGGCCTTTGCAAATAATAATTTTTGCTGATGGGGGGTGGGGAATGCAGGACCCGGCCAAGTTCCCTAAAGCTCTTTGCACTTTGCTAGGCACAGGACATCCAGATTTCAGTCAAATGTTGGAGGGCATTTGATTTCACCTGACTTGATGAGGCTCTGTCCTCGTTTGTTGTACACCTGTACACATCTGGAGTGACAGATCTCAAAGGAGTTACTTCAGCTATTCCCCGTGCACCTGGAATTCCTGCATGGCCCCTTATGTTATTTAAACATGTAGCTTTTAATGGAGTGCCGATTCTGAAGTGTTTGTGTGTTTCCTGCATGCTTTTGAGACACATCCATTTAATTGTGGACTTTTTGGTTGCTGTGTTTTCCTCCTTTTGCTTTTTTTAGGTGTCTTTGACTTAAGATGCATTTAGTTTAGCTAGGGACTGCAGGTTCATGGATTTTCAGTTTCTTTTTGGGATTTATTTGATTTCCATTAGTTTAGGGTTCCTTTCTTTAGTGGGTGTATTAATAGCAGGTGTATATCTATTAAGGAGCCCCAGAAGGCTTCAGCTTCCAGTAGCTCCTGGTAGAAATGTTTGGGGAAAAATTACTCTATTTCCTTCTTGGTGACACTTCCTTACTTTCTTTCCTACTGCCGCCCATCAGAGAACCCAAATAACCCAGCCCTGGGGAGGCTGGTGGTTCCCATCTAGATTCCTCTTCACTGGGAAGTAGATGTTTCCATCATACAGCCTGACTTGTCTTGAGTAAGTTGAGGGTCAGGGCTTGGGACGGGAATTGGTCTCCATTATGCAATAGCTGCAGAAGCATTAGGAACTGCGTTTTTGGGCTGAGTCCTTTCTAATCCCCTTCACTCAATCAGCACAGAGAGTAGCTGGCCAGAAACAACACAGTCTGCATGACTACGTGTATTATTCCACTGCTACCCATCTGTATGTTTTTTTCAGGGACTGAGTGTGCATCTGTGCATGTGTGTGCTCTCAACATGGATGTTTCCCTGGTGCTTTTCTGTCTGCTTGATGCTACCGAGTTCAGTAGTAAAATAGGATCTAACGCCCATCGGCTGATGTGGGAAATGTTTTGCTGTTTTGTAGCTTTGGGCAGGCAGCTAATCTGCTGATGTACCGCTCATTCGCTGATCTGCGTGGTAGGTTGTGAAACGTGACTTTTTACTGGAGATAGAGGCAGATGGCTTGTAATGTAAGGCTGTTCTAGGTGCAGGGGTTGTGTGTGTGAAGAGGGGCAGGATTGGGATTTCCAGGTAGGGTTGCCTCAACAGTATCATGACATGAAGAAGGGGGAAAAGATCTTGTGAGCTTTTGTTGTTCACTGATGGATAAAAATATGGCCATGCTGAATGTTAGCGTACAGAACAAAGAGGGGTGGTCTCTTAAATTGTGTAAATCCCCATTAAGTTGAATGAGTGTGATACTGCTTACATTTAATGAAGGCTTCTTCAGGCTTAACCTGATCTGTAAATTCAGGCTTATAGAATGCAGAATAGACAGAATGAAAGAAAGAAAGAAAGGAAGAAGGAAAGAAAGAAAAGAAAAAGAAAAAAGAAAAAAGAAAAAAGGAAAGAAAAGGAAAAAGAGAAGCAAAAAAAAAAATTTTTGGCTTTTGGAATCCTCTGCAAAAGGGCTTTAGACATGTTTGTTTGCATATGTCAAACTGTGGCAAGGTGGAGATAAAGTGAGCAATACAGACCTTTTTGGTGTTTGCTAGCTGTGGATTGACAGACTGTCAAATTAGCAATATCATAAGAGCAGTAATGTGTTTTAAACATTTCCATTTTGTTCTCCCTGTTTAATAAAGTAACTGTTATGTGGTTGTGCGTGTGTCTAGCCGACCATGACAGACAGAGCAGCATCCCAACCAGTGCAGTCCTGTGCATGCAGTTGCCTTTTCTGTTTGTGGCTGCAGCACCTGTATTTCTGTTCCACATTACCTAGTCAGCTACAGCTCCCGCTCCCTTCACCAGGGGAAGTAAATAATTTCCCTGTTCTCTCTGTGTGACTAAATATTCTTAAGTTGCTGAATAAGAGGTCTATCATATTGCTGAATATCTAAAACTGTCAAGTATTTCAGAAAACTCTTTAATTCTCCTTCTCAGAGGGGGATTGCTGTGTGTTCCTAAGCTGTAGGAATGGACCCAGTGGGAGATACCTAGCTCTGGCAACTTACAACACTGCCATAAACTGCCGTAAACTTACAACACTCCCTATAAAATGGGGCACCTGGGGACACTTTAGACAAGGAACAATGCATCGAAACAAGAGTGAACTGGACAGTATGTTTTCCAGGTAGTTTCCCAACACATCCTGTATCTTCCTCCATACCTCTCAGACCAGTCTTTTTTGTGAGAAACATGGTTATGCTCTTTGAGGCAAGAGCAGGGTTTGGAGACCAAGAGATTCTCCCAGCATGAAAATAACTGAAAATAAATGGTGGGAATTTATCACAAGTTGTACAGAAGTTTTCTTATACAACCTAAAAATTTGCAAACTTTCCCTGATCTTGGCCTTTGTTTTAAGTTTGAAAACCAGCCAGGGATTGTTGAAAGGTTCAGGAAAATTTTCAAGCTGGCCGTGAGCCCGGCTTTGAGCCAAACTGGCTTTGTGTCAAAACCTTCTGAGTGGTTTCTGAATGATGAAAAGCAATGGATTTCACTCCTCGTTCTTCGGACCAACCAAAATCGGCAATGATTGGGACTGCAGAAAAAAATTCCCACAAGGAGTGGAAAGCTCAGAGATTTCTCAAGCAAAGTCAGGGCAGTAAGGAGCTGCAGATCCCACATCTGCTTCTCCTGCAGAGCTACAATGAAGATTGACTCCAGTAGCTTCTGGGCAGGGACAAAGCAGTTTCTCTTGCTTTCATACTTGGCCCCTGGATTTTGCTGAAAATGTTTCTCTCCCTCAAATGGAGAGTTTCTCTCCTTCCCAAAGATGAATTTGGTTCAGGGTGAGAGCTGCTTGCAGGCAGATCTTGCAAGGACTGGAGACTGAAGTAGTCCTGAAAGGCTGGTGAGCAGTTGCATGTTGGTGAAAAGAGCCCCATGCCACCCAACACACCATCTGGTCACAGATTCTGTTATTTAGTTTTATACATCAACAGTGATTAAAATTCCTTGAAAAGAATTATTTACAAAAATACTAGACAGGCTACCAGGCATTCCCCAGGATAAATACATATGGTTTCCTTCAGAGAAATGGCAAAATGTAAGAATGGACTGTACCTCCACAATGCAGGTGTTCTTAGGGGGAAGAAGAGGGGGAAAAAGAGCAGGAACTCATACAAATGGTGATTCATGTGTCAGGGTCTGGGAAGCTGTAAGCAGCCTTGTGCATTTTGTTGGTATCTGTAGGGTGATTTACAGGCAGCAGTGGTACACCGCTGTGTCCGTGTAACTGAGATTGAGAGAACTGCCAGTGAGCCCTGCCTGCTGATACTTAGGCCAGGATGCTCTTTGCCTTCAGACTGGCCACAGCAGTCAGGACATCCCTGGCAATCCTGGCCCATTTCCAGCTGCCTTGAAAGACAGGCTGCAGGTGGGGTCCAGCTGCCCAAAGGAGAGGTGGCCAGTGCCACAGGAGATGGCATTAATAACTGGGACGTGCCTGTGGGGACGCAAGGGGATGGCGAATATGGCCTATGGGAACCCTTCTGAAACAGCAGCTACCAGCTGGTTGGGGTCCCCTGAGGTGCCTCAGTGGCATGGAAGTCCTGTGATTATGGGACTGAATGGCACCCATATGGTATGTGCCAGCGAGGCGAGGAGGGAAAGCGGGACTAGAAGCTGCTTGGATGAGGCAGAGGAGTGGAGGAACAGCTTCTGCCTGCCGAGGAGCAGTGAGATACCAAATCCCAGGAGTGTTTCGTGCTCTGATGGGTGTAGATGTAGCACACAAGACCATGAGTGGTCCTGGCTCCTGCTGCTCCGTGACATCCGTGACAAGGACAGGCTCTCTAGGCTCACTGCTTTAAGTAAAGACATTTAAAAAAAAAATTTCTAATTCACATGATTTGTAGAGGTTGAGTTTGAAAATGTGTGCAGCGTACCCACATGCTCTCACCATGAACTAAGCCACCAAGCCTCTGCCAGCAAGGGACTGCAGTGAGGTGCTCCTAGCATAAGCTTGTGTTTGTACTGATAATGCTTCACCTGCAAATCTCAGTTTATTGTTTCTCTCCAGTTACTGGAGAGTTACTGGCAGTTTTACACCTCAACATGAAAGAGGTTTTTGATGGTTTTCAGGCAGCTTGAGAGCCCTGTAGTTCACCTGGGTGGAGAGAAGTGGGTATGAATGTGAACATCTGCACCGCTTGGGTTTGGCACTGATGCTTTTCGGGGATGTCACAGCACAACCAAATGCAGCAGGTTCCCCAAGACAACTGGCTCAGTTGCCCTTTGGGGCCTTCCCACCCCTTTCCAAGTATTGCTTTAGCAAGAACTCTCCCTCCCTAAGCGTTCATGGCAATGTACTGCTCCAGGCCATGTGCGCTGTAAAGGCCAAGATCTAAAACCTGATTTTTCAAGTTGCTGTAGAGAGAGTCTTGATAGAGTGGATTCACTGGCCTAAGCGTATGCCACAGGGGAGCCTAAGCAGCTGTTTGGAAATACGTCCTCAACTGCCAGGCGATCTTGCTCAGATTTAGCCAACTGAGGCCAAATTTAGTCTCACTTTGGAAGAGTATATATTCATGCCAATTCTATTATTGACATTTTAGTCCTTCCTGATTTAGAGAATTGAATTTATTTTTTGTCTGCTCCCTGGATTAGTCCCTCAAAATCTCTGACATACTGATGTGAGTGAAGGTGATCGAGATCATTTGGTGGAGGCTCTCCCCATTCTCTGGGGTTTTGTGAGAGCAAGCAGATTTTGCAGAGAGGGACAGAAACACAGCGGATTTCTTCTTGGATCCTTCTGTTCCTGTAATTCTCAGGAAGCTTGACAAAGTGGCCATTTCATCACAGCCCACAATCAGTCATCTAAAAAAATTCCTATTGAAATACCATCCTTCATTCCCACTTGGTTAAAGTAGGAGCAACGACTCCTGTTGGGCTCCTCCAGCAAGTGCTGTGCTTCTGGGGGTGAAAAGTGCTATCAGAGGTCCTTAAAATCTCCTGGTTTAAAATCTGTGCAGCAGTGTAGTTCTCAACTCCATACAGATCAAAATGCAGCTTTGTCCTATTCCCCACAGGGATGCAGATAGCTCCATTCCTGCTTTGACTTCCATGCTGATGAATTTTCTTCAGCCTTTAGGGCTGCAAATGGGCTGAGGAAGAGGATGAGGCAGATGAAAGAGCAGAGTAGTACCAGGGAGGGTGACTCACCTGCCTTATTTTAATCTTCCTCACTTGGTAATGAAATGTTTTATTTATAAGCAAGGAACTGAGGAAAAGAGGTTGGGGAGGAGGAGAACAGCATGGAGGGGAGAGGCTTTGGATGTCCCAGTTGCAGCAAGCATTGGGTTTTGCATGTTGCAGTATTTCCTGGGCTGTGAGCCTCCCCTTAGCTGGGTTGTTCACTGTATCTCAGTGGTGAAAGGGTTCTGGGAGGCATATCTGCCTCCTTTTTTCTGCAGCCCTGGAAATGCCATTCAGTGATATGTCTTACACCTTATTTTTCCCCCCAAAACTGTAGTATGCAGTAGCATGCACACGCAGTGTGTGCTTTCAGTCTGCCTGGGGATGGCGACCCCAGCAAATGCCTGGGTGCTGCCTCTGGCTCAGTCCTCTTGGAAAAGTTTGGGCAGATCCCATAGGTCTGTTTATCGTGTTTTCACAGACTGTCCCATGAAAGAATGCCAGCCCAACTGCATGGCCTAGATTGACCCGTGATGCTCAGGACTAGCGTTTGGCTCTGCTTTAGGCCCTGAGAACTGATTTGGCCCCAAGACCTAATTATTTTGTGCACGTGTGTTTTAACTCAAAATTCCTGAAATACCCAAGGAGTTGTGCTGCAGGTCCACATCAACAGGGAATGGAGGTTTTTAAATGGGTGACTTCTTAGGAATTTGCCTCACTTTCCCTCCTGAGTAGTCAATACCTCTAAAATGGGCCAAGTACGCACTAAGCCTTTTTCATTTTTGTAGCATTTCATAATGTAGCATTTATGTCCTTGTGTCTGTTTTTCATGTTGTATTCTCTTACTGCCAGATCAGGGCTGCTTAGAAAATTCTGGGGATTCTTGTTTTTCTTGGGTTGGTTGGTGTTTTTCTTTCAAAAGAAAAGAAGG
The DNA here is from genome assembly GCF_900496995.4 of Aquila chrysaetos chrysaetos. Classification (NCBI taxonomy): domain Eukaryota; kingdom Metazoa; phylum Chordata; class Aves; order Accipitriformes; family Accipitridae; genus Aquila; species Aquila chrysaetos. Next base: position 7,089,500 of record NC_044005.1, on the reverse strand, counting down.
CCATCACATAGCAAACCATGTTTCAAGTAATGAAGCATTATTTGTAATTAGTTTTCTAATTTAGGGAAAGTAAATGTATGTGCTGCTGTAGACTTGGCATGATTCAGCACTCAAGAACACACCCCACATTTAGTATTCTTGTTTTTTAAGACACTTCTGATTTACAGTCAGCCTATTCCTCTAAGAAACCCCATACCTTCAACAGTGAGAATAAATTCTTGGCACTCACCTGCAAGACAAGACTCGAAATAGAGGGGACGTTAATCATCTATTCCAGTCCTCTTTGTTTCAATAAAGTATTTAAGATCCTAATTATACAGAACATAAGTGCATTCTTAACTGCTTTAAAAAATTGGGATGGTCTTACACATAAAGGTGAGCATGTGTTTTGCTGAATTTAGGGATAAATGAAGTAGAAGATAGATCATGGATAAATTGGCTTTATTACCCATTAGATCAGACTGCTTCAGGTCACTTGTGTGTAAAATGGAGATACCAGCACTTACCTATCTCATTACAGCACTGTGAAAATTAACATTTAAAGACATTGAAAACTTGGAATGAAAATCATTATAATGTTGTGTTGTTTCTTTTGATCTATTGTGTGTGTCCAGGTGAGACTAAAAATTGTTGGAAATGACTACAGCCTTTATAAGCCTGTCTCTTTCAAATATTAAGGTGTACCTCATAAGCATTGGCTTTATACTTTAATATTCCTTAAAAGTGGGCTTTTCCATCTTTATTTAAATAACAGCTGCTAAAAGAGTTCTTTGAATATTTCTTTCACTGCTGTAATGAGATTCTTGCCCTCGATACAGCCTCCAATTATCATGAGATCTTGTATCAGAAAAGATAGCCAGTTCTTCAGAGATTATTTTGACACAATTGCCGCTAACAGCTGCGGCATTCCCAACATCTCCTTCGTGTAGCCATGGCTCCTGTCCCAGATGTGGTGCTGCAGTGGGGTGTTTGCTTGGGTACAGGTGAGGACAGAGCGCGGGAGGATGCTCGCTGAAGGGTGCTGTCTGCGCTGGGGTGACTCTGCAGACTCGCAGACTTATGTCAGCTCAAGGCTTTACTGTGCCATTCAGGACATGAATTACATCTTATTTTTCAGGAGTGCTGAATTTATTAACTGCAGCTGATTTATTGTTGGTAGATTTAAAGACATTGAAGGGCTTGTTAACTGCAGCCAGTAAAAAGCAAATGTATGGGGTGGCCTTGTCAGGTGGGAAACCTTCCTGCTCCCAGACCCTGGGGATCCTGTGCTTCTCTTGTCTCTGAGGTTTTTTTCCATGCAAATATCAGTCCATGTCTCGGATGCACACGTGGGCACGCCTGCGTGAGCCCCATGGCCGAGGAGGAGGAACCACGGCACCAGGACACAGCCTCTGGCCATGGGGCCGAGCAGGAGCCTCTGGCTGCCAGTGCTGGCAGTGCTTTGTCTCCCAAACACAGCCCAGGGTGGCTGTCCCTCACCCCGTCGAAGCACCCTTCATATGCACGTTGCAAAGCCACAGATGCAGAAGTTATAGATCTGAACGACATCCCCAAACTTTCCCTGCCTGTGCTGCGTTAGTCACTGGCTGTACAACCAAACAGCCTAAAAATCCTCACCCTGGGCAGCCTCTGCAGCACAGCTGTGCAGAGGGGGGCTGCAGACAGCCTGAGCCATCAGAGTTTTTACTGATTTTCTTCTGCTGAGCCTGGCCCCTTACACGCTGCTCCCAAAAGCACTCGGGAGCACCTGTAAAGGAATTGCTGGAGAGACAGGCTGCATTTATGGCTTGCAATCAGCAAGGGAGTTTTGCCATTTACAGGCCTAATCCCACCACCCAACTTGGAGGTAGCAAGGCTGATGCAGGGAGGATGCCTACACCCACCAAAGACAGCATTCTGCATGCCAGGGAGGTTGGGAGTCCCTCACCCTATATAGGTCTTGACATGCACATAGCCAGCAGAGCAGCTCTGCTTGGAAATGCTTTTAATCCCAAGCTTATTGGCAGGCCAAAGGTCTAGATCCTGAGCAAAGCCTAAAAGTTGCTGTAAGTCTGCCACCACTGCGCAACTCTTCACCCGTATTCGGGTTAGCTGTGTCCCCCTCCCTGTGCCAGGAACATGCACTGAGGCCATGGCTGGGGTGGGAGGTGAAAACCCGCAGCAGGCAGACGTGGGGAACACAGTGTCTCGTCTCTGCTCCAATCTACTGAGCAGCATCCCCATGTGCTTTGTGGGAGGGTGCAATGAGGTTTCACAGGTACCATCTCTCCACTGACTACTGATGTACGGCAGGGTCTGAATTCTAATAAGTCTTAATTAGGTCTTTCCCTTAATGTCCTTAATTTAGAGGCAAAAGAGATGCACTTGCTGCTCGTGTGCGTAGGAAATGTTTTGCATTTCAGGATATTTTCATTCCTGTTGACTTCAGCAATGAAGCGCAATGCAACACGCTGGAAATTAAATGTGCACTTCAGCTGAACTGGAGGCTTAACTCCTCTCTGTGCAGGTGTAGCTGTATGATATGAAGAGTAATCATATGTTATTTGTAGTAAAAAGGGAAATGCCTTCTCTCGCCCCTTAAAAAAGTTATAAAAAGCTGTATCCCTATTTTGCTCGCCATTTTTTCATCTCCTGGTTAGTGCTTATCTCTGGCTTAGGATGTACTCTGTTTGCCAGTTTGCTGTTTTTTTTTCCTTTTTACTATAAAGGTTTGTATCTTCAGTAAACATCATTGACCAAATAGATGCTCTAAACTGCAATATTGCTGTGCACTAAACTTTAATTGAGACAGTTGCCTTTGATATGGGGCTGACCTAAAGCTGGGGCTGATTCCTCTCTTTTGCAGCTTTTGCAGTTCTTTAAAAAAGTCATAATGCAGCATTCATGTTGTTGCTGTTTTCTCTACTGCTCTAGCAAAAGTATCACTGTGGTTGAATATTGAATTGATTTCTCAGAACCTCCTGGTTATCCTGAAAGTCTGTGTGTATAATCTGTGATTCTCAGACCATAATTAGTTTGTAGGAAAGGTGTTGGCCCAAAGGTGAAGCTCCAAGATGATGTGTGAGAGTCAGGAGAAGTCCCAGAGGACTCAACCTCCTCTGAATACATTGTTTATGAAAGAAAATAGGGTTTTGGATCCTCTATGCAGTAGCTCTCTTTATCACTTTCGCTAAGCAGAAATCCTTATATCAAAATGGCTGGTAAGTGGCATCTTGGTTACAGGCAAGACAGGATTTTTACATCACTGAACAATTTGTAGTAGATCTTTAGTAGCTCATATCTAATTCTCTACTTAAAAAGTTTCATGTGTGTTTAACGTGGGTATGTTGCATACAGGATTGAAAAGTCACGCAAGCAAATAATTGGTTGCATGCACAAATGTGGAGTCACTGAGTAAAAACTGGGCTACTTTTACATGGGTGAAATAGGAACTCTGCCTTTGAAAATGCATACCTATCTCTGCTGATGCCAGGAACAAGGACTGAATTTCCTGAAATCTAAATTTTTAAAAAAACTTGCCATCAGACAAAAAAATCTTTCCACAAGAGATACATGGATTAAAATAATACTTAAAAAATAGTGAAATATTACAAATCAGTGTATATATTTTCAAATTATTCCTAAATCAATTCATATGTTTCACCTGATTTGGCTGGCAACAGTGTTTAGAAAAGTCTACATTTGGTTTTATAGTAGGACATTTATTCTAAATACACATAAATTTCATTTTAAAAGCACTAATTCTGCCCTGCAAAGTTCCCTACTCTATTTTAGAATTGCCATGTCATGCAGATTTTTTCTGTTTTTGTTTTTTTTCTGCCCTAAAAAATACCACTGGAGATCACGGTGGATCATCTGAGCAGCTATCATAGTAAAAGCCAGTTGCTATTTTGGGAATTTTTTTTCCTTCAAAGTCTTTCTGACATTAGCCTTCATAATTCGGTTGCTGTGTACTAGAAGTTCAGGTCAGAGCTAAGGAGACAGGCTTGGGGATTTATGCTGTGTGAAATATAGTCAATCTCTTCTCACTTTAAACGTGGTAAACAGACCATATATAATCCCTGGAATATTTGGTAGATCTGCCAGGCCATGAAGACAGCATTTGTAATATTCGTCTAGCTACATGTGTTTTTACATGGTTGTCCATCCCTATGCCATCCAAACTCTATTCAAAAGCAACCCGAGGAGAGAGGGCTGAACAAAGAGTGAGAAGAAAATATATCATTCCCAGTAGGAAATTTCAGAGTTTGGGCTTCTTCCACCCCCCTCTCTCTCTGCTCTTGCTTTTTAATGAATCGTTCTTCTAACCTACTTTAAATCAAGCATCTAGCATGCTAGATGTTTTGCAGATGAATCATACTGTGCAATGCAGTTATGCATATCTGCTGTGCAAGTACATTGTCAGCTTTTATTTGCTAACCTACCAGCAAACAAGATTTTTTTTTCTGGAAGCTTGGGATACTAGCATCATTCTCCAAGTGAGAATAATGCAACCACTGCTAATAAATCAACCTGGATCCGAGGATGTTTCACCAGTTTCAGTGCCTCCTTGATTAGCATTATCCTCAGAGGTATAAATTAAAGAGGAAAATATATAATCTGGGAAGCTTTCCAGCATCATCTTTGAAAATGTGAGCTCAATGCTTTGCTGAGATTTCTTTGGTGGAGGAATGCTAATAGCAGTGCTGAAGATGTGCTCTGATTGCACCCTAAAGAGTAGGAAGATGCACAGAATAGCTTCATTTCTTTTTCCTTTGTCATCAAGATAATTTCTAATGTGATCTGCACAGGATGAATCCTGAACTGTTTCTACACAGTTCTGTGAACTGGTCCCAGAAGTGCCAGCTTCAGTCGCTCCCTTTTCTACTACTTGTTCTCTTAGTCCGACATCTGCATAAAATATGTTACATATTTTCCCATCTCAGCCTGCAGATAATTGCCTGCAGCTGTTAGCAGCGAGTGGACACGGTCCCTCTGCTATATTGGTCAAAGCCTGAGCTTCAGCAATAAGGATTTCAGGAATTTCTTCTGACTGTTCCTACGAGGTGTCATCACAGCCGGGTGGTAACTCCTGACGCCTCCCTCCCCGCCAAGGGAAGAAAAATGTGCTGCGGAATGTGCTGATTTGCAAAAAATATTTCACAGGGAGGGTTTGATTTTAGCAAAGTTCCAGCTGTGCTAAATGAGCAGAAAAGGGATTTTTCAGCGTATCAGCAACATCTTGGAAATGGAAATGCCACATCCTCCAGCACTTTCTTAGCAGTCAGTTGTCCCCTTCCTCTGCCCATAACCCGCTTGGGTCTTTGGTATTTACTGGAACTAGGAGTTTAGCAAGACTGTAGTACTTGGAGCCTTGCTTTATAATGTCTCTGTGTTTCTATTTGCTTTTTCTTGGCCAGCTCTCTGCCAACATCATCCTTTGCTTTCCAAGAGATGACGAAAAGCGCAGAATGGAAGACTAAGCTGGTGTTCCTCAGGGTGCATTTTGGGGAGGCGTAAGGAAGTAGATACCTTTATTACTATTTTGCTGATGGGACAACTGATGCACAGTGGAGTGAAGGGTCTTACAAACAGTCCCCAGCAGCTGCATTTGAACTAGGTCTGGCTCAGCTGAGCCCCAGGCAGTGCCAGGCTGCTCCAAAGGGGTCTCAGCTTCATCATAGGTGACTCAGTTTATGGGGCCTCTCAGGCTGAGACTCCAAAAAGTCACTCCTCTCTCCTGAAAAATGTAGGGCAGCTATTTTTACTTAGGTGCATGAAGATAGGGTTGGGTTTTTTTTTTCCTGCCTGTTTTTAACTTTTAAATTCATATTAAGGATCCTTAGTTATGTTTTGCAACGGCATTCACTGTTCCAGCTGAACAACATAGAGGGAATACCATGTGTTATTTGCCATCACTACTGACATTGCTAAATTTGCTGAAGCAACATGTTTCAACATTTCCAAACATTGTTCCTGTGGAGCTTTCTCTTCCATAGAAAGGTTTTCTGTTTCCCCTTGATTTGAGATGAAAAGAAAATTGAAAATAATATGAAATTTTCCCACAGGACAGAATTTCTTTTGCAATAATAGCTCCACTTCCAGCTAATGTCAGGAAAAACACAAACAATGCAGTCAGTATGCTTAATTTCAACCCTACATTTACGACTTATTCTTTGCTGTTGCTGTCTGAAGAGCAATGACATCAACACACTTTACTCTCAGCTTGAAAATACCCATTAAATCCAAGAGCTAGTGCACTAGCAAGTAGGATTTGTTAGCACCTATTTAATGCACTCAACAGGAGTGTGACCTTGGTTCTCTGTCACTGGTGAAAATGAAGTTGCCTCCTGGTCCAGCCCATCTAATTGCTGCTGAACTATAATACCAAGCAGGTTGTTCTCTCTTTATGGCAGATGACTTTGCTACCACTGTGCGGAAGGTGGCATGAAACCAACAGTGTTCCCCAACCTAGCAGCTGCCCAGTGTCCTTGGATTCAAATAATTATATAGTGCTCCCTCCCTTACTCACTTAATAATGTGACTTGCCTATTGGTGCCGAGCAAGGGAAGGAAAGCCAGTGAAGACAGCAAATCTGACTCTTTCTTCTCAGGCTCTATACAAGACAACTTCTTTTTTAAAAGCTCACACTTTGTGTGATCAGGAAAGCAATGCAGGCTCCTCTGTGAGCAGCAAGTGAAGTCTTTAGAAACCATCAGGTTCCCTTTCCCGACCCTGCACTTGGAGCTGCAATGACAACCGCTTCCTCAGCCTTGCTGTGCTGTGTGTTTTAACCAGCATTTTAGAAAAAAAAGGGCTGTTCCAGACATTTTCAACCAACTTCAGATCCATTTAGCTGGATGGTGGTAACTGCCAGAGCAGGTAAGATCCAAGGTTTCCCAGGAGTCCTCTGCTCCTGCCTGCACCCAGCACCAGGTGCCCCAGGCTTTTGTAGCCTTTAGAAATGAAAAAGCCAGATGTGAGCAAAGCACCATATTGCCTGCAGTGTTACTTGCTCAGGTTTCTGGTCACAACTGCTCTGCTGTGCCAGGTACAAACCAACTTCTGAGAAGATGGGTTAGAGGAGCTGGTTTCTAACCTTGTCCAACAGAAAGTTGAGAGGGAAAGGGGTGTTTGCTCCTGGAGCTTGGGGCAAACAGCCAGCAGAAATGAGCTACACTAAAAGTCAGTGTAAGCACAAGAATAAAGTTGTATAAATTGGACAGGAGTGTTCAGGCTGGGGAGGAGAGGAAGTCAGGATGGAGGGAAAAATGAATAGCAAGAAAAAGAAATCCAAACTACTCTCAAGAGTGGATTTCTCAAGTGATGGATTTCTCATCAGTTGTGGAGGGAATGAGGTAATGTGATGCTTGTAGTGGTAGGGGGTTAAGCTTAGAAACTCAGCAGGTCCACTTCTTCTGTGTTCATGAGTTCTGGAAGCAGACTTTCCTAGCAAAACCACCTCCCCCAAGCCTTTGTTTAGTTGGAGCTGTTAACATAATTTCTCTTAAAAAAAGCTTTTTAATGCATTTTACTTTTTCAATTATTTCTTTTACTCAAGTGGAAGGGCATAAAATCCTCATTCTTCAAGGCAGAGACAAATTTGTTCAACCCTTCACCATTAAAGTACTACCTGGAGGAGTGCTGTGCCACAGCAGGACCCAATGGCTTTGCTCTCCAGACCCTTGGAGACTGGCCGACCTCTCCCAGCTCCTACAGCTTACCCTGGGAAACTACAAGGAAGACCATGAAAACTCAGAATGATCTTGGCCATCCGTTTAAATGGTCTCAATAAATAGGAGGGGCTTCATCAGGGACAGGGCATCTCAGCAGGAAGAGCCAACTTCATAAACACAGGATGGGAGACCACAGATGAGTCCATCAGAGAAGTATTGGGGTGTTGAGGGTCACAAGCCAAATGCAAGCCACCATAGGCTGCAAAGCTTGTGCTGTTTTGCTGTTGCTAAACAGCAGATGCCACACTGAGATATGGCGATGTGGATTTTGTGTGCATGATGCAGCAAACGGCCTGGGGAGGAGAGCGGTGTCCAGTCTGGAGCACAGCACTTCAGGAGCAATGCAGAAAGTATGTAGGAGAGCAACAAGGGTGATCAGACAGCTGGGAAACATGATCTAGGAGGGAAGATTGAAGGACCTAGGTTTGTTTAAGCTAAAGGAGAGAATCACCAGGGGACAGAACAAGAGCAGTCTTTAAGTACATGAAAGCCCAAGCAAAGAGCCTGAGTTAACCTGATCTCCAGGTCCGTGGTGGGCAGGAATGGATGTGGCTTCAGTTGCAACATAAGAGATTCAGATTAATCATTCAGAAAAAACTTTTGGAGAATGTAGACATGTAGGATAGAGAAACACAGGTAACTGGAGGGAGTGGCGGCAGCTCCGTTGCTGGAGGGCTGTACAGGCAGTGCAGAGGGACATCACCCAGATGATGTAGGAAGTGGTACTGGTGGCTAGGGCCAGCAATGGAGCTAGGTGATATCTTTCAGGCCTTTCTGGCCCTATTTTTGGGGAGTCTGTAAGCTGAGCTGAGGGATGGCAGCAGGAAATACACTAATTTCTTCTTTTCCCATCTTAGTTTGGTCCCTGTCCTGTTCAAACCAGCAGCTTCTCCTGTTGCCCTTTGAAAGTGTGCACCAACCATGAGTCACAGAAAAGTAGGAATGGCTGATATTTTTGTGTTTCAGTGTCTTTTGATGGTAATTATTTATTTTTTTAAAGAAAAATAGCTTTTTGTTTGTTTTTCAGGAAAAGCCCCGCTTTCCTTGGGGGGGTGAATTGACTCCTGCAGACAAACCTAAACATAGCATTCAATAGCTTAAGTTGGACAAACAGAGCACAAAAGAGTAGTAAGGATTTTTAATAAATGCAGGCTTGGCGGGGAGAAATTCTAGAAGATGAAGTGTGCAATGATAGTTGGAGATTAACAGCATAGTGCCTGCATCCAGGGAAGTAGGAAAGGGAAAAAGATACAGCAAGTGCAAGCTTATTAATTTGATCTAATTAGTATTGTTAAGAACATTAAGGTAAAAGGAAATTGGAAAAATGCATCATTGATTTATAAATGTGGACTGTGAAGACAAACCTGATAGTTTACTTCAGTAAGAAACCAATTGTTTTCTGACTGGGTTTCAGTAGAAGTGTAAAACCCAGTACTACATGGAAAATTACTGGATGAGCTGGAGAAGGTAGAAGGCAATATAGCCATGGCATGCTTCAGCTTATGCTGAAAGCAGAACACTCAGGCAGTGTGGGAGTTGCTGGTGGGGCTCCTCAGTCAGTCTTGGGGCCTATCTTATTAAATACCTTTGTAAAATGTTTGGTACCAAAAGCCAGAGCAGACTATGGGAGTATGCTGGGAGTTGTGGTGAGAGGTGGCTGGAGCGTCTTACAGGGGAAGCTGGCTGAGCCAGGCAGTTGTGAGCTGTAGAAAAACATCCCGACACCCTGCAAGGGTGAAAAGAGCTGTGTTTGTTGAGGTGTATTCTCTCTAGAATGAGGTTGTAATGCCTTTGTACAAGTGCTGGTTCAGCTTCTGCTTTGACCTTGGGATCACCACTGTCATTCAGTGCCGTGGATAACTGCACTGGTTTTGTACAGAGTCACTATTGCCCTCTGACAAAATGGTGAAAGCAATAAGAATGACATCAGAGAAAAGAAATTGAAATGTTAAATACCTCACACTTGGTTTCAACGTTTTCCAAAACAAAAATACATTTGCTTGGAAACAGTTTTAATTCGACAAAAAAAAAAGAGAAAAAAAGTCCAGTTTTACTGAAATGACTTTTTCCAGCCAATTCTTTTAAGTAAAGTTTTCCATCCTCCTCAGAGGATGAGGAAATAATCAATAAAAGTAGTTTTGAGAAATGTAGCACCTCTTCCCAGCTGTGTTAATATCAGTGAGCAAACAGCGTTTCCTCAGACCAGTTCGTGAGCCAAATTTGGAGATGATTCCCTTTATATTTGGGCTCTATGGACTGATTATGAGTATTTGAAATGTGAGCTGTACTGCTTAATTGTAGCCTCTTATATGAGTCACATGACTATTTAACGAGGATCCTTGATTGGAGGAATTAGCAAACACATCTTTTATACATACTTGACTGTGCCAATTTCAGTACTTATTTTCACTTGATGCTGATACATACAAGTTTGTTATTGGCCTTGGCAAACATTTCTTTGCCAAAAAATCATTTCTCAAGCATTGACAGAAAATGATATATGGATTTACTTATTATAAAATCATTTAAACGTGTAACAGCCACTGAAAAATGCTTGTATCATCCCCTCTGTACCAAAATTAGAAAATAACACTAACATTCGCTTGTGAGATATATTTGGGTGGCAGCATTGTATGTTTCCAGCTGTGGAAATTTTATTAGGTGAAGTCAGAACCAGCTTCAGGAAAGGCCGATTTGATTGCTTTCTTAGCTCTGTTATAAGTTGGAGGCTTGGGGTTTTTTTGCATTTTTTTGTACATTTAGGTTTCTCCTGGGCGTTAGGGTGGCTGTAATTCTTACCTCGGAACAAGAGTGGGTGTTGCAGCTCCAATATAGCTGCTCCAATGCCACATCTGCTGCTGGTCTCCGGGTTTCATCCTGCATGCAGTATTAATGGGGAATCACAAGGTCCACAAAAGATCATCATGTGAGGTGACTGGTAGTTTTACCGTTTGTGGTACACTGCTTGTTGCAACAATTTTTCATAAAAGTTGGTTTATTAAGTTTGGGAAAAAAAGACTTTATCTTTCCTGAAGACCTCATTAAAGCATTCAGCTACAACAGAGTTCAGAAGAGCCTTCTTTGCAGTACCTTTTCACTGGATTTAAAGCTCTGTTTCATGAATATAAAACATGACATATGTGATCTTCCTTCTGCTCAGCAGCAAAGGCTGCTGCTGATGTAAGACAGAGTCAGTGAACTGCTTGCATTGAAAAATAATCTCGATTTTTCACACTGTAAAGGTCAGTATAGCTGCAATGGTCCAGGATACCTGACCTGCTTGATCCCTGAGGTTACAGATTTTTTTGGTATGGTACAAAGGCGAGAGTTTATCTGTTTGGAAAGTGACTCCACAGGTACAACACACTCATTTTCTATCCCAGCAGAGATTCCATGAAACATTGATGATTATTTCCCAGTTCAAGTGAATGTTGTAAATTCATCCTAGTGGCATGGATATTTCCAAAATTCCTTGGTCAATGTGTTGGCTTAAATTATTAACAAGCTGTCCTTTCAAACACCGCTGCCAAGCCAGCCACAACCCTTTGAACCACAAACATAATAAAAGGCAAATTCTTTCCAAAAACACAATACTGTTTGTTGAATAGATTCCACTCACTGACCGAAGGAATGACAGATGAACTAAGAAAAAAGGGAAAGAAATAACAGGCTTGGAAATCTGAAGCTGGGCATGGATAAACAAGAGGGGATCATGGGAGTTCTTTGAGTACTCAGAAAACACACATTTGGGAAGAAAAAATGGAGAATGTTTAGGAAAACATCTGGAAGGAGCGGTGCCAGATGGTTGTTTCCTTTTTGATCGGACTAGTATTTTACTCATAAAATATGAAGACCCATTTTTCATGTTTGTCAATATTTACAGATCTCAGTCTGTATGTAGGAAGGAAAATAAGGTCTCAAATAGAACTCTGTGCATGGTTAAAATAAGCTTGATATTCTGTGCTTTGCTGACTCAAGCAAAGTGCCCTGAGATTTTGAAGTGCTGGGAATGCCTAACTCCTTTTCCAGTTGCTGGCATCTGAGAAAGCTACACCCCTATTACAGAAAGGATTTTATTTAGAGAGGCAAACCCCAGGCACCCATGATGAGAAAATTTTAGCTTATGTTCCCACCACAGCAAAATATTGCTGAGCTGGTAGCAGGGTGGCATTGACTGGAATCAGCTTTCTTAGTTTCTGCTTGTTGCTGGTGGTGCAGTTGCTGCTTGAGAGATCTGGGACCCTGTCTAATATTGCAGAGCAGGGAGAAGCTCAAAGAAATAAAAGGGGGCCAAGAAGAGGAAGAGTGTATGAAAATTGGCCTGTGCTGAATATTTCATTATTAAATGTTTTCAACTGCAAACATACACTTTCCCCCATCAACCACTATGATAAGCTGAGGACAAAATAAATTTTTTAAATAGGTCCCTAGATTTTTCTTATATGGCTTTGGGGTAACATTGTTTCCACACTTATAAGGGAACATATCCATTTTATATAACCTTGAATAGCTACAATAAGCAATGAATAAGTTTTCTAGCAAATGTTTGGGTTTTCTTTCACAAAAGACATGCCATTGAAGCAGTGTTGAACTGTGGGTAGTTTTTAATTTCTTTGTATGCAAGATTGAGAAGAACTTATATGCAATTTGAAATTCAAATGCTGGGGTTTGAGTAGGGCTAATAGTTAACGTCATTATCCCATGAGGCAAAAACACGATTTCTGAGGAATTTGGAGAAGTTCTTCTGCCATTTTCCAGCTGGGGCCTTTCCCTGAGGATCTCTGGAGGATATCCTGAGGATGGTCCAATTGAGCATCACCAGGTAATGCTCCCATCCAGCCGCACATCACCTTTGCAACACAAGATGCTACCACATTTCAGGGACCCACAGGTGCAACACCACCTGCTGAGAGCCTCATAATTTGGGGAGTCGGGGAGACGATGTGGCATGGTTGTGGGTGCATGACACCTGGGAGAACTCCAGGTTTTTCTGTCCTGTTCCAGCCCTGAGTCGACCTCCTCATCACATGCCTGGTCCTGCCTTGCGGCATGTCTCTGGTGCCATGTGGATCACTGAAAGAAGGCCAAAAACCTATATTATGGGGCACTGAAAGCAAATCATTTCCTATACAGGGAGTGAATATTATTAGAAATTTAGGGTCTTTCTTAGGATTTTATTGGACTTTATTCATATAAAATTCATTAGAATTTTGCTAGCATAATCTGAATGATTCATTTATTAATGCAAACATACATGTGTATATTGCAAACACATAGTGCAATTGTTTTGTCAGAATGATGTGCAGAGGTTCTGGTGGTCAGTAAGTTGAGCTGGAGTGAGCAGTGTGGGCTGTATTAGCAAGAGCAAAGCCAGCGAGTCAAGAGAAGAGATTATTCCCTCTATTCAGCCAAGGGTGGATAGAAGGAAAACATTGAGCAACCTGAACTAGCTTTGAAATACCCCTGCTTTGAGAAGGGGTTGAGCTGGAGACCTCCAGAGGTCCTGTCCAGCCTGATTTTTTTCTGTAATTCTATGACTTTTAAGACTCAGCTATATTACCTTTTTCTCTGCTGTGCTTCTACCTACTATTCCTGACCACTTCCACCTATTTTCCCGTTATAAATATAAATGTAATTAGGGCTATTTTAAAAGTTGGCCCTCAAGGCACTTCTGCACCAACAAAGGGCTTGTGTTGCTTCTCAAGCCCAGCTGGGTGTCTCGTTGCTCTGCTGAGTAAGTCCCTTCTCTCTTTCTGGTTCACAGACCAAATTAATGAATTAAAAATATATGTATTTCTGCAGGTCAGTCTGAGACAAGGAATTTTCCGTTTCCTCAGGAAAACAAAAAACAAACAAAAAGTTGTTTTTATTAAATCCCAGGTGTTGTGAATGAGTGGTTTGGACCGCTTAAAGAATCACCGTCAAGGGTATTAGCAAAAGTGATTTAATAGGTATTTATAAAAGTGCGACTTCACAAAGCTCAATGGCAAGATTCACTCTATTCCTTAATGCATGGATGAAGCATACAAAGAAAAATCAAGTTAGAATCAAACTAGAATGATTTATACAGAGACCAAAGATGCAAAAGGATAAGTGAGAAACATGCAAAGGAAAATCAAGTTAGAATTTTTCATGATTTGCACAGAGATTGGAGATGTAAAAAAGTAGGGGAGACCCTCCTGTTGAGTCATGAGGTTCAGAGAAGACCCCCTAGCTTTCTAAACTCCTGATGGAGCTTAGGTGCGGCTGGATCCACTCCTAGCCCCAGATTTGGTCAACGGTTTATGTCTAAAGGGATTATGTGTGTAGCAGCAGTCTGAGGTTCATTCACAGTTTGAGGTGAATCACAAGATTTAGCAGAACTTGATCATTTTAAGTGATTCAATAGAATTTACTACAATCACGACAGTGACTTAATTATAGATTCGAAAGGGCAATATTTATACTGTACTTGCTATTAGATACCTGAGTCAATTCACACATGCACGCACACAGACACTAAGATATATATATAAACAAAGGTATGTGTTAAAAATTCCCATCGAGTTCAGTGAAATATTCGCGTCAAATGTGTCAACATTTTCTCAATGGGTGAAGGGTTGAGCCTCAAGGAATGAAGGGTATCAGCCCAGGTCCCATCGTCAGCTTTTGGCAACGGTCCTCTGGTTTTTGCAAACTGGAGAGTTCACAAGCTCTGAGAGGCATCCCCCACAGAGGGAGATGCTGGGTCGCAGCCCGCTGCAGTCCAGGAGAGCTCAAAGGGCCTCACTTAGGACCGCTGTTCATAGGTTCGCAAGATGATCGGCTTTAGTCATCAGCAAATTACTGGAATTCCGGTAACACTGGTACCATTCCACTCAAGCTACAATCCAGGTAAGGGATGTTCCAAGGCTGTCAGGGGATGACTAATTATTCCCGCTCTTGTTCCCTGCCTCGGCCAGGCAACAGGAGTTCTTGGTACAGTTGGTTCTACTCCCCACCTTAGCCAGGTAAGAGTTCCCGGTATGGCCAAGGGACGCTTAACTGCCCAACTCATTACACAAAGGCCAAGGCATAATGGGAATTCCTGAGATTGTAGAGTGGCCCAGGAAGAGGGGGGGAATGCACCTCCACACCAGGTGCTCAATTCTCTCCCCACCAATTCCTTTCACTTCACTTTGGAAACTATTTACTATTTTTATGAAAAGTCAGCTTTGGCAAAAGACACTGTTTGAACATAAGCAAATCGCAATGCAATTTGCAACAACCACTGTGCAGTAAATGCAAGCCTTATCAAAAAAATCTTTTTTCTAAGCTAAAATTATTGGCTGAATTTGGCAGAAACTTCCAAACATTGGGGTCAATCAAGTGTGAGCTTTCCACCAAATCAGCTATTGAGCCCCAAAATCTCCCCCATCTTCAATTCTGGCAGTGCAGAAGGGAGATCCTGTATCCCATATTTGTGCTACAAACTACATTTTTTAGCAGGGTGAAGCAGAGATTTGCACTGGTGAAGCTGCTGCTGGTTTCAAGGAGGAATAAGCTGGTATGGAGTGTTTTTTCTTGTTTTATAGGAGTGAAAAGCAGGACTGAAGCTGAGGAGAAAGGTGAAGGTGTAGTGATGAGTTTTTTGTAAGGCAATTTGACTGGGCTACTGAAATGGGGAAAGCCACCCATTGTCCCAAGTGCTAACATGTTCAAGACCTGTGCGCATGTGTTCTTCCTGTCTGTCTCCCTCTTTTCCCCATCCTCAGAGATGAGTGATGGTTTTGCTTCTTGGAGCTGGCACTCTTTGCTGGTAGTGTTTTGTGCGGATGGGTGGTGATAATAGAATAAGGGCAAGGTAGTGACAAAAGTTTGCTCATGTGCTGTGTTATCAGCTCACAGGTGGAAAACTCAATTAACACTTGAGAAATCTTGATTTCTCCAGAGGAAAAGGTGTTTGGCCATGAATCTGCCCTCTCTGAGTGTTAGTCCAGTTGCACAGTGGTGGGACCCAGCTCACAGTGGCTGGTTTCGATCGAGGCAAAGGGAGGAGAGTAAGTCTTTGAGGCTGCCATATCTCTCCTGCTGTGTGTCGGCTTGTTTATTTTCTGGTTTAATTTTCATGAGCAATGTGCACTTCTCCTGCTGTTCTGCTCACCATGGGGTCGTTACAACATTTTAGCAAGGCAGGAAAGAAAAAAGAAGCACCATTACCTATCTCAGCTAGTAGCTGCTTGCATGAGGGCAGCTAAGTGGGTGTGCTGGTTCCTGAAGGTGCTGTGTGTTAGAAGGTGTGATGCAGACTGTCCTTTCACCATCAAGTACTGTCTTCGCATTCCTCAGCCCTTGACTAGCTCAGGAGAAACTCCCTCTGGCAAATGTTGTGATATGAGGACAAGGTGCAGAGCATGATGTGGGGTGAGTATTCCCAGGTACCCTGGCACGAGCAGAAACGCCGCAGTGGGGTTGCGAGTGCTGCAGATGTGGAGACACCAGCAGGATCACCAGATAGAGAGAGAATGGGAAAGTGGTAAGAGAGGTGTTAGTGAGATGTAGGGGCAGTTGAGACCAAGCAGTAGCAAGCAGTGCATTATGGATTAGCCATCTGTCCGTCCATCCTGGGCAGCCCCATGCTCTGTGGAGGTGCCATCTTGGCCTTGTGGGCTGAGCTTCTGTAGTGCTCTGCCTGTCTGGAAAAAATAAGCCTCTCAGCAGGACTGAGTAGCTGAGGCTTAATGCTGCACTGCTGTGGTGATGCAATGTGTTCTTGGGCAACGCAGATGTGCCCAAGGACAAGCCAGACATTTTCCACCATCCAGTTTACAAAGGGTGAGTGGGTTTGAGAAGACAGTCAGCCTCCAGCTTGTGATGGTAACTGGTCTACAGAAGGTTTGGGAAATAAGAGGACACTCATCAGGAGGTCCTGGTTTGAAGGACTGCATGGAGATTGTAGGTCAAGTGGAGGATGGGAGTGGCACACAAAGGTTTGTGGGACAGAGGGATGAAGGTATGCCAGAGACCTGTACCGTGCTTTGCTGTTGGTTTATAGAAGCTATGAGATGTGCAGCCCTGCTGTATAACATTTCATTCTTCAGTGCAGTTTTCCAGAAGTCAAGCTGTGCTCCTGAGCCTTAATTTCCTAAGTAACCTAATACAGTCTGCCCCAAACATAATCTGCTGTGCCATTTATCTGCACAAAATAGAATATTTTCTAATAGCAGAAACTCCAGCAACCCTTAATTGGGTGGAGTGGAAGAAAACATGTATTTGAATCCTGAACAAAATATGAAGCCTATTGTTAAGCCCTAAATGTGTTTTGAAAGGAAGTTTAAATAAAGCAGAAATATTTACCACAGATATTTACCACCTCTTTTTGCACAAGACTGCATCTCTGTTGTTTCCTTTAAAAATCTCTGCTGGACTTCCTCCAGTAATACCAATGACATCCATAACATCTCTGCCACCCCCGCATGGGTCGTGCCTTGCTGTAAGTACCAAGGGTGATGTGGGGTGGCAGACCCAGACCCTTGGTCACTGTAAGCCAGCAGAGCTCCACTGAGGTCTCTTCTCTGGTTCTTTGAGTTCAGGCAGGTCATGGATTTGCAAAGGCCTGTTCCAAAAACCTTTTCTGCCCCTAGCCTATCCTTGGGAAGGGTAGATCTGATCCCTCACAGTTTGCACACTGTTGACTTTTCCCTACTACATTCCTAGCTTGATTTTTCCAAGAAGATATTTGGCAATTGCTTGGAAGGCTTTTGGTTCCCCCTTTCTGTTTTCTTTGGATGGCAGGCATGGAAAACTGCATACACAATATGCTAAATACTTGTATTAATTTCACACTGTTTATGAGTTACTCTGTCTCTTGACCTGTCACAGCAGCCGATTAAGCTGGGGTTGACCTTTCTCTAATCTGCAAACTGAGAAATTTGTCGGCTATATCCCTTAGTTATGAAACTGGGATTATTCCAGCAAGGATAAAATCTGAAGGCCATCAACTGCTGTGGCTGAGCGCCTCACCAGCTGGGAGCAGGAATACATTTCCCCCTACTGTAAAATTAGCTGGGTGCATTGTGGGAGTGTGTTCACCGTCTCTTTTAAATGCTATGCTTAAAGCCAGGATGTTCTTTGTTTATATTCTGCGTAGGAAAATAAAGCCCCTGGCACCACGCTCTGTTACTGTAGGAGTTAATATGTGTTTTTGTATCCAGGCCATTTCCAAGGAGATGTAATGTTTGCAGGTCATCCCTAGCATCCGAGCTTGTCCTACTTGCAATCAACCTTGCAGTTCTGCTTCTGCTGGGGACTGTCGCTTCATCAGGCTCATTTTTTCCTCCCTTTCTCTCCTGAGCATCAGCTGGAGATCCCATCATGTGCTCCTGTAACTCCCTGCATAGGAAACGAGTCACAGGGTCCCTGTCGGTGCCTTCCTGCCGGCTGGTGAAGCCCCAGTGTCAGACAGCCCTCTTCTCCACCAGCCCGTCACAGCCAGCCCCTTCTGACACCACAACAGCGTGTCTGAGATGCCTCCCTCTCCTCTCTTTTCCATCTGTCTCTTGGGGAAAAGCACAAAGAGCATCGTTATCTGCTGTGACAGGCAGGGTTATGCAGAGGAGAGCTCCTCCTGGAAAGCAGATGGGACAAACAGGGAGTGGACAGGAAGATACGCTAAACAAATCTGGACCAGCCAGTGCATCAGGCAGGTGGTAGGGAGGACACGTGTGTGAGGAATGGAAAGGTAACCACCACCCACAGGCTTGATTTTCGGCTGTTAAACTGGTAAAGCTCCTGTGCAGGGGATCTGGGAACTCGGGAACATTGTTGTATACTTCATAATGACTGCTATCTCTACTGAATGATAACCCCCCCAGGGCATCCTGTAGAATTCTGTTTCCCTTATGGGAGTGGCTTCAGATGAATACATGTGCTGTTGAGTAGGATGTCAGGATTTCCTCTGCAACTGTGAACATGGTTTGTATGGCCTCTCTGGCCCATCTGGGCAGGCACCTGAGGCTCAACAAATAGTTAAATAGATCTGCAAGATAAACTAGGGAAAATAAAAGGCCCTTGAGGCCTGCGAGCAAGTTTCAGAAATATGTCTGCTGCTTTCTTTGATCTCTTCAAAAGAGGAATTGGCTGCTGTTTCTGTGTTTGGAAATAAACTGTGGAAAGGTGCTTCCTCCAGAAGATAGTGAACTGTGCAAGGGGGCTAACACTGGGATGCTGAAATTGAGGGCAAAACCCTGTTCCAGCAGGCAGACCTGCACTCCTGGAGAAAGGTGATTTTCCTGACCCTCTCTCCTGTCCCTGATCTTAATGTGAAGCCAGGGAGAGTCCCAGGTTGGTACATGGCAGTGCCTTGTAGCATGCACAGGGTCACTGCCCCGGCAATCTCTGCGGGCATCAAAAAACATCCCTGTAAATATGGCAAGGAGTGTTTTCCCTGTCCATAATGGGGAAAGCTCCTGGAGGTGTTTGAAAAACATGTGATATTTGCCATAACTTTGTGTTGACATTTTCCACAACATTTTTCATGTTGTTTGCGCCCAGAAGCCCAAATCTCCAGGTATTTGTTGCTCAGAAAATGGAAGTTCTTTGATCTAGGGCTGTTGAAAGCACACAGAGACACAGTACCGGACAGGGAGAGGAAAGGGGGTTAGAAACCCCTGTCTAGGAAGGGGAACAGTCTTCCCAGAACAATTTCCATGTCATCAGATTGCAACTTTTTCGTGTTTGGAAGGAAAAAGAAAAGGCTTTGACCCAATAAAAACTCAAGTCCAGCCTGGAATGGCTTTTTATTTTCTATGTTATTAGGTGCTTATCTCCATCCCTGTTAGACTGTGAACACCTGATAACAACCATTATGTGTCTGACTGCCCGTTACATGTCTGACTGCCTCTCCATCACTGTGATGCACAAGTAGGATAGTGCAACAAACAGACCTCAAAGGTCTACTGGGGTTCAGCCCTTATTGCCCCAACCTGCTCTGGAGCCAAAGGGTTAGAGCAGCCTATAGAAACCCCTCAGCCTTTTGTTTTGTGTCTCTCTATAAATAGCCAGGCATCTTAAGGCAGACAGGGAAACCCTGCTGGGATGCTGCTATTTTTGCAGTCCTCTGGATTTGAAGCATTTGCTTTGCAGTTCACCTTTTGAAGGACAAAAATGCTGATGAGCCTGAGATAAGGCTGGCCCTTGGCCATCCTCAGGAGCCCTGTCTGGTGTCAATCATGAAAATCTTGCAAGAAGGACTAACGTGGTCCAGGGCTGCTGCTCTCTGTGCGAATGGATCCGGTCCCCTTGCAGAGCCCAGACGTGGGCATAGGTGCCTGCCTGTGTAGATGAGCCCGCAGTGTTGGCCACTAATATTTCTTCCCTGTGAGCTGCTCCTCTTAAGGTCAATGGGAAGCTGTTCTTAAGGAAATTTTTTTAAATACCTTTTTAAAGGGAGAAAATTTTAGAGGAAGTGTTTTTCATTGTCTTTTGGGCTGGTTTCCTGCCATTCAGTGTAAAGGGGTGTAGATAGGAAGGGACTTGTGCCTGTGGGTTTATAATCCTGCTGACTTTAAAACATGTCCATTGTGGATTTTGCCAGGGGTGAGTTATACGAGACAAGGACTCCATCAAACACAAAATCAGAACAGCTGATCATGAAACAAAGGGAGGGCTTTTTTTCCACTCTTTTCAATTGAAAAAATATATTTTCCAGCAGCAGTTCTGCCAGATCCTCTGCAACTTGCAAGGAGCTGAACAGCTGCACTAAAAAAAAGAACAGTGGAAACAAGTCTTATACTTTTGTTGTGTTTTTTCCCTCATTGTGCCTTTTGACCGCCATTCTTGTTGTGGTGGGAGTTTTGTTGCAGCTCAGGGGACCGCGCAGCAGGACTGGGCTGTATGGTCCCAGCACTGCTTTCCTCCTCCACCCATTTCATTGCACGCTGCATCTTTGCAGGTGGCAGACCCCGACTGTTGGCTTTGTGTGGGCTGGGGGTTTCCAGAGATGCCTGAGATGTTTAACTAGCAGTTTTTCCAGCCAGCTGAGCATGCCAGACACTTGGTTCACCTCCCTAGTGGCAAACACCCTCAAACTACTCTCCTGGGGGATGGGAAGGGAAGGCTTGGTGGGTCAAATCTGCCCCCCCAGCCCCCTAGCCCAGGTCTGAGAGGACAGAAAATTTCCTGAACTGTTCAGAGCCGGTGAGTGGGCAGTGGCAGGCATGAGCATGAAGGTTTTTGGGCTGTCTGTGCCACAAAGGGCACTTTCTGCAGTCAGGAGACCATCCTCCATGGGCAGCGGTGTGGGGAAGTGAAGCCTCCATTCACCTGCCTGGACTGATCAGCCCAGCAGGCTTGCCTGCCTCAGCGAGACGCAGGGATGACCTCTGCGTCTGCAGCTCGTGCAATATTTATGCAGCTGATCTGGTACATGGCATGGTTTTTACTCTTTATTAGGTGGATGAGTGCCCCTCAGTTGTCCCAGCCTCGTTGCTCCAGAGAGCTCTGTGGCTGCCTAAAGAGAGATTATGAAGCATCATTTCCACAGCCCTGTGCATATTAAGTAGGTTGCAGAGAGCTCACACGCAAATAAATGCCAGTTTGGGAACACATAGGTTAGCAATGTTGCGCTTGATAAAACCTGTGGGGGCAAAGAGATACAAGTGTTAGCTGAAATTGTGCAGCGAGCCTCTTTAACTACCAAAGGAGGAGGAAACCACAGTGGAGAGCAACAACCCTTCCCTAAAGCAGAGGAAATACCTGAGAAAAGAGGAAAGTATGGCAATGAGGACAAAATCTGAGGCCTTTTCCTCCAAGTCATGATCTGCAGCAGCCCAGGGCGGGCTCAGGACTGGGGTGTCCCCGGGAGCCCAGGCCACTAGAGCTGCTGCCCTGCTGCCTGCCCTGCAGGGAGGAGGAAAAGGAGCAAGAGGAGAAGAAGAAGGAGGAGGAGGAAGAGGAAGAAATCTCCAGGGACTTCCCTGCAATGTAGTGGGAGGTGTGGGGATGCCCTTCTCCCAGAGGATGTCCCCAAAAGGTCTTCTTTCTCCAATGCCACATGCCTCTTGCTCTTCCCCTTTACCATGCCGTGCTGAAACCTCAGTTACATGCTAATGCTCAATCCCAGGCTGCTTTCTGCATCGGTATCAGCAGGAAATTAATCTCTGCCCTGTGCCAAATGTGGACATGTGGGAGAGCCCCTGCCTTCCCTCACTGGGCAGGGACTGAACTGCTAATTAGGAGCCCAGGCTGAGGCTGTCAGGACCACCCCAAAGGGGGATTTGGAGACATGCCTTGCATTAATTCTGGTGCTGTTAAAACCAGTGGAAGTAAGTACCTGAGCCTAACTCAAGACACCTGTCTGTATCTTAATCTTGGAGCTGGGTGTCTCGGCATCACCCCTCCACCTCTCCTGAGACTTCCCTCTCTGTCGCTTTAACATCTTGCAGGCTGCACCAAGCATGTTTAAAGCCAGCTTTCACCCATGGAGAAACTCTTGAGGTTATTTGGTGGCGAGCAAAGTGACACACAGAGACCATGCCCCTCCAAATGATGCCTTTAATGGTGCACTTTCAAGGAGAGTGCAAGAAAGTGTGCTGGATTTTAATTTCTGTTTATTACTATTCACCCATGGAAAAGAGCAACTACAGGCCATGAACCAGTTACGGGCATATGCATTTTTCCATTTTTTGCAAGCTGGTTTCACATGACAGCTATAGTGCAGATAATGTTGCTGCAATAACAATTTGTTAGAATGTATTGGATTCCAAACCTGCTTGGTAGAGACTTTCTCTGGCAGAGGGAAGAGACCAACAGCAGCAGCACATGGAGAAATGATGTTGGAGAGTTTCTCTCCAGTGAGCAGAGCCCTCCGAACCAGAACCCTTATGTAATTATGTGGATTTTTTTGACTGCGGATCCTAAGAAACTCTCTCTTGAATAGTATGTTTCTTGCTAGTTCGTTCATCTGTGAATTTCCCTGGCAGGTAGCGTATAAATAGCTCTGAGGCACAAGCGATCCACGAGTTCTTTTCAGAATACAGTATTGAGTCATTTTAAAGCCTCCTACTGTAGCTCTTTTAAAGATGAACTCATTATTTTAAGTGTAAAATTCATGCCCGAGAAATAATGAGAAAATCCTGGCTTAAGTTGTCCTTCCAACTAAGTACCTTGTTTAAAAACTAATAAAGAATAAAATCACATGTGAGCTGGCCAGTAAAATGAGCAGGCGACATCTGCCCATCCCTGCCGCAGGTTGTGCTGTTCGTCACCGAGAGGCTATACTGCTTTCTAGAGCCAGGAATAGAAACCAGCGTTCCTTATTCCCAGAAGCCCTTTGCCATGTAGGCCAGAGCAATCCAGCTGGATCCCTCCGGCCATCCTTTCTGCCTGACCCCAGACACCATTCAGCTTTCAGTAATTAGGGCAGAATTAGGGCAAGATCCCTGGGGACAGAGGCTGCTGGAGCAGGGCTTGCACAGAGGGCAGAGCTCATCTATATATTGAGCTGAGCCTCCTTTCCCACCTGGAAATTTTGTCCAAAGATAATTAGGGGATTTAATACACTTGTATGGGCCTGGCATCCCAGCAGGTTACAGCAACAGCTCTGTCATTGCCTCTGGCTATCTGGAAATATCAGATGTGTCTACAGTGCATATTCAGATAAACACCTGCTGTTGGGGCACTAGTTATCCAAAGCTTCCACTGGCAGAGGCTTAAAAACTAAAGCAAGTAGGAAAACCAAAAAGAGATCATTTCTGTAGCACCACTGCCCATGGAGTGCAGTGTTAGCTGCCCAAGGAACAATACAACATGGCTATGGTGCTGACTGCACATGAGATGAATAACATACTTCGTTCAAACAGTAGGAGACCTCTTAAACAGACCAAAATGTAGTGACCTGCTATGGAAACCACCCAAGACGCTTCTTCCCTTGTGCAAAATACCACTACACTGCTTATGCATAAGCAGTTGTTGACTGTTTCACACATTTGTTTTTTGTATGTATGCACTCCAGCACAATTTTCAAGGGGTGCATCAGGATTTACTTCCCCATTAAGTCAGACCAACCTCCTTTTTTGGGGGGGGGTGAGGGGGGTGGGGGTGGCTCTGAGATTGTCTATAAGTCTGAAGTGGGATATGTGACCAGATTAAACCTGTGAAGGGAGTTTTAATAGGATACCTGGGTGGAATTTTCCTTTCTTTTGTCATCAAAACATGCCTGACTGCCCTGCCCAGAGCAGCTATCTCCTTTGCTAGATGCATTGTGCACACATATTTTGGAATTAGTACTGTGTCTTCAGTCCATCTTCCTGCAATATGGCATCCAATTTCTGCCCTTGGCATGAAATGCAGTAGTGGCCTGTCCCTCCTGCAGGGTCAAAGGAACATGGGCAAATCCTGTAAGCCATAAACATCTGTAACTTCTCTTAAAGCCCAAGGTGAAACTTAAAAATAGCCATTTGATGCCTGAGATGCATCTTTAGCATGTGGTTCTGCTGACATGAGCCATATGTCACCCATGCCATCAGCACTCTGCAGTTTCCCAGTGCACTTTTGGGGCTCCTTCTTGGGGCACTCCTGCCACTGTTCTTTCACTGCCACATCTGCTGTGAGCCACGGACTGAGCCAGGGGCCACAGAGCAGAAAGATGCAAAGGCAGTGTCTGCAGGGACACAGTTTACCTGGGGCTTGTGGGCTGGGACTGACACCATAAGTGGGAATAATCTGCTGAAGATCAGATGCCCTGTGCTGTGTTACAGATAGACAATGACATACTAAAGTCTGTAGTCTTAATGGCTGCTGATGTTATGATAAAGTAAAATATCAAAGTAAAAAAATGTTCCTTCTTAAGAACCAAGTGAAAGATTTGAATCCATTATTGAAAAGACAATAAACAATATGCCGTGGTGGGTCTCCTACAGAGACACCCTAACACACTAGTGCACTGCTCCTGAGATTACACAGCTCAAACTCATAGTTACCTTCCTGGTGAGTTAAGGTATCCAGGATGGCTGAAAATACATTGGGAATTGCCGTGTATGACCATGAGCAATGGGCACGTGGCATATAGCAGAGTTGAGATGGAGGTACAGGCAGATGAGCACGTGGCCTTCTCCACTCAGCACAGCAGCTTAATGTGAAGAGAGAAAAAAAAAAGAAAGCAAAGCTGAAGATCAGTTGCATTTTATGGGTGGAGGATTACTGGTGGAAGGAAATGGTCCTTCATGGATTTAAATGAGAAGAAAACATTACATCATGTAATTTGACATCCTGCAGAACTCGTGCTTAAAGATGTCATCTTATGGTGCTATGGCAAGGTCAAACTCACTCTGCAAGTAATTACCTTGGAAGTAAGTGTGTGTTTCTGTGCATGTCCATATTTGAAAGGGATGGGAAACAGAAGCCTTTTCATTTCTTCCTATCATTCGGTATGTTTGAAATAAGCAACCCCCCTATTTTGTATGGTTCTTCAACATTTTCATATGGATTGTAATTCACACATGCTGCCTCTTTCTGTAGCGGGTGTGGAAGTATCAGGGCCAACTGAATAAACAGATGGAGAAATTAAATAGGGTACCCAAAGCCACACACCTCTCCCAAAACCAGGCACAGCATGAGAGTTTGCAGCCCTGCATCGTGTGCAGGCTGCCTGACCCCATCCCTCTCTTCTGTACCATGCACGAGAGTGAAAACACATGGAGACTTTTCTTTATCAAGTTGTCTTCTGCTCTGTGGCTCAAAGCTGGAAATGATTTCACAGTGCTTCTTTTAATCTTCTTTGACAACTTGTTTAAAAATAAAGCGGTTAGGACAGTGGGATAAAGCAGTACTCACAAGTGTTTGCTTAAGTTCTGATCAAGTGCTAGGTGGATCATCCAGACCCCGGTGCACCAATATGAAAGCGATGCTTCTCTTCATTTGTACAGGGGATATTCCTTGATAATAGGGATGTTTGTTATTCACAATCTGCTGCTGGTTATTATCATCATCAGCTGAAGGAGACGACATCATGTGAGTTAATTGTTTAGTTCCACAGTGGCTAATGAGTAGTGTATATATTCCAAACTAGCAATTTGCCATAGCTCCACAGGAGAGCAAGTATTAAGTGTTCAGTGACAACATGCAAATAATGAATGTATTTATAGAAAGCAGAACTGAGGAGCAATAAAAAGGCTCAGGTTTCTGGATAATTTATTCAGAACTAACAATATGATAGTAAAGGAGATCCAGATTAAAAACGTACATATGCCATTTGGGAACTCAAATGAAACTCCCAGCTTTTCAAAAGTTCAAGCCTTTCGCAGGTCCTATTGAAAACAGTGGGAGGACATCTGTGAAAGATGTGGCTGTTCAGTGTCTGGTTAAAAGCAATCCAGCCTTTTTGTCTGGCACTGGTAATACAGTTTCCTCCTAAGCAAATTTCTTGCCAAGATGTTTTCAGCAAGGCAGTGCTTGATTCTTACGTCCAGCCCTCAGAAAACCATGGATCTCAGGTGAGCACACTCAGAAAATATCTGTCTATTATTATCATATCTAGCTTATCACATTAATCAAGGTCAAGGCACTATTGAGATTGGTACTCTACGGACATGTAGTAAGAGAGATCCTTCCTCTGAGGTGCACATAACCGAAATAGTAAATGGTCCCAGTTACAGTGACATGGCTTCTTTGTGTTCCCCATTTCTCCTTTACTTTCTGCCTCTGTCTTTTCAGACTGTAGCTGTTGGGGCAAGACTATCTTCTTTGCTCAGCTTTCAGCATTTAGGAGTATAAGTCACTATTGGGACACCTAGGGTTTACTGAAATTCAAATAATTAGTAATAATAGTACATGCACTACAGTTAACGGATTGTGGCAGATTACATTTTTAAGAGTGTTTCCTTTGGAAGCTATGGCTTGAAAGTCAGACTTGTCCATTTGACAACAACTATTTTGAACCTATTTTGATCACATGTATGCTAAGAACAGTGTCATGTGGAGACAGGTGAAGGTCTTAGGTCCTGTTGGCACTGCATGAGACAATAGACCCACCCGCAATCCATGGTGACTGAGCACGAGTGGGGAGCTACTGCTCCACCTCTCCTTTTAGTGAGCACAACAGAGCCCTTGAAGAGCTCTTGAAATTCCCACATGGCTTTTTAGGAGACAGGCAAGGCTTTCCAGGCTGACTTTTTTAAAGGGTATCTCATTGTAATTGTCTGTTAAATCTAGATTATTAGAGGTGAGTTTCATTGACCCCTCAACACAGTGATCAAAGGATGTTAGCCACACTTGATGGGCATGACAGCCATTGACTTTAAGTAGAAGGATAAATGAATTAGTTGGGTGATTGGTTTCTTTCTTTCTTTTAAACACCCAAGCCAGAATCAATCCTTATAGTGACAAGGTTTAGTGTGCTAAATTCCCTTGGCATTACTAACTTGCTTTTTCTTTTCCTATCCTTAAAAAAAACCCCAAGCAGATATAGCTAATGCTGTGTCGCATCCCACGCACTCGTGTTGCTCCTGCAGTCTGTTGCTTTTTCAGATTCACACACACATTTGCATTTGCAAGCGCCACTATTGCTTTGCAGTAAACACTGCTCATGCCTCTCTCCTAAGAGGATCCAGATGTCTTTCTCTCAGGACGGTGCATTTATTTTTAGATTTTTCTCCCCATTGCTGCATACATTGGATGTTCTTTGCTTTTGCATATAACTGTTGGTCCTCATCACAGACATTGCATTTTGTGGTGAGGACAGTGATGGAGAGTGAAAGATATTTGTCTTCCAAAAAACAAGTTTTATTTTCATTCTTCTGATTCCATTAGGTCCCCACAGACAGGTCTATGCTGTGAGCACTTTTCCCATACAGCAAACTCTGCCTCTATCAGCCATGTGCTCTTTGATTGCACATGGTATGTGCAAGTATATGCTGGCCTTTGGGAGCTGAGTAAGAAGAGGATTTTATTTGTTCAGTAGCTGAAATGAAAAAAAAAAAAGAAAGAAGACTTTCAGCTTATTTTAGCAAAGGAAGGAACAATCTGGATGAAGGAAGGGGTCATTGGGACAGAAGTGATGAGTGAATCCCAATCACACTGAAGACTGGTGGAGTTCCCAGTGAGTGCAATGGTCAGAATATCATCCTGTGAAGTTTTACCGCAAGTCCAGTGAGATCTGGAAAAGGATGCATGGATTCGTTAGTGTGTTTACTCTTCCTTCCCCTTCAGCCCAATCCTTATGTCATTATTAACACCCCAAACAGCCGCCAGAGCTTTTGCCAGTGTCATAACAGTGTTGCAGCCGTGATGGCCTGAGGATACACGAGGCAGAGCTGGTAAGGAAAGATAACAGCTTCTAATGGACCAGCTGATTTTGGTAGGGAAAACAGACACGCTCTCAAGAACAAGTGCTTCCTCATGTCTCCTTCTGTTTGCCAGAGGCCTGTCTCCAGCATTGCGGGCATTCAGAATGAGGATCTGCATCTTCAGGGCACAAAGTTCCTGCTAACCAGGTGTATTGGTTTTGTTGGCAAGGTTTTGGTAGCGAGGGGGTTACAGGGGTGGCTTCTGTAAGAAGTTGCTGGAAGCTTCCCGTGTGTTCGAGAGAGAGCCAATACCAGCCGGCTCTAAGACGGACCCGCCGCCGGCCAAGGCCGAGCCAATCAGCGATAGTGGTAACGCCTCTGTGATAACATTTTTAAGAAGGAAAAAAAGTTGGGATAGGCAGATGCGGCAGCCGGAGAGAGGAGTGAGAACATGTGAGAGAAACAACCCTGCGGACACCCAGGTCAGTGAAGAAGGAGGGGGTGGAGATGCTCCAGGCACCGGAGCAGAGATTCCCCTGCAGCCCGTGGTGAAGACCATGGTGAGGCAGGCTGTCCCCCTGCAGTCCATGGAGGTCCACGGTGGCAGATATCCACCTGCAGCCCGTGGAGGACCCCACGCTGGAGCAGGTGGGTTCCTGAAGGAGGCTGTGACCCCGTGGGAAGCCCGCGCTGGAGCAGGCTCCTGGCAGGACCTGCGGATCTGTGGAGAGAGGAGCCCACGCTGGAGCAGGTTTTCTGGCAGGACTTGTGACCCCGTGGGGGACCCACGCTGGAGCAGTGTGCTCCTGAAGGACTGCACACCGTGGAAAGGACCCATGCTGGAGCAGTTCGTGAAGAACTGCAGCCCATGGGAATGGCCCACATTGGAGAAGTTCATGGAGGACTGTCTCCCGTGGGTGGGACCCCATGCTGGAGCAGGGAAGAGTGTGATGAGTCCTCCACCTGAGGAGGATGAAGCGGCAGAAAACAACGTGTAATGAACTGACCGTAAACCCCATCCCCGTCCCCCTGTGCCGCTGGGGGGGGTTGGTAGAGAATCCGGGAGTGAAGTTGTGCCCGGGAAGAAGGGAGGGGTGGAGGGAAGGTGTTCTGAGATTCGGTTTTCTTTCTCATTACCCTACTCTGGTTGATTTGTAATAAAGTGAGTTAATTTTCCCCAAGTTGAGTCTGTTTTGCCCGTGACAGTAAGTGGTGAGTGATCTCTCCTGTCCTTATCTCGACCCACAAGCTCTTTGTTGTATTTTCTCTCCCCTGTCCAGTTGAGGAGGGGGAGTGATAGAACGGCTTTGGTGGGCACCTGGCACCCAGCCAGGGTCAACCCATCACACCAGGATAAAGGACCAGCTCCTCAAGCGCAGCTAAGGCAAAGAGGGATCGTTATAAGTGAGCAATTATGTTGCGTTCCTGGGGAGAAACCGGTTTTTTTCACATGGTTTCTCAAATCAGGACCCTAACCAGGTTCAGATGGCAATTGGGAGCAGACTCACAAGCAGCCTCTTTTTCCCCTGTTTTGCTGTAGTAAAGGAAAGGAAAGGGTTCTTTAGCAGTCAGTAGGCTTTTCCTAATCACTCTAGGAGAGATGTGTGGGAACTGCATCTTCCTTAGCCCCACTGGTGTGTGTCTTCATGGAGGTCTGGAGTTATCACAAAACAGTGGAAGGTCTAGCAAAATAGTAAAAACAACAGCATTATAAAAAAACCAGCTGAGTAGTGGCGTTGTGTGTAATCTGATGTATACTTGAATAGAGTTATGAATACATGTTTATGAATGTACCAGCATAATGCCTGCTAAATGAGAGACGTGTAAGGAGAAGATCAGGCCAAAAGATGGTTGCAGAGTGGAGGCACTCAAGGACATTGGTTTCATGCATGATACAACTGCAGAAAGGGAATGAGAGAGAGAGAAAGAGATGTCCCTATTACTACATTGTTTGCTACATGCAACTACATGCAAACTTCCAGTGAAAGCTCTGTGGAGTTGTTAGGGTTATACATGGTCCAGTCATTGCATGGGAAAAGGCTTTTTAACAACCTACTATGTGAATGGAAATGCCCCATGACACACCCAACTATGCCCTGTGTGCTCATTGATCCCAGCAGTATCATAGGGGCATGTCTCACCCCTCCTGTGCTGCTTCTCCTGTTCCTCGCCCCCCCACGTCTCAGCAGTGGCCACAGGGTTGGCCATGCCACTAGCACGTCTCCTGCGTGACTTGGACCCTCCATCTCCTGTCTCCCTCTCTCCATAACTTCTCGCAGGAGGGAAGTTATCTACTGGAGCTTGGTATTTTGCTGTGTTTTTTTAGAGGTGGGTGAAGAGGGGAAGCAAGAAGGTGATTTGATTTTTTATGATCTTTTACCCTTTTGTCTACTTTATAACCTTGACCTGTAAGAGAGGAGTTCTTGTAGGAGGAGACTGGGAGGGCTATGATGTCCAGTACTGAGCCTTTATCAAGGGGAGTTAGATTGACCCTGTAATGCAGTGAGTTT
Organism: Aquila chrysaetos chrysaetos; assembly: GCF_900496995.4. Classification (NCBI taxonomy): domain Eukaryota; kingdom Metazoa; phylum Chordata; class Aves; order Accipitriformes; family Accipitridae; genus Aquila; species Aquila chrysaetos. Next base: position 7,059,035 of record NC_044005.1, on the reverse strand, counting down.
TATTTGGAAAATATTTAGTGTCACTACTGAAGGCCAGTGTTTTCCATCCTGCACAGGCTGTGACTCAGCTGGTCTCATGCATGTTGAAGATCAGGGGCTAAATGGGGATTGGATTTAACATGTCCTGTTGTATCAGCTGTCAGCTAGTACACATGGTTTCCATAAGCTCACAACTTACCAAAACTTGTGCCTGGAGCCGGGCAGAGGATTCATGTCTGATCTGTCACTGGATTGTTAGTTTGCAGATGGGGATGCTGTTGAGGTAGCGTGGCTTTGGGTGAAGATTTGTAACAGGACCAGTGCCAGAACTACCAAAAATGGGGAGCTGATGTTTTCAATGCATCACTTGTGGATGGAGCTGCTGACAACCAAATACTTTAGCAGATATACTGATCCCCTTCACTAAGTCCTGTCATCACTTGCTGAGCCAAAGCAGAGTCCCTTTATTGCACATTTATTGCACAGAGTCCCTTTATTGCACCCCCCCTTATTGCACATTGTACCTTAGCGACATACTCATTCTTAGTATAGACTAACATCTTCATGTCTTAAAATACGAGAGGTTTTGCCAGTGTATTTGAAATGCCAAAGTCAGAGCTCTATCTACTACCCTAAGTTTTCTTTGAACTGGCCTCTGCGGAAGAAATTTGCCCTGTTTCCCTGCACTAGAGCATCAGCACTCCCACTCGTGCTGCATTTGGAAGACAGACTCTGGGCCCCGCAGGAAGGACCTGGGGGTGACAAATAGCAAGGACAGGGCTCTGGGCTGGTCCAAGCCATGCAAAGCCATGCTGCCTTCTGCACTAACGAGGAGGAGCAGCTTCTTTAATGCCTGAAATGACTGACTACAAAACTCACTATTTCCCCGTAAGAGTTACACAGCACGGAAGTTTTGAAGGTAAAATTTGGAAGCGAAAAAAAATCTTAGATCCCTTTTTTTCCCCTTTCTTAAGTGGTATTGAGAATTACCACATTTGGTTACATAATAATTTCCCTCAGCCTGAGCTTTTTAGCACTTAATTAGTCAGGGATTTGAGGGAATAGATGTCTGAACTGTTGAATATTTGCTTACTGGTCCACAAATGTGCTCTATTTTGTTGTAGCTGCTGTTCTAAAAGCCTCAAAAAAATTTCTTTTAAAAATTGGAAAAAATCCATGGCATTATCTTTGGCTTTTATTTTCTGTATCTTTATTCAGTGACCACAGGTAGGGAGTTATGAGAAGCTAACATGCAGTTAGCAAGGAGAACACCAGTGCTAGTGCCAACAGGTTATGCAGAGCCTCTTCCACCTGGTCAAAGGGATTCAGATACTTATCTTTCTCAAATGCTTTTTCCCTCACTGTGCGTCTCAGACAAAGCACTTCTGTAACCCTCAGTGTAGCTCCAAGGTTGCTCAGAGCTGAGGAGTATGAGAGATCTGCTTCATTCAGTGCCCAAGATCAAAACTATCCAGGTTGTTAACACCAGCCTCTGAGCCATACAACAACCTGCTCCGGCTGGGTCAGCCAGAGCCCTTTAAAGCTGCTGTTTCTTAACAAGCTTTGTAAAACCTTTGACTGCTTTGAGATTTGCAGGTGAAATGTGCGATGTAGAGGCTTGTTTATTTACTTGTGTCTCCCACCAAAACACTGATCACAAGGAGAGGGAAAATTACGGGGATTCCTTGGCTCAGAGGGGAAACCCAACTGTGAGCTGAAAATAGAGGACATGCCCTGACGTTACGGGTATCTACAGATATATCTTTCAAAGCATAGCTCCATTTTTTCAGCCCAGTATATACTTTGTTGAGATGTTCCTTATCCTTTGGAAGATACCGTCACTTCTTTCTCCATCCCTCTCCTTTCTCTGTGCTAAAAAGGGCCATAGAGCATCTTTATCCCTAATACACATATCACTGAAGGAGCACTTCCAACTTTACGGGCTTCCCTTCTTATTTTTGCCTTCAGACACCAGCTCACAGCAGTGTGATGAGTGGGTGCTAATTATGGAGAGCTACATTTCGACAACAGAGCCTTACTGCTGGTGAATACAGAAAAATTGCTCATTAGAGCAGCATGGTATTTAGTCAGATTGGCTTCCCTAGATATTAACATTCTGGCATTAATGCAGACTGGCAGTGTCGTACTTGAATAAAACTATCTCAAGATAATATACACAGAAGGACTTGTACAACTGTTGTCCAGCCTGAGGGGCTTGCTAGGCATTTCTGCCAGGGGCTCCCTCCCACATGCTGCTTCTGCAAAAAGCCCCATCCTTGGATTTCAGTAACTTACATATACAATTTCTTGGTTTTTTTTTTTTTAAATAAGATGCACCTCACAGGGCATGGTACATCATGCATATGATTTATTTCACTGGAATAAAACTTGTTGTGCTTGATTATTTTCCCAGACATCCAATTTTTAACCACATTGTTTGGTATGACTGTGCTCTGTCCATGATGCAGGTGGCATGGTGTCCTGGTTTTGGCTGGGATGGAGTTAATTTTCTTTCTAGTAGCTGGTATAGTGTTATGTCTTGGATTCAGTATGAGAAGAATGTTGATGACACTCTGATGTTTTCAGTTGTTGCCAAGTAGTGTTTATAATAAGAAGTCAAGGATTTTTCAGCTTCTCGTGCCCAGCTAGCAAGAAGGCTGGAGGGGCACAAGAAGTTGGGAGGGGACACAGCCAGGACAGCTGACCCAGACTGGCCAAAGGGGTATTATTCTATACCATGTGACATCATGCCCAGTATATAAACTGGGGGGGAGTGGCCTGGGGGGATCGCTGCCTAGGAACTAACTGGGCATCGGTCAGTGGGTAATTGCATTGTGCATGACTTGTTTTGTATATTCCAATCCTTTTATTATTATTGTAATTTTATTATTATCATTATTAGTTTCTTCCTTTCTGTTCTATTAAACTGTTCTTATCTCAAGCCACTAGTTTTACCTTTGATTCTCTCCCTCATCCCACTGGGTGGGGGGGACTCAGTGAGTGGCTGGGTGGTGCTTAGTTGCTGGCTGGGGTTAAACCATGACACATGCCTATCTGCCTGATGGCTCTCTGTGCATGGCGAGGTGTATGCAATGTTGAAGCCACCTCGGAAAATGCATTATTTGTACCTGTTGCACAGAATAACATGATAAAGGAAGCTCAGCAAAAGCTCTTGTTTGAACACAAAAACACCCTGGAAGCTTTAGGTGCCTTGTTTTAATGCAGGGAGTCTGTGGGTTGGCAGAAGACTTTAGCACCAAGGTTTTCCCATGCAGTTTTATAAGCGGCAAACACAGATGCTGTGGTTTGGGTTCATAGTGCTGCAAGCAGAGGTGCCTTTGCTTGGGCATGGCTCCCTCCAGCTTGGCTTTGCAGAGCTGCCCACATCTCTAAAGCTGTGTGGGGAGAGTCAGCAGCTCTGCTGGGTGCAGGGGCTGGTGCCTGCGCAGCTGTGTGAGCTGCTGCTGCAGAAGACATAGCCACAGGGAATTCTTCAGTCCCACGTCCTACCCACTTCCACCTCTGAGCTTACATCAGGAACAGCCGCTTCAGTGGGCTAATATAAGTGATATACACAGAAAGGACATAACTGTTTAGCGGACAGCAGTGCTCATCTATCCACACATATGCCAGTTTCCTCTTCTGTAACCCTCTGGGCTCCCCTTTGACTTGAACACCAGCTTTTGCTAATTACCTCAGCTTTATCTAATTAGCACCCAAATGGGAGTGCCTCCCTCAGCTGCCTCTGAGCTTGCAAAGAGCCTAGAGCTAAGGATTTATGTGGAGGAGCAGGAGAGAGTTCTTTCAGTTTGCATAGTGTATTCATCTCTGTGCACTGGGAAGATGTGTGAGTGCGTCCTTGTAGTGGTGTTACTTTATTGTTTGATAAAGAAGCTGGATAGTACCTGCGCCAAATTGTCACTGTCTCATCTTAACCTGTTTCTTTCTTGTGAGTTTATTGTGTGTGTATTTTTTTTTTTTTTTAATAATGGTCATGGTATTTTGCCCACAGTTTGCCTTCGGAAATAGAGTGTGTCCTACATCCATATCTATTTTAAGACTGCTCTGTTGCCTGCTACCAGCTGGGGATATGGCTAGAAGGAGCAATGGTTTCATGTTATAAGAGGAAACATTGGATGTTTCTAGGGAGCCTGTAACTGTGAGGTCCTATATGTGTTTATAACCCAGAATATTATGCTTTTAGGAATAGCACTCATCTCACCTGACTTTAGTATTTTAAAAGCTGGCATTCTGGTTTAACTTAATTGAATAAGATCTATTTGTGGACAATGGGGAATGAGGCACACCCAGAAAGCAAATTATTGTGTTTCCAATATTTGTATTAAGTTAAGAAAAATACCTTTTTCCTTTATGTTAGTTCTGCTCAGACTTGGGTTTTGGGAGGCCAGTGGAGATTATGTTATCTTAATGATAAGAAAAATTCTGTTTGCTTAGTGCAGAGCAGTGAAAAGAATTGGGATTTACCCCTCTAGATGGTTTAGGGACTCTTCATGACTCTGCTTCTCTGCAGAAGTCAGCAGAGCCCAAAAGAGCAGTGATGTCTGTATGTTGCCAGATGCTTATGTTTGTGGGTAGCAAATATTGTTGTTTCAAGCCAAAATGCACCTGCATGGTTTCCTTTTTCACGATGTTGTGTGAAGGGGAGACTGAAGTGAGCTCCCAGTTAATTGCAGTAGGTGATGAATACCTGCAGTACGGTCATGTTACCCTTTATCGTATTATAACAGTCTGTGTGGGGCTCATACTTAAAGCTGGAACTGCTCAAGTCCTCCTGATTAGTGTAACCAAAGGCAGTTTTTTAATGGTGGTGTTGCACACCCACGTTCAGCTACGTGCTCAGTAAAGGTTGTTGTAAGAACTCATTGCAGAGCAAATCAGTCTTGCTCTTACTAACAACGTGCTTGCAGGACCCAGTCTTTTACTGGTGGAAACCTATTAATTTCAGTGGTCTGTCCAGATTAAAGTAGCTGAGGGTTACTTGTATTTTTTCCAAAATTAAAACAGCCAGGCAGCCACTGCTTGTCAGAAAAGCATGAGGATGAATTTCAGCTGGGTGGAAGCAAAGGAGATTTGGGAGTAGGAATACTTACAGATGCCTTTCTTAATGCTGTACATCTTGTGCCTGTGAGGGTCTTTTAGCCCACAGCTGTCCAGCTCAAACACGGGATCGTTATCATCCTCCCACACATGTTCCCACATGTGTTTCCTTGGGTAGGCTAATTAACATGGTTTTAGCTAAATCCTGGGGTTTGGTTCCACCCTATGTGTGCATTGGCCCCATCCCAGAAGGTTTTATGCCCTCAGACTCAGAACCCCTGGGTGCTCTCCTGCCACCACTCTGGGTGCACAGTCTCAGGTGATGTGCTTCACAGATGCTGCTCTGCTGCATGGCATGGTGCTTCACAGATGCAACCAGGAAAGGTTAAAAAAAAACAAAAAACAAAAAACCCCCCAAACAAACCAAACCAAACACCCCCCAAAACCCAACAAAAGTTTTTTGGCCAGAGATGGGTCAAGAGGAATCCCAGGGCAAGTGCTGTGTGGTGTCTCTGGACTTGGGGTGTTTTTTATGGGTTTTTGGTTTTCTTTTTTTTTTTTTTTTTTTTTTTTTTTTTTGTAGTGCTGTGTCCTGGGTGAATAGAGGGACAAGAGTACATAAATGTGACCCTTTAGCTGAAAGATGAGCAGCTACTTGGTAAACCTGGCATAAGTATAAGCTGTTCCATAGTTTAGGGTGGGTTTTCTCTGAAATGCTTCTTGTTCGGTTAAACAGCTCTTTGCTTCACAAGAGCTGGATGGTCGGTGGGTCAGACCTGATTGTGAGAAACTGCAGTGTGAGATTGCTGCTCCAGTGCCAGGTCTGAAGGTCAAAAATGGCCCCCCCTTGCCTTGTTCCTAGTTCACCTGAATATCTGGTGGCTGAACTGTTCCTCTGCCTGCACTGATGGACAAAACTGTCTTCCTGGATTTAAGCCGACACACTGGAAATAGTGGGGAAGGACCATATTGGTTTTAGTGACCTTGTCCTGGTGAGTAAGGAGGATAGAGGCTAGAGAGGAGTGCTACGAGTAGATTTGGACCAGGCAAGGTGCCTTGGAGGGGAGGGAGCCAATATTTGTATTGGCATTGTCCTGTGCTGCATCAAGCTGATTGTGAGTTAAAGAAAGTAACACTCTTGGGTCTGTCCAGCGTGTGCCGTTCATGTATTACCAGATAACACTTGCTGCTCTGAACAGTCTTTCACTGTGTGCAGTGATTCTTCTGTTTTTCTTTTCTGGGGAGGTCCAAACCCACTTGTAAACTTGCAGCTCACCTCTGAGATTGTAGAGGAGGAGAAGTTTCTCAGAGTTATCCATCCACTTTCATCTAATATTTAAGACGCAGCATAAAAGTTACAGTTTATGCGGTAGTGCTGGGGAGTGAATTTTGTATTGATTTAAAAATAAGTCATTTTTAGCTTACTATTTTATGCATCAGAAAATGGCCTTAGCTTCAGTAAGAATGCTGTATATTATTAATATACATCATTAATTTATAGAATGCTGTATATTATTAATATAAATCATTAATTTATTCTTGGCATTGGGCTAGTAAAAGCACTTAATTTATTGCCCTGTCCTTAAAGTTGGACAAGTGAGGTCTTAATAAAATTGTGATGGGGAGCAAAGCTATTTCAGAACTGAGCTGTGGTCCCACTCTTGTGTTCCTCAAACACCTCTTTCTTTGGGGGTGCCTTGCATCTCCAACTGGGTCAGCACAACAGCGGTGAGCCTGGAGGTGCTGAACTTGCTGGCTGGAAGCTGCAGGTCTGATTTTGGCACCCAAGCCACTTGCACAGAGGCTGGGAAACCCAAATAGTTGATAAAGCAGCTGATTTGGATTGAGGAGAAGGGATGGGGTGGGAATCCCCCTGGGACATCAGTGTCTTAACCTCGTGTTCAGGAGGGCTGGGTACAACCTGCACCCCAGCAGGGTAAGTGCGTGAGCCTGTGTGCGGCCAATGGGAGATGAATAGTGCTAGTGCTTCAGGCAGAACTCCAAGGCAAAGGACCTCAATTTCAGTCCATGTTCATATGCTGGTTTATTTATAAGCTATTAAAGATGTATAAAGTGATTTTTTTGAAGCAGGCAGTGGAGCCTGTGTCTCTCTGCTTCCTAGTGCATGGTCTGACTGACTGGTTACAGACTCCTGCTTGCTTTCCTGTGTGCTTTTTTGTGCCGGATCCTCCCATGTTGGACACTGTAGTTGTTCAATTGACATAAAAATTGAACCTTTGTAGGGTATGGTTTAGCTAAAGTGATAAGCAACACAACATATAGTTGTTTGGGTTTTTTTGTTTTTTTTTTAACCTGCAAGGAAATGCATCCTGGTAAATTGCCACCCTTTCTGTGCAGGGTGTTTCACATGACACTTTCCACCAGAATTGCTGGTAGTTGTATTCATGTTGACTGGAGATGGCTTGGTCTCCTCTGCCAGCTTTGTGGGCAAGTGGCACTCACTAATTTAAGGGCACTTTGGTTCAACTTTTCCTTGCAAAAGAGCAGCAATTTCAGCAGTAGATACACAATTCCTCTAAAATTACTTTGCTGCTCACAGCCTGCTTGCTTATGGTGTACTGGAAATTAGCTTCTTTTTCACTGGTCTGCAAATGCAATTAAAAGGAAAATGTAAACAGAGGACTTACCACATCTGAAGAGCATACTTGTTCTTCTCTGGCAGGAATATATTTTAGTAAAAATGTGTGATATTGTAGCAAGACTACCTTTAAAAAAAAACAACAAAAAACCAAACAAAAACCCACTTCATGGGCATCATGATTCACCTGTGTTATTTGCTGAGGTCTGTTGTTGCAGAGATACTGAGGTGTAACATCTGAGTTGGACTGATGTTGCTTTCAACTATCCTGTCCTTCTTGATGTTAGTTCAAGAAATACAGCATCATGACAGATGGCATTGTTTTAAGGTCTTGAAGAATGCACTGTGCAAAATACTGAGGAACCCTGAACCTTAGAAAAGGCATTTAGTAAATTGGTCTTTTAAAGTCTCTTCAGTCTGCTGCAGGATCCTTATCATCGCTTACAGCTGGACATACAATGTCTAGAGAGCTGCTGCAGATGTGCCATTGGGAACAGCCAACAACAGATCACTTTAAGCTCTTAGATATATGAGGGTGCACGAGGCAAATAAAGCATATTACAATCATGTGGTTTTATTGTTGTAAAAGAAATTGTAGTAAAAGTTACGGTAATCCCTGGTGTTCTGCTCCAAAGCCCCTTGAAGTCTGCATAATGGCTCCATTGAATTTTAGCAGCCTTTGAATCAGGTTTCCCATTGTAGGATGATACTGATCAAAACCTGGTGCTCCAAAGCTATCTTCAGAAATCTCTCTCACTGCTCTCTTCCTATTCTCCTGGCAGTTACAAGCACTGACACAACCAGCATTTAGAAAGTTTTCTTAGATCTGCTGATGAAAAGGACTGTCTAAGAGCTAGATATTATTATTCTGCCATCGTAAGTCAGGTTAGTGGGTTACAAAGCCTGTGCTACAGTGAGGAGCTTGCTGCCTTGGATGCCTGCATGAACCCATTCACCTCCACTTTTAAGCTATGATGATGGAGCTTTCCTTTTGGGGGGAAAAAGTTATTATAATGACTCTTCAACCAAGCTCAATAAACCCCTCTCCATTGCTGCTGCTTTGTCTAAATGCAAGAGCAATGCCCTAAAAGAGGTTTTTAAATTTTAAAACTTGCTGTTTTGAAGATCTTGGGTCTGTTCTGAACAGGGTGCTGCAATAGATATGTGCAAACCCCCAGCAGTGTTTGCTCTCTGGCAGTAAGGAGTCCTCCTGCTGAGTGCAGCCACTTGTGCACGAGCAAAGGGACACATGGAAGGCACTGATTTTGTGAGGAGAGCAGTGACTTGAGATGGCCATTCACTTCCTTGATCTCCCAGTGTGGCTTTGGGTATGTCATTTAAATTTTCAGTCTAATGGTTTTCCACCTGGGAAATGGGAAGAGTAACTACTTTCCCGGACTGGCCCTGTGCAAGGTCGCTCTCTCCAGCAAGGATGCTCTGCCCAGTGAGTGCAGCAGCAGATTGCTGGTGAGGAAGCAGGTTGGGGACTGTCCCCGCTCTGCCACACCTGGAGTGCTCCATGGCTTAGAAAAAGGGGATACAAACCTGCAGCACTGCCTTGTAGAGTTGCTACTGTCCACAAACCTGGCAGTGGTTCTCTGTATTGTGCAGTGCTTGAGCTGTTTGTGTGCAGCCTGATGGAGTGCATCTCTGTCTGTGTTTCCTTCGCTGAACAGCAGGTTGTTAGCTTTTTTTAAACTGACTTTCTTGCTAGCGTTGCCAGTGACTTGGTGACACCTAGAAATGTGTTTTCCAATTTGATTGTTCTGACAAACCCCATTATTGGCTGATTGGGGAGCTCCCATCCTACACTTGAGAAACACAGCATTGATTCAGTGTGGGTCTTCCCGAGGCTGAATTAAAAGAGCAGTGTGCCTCTGCTCACAAGCAGCAATTCCTCTCCTTGTTTAATAATGTCTATTGGAAAATTCCTAGTGCTGAGCACAGGCTTTCTGTCTGCCTGCATGCTGTTCAGACCATCCCAAAGGGTCTTGTTGCTAGAATGTGTCTTTGTACCATTTCTGGGGTAATTCCTGTAGAAACTTATTAATTCCTCCCATTTTGTTTCTATAGGGGATGGAGGTGACCTGACTGAAAGCTTTAGCTAAGTAGAAACAATTCAGACTGGCTTCATCGAATTTTCAGTTAGGTCTCAAATATGTGAATATCTGCAAAACTGGGATCTCCTTCCTAAAAATCACTATAGGTAAAAATACAGTTCATAGCAGACCTTGGCTCTCAGTTTGCTGCAATTGTGCAGCTGGGTGTGTAGAGCAGTTTAGGTATTTGGGGAATGGCCCATGATCAGCTAAATAGTGTGCTGAGCTGGGCCCCTACAGAGACACCCAAGTCTATAGCATCTGCCTTTTTATGTTAGAGACCTGCTGGTTAGGTAGCTCTGCACAAAATATATCCTCAGCCTGTCTGCACTGCCAGCAGAGACCATGGGGGCTGCTGCTTTGGAGGACAGTATAGATGAAATGATACTGTGACTAGTTCTTTATTTACAGCTTCTCAGAGCACAGCAGACAGCATGTAATTAGAGCAATTGGCTCTGATGTTAGAGAAAGAAAGGACAACCTCGTCCATCAGTGTGTCAGAAAGGCAAGAAAGTACATGTCTGATGCGCTCTAGAAAGAGGAGATGATGCTTTTGGAGAGGGAAGCAGGATGTATTTGCATCTTGCTTTCATTACGGATGGAAGAGAAAATACTGCGTTAATGGGAAGGTATTGAACAGCCACTAACTGAAGCTTTGTAAGCTGAAAGGGTTAGGAAGAGAATTGGCCAAAGAAATTTTTGGGAATGGGGAATGCTGAATTTGAGCACATTGTGGAACACAGAAGACAGAATGGACTGGGAAATAAAGCAAACATGGTGGTGGTGCTTGTAAATAAGGTAAATGAAGCAGGATTAGCCTACAGCTGAACGGAAGGAGTGCTTTGGCAACCCACGGGGGAGGTCACAAACTTGCTCTGAATTAGTGCAGGTAATCCCTACCTCACTCTTGTCCTTAATCCTGTAGAGAAAGAAGAGCTGCCTGTGGTCAGAAGGCAGTTGTCATGGGTTCACATCCTGATGGCTGTGTTGCTGTGCTTAGCTGGCTTGCAGCTACTGCATTTAGCAGATCTGTGTTTGGCTGGCTGCTTCTGCAGGCTTTTGGTTTAGGATTTATCAGCACCAGAGGTGGTGTTGAACACAAAGATCCATGGATGCCTTGGAGTGTGAGGTTAGTGGAAAACGTTATGTCAATGGGCCTGGTAATCTCTGGAGCAAGAGGGCAGTGAAAATGGAAAAAAAATATGTTTTTATTGGGGCCTGCTAGGTGAAGAGATAGCCAGAGGGCTGAGAGAACCTGAGAGCAAGAAAGTTCTTTGGGAGGGCTAGGAACTGGAGAAGGAAGAGCGTGAGTAGGATTGATTTATAGGCAGTAAAGACCTCTGTTTAGCTCATGAGCCACAGCTTTTTCTATTTGCTGTGGCTTAGCAAAGCATGGGCTTGTATTCTGGCTACTCCTGTGTTTTATGTTAAACGCAGAATTCAGAGGTCCGAGTAAGAACCTGTGGGCTCTACAGAAGTAAGCAAGTTGGTGCAGATCAAGTCTACAGGGTGGAAACTCCAGCACAAAGGTTGGAAACAAGAGCAGGGCAACACAAACTGAGGACTGCAGCCCACGTCAACCTGATCTTCCAGCCAGGGGTGCCACAAGACACTGAAGGCTTCCTGGGGTCTGAGCTTAGCATTTAACCTGTCCTGAGTTAAATAATCTTGATGGGGAAAATGGGCTTCAATTCCATGGTTTGAAGTGCTGAAATCTAGGGATGGTGATAAAATAGGCAGCACCCAGAAGGTGAGGGTAGTGGGACCGGGAGCTTGCAAGTGAGCCCAGAGTTTACGTGCCCAGCAGAGCTGAGGGCCTGATTTCCAATCGCCTATGCCCTGGGTCTCATCAGGGTGCTGGAGTGACTCTCCTGGAGGTGGGCCAGGCTGCTTTAGCAACTCCTGAAGTCTGGGACATGAAAGCTGGCAAGAAACACAGCCCACAGCTTCCCAGTTATGGTACTGTGCTGGGTGGTGGGAGACCCCAGCCAGCTGCTGTTGGCTTGGAGCCGGATATGGGCTGGGGATCTTGTCATGGGTGCTGGTGAAATACTGTCCAATATGATAGTTTATCCTGAGATGCATTTAACAAAATCTGGCTGTGAAAGTTACCCTGATCCCCTTTGCCCTCTGACGCAAGTGCCATAGAAAGGAGCAGGGGTGGGGGAGTGTCTACGACCCCAGTGCAGCAGTGGATGGGATCCCTGGATCTCCAGGCATGCAGCAAAGGTGACAGCAGGCGATGTCCCCTTGGGGTGAATGTCCCTCTCTAAACTCTGCAGAGGTGCGTGGGTGCATGCAGCTCAGTTTGAGGGGCAGGGGCCAGGCAGACAGCCCCCACTGCTGCCTCTGTGCTGTGTCCTCCTTGCCTGAGAGCTCGCAAAGGCAAATTCTCTGCATGCCTGGGGAGGTGATGCTGGGGTCGCTGGGCCCTTCCCTGCAAATTAGGCTTGTGGCTTTGCCAGAAATGACATCATTTGTTAGGCAGATTTCTTCATTAGGAAGCTTTCTAATCTCAGACATGAGCAACACAGAAACCATCCCCATCCCCCAAGCACTGAGAAAGCTGAGCTGCATTGCCAGTCTCTGCAGTACACTTTGCTTATTTATCATTCATGGCATCATGTTTGTTTTATGACAAATGAACTTAATCACGATTTTCACAGTGGAATACACAAGAAAATACCCAGGATAACCATAGCTGCAGGTACAGAAAATCAAATTTAATTTAGAAAAGATATACAGGAGCAGTCTAAGCAGCTGAAGAATTGAATTAATGTAATAAAAAGACTCAGCTATATATAATTCTTCATGTCGGAACAATAGCCCCGTGAGATAGGATGGTGCTCAGATTCTGCATTAAACTTTTTCCTTATATGCTTAATGCTGAACCAAATCATTATCATTATTTGTTGCTGAAAAGTGCATTTGGGTGTTGGGAATATTTTTTTTTTTCCCCAATGTTGCAAAGTGGAGGAGGGTAGGAATTGCAGATCATTTATTAATGCTCTGCTCCATTGTGGTCTTAATCTCAAACAGATGGGCCAGGATGCTCTGGCTAAAATTCAGTGTGAACATGCTGACTTGCACAGAGCTTTCCATTTCAAGTATGGCAATGCAGAGACTGGACCAGGGCACTGTGTGTGATGGTCATCCAGAAATGTGATTCCAGAAATTTTAGAGGCTGAGAGTTAATCGCTTCAGCTTGGGAAAGAAAGGTGTAAGCATGTAGGTGTGTGTGCACCCATAGGCATGCATACATAAGGATGTGCTTTGGAGTGTAGTTTGGTATTGATTCTTTGATATGGTATTTACTGTGTGGCCATGCTTGCCAGGGAAACTCTGATAACTACTTGCTTTACCCTAACGGTGCTGTATGATTCCAGTTTCTGCATAATTTCTGACCCTTAACAGTATTTTTTTCCCTCTCATGATACCAGAGCAGAAATTATGATGGTTGAACCAAGAAGAACAATACTTCAGAAACTAACCTACTGCTATCAGTGTATTTTCATGCTCCTCGAGCCAAATGAAATAATGGTGTGAGCTGTCTGCACTGAGTTAAAATGCATTTCTGTGTGTAGAAACATCATTAAAGAGTGGCTTAAAGTACATAGCACTAAAGAAGAATTTAGGACAGAAAATAGAAGAAACTTCCCAGAGCGTGGCACTAGGCATCCTAGACTCTCCATGAGATTTAATGTCAGGGTGTGGAGAGCTTTCCTTAGGAGACTAGAGAGAGTAATTTGTTCAGTCTAGCAAAATGAAAGCTCCAAGGGAATGATTGCTTCCTATAAATATTTTCAAGGGGCAAAAGCCAATGCTGACAGAAGAACTAATGGATGTAGGCTGGTGATGAATAAATTTAGGGTGGAAATTTAGGAGACTCTTAAAACACCAGATCAGTCATGTTGTGGACCAGTTTTCTAATGGGTGTAAGGAGTCAAAAGTCAAATTGTTTTTTAAGACAGAGGTTGATGTCCTGAAAATGGGCCTGTGATATTGTTCACCATTGGGTAAGGGGATGGCTCTACTTAGTGGTCCAAACATTCCCCACTTACAGCTTTACATGTTGTTGAAAACTGGCTCTTTTTCCCATGAAGTGTCTTTAAAATGTGTTGGAAAGCAGCAGGCTGCTGTGTGACTGAGCAACTTGGCTCCAAAAGTCTGACTCCTTGGTTTAAAGGTGGTGTAGCTGGAGATAAATAGGATGGCCGTGTCTCGTTTGATGACCCCAAAAAGTCTAGTTGAGAAGCAAGGTCATGGAGATGCAAGTCACGCTGGGGCTGGAGAGGGCAGGAGCTTACAGTGTATCGCCTTGCACATCTGGGAGGCATTTACCCAACTTCCATTTTCCCCTTTGAACAGTCTCCCATTCCCTTCCAGCAGCACAGGTAACTGCACTCCTGCCAAGTGGTGATAGGAAATAGGTTTATTTTTGAGGGCTGAAGTGCTGGTGAGCAGAAGGGACTTCAGCTATCTCCAAGGCTGGCAGCGAGCCTCAGACCTGAGATATCCAGGCTCCTTCTTTAGCTGTGGTATCAAGGCAGACTGTGTTTGAAAGCCTGCAACAGAGACCTCTCTCACATCTCAAACCCATAAGGGTTTTGTTTCGGCGTTGCCCATGCTCTGCATGGATTTGCATGGGATGGATGACAGAGGAGTACCACAGGAGAGACTGATTCCCATCTGGGCACTTGCGTATTCTCCACTTTCTGCATCTGCATGATCCATTGAATTCACCAAGAACATGCTCCTCCAACTCTCAAGCAGCACTTCTGCACCTTCACAGCCTCTGCGGCTGAGCCACAGCCCTGCCTGGAGTTCAGCACTACTGCTGCATTTCCACCCAGCTTCACCCTCCTGACATCTCTGTGCATCTCTGGCACACTCCTCTGGCTACGGGACACCGCCCAACCCACTAACTTCATTAAAGCCATCTGTGCTGCAGTCAGGACCTCTGCAGCTCTGATCCTAGAGACTTTGGGAATGGACCAGAATTGGGGAACCTACCAGTTTTTAAGCAAGAATCTGTATCTTCTGAAAGAGCAGTGAAGGGATTTGGGAGCCTCACATCAATTTAATGAGTATAAACGGTGCAGGCACTCACAGTCTGATGCACATTACAGATACTTTTAGTGTCTGGACTCTCAGGAGCATGCATCTCTGTCATCCCAACTGCTATAAAAGGCAGTTGAGTAAAGTTGGATTGCAGATGGACGAAAGTCTTATTTTGTTTTTACCTCTCATGAAAGTGAAGCTTCCACTGCCATCTTATAAAATGTATCAATGTCCTATTTCATACATTTCCAGGTGAATATGGCTGCATAATTTAGGTAATTAGCAATATAGTAGCCAAAGGGAAGGAATGTGTGGGTAAATGGATAATTGAAAGATGCTTGCATGAGTACTGCCAAACCTTGTTTTAGTTCCTGTGTCTCAGCTCATGGCTGTCCCCAGCCACCTCCCAGGGAGGTGGATAGATGCTTTTCAGAGCAGGCTGAATGTACTGTATAGTATGGTCAAATTGCATGCGGCCTGGAGGGGGTGCTGAGGGAGGATAGAAATGGCTTTGGGCATCTCCGTGTGCTACTCCATGCAGAGCCACTCTCCCATTGTGGAGTTAGAGCAGCCTTGAGGCAGGGCTAAGTTATGCCAGGCTCAAGCAGCCCTAAAGGGAAGAAACTAGAGCTGATCTTTGGTCAGACTAAATCCCTGCCTTTCTTGTTGTCCTATCCAAGAAGGGATCAGTGGCTTATACAAACTTCTGGGTTCTTCCTCCTATAACTGGATAAATTGACCTCATCTGATGCTTATAGTGAGGTGCAGAGCAGCTGTAATGTGCAGGGAGCAGGACACAACTTATTTGGTGGATTCAAGCACAGAGATGACGCTGGGGAAGGGTTAACCTTAAATCAGCACATTTCTGCCTTAAGCTAATCCCCACCCTGCCCAGTGTTTCATGCTGCAGCCATGTTAGCCAGCAATATCCCAGGCCTGCTGATAAGGATGGCAGCACAACAGCACAGAACAAAGCCTCCTGCCTCCCTGCTCCCTCCAGTAGCAGGTCTGCTCCACCCAAGGTCCTCACACCTGATGTGGAACAAAAATAGGATCAGACTGGTGCTGCTGAACCTGTCACAGGCTATCAACCAGCAGACTGGTGCAGAGGGCGTGGGATGGCCATGGTGCAAGAAGGAGCTGCCTTGGTCCAGGCAACAGGACCTGTACAACAGCTCACGTCGGCCACGTTCTTCTGCCTTTGTGCACATGTTGCTCCTCATGCCCTTTGCTGCTCCAGGCTGGAAAAGCTCCTTCCCCACAGGAGTGCAGGTCAAATGCCCAAGCCACGCAGGGCTGGTGGCCACCACCTCCTTATTTGCTCCCAAGCATCCTCTCCTTCAGGGCTATGTGAACATCTGAGAATAGCTCCTTGCCACAGCCTCCTCCACAGGAGCAGAGTTATTTATTAATAGGCATTGGGTTTGCTCTGATAGTCTTTCTGAATTTATTCTAAAAAGAGATTCACCTTGTGCCTGGGAAGTGCCTGGCCCTTCCTCCAAAATGGAAGCAAGAAAAGCTCCTAGTGTGATTTTGTACATGGCTAAAAATAGTGTCCCAGAAATGTATGATGGATGAACATGAACGCGGGAAGTGTACATCAAATGTAGTAACTGTCAGACTGTACATACAGACAGGTATGTGTGTCCACCCTAGCAGTTCTAAAATTTCTTCTGTCTCTCCTCACCCATTTCATACTTCACCCTCTGCCTTCTACCTCTCTTGTCCTTTGTTCCCATGACTTTGTTTTGATTCTTCTGCATCACTCTTCTTTCATTTAATTCTCACTCTGTCTATTTCTCTCTCTCCACATCAGTGTCCTTTTCCCCCTGCTTTCCATGCCAGTCCCACACACCCCATCTTTCTCCTCTCTCCCAATACTTCTCCCTGTTCTTAGCACTGAGTTGTTCTCCCTGTTTTTCCTCTTGTCTCTGCATCCTTTTTGCTTCATTCCTCAGCTGTTTCCTTCTCATCATCACAACCAAAAATCTGTTGGGGATGCTCTGCCCAAATAGTCCCTGGGGCAAGCAGGTGCCAAAGATCTCTGGTGTAATTTAGCCACCTGGTACAGAGATGGCCAAAACCTATGTGTCAGCTTAAAAGCTGACTTGAGAGCTAGCTGAAAGATGCAGAGACTGGGTAAGCTGGGCTGGGGGATGAAGCATCTTGCATCAAGGTGACCACCTATAGTTAGGATGGAAAAGCCATTTCTGCCCTCCCCATCGAAGACCAATCTGACCTTGGTCTGCAGCTTACGTGAGAACCACCTGGAGATACCCTGAGACAGGTCAAGACAAGAGATGGGGGCTCTTGATACCCAAACGCGAGGGCCTGACCTGGGTTGCCAGCATAGCATTTGGCTTGGGAAGTGGGAGGGCTGCCCAGGGAGGTGTTTTGTTGCATCCTGGGTGTGCAGGCAGAAATATCTCACTGGGATGGCTGTTTACACTTGTCACCGTGGTCAAAAGCAGACATAAAATCCTTAAGCCTTTATCTGATGTATTTAAGTGGATGAAAATACTAAAAAGGAAGAGTCTGCCCATATGTTGTGAGTGCCTTACAGTGACAGACCTGAATGTTTATCCACATGAAGGCCCTTTCACACTGCGAAACAGTGTTAAATGGCTTCAGGGTAAATGGAAGTCGAGCCAGTAAGGGTATAAATAGCCTGTTGGAAATACTCTTCATACAGTCTCCCATCTCCAACTTCCCTTCTCTGTCCTGTTTCCAGTTTTTGAAGGAGGAGAACATTGGTTATTGTCTTTGGACTATTTCAGATCAGGCTGGGAGCTGTGTGGACCTCAGAAGCCCTTTTTGTCTTATAACCCCACAGCTGATGTGGACATCTGCTGGCCTTGCGGGCACTAAGAGATGCAGCACCTGAGCCATGTGGTATTTGCATAAGACAACATCAAATGCTATTTAGAACTTCGCCAAACTTCTAATTTATTGTGGAAAGCCATTGCCTGAATTAGTTATATTTAACTACTGAAACCCAGTTTTCCTCTTGGAAGAGGAGTTTAGTGGAAGAATGTAGTGACTTGTGTTTTAGAGCAAGGTGCAGCCTGATTCTTCCTCTGTCCAGTCATCTCTGTCCATCCTCAGCCCTGTACTGGCTTAATTTCCTGTTTCCTGAGGAATGTGCACTGTTCTAACATTTAACATCAGAAAAAAAAAAGTTGTGGTTCTTTTTCATAAATGGGAAATGTTCAGGAAGGTTTACTGCAAAATTTAATCTCTGCAGGGTCATATTCTAAATTCTTGTGAAAAATGGAGGGGAAAGGGGCTCAGATTTTCCTTGTTTGCTTGAGCTAACAAAAATACCCGTTGTCTGCATTTAAATTAGAGCATATTTTGTTAATTCACTTCTGGAAAATGTGTAAGCAAGTTGCTGTGAAGAAGCAGCTTTAAACAGCAGCTGCTTTGAAGAAGCTGGGTCAGTTGGAAGTGGGGTACACATTGCTTTTTGCACTCCACAGCTCAGTGCTGCAACCAATAGTGCCGGGGAAAGATAGGGCATGATTAATCCACTGCCTGGATCATCTGCTGTTGGGAGCTATGGGGAATGGAAAGCTGTGCAGGCAAAGATGGCTCTTACCCCTGCTGCACAACTCCTTCCAGTATATGGGATTTTGGGACAGCGATTTCTAATAATACTCAATAGGATGTTACTATAGCAACTATATGATGTGGTGAATAATTTCATGGGCTCAAATCCAAAACACTGGCAACTAAGATGGGTCTGAGCATGATTTAGGACTGCCTGTGAACTTTGGTCATATGGGTGCTATGCTGAAATGGTTGGACTTGGGAAGAAGTTAGGGAAGAAGGTAAAAGATGCTTCTCTGACTCTGAAGGGAGCTGCAGCCTGTTAGGTGCAGCTGGGGTGGGGTAGGGAAAATGAAGGTCCCCCTACATGCACCATGTTGCGCGTGCTGCCACGAGGGACCCTGATGCACAGCGCTTCCCTTTGATATTCAAAGTTTGCTGTAAACCAGATCTGACATTTAGCTTCAGGTCAAATTAAATTGATTTGACCTAGAATGATTTTTATTGGTTTGTTTTTGTGTTTCATTTAAAAAAAAAAAAAGGGAGGGGGGGGGAACCCATGGAAAAAAAATCTGTTCCAGCTCAGTTCCAAGCAGAATTATTTCCCTTTAATTTTCTGTTTTGCCAAACTTCATCTGAAGTGCTAATGTACAAGAGGCAAAATCGGGCTATTGACAGTGGTGCCAGAAAAAGACATCTGGAACCCCTTCCCAGGGGAAAGCTGGAGTTCATTCCCTGCTAAGGCCCATCCAGATGTGCTGTAATGCGGAGACGGTATATGGGCACACCTTGTGCTCCCTATTCCACTCCTCTGCCCTTTTCCATCAAGAAATACACCTTGACATGTAGCCTAATTTTATATCTTAACTTCAAGCCATTGCTCTTCTTCCTCTCATCCTCTTAAGACTGTGACTAATTCCCTCCCTTCACTTATACTGGTACCTTCAGAGTACTTATAGACTGTGATCCTGCCCTCCCCCTCCCTTCCCCTTTCCATACAATATAAATCTATCTCTGTTATTCCTTCCTCCAGACTGGTCCCAGGTATCCTGCCCTCCAGTACTTATGCCAACAGCAACTTCTGTAGCTTCTCTGCATCTTTCCATGCTTTTCCTAAATGAAGAAAACAAACTGCACAAATACCTGGCTCCTGGTTTATCTGTGCCAGAGGACAAGCTACAGATAAATAGTGGGAGTCTCTTCTCCCTGCCCTGCCCATCCCTGTACGGGACCTTCTTTGTTTTACATTGCAGGGTTAGTCCATGAGCTCTTACTTCTTTTGCTGTCTGTTCCTGGGCTGCCTCTTGCCTCCTTTCATGTCCTGCCTGGGTACTTGGTCATGCTCAGTCTGCAGCACTGCATACACCCTTGCACTCTGGCTTCTGCCCAAGGGAAATATGCTACATCCCTGCGCACAGTGTCATCTGCTGATGCATTTACACTACCCTGGCTGAGGTTTTTAATGCAATGAATGATTAGCCAATATCTGATATTGCATGTGAAGAACTCACTCCAGGATATCTTAGTGTCTTAATTCCCCTGTTAACACTTTGTCCGTTTGACTGATTTCCTTTACATATGTTGAGTTGATTACCAGAGAGGACTGAATGCCAAAAATACATGGGAAAGTTAAGTTTCCTACACTCGCTACTTTTCCTTGGCTTCCTAACACCAAGCTTATAGCCAAGAAGGCTATTAGATTTTTTTTATTATTTTATTTTATTTTTTATTTAAGCAAAACCTAATGCTTAATCTTAGGTAGTAGTCATGCTCTTCGAAATGCCCTCTGGCTCACTCGCTGTGGTAGACTCTCAAAATGGGCTTTTCCCCGAGGACATATTGCTTCGCTTGCCCTGAAGTTTTCTGGATGTTCCTTTCTATCTCTTTGAAGACACAGCAGAAAAACTGCTTGCCATATTTGCTTTTTCTCTTTAGACATGTTTATTGTTTTGGCACGAACCTGTAGGTGAATCACCAGTATCTGCAGAGATGTCCTGTCCAGAACTTGATCTAGAAGCTGCTTTCTTCTCAGATGAAACACTCTACCTGGTGTATCTTCTGGGATGGAAAGGTCCTTGTTCGTGATCATAGCTGCAAGTCTGGCTGTTGTGTAGCTGTCCTCCAAAAGTAGTTCATGCTAGAGCCTAAAGCAGGAGAGCTGCTGTGGATGTCATGTATTTATCCTGTCTCCCCAAGCAGGAGGACCTCTACTGAAACCATTTAAGAGTTACTTGTGTAACTACTCTTAAAAACCTTCAGTATGTAGGATCTGAAACCTCCCCGGAGGTTGAATAGGAAACTATTTCAGTGCTTTCTGCCCCTTCTAAGGTCAGGATGGCAGCAAAGTCAGAGATTTTCAGGTTTGGAGGCTTGGATGTTTCTCTGGGGAAGGGACATTCTTCAGAGGAAAACGTATGTCCCTGTGATTGAAAAGCTAAGATTTCATTGCAGCTTTTAATAGAAATCTTCCAGCAGGTGTGGGTGAGGCAGTGGTGTGCAATAACCGCTCCACAAGAACTGCTTCAGCAGCACCGTCGGCACACAGATGGGAGGTCAGGCAGAGGAGGAGAGCAAGGAGACAACTGTCTGCTCCTGCCTTTCACTGCAGCTTCCACAGTTACCTGGCAGCTGACCCTTCCCAGGCAGGCGGCAGAGACTCTAGGAAAGCTGCACGAAGCATCATGATCTGGGTAATTATCCTCAGCTTTTCACTTGTGAAGCCAAATGCCAGGCTGTGCCGCTGAATGCGGAGAGAAGCGCCTGTCAGAGAGGTTGGTCCTGGCACTGCTGTCAAGCTGCTGCCCCCCTCCTGCTTTAATAACAAACATTAATTCCAGCAAATGGTTGGTTTGAATCAAGGTTGCTCCACCACAACCTCAAAAGCTTTCTGCAGTGCAGCCTCCGCTGTCTTTAAATCTGCAGAAGACTGTGATTTAGCCACCAACTCTGTCTGCGGGGAGCCGGGTCCCCTTGCAAACAGCAGAGGCATGACTTTGCCTTGGCTTTCCTCCGCTCTTCCAGAAAAGTGGTGATCAGCAGCTGCCTGCCCTAGAGCAAAGCAATTGCCCCTACCCCTGTCCTGCTGGCTGCAGTGGGACAGAAGAGGGCCAGAGCCAAAGATACCCAAGTCCTAGGTTTCTTTATCCCAGGAAACTGGGTGAGTCTGCAGTGCTGCCCGTGGGGTTGCCTGCATGGTGTGCATGTATAGAGGGGAGAGGAGCTGCTCCTTTCCCCACAGCTTGGGGGTATCCAGGAGTGAGGAGCTTGTGGGTGACATCCAAGGTGTCTGTGAAAGGTCCCCAAAGACAAGCCAGCCTGTTGACCAGGCCCCAGCTCACCACAGAGGTCCCACGTCACCCTTGCAAGCCTTCAGGCTTTGCAAATGTAAAGAGATGGAGAGCTGCCGAGTAAGGAAGGAGCAGGAGCTTCTCCTGGGCTTTCAGGGAGAGGGACAGTCCAACTAACCTGTGTTCCTTGAAACCTTAATTATGCCTCTGCTCGAAGTACAGACTTCAGACTTGCTGGCTGGTCTCCTGGGTGGGCAAGTATTTTTGGTGTCGCGTATCCACGGTCAGGAAATGGAGTGGCTTGTAGTTGTATTGGTTCTTCGCTCCACTTGAGTGAAGGGTGGAATAAGTCTCTAAAAACGTCCTTCAGGGAAGTGAGATGTCTGGGGAGGATTTTTCCTGTCTCTGGAGTAAACTCATCTTTTGCAGGTGAAGATACATAGTGGCAGGTAAATAAAGGAGAGACCTTGAAGGAAAGGACATTTATAGCATTAGTTATAGCACATATGGCCCGATCCTCCTTAAGCAGAAGCTGGAGCCAGCAGGTTGATGCTGATTTATGACTGCAGTGGCTCTGCCCCACATTCTGCACTACTTTGAGAGGTTTAACTTTTAATACACTTTTGAGAACTTTTTGATTGACTTTCAGATGCACTCTTGGTGCCCCCACCTTCTAGAAACAGAGAGAAATCACTTAACATGCAAGGAAGCCGCATTAGCACTTGGATCAGAGCCTGCTGCCTCACCTGCCTCAGCAGAACCTCCCTGTTTCTCTTTTTAAATTTAAAAACAAAATCTTTTCTGATGTTGCTCATATTCCCTCACTCCTCCTTGATGTTATATATTCTGGATCCTATTTGATGCTATACAGGGTCTTTTCTCCTAATGTTTTTATTGCTGCCAATAAAGGTGGTCACCAGGAGCCAGCATACACTGGTCCTCTGGTCTTTCTGGCACAGGTCATGTTGCGATGGGAAAACCTTGGGTTAAAAGAGAGTTAGATGGTGATTTTTGAGCTCTGTCTCTTTGCCTGCGTCAGCCTCGCGCCACCGTGTCCTCTCTGACCTAGATTTCCCTGCTGTCCCTTGGGCATTAGATTTGATCCTGATTTGTGGCCAGCAATGCCTTGTCTTCAGACTCTATTTGTTGGCTCCCAGGGCCTCGTACTTCCTTCCCTGGTGACAGTTTTATGCAGGTGTAACTCTAGTGCCTTTGGTGGAGTCGCTCCTGATTTACCCCAGCGCTCAGTGCCTGACAGCTGGTTTTCTCCCTGAATTACCGTGCCTGACACATCGCTGTAGGTGTTATGCATCGTCACAAAATTAATTTTCCTCTCGAGAGCCCTCAGTGATTTCAGCTGAACTTCATTGCTATTGTCGCTCTGTCTCCCTGGAAGATTCATGCCACTGGGGTAGCTTCAATCTTAGGGGATGGGGAGCCAAGTGCAAAGCGACCCTTTCTTCCTTTTTTCTCATTTTTTAATAGCTGGATTTCCATGAGATGTTGCGGTCAGGTGGCGTAGAGAAAACTCAGCAGTCCCTTCCACATGTGCATCAAACTCTTGCTCAAAGACTTGTATTTCAGTAGAAGCCCTTCTCCAATACTGGCTTTTACCTCCCTGCTGCTGAGCCCTCGCTCCCAGGGCGTGGAAGAGCCTGAAGCTGTAGGGCAATGATTTCTGTCCCGGGTTTATCGCAGCATCAAGAGCAGCTGGCGTTGGCATTTTTCTCTTTTCCAGGCTAAGTTTGAATCTGCAGCTGAGCGGCTGTGGATTGCCTTACAGCAATCATGCGAAGCTCAATTTTTAAGTAACTGGGATGCAGCAAAGGTGGGGCTGGATGTGTGGGAGGTGCCTGTGGCAGAGCCCTGGGATGGAGGCTGGGCAGGGGAAGAAGGTGTTTCTGCAGGGGGTATTGAAAGACAACCTGGTCTGAGTTTGGAGAGTGACAGACTGCTTTGTAGCAGTTTGCGGGTAAAAACAGTGAATAGCTGAAGTTCCTAAATCATGTTTGAAATGGGATTTAGGTATTTTAGAACTTAAAGGTGGAAGACACTTAGCCAAACACATCCAGATTTTGTGAGACACTTTGGTGTCTAGTGCTCTAAAGGGAGTTAGGCCCCATTTCAAGTCATTGAAAAGAATGATTTAGGTGCTAATTCATTTAGTGCTTGGAGTGGGACTCAGTGGAGTTTGATCATTCTAGGGGAAATGTGACTGCAGTGAAATAAGAATGAATTATTCTCATAAGCGGGGTTTAGTTATCCTTAGCAAAGTGCATTTGATAGCATTTCAGGCAGTACCTTAGTGTCGCTGAACCCTACTGACCAGCCATGTTACTCATATCACAGGAGTGAAAACCTGCATTTTTCCTGAACCAGACTTTTGTTAAAACTTACTAAATGATATTTGTATCCTTTTCTGATAATTATGAAAATCTGCTGCAGCTGCATTTCTAGCAGGAGCATTTGCAACTTTATGCACATTTCAAACAGTTCTTGTGCTCCTCTCAGGGCTCGTTTTTCAGTGTTTCTGATTTTTTCATGCTGTCTAGAGTACTGGGGGGGCTGTCATGGACTTTAAACCAGGGTTTTAAGGCCAGGTCAAACTGAAGCTCTCTGAGACCATTTATTGAAGCAGAAAGCCTAGAGAGCATGTGGGGGTGGGAACTGCTGAATCATTTACTATGGGTTCACTTTGCACACTGGCTGGTTGGCTTTGGGGAACCTGCTGAACATCCCCTGTCAGATAACATGAGCTCTGTGGATGTCCGTGGGAGCTGAGGCTGTTCAGCATCACCAAACCGAGCTCCACTCCTCTGTTTGACTTGGCTTGGTCCGGGGTGCATCATGACACCCTCAGTGCCTACTGAGCAGCAGCAAAAAGATGGACCCTGGTATCTTTTCAGAGTGGTGCTGGCAGGGAGACAATAGCTCTTGTGGTGCAGAGTCCACAACAAAAAAAAAGATGCTGTTAACAGTCTGCCGGGATGATGGTGCTGGCAGCGCAGTGCGTCCTGCGTTCTCAAGAGTGGATCTGTCTTAATCTTATTAAAAGCTCATCAGTGTTTCTTACACATCCCTCCCGCAGACAGGGCTGTAGCACTCAGCAGCTGAGCCAGGACCTGATCTGTGCCCGTCCAGTTTTTGGAAGAAATCCAAAGTCAGCTGGGGCAACAGGAGAACCCCCCAGACAGGGTCTTGGGAAGCCACACGGAAGAACCACGCTTTGGCATAACATGACGGTGACCTGGCACCAGCTGCTGGGGGGAGTGTCTCAACCAGGCAGCCCCCAAACTGAAATTCCTAAAAGTGTTAGGGCGTCCAGGGTTTGAATCCTGAAAGATATTTGTCCCCTGCTCCAGCCTCCGTGCTTACCAGGAGGTGGTGAGTTGATAAAGGATGCTCATCCTCAGAAGCCAAGGTTTTTTGGGGGCTGGGATCCCAGCTGACCCCCACGCCCACATATATTTAGCACATGGAGGACTGAAATGGGGAAGCCCTGGAACTGGAAGCTGCAATACCTGCTTGTAATACACAGCTAAAGCTCTGGGGCTGGAGGCTGTAGTAACTCATATCCTCTGCATATTGATCTGCAGAAGGGGTTTTACATGCATCAAAGCATATCATTAACTTGTCTGAGTTTAGGGCTTGCTTTCCATCTCAGGTGGGATGAATCAGAAGTCACTCCAATGAAGTCAATGGAGTAACCGGAGTGTAAAGAGAATTTCCCCCCCCTGTCCTTTTGCCCTCCTACCTGTGCAGGAGACAGCACCAGCCTCTCTGCATGGCACCATTTCCTCTGGCTGCTGTGGGATCTCGAGGGGAAGGATGAATAACTTGCACAGCTGATGCACTGACTCATTCCTGTCCCCAGGAGCTAAGGTGCAGAGCTGTCAGCTGCTCTGAGACAGCGGGAAGCAGCCTTCTTGCTGCTCTGAGTTTCCCCAACACATTCAGGACCCATGCAGAGAGCCAGGGGGAAATAATAGAGTAGGAGCATGTATCCTTCTGATACATCCAATTTTCTTATAGCATCTATTGTGCAAATGAATCTCAAAATGACTTTCAGAGTATGGCCATATACTTCATATTTGCGAGTGGTGTGACTTGCAGAGTTATATCTTTCCTGCAGTCAGCAACGTGAGAGTTCTGGAGGAAAAGAAGTTGCTAACCTGTAAAGTGGGTTTGCAAATCCTGAGCTAAAACAAAGAGCACCATCTCCTGGCAGCTGGGAATAGCTGGCACTGCTACCAGGGATGCATGCCTAGTGCAGTTCTCTTGCAAGCAGCTTGCTGCTCTCTGCATCTAACCTATAGCATCTGGAGGTAGTATAGCTCAGGGCTGACAACTGGCTCTGGCTATTGAGAAAGGCTAATCCTGGGGAGACTGAGAGCTGATTTAGTGGTGTTATCCACAACATGGTGATGCCTGCACTTGGCATGAGAAGTCTCAGCTGTTTGGGTTTCAAACTCTACTTGAGCTGACACACAAGTGCTCAAGTACTTTTGAGGTTTGCATGGATATTGAAATGTCTTATGTTAGAAAATTCATGGAGAAGGGTCTTGCAAAATTGAGAGCACGGCTTCCAAGTGGTACCTTCAAATATCCCTGGGGGTAGCCAGCCTACTTCGAAGCATTGTGTGATTTGGCATGGGGCTCAGAGATGCCTCTGCCATTCGTGCAAGCTGCCCTTGCCGCTGCTGGGAGTGGTACTAGCAAAGGACGTTTGGAAATCTGCGGAGCTTTTCTGAGGTTTGAGTTGGACTTGAAATCAAGCAGAGAGGAAGAAACAGCTTGGTCTGGATCTAAGACAACTGGGTGTACTTTGAATTTGCAGATAGGCTTGGGACTGCTGTCCATCTGGGTACTGTAAAGAGATGTGGAAACGTGATAAAACACTGAACATCTGTATAAAGATGTATATGACTACAGATGAGATCATAGTAAGGCAATATAATGTGAGTTTTAAAAAGGAAGGTAACTGAGTTGGGAAACTAAAAAGAAACAGTGAGACATCATATATAAGGGTCAAAAGAACAGAAGTAAAAAGTCTTTCCCTTTTTTTCTCCTTTTTTTAAGGATAAGTTAGGAATAAGAAGCAGCCAAGGTCAAGCATAGGCTTTTTGCTAGTGGCTGATGACAAAATTGTAGATTTGGTACAGAAAAGGCAGGATGTTTAATAGCTACTTTTGTTGTGTATTTGGAAGCAAGCAGGAAGATGCATCTATCTGGTGGTCATGGATGAACAATAAAAATGAAGGAGAGGCTGGAATGTAAGCTGCTGATGTGGGGCTGGGAAACATGGTCTGTGCTGGTCATCAGAGAGGACCCCAAGCTGTGGTTTGATCTCCAGATACAGATGTTTAGGTGGTGGCAAGGTCTGGGAAATAGGACTCTCCTGCATCGCTGTCAGGTGCAATGGGATGCCATGATGGCTCCTTGGATTTAGACAGTCAGCCTTGCTATGAAATCAGCCTTTCTAGGCAAGAGGGTAATTATGAAATAAAAAGCTTGGCAAAGTGCTCAACCACCTCCTTGAGTCTTTAAGACAATATAGGATATCTTTTTAAGAACCAGGCTTTAGTCTGAGTGCTGAAAGAAAGTCACTGCATATCCCTGAGCTCTGTGGTGCCTTCAGGAGTCTTGGATCAGAGCAAAGTTGCTGTGTCGGAAAATGCTCATCGCTCAGTTTTGGCCTCTTTGTTACCTAAAGTCTCTGGATGACATCTAAAGGGCTGAGGTACTGGGAGCGCCATGTGGCCTGAGAGACCCTCTAGCATCATTTGGAGCCAGTCAAACAAGAGTACTCACCTCGTTTATGGGTCTTTGCTCATTATTATCTCTAGTCCATAAATTACCGCAAGTCAGGGACTGTCCAAACAGGACAAGGTGGATCTTGTCGCCAGGAAGTTGTGATCTGCGTGGACACGGGAGAGAGCTGGGGAGACCCTGCTCCTGGGAGCTACCAGCCCTGCAGAACTGGGGTAGCCAGTAACGGCTCCTAAGGCTTAGTATCCAAAGCAAAAGTCAGAGCCAACTATTTAAAAGACTTACAGGAATTTGCTGGAAGTGGTTTGCTCACACTATTCTGCTTTTGTCTGAAAAGGTCACTGAAACCTTGATTCCTCCAGTTGCAACCAAAGATCCTTCCTCTTCTCAGTGCAGCTCCAGGCTGTAAAAATAGCATCATCTAATTAAAGATTAGTTCTCCCCCTCCTCTTCTGAAAAATTAATAATTCTGACCGAATCACTGACATAAAATAAATACTGAACCTCACATTGCGGGGTTGCCAGCTGTTCTGCAGAACTGAAATTTCATGTCCTTCTGTGTCAGTCTGTCTGTGCCATTGAAGGTCACCAGAATTGCATGTGAAGATTAAGAAAGGCACGTTAACGTGGAAACTGGTTATTTTATTGAAAATTGAACACAATATTCTGAAGTGATCAATTTTAAGAACACTGAGCATACTCTAGTTGGGGAAAAAAAAAAGGCAGTTTTATTTAAATTAGCTCTTTTTCTTGTCTATCATCCTCAGCTTTTGATTTCCTCTTCCAGTGTACTGCAGCAGTTCAGCTTGCATTGATACAAATTGGGCTTCAGCTGCCTTTCTTAAATTAAGAGTTACTCTGCATGGAACCAATGATTTCTAAATTATTTCCTGTGTCAATTGCTAAATAGCTCTAAATCCAGTGCTGTAGGAGAGGATTTCTGGAGCATTCACTTAGTTATTCTGAGGAAACAAAACAGTCATTTTCAATTTTTTTTTTTCCTTTACTGCTGATGAAAACACATGTAACTTGCTGCGCATCTCAGCTGTGCTTGAATGATTGAATCAGACCCATTACTTCTTAGCTGGTCACAGGAAGTGAAATTATTTCCCGAGGGCTCATATTACAAGAAAGCGTGACTGCTGCTCTCAAGTGCTGAATAGTTTTGCTTTACCTGAATTGGCAGGCAAGTTTTTGGGCACATTTGAGGGAAATACAGATTAAAAAAACCAAGCCTTTGTAACAAGGGTAAATTCAGATCTGATACTGCCATCAGTTGCCAGTGCTATTCAAGGCTTCTCCTTCCCACGGATATTGAACTAAATAAACTTAAAGTCAGAGAGGGCATTGCTTAATCACCAGGCTCTGAATACACTATTCTTCAGCAAAAATCTGCTCAGCTATTATAGGTTTCCATGTCTTTAATAGCCAGCCTAATAGCTGATAGATTCACACTTCCCAAATAAGAGGCAGTTTTACCAATGGCTTTAAATCATTCCCTGTGGAAATAGAGTTGCATTAAATCCTAGTAATTAGGCAATTTCAGCTGTCTTCAGTGCTTTTGACTCTGCAGTTGCCTTGAGATTTGGGATACCTCTATGTCCTGCTAATGTGAACCTTCTCTCTACTCACACATGCACATGGACATGCTCACACACCCTTTAACTCTTTATCTTCCTCCTGAACCCCAGTAAGAAATGCATTTTCTGGTTTCATTGTTATTTGCAAAACCACTGCAGAAAGAAAAAAAAAAAAGGTTTATGATCGACAGTGAGTCCATTTTAAATCAGCTCGTGTGTTAACATCTGCTACAGCATTGGTTTTGTACTATTTGAGAATGTGAAGTGATGTTTCTGTCGGTGACTATTTCAGGGTTATTTTTTCTTTCTGTTGATGAATAACATAAAGAATAGGATGATATTTTCCCAGGCTCTCTTTACCACAGTGGTTCTCCTGCGAGCTCTCCTGGGTTGCTATAACTCCTGCTATGAAGCACCTGACACAAATGCATTAGAAACCCTTTCACTGCTCTATTGATCAGCATTACTAAGTGCTGCAAATTCATGTGCATCTGGCTCGCATATACTGTGGACAAAGCAGAAATGAATGCTGCAAACAGCATCCATGAATATTGGTTTGATGGTGACTTCTATTTCCTTTGACTATGTTTGTGCTCTCTCTTTACTAGCAATAGTGGGATGTTTGTAGAAACAGATTTTTTGCTCACTGATGGTGTTGTGACGGTGTATTTTTCATGAGCACCCAGAGCAGAAAGTACTGCTCAGCCATCTTGAGCTCGTTCAAAGCCACTCAGAATCAATGAGACTTTTCTAGTGAATTCGGTGGGCTTTGGATCAGGCCCAGTAGGCACCGAGGAATCATCTAATGAAAGAGCAGCCCTGAAACCCCGTGATTTAGACAGCCACTCACCCAGCACAAATAGTAAATTACAAACAGCAGATACTGGCAGCAACAGGCATGAATAGTCTGTAGTCAGCAATTCACAGCCCGAAATATGTTGGCATAAACAATGCATCAGATAATTCCAGCTAACCAACACATTTGTGAAAATCCAAGCCTGTTTATTGATAATTTTCAAAAAGGCAAGTTCAGCAAGAAAAACATTTGCAACAAAAAGAACCTATCCGTTTTTGCTTACTGATCATTTAGAAATTTTTTTTGGGTATGAGCTGTCTTTGTGAGGTACTGGATGATGTCAGGTAGGACCAGATGTGGCTGCTGGGCAGCCCAGCTTAGCCCTCTTTCTGCTTCAGTTTCACTGCGGTTTTCTGCTTAGGCTCTGTTCTCATGTACCTTTAGCTGATGAGACTGAGTCATTTGGAGCAGTGAGGATGAGAGCTGCCTGCAGCGAAGTACAAAAGGATCTTGTGGCCCTGAGTGAGCTGGAAGGAAAGCAGAAGGTGAAATTTAAAGTAGATAAATGTAAAGTTACACAGATAGAGAGGAAAAAAAAGTCCCAAACTCACATGCATAGGAAAAATCTCTGCAGCGACCCTGACCACTCTGAAACAAGATCTTGGCTTGATCATAAGTATTTCTATGAAAAGTTCTATGCAGTGCTCCATAGTGGTGAGAAGAGCAAACTAAAAGCCAGGAATAACTGGGAGCGGTGATGATAATTTTTCCCCTGCTACCTACAGCACTCCTTGCTCTGTGCTCTTGTATGGCAAAGGCAGCTGCCGCGAATCCCTGGCCACGGGCTCTCAGGGTGTGGGGATGGAGCTGCTGTCAGCATCGTATGCGCAGTGGCAGATTAGCGGTGAGGGCTGGTGGGCAGCACCCGCAGTCAGTGAGGATGGACACACAGGAGCAGATAGCATAGGTAGGCTGAAAAGCAAAGTGTGGCACTTTGGGGTTGCTTTTTCCCTATGCTGCCAAGTTTCCCTTGTAAAAGGAGGAGCATACTGTTCCCACCCTAAAGGTGGCCCAGGGAAGAGAATTTGCTTGCAAGTCATCATAGTACCAAGTGATGCAAAAGTATCGTGAGGGAAATGGTCATTCTGCCTTTGTGCAGGGCTTGGGTTGTGCATGTAAAATCCGGCAAGGTTTTGCAGTAAAACAAAGCCTGCATCTACACACTGAACGGTGTTAAGGGGAAAAGGAATTGCTTCAGGACTCACTAAATGAGCTGCACATGCCTAATGTGTGGAGGGCTGTGGGAAAAAATAGTGTGATGGTATCATTACGTGTGTGCAAGGAGAAAGAAAATAACCAAATGCAAGTAGCTCAGGAGCTTTCACGCTGACATTTCCCAGCTTCTGGCTTTGCAGCTGCAGCAATGTCCCTTTAATATTACTGTTAAGTTTGCATTGTGCATGGTAACCCAGGACTGGGCACACGTGGAGCGGGTCAGGAGCCCCACATCCCTTGCAGGGTGATGAGCAGAGGTCGGAGAAAGGCGGCCAGCCTCTGCGATGCAGCGTGCATCAGTGCACAAGCAGTTAAGAGGCTACTGCCTTCCTATAGGCACCAGCTCCTGCAGACATTAGCTTTGTTCCTCTACATACCCGTTCCCTCAGCCCCTATAAAAATTTGTCTCGCCACATCCCGCCTCCCTCATGGGGGATCTTGCTGTTCTCATCATCGAGCTGTGCTTTATATTAATGCTGCAAATAGAGAGTGGCCATTGTTTGTAATTTAATTAGCGTCATCCACAGGCACTTAAAGCTTGACAGAGGGAATTAGAAGTACTGTATGAAAATGATGCATGGGCGTGGGTAGAGGTTTAACTGCTTTCATGCCAGCATGCTTTGTAGATGATGCGCACAGGATACAGCTTTCTGGGGACATGGAAATCACTAAATGAGGATGTTTAGTCTCTGCCCTGGTGTTTCACAAATTTAGGGTGGCTACTTTTAAAAGAGCAAATGAAACCTAAAACTGCCTACCAACTTTCTATCTCAATTTCTATCCAGCAGATTTTTTTTCTTAATGAAAAGTTTGCTTAGGGTGAAACTCTTCCATTTCTCTGTATTTAAAAAAAAAAAAAAAATTTTTTTTTGCTCAGGATTGTTTTTGTTTTGGACATTGGATTTTTTTTTTTATGATTATTGGATGGTGAGCCCCTGAGTCAGATTGTGAGGGAGGTTGTGGGATTGCCATCACTGGAGATTTTTATGCACAGGCTGGGTAAACATTGGCGGGGGACTCTTAGCAGCTATCAGGATCATTATAGCTATTTTAAGATACAACAGCAGCTGGAAGCCTCGTCTGACAGATGTGCCACTATGTCGCCCAAAGGTATAGTAAGAGACAGTCCCAAAGAGCTTCCAAGCAAAGCCAAGCCTGGTGCACAAACTGAATCTAAAACCAGCAGGGAACGAGTGCGGCTTTGCAGAAAGATTGATGCATGCAGGCATTTGTCTCTTCATTGCGCACCATTTTTGTGTCTTTGCTTTAGGTGTCACAGCCTCATCGCACCTCTTTGACTATGGCTCCACTGCCAATGGAGGTGACAGCTCCTTCTACACCTCTCTGATCTCGGACGTCCACTACACCACCCCACGGGACTCCACCTATTTCACGGGCATTTATCAGCAGGAAAACAGCCCCATTCCCTGCTCCGGCAGCACAGAGGGGTTTAACACGCTGGGGCATCCTGTTCAAGATGTGACTGGGTTTGAGTCCCGTGGCTTGTTTAGCTCAGATTCGGGAATAGAAATGACTCCTGCAGAGTCTACTGAAGTTGATAAAACCTTAGCAGATCCCATGAAAGTAGAAGCTTATAAATACATGGACATAAGTAGATCAGAAGAAATAAAATACCAAGAAAAACATGACCCTGACTCAGAAGATGAGAGCCCAGGCCTTATCGATAAGTACCAGGGAATACCCACTAGGTCCAGCCACACTGCTGAACCACAGCGGACGGCTTCGGAGAACACGAAGGCAGCCAAAGAGCAAGACCTGCTTGAAGACACAAGGTCTGGAGATCAGCACAGTGCCTCCGTGGTTACAGCCCCTGTCAAGATCACGCTCACCGAGACAGAAAGCGGCGGGGAAGCTGCCAGCAAAGAGTCGAGCCCGACTCAGCCGGAGACCGGCCTGAAGCCGAGCCATGAGGTGGTACCAACGGTGACGGTGTCAGAGCCAGAAGATGACAGCCCGGGGTCCGTCACGCCACCGTCGTCTGGCACAGGTAATGCTTGTGCATGGCACCATTTTTTTTGGTATTCAGAGAGTGGTTGCAATTGTAGCCCTACATGTTGGAGAATTACTATGGGTTTGTGGGGTGGGTCTAAGGGGGTGCGAGCAGACATTAATGGGTCTCCATGGCTGGAGGTGTTTCTACTCTGTTCAGGCACCATGCTTTGCCAACCGAAGGAGGATACGAACCGTGCTGCCCATCACTAACACGCTGCTCAGGATGGGCTGCCCTTTCTGTGTGAAAAGAGGGGAAGACGGGGCTGGGGATCCACAGAAATAAGTTGCCAAGAGCCACTCACTAGCGTGGCTGGGGTCAGATCCAGGCTTGCTGAGCCTGGTCCCCATGGGGATCTTTAGTTGTGAGTTGGCGGGTGTCATTGGGGGTATTGTCAGCCAGCCGACAGTTTGGGCTGGATCCCAGTGATTTTGGGGTCTCTTTGTCACCCTGGCTGGCCACGCTCCAAGAGGAAATGAGGTGTGTGGGACCAGGGTGCTGCAAGTGTCTGGGTTCCTTTTTTTTTAATTTTAATGGCTGTTTTAACACCTCTTT
Organism: Aquila chrysaetos chrysaetos; assembly: GCF_900496995.4. Classification (NCBI taxonomy): domain Eukaryota; kingdom Metazoa; phylum Chordata; class Aves; order Accipitriformes; family Accipitridae; genus Aquila; species Aquila chrysaetos. The sequence continues at coordinate 7,025,417 of NC_044005.1, read as the reverse complement.
GCTCTTGGAGAGAATAAGGTGAAGTGCTGTTTTCATGTGAAAGTGCTGCTTTTAGAAAGTGCTGAGGAGAGAAATGCTGTCACCTCATTTACAAAGGGGACTGCAGGGACAAAGGGCCAGTATCTTTTAAAGGCTCCTGATTTCTATTGGGGAAGCACCAAAATCCCATGTTTATACATTTTTTATTGTCTGATTACTGCAGTAGGACATAATATCTATTCCTCATTTTCCATATTATACACTGCTAAAATATGAAAGTAGTATAGTGTTTTTAAAAGGAATAAAGTTCTGTGACAGGAAACAATTTTCAGACTTGAAATTAAATTTCAACGTCCTGGATCAAAACCCTTTGACAATGAACATTTGACATTTGACAATGAACATCCCCAAGCTGAAATTTCCATTGCTTTGGCTTTGATGGCATCTAGAAGCACTTAAAAATCAGCTGGAATTTCCTTAAAATGGCAGTCTGGGATTTCCACTCACACTAGTATCTACCCTTAGAGAAATACCTAGTTCCTATCCAAAACTGAGTGTGCATTTGTACACTTTCACACACAAAAAAAGAGATAGAGTCCACCGCAGCTACGATTTTATCCTGCCTGCATCAGCCAGAAACTTTAGATAATAAATATACATTAAACTCCCATTTTTCTTCTTTTATTTAACTGCGTGACATCACACGCTACTTCTGAGGCATGCCGGTCTTTATTGATTAACACTTTTTGCACTACAAGGTAATTAAGAACTTCAGGCACTAACTGTTATTTATTCAGTCCTTGCTGACTGTTCAAAGCTGGCTCCATGACACTTGTTAACTGTATCCCATCATAACAGCTGAATAGTCTGTAGCTGAGCCTCAGGGCTGCTGCCTTACTGGGAGGCACTGGTGTGGCCAGCATGATTGCTGGCATGGAAATGTTCCTCTCCATGGGTTAAGCTGATTGCCACCACTGCCCAAACAGCCCTGGGAGGTCCCACTGCCTTGCATCGGGGTGCTGGAAAGCCAGAAAGACTGCTTATCTATCGCGTTAAGGAAAGAAGCAGGCATCTTCTTTTAGGGGCTGGCTCCCACAGGGTGTTTTCTCTGGATTTCCCCCCTTTCCCGCAGCTGGGGACACACTGCACTCAGACTCCACGTTCATATGCGAGGAAGAAATGTAAAACCTGCCCTCGCTATTTCTACTCAGTGACCCAGCAAAGTCGTTGCTCCTAGATACCCCTCAAGCATTCTGGCGAAGCCCCCAGTTCCCCCCCGCTTGGATCAGGACTTTTGAAAACAGTTTGCTTTTAATTACTGGCCATCATCTTTCTGTGGAAGGAAGACATGGTCTGTTCATACACTGCGCTGGCACTGAAAGGCAGTGGGTATTTATACGCTTCCCCATGCCAGCGGTAAATGTGACACCCTGCTGCTGGCCACAAAGGACTTTTTTGTTCGCAAGGTAAATGCTGTGGCTGAGAGTTACAAACTGCCAGCGCAGGCAGGAGCAGGATGAAACCAAGGGACGGCGCGTTGCTGCGCTACAAGGGCTGGCAATCACATGCCTGGTTGGACGCGTGCCGGATTAAGTCATCGCTCAGTGAGAAAATGCTCACATGCGGTAATGCAGGAGAGTGGTGCAGCTCACATGGGTTTCCTGCAGCCAGAGGAAAAGGATGCACAGGGTCCTGCTCAGCGCAGCTGATGCAACAGAAACTTCCCAGCATCCAGACGGGAGTGTGTCATAACAGTCCCAAACACCTTAATCCTGTCTGTGGCCATACTCTGGGTTGCAGAAGGACTTTCTCATGCAAGAGGGATGTGTTACAAGAGAACTGTTTTGTCAGAGGAGCTGTAGACATGCCAACAATATATGCTCAAAACTGCTGATGACATGCATTTTCGCAGATACACAAACCAAAACTGCTTGGGGGGTTGTGGGCAGGTTCTTTTTCTTACCCATCTTCCAGTAGGACGTCATGGCTCGAGTGCTATCAATAAAACCTCCCCATTTACATGATTCATCTTGGGGAAGGCGTATGATCAGGAAGAAATCAGCTACGCTATTGCCATGAGAAGTTAAGTCTGGAAATAGCCAGAAATAGTGGGTTTGTCCCAGGTCACATCGGGTACAATCTCTTTCCCACCCTCTGTTGTAGAGGAGCTTCCAGAGGTGGCCAGTGCAGCTGAGTAGGCTCAGGGGGCCGATGCCAGTGGCTGCACCCAAAGCAGGGCTAGACTAAAGGCAAATACCCACTGGGAGCAGGCACAGGTCAGCTCAGGGCTCCCCACACCTGCAACCAAAGGGCTGGAAACCTCCCTACACTCCGCTGTGGTCCCCAGATGCGCAGACACCGGTGGTGTTCTGCCATGGGCCTCTTTACCAGCATCAGCAGGAGAAAACTTGGGGGTCTCTTTTCCTGATGGCTTTCTTGAACCCTCAATGCCTGCAATGCCACTTAGTGATCCCTGTCATGTTAATAATGGTATAAAATCAGTGAATGAGCACTCAAGAGTCCAGAGGACAAACTTCCATGTGTGCTCGATGGCTGTTTCAACGCGACTGGGGAATTCAGTCATTTTTTCCCCCAAAAGGGAGGGTCTTGGGTGTGGATGGCAGCAGTCTCTGGGTCAGTGAAGTGCAAAGTGGAAACCGGTGATCAGGAGGCGGTGGTGGCCAGGTGCCGGCAGGGGATCGGATGCAAACTGCCATCGTGGTCCCCCCTGGCAGAGACAGGCTCAGGTGGCCTGGCTGGCCTTGCTGCTGATGCACCAGGTGCAGTCTGGGTTTGAGGCTGGCTGATGTTCTGTGAATGATCAAGTGAAGCCTGTTCCCCACGCAGTAACTCAAGACAGCTGCTGATGCACCTCATGCTGCCTCCGTCACCTCTTATTGTGAACACTCTACATGCAATTTTACTTTCTTTGTTATTTCATTACAAAATCCCGTGTGGTAGGGTGATATACAGGGAGGCAGAACAGGTGGGAAGTCTGGTGCTAGGTTCCTTTCTAGTACAGGATGTGGGCTCCTTGCTAATCCTGGATGACCAACCAGCCTTTTCGACTGCTCATTTTCACTCTCTGAGTCTATCTTCTTCCAGTGTGAGCCAGAAAATGCAGAGAAATTTTTTGTTTCAGATTTTGGGTGACAAGTTGGTCCGTCATTATTTGGTTAATGTAGTTCTTAATGATATTAAGAATTACAGTAAAAAAATGAGTTTCATTCTTGGACCCAGCTGAGATAAAAGCAAACAGAGAATTCCTCTCCCCCCCCCCCCCCCCCAAAAAAAAAAAGTCTGAGAAAAGTTTCTGCCCTGGAACTTTCCACACCTGAAAGTTAAAGTTTGACAAAACTACTAGTAACTACAGATGGGTTGTTATGATCAGCGGTGTCAGGAACCCACCAGCTCTGTGTGCGTTTGTCCCCAGAACAAACCTGTATCTGTCCGTGACAGTCAGATGCTGTCATGTGTGGCCTGAGCCCACATTCCTCATGACTGGTGATTTTCCTGGTGAAAACCATATTGCTAAGCCACTGGCCAAGCACTGACCAGCATTGCCTTGTGCCTCAGCTTTTTCTTCAGTAAATGATGCTAATGATACTTCTTTTATAATGAGTATGTGCATGGGAAACACTCTGTAAAGACAAGCTGTTATTAGTGTTAGTTATCCCAGACGGGGAGACATTCTGTCTATGTTACCAGCCCTGCTAGAGGGATTCGTGCTGGCCTGAAATCTACTGTGTTTGTTGTGTAAGCAGCCAGAAAATCTCTTTCTTAACAATTTTTTTTTTCCCCCCTTTCTTTCCGGGTGGCAGAACCATCCGGCTCAGAGTCGCAGGGCAAAGGCAGCCTGTCGGAGGATGAACTCATCAGTGCCATCAAGGAAGCAAAAAGCTTTTCCTTTGAGACCCCGGAGGTACAGCAGTCACCAGCCCTTTCCACGGAGAAGAGAGACCAGAGGGTCAAACCTGGGCGCCCTGCCGTCTCCTCACCCCTGGATAACGAAGCCAGCAGCGCTGAGTCAGGAGACTCAGAGATCGAGCTGGTCTCGGAGGACCCACTGGCTGCTGAGGAGGTGCTGCACTCCAACTACATGACCTTCAGCCACATTGGAGGGCCCCCTCCATCACCTGCTTCCCCCTCCATCCAGTACAGCATCCTGCGGGAGGAGCGGGAGGCCGAGCTTGACAGCGAGCTCATCATCGAGTCCTGTGATGCCTCATCGGCCTCCGAAGAGAGCCCAAAGAGGGAGCAGGACTCCCCTCTGATGAAGCCCATGGTCATGGACATTATCAAGGAAGAGAACAGCTCGCGCACTGACGCCTCAGACTACGAAGCAAGTAAAACGACAGAGAGCAGGATGAACAGGGAAAACCTGGCAGAGTCTGCATCCTACCTGAAATGCTCCTTTGTTGCACCAAAAGTAGGTGCTGAGCCCCCAACCTCTGCCGTCAGCACCGATGAGCTGAAGGAAAGAATAATCCTGAAGAAACCCATTGAAGAAACTGTTGTTAACCAAAGTAAAGTGTCTTCCAAGGACTCTGGCAAAAGAAGTCCCTTGGCTTCACCCCTACTACCGTTTTTAAATAAGCAGAAAGGTAAATGCAGATGTTTATGTTGTTTTTTGCCGTGCTGCTGAGAAGGGGGAGGAGGGAGAAGTGCCTGTTCCTTGCAGGGGAGATGTTAGTAGTGCCGAGCCGGGGGAGCTGCTGGCACGCGATAGCCTCAACTCGAAGCTGGGCATGCCTGTGACAATGCACACATTATCTCTGACCTTCCCATCCTCTTCTTTTTCTCCTTTTCCTTTCCCTTAGGAAAAAAAATTAAAAATACCAGCTACAATAATTTTTAGGCTTAAGCATATAGATACCGGTTCAAGCAGGAACCCCAGTAACATAAGACTGATTTGTACATCAGGCATCTGGAGGACAAAGAGCAACTAATGATCATTTTTCCTTTGAAATACTACCTGCCTTGCCCCAGGGAAGGGGTGTAATCAGGGAGGTGGTCCTGACCCTCCCAAAAATGTAAGGATAATGTTTTTGAGTATACAATTAGGAAAAAAGAAAGATTTGGAGGAGGAGAGGGGTTGGGTTTGGTGCGTCTGCGTGTTTCTGAAGGTAGTGCAGTTTAAACCAATCTCTCTCATGGTGACTGACACCCTCCATCCTGAATAATGAGGGCTTTGTGTATGTTTCCAGGATAGTGCAGGGAGATGGGTGGCTTAGGGGTGCTCATCCCAGCTCTGTGTGCGTTGGGGCATCCTGTGTGCCCCTCTGAAAGCCCCTTCCCTAATCCAGCTCTGGGAGGGGGAAGGGCATGACACTTCCCTGGCGCTCAGGTGAGCTCAGGGGCACTTGTCTGCTAGGATCCCTTCAAAGCCAGTGTAGAGCCAGCCAGGTCCTGGCTTGTGCCAGGCACTGAGGTCTGACTGGACCCACCAAACCTTTAGAGCCACCACCAGCTTTTGGTCTGAGCTAAACCCTGAGGACCAAAGGGTAGCACACGGTCATGGCACACTGACACTGCCAGGCATCCCTGCAGCCTGTAACTGGCTTCGTTCACAAGGCGCACAAGAGAAAAAGGCATTTTATTCTTTGCAAGATGCCAGCTCTAAATAGCCAGGACTTTTGTGTGCCTCTGGCTTTGTAGGCTGGCGTGGACGGGAGGGACACTGGGGCTGCCCCAAGCCTGCACTGCTCCCCTTCTGTCGTCTCCCCCGACTGGGCTGGGGGGCAGCGGCTGTCCACGGCTCTTCTGTCGGATGTTGTTTTGCAATTCAGAGAGCTACTGCTTCCTTGCAAGCAGCTGGTAGAGATGGAGGGGGGGTGAAACCCACCCCTGCTGCTTAGAGAGCATCTTCTTTGTCCATCCGCGTTTGTGCAGACGTTTGACCACATGATGGTCTGGAGATGTGGCAGACACGTTTAAGTGGCACGCTTTTACAACTGATTTATCTAGCACTGCGAACCCAAGCCTGCAAGTCTAGTAAGGGAACAGCCCGAACTTGCACGATGTGCTGAGGACTGCAAGATCTGCAGTGCAATAAAATATGTTAATACCGATATTCTTAGCGGTAATGAACTAATGACATCAATAGGCTGAATAAGAAACATATGATTATAGCTTGTAAGTATGTTTTCCTGCCAGATTCTCAGAGCTTGCAACGTCACACTGTGCATCTCTTAGCTCCCTCACGAGTAGGATGAGCTCCAACCATTTCTTTCCCACTTCCCAAATTCCCATTTTGTAGGACTGGCCCAGGCCCTGCCCAAACCCTAGAAGCTGTAGGGCTGATTGAATTTACGTTACACACGCTTCTTGCAGTCTCTAGCATTGGGTCTCTGCAACCAACCACATATTGTGTTCTGTGTGTTTTTCTGGGCAGATGACTAACAGTTTGATCTTGGATTTGGGGAAAGTAGTTGGGGAATATCACATGGGCAGCTAGTTGCCTGTCCCTCAATTTTGAGACTTCAGGCCCTATTACAATATTCAGTCCCCCTTGATCATATTCAGATTTTTTTGGCCTAACTATTGTGTCTCATTTAATTTCTGTCGTTGCCTAAACTGATGCTAACAAAGGCTTGTTCTCATGTGGTGGTCAGAGAAAATCCCTGTGTGCATGAGCAGACTTTCTCCCTGCGTTGTAGTGTGTCTGTATTTTCCTATCTGTATTCCCTGTAGGACAGTAGTGGCAGGAACTTGTCCTCCAGGACAGACACAAGACAGCTAATTACTATTTGGTGGTGCGTAGAGGACTATTTCAGTATGTGCTTTGCTTCATTGAGACACTCCAGTGCCTAAGGCAAGGAAAATAAAAACATAAAGCCTCTCAAGAAGATTATTCCTAAAACTTGTGTAACTTTTTAAAGCTGATTTCAAGGTATGGAGAGAGGGACTCAAGATAAGAAAATATGGATGATAGTGGGGTCCAGTTTACACTACCTTCCAGTCACAGGTACTTGCTGCATAGGTCACTTGTGTCTGGACACTAGTTAAATTTTTATGTTGAAGGTAGAGTATGGGGTCTCCTGACCTGGGAAAGGACAGCTTGTTCCCCACTCGGAAAATTCACGTGAAACCCTTCAGCGGTTTTCCGGTTATCAGAGGTGAACTGGGTGGTGTGTTAACTGGCTTGGTGGAACCAGAGCATCCCCCATGGGTCCTCTCAGGCTCCATCAGCCTGCAGCCGCATCGGCTGGCAGGGAAATGGTGTGGCAGAGCACATCCAAGGGGACGGGGATTGCCTTCATAGCATCAACTTGGAAGTCCTGGCAGAGCTTTACATTATGGCATCATATATGTGACATACGCCAACTCAGATGCACCTGGCAGGCATTTGACATGGGCCACACTCAGCCAAAGTGGTGAAAATAGAGGGAGATGTGGCAGTGCCGCACAACGGAGGTGCAGCAGAACGATGTCACCCAAAGCAGGAACAGTGTCATCATTCATTTAGAGAATTATCTTAATTGTAGTTATCTGTCATTAAGAGAATACTAACAAGATGTGACTATGCATTTGTTAAAAGAGAGAAAACAGAAAAACGTTCATTGTTTCCCGTTACCTCCTTGTTACACGTCACCTCAGAAGTGTTACGCTACCACCGCACATCCTTATTAAGACAGAATGGTTTTAGTGATGTTCAGAGTCCGGGTGGGCACTGATTCCCCTATGGCCATGGCAAGTCCCACCTGAGGGACTCACCCACTCAGGTCAGTGCTAGCCCAGCGTGTCTGGAGATTCATAGGAAACTGATGGATCAAATGAAGCTTTGACACACGTGGCTGTGTTTTTGACACCCAGCTGTAGATCTTTCTGTGGCCCTTGGCCAGCTCGTAGCCAGGTATATGTAGTTTAAAAATAGTCAGCCATCAGTTTCACCTGTAGGTGTTAACTATTTCACAGCGTGATACTGTAATTCCACCAAGGAGTTTTTTACTCATATCCATGGCATTAAATATACTTTGCATGGCTCATCAGAAGAGTTTGCCCTGGGCTGGCAAGACAAAAATTGATTTTGAGTGCACGCTCCAGGAAATACATGGAGAAGCTGTGCAAAGTGAAAGCCCAGCATCCAACCTGACCCCAGGAGCAGTCTTGCTGATTGTGTTGCTGCCAGACTGCGGCTTATTTCCTCAGAGACCTTTCTGATGTGTCTGCTAGGCATTTCCCTAAATAACAAGGTGGAGCACTTCAAGTGCATGTGTGGTTTGTGCAGCGATAACTCAACATCTCTGCTTAACGTCTGTTGCCATCCAGTGGCAGTAACAAAAATGGGCAGTGACTTCCTACCTCCATTTTACTGGAGCTGACTATCACGATTTTAAAGAGTGGAGCTATTCCCATGCTGTTAACCGCTAAGCAGCCTCGCTCGCTTTTCCGCACGGTCAGAAAGATTGCACTGCTTGCTGCAACACAGGCCTTGTTTTGGCCAGAATTGGGCAGTTACTATCTATGTTAGTGTTACCCACTCATTTGGCTCCTGCCGAGCAAAGAGGGGAAGGCAGAGCTGTAGCAAGACATTGGCTGTTTGGCTGTCGCTGCCCCTGCATCAGTCCTGGCATCTCGCCCTCAGAGGTGGACAGAGCCCTACAGCCCTTACACAACAGGGTTTAGAGCACATCTGGCTGTGGCTCTAAAGGAAAGGAAGTTGCCAGCTCAGTTTCTCCCCCCCCCCCCCCGCTTTTTTTTTAAATATTCAGCCACAGAGAAGGAAGAGCAGATGCATTTGTGTTTTCTATTAGCCAGAGCAAGGTATGCAGATTTTTAGGTTTGCTCTAAGAAAACCCTGTCTTGCAACAGATTTTCACAAACTTTGGAAAATAACACAACTGATCAGTGTGGCCTGCACAGCACTGTGCCATTGCATAGCCCAGGTGACATCCAGGCTGGGCTTGCACATGGCTTGGGCATGCAGGAAATTTCAGAAAAGACCTGCTATCCTGGAAACACGCATCTTTTGGCCTGGGGCAGTTTGCAAGAAGCCCAAAAAAGCCTGGACCAAGGCAGGCTGGGAAGGAGCATTTTGGCTGAGTCCTTTCCTGTCTTCTCTTGCCATGCCTGTTGGTAGCTGTCTGCCAGAGTGGCCTGGCTGACTGCATGCTGGAGTCCCACAGCCTGGGGATCTGGTCCTGGGCGGAGATTTCACTTATGCTGCGGTATCGTGTCTCTCTCCAGCCTCTCCTTCAATGACAATATTAGGAGGTTGCTTCTGCTTGATCCATTTAATGAAACGTGCAGCACCTTGTTACCTTGCATATCAGCTGTCTGAGCTCAGGTTAAAAAAAAAAAAAAAAAGATGTGGACATTAATAGTAATGTTTACTTTCATTTTCTTTTTATTTTATGGCAAAATTTAGCATAGGAAAAGGAAAACCTAGGCCTGGGGCTATGGGGTCGTGCTGTCACTCACGTGCTTGATGGCACAACTGGCAGGACCCAGGTTCCAAACAGGGTCCTGCTGGAAATGCAGTCAAATAAAGTTCATTATTTGAAATGCTTTATTCTGCAGCACAGTCCTATGCCACCCTGCTATGAGGCATCCTGTTTTTTATGCCTTATGAAAGGCTTTTGTAGCATTAATCTGGTTAGTCCCCTAGAAGAGCGTGTGCTTACCACACACCCTTCATGGCTGCTGTGGCTCTAAGTGCCCATGAGGACACCAAGGTTCATGGTCACCCATCTCTATGTGGTGGCTCAGTGTTTCTCAGGTAGTGGCACTAGCTGCAGTCAGGATCACTTCTTGTTTTGGGGTGACACTGGAAAATGCCCTGGGTTGAAGAACATTGCCCCTCCTCCCTGGTTCCCCTCGTGCCATCCCATGGTGTCCAGGGCTGTCACACAGCAGACAAGCACAAAGCAGTGTGGGCTTTTCCTGTTTAATCTCTCACTGCATCCACCTGTTTGGTGTCACAGACAAATTGATTTTACACAGTTTCTCAAGGAGATGGTTTTCTGGCAGAGATCTGGGACAGACCATAAGTTATTGGGGAAGTTTTTTGTTCAGCAAAATGTCGTCTGCATCGCGTTAGCATGTCCCTGCTGTTGGAGGAGTTGCTAGCGAGGCATTTTTCCGTCGGAAGGGGATGTTTGGTAGGATGATTTAGCAATCTGAGGCTCATTTCTCATCTGCATGCTTTCACCAGGCTGGCTCTGCAATCAGCAGCAAGCCAGGCCGCGGCTTAAGCATACGGTAATGTTAGTTTAATATTTTAGTGCCATCTGCTGCAAGTGCCTCCACACTCTGGCCCATCTGTTTTGTGTGCTTCAGTTTGCTTTTTATGGGCCTCCGGTAGCTTTGCATCCTTTGGAAAGTCCTTGCTTGGAAAAGGTGTAGTGGAGACAGATGTCCTGCCTGGGGCTTGAGTGTCTTCACCTTGTGATGCTGTAGGAGGAGTGGGGTAAAACCCACCTGGAGAAGTAAACATGTGAATCTAGGCCTGGCCTTGCCACAAAATCTTGGAGTAGATTGGTGTGCTTGCCTCCCACATGGAATAATTTAGGTGGGAAGGGACCTGTGGAGGTCTCTGGTCCAGCCCCTTGCTCAAAGCAGTTTGGTCATGTTGCTCAGGGCCTTGTCTACCTGTCCATTTTCTCAGCAAAGGCAGAGGTTTGGGGGTAGCTGAGAGTTGGAGCTTGCAAATCTGGGTCAGTCTCGTGATGCTGCCTCAGCACCATTAGCTGCAGGTACACTGCAGAGCAGGGTAAAGGAGAGATACTACTCAATGTAGAAATGGAGAACTTGAATGACTTACTGGTCAGATGGTTGAATGCCAGCTGAAGTGGGCTTGCCTGGTTAATGCAGAGCAGATGAACCTAGAGGGACCGGTGTTTTCCAAGAACCACGAGCAGGTATTGAGTGGAAGAGGTCCTGCAGGCATAACTTTTCCCCAAATCTTCCGGACTCCTCCCTTGAGCAAAATGGTTTCTCTTTCTTCTGGGCTGTCTGATCCCACAGGACACTTTGGTTCACAAATCTCTCTTACTCTGCTGTATGCTTGGCCCTTCCCCAGCCTACCCTCTTTAGGAACTGGTCATGTGTACTCTCAGTTGCAAACCAGTGAAATAGCTTATGTATAGAGGGTCTTAGAGGAAGAAATGGCACCTGCATTGCTAAACCCCATGCTAGGGACACACCTGGAGCACTGGCAATTGGTCTGTTGTCCAGGCCAGTCTTCTACTTCTATACCTCTACTTGACTGCCCTGATGTAAGGTCAGGGATGAATTTAAGACTAAGGCGGTGGGCAGGAGAAAACACAGCTAAGACATGCTTCAGCCTGCTCTTGTCTCTCTGCTCTGATGCATGTTCTTCCTTGGCTTTGTGGCCTAGCAACCCAAAGTTACAGCAAAAATAGCCAATTAGCTGTTTATTGGCTAGATGGATCAAAAGTGGTGAATAAAGAGTAAGAAAACAGCTTTAAATGAAAGTGTCTGAGGCATGCAGAGCTGCAGCAAGGAGTGAGGGTTGTTCTTCTTACTGAGAATAGTTTCATACCAGGGATTAACCTTTCCATGGTACATTCTTGGTATTTTGGGAGGTTTAACAGTAGATTGGTAGACCAAGAGGTCTTGGCTTCCAGCTGCTTTGCAATTCTGCTTTTGCTCTGTTCAAGGAATCTAAAAAATGACTCTGAACACTTGATAGGACATAAACAGCGAGCTGTGATGACATGGACTCTGCAGACACATTCAGATGGCCTCATTTCACGGGGTCTCACTCCAGAGACTTTTGAACAACCGAGGCAGTGGGGCCCCAGACACCATCTCCAGCCACTGTGACTGGAGGAGTTTCCCCATCCCAGCTGAGCTGCCCCAGCAGTGGCTCATGGGCACGTTCTTCTCCCCACGGAGGAGGAGAGGGAACTTCACAGCTACCCTTTTTCACCGTGGGCCAAGCAGTTGGAAATGTTTCTGCCTTTGCAGCAGGCTATGGCCCGCCTCCCCATTTCTGGCCAGTTAATGCAATTCAGCTGCCACATGACAGCTTGTTATAACTGTCAAGCTGTGATAACTCAACCGAAGCTGAGCTGGAGAAACCTGGAGACGTGCAGGTCGTGGTGGTGGAAATGAACAGTGCACACACCGGCAGGTTTGTGCTGTACATGATTTCTCTTCCACTCCTCCCAGATCCTTTTTTTTCAGGGAGGCAGGAGTGAGTTTGGCACTTTCTGGCCTCAGGAGCGGTTGCAGGATCACCTGTCTTCTCTGCAGAGGGGACAAGGAAAGCTGATAGATGGTCAGGTGCTGGCTCTGGGGTTCTCCCTGGAGTCCTGGTCTGGTGGGAGGATAGCAGGGTCTCCTAAGTAAGGAGCGGTCACTTAGAGGAGATGCCTGAGCCCTGGAAAGGATTAGAGCGAAGCAAAGAACAGGGAATTTTCTCTCCTCTTCCCAAATGACAGTTTGCTTGGGCAGTGGCTGGGATCAGTAACGACCAAGGGCAATGATGCCCTCTCGTGATTAGCACCATGCACGTATACCAGAGCATGATCTTGAGATGACCTTCAGAAATATCTCAATAAATCTCATACCCTTCAGATCACAACCTGTGTTGTCCATAGCCTGAGCATTTGGCCCATTTCACCCCTGGCATCTGTTTCCTCCCCTGATTTTTGGCTGCGCTCGTGAAAATTACTCCCCATGTGTTGGCTAAGGTCAAACTTATAATGCCTAAGTGTCAAAGCATCTTAAACACAGTGGCCGGATGCTCAGAGGTGCTTTAAAAAATGGGCATAGCTTAATGTAGCAGGATCATATGTCTTCTCTTGAGACTGCTATCCACTCCACTGCCTGTGTGTGAGTTAAGTACAGAGCTATAAAAATTTATAGGCCTTATCCTGTTTTCATATATCTTCCCTTTAAGAGCAAAGGACTGCCTCTGATGAGCTGTCATAAGTCATAGCACTCAAACAGAAGTATACAGGCCTTTCTGATAGATACAACACAAGATGGTGTTTATAAAATGTTTCTGACAGGTGGTCAAGATGACATTGTGACCAGGAAAAAAAAAAAAGAGCTACTTGTTTGACTGTATACAGGTGCCTGATGGTTAGGTCAAATGTTTAAATATCAAAGCCATGAATGGCAAAGTTTAAGCCAAGCACAGTGGGTTGGTGGGTATCTGTATACAAACAGGAACCTTCTGAGAAGAGGTCCAAAGAAGAAAGACATGTAATCTGTGAAGACCTATATCTGCAAGCTGGGCTGCACAAACCCACTGCTGGCTCTGCCCCTGTCCACGTCCATGTCCGCGTCCACGTCCATGCCCATGCCCATGCCCATATCCATGCTCTGCCAAGCTGAGCACCCAAGGTTGACTCAGTCCTGCTCCTGGGGAAGGCTGCAAGGAGACAACTGCTCTGCTCACAAGTGATTTTTCTGTTCATGCGGACAAACCTCAGTTGCAGAATCACTCACAGTTGAAGCAGGTTTTAGAAGCCAAAATCTTGACACGGTGTCCCTTTTGGTGTCTCTTGGCATTAGCGATCAATGACTCAGCTTGCAGGGAAGGCTGTGACACTGACAATCTGATGGCAACCAGTTTCTCCCAGATGCCTAGATATAAAGATGCTTTGCCTGGATACTCCCAGCAGATCTCAGAGACTTGTTATTGACAGAGAAATCTAATACCTATTGATAGCTTTTCTGGGGCTGACAGAATATACAGGAAGGAGAGATGTTTATTCTGGGTGTACAGAAACAAGAAAAAAATGCAGTATGTAATGAAGGGGAAAAGTTATACCACTTGCAAGGCTTTTCTGTAAATGATGTTAAAGAGCTTTTTCCATACCAATTCGTGTTTTTAGCCCAGAAGGTGCTTAGGGAAGTTTATATACTATAAAACAAATTAAGCGAAGGAAAAATAAAACATTTTGGTTTTATTAACAAAATATTTTGCCCATTAATGCAATTTTCTCATAAATGTAGTATTTTGCAGGGAACTTCTGGAATATTTTGTTTTCTGGTCTGCTAGAAGTGCTGCTTCTGAACTTCTGCAATGCTCCGTGAGCTGGGAATCATGGGTGTTCACCAGTTTTATTGATTAATTCAAATGAACAGTTTGGATTCATTTCAGGTCAGATTTAAATTTATGATTAAGGTCTGGTGATATAAAATACCTCTCTAGCTCTCAAGGAGAGGTGAAATACAAACTTTTTAATATCTCTGCCTGTTTTAGGGTGTCGTAACACTCAAATTCTTCAGATGTTAAGCAGAATAAGGGCTTCCCTGAGTACTGCTATTTGTGTCTGGTAGATAGCATGAGGTTGTATTTGAATGTAGTGAAGGGGAGGCATGTGGTAGGAGATTTCCACTGGGAATAAAACCTGGAGGTGGGTATTGATTTTACTGGTGTTTTTCCTTAGCTTCTGAGAGTGCACTGGTGATTGGGACATAATAGCAATATTGACTGGAAGGGATTTACTTTTTTTCCTTTTCCTTGGGAGGCTGCTGTGTTCATGTCAGTTCAGAACAATTTAGAAAATAAGGGACATGCAATGATCCAACAGTTCAAAGGGCTTGATTTCCCCTCTGAAGAAAGTATCTGGTGTTTTTATCATTTTGACTCTTAATCTTGATTACCACTTTTGTTTTAGTCCTCTGCAGTAATTTTTTTTTTCTAACTCTCTTGACCTTTACCCAACTTGGGCAATTTTGCCCACTGTTTTTTCCAGAGAGGTATCACAGATATCCTCTCTTCCCTCTCTGGCTCTGACAGCAGCTTGGTGGTTACATGGGAACTGCAGCAGTGAGAGGTCATTCTGGTGTTTTGCTTTCACAGCATTTCGTTTGTGTGTGAGGAATACAAACAAGTGTGGAAAAAATTAATGCTACAAGAGGATGGGTTGGCTTGGATGGCAATAGTCTTCTACCTCCACCACAGGTCTGCCAGACACTGGTCTGCCAGACACTAGCCTGCCTGTGGTGGGGATGTTTGGTGATGTCAAGGTTGCTTAAATCAACTCTAGCAATGAAAGTGAAGGCTTGTCATTTTGGTAGTGACGATAGATTTCACAAGTGCTCCGAGTCCGGGCGGTTCCATCATTTCTGAAAATTGGACATACAAAGATCCAGGTGCTTCTGAAATAGGCGTGTCTCCATTCAAAAGGACTGAGTGTTCATTTCCTGTGTATTCGGGGCTCAGAAGACACAAAGCATGAGTGATTTGAAGGACACATTATGCGGCAGTCAATATTTTGTGGGGAAAAACCCTGCCAGTTGGGTTGCTTTTAGGTGAAAGGTTCTTTGCTTTCCCAGAAGCCTCATTTTAGGGTTTATCTTCCTTGCAGCTTCAACTTGACTCACAGGTCTATGCACTGAAAGCCCTTTGGTATCGCTTGCTCAGAGAAACCCTTTCCCAACTGGTGCCATGTGATTTTATGTGGAACTGGTGATCTCTTCCAAAGGTTTCAGCTGGTGTTGGAGTTTGCTTCACATTACTGTTCCCTGTAGGGGTCTTCTGTACCATGGGCACTGATTAGGTCCGGCTGGGTGCTATCAGTTGTCCAGTACTTTCCTGCAATTCTTCAACATTACTGCAAAAGATGTACAAGCTTTCTCACAGTTCATATGAAAATAATCCACGACTCGGTTCATTAGAGTGCAAACAACTGTGAGAGGTGACCTCAGGAGTCCTCTAGAGCTGGGGTAACTTGAGAGGCACAAAAAGGACACAGATAATGACTATTTGCAAAAAGCCATGCCTTAGAGAGGCTTCCAAGGCTGCAAATTTAGCTTGCATTAAGGATTTGGCATTAGACTATCCAGATTGCCAGGTAAAGTAGGAATCTCAGTAAAGACTCCCCTTTCAAACTGGATCCTAAAGAATAATTTGCCAGGGAAGCAGCTCTTGGTGTTGCTACATCATCTGGCTAGATGTAAACACTGTTGGATCAGCACATTTCATACAAATCAGCAAAATGTAAACTTTTAAAATTGCCTTTTATCTTTTGAATGGAAGGTGCAATGAGATAGCAAAATTTAAGGGAAAAAATAAATGCAGATTTCCAAGGTTTCATACCACCTATGGCCTGGCTGGTATGACCTCTCTGCCTTGTTTGATGTTACTTGGGATCCACAGTGCTGTAAGATCAAAATCCAGCCTCTGACAATCCTGGAGACACTGTTTTCACAGTGACTCATTTAAAAGCAACCTAGGATCTATGCTCACTTAGTGAGTGCTGTTAGCAGAGGCAGGCGTTGTACAGACAGGTTTTTCTGCTCTCTTTTAGAAATATAGACAGTTCCTTACAGAGACAGGGGGGGAGTTACTGCGTACATCCTAATGAAATGCTGATAACATCCACAAAACAAGGTCTGTATCTGGGCAACGAGCAAGGAGCAGGGTAGGAGAGCTTACAGAAAAGCCAGCAGAGATTAATAGTCAGGATTTCTGAAGGTTACTTTGTCAGCTAATGTACCGTTGAAACACGAGCAGCTATGCTTACTTGCTTAGGTTAAGTGCGAGAGCTTTTCCAAAGAATGGAAGTTACTTACCAAAGCAAGAGAATGGGCTGCCTTCGCTGTTCGTCTCAGATGCCTGCACTGGAGCTGCTGGAGCTTTGCCACTGCTGCTGAAACAGCAGGCCCATGTACACCTTTAGCTGAAAGCGAAAGGTTTATTACTCCAACTAGGGAGTCATAAAATGAGTAGGATTTAATAAAAGCCATAGTAGCAATTGTGCCTTCTGAAATGAGCATTCACCTATACACTTTATTTGCACAGACAGTTATTGCAGCTGGATATTATGTGCTGACTCTGCTGCCTGGTGCTCTCAGACATGGTAATTGCACATGCAAACTGGGTCAGAATTTGTGTGTGCAGTTATGTCTGATGTTCCAGAGGAACAGCCCTCGGTCCTTGCAGGGAAAGGGTCTGAGTAGTGCCATTTTGGGGGACTGAAGTAAAGATGGTTCAATCACAGTGACAGGACTACTAGAAGCAGTGAACCTACAGGTTTTGTCCATGCTGAGAGCCCCAGTTTTCTCAGCATTGCAGGTTGGCAGCGAGGGACAGTGAAACAGTCCAAATCTCCAGGCAAGGCAAGTAAGGAGATGGTATTTTCATCTTACAGATGGGATGCTGAAACTCGTGCACACCCATCTTAAAGCCCCTTTGTCTAGAAAAGCTGGTGAAAAAGGGACTGAGATTGACTAATTTATCATATGATTAATTGATTTGTTGGGTGTGATGAATTGATTTCCCTGCAATAACACCAGGAATACACAACAGAACTGGGAAGTTACCTCAGGTTTTTCTGAATCCTGGCTTGTGAGATCATCCTTACTGCCTGGTTATTGACCCTTACATCCAACAGATGTCTGTAAAAAAACAGTGGGTTTCTCCGTCGTGCAAAGTGACAGTGAGCCAGAGCAGCAAAGCACCATGCATCGGGCAGAATGGTTAGCAGCACACCATTTCTATCAAAGGTGTGATTTCCATATATATAGCTATATTTCCATATAGCTATGGCAGCGTGCTTTTTACTTGTAGATCTTGCTCCTCCAGCAGCAATGAAGAGGAGATTATGTTGCAATGAAGTTTAAATGGAGAAAAGGGCCAAAGAACTGATCCTACTAAGTGCTGAAGCGGCTTTGGCACATGCTTAATGGTGCTGAATTATTCATTGAGCTGGCTGGGCAAACTGACATTGCAAAGGGAAATAAATGAGGTTGCTGGAGAGAAAATGCCAAATGATGTGTTAGCCAAATGCCCCAGTGTCACAGATTTCACAGAGGATCTGGCCTGGGATCCCACCCCTTACGTGCCAGTTGCTGCTGGGTGCAAGCCTTTTGTAAAAAACAGAGTGAATGTTTTGGCCGTGACAGGTGTGACTTTGGTGATGCTTGTGGGCCCAGATTAGCTCAGTTTGTGATGGGAGACCTTCCCTTTGAGGGGAGGTATTGCAAAGAGTAGGGAATGGCAAGCAGGTAGCTGTCTAGGGCCAGAGGCATTGATGGGGCAACTGTGATATAGCAGGTAGAGCCATGAAGTCTGAAAGATTAATCCTTGTCAGCCACATCTGTCTGGAGAACATGCCATCTCCTCTTATCCCTTTTAAAGGTGTCTTGCTTTCTTCTGTTCCTGCACCCCTGGTTAAAATTCAATCACAAGTTTTGCAGTGTCTTCCCCCAGTGCTCCTTCTCCAGGTGAGAGCCCTTTTCCCTGGCCGATCTGGGCAGCTGTCTGCACGTATTCCCCCCTCTTCCCTCCATTTGAAATCCCATAGAAAGAGGGGAACAATGCCTCATCAAACTGTTCTGTATTACACCACTGTGTTTTGAGGGAAAGGAGGGAACTGAAGCCTTGTCTTTAGCATGGCTAGGATCTGACTCTCTTCTCAGGGACAGTCTGAGAGAGACATTGCCTTTGCAGTATTCACTGCACTACAACCCACAGCAGTAGCTAAGAGGAGTATCTGGGAAGAGCAGTAGCCATCTAACACATGTTTGATGCTACATGGGGGGCGGTGAAAAGATCAATGTGATAATCATGGACTCAAAGGCCTGACTATGCTGTGGTTTGAGTTCTGCCTGGGGAGCAGAATCGTTTCCTGGCACCTCTCTGTCTGCCAAGACTAGAAATGTTGCCTCAAACACCATGTAAATGGCTCTGCTACATATAGCCGAGCTCTCCTGGGTATTCTGGAAGAAAATATTCAGAGCACTTCACTTCAGCTCCTGTTGTTGTTGCTCTGGTTTGGAGATGTTGGCAGCTGAGATTTTCAGGATTTATTCAGATGCAAGCTTTGCTTTTGCCCTGTGGGCAAGGGTGGAGTTCAGATCCGCAGTTTCTATTCATGGATTTGAGTCAGGCATAGATATGTATCATACCTATCTGTATAATTCTATACCTAAGCCTTCCCATCTCCTCCTGCCTGCTCTGTGCTTGCTCGGTAGAGAGAGTTCCCAGTGCTGCTAAATGGAGGTTTTGCAGAGAAAGCATGGGGACAATCACGCAGCAGAAACACATACAGCAGGAACTGTATGGGCCTTTGCAAAGCCAACATCAGCATGTCCAGCTGTGCTCAGCTGCATGCAAATACCACGTCCTTGGTTTCTTTGGCCTCCTGCAGAGTGCAATGCACCTTCCTATTTCCAGAGCCGAAAGCAAAGCAAGCCCCTATGCCATCCCCACCAGAGCTGAGCCCCACTCACACCCAGAGGTAAGACCATCCCATCCACTTCTAGCAAATGCCACAAAACAAGTGTGACAGTTGGGGTTTGTAGCTGACCTGTCTCTAAAGATGTCCCTGCTGGGGTGTGCTGTGGTGAGCCCTGAGGTCCTGGTCCCCATCACTCAGGACAGGGACTCGTCGGGAAGGACCTACACCCCCCACCCAGCCTGTGCTTAGGTTTCCTCGGGATCTCACATCCAGGTCAAGCCAGGTGTGACCAGGCATGTGAGCCAAGTTATCATCTCATCCCTATCAGCACTGGCTTGGGAAGATGAGGTACAAACAAGGAAGCATGCACAAAGCATATGCATCCTAAACCACCAAGGTTTGTGTTTTCTCAGGATCAGTTTTCCCTTCCTTAGTGACAGACCCTAAGAAATGGGGAGAGTCCATCTCTGTTAGTTTATCTTGGATAATCCCCATGGAAGGGAAAAGAGATTTGAAAAATCAAATCGCCGAAGAAGGTTCTGCTGCACACTTTGGTTTTGTGCAGTTTTTAATAATAAGATTTAACTGTAGGGGTTTGACTCTTTCCAGAAAGGTAAGAATGCAACACATGCTTTTGGCTGTCACTCCTGCAGGATTTTGCTTTTGCTGACCAAAGTGAAGAGTCTGTAAAATGCTGAGGGACCCCCTGTGCATCCTTTTAGCATATTTCAGACCAAAATAGGAAGAGAGGGGTTGTAAATATTTACTGGAATTGTGTATCAGAGAGCACCCAGGGATCCACATTTGGATAATCTGCATTGCAAGAGAAGTCAGGGGAATAGCGGATGACTTTGAAAAGCTGTAGTGCTAGACGTGTTTCTTAACATGCACAAATTGCTCCCTGATTTCATAAGGAAAAAGAAAGCTTTGCGCTGATTATTGTTTTGAGTTCTTATTTTAGTTGTAGTGCTTGGACACCCAGTCAAGATCAGGACCTTTTGTTAGCCAAGGTAAGAGCATGCAGTAAGGTCCTCTCCTTGGAGAGTTTGCAGGATGAATTTCAGTCTAAGGAGGATTGTTTAATGCATGAAACTAGGAAATTCCACCATTTTGGGTTGGCTGAGGGTCAGCCCTGCTTTGCCTGGTGCCCACTCCTTTTTTGAGTCCCCCAATCCCCTCACCGTGGTGTTACTATTCTGGTGGAGGGGTGGGTGGAAAGGCGAGGGAGAGAGGAGACAAGTGAGGGGGCTGGGGTCTGCGCTGCTTTGTTCCCAAACCTTTTCCCTAATTGGATCCGTTTGAGAAGTAAGAATTGGTAAACTCTTGTGCCGGTGAGTCACTACATGCCCGGCAATGTCAGTCAGCCCCACATACCCAGACTGCACATGTCCCATCACAAAGAGGAAAGATGAGGAAACGTGTCTAATATTTCCTTTATAAAACAGACAAACAGAAGTCTGCCCACCCCTGTTGAAAGATGAGATGAGTCTCTCCTCCTCTTCAGGAACTGTTTTGGCCCATTACTTGTAGGTAACGTGAACAGGGGATGTTTTCTCCAATCCCTAGCCTTGCATGTGTTTGCTGCATGGCAAGATGGGGCTGCCTTTACACCCCAGGTCTATCATCAGTCCGATTTGAAGCCGCTCCCGTTCCCATTGTATTTGAACTCGGCTTTAAATACAGGTCATGGAGAAGGATGCAGTGGGTTTGGTAGGAGATAAAGCCCAGCCAGTCCGTGCGAGTGCATGGTTCCTCCTGCCACGTACTATAAATTATGCTTCTGCTGTACATTAGAGGAACGGAACTACGTAAGGGCTGGAGGACCAAATGGTCTGCTTTAATTATTCATCATTAGCAGTAGCTATTATTATTTAAGAGCCCTTCTTAGCCTGAAATATTAACTGCTAGCCTGTTTCTTTCCTTGATTGCTACCATCCAATGCCCTGCTGTATTTGCTTTTGAAGTGGGCCACGGCAAAGGTCTTCTCCATCAAGCCAGCTCCAACCCATTGCTGTCTCCCAGTAATCCAGGCCTCCTGGACCTCCTCTCAGGGCTCTTGCTTGCAGTAATTCATACTAAGCCAGCCAGTGCTTTGCTGCTTGTGTTGGTCCCAAATGTGTGTTGGGTTTCCCTTGCTGTGCTCCATCAATATGCCCCCAAGCCTGACTCAGATGCTGCGTATGAAACGTTCAAGGGAAGAGTTCCCACCAGCAGTGCCAGCATGCCTTACTACCATCTCCATTTCTCCCTGAGAGGCACAGGCCTTGTTTACTCTTCTTTTAATAACACAGATGGTTTTAATAGTTCTCTGCCTTCGCCCCCAGTTCTTTCTCCTTGTCTGTAGTCTGTTTAATGCTTCCTTCTAAGTGATGGCTTTGTCACTTAATCTCATTAAAACTTCTCTTCATTGAACTCCATGAGCTGCTTATCAGACTGTAAGCCTAATCTCCCATTTGTAATTAATTTGTTCTGTGCCTCCTACAATTTGGCATCATTAGATAATGGCATCACTCTCAAGGTCACTGATACACAGCACGAGGTAAACACCCATGGCTCCAGCGCTAGCTGCCCTGCTAGCCTCCTCCTTCCTCCTCTCTTTGCCACACTGCTTGAGTTTATTGACAGCTTTCTCCCTTTCCCTCAGCCAATTTCTGATGCATTTTGGATGCTTCCTGTCCAGCATGAGCTGCTCTGTGACTCTGCAGATCAATATCCCTCACTGTCTAGAGACAAATGCTTTTCTGATATCCTCCAGACTCATCTGCACTAGTTTCTCTCTCGCCTTCCAGTTCATTCCTAATTGGTCCAAGAATTTAGGTGCACTGTCCTCTTTTGCTGAGTTACATGTTTGTAAAACTTGTCCTCGTGGGCTCAGGATTGGGAATGGGATACAGGAGCCTTTCACCTTCAAGCTGTTGGGCCCAGTGGACACTCAATGGCTCGCTCATCAATGGCATAGGTACAAACAAGCCACAAATCACTATTATGATTTGATGTCCATATTTTTAAAAAAGAAACCCTGGATTATTCCAGTTCATGGTACCAACCAGTACCACCAGGTGATTCCTGTTGGTGGGATGAAGACAGAAACCAAGCACTAACCAGAGATGAAAACTAAACCAGTGGTTCCCTACTCCCTGCAGGT
Source organism: Aquila chrysaetos chrysaetos (assembly GCF_900496995.4). Taxonomy (NCBI): domain Eukaryota; kingdom Metazoa; phylum Chordata; class Aves; order Accipitriformes; family Accipitridae; genus Aquila; species Aquila chrysaetos. Next base: position 7,003,181 of record NC_044005.1, on the reverse strand, counting down.
CCTGCCAGGATGCTGGTGCTTGGCACCACTGCAGACTGTGTCTCCAGCCTGTGCATAAAAGCTTTTGCAGGGCCCTGCCCTGTCTGGGTCTGCTGGCTTGAACCCCCCTTTTAGCAATTAATTTCACAGGCTAAAAAAGGCAAGAATGATACCTTTGTTGATACTGCCATTTGCTCATTGGGATTTGATGGTATAGAGTTGTCTGGGACTTTTGCAGGCTGTGGAAATAGGGTCAGTTCTGGTCCAAGCTAAATCTCTTCATTTTCCCCAATAGATTTATTTTCATCTCACGTATTTCCCTGCTCAGATGTAGAATCTAACAAACTCAAGTTGATTTGACCCATTCTTTCAACTTTTGCTATTCTCCCCCTGAAATCTATCTACTAAACTTAAGTAATAGATGCACACAGAGCTGTCATTAGATCTGTAGGTATCGGTATTCAATACAGTATTGATCATGGTATTCAGAAATTCAGTGTTCAGGCAGCTATAAAGAACAGCTCCAAATCCATTACACAGAGCTGTGGGGAGGAAATCTCACAAGCACTAAAAACTCCAGGTTTTTAACTCACTAGAGTCTGCAACTATATTTTCTAATTGGCAGTTTTTGTAAGTGTGCCTAATTTTTCTTGCCCAGTAGTCAAGAAAGAAAAAAAACAATCTACTGATGAGAAATTCTGCTGCCTTTTGGGAGAAGGCAGGCTGCTGTAAAGCAGATATATATTTTTCGGAGAGGGGGTAAATGCAGGAAGAACATTTTGCATTGGCTCACGTAATGGCCGCACATATATCAGCCCTGCTACCTTGCTGGGAGCTGGCATGAGGCGACGGGGTAGATCCAGCTCAGTCGCTTGAGAGCAGCTGTGTGGAGCGGCTGCGTTCAAGTCACTGAGTGCAACATTTTGGGTAAGAGGCAGCTCTTACCTGAGGATATATGGTAATTACTCCCAGTGAAATGTGCCTGGGTCAGCAGCAAGATGTATTTGCAACACGCTTGCAAGCTGTTAGGAACTGCGTGTTTTGTTTGAATGCGGTGGTGCCTCAAGATGCTAGTTTAAGGCCAGGAAAACTTTGTGGTTATAGTCAAAAATAAGTTTTTGCTCAAAGGACATGTTGATAAGAGCAACTGACTGACAGACAGACTGACTTCAGGAGACTCACTCCAGAGATCAGAACTGGGTTTGGATCAACAGATAAACCTTCTGTTTTCCTAAACAATACGTATTTCCTAAACCATCCTTGTTTTGGTCTCTCTCTGCAATACACTCCTCCAAACCATGCTGAAAACATCTTTTTAATCCGTTTATATAACTCCCTTTGTGTGCTGCGCTGCCATTCTCTGTGCTCACACAATCACTACACCAATGTGATCAACAAAAGAACACAAATCATTTTATTCAGCGCATACTCCGTTTTCTCTGAGAATGAGCCCAAGTTTGGTTTCATTCGGCCGTGATGCTCTTGGACCTTGGTCCCTAAAACCAACATTGCAGTACTAAATATCAGCTATCTACTATCAAAAGGGATTTTTTAAATTTTAGTTTTGTTTTATTTTTAATGATCCATTTGTCTCTTCAGTCTCAGGAGCAGGCAGTGATATAGCTGTGATTTGCAGCCGCAGGCTGCCCGTTTCCTCCTCTGCTTCCATGGAAACATGTGTTGGATGAGGCGAAACCGGGCATAGACTTAAAGTACATGATTTCCAAAATATTTGCTTTTCCTTGCAAGGAGTCCTTTACCTCCTGTTTGTACAAAACTCCGGATGAGGAGGAAATCCCTTTAGGGAGAGGCAACTTTTTGAGGTGCCTGACTGGTGTTGCTGCAGGGGTTGAAAGCATCCTCCCTGAGCACGTGAACATGCCCCTTTGCTGCTCAGAGGTGAAATACACGAGGCAGGGGAGGGACAGTGGGTTTTGAAGCTGGTGTAGTTATGGCCATGGCATTTGGGGTCAGGAGAGTTCAGCTTTAATGTAATCCCTTTGCTATACCTTCATCTCCTCCTCTGCACTTCGGGACCGCAAAGATACCCAATTTGCTCATGTAATAGCTCCATGTGTCCGCTGGGCAGCCTCTCTCCTCCTTGGGTCAGGGTAAAAAAGAGATTATTTGCAGTCTGAGGGCAAAACAAGGGAGGGCTGGGAAAAGGGCAGCGGCTCACACAGACCTGCATGGCATAGGCAGGGCTCAATACAGCCTTTTGAGTGGCTGGCGTGTTTTGTATGGGGAACTGATTCAGAAAGAAAGAACATGCAAGAGAAAATGGATCTTGAGTGGCAGCCACCAGCTCTTCCTGCATCTCCCATGCAGCAGTCTCTCGCTATCCCGCAGGGACACCAGCTTGCTCTGCCACTGGGGGCCAAGGGGAAAGACCCACTGCCACAAGCATGGCTCCATGGGGCCTGATCCTGCTGTGGGAGCCAGGTCCTGCTGTGGTGGTCTGGTTTGCAGGATCTGAGCCTCACCCTTGGCAGCCGCACACCCGGTATCTTCTACTTGACCCCTGTTTGTTGGTGAGAGGGGAAAAAAGCCTTTTAGTTGTGGTGCCTCTAACAAGGCACTGAGGTGAACGAGTTGCCGGGTGCTACGTATGCGGGATGTCTTTCCTGTGTGGAAAAGAAGTGTATTTTATCCTCCATCACTTGCAAGGCATTCAAATTTTGAAGGCTGCTTCTGTCTGTGGCAGCCTAAGCACAAAGCAGGGCAGAAACCTTCTTTTCCAAAATAAACCCCAAGCTCCCTTTCGGCTGCAGGACAGCCTCCCATTTCGGTGGCTAGGAAGCTCCTCCATCCTTGGCCTCTTAACAAAGCCCCATCTCAGGCATCGAGAGGTAAAAATAAATGTCACTGCGTGCTGTCTGATGATTCCACAAGATTCACGCTAATCAGAGCCCTTCATTAATTATTTAGCTTCAGGGAAATGTGCTGAAGGGTTCTGACACTTCAGATGTGCAAAGTAATTGCCACGTTTACTTCCCAGCTAATGGGGAGACCAAAATAAATTGTACTGGGTTGAGTGGGTATGCATGGGTGGGCAAGGGAGGCGGGGCCAGGACCTTCCTGCCCTTGCACGTGGTTTCGCTGTGTCTCGAAGGGCTGAGTGTTGTCCCCGTGTGCCAGCGTGGGCTGGACATGTCACAACACTCAGCATCGGCCATCTCCGTCATCGCCTCCATGCACCCCTGTAAGCAGCCTGTCTCTGTGCATCACGCCTCCTTTTGCTTTCTGCCTGCTCCAGGGTTGCTCTGGCTCCTCGAGCCAGCACAGGGGCTGCTGGTTAGTTTGCTCCGAGTTGCCAGAGCAGGATTGAACCCCATGTTGCGAGTGGTGTGGTGCTGCACCCTGTGCGCCGGGCTGTGCTTCTCCCCGGCTGCTGAAGCACATGGTGACAAGCAGCAGCTCTCCCTGCTGCAAAATAAGTAGGTCTCGACTGCAGGTTTGCAACCTGAGGAAAACAAACGAACGCAGAGCAGCGTGGCTATATTTATCTGAAACTTAGAAGCTGTGGTTCACAGGAAACTTTGATCACTTTAAATGTCAGATGGCCTGGGGAAAAAAAGGAGGAAAAAAAGCACAATTAAAAAGCAAGTGTTTTGGAAAAGGTGGGAGCTGCTGTTTCCAAAATGAAGTACGATCTCTTCTGGCCCCCAGTACTAGACATCCTAGCTCAGAGAGGGCTGATGTTTCTCGGCACCAGGCTGGGGGTACTCAGAGGCAGAGGTTTCCAAAGCCCAGGCCCGCCGGTGCTGAGGACCAGCAGGACTCAGAGACCTGCTCGGCATTCAGCAATGGCTGATCATGTCCAGCATACTGTGAAAGATAAGGTTCATCCAAAACAAAATGTGGTATTTGAATTTGGGGTTTGGGTTTGTTTTATTTGCATATACAAAGATTATTGTTTTCTTGAATTTATCATAATTTAAAATTAATGGCACGCCATTATGTTTTATCTCTGATTTATTTGCAAGAAATTAATTTTAAGTATCTGGCATATGAAATGCAAGAGCCTTAGCTGGGACACAGCGATATTGTGCTTTTGTCCCTGGATGTTTTTATTTAGAATGAGGTGTCTGATACAGTACAAAGGGGTATTTGGTGGTACCTGTCTCAGTCAGGGAGTTTCAGCAAAGCTCCATGTACTAAAGTGTTTGCAAGGAGTGAAACACTTGGGGAAAGCAGCTCAGTAATCCCAGCAGACCTTTTGCAATGCTTGCCCAGACCTATTTTACAATTCTCTTCGGAATTCCCTAGTTTCTGCAAAAGCCAAACCTGTTGCAAGGGAATTCACTATTCACGCAGAAAACGTACTATGCTATCCTTCCACCTCGCATTGTTCACGTGCAGTGCTCTGGGATAACAGCTAGTTCTGTATCTCTGCAAATCTACACTGTTACTCTGAAATTACTGCTACTTCTACCATATCCGCATGCTATCCGTTATTGAAGCAGAGTAGTTAAATGTACTGTGATATAAGGAAAACATTTTCCCTTGTTCAGTTTTGTTCAGTGAACTTTCATGCTGCTTATTAATTGATAAAGATGGCAAAATAATTCCATTTTACATATATATATATTCAAATTCACTCTATACCTCCTATTATATATTCATGCTCATCCCAGAATAGAGAGCTATCATTCCTTTGCAGAAGCAATCAGGAAAATGTGGCTTGTGATGTTTAATGATATCGTCAGGGAAATCTGAATTCCTTAGGCCTTTTAGTTTGGTTTTCTAAATGTGAAATAGTTTTGCTGATCTATCTTTAATCCTTTGGTCTTGAGAATGGGAAATGAAATTGTCTTTTCTCAGATCCTCGACGTCAGCATCCAAATCAGGACTTTCTCATTGTGTGCAGAGAGGGGGAGCGAGAATTCAAGTACTCAGAGATGGAATCTGTTTTTCAGGGAGAAACCCATTTCCACAAATTCAGTGGGTTTATCTGGGTTCTGCGGTTTTTTCTTCTCTTTTTCCTCATTTTACATTTGTAAGTTTAAGATACCTAGTTTTAGGGATGACTGATGTTAAGTTCCTAACGAGCTGGCTCCAGGGTGTGGATTTTGACTGCATATTTTGCTGATTTGATGCTGGAAGCTTGCTCATGGTACCTTCCATAAGATACATATATATGATCCATCCTTTCCTCTTCCCTCTGCCCCATGTGAGGGGATGTGCCGGGGGAGGGCCAGCTCCACCAATACTCAAACTGTCACTGCTTTTCTGTGTAGCTCTTCTTCCAGCCAATATCCTAAAATGCCCCACAAAACCATTTTCCCTGCTCACTTCACCAGCAAACACAACTCTGACCACTTTCCAGGCAACACTTCTGGCACATCATTTCCTGATCTAATTCTTCTAATTACCCTCGAGGCCCATAATAACATTTAAAAATCAGAGTGCTGCTTCACTGTCCAAAGTGTTTCTCTAGCCAGTGCTCATATTGGCTCTTACCAGGGCCCTTTTCATATTCTCTTTGCTTTTGCCCTCCCACAGCCTTGCGCTGACATTCCTGTCTTACACACCAGTATTTTATGTCCTTCATTTTGCCTTTTGTTTTTTTTTTTCTCCTTGGGCAGTACTAACGCGTTCATCAGCCCTTCACGCCACGAAGCACTGTTAGCGTTGCTGCAATAAGCAGCCACACTCTCTGCCTCCTCCATCACCTTTGCAAGCACTGTAGGGTTCCATTTGCTCAGGACAGGAGGGGCCACTCTCTAACCTGCCTCTGCCTGACCTGTCCCCCCTTCCTCTGCAAACTCGGCCAAGATTTTTGCATATTAGCAGCTGACTTCCCAGCCTGAGTATAATCTAGAGCTGCGGCTCGGTGAGTGCCACCCCTCCCTTTGCAGAGAGCATTTTGGTACCCAGGTGTCTTGCATCCGTGGAGCAGGCGGTTGTGGCTATTGCATCCAGCTGTGTATTAGTGATCTGTTTTTGTTTTCCAGGGAAAGCTGGGGTTGCCATGACAATTGTGTGTCAGTTGAGCCAGTGCGTGCATGGCCACAGCATCCGCACACCTCCGCCACTAACGCATTTATCCTCCCGGCCTCCTGTGCAGTGGGGTTGGGTCAGTGGCGGGGGATGCAAAGATATCCATGCCAAGATGCTCAAAGCAGCTCTCCAGCATGGTGCAGAGGGGTGAGCAGCTCAGGGCATGCTGGGTGATTCCCTTCCCCAAAGAAAATTACTTTTTTGGGGGAACAAGGGCTGGGGAAAGGGGCCTGGTCTGCAGTAAGTCTTTCTGCACCTTCACCCACCCAACTAGTTTGGGCCGGCAGGAGGAGTGCTGGGTACAGGAGCAGAGGAGCCAGCAGAAACCCTGCAAACCACAGCTCATTTGCAAGCACCCCTGGCTGCTTATGAGAATCCCAACCTGAATTAAGGGCTCGTGGCATTGCTGCAAATGCAACCTCAGTCTCCTGAGCCTCTGCCTGCAGGCTGTTCAATTTGCAGCCACGTTTGCACAATCTGTAGTTGCATTTTGCACTTGGACAGAGCATCCCAGCCCCTGAATCAGCACCTGGAGCTTCAAGACTTCAGCCTGATCCCAGCTGGGCAGGACCAAGGGGTGTCCCCTGTAAGCTGGAAGCAAGGCTTTGGACACTTCTGTGGGCACATCTTTCCTGGGGGTTGCACCAGAGCTGCCTCAGCCCAGGACCTGGATGTGCAGAAGAGCAAAGGGAAGGACTTGACTGGGCAAGACCTGTCTAGTGCTGCTGTGCGGCAGAGCTGCATTAGTGTGGCACTTTGCCTGAGCTCGCAGCAGGGCTGCCTGCCTGGGGCACGGCGCTCTCTGTGCACCACCACGCCACATGCCTGCATGCTTGTACTGGCATTGTCACTGCTCACGCTCTTATTTCTGCCTCTTACTGCCTCCTACTCCCAGCAAAGCAGCTCGGAGGGGCTGTGCCTGCCCTGCAGCGTGCCAGCAGTGCAGGGGGAGAGCCAGTGAGGTGAGCTGCTCCGGGGCCACCTCCTCTGCTTCCAGCACAGGACCTTTCCCAGGCAGGGACAGGGTCCCTGGTAGCTTGTGGCACACTCATGTGGCAAAGTCCAGGCCTTATTTCCCCAGCTCAGGCACTGGCTGCCAGACCTTGCTTTGAGAATTTGCTAAAAGTGTGTCTTCTTCATCTCTTCTGGGCCTGCTTGGCCAAAGAGGAGGCTTCTCTGTCCCCCAGCATCCTTCCACAGCACCAGGCAGGTTTTCACCATTTCCAAGAGCAATGCAATCCCAATTCATCTTTACGATCTTGCTTGATCTCCACTGGTCCAAGAATGACAGCCAGTAACACCAGCCTCCAAGCTGTATTGCAAAAATGAGTGAGGCTTATTTGCTAGAACAGCAGATGTTGTGCTGGGTGCTGCAGAAATAAAGCTTAAAAAGCAGAAGATGCCCCAAATTTAAATAGACCAAGCAGACCCAGAGACCTAAGAGAGATGGTTCCCAAGGTCACGTAGGAAGCCTGTGGCAGACGCGAGGACTGAACATAGATCTCCTGAGGCGCAGCCACACTGTGGTCTCAGGACTGTCTTCTCTTTTGTCTTCCAGTCCATTAGAAAGATCAGTTAATGAAATGGAATTAATAATGCCAGCTGCAGCACCAGCAATGCTGTAAGAGAGAAAAATTTAGCAGCACAGGCTTAAAAGTGGCAGGCTTGAAAATGGTGGTAGGCTGCAAGCACCGTAAGAGCCCACTGTAATGGGGGAATGCAATAGGTCAGCCAGAGTTTTAGGATCTTGTCAGTTTTACTGATCAAATCTTAAAGGAGGAATGTACCAACTACCTCCCCCACAGGACAGAAACACCCGATCTTAAGGTTCCCAGCAACTGAAAAAAGTAGTCCCACTGGAAAGAATCAAAAGACTTTTCTAGGTCAATGGCAGGAACAGAGCCTTCATTTCTATGATCCTCACAGTTCAAAAATAACATTAAAGAACCAAGAGAAATTATCCACTGCTGAAGAGCCAGGAGTAAATCAAAACTGATTCTTATGTGTTAGACGTGCTGTTGCCTGCAGTAGTCAGTGAGCTCAAATGGCACTGCAGAAGTGCCAGCCATCTCCAGGATGGCCAGTGAAGAGGATCTGTGCCAAATTTGCTGAGGGGCTGCACATCAGTGGTTCAAAAACCAAAATGGAAAATTGTTTCTCAACAATAGAGCCAAATCTAAGGACTTCACCCCAAATGGCTCATTTACTAGGATTCAGGGAAAGGCCACCTCATTCCCAGGGAGGGAAGCAAGTGCAAAGTGTGTCTCACCTGATTCTTTCACCCACTCATTTGACTCATGTCACATGGTTGTTGCTGAAGACCTTATGATAATCTCAGACTTTGAGCAAAAATGGGCATGAAGAACGGTTCTGCTGAAAAAGTGAAAGAAAGTGAAACAGAGGCAGCAGAACAGGAGCTTAGCAACACATCTCAGAACACACTTCTCGTCCTTGTGAACAACCCAAATATTTTGACTGATGATTTAAAAAACCCTGATAAATCCAGGCATTTCAAGACTTCTAAAAGAAATCACAGGGAAGCTGGAACATAATGTGGCATGCCGAGACATGAGGTTTCTTTTGTTATGAGCATTCAGCTCCAGACTTAAATTGCACCAGATTAAGACCATATTTTTTACCAGCTTATTCATTGCTTTTGTGGTCTAAAGACCTGAGAAAATAAGTAATTCATCACTGCCTTACATCTCCTAAGAGAAAATATCAAACATGTGGGGCAAAAGACAGCAAGGACAGAGCTGTTTATGTACCACCTATACTGTGAATAGTGATGGACCTGAAATAGCCATCAGCATCTCCCAGCTCATGGCTTTTCCACCTGGGCTGCCTCTGAGCAATTCTGCAGCCCAGAAAATGTGCAAGAGTGAGTGCAAGACAGTGGGAAGGATGAGAGCAGAGCCGGGATCTGGCCCATCTCTCTGCTATTGACAGCCTTCTCATGAAAATGTAATTGCTGGCTGCCCTTGGCTTGGAGTAGTCAGGCAAAAATTCCCCGTTGTTCTTTAGAGCTTCAAGACGTATTAATGCAACTTTTAAAATAGCATCCCCTCTATTTTTATTGCTAATGCTAAGAACAAATTAGCTTAGAAGAAAAACCCAATGATCTCCTTTAATGCTATTGTTTTCCTAAAGTGCTAAATGTCAGGATCTTACAGCACCACGTTGCAGATCTGGCACTGCCCTCAATGTGTCCCACGATGCGTTGACGCGGAGTGATGCAGAGTGCTGTTCTGAAAAACATAATCAGTCCAAAGTGTCTTCAAAGTCACTGCACTTAGAGCAGAACTGGCAACGGGTTTCAGCTCTGTCTTTGAATTTGTTATCATTAGATATTCTTTGAAACCAATGCTGATTTCCACCCTGCCCTCCAGCAGGATTGTTAAGGGATAGCCCTGAAGTTTAGGGCCATGTGTGATCCTTCCCGTGGTAGAACAGTGGGTACTTCTGAGCTCTTATGGACTGTTATGTCAATTCAAGTATATTTACCTAAAAAGCCTTAAATGTTGTTAACTCTGACCTCGTCAGAGCTCATCAGCAGTGCACAGGCAGGCTGGGTCACCATGGAAGTGGGAGGACCTTCAGAGGGAAGCAAGGTAGAGCTGGAGAGTTAGTCCTGATGCAGGGCTTGTTGTGTCCCTGTAAGCAGCACAACCCTGGTGACCCACGCACCACGGCAGGGTGCCTGTGTCCTTTGCTGAGCTGCAGTCTGCACCTCATCCAGCAAACCCTGCTGGGGTTGGAGGGATGGAAAGAAATGAGGCAGACAGCAATACCCTACTCATGTGTTAACTTGGCCAGAGGTTTCCCTCAATGGGAGGTTAGGATGGGCTGAAAGCAACCAGGTAACTTTATTTTACTGAGTCCTTACCGTACACGTCCTACATACATGGGTCATTATCTCCAGCAGAGCTACTTAACAGGCAAATAGCGATGAGCCCACTTGGCTTGTGGCTGTGCCATCAACACTGAGCTCTAGGTGACCTCAGTAAAACATCTTAAGATCTGTAATCATTTCAGTAATATCCTGCGGCAGAATAAGGCTTCCCATGGACAGTGCTCTGAAGGGAAGGGAAGCAAATTCCACTTACTGCTTTTAATCCTGCTTCTGTTCATGATCACAGGAAAGCTTTCCTCCAACACTGCAGTATCCTGTGGTTGATGCCAAGATCTCTGACCTGTGCATGTTTTCAAGATCCTGGCAGTGCTATGCTTATTTGTGCCTTCCAGTCTGCTCAGTAAATGTTTAATTGGTGATCCTGGTTTAGTTCTGTTGCAAAGAAGTAGTTCTCACCCTCAGTCTATTGATAGCCAACTACTTAGTCCTAATTCTGGCTCACTACTTACTGAATGCATAATTTAAATTCTCATTGTAGAAATGCATTTTTTATTAATTGCCATTTTAGTCCTGGATCCACCCTGTGCTGATCGGGATTTTGTTAAACTGTTCGTGCACGTCTGTGTAGACGCAGATACAGAGTTAATGCCAGGCGCTGCCTCTGTCCCTCACCCGACTTGGCTCCTGGGATGAGTGAGTGCACGCTGGAAGACCTTCTTAGCCCATTCACATTTTCTAAGTATGTTCATCTCAGTTCCAGTCCAGTTCGGTTTCTGACACAGATGCATTGTTGTTGTTACTGCTGGTAAAGTGATGGGTTCTGGTGCCCATGAATTAAAATAGCTCTGGAAGTAGCATGGGACAGTACAATCACACAGGCCAGGTCTGAAGAGACACTTTTCCAAAGGGAAGAATTTAAGCAGGAGAAGTGATGGTATGGTTTATTTTGGAAGCCTGGGGAAGGAGGTGGAGACCTGCAGTCTGGGGCAAGAAAAATCCCTGCCAACAATGAAGGAACGGAGAAATCATCACTGCTTTATACAACACTGGGATGTTAAATGCACATGGACTACTATTCTGTCCAAAGGGCATTTGTCTTTTATACCTGACTGAGAAATGTGGGTTACAGTGAGACTAAGCAGAGATTTTGTGTCTTCTCACGTCTGTGTTGCTGGTGGTATGTGCCCAATAATAGCCATGAGTTTCATTGGTGCACTAAGTTTGAGGTCTCTCTGGCTTTTTTTCAGGGGCACCAGGATTTAAGAATTTCATGTGAATGATGGCTCTGTTTTATATACATTGCTTGTAAATATCTCATATTATGGATTGGTGCTGGGAACCCCATCATAGAGCTGCAAGCAGTGTGCAGGGCAAAATGTGTCAATAGGGATATTTTCTGCTCTTGCAAAGGGTCTAAACCAATCAGTCCATGCTGAGAAATCATCCCTTGCCAACCTGTTTCTTCCGTTTTTTAACAAAGCCCGGAAGAACACAAAATCAAGACTTGTAACATTGTTTGTAGATGATTTAACTTACTATATGCAATGACAGCTGAAGCCAGTTCTGCACCAATTAGTTAATTATTTCCCTGTTAGGGGACTGAAGATGCTGGATTCAAACCTAAGCAAGTCTTTTGAGGAATTTCAAAGACGGTTTTGAGACATGAACAATAGCTGTTGGCCTCTGTAATCCCGGCAGAGTTTGCTAGGTAAAGGTTAAGATCACACTGTGGTGAATCTCTCCTTAAATTTTGGCTTTCTTCTATGAGATGAGTTACCTGAGGGAAGGACAAGTGACCTACTACTACCAGTTGGAGGAGATCTCTGTTAACTCGGGCATTAAAGACTGTTTGATTTTGGAGCCAAAAGAGCAGAGAGGTTCAAACTCTGCTCCCCATGCTGGTGTGTACGTGACCCGCTGTGTCTGTGCTGGTGTCTGTTGCCCTATAAAAAAGCTAAACTCAGTATAACATGGCTAAAGTAAAATTATTTCATAAACTAGCATGATTGAAAAGATTAAATACAGCCTCAGAACCGAGAGGTCCCCAGTTGGGATCGTTCTGCCAACAATGACTGGACCAAGTCTGATATGCTGTATCTCAGGTCACTCTTCAGTGAAATGGGGTGACTTTTGGGGGAGTTTCTTTGTGATTAATAACCAACCCACTCCTCAAAATCTGAAAAGGCAAATAGGTTGGGTGGATATAAAGCATTTTCTTTCTGAGTATTTACCAAGTACTGTGTGGCCATTGCTTAGTTATGACATCTCCGTGAGATTACTTATAGTAGTTTATTGATGGGGAAACTGAGGCAAGGGCAGTGTCTTATCTGGGGGAGCAGTGCTGAGGCTGCTGTTAAAATTCAGCCATTAGCGGGCTCACAGTTACTACCAAGAGCACACGCTTTTTCACAAATTGTCCTGTATACCTGCACTCTTGCACCTCAAATCCTGGTTTATGCAGCAATTTGAGCAACGAGAGGAGGCAGCGCTCATACCCCCCACACCCTAACCTGGGTGCAGTTTGCAGTGCTTGGCATCCTGGTGTAGCAAGGCTTGGCATGAGGGGCTGGGGGGCCATGCGGGTCACCCCGTGCGTGCGGGTGCTCATGCCTACAGGGGGAGAAGGGTGATCCCTGGTGGTGTGGGTACTCTGCTATTTTCTACTGTTTCTGGAATAGTTTTGAAAAAAGTAGCAAAATGGGGGTTGCTCTGTTGGGGTCGGATCTTGACTTTGGTTTTCTCCTGCCTGCTCCCCAACCTCACCCAGCTGGGCAGAGGAGGGGGGGGCATCAAAACCTGGAAGGGTTGGGAAGAATTTGGCCCTCCAAAAAAAATTAAGAAAACACCGGATTTCATTGCTCTCAAGAAATTTCTGGAACATGAATAGTCACAACCATACAGCCACATAGGAAACACTGTTCGCCCCCCCCCCCCCCCCCCCCTCCACCCACACCCAATTTGTTTTTATTTCTTTGCCGTCAGGTTGCCTTAACCATTTCGATGGCTTAGGAGGCTAAGCCGCCGAGCGCAAGCTTTTGATTTGAAAGGGGACTGCATCCCCTTTTCAAAGGAGCCTGCTCCCTAGGGCAACCACATCACACCGCTGATTTGCTGCAGTGGAGACCGCAGCGCGTACAATATGCCCTCCCCCCTCCGCCTGTGCTGCTTACAGCATCAGTCCGGAGCCGAGCGGGGAGACGGGAGCGATACCCACTAACCCACCCATGCTCGGGAATGCCTGACTGGTAACGCAGTGCCTCCGACGAAAGGACCGGCAATTCCTCAGCTCTCCGAGATGCAAGCCAGTGCCGATTCCACCAAGATGGACTGTCTTTGGAGCAACTGGAAATGTCAGGGTATTATATCTATTCTAGTGTTGCATGCTAGAAGGACTGCATGTCAGAGGAGGCAAAGGCAGGATCCATCCATTTTTGCATTGTTCACCTGTGGGCCTTTGCATGCTGTTTTCTCTCCCTCCCCGTGAAGCTTTTCTTTGGGGGTAATTTAAGAAAGAAAGATAAAGAGCCCTTAATTCTGTTCTTTGAATGTATTTCTCCCGTCTCCAGCTGTCTCACCCTGAAAGCATCCAGGATAACAGGACCTTCCTTCCCACCTTACAGCTCATTCCCAAAGCATCCGCCCTTGCTGTTAGCGGTGCCATTTCTCATCCCTGACTCTCTCCATCGGGCTGCTGCTGGCATGATTTCATACCTTTCGGGCTTTAGGAAAGCCGGGCGATGGTGAATTTGTGCCTGCTCGGGCTCGCGAGGGTTCGAGGCGGTTGCGTTGGGTGCCTCGGTGCATCCTGCCCACGGACACACCCATAGCGAGGGCTTAGCCTAGCGTCGACACAAAGAAAACGCAGCTTCGGCAAGAAGTGCGATAGCACCGAGGCGGCCGCGGCATTGCCACCCACTTCGTACTTTGCTGTAGGATTGCTTTAAAAAAGAAAAAAAAAAAATTTAATCCCTTCGTTGTGCTTTCGAGCACTCCGCTGAGCTGTTCGGGGGCAAAATATTGCGATGATGTTGTCTTGCTGCCGAGTAGGCGAGGGGAACAATAGCATCTCCCTTTTGGGCTTATTTTCAGCTTATTTTGAGCGGGTCGGTGTCTGCGCTGGGTGGGGCTGGCTACCTTCCCGGGCGCCTCGGACAGCTTTTCAGCCATTTTTAGTCAGCTTCACACTTCCCAGCCAGCATCCAGCCTTTGTTTTGATAAAAGACAGTCTCTGTGACACTGCTCGGTGGGCAGATTAGAGGGAGAAAAGCTAGTGGCTGATCCTGCCGGGCAGGCTGCTGTCTGCTTTGGGCAGGCTTTGTTTGAATGTGTTTTTTAATTTTAAGGTGCATGTTTACCCTGAATAGACAGTACGTAATGTTGATGCTCACAACAGGGTCCCTGGGAGAGAGATTGCTCTATAGCATCATCTCATTAAAGGGTCCAGGATGCACGCAGACATAGTTTCATAATTGCAGCTCAATGTAACAGAAGCCAGAAAACCTTCCTACATTGTTTTTTGGGGAGGGGAGGGCAAGGGGACATCTTTCAGACAGACACTTGTCTCTAGGGAGCTCGATATTTTTGCAGTCTTAATTCAGTACCTAACTGTATTTATGGTCTGAGGGTTTTTTTAAGGAAGACGAGTAGCTGGAAAGTAAACAGATGCACCTGTTAAATGCCAGCCTCCAGCAGATCGGGCTTTCCATGCCTTAATCAAGGGCTAGCTTTTTCTATAGGATTGCATGATTCATTAAGCTTATATGGCAGAGCCACAACCAAACTTCAGGGTCTTTTCATCTGAGCTTTGCAGATAAACTTCCTTGTTAGGCGGGGTTTGGGTTTTTTGTTTGTTTTGTTTCCAAAAAGGCTCAATATTTTGCTGATCCTTATAAAGACATTGATTTGCTGAGTCAGATTGCTGAAACACCTGTATTTAGAGGCAAACTAAATATTTTCCCTCTTTATTAGAAAAAATAGTATTTTTTCATATATTAAAAAGAGGGGAATAACAAAGGGCATGCTGCTATTGTTTAATTAATAATTAATAATAATAGTGGGCTTTCCCTCCTTCTGTGCTCTCCTTTTTGAAACCGAAGTAGATTTGCTGAAAATTAAATGACACAGTGTGTCCCATGGTGATTTGAAATAAAACCCAGATCTGAAAAAATCAACGCAGCTAAAATAAATCACTTGCCTCACTTCCACATCATTTGCATATTTTTTTTTTCTTGGATGGTGCTTTATGATTCAAAAATGATACTGCAGAAAACATGAAATAGTCATAGAATATTATTTCTGTCAGCAAAATTCTTTGATCGGTCCCAGATAAAATAGGAGAAATTTAAAATTCAGAATAATGAAAACTAAAGATTTGATTCATTGATTCTTTTAATATCTGTTATTGATGTAGTGTCTGCCTCAACCCAGAATATCAGTTTTGTGCAAACCTGGAGTTGTATAATTTTGCCAGATTAATTTTCAGTGGAATTATGGTTCCTTTCTGAAAACTCTGGAAATGTCTGTGAATGTAACAGATGCAGACACAAACCTCAGTAAATACAGAGCATATTTTTACTGAAATTATGGAGATACAACATTGAGGTTAACATAAGTTTTAATTAATAGTCAAGCCTGCAACTAGCTGTATTGTTGGTTTGCCCTTATAGTACTTATAATCGGTGTAAAATTGGGTGGGGATCTTAAGAAGCTGCAGGGACACTTGGTGGAGCTTTGGCTTTGCCCCACTAAGTCAATGTACTGTTACTTTCCTTGCAATGAAGCAATTGATGCCGCTTCATACATTTAGAAATATTGCAGTGTGTTCTACCTACCCATCCTGCAGGTACAGCATGATTATGTCAATGGTAGATCACGATACAGCCCCTCGGGGGAGCGGGAGAGTAATTCGCCCCTGCTGGGCATATGCTACATTCAAAATATTATCATAGGCTGCTTTGGGGAATTGCAGCTGGCTTCCACACCCAAGTCATCTTTCGCATTGGAAGGTGATGCATTTGAAGTAGGCTGGGATGGAGCCATGCATAATGCATGAGCGTGTGGAGAAACGTCTCCGACCGGGCATGCTGGCTGATGTGGGCCTTCGTGTAACAACCTATGGCCAGCGCCAGCTGTGTGACGCATCGCAGAGCACAGCTCCCAGAGGGGAGCTGCTGGATGAGGTGTGCCTCCAGGTTCAGGTGGAGGAGCAGGTCTCTGTGCCTTCCCAAGGGACTCGGCCCAGCTCGGCAGGACTCATCCCCATGCCTTGCTGGAGAGGTTTCTCTGGATTAGGAAGGTCTTTGCACCCCAACTTGATGGAGCTATTTGATGTCAGTACACTGGTCCCCATGACTATTCCCTCTTCCACTGTTTCTTCTATGTGCCAGCTCTTGGGTGGTCATAAGTGACATGCTTGTTCCTGCAGTTTCAACCTCCTGCAAGACTTATTAAAAAAGAAAATCTGAAAGATCTAGAGAAAAAGGCCCGCGAACCGTTCATAGAAATGATCCTAAATATTACCCACATTATAAAACTTAATGTGGAAAAGGACTGCAGACTTTATCAAATCCGTCTAGCTGATGTAACTCCACAGGGACTGGAGTTATTGAGTAGCATTTTCTTGGCAGCTGTTTCAGAGAACCAGGTACCTTGCTTGCTTGATCTATCAGTTGGTTTCCAAAGGGTGCTGAGAAGCTGCACCAACTATTCGTGGCAACGTTCCCCACTTTAAGACTCATAAAGAAATTCAATGGCAATAATATGGATGCATGTTATTAATCTATAATCTATTGACAGTTCTGAAATCTGTCTAATTACAGATATTGTCATGAGAATATAACTTCAGCCAGTTGGTTCCTTCAGTGCTTTCCTGAAAATATTGTGGGCTGAACTCTCAGCTGGGATCCACTTGTCTTGCTCACATGAGCTCTCCCTCTTTTCAGCAGCTAAGGATCCATCCCAGTAGTTGGCTTTTATGTTGGTAGAGCTAAAATCTTAGAACCAAGTCATCATCTGACGTAACCAATTTAGCTAGGAGTTTCAGAAAACTACACTAACTTATGAGGAATTGAATTCCTAATTTCACAGTTGATTTCCTGTGAAATTTGAATTAAATTTGTCAAGATTTGTTTCCACTTTCAGATCTGCTTTCCTTTTTTCTTGCTGCTGCTGCAGCAGAAGTTGTATCAATCCTTCCTCAAACACATTCCTGTTGATGGCAATACAACTGCAAGATCAAAAGCTTAAAGTTAGATGACAAACTCTCTTCGATGAGCTTCACACTGTTTGACTGCCAACCATCCCAACAAATATCTTGACATAGGTAGTATCAAAAAATCACTGAGATTTCAATAGCTCTGCCAAAATGTGCTCTGCACACATGCTGTGCCATGTCTGAATGTAATTTTTTTTCTTTTCTTTTAAGAATAGATGAACAATATTGTTTCATTGCCAGAACAAGGAGAAGGTTCCCCAGAAGTAAGATTATTTTAAGGTATTCCCTGAGGAGTAATTTAAACTCTAGCAAGAGGGTGATGATGGGGCAATAGCTGAAGGCAACATTGGAGGGCTGCTTTTGCTTTCATTAGGTCTCTGGGAAGTGAGTTTTGGTGAGGCTTTTTTTGATATCAGAGGGGATACTCTCTCCATGTCACATTTAATTCTCACAAATACCATAGGTCTGGCCCATTCATTTTGAAAATCTGCAGATTTTCAAATGTTTGGATAGAGTTTGGAAGGGTCCAGGTCTGTTATTTTGGTCCAGGAGCATCTCAGGAAAATCTTAACATTTCCATAGCATTATGTGCATTCAGGGACTCAATTCAAGGTCTTTGCTTGGTCTCCTGGGTTTCTGCTCACTTAAGGTGAGAGCAGTAACATCCTCCATCGAAACTGGCCAAGGCAGGTGGTGATATGGTTTGATGAACAGGAGGTGTGTGGAGGAGGCTTTTTCCTGCCACTGTGTTAAATCCTGGTCTTAAAGTATCTCTCATGTGAAAACAATAACAACAACAACAACAACAACAACAACAATAATAATAATAATAAATACTACAATAGACGTGTGTGCAGCATGGTTTTAGGGCTGATTTTTTATTGCCAATCCTTTTCTGTCTACTCAAGCCCACTCCGGTGACTCACATAAGGCAATCAATCAATACTTTTTTGCTCACATCTTGATCTTGCAGATGGAGTAGGAGATAACATGGAGGGCATCCTATACCAAGACTTTCCTTTTCCCTGGTACTGTTCCAGGTCTCCTCTCATCAGAGTTTGGGGACCAAGAAGGTCTGAACTTTCAAGTTGAGTCTTGGGGCAGGTGAATGATATAAAGCTGAACTGAGGACAGGAAGTTAATGGACAAAGTGTGTACAAGAGGCAGAAGAAGTATGGAGAGGTCCCTCAAGGCTGGAGATAAAGGATAAGGAGAGATGCCTCATGAAATAGCGCAGATATTCTGTCTTGACTCTGCTGTTAATCACAGCAGTCTCCTGAAGGCACCAGACTGCTCATTAAATGGTGTATCCATCTGTATTACATTTGAATCAGATCTGTTGTGGGGAGGGCAGAAATGACCACATTGGATCCTTCACAGGAGAGAAGAGGGAAAGCCTGGTCCTGCAGCCTGTGGTTAAAGCTGCAAACTAGAATTTCTTTGACTGTGAGCAGTATTTACTTCTATTCAAAGATTTACAGCTTTGTTGCATTTGTTGTCAAATATTGTTGTGACAATGCTATAAACAAAATTGCCCTTCTTAAATCATGTTTCCTGATCTTTCCACTTCCAGTAGGTCTGAGAAATTACTTATGAAGTCATTTATATTTATGAAGTCATAGTATTACACTGTATACAGAATTAAAGGCTGTGTGTAGACAGGTTTTTCTCACTTCTCATTAATACTAATATTACATAGGGAATGAAGCTGTATGACCCATTGATTTTACCTCCTAAGGAGGCCCAATGGGACCTCCATTGTGGGAGGGGCAGCTTGATCACATCCAAGGGTGCTTTTAGTATGCTGAAAAGCACATAACCTTTTATTTAGTCATCAAGGCCCATGGGCCTCATTTGAAGGCTGGATACAAGGGTTTTGCACACACTTTTTGTACTAACTTCCATGTAAATGCTGCTTAATGCATGTTCATTTTTCATACAGTTGTTGCAATAGAGGAAAATCGTGCGAAGTCAGAAGGAGAGAACAGAGGTTTTCAGAGGAAGGGAGGAAGAAGCTGTGGAAGATGTGAATTGTCCAGTCTGTGCTCAGTTGATCTTCATTAATTTCATCTTAAAATGCTTTCTTTGAGACATGGAATGGGAAGATCCCCGTTTCTCTTACAAAAGTACCTTTCAAAAACATAACCACACAGGACTCTGAAGGTGTGAGGACATTTTAGCTACAAGTTGGTTTGGATCCTCTATTCTCCCTCTGGGATCTCCGCTCAGGAGCCTTGGGCTGCAGCAGCCCCATATCACGGTGCTTCTGGGGACCATGTAAACCACCAGAGCCTAGTCCTCATGTTTCCATCAGGTCCCAAGGAGAATGGATTAAGGAGCATCACTACTTAGTCCACCTTGTCTGTCTCAAGTTGTTCACGCCTTGCCTCCAGCATTGCCCTTTCCAGCCCCCAGGTCTGTCTTCTGGCTTCTTTGCTGCCAAATATTGAGGAGCAGACACATTTTCTGCTGAAAGCCATGATGAGAGCTGGGAGAGCTTTCAGGCACTGTACTCAGGAGCAGTTCCATGCTGGCACAAGTATTGCATGCTGCTGCTGTTATATTTGTGAGGTTAATTTTAGCTTGCCTCGCAAACATGGGTATTTACCAGCTACTCATATTAACAAGTGGTTGCTTCTATCATAGAGTTTACCTTTGTGCATCATTAGTCTGGGGGTTGGCCCCAAATGGAGGACTCACATTAGTTTAATGAGATGAAGTTATACCATAAAGTATAGCTAAGACACTGATTTGGCACCTTTGAAAACTTTTTCTTTTAAATAGAAGGCTACTTGACTAACATTTTACAAGTTCTGCTGTCAGTTAAAAAGCACAGGTAGGTGATACTTTCAGATAAATAGCTCATCAGACATGCTTCTCCAGAAAAGTTCTTCAAAGGCAGTTGCAGTGACCTGCAGCACTGCTGTCTTAGAGATGGCTGGCAAGTCCTCCTTAATAAATACAAAAACTTTTGAGTCTGAGGCAGTTCTGGCAAGACCCAGAGTCCTTTTATATCTCCACAAATGAGCCAGAGCTCTGGTGTGTTGTACTGGAAAGAGTGCAAAGTGACCGACACTGCTTCCCTCCTTCCAGGAGGCTAAAGGGAGATCATGGAAAGCTACAGCTGAACAGCTTCTGCATGTTAATGGGCACGGTCAGGATTTTACAGTTGTGATTTTCAAACCAGGAGGAACTCAAATCTCAGTGAA
This sequence comes from Aquila chrysaetos chrysaetos, assembly GCF_900496995.4. NCBI lineage: Eukaryota > Metazoa > Chordata > Aves > Accipitriformes > Accipitridae > Aquila > Aquila chrysaetos. The sequence continues at coordinate 6,982,924 of NC_044005.1, read as the reverse complement.
GCTGAGGCTGGTTTCAGTGCCTGTTTTCCAAACCCTGTTTGCAAATCCTAGCTGCAAACCTTAGGTGGTTTGAAGTTGACATTTTGGCTCTCAGAAGCGTATCTTGCTTAGCCAGGCGGATTGACCCACTGTCCAATTGCATGCACATCACATATCGACAGGCTCACGTGGCACCAGCCTCCTGCTTCATGCATATTCAGCATGCATTGCTCAGAATCATGCCATTGTAGTCGGGTCTGGGCAGTGCCGTGCACACACACAGACACACACGCTGTCTGTAACACACCCGGCGCTTGCAGGACCCTTCACCACACTAGGACCTTTTTTCTTTCCCTACGGATTGACCAAAGCATTTAATTCTTATGTCATTAACTCATACTGTGAGGGATCCCATCTCCTTTAATTTACCTGGGAAACGCTGTGCCCATGTAAGAGCCAGACTCGAAGCCTGTCTCAGCCCAGCCAAGCATGGGGCCAGCGCATGCTGGCAAGTGGCTTTGCAGAGAAGCGTGTGTGTGAAGGTGCGCAGCTCCAGCTCAGCTCCCAGCCCCGCCGTCCTCAGACTCACTGCGTCCCTGTGTGCTGGGGAGGCTGGTCTGAGCCTGGGTGGTCATTTCTTCAGCGTGCAAAGGAAGGGGTGCAGGCATGAACAGGCAGGTACCCATCATCAAAGACTCAGGCCACTATTTATATTTTGTGACCTGTTGAAGGGCAGTAAACACATGGGTCAGTGAGTGTTTGAGGGAGTTGTTTGCTATGTTAATCAGTTTTGTATATGAATATAGGATGAGATGAAACTCAAAGCAGACATATAAATGTGGTGGACAACTTCATCTTTCATTTTCATTCCCGTTCAGAATAAAAAAAAGGGTGTGGAGGGGGTTGATGCTCCTAGCTCTGGGTTCACCTGATGGTGAAGGAGCAAATTTCTCATTCCTTTGCCCCTTGGTATCTGTTTACAACATCAGATAACAATGTGACAGGTACTTTTGCTCTGGTGTAAATGGTTACAGGAGAAAATGGCACCCCGAGGAAGCCAGGCAAAGGATCCCAGCTAGTGAATTCTGCACCCAGTGCACCTCTGCCTGCTTTTAAGGGAGATTTGTTTATGTAAGGAAATGTAGGACAAAAATACGTTTGACCACCCTCTCGGTAAGGAAGCATTTCTTTTCTGAGAGGGTGGTCAAACACTGGAACAGGCTGCCTAGAGGGGTGGTTGATGCCCCAAGCCTGTCAGTGTTTAAGAGGCATTTGAACGCCCTTAACAACACGCTTTAACTTTTGTTCAGCCCTCAATTGGTCAGGCAGTTGGACTAGATGATCATTTTAGGTCCCTTCCAACTGAAATAGTCTATTCTATTCTATTCTATTCTATTCTATTCTATTCTATTCATGCAAAAAGCCTTTGAAGTGGCTGAAGCTGTGACTGAAGGAGCAAACGTGGTTCTGACATGTAGCTCAGGTGTTTTCAGCACCATCTAAATTCCAGGGGAACTGATACAGCTCAAATCCCTGAGGCCTGTCAGCAAAAAAAGTGCTTTCTCCAGGGAAGCCCATGGACCATGTCTGGACCCCACAAGTCTCCACTGATCTCTGGCTCTGAACTCTCCTTCTCCCCCTTCCCTGCCCAAGGACCCGTGAGGTTCATCTCCCTCTGCATCGCCTTTTGCAAGTCGGTTTGGCTCACCGCCCTCTCCCTAAGGGAGAGGAGGAGGAATGGCTGCGGGAGCAGCAAATCCCTCCTGAACAGCTGGACATGGCAGCAGTGCCGCAGTTCCCCATCCCTGTGAGGGAGACAAGGAGAAGGCAGATTTGGTTCCTGCCCTTGAAAATCCTAACTGACCTACTGCAGGCTCTGGGTGGGGGGGTTGTGTTCCCAGGCTGGACCTGGGCACTGGGACAGCCATGTAAAAATCATCCAACTCATATCTCCCTCCTCTGTGCTGAGATTTTCCACCTAGCAGTTGGCACATATTTTTTCCATGCACATGGGAATATTTGCCTCAGGTCTAAAAGACACAGGATCCCTCTCTCCCAGGTCTCATTTGGCTGGAGAAAGAGGCCAGCTGCCTTTTCATCTCCTCTCTCGCGCATGCACATATCCCCAGAACTGTGTCATTTGGCGTCTGTCCATCTTGCTCTGATTTATGACAAGCCTTTCCTTACCTGATACAGCTCAGTAAATATCCCAGTCGTTTCATGGCAGAAAAGGGCAAGTTTCAGGATGTACACACACCTGGTCAAGTCTGTCTTGAGTCATTCAGCATCTTCCTTGTTGAGGGGAATGAGAAAATGCAGTTTGGCATCTGTCTGTATGTGAGAATAGAGCCCACTTCCAGTCTGCAGGAATATGAGGTGAAAGATACTCGAAAGAAAGAGAGGGGGCTTAGTTGCTCATCTTGGGTCTTACCATAAATTGGGATTGATTCAGGGAACTCTACTGAAGTGGGCTTTTGTATTTTTTGGCTCAGGTCTCATTTGTTTCCCTGTCTACTGCCTGCGTTCCAGGTAGTATTTTCCCCTGGTAAGTGGCCTTTTTCTTTCATCAGTAGATGATGTTCCACGTACAGCTTGCTGAGCTGTGCTCATTTCATTTAACATGAAGGTATTGTGTGATATAAACTTTAAGTATTTCAAAAAGTGAGATTTGCATAAATTTCCAATACTGTCCTCTGACAGAGGAATTTTTAAGCACAAAAATGATCAGGCTGTGAATAACACCTCCTGTCCAAATGCTCGCTGGTGAAAGCACCCCAGTTGCTGTGCTGTACTGCAGAATTTTACAGCGCCTTGACTGAAAAAAAATATGAAAAATGGTAAAAACTGCACACTTGTGTTCTGGATGCCATTTTGTAAGGATGGTTTGCAAGTCGCATGCTCCAGCACCTCAACACTGTAAGCAATTTGTGGAGCTCCAGCTGCCTGCATCAATACAGCTGGGCCTGCTGCTAACCTCCTCGATATAGGTGCATGCTCTGACTATGCTGTAACTGCATTTTGGAGCATTCCCTAGTCCATGCCCCTAGGTTTCTGCAGGAAGGAGACCTGGGCATATATCTGGAAGACTCTGGCCTGGTCCTCGATTTGTAAAGTCAGCACCCAGGACCTCAGCATGTACCACCAAGGTCCCCTGTCCCTTGGCTTCCAGGCAGCCCATAGATCTATTCATGAATGCTTGTGATCACAGGTCCAGTGCTGAATGCTGGCACTTAATAATATGAAAGAGTTATTATATTGTGTATATTGATTGAGATTCAAGCCCATCACTTTGAAAAGCAATGCTAATATGTGTAATAGTAATGAGTAATACAGCACATTGACTCAAGGCAAACATGCCGCAGTGACTCACAATTTTTGGAGATTAGATGATAAGAACTACTAGGCTGGATTAATTTTGTTTCTTTTTGTATTTGTGAAATTTTTTTTGACAGATTGCAGTTTTCCTGAATTTACTCTTTGTTCAGAATGATTTGACAAGTGGCAGCTATGAAATCTGTTTGGCTGGTGGTGTGTTCAAGCTGTTCATGAGGACTTGTGCAGTGTGTGAAATTAAAGCTGTTTTGTTTAGATTGTCATAAGCATGTTCTTTGGCTGGATGAAGAGTCCTCTCAAGAAGAGGTTATTGGTGTAAAGAAATTAAATTCACCTTTGTGGACTGGATATTCAGCAATCATTTCATAAAATTTTGCTTTTATAGTGGCTATTCCTGATGGTAAGATTGTTTGCTGGAGGGGCTGGAATAAACTATACAAACTGGGTGAAAAACACTGTCAAAATTAACTGCTTTACAAATGTAAAAATACATTGGTTGAAAATGGTTTTCTGCACTTGCTTTGTTCTAATATCTCCCATGGATCTAGACAAGGGAAGTTATATAACAAGCAGAAAAATTTTTTTTTTTTTTATTTCTGAGATGGTTGCATTTGAGTAGCAAAAGGGATTTATTCTGTATTTTAAGGTCCCATCTGAAAAATGGTTTCCTACCCATGTAACTATTAAGCAGTGGTAAAACCAGGAGTCTTTTCCTTTCTCAAAAGTTAGGAAATAACAAAATCATATTGTCAAAACTTTGAATGGGAAAGTGATTTATTGTGGCTAACCCCAAAATTTCTCATTGGTTTATCAACAACCAAAACTTGAAAATGCTTTGATCAAGCGTTTGGCATTTGGACTTGTGACAAAGAAATAATCCAGTTTCCATAGTAAGTAAAGGCAAGCTAGGATGAAAACTTCCATACAACCCTAGCGACAACACAAACCCCAGCTTACATTTGCCTTGCTGCTGCACCTTACCGTGCTGTGGTTGGAGATATTCATCCATCTTATCTAACCCAGACACAGATGCAAGAAATACAAGGATTTCAAGTAGGTCACCGGTTGCAGTTTCCTCAGTGTGTCGCTGAAGTCACTTCACTGCTTCTGCTGAGGAGTTCCTGTTGATGCTGATGTGAGCAGGAGCATCACTCCTCCCTTTACTCTCCTGCAAGGACTCCGAGCATCGCAGTGGCCATGGTGGCCATCCTCAATGCCCTTCCAGCTCCTGCCTTTAACATGTTGGTCTTCTCTCCCCAGCTATTGACCTGTTGTACTGGCGTGACATCAAGCAGACAGGGATCGTGTTCGGCAGCCTCCTGTTGCTGCTCTTCTCCCTGACCCAGTTCAGCGTCGTCAGCGTCGTGGCCTACCTGGCCCTTGCTGGCCTCTCGGCCACCATTAGCTTCAGAATCTACAAATCGGTCCTACAGGCTGTGCAGAAGACGGACGAGGGCCACCCCTTCAAGTGAGTGCTTTGCAGTCGTGGCCAGGGGCCATTTATCTTGCAAAGGATCCATTCCTAGTGGCAATTCACGTTTCTTTAGCTGCCGCTTTTATACTGGCTAAAATTCTTTTCTTGCTCATAACAGGGGAAATAATTTTTTCTGTTGTCCAGTGTCTCAAGAGCTGTAAGGCTATATTGGCTCAGATCCTGGGGGAAGAAAAACAACACAAAAGCCATCATCCTCTGATACAGGGAATTTTTTTCCTGAAATTCAAAAGATCTGGAAACTTTTAAGCAAACAGAAAAAGAGTTTCATTAGAACTAATGATAATACAGTATCTCTGCAAGCAGGAGGAGTATTGTTTCTGGGCACACTCTTTTGGGCATAGAGGGGAACTATTTATATCTTTTCTGCAGCACTGCTTGGCTGTGATGTGGCAATCCATTACCCTAGGTGATGGTGCCAATGCCAGTGTCCTCCCCACCCTCCCCAGGTTCTGTGTGGTTTGCTCCAGGAGAGCAGTTGTCTTTTCTCCTCTGCTGTGCCAACAAGTTGGTAAAACCAGGTCATGGAACCGGTCTGGTTTGCAAACATACACACTGAAAAAAAGGCTTGTTGGGGTGCTGCTCCTTCTATTTCACTTGGATAAGTTCTGAGATGCAACTCACGACATGGGCATAGCTCAGACGTGCAGGGCAGGTGGAGGGATGGAGGAGAGAGAAGGGGGCATCGCTGCCGAAGGTGATACGTGGCCAGACAGCAGCTTTTGTTCCTCCAGAGGCTGCCAGCTGGAGGAGATGTCCTCTTCTGCAGCAGCAATGTTGCACAGAAGTTTGTGGGGAATCCACCCCAGTTAGGATTTACATCCCCCTTCGCATGGAGTAAAGAGACAACCCATCAAGACCAGGCTCTGCGTGGGGAGAGGGCAAGGCTGGAGGCAAACAGCCCCCACACAGCCTGCAATTGCCCAGGGAGATGGGTCATGCAAGGCAAAGACAGCGTGCGCTGGTGGCTCTGTGTCTGCAGGAAGGGGGACACGTTGCTCCGGCACAAAGAAATGAGGTCTGGGGAGGAGGGAGTGATGGGGTAGACAGGCAGGAGGGTGAACGGCAGGTGAACCTGCCTGGGTTTGTAACTGGACCTGTGTTTCTGGCAGAGCCTACTTGGAGATGGAAATGAATCTTTCACAGGACCAGATTCAGAAATACACAGACTGTCTCCAGCTATACGTCAACAGCACAGTCAAAGAGCTGAGGAGACTCTTTCTTGTTCAGGACCTCGTGGATTCTTTAAAAGTAGGATTGCTTTAAATATTTTTAACCCCTCTCTAGAGGATCAATCTACATTTCTAAGTGCTGCTTCACTTGTTGACAGTGTCATCATAAAACCTAGTTTTGTGTAGCTCCAAATATAAAAATTGCTCTCCTTTTTGATTTCCAAACTGCTTTCTTCCAGCAGTTTAGAGGTTTGGCAATCTGCATTTGAATTTACTGATGTGTAATACAGGAGTTATAAAAGTTGCAGGATGAGCTTAGCTCCACTGCAGTTCTAGAAGCATCTCTGCATTATGCTTTCTATGACTTTGCCACAAAATAGTGTGTTCCCCTCTAATACCTCTGTTAATCTGGATTTCCTCTAATGGTGGCATTTCCTGCTATGGAGGAATGTCGTCTTTCCCTCCCTGCTGAGATAATTATTTTAAGCCTTACACCCTAGAACCCAAGTAGGTGTTCTTCAGAGCAAAGGGAAGATCATTAAGAGAGCAGACATGGGTTAGGCTCCTAAATTACTGAAGATTTTTAGAAAAATGTACCCATCTCCCAGCCTCAAGAGTTTTCAGTCACTGGGATTATCACTGTGGGGCTGTGATTAACCTGTGTGGGATGACCCCTGCCATCATCAAAATTGGATGCAGAAATCTGCCTATGCCGTGCTCAATGCAGAGTCCTAAATGTATGCAATTAAGCCCTAAATATACATGAAAGCTCAGCTAAGAGGGTGAGAAGCAGTGAACAGCAGAACGGAGAATGGGGTTTATACACCCAGAAAAAGTACCTAGTTCCTAATGTGCCTTACTTAACAACTCCCCTTACACATTAAAAAAGGCTAATGTGCTATTATGTTAGCTAGTTAAGTGCACTAATTTCTTCTTATGCTGACAGTGGAGGTGATGTAATGATCCGTCTTTAATTTAGTTTGCAGTACTAATGTGGCTGCTGACTTACGTGGGAGCCCTCTTCAATGGCCTGACTCTTCTGATAATGGGTAAAAATCATCATTTCTTTTAAAATCTATTTTTAACTTTAACTCCCTCGCGATTTCTACTTAGACAAAACAGCCTATCTTTGTTGTGCCTTCCCCACAGTTAAACCATCAAATTTATTTCCTTTTCCAGTAAATATTCATTATTCCTATTACATTGTCCCTCCTGCTAGAACTAATTTGTGTTCTATGCTTTTGCAGAGCAATGGGAAATTCCATATTTGGGAGGTTTGAGCAAAGTTCATTTTTAATACAAAGATCCCTGGTGGATCAGCTGACCAAGTGGCATGATATGTGTTTGTCACTGAAGTAGGTCTCTTCTCTGGAGGAATCTGATCTGCAGGAATATAACAGTGTGCTCTTTTTCTCCTCAGCTGTGGTGTCTATGTTTACTCTCCCTGTTGTATATGACAAGTACCAGGTAAGTCTGTCTGCACGGTGTGGTTCGGGTGTCTGGGTGGTTCTGCCTTGTTGATGCCTGATTGACTGGGTCTCCTTTTGCTCTTTGCAGGCACAGATTGATCAATACTTGGGACTTGTGCGGACCCACATAAACACTGTTGTGGCAAAGTGAGTTCAGCAGCAGCAGGCTTGACCAGAAGTCTTGCTGTGAGGTTGGGGTGCCCTGAGGGTGGCTAAGAGCTGGGTGGTCCCGGGGACAACGTGCCCTATGAATGATGTCCTCCCCAGCTCCTGGCATGTAAGACTGCGGGAGGGCAGATCCCCGGACAAACACAGGCCTTCTCAGCTGAGCGTAGACTAAGGCAGAGCTGTGACCCTACATCTTTCTCTCCCCTCTCCTGCCATCTGGGGGAGCTGTGGACAGAGCAGCCCAACCCCGGGCTGACGTCCATACAAAGACGCCAAGACAAACAGGAAGAAATGTGTTAACTGCCTTCCCCACTGACCGCTCCAAGCCTGGCTTTTTGCTTTCAGGGACTCTGTCCTTTAGAATTAATAATACCATTAATGAACAAAGTGGGAATTAGAACACCACCCTGTTACAGAAAGAAAATACCTGGAAGCACCATGATCTTGTTTCAAACCGCCATTGAACAGACAGAAGACCTGGATGAAATTTTTAAGCCAGTCTGCTCTAGTTCCTAATGCGTTGCCTGTATCAAAAGCTTTTGTGGGATCCCTAAGGGCACAGTGAGGGTCTAAGCATAGTTCTTGAAACTTGAGAATTACTGAAGCAGGATGGCTGGTCTGGAAGGTAGATCTGTGCATCTCAGCAGTTTGTATCTACGGCTTTGCAAAAACTGGCTGAATAACCAGTATCCCATGGAAGGTTACAAAATGGTGAGGTACAGAGAGCAGGTGACCCACGAGGAGATGCTGAGGAAACTGGGCTTGTTTAGCCTGAGAAGGAGGGAGCTCAGGAGTGATTTCATAGCAGCCTGTAAGTACTTGATGGGAAGTTACAAGATGATAGAGCCAAACTCTTCTCAGTAGTGGCAGAAGTTATAACAAGGAGCAACAACACAAATCCAGTTTAGGAGGTTGCTGTTGGACATTAGGAGAAACTTTTTCACTAGGAGATTAGGACAGCACTAGAGCAGGCTACACGGGAAGGTGCCAGAACCTCCTTCCTTGGAGGTTTTCAAGATGCAGCGAGACAAAGCCGTGGCCAACCTGATTTAGCATTGGCAATAGTCCTGCCTCACGTAGGAAGTTGATTCAAAGACTTCTGGGGTCTTTTCCAGCCAATAGTTCTGTGATTCTGCAAAACCCTTAGCCTTAGGCAGGACTAAAAGTTTGTATTGAAAATTGTTTGTTTAAACTTAATTCCTGGCTTCCAATAGATAATATACCATGGTAGAATAATGAAGGGGGGGAGAATATCACTGAGCATATCCCATGGTTACATGAACCACCCCAAACTGGTCCATTTACAACTAGGGGCCTGTAAGAACACATAGATGGACATCACCTCTGTTTTTTACTAGACTCTAGTCCACCTGTTGCGACAACACACTGAACGCAAGCTAGAGAATACCCCTGAGTAAGACTCCAGGTGGGGATGCACTGGAATGGAATAGCTGCCTCACCATATAATCCTTCTTTTTTTTTCTTCTTTATTTCTAGGATTCAAGCTAAAATCCCAGGTGCTAAGAGAAAGGCAGAGTAAAGCAGACATCAAGAATTCATCTACTACAGTAGCGAATAATGGGGGAATCTGGAGTGAAACAGCTCTGTTCTTACACTTTACTGCAAATTTATCGTTCTTTTTTTTCTCAACACCGTAATCTTAGAAACATAAAACTCAGAAGCAGTGCTTTTCCCCTGCTGCTTCTGCACTTAGAATATTTGCAATCACTTGTGTCAAGCACTAAAGTATAGTAAAGAGAAAAGTGTACTAGATGTGGTTTTTTGTGTTGCTTATAAAGTGCATGATGGTGAGAGCCTAAATAATATTGACCTTTTTATTTTATTTTTTTAGTGTTTTTCCTTCTTCTATTGGCATTGCTTCTATAACTTTTAATGTTACATGTGGCTAGGGGCTTTCCTGCTTAGCGCACTGATGCAATAGTTAAAATTGCTTCTACGTCACTGGGTTGCTGGTTGGATTCATCTTTATTAACTATATAGAATTGTAGACTGATGTTTTAGTGTTTTCCAGCACAAATAAAATAAACAGTAATCGGTACTTATGGTAATCAGTTTTGTATAACTCAAAAAAATGAAAACAAAACCCAGTACTTTTGTCGTAAGGGATTGACAGGCTGACTTACATGTATGGTAACTGGAAAGTTCCAGCATGTTAAATTTATTACAATTTGTATTACATTCTCTGTAGTTCCTAATGGACTTAATTATGGACTCTGAATATTTGCACTTATGTACTTGATACCGAATGCAGAAATAAATGTTACTAAATGTAAAACATTCTCCCTCTTGTTGCCACTGGGATTATCCTGACATTTGGAAACTGGACACGTACCATGCAAAAAGAAGGATTTTCTCTCTCTCTCCCCTTGAGATCCTCCCATGCCTTGCCCTTACAAAATGGTACAGTCCAACATGTAATACGTAGCTCATCTATCAGTTTCACATCTTGATGAGTACGGCAATAAAAGAAGGATCTTAGCATGTAGTTTGGTTTTTTTGTTGGTGGTGTTAGCAAATAACAGGAACTGAATAAATGTCTCTTCCTCCATTTGCACATTGTGCAAATCATAAGCAACACACTGTGGGAGAGGTCAGCACACCAAAATGGACTTTTCCATTTCCTTATCATCATGTTACTCTCTTATCCAAAGCTGTTCTCTGAAATCTGCTTTAAACCGTGGGATCCATACTGAATCCGGAGGCTGAGAACTGAAATAAACATTTGCTCTTGTTCAAAGGTGAAGGTTTTTAAAATTGGCATTTGGTGTTTGAGAACCATCAGATAAGAGAAACAGCTGTTGAACATTATCTAAAGTGCTTCAAAACAAACAACTGGTTAAGTGCTGAATGATTTGCCCATTTGTGGAACATACCTGTAGAAATTTTTTTTTTTTTTGTATAAAAATGTGAACATCAAAACATTTTCAGCCAAATTGCAGTTTTTCTTTTTTTTCTATCACAAAAGGGTTTTATGCAGAAATTATTTTTTCTACAAAGAACTAGATCCTTAAGCACTTATCCCAACTTATTGACTTGAAGTCTTTCCTTAGATTCATTCATTTAATTCAGCATCTCAGTTACACATGGACATGGTGACATCTGTCCGAGGTCAGGCTGCAGTTCTGTGTATAAATCTACAACCCAAATGCACATAGGAGTTGGTAGAAACATTGGTATGGCTGTGGGCTAGTTAATTGTGATGAGTCTCAAATACCATTATTTTCATTTAAGATTTATATTCTTCTTTGCTCTTATTTAAAAATACTAAAGTGTCTTTTAAATGTCACCTGCAGCTAGATAGGAACATTTTTTCTCAATGAAAAACTGAATGCCTCAAAGTGACACGTGTTGCTTTTGATCAAATGGAGTACATTTGGTTTAGCACGTGTAGTTTGCAGCCAGGAGTTAAAATTCAACATCTACCCCCAGTTTTAACTGCCTCTTAGACTTTCCTACCAGTGCATTCAGGTGGCCAGTAGATACCCTGTATCTCTGAGGAAGACAGTACAGCCTGTACTAGTGCCCTTGAGGGTAAAGATTGACCTTCAGAATTCTTGCCGCTTACAAGATGAGTATGTGGGTCCAACAGCTTAATTTTGAAAATGAGCACATTTAATGTCCCATCCCACTGGTCGCATAAATATGTTCTTCCCTAGCACCACCGATGCACTTATACCCAAGACTAGCCTTTTGCAATGCTGAACACTATGCAGGATTTAAAGGCTACATCTCCTGTATATTTGGAAATCAAACAAAAGAAAACCTTCTGGCAGAGTCCAAATATTCTTAAGAGCCTAAATCAATAGAGACCAAGAACCCCATTCTTGTCTCCTCCAGCATCACCCTCTCTCAAAACCCCCAGCCCCCCACCCCAGGCCCTCATCACCCTGACTGTACCCCTACACGTACACCTCTCAAGCCCATACCCTTTATCTTTTCCTCACATCCCACCTTTCCAGCCCAGCTCCCAAACTTCCTTGCAGCCACCCTGACTTTCCATGTATTTAGCAACAACAGCCTGCAAGTGGGCAAGTGCTGCTGAGCAGCTGGGGTGGGTTAATCTGGTGGGTGGAACCAACTTGGGAGACCATGCTGGGACGTACCAGAAGCAGAGGACTTTAGCCAGGGCTTGGATTGCTTGTGCTGCCCACAGCCACTATCACCTTCCTGGGATCACAGCAGCACTTCCCATAATACCTTTGAACACGGAAGCCTGGAGAAAGCCATCGTGCCCAAAGCTCCCATAAGCCTTGTTTGCAAACCTTTGCGAACTCATGGTCCTGCTATACAGCTTGCAAAGACAGAGCCCCTGTGCATCTAGGGACTGAGAGCTTGTGACGCCTTTTGTGTTCCCTGATTAAGTCTCATTCATTGAGCAACACTGTGGGGAGGGGCTATACCTCCATCTTTTTTGGTTTTCAAAAAATTGGGGGGAAAAAACAACACTGAGCTCTACTTTTTAAAATATTTTAGTGTGATTACAGTAGATGGCTAAAGATAGCACAATGACACATTCATGGGCTGAGCTGTGCTCTGAGGTTCACAGGCTGTAAAGCCCTTTTGTTTCTGATCTGTATTTGTATTCAAAGTGAAGAGCAGGGGTAGACAAGCTTGAATAGTAAAAGCAGCAAACTTGTGAGGATTTCTAGGCAGGTGAAACCTGGAAAGCAGCTCACACTGCCTGGGTAAAATGCAGAGGAGGGGAAGGCATTAAACCATTCTTTTGTCTTCAAAATGTTCCTTGCTAGAGGAACCTGGACATCACACCACATCACTAGTGCTTCAGGAGTCAGGTTGTCCTCCTGGTTCAAAGGCTGCTTTAACAAGATATGCAAGTGTATGGATGTTTTGAAGATCCACCTAACCAAGTTCAGGTGGTTGGAGTTAGGTGTGTGCTAAATACCTTGCCCAAGCAGTGTCTCTCATCCTCTGTCTCTGGGTAGCTTGAGATGCTGATACTCCCTTTCTGGAGAGGAAGCTGAGAGGTTTCTAAGGTGGATGTCTCAGCTAGGAGGCTTGTTTAGATGCAAGGACAGGTCTGGACCTGGCCTTCCCATGGGAACTGGCTGGTTAAAGAAGACAGCTGTGTTTTGATCTGCTCAACATGGTGCTGCCTTTCAAGGAAGATAACAGGTCTACTGCTGAGCTTACCTTTGAAAGCCAGCCCAAATGACTGTGCTAATTTGAACTCAAACCTGTTCAACTCTGGCTTGGGGATATGAAATCAGGAGTGGCGTGCTGGTGGGAGAAAAAATTTTGTATTTTTGTAAAGACACACCTACAAATGTGTCTTTTTTAAGCTCTATGACTTTAAAATATCTTCTCCATGGTTTCACCTGTACCTTCCAGAAACTTTATAAGCCTGCTCCTAAACTGCTGCCTGTTAAGGAGAGGTTGGATAGTTACTGAAGAGCTCTGTCAGTGCTTTGTCACTTGAATGTCTGTCTATGTACCTTGAAATGGATACTCCATTGCTAATTTGATGTGAAATGTGAATACTCTCTAATGTTGTTGGTTTTGATTCCCTGCTTCTTGGTGCCTCGGGAGTATTCCACTCTTCTTCAAGCCTATGTATTTGCCTCTGAGCTGTTACTGATCTTTTTTATGCATCCTCTGCTCTTTAATATTAATCTAGTGAGAGTAGGATCATAAAACACATCAGTGTCAGGAAAGTCCTGGAATTGGGGGAGGAAAGAATGATATAATATTCTGTAAGCAGCTAATCCAGTTAAAGAGAATTTGTCTGCTTCCTCATAGCTTTTGCTATCTCCCTGCACGCTTTCAGATGGCAGCTGGCTCCCATCCCTGTCCTGGTGGGTTACAAGTCAGTCAACTGTAAGCTTCTCAGCCTTTCCTTCTCCATATGGGCCCAGGGAAATACGTGGCAAGCCCACGTGTTTGCCCAGTGCAGCTTTGAAAACACCAAGTGTGATGTATTTCTTCCTGGCTTTTCTTAATACACTTCATTTCTCAGGCACAGAATTAAAAGATGCTCCATCAGTGAACTTGCATGCAAGCTTCCTGGGATGCCAGGAATCAGTGGAGTGAGGCTGCTGGCATGAAGGAGCCTGGTAAGACTGGCTGGCACATGCAGCCACTGTGGGACATATGGTATTTGGATAAGGGCGAGACATGTCCACTGATAAGATTAAATAGCTGCAGTGCCTGAAAATGGAAGGAGGAATGGTCTCTATTCATTTCTGCCAGGCTTTCTGGCTGCTCAGCACCTTTACAGGAGAGAGTGGCAAAACCCTGCTCTCTGCCACGGTAGGGGAAAGACAGTGAGAGTGGATGATCCTTCTCCACAGGTGTGCATAGAAATGGGAGTTGACTGTAAGTAGGTATATGGACTTGACCTGCCTCTCTCTTACCTGAACTGTTCATTTCCTTGTCTTCGGTGTTTGCTTGTAAGTGAACAGTAGATGTCAGATATAGAAAAGCCTGTTTTAAATTAAGTTAGTTAATCATTTTCAACTTAATAATACCTAGAGAAGTAGCCAAGATCGTTCTGATCCTTTCTAGTCTTCCTGATTGATGATGCATCCCTCTTGGCAGGAAAACAAACCATTGACCCTATAGAGAGTGACTTAGCAGTCAAAGTGAGGAGGGGATACTCCCCAAACGACCACTGAAGACCACCCGAGACCCCCGCGCATGCAGAGAAGGCGTTTGGTGTGTCATGGTTATATAATCCTATGCATACACATTAGATAGTTTTAATATGTACTAGGTAGGAGTAGTTTAATAAATTAGGTGCAAAAGGGACACACCTGATGAACCTGGTGTGCCTGATTTGTGGAAAGTCCACCAAGCACCCAGGCCTGAGTAAAAAGCAATATCTCTCCTGAGTGTGTGAGACTGGCCTACTGCACACCAAGTAACGAATCTGCTTTTAGGACAACACAGTCAGCTCACCATCTGTTGGTGTTCTCCTCTGGTCAGTATCTGATCCAAGTGACTGCAGGCTAGCAAGTCAGATGCCTGTGACTCACCACTTCTACAGCTCTCCTTTCTTCTTTGTATGGGTAGCTGTTATGGGGTGAGGATGACCTCTGTAGAACTGTTGTCCCACAAACGGGGTTCATTTACCCAGTGTGCAAGCCAGCGACACACAGAGTCGAGGTATTTTCAAATTAATTTCATTGATGCGCCTGAATGGGTGCCTGTCTCAAGACAGCACACCCTTGTCTCAAAAATTCTCACATTTAGACACTTAACTAATACATATTCATTGTTATTTTCCTTAATGATCCGTTCTTTCTTCTTCTTCGCCCCTCATGTAAATTAGCGCGCAGACGCTTTCTTCTTCCTTCCTTGTCTTCTTTTGAGTAGGTGGTATCATTTGAGTAGGTGGTCAATGAGTCGGTAGTCGCGATCTCCCCCTGTAGGAATTACCTTTTACCTACTTCTTCCCTAATCTTGGCAGTTCCAAGTGGTTCTTCAAGGTTTATTGACCAGACCACAATCCATTACCTTTTCTGACATAAACATAAAGCCCCATGGTCTAGTAATTAGTTCCTAAACACTGAATCATGTCTAGTTATTGTTTTCCTGTTTCAACTATTAACTGATGGGGACTGTACACAGGACTTTAGCAGCTCCCTGGTTATTTCAATCATATTATACATATTAATTGATAACAGAACCAGAAAGGGCACCTTAGCCCCCTGAACCTGTTGCAAGTCCAGGTATCTTCACCACCTCTGCAGCTCCCCTAGAATGACTGCTAGATCTACAAGTATGCCAGATTTATAATCTGGGGGACATCACCATGTGTGCACAAGGCGAGGTAAAGTTACATCGGCAGGCAGGTACGTGGGTAGACGGTTCTGTCTAGCACTCTGGCAAGCCCCCATTGACTGGGATGTGCCCATCTCTGCATTGCCTGTGTTCTTGTCTTCCCTTTCCCTCCCGCTCTGCCTCAGCCAAAATGCTGGGAGATGCTGAAGGGACCAGGATCAAAATAAGAGGATGGGATAGAGCTGCAGAAGGAGTCTATCTAGGAAAACCAAAAGACAAAGCAGCCCTGTGCTGACATGCTTTCATTGCTTTTCCCTCCTGTCTGCCCCTTAACTAGTACGTCAGACTCATTTCTCATGTTCACTGAATATCAAAGCGATTCAGCCTCAAGGTTGCAATTTATGCCTCCTCATGGCTTTTTTTTGTTTAAGTTGAAAAAATAATTCAGTCCAGTGAAGCTAATCGTCATTCACAGTAAGGCCTCTCTGCATATATTTGCCTTTACGGGGAAGCTATAAAGAGAGTATTAGTTACATTTTTACTTCTTTTGTATAGCCCTCTAATTTAGCTGAAGTGATGTAAAGTAGCACAGACCAGTCCAAAAATGTCTATAATGTTTTATAGATGTGACTTTAAAAAAAAAAAAAAAAAAAAAAAAAAAAGGGATATGTAACATCCAGGTGGTGGAGTGACTTGGATAACAGATGTCTTTACACAAAATATTCTTCATTTACCAAGTTAGACATGAGGCCTAATTTCATTTCTCCTAATTCCACAGATGCTTGCTTGAAGAAAGCACCATGCACAGGATTATTAGCCTGTTACAGGTGAAAAAGTATCACCTTTGGCACAGGCTAAACATAGTTACTGAACAGTTACCACCAGAACATCAGCTTAACTTGTCAGTTATCAGCAAATTTGCAGCACTTAATTAGGAAGAGGTGGGGCTCTAGGCACCTTAGAACTCATTTGAGGAAGCACCTCTTGTATTCCTTCTAGTCAGAAATTCTGAAGTCCTGGAAACCTTTCTCACCTCTCTCCCCCCTTGAAAACTAGACAATTTACAACTTTTTCAGCTGAAATACAGAGCTGTGATGAACTACAGAAAGCAAAACTATCAAAAAGTATATGCAAAGTTTTCACGTAAGCTTAAAAAAAAACCTGTATAAAATGCTGATACTACTAGTCTCACTTTTGAACACCAGACTTTCAGAAATAAGCTTAAATTTTAATTCCGACATGAGGATATAACTAAGAATCTCTCTTAGTCTCAAGTGTTTTATCTCACCCACTCGCTCAACAGCAATCACAAGTCTATGACTCATACACTATACCAATAGTGCAAATTAAAAGAAAACATTGTTCCTACTGCCATTTAGCCAAAGGTACTCCTACAGCTCTCCAGTCACAAGAGACCTGAGTAAATCTTCCTTCTAGAGTGAAATGCTATGGACTCTGTTATGCAGGTTGAACTACAGTATCATAACTCAAGTTTTGCAAAAGAAATCAGGCAGAGAAGCTGCTACACAGTCATGTACCTGGAGTCTGTGATATGGTGCCATGAAAGAAATTATGAGTGAGCCAGATAAAATGGCAATTAATAAAAGATTTTAAGAAGCTCTTCAGGAGCAGATGGTAATCGGTAGTGTTAAAAGAAGAGGTCAGTACTGAAGTTTCCCAAATATCAGCCATATTTCAACTTTTCATACATAAAATGAGAATAAATAAAATATCCCAGATGCAGAGGACGCTAATGAACTTTGCTAAAGATACAAAGTGGTACTGGAGGAGACCATTGGGATGCCATATGGAAGGAACTGGATAATCTTGAAGCCCATGAGCAATAAAAATCAGATGATATTTTGCATCACAAATACAAAGTTATGTCCTGGATTGATAACAGAAAATTCTCTTGTTGGCTAGAAGGTTGCCGGTTAGAAACAAATACTGATGAGAAAACCCTAGTCAACACAGTAAGAAAGTGCTCAGTGGGGCAGAGAAATGCTATTAGGGGTATCCAAAGGGAATGTAGGGGCCGTTACAGGAATGGAGTCCAGAAGAGTTTGGCTTCATTACGCTAGCAAAATGAAGGCTGGGAAGCAGTGATGTAGTTGTTCTTTACACATACACTGGGGGTAAACACCAGGAAGGCTGAAAGCTGGTGCTTAATTAAGCTGCTTAATGATGACACAGGAAAAAAATTACATTCTATGGCTTTGGTTTTGAAATTGAAATTTATTATTGGTCAGGGAAGTTAACACTAGCTCCCAAATAGGAGTTAGAAACAAGCACTGTGAGTCATTCAAGGTAGGAAATATATTACATACAATGCTGATTGCCTTGTTGATAAAATAAGCAGATGGCAATTCCCCATGTGGCTCTTTTTTTGTGCCGAAAGTGAGTTTACAAGAGATGATTGAAGGGAATCACACACGTTCCCCCCCTCCCCCCCGCAATTATTGCACTAGTGCATTAACAAGTAGAATCTCTGTGTTTATTTATCAGGAAGAGAATATTACAGATGCTCATCTGATAGGACAAGTAGATCTACTGAAGTCAGAGCAGCTCTCTCCAGATCATATGAACTCAAAATTTGGCCCATTCTCTTTGGGAAGAAAAGATTGCCCTTGTCATTTATTATTAGCTAGTAATATTTGTGATCCCAAGAAAGGTATTCCAGGCTCAGCAGAGACATCCAGGCACCAGTGAGGCCATCATTAGACTTGTGACAAAATTTTAAAGGCTTGTCAATTCTTGCAAATGCAGATGGGGCTTCATGCCTCTTCTTGTTTCCTGGGAGTTAGGAAGATACTATAAAGAAAGACTGGTCCATGTCTCCCTCTATGAATCCTGTTTGCTGTGACATAATTTTCTATGCAGGGAAAAGGGTAACCAGATTAGATTCAGATTGTGATGGATAGGTTAATAGAAATACGTGCAAACAAACCAAAATCTTTTTTCTGGCGTAAGTAAATAGCGGGGGAAAAATCTATTGGAATGCCCTTAGTTTTTACTCTAATAAACTTGTCAGGAAGCAGATAATTTGAGATGTAAATTTTCATTCACATTGAACGTGCACTTGCTTTATCCATGTTCAGACTGTGCATTGTAGTAAAAGGAAGGAGGGAGCAGATCCTCCTAGACAAAATTACCTCTGCTTACTCAGACCTAATATCCTGGTAGCTCTTGTAAGCTGGTGCTGCATTGCCCAGCTACTCTCACCATAATGCTGGGCAGGGATTTGACATTCCCCATTTGGTGATCAATGCAGTAGCTAAATTTATTTCAGATACAGCGCAGCCATAAATTCCTAGAAGGCTGAAGCTAGAAATCAAAGTATTTCTTAGCTTAAATATCCTGCAGCCATTGTAAAACCATCCCAGTTTATGATCTATCCTTTGCTCATGTGTGCATTTTATATGTCTGTACCATATTTACCACCCTCATCTTTGACACGAGTTTGAAAGCAACATCTGCAGATAAGGTCTTACAGGACTTGCACAGGCAGCGTGATGGCAATTGAAAAGGCATGTCTTTAGGAGAGGAGATAGCCCTGCGGAGGACCTTTTGTGTAAGAGCAACTAGAAATTTTCTGTTAAGCGTTAAAGAGCTTGAAGTCCTTTGCAACTCTGCAAAAGTGTTTTAAGGTCTAGTGAAGCCTTGTCTTGAAATATCTGCTGGAAAAAAGTTACTATTTCACATCAGAAGTCCTGATTTTGAGGCTGGTTTTTGCATAAAAAATGGTTATATTTCATAAAGAAAAAGGAAAACTACTATTATTTTTCCAGTAAAATTTGTAATTCCACTGATACATTTTTACAAATCTATCTGTACCACCACAACAGTGGGACCATAATATTTCAAAAAAGCCCAGAAAGAATGGGTAAATTTTCTACCTGGAAATGCTTAATTGCTTGAAAAGGAAACAACCTATAGTTTTTCCTCAAGTATGATTTCTAGCTGAGGGGCTAAATTCACCATGAGAATTGAGAACTTGCCCCTGCTAGTTTGATATTATAGAAATCAATTTGTTTACTTGGCCCAGAGGTGCCTGAACGTCAGTCAGGTACAAAACTGCCTGCGCTCTGCAACTACTGCGTTCATTGAGGCCTGAATTCTGCTTAAGACTTTAAAAGATTTTCAGAAAAAGAGGGCCCTTCCCTTCTGTAGGAGATGGCTTGTAACTCCCAGACAAAGATTGAGAAAACCAAGCTAAGGGAAGCACGAACAATGGCGAGAGACAAAACTTGGTAAAGATAAGGGGGGAGGGAGGTGGAGGCCCTCTGAGTCTCTCTGAGGAATCTCTCAAACACTTGCAAGTATCCTGAACTGAATAATGCAGGTCTGGTGCTCAATGGACAGATAAGGATACCATGTGGGAGGAATAGCAAAGGGTGATGCTGGAGGAGGAAGCCCTGTGAAGGCAGAACAGTTCTGCTCTGAAACAATTTGTGAAACTTGTTAACTCTCTGTTTTCGGGGCCATCGTGTCCAATGAATGACCTTTGCCTCATTATCCGTGAAATGCATATTAAAGTTGACCCCCCTGCATATTCTAATGAAGATTATGGAGATCATGCTAAACATATGTGACTACAGCACTCCCCTCTCAACCCAAATCATGCTACACATCACCTGGGGGAAGGGGGGAGAACCTGAAAGGAAGCTGCCACTGTAGCAGAAGGGCAGGTCGTACTGATATGATGAATATAAAGGGGGAAGATAGGTGCCACTAAAGAAAAGGAAAAGTGGAATTCTGCAGAAGAGTGCTCTTACGAACCAGAACCCCTCCCCTTTGGCTGGACCAATGCTGGAACCAGGACCGGTGATCTCTTTATCTCCCCCCCACCCTGTTTCTCTTTTCTCTTAGAGTTGTTAAGTAACACAAGGCGTACCTTACAGCTTGCCATAATTTGTATATTCCTAAACAATTATCGGAAAACCTAGTTCAAGACATACATTAATCACTGTGGGAATCTAATAAATGTTTGTATATGGACCTTGAGAGTTGTCTCACCTTAGTCCATGCTGCTGGGGTTTTGCAAATCTGAGTCTCCAACCCTCCTCTTTGAAAAGTGGGTCGTGACACCTTCTTCCTAGCAAAGCTTTATCTTGTAGTTACCAAATTGGCTGCCATGCAATGAACAGTTGACCTTTTTTTTTTTTTTCAAGTCAGATAGGATAGGACTTCTTCTAGTCCAGGTCTATGAGCAGGTCTTCTACTAGTCCAGGCATTACTATGTTCACCCAGACAATGGTATTATGTCTGCAGTGAAATGAAGACATGGATCCATCTATTTGGGGGGTTAACTGGAGATACTTTGCGTATTCAAACTGCAGAAGAGCGTTACCACAGTCTACAAGGCAGTGGACACTGATTGCCCCCATCTCCTGCAAACATCAGGAGGAGGGCAGGATGCTCATCTCGCTTGGGATTAGGTCCTGCGCGTGTACCCAACATACAGGATTAACAGCAGATCACTTAATGTGGCTGTTCTTGGCACAGTTCAATTTCCAAAGCAATTTCTCAGAGTGCTGGAGGTGAAGGATGGCACCACCTTTGCTGATTGTCCCTTGCTGAGCCATAAATCAATACTGATTGTGAACAAAGGTCTCCAGTAGTAGCTTGGCAAGGTGGCAGCAGCCATAAATATGTAGGAAAGAAAGGGGTCATCTCCTAAGAAGCTGGTTATCTCCAGAGGAAAGTTGCAGCACTTTTTATTAGATTTTTTTAGATAATTAAAAAGAGGTGATATTATCCCGCTGATTATTTGTCTGTATGAGCTTAGTTCACTTGGAAATAATCAGCAGTGCCAGCTGATATTCCCTCATACAATCACTATTTTATCTTCAATTTTGAATAGAGGATATTTGTTCTTAAAGCCCCTGTTTTTACAGTGATAACTGTAAAACACAGATGACTGCATTTTAAAAGATCCATGGGAAAGCTTCAACATGCAAGTCAATTGCAGCCTGCAGGCTTGGAAAATCAAATAAAGAATCTAACCTTTATTATTAATATTTTTAAATCTTGCATGCTTTGAAATGTTGGGGTGCCAGCATAGTCTCCAAGGCCAGAAATTACCAGGTTTAACTTCTGGGACCTAAAAGTACTGTATGCACTGTGTTTTGTGAGAAGGCCATTTAATATGTGGGCCAAGACTCTTCTAGGTTTACTGTAATATTTTGATCTAATCTTGATGTGATTCATTGTCCGTGACAGAGGAAAGCCTCAAACCAGAAGCACAGAGGTTGCAACAACGAAGAAAATTCCCGATCAATCATCTGCTCCCCAAAAATGACTTCTACAAGGAACAACAACCCTGCCGTTGTCCCCAGGGATGCGATGTGGGGAAGGCGGTGAGGTCTTCTCCTGCCCAAGGTCTCCCTCGGACGCCTGTGGACATCACAACACCCTCATCGGCAGACTGGCATGGGGTGGGGGCTACACCCCCGCCGTACCCCGGGGAGGTCTGTCAGGGGGACAGACCCAGCCTGAGCCCCCAGGACGCCCGTCCTTCTGCCCCGGGGTGAGGGGACAGAGCGTGGCCCTGGGCCCTCAGAGCCTGGTTGCCTGGCGACAGCGAGGCCTGGCCTGGCCGCCATGCTGAAGCCTGGCCTGGCCGCCATGTTGAGGCCTGGTCTGTCCACCACGGCGCTCTCGTCCTCTGCGGTGGCGCCGGCCGCCCTCAGCTGCCTGCAGAGCCTGGGTGGGTGGGCGCAGGGCCTGGGGGGCTGCTGAGGTGACTCCTGCCCCAGCACTGGGAGGGAGGGAGGGCTGGAGGGCTGGTGTCCCTAGGAACAACATCCCTCCAGCCCCGGGCAGGCAGAAGCAGGGAAAGGCCCACACCTTGTCTTGTACGTATATTTGCTACTGTGGGTACGTGTGGAGCCAGGGCTTAATAGAGAAAACGGGTAGTATTTTGCCTTACACTTTTTTGCCGTTTTAAATATCCACCTAAGAAAATATGGCTAATGTTCTCCCCATGGCTGCAATGGCCATGGACTGTCTTTTCCTGTTTACCTGCAGCCTGGTTTACTGGGGTTAATGTAGAAGACATAAAATCTGAAGGGAAGAGTCACTGCAAGTGTTTGGTGGGGAAGGGCCATGTGTAGGCCATGTGTTTCTAAATGAGATGGCTGCCATGGTTATTAATGCATTTCCTCCTTGTCTTTTTTGTTTTACTATCACATATGGGGCCATCTGGTTCCTCTGTGGGACTCCCAAGACTTTTTGGCAAGCACATATGTGAAGATGTCTAGGGTTTTTCCTCTCAAGCCTTTCTACTACATCTTATTTCTGGAAACCCTCCTTAAAAAAGAGTTTTCATGGACAGCTGCAGTCTCTACCTGTAACACAAACCTCCTCACTATCACCAGTGCTGACATTGTAGGGCAGCGTTGAGAAAAATCCTCCTTCAACTACAGGTCTGGTGGCACATTAAGAAAGCGAATGCACTTCGCAGGGTGGTTCAGGTGCTGTGGCAGGTGGTGTGAGACAGATGCTTGTGGTCCCCTCAGCCTCTGAAGTGAGCATGTGGCATGGTATCTCAAGGCAGAAGGAAATTTTAAATATGCTCAAAGCACAAATTCATTCCTTTCAAGTCTTGAGAGGTTAAAAGCCCTTGAATTGTCTTGAATGTTAATGTTTTTTCCTGTGCAGTATCAGGCGAGAAGCTGCTTATGGAGCTGTTGGGCCTTCTTGGAAGATAAATGTGACCTATAGAATCACATTTATCATGGTGTCTCTTGTAAGAAATACAGCCTGCTTTCAGGGTAGCTGGATGGATTACAGAGATGCAAAACTGGAACAATTCAGCAATCAGGAACTTGGTGCAAAGGCCTTCATGAAGGAGATGAAGCAATGACTAAAACTGGAATAAATTTGCTTTAGAAGGAAAGTATAATCATCACGCAAGAGAAGGATTGCTTCAAGTGTAAGCAAGGAAATTGTGCTATGAGTAATAAAGTTAGCCAGAGTAAAAGGACCAAATAAACTAAGTACCAGGAGATACATTTCAAACAAGTTTTATCTGGCTCTCAAATACTCCTTTTTGAGAGGGAGAGGCAGACATGTATTACAGCTGAGCAGTCTCGAGGGATGGATTCCATGCTGGGGGACACTGCCTCTGGTTGTCATTTCAAATTTTCCAATTTCAGAACATTCAAAACTTTCCATCGCCATCAAATCTGTTTAATAGAAAGTTATTCTTGTCTAACAAAACTGGTTTCTTATAAATAGAGAGGATTGGGCACAGCTTGTGGTTATAGTATAACAAAAATTCACTTCTGGAGGCCTCAGCTGTCCAACTAAGGGCTGTATGGAACTAGGGCCTGAGCTTCCCTGTTGTCTTTGAGATTGGTTGCAGGGCATTATCTCAACAGCCTGGTTTCAAAGGCTGTGCAATTATAATGTCCCTCAAAGAGCTTATAACCTAGAGGTCAGAAAAAGGTATATACAGATGAAACAAATGGCTTGGGGTGACATAAGCTGTAGTATGAGATCTAAGATGATATGGAAACACTTCACCAGTAAATGTCCATGGTCTCAGTACTCTGCCCTCCCAGCCACTGTCAGGCTGCGGTTCATCCCTTGCCCAAAGGAGCCAGGGGGGTTCAGGAGGGATTTCAGGTGGGACAAAGCAGTGACTATAGTTTTTGAGAATGTGGTATGCAAGTAATGCACTGATGTGCAGGGAGAGTGAACTGATGCTGTTCTGAAGCCAGAAATTTGTGCCTGTGGCACTGGAGGAGAGAGACCAGGAGGGATTGGATAGCTGACATTATTTGCATATCACCTTGATTTTTATGCCACTTTTAGGCTTAAGAGTTTGATTATGAGAAGAGTTTTGGCAGTGAAGAGGCTGGGATAAAAGGCTGGCTGAATTCTGGAGCAGCATGTAGGAAAAAATGGCAAGACTTTTCAGAGTGATTTTTTTTTTAATAAAAACTCTGCATTTGGGAAACCTATACTTCACTAATGTTAATTTACATCTGGCATTTAGTTTTGGTTTAATAACAGACATAGAAGGAAATTGAAAATATCTGAATGCTTTATCTCAACTTTTTTCTGAAGGAGATGTTTCAGCTAGGAAATAGAGATTTTGAGAGAGCAAGTGTAAGTACAAAAGAGGTGAGAAAATCAAATAGATAAAAAGAAATCAAGAGGGGGTCTGGAAGAAAGATGGCCTAAATGACTGGAAAAAAAGTCTTCACAAGCAGGACTTAAATTAGATTTTAACATGGATTTTCATTTATGCACAATATGCCTTAAATTTTTTTATGTTTCTGAGGAAAATAGCTCATAGTTCTGTTGATTCTCAGGTGGTAAAAAGACTGTGATTTCAGTCTGCTATCATTAGAAAGAATTGTCTGGAATTACTACTAATTGGTGAAGCTGGGGCAAATTCTGCTCTTACACCACCCACTCTGCTGTTTGCTGCATATATAGGCTTGTTTTCTGACATCTCTCCTGCTCATAGTTCACAGAAAATGCCATACTGGTAGGTGATTGTCATCCTCAGGCCTGAAGATGGGCAGAGGTAGCAGCTGCTCATGGCCTTTGTTCCCACCAACTCCAGATAAAGATCCTAGTGAAATGGGACAGTTGCTGCTTTTCAAACAAGTTAGTAGGTCAAATTAAAAACAGAGGTCTCAGCTGGCTGAGTGCCTCGTCTTCCCTACAAATTCACTTATGCTTGGGTCAGGAATTTTCTTTTTCCCCCTCCTATAAGGATTTAGTCTCTGTTACAAAATCAGGGTATAAAAAAATTTCATGCCAGTGTAACAGGTACAATAATCTTTTGGATGAATTCAAATCCTTGCAATTATTATTCCAGCTCAAGCTAAATTAAATTTAACAATACAAAAAGTAGCTTCTGGAGTACCGTAAATCTCACTTCAGGCTTTGATGAATCCGGATTAGTATTTTTGGTTGGAAAGAGACATAATGAAGCCATGACTGCTTGGAAAAATTCTAAAGATTAGTTACACCCTGCTTAAAGGGAAATTATTTATATCCACAGCTTTTACTTCTGTTTAATAACCTCTGTAAACTTCTCTGAATGACTCTGAAAAGATTAATTCTGCAGAATTTAAGTTGGAAGCATTTTGTGACTGCAAGTTTTACCAGGTCCTGTGGACTTCATATGCCACTTGTGCATCTGCCTTTTCTGTGCACCAGGAGGAGGAGTATGAAAGATGCTGACCTACTTTACAACAAGGGAAAACAGATTTAGGAAATAATTAAAAAATAAATCCTTCTCTTTCAGGATAATTCTTGCAGAACAATAGAGCAATATTTGAAGCTTTAAAACTATATGTTCTAATTTCACTGTATTTTTCATTTAGAAAAACACTTAAAAAATGAAGATTCTTCATTCAGTGGGGAAATTGTGCAGTGTCTTGAAGATACTATTGCTGCTATTAAGAAATTGGTAAGAAAAATCTAATATTTAGTTTCAAATATGTGGGAAAAAGTTAGTTGGTAGCCATGAAATTAATCTTTTATGGTTGTACTGTGTTCTCTTGTGTGAGTAATATCCTACCTTTAGAGAGAGAAAGAGGCAGTTTGGAGTGAAGTTGGTGGGTGCTTGCATGCACTTTGCTGCCTGCAGAAGTTTGGCTATAATAGAACAAACCAACCTGACTAGTATAGATCACACAGCTGATCCAAGCCTTAGCTCACCTGCTGATATTTTAATGGGGGAACATTAGATACCACTTATACTAGGGGCTAGTGAAATTCAAGGCGTGGCCAGCATTCTGTTGAAGTAAAAAGAGGAAGGGTCTTATGCTCAGCAGAGTAATTTGGGACTCAGGGTTGAAGTTTTTTTCCCTTTACTCTGGTATGTCTTCACAGTTTGCTTTTGTGTGAGAAGTGTAAGCTCTGAACCTACAGTGACTTAGTAGGAGCACCACAAAAATCACTTGAAGGCAAAGGTGTACTTGTGTAGAGCTTTTTACATCATAAGGGCATTAATGCTGTTCGTGCAAGGGAGAAAAATAATGCTTCCCTCTCAGGGCTGCTGTGAGGATACACCCACTAATGTTAGTGCATTCTGCAGATGGTACAGAGTTCAGCAGGTAGGTCGTTTGCCCTATGACTAGGTACAAAAGGATTTTTTTTTTTAACAGTTTGTTTTTCCTTGAAACAATTGCATTGTGTGTGATAATAAGAGACCCTATAGTAATTATGAGCTGAGGATGGCTGTTCATAGGAAGCTAACTTTTGCTGTAAGATCTCTGAAGCCATTAAAGCCAGAATGGCTTCAAACAGAAGGTATTTTAAAAGTATCTCCATAATGTATTTGTCTAGGTAGGTGTAAATCTTGTAAAACTTTACTTTCTCCTTCAGTAGGCCTCTAAGTCATCTATTTCAGACCAGCTCTGCATTAGCCTGTCAGATGAGTGTTTTATGTAACGTGCTGAAATCATAAAGCTGTTTTCTTTTTCACTGCTTCAGCTAATTGACGATGTAACTCATACAAAATTAAAACCTTTTACACATTTATTTTACACCTCTAAATATTTCATCTTTGCAAGGAAATGAGAGTAATTTATATGTGTGCATATAGAATTTGCTCTGTAGACAGTAAAATTCAACAGTATCTTTTCTTCCCATAGTGTCTCAGCTGGTGATTGTAACTGCTAGCAAAACTGAAGGAGAAAGATAGGATTCATTTTATGCATAAGTTGTGATGCCAAAGTCAGCAGCCATTTAAGAACTGATTTCTTTCCCAGACATTTGGGGCTTCATCAACCCACCTACAATTCCCAGTCATACAAATTTGGGGATTCAGTTGTTTGAGGGCTTTTCCCACAATCAGTTCAGTCTGTTTTCTCTTGCTCCACCATCACTCTAAAAGTGACCCTTTTCACACCATTAACCATGAACCAGAAGATGACTTTCTAGTGTGTCTCAAGGCCAGCTAGGGTCCCCCTTCTTCAGTATAGCTTCAGGCCACAGGGAAATGACACTCTGCTGTTGCTTAAATAACACCTCTCATGCACAATGGCAGAAGCTGACAGCTAAGACCTTCCCTGCCAGCACAGCTTTAGTAGCAGAGATGTCGGTAACGGCTTCCTGAAGGTTGTTAACAGTCAGAAGCCAACAGTTCCTGGAGATACATAGGTTTGTTCAGCTACCTGTAAAACAAGTTAGTTGTTATTTTGAAGAGTGAAAGAAAGGAGGAAAGAGAGCAAGTATGAGCAAGGGGAATGATATACCTAGGCATGGAAAATATCCAGTATCAACTAACTAAAAAAAGAAATAAAGAGTTTGTCAGGAAGAAGTGCTTTTCAATCTGTTGTATTACTTGGTTCTCACTTGTGAATTTTTTAATTGTCAGGAAGAAATTCGAAGACATACCCTTGAATGCCTAGAAGAGGAGACTATAAAAACCAGCAATCTTCGCTTCAGAATGCAGAGTTTTCCAGGAGAGATTATTGCAGAGATGACAGGTAGTACTGACATAACCAGCTCTGAAAAAACAAGAGAATTGAGTTTTCTATGCATTTAAACAACTTGAAGTATTCTATAAAATAAATCTTACTGCTAAAGGTAATAACTTTCAATAATAACTTCTTAATGAAAGAAGATAGGTGTTTGCTGATGTATGATACTGTGAGGGATTATTGTCTCACATAAGAGTATAAAGGAGAGATATCTTCACTGAAGACCATGCACAAGCACTAGAGGAATGACTGGAGAATTGCAGTATTCAGTTCTGATCCCAGCTGTGCCACAGCCTTTCTCTGATACTTGAGAAGGAGCACTTGAGTGCTCTGTGCTACAAGTTCCCTCTTTGTGAAGTTGGGATAATAATGCTTATCTGATGCGCTGTTACTTTTGGGTGGGGTTCATCTGACCAAATGCTTATCAACTGTCTCTTTTAGACAGTGAAGAGAGAGACGCACTTCTAGGCACGATTCGTCTCACCCTAGAATAGACGTTTAAAGCAAGTCAGAAGAATCATGAGTTGGAAGTGCCTCTTTCTCTCTACTGGCTATGAAGGGAGGCTAAAGCCCTGGCTCAAATGTAGGTATCTAGATGAAAATAAAGTTGAGTTCTATTTCTCCCCCCCCCCCTCAGGTATGGCTTGACTTTTAAGATGACCAAGGCATATTCTGCTACCACCCTTCTCTTTACACTGTAGTCACAAAGCAAAGTGGTCAGGGAGCTGATTTAGATGAATGTTAGGACTTCTTTTTGGGAGAAGCAAGGGAGTTGGAGTTCTTTATCTGGCTAACCATGAGGCTGCATGATTGTTAGAGGTGGTGTTATCAATTAATATGTACAATATGACTGAAATAACCAGGGAGCTGCTAAAGTCCTGTGTACAGTCCCCATCAGTAATAGTTGAAACAGGAAAACAATAACTAGACATGATTCAGTGTTTAGGAACTAATTACTAGACCATGGGGCTTTATGTTTATGTCAGAAAAGGTAATGGATTGTGGTCTGGTCAATAAACCTTGAAGAACCACTTGGAACTGCCAAGATTAGGGAAGAAGTAGGTAAAAGGTAATTCCTACAGGGGGAGATCGCGACCACCGACTCATTGACCACCTACTCAAATGAAGACAAGGAAGAAGAAAGTGTCTGCACACTAATTTACATAAGGGATGAAGAAGAAAGAACGGATCATTAAGGAAAATAACAATGAATATGTATTAGTTAAGTGTCTAAATGTGAGAATTTTTGAGACAAGGGTGTGCTGTCTTGAGACAGGCACCCATTCAGGCGCATCAATGAAATTAATTTGAAAATACCTCGACTCTGTGTGTCGCTGGCTTGCACACTGGGTAAATGAACCCCATTTGTAGGACAACAGTGGCACAAGAGGAGGGATGGCAACATGGCAGGGTGGCCAGCGAGAGCAGGACTGCTCCTCTTGGAGTACTATGGAGTTAGATCAGCTTTAGGTTCGTCATGAAATGGCAACCAGAACTCTTTTTTTTTTTTTTTTTTCCCCAGCTACATTCTATGTTTGTTGATTACTTTTTCATAGCAAGTTTCTTCCCTCACCTTTTCTCTGCCTATACCACGTGGTTGCTATGCAGTTAGTCGATTGTTTATACTAGCTGCTCCCATTCTGCACTGCCTAAGTGTTTTTGTGTGGGTGGATGTACACTAATGTGACTGTTATCTCAGAAGCTGAAGAGATGCTGTAGTACAACGCCCCTGCACAGAGGAGCTTTATCCACAGTGCCTCTTCATGCAGGCTCTTCACTTTTACACAGCAGTGGCTCTTCTGGGAGAAAATCTATTGAATTTCAAGCCAGGTGATCCTGTTCCTTGTCCCTGGCTGCCAGAGCTGGTTATGCAGAAGATTGGGGGGGGGGGGGGGGGGGGGGGGCGGGAGCGGGAATAATTTTTATCAGTTCACAATACATCTAGGGGATTTCTTAGACATATAGTATGAAAAAGAGCAATTGTTCCATGAGAACACAGCAGGCTTCTTGTTGATAAATGCAGATGACTCAGGGAAAATGTGATAAGACTAAACTACTGAAATAACATACATGATTTCAGGGATGTTAGTGTTTTAGAATCACAGCTATCCCTTACCAGGCGCTAGTACCAATAGTAGTGAATTAAAGATTATGGATCAATCCCTTATTGCATTATCTTGTATATACCTTTTTATAGCTAAAAGGCTTCTGCATGTTTTGTATTTATTTTTTAGCTCTTGTTACTGCTGCACGCGAATCTAGTGCTGCTAAGATACATCAGCTGCAGTCTGCATTGAAAAGCATTGCTTATGAAATTGAATTACTGGATGAGAAGCAAAGCCTTTGTGAAAGACAGAATGCTGCACTGTGGTATGTTTTCATTTGAACAAGGAAAACCATACTAGCGAGATGATTAAGGAGAACTGAAATGTTATCAAAACATGCTGAGTAGTGCTTGGCCCTCACCCCTGCAGCTAGCCACAAATGTTCCTAGGCAACTCTTTGCTGCAGCAGCAAGCCTGGTTTTTACGATCTGTTTTCTTGAAGAGCAGAGCCTGCCTGCTGCTGCCTGCCCTCTGTAGCCCTGACAAGCTCTCTTAGGGAAAATTGTCTGCAGCTTCACTTCTCACACCAGCAGGGAGAGTTTTCTTTTTCAACAATTAATGTTAAGGAACTACTACAGACAAAAATCATGGTTTTCAGTTAAAACAAGAACAGTGGAAGGAACTCTGAATCAGTAACTGTGCTAGAGACCCATCTTCCTCTTCAAGAGTTACCCCAAGAGGATACAGAGATTTGGGAGATATTTGTTTTCTCCCTGCCAGATTTCATGTTACTGTCACCTTCTGCCTTGCTGCTAGAGCTGTTAAAAAATAAATCGCAATGCATTTTCTTAGGGGAAGCCTGCATTCTTTATTCTTTCAATGCTTGCAAGCAGCCGTTCCATTTTCAATGAAACTTGTGGAAAATAATCACATCAGTAAAAGTAAAGCTTTGATAAAGTTATAATACAAATAACTGAAAGCTGTTTCATTGGAATGCAAGGTCTTAGATGGTCTTCATCACAGGTACTGCTGCATGTCATGCTTTATAGTATATATAGTGCTATAGTAGACTGAGTTGCTAACATATGGATAGGCAAGTATTCATTTCAACGAACATCTGAACCAAGTCTTCGATCTGAATGAATGGTAGGAAATATAATTTTCACCTATTATTTATTTTTTTCCAGTGAGGAACAGGAATACTTGCGGACACAGTATAAAGAAAGAGTAGACTTGCTGAATGAAAGGATGGCAACGAAAGTTAACACAAATGTTCTCTTAATTGAAACTTGTGATAAAACAAGAGATACAGAAAGAGAAATAATCAGGGCGAAGGCAGCATTAGCAGAATTGAAAGAAAAAATAGCTGAAAAAATAAGTAAACTTGAGAAAGAGAAAGAAGAATGTGATAAAAAGGTAAAGGTTTTGAAATGTACTTCACAGTAAATTACCTTAGAAATTATTGCAGATGTTGTATTCTGCTATCTCATATGGTGCTAACGTATGTCTCCACAGCAGCACAAACAGAAAAGTGACTCGACATCAGGTGCACACATGCTGTTTTGACTTCTGTATACATGTACTTATCTGTGTGTGGTGTGTATACATATACACACAAACATGCACACATCAAAATTGCATGGTATATGAAATTTGTTTTCTAGCAGCACATCTCAGAATGTCATGTCTATATTGGTGCTTCTTACTGACTGTGGGACAAATAATCATGTACTGGGAACTCAACCCCTCCAGGCAAACTGCTTAAAATAAAGGTACCTATATTTTCCAGCAAGCTCTGAGATAAGGTTTTACTGTTTTTTTTAATAATCTGCCCTACTTTCAGTTGTGTATATTTGATATTCTTCCTCAACAATAACATAAAAACAGATGATCAGATTAAAGGAAAACTTTCTAGTAGAAAATATGATATAATCAGGTTCCTACACTGGAATAAAATCACATGAAATTTTGACAGATCGGGTCATAATTTGCTTGTTATATTAATTAATATTGTTTCTTTTTCTTATAGAATTTTGTCATTTGGTACATAGCTGTGGCTTTTCCAGAAAATTATTTTCTTCCAGGGTAAATTTTGTGCTCATTTAATTTTGGAAGGCTTCAGACGTTTTAATATAAATTTTTAAACATTGTACCGTACATTGCTCAATTAATTGTATTATTTTTAATGTAGAAGAGAGAAATGAAAAAAATCCTTGATACTCAGGAGGCAAACAATTCCAAGAAAAAGCATGAATTTGAAAACTTGAATATAAAATCTTTGGACCTACAGCATTTGATAAGTCTGAATTCAAGGGTAAGTTATATAGAAAATTGTTTTGGTTCATTAATGCAAAGATCAAAATTCAATTCGTAACTGGTCAATGTGAGGGGAATTTATAGAGAAACACAGTCCCTACCTTTTAAGAAGAAAAATAAGCTTGCATGATGTCTAATTGACTGACATTATTAACTGTTAGTTACTTGGTTATAAAGTCACTTTAAAAAATAGAAGGTCCATATAGACTTTTTTTACCAGCTTAATGAAACAGTTGGCTACTATGTGCTCATCAATCTATTTATCAGGACATTGTTATAGGGAATATTAAAAAAAGTCAGTGAGAGGATGACTTGGCTCCCAGTCCTGCACATGGCTCTGGTAGAGGTAGTTGGAGGACTAGCTGAAGAAGAGACATGATAATCAACAGATATTTAGTGGATGCAAACTATGATGTAAGGGGAAGAAATAGGAAGAAATTTAGAAAAGAAGGCTGTTCAGATATTATGAAAGAGTTTGTACTGGAAAAGTGTTGTAGGAACTAAAATAAACAAGGAGACTCTATTATGCCCAGCCGCCTGGGAATGCATTCAGCAGTGTAAGTTAACTCCTCGCTGGTGGACATGGCAATTTTAAGGAGGCTCAGGATCTGGAAAGTCAAGGCTAATAGGGCTAAAAGACAACCAGGCTTTCTCTGTCTGCCACGTATTTAATATGGGCTTCCAGTTCAACCCTGCCTACTTTAGAACTACTTTTCCCTTTTTGCAAGGATAACTTATCAGAGAAAAGTAAGGAAAGATCAGTGTCTTCATCTTTCCTGTTATGACTTCTTGCAGAGTTAACTCAAACTATGTGCATTCAGTTTAATATCTGCTAAGTTACCTCAGGACTCCTGAAAGCAACCATACTGCAAAACTAATACTTGTGTAATGAGTTGAGCCAAACTGAGATGTAAAACATCCATTTTCTCTCCCAGTCTTGCCAACTTCTGTTAGAAGCACTGCTGCCCTCCCAGTAAAAGTCCTTTCTGTCTGAATGAGTATCATGTTAGTAAAAATTCCAGAACTGTACCTGAGTTAACTCTGCAGTGAGGTTCCTTTGAATGACAGATTTCATAGGTTGATTTTTTAAAGTGTCTTTTCATTACCAACCTGCACTGATTATTTTTTTTAACTCTTTCAGTGATTAAATACAGTAAATACAGCCTTAACCACTGCTTCCTCAGTATTCTTTCTTTGCAGGCTGTAGTAATTTTGACTGTGAAATCTCAGAGTGGCTAGAAAATAGCAGTCTCATGCAGATGTTATGAAATCTTAAAAAAAAAAAAAAAAAAGACCGACCACTGGCAGTAAAGGGATTCATTATCTGCTGTTTTGGAAATTTCAGATGTTTTTGACATAGTCTGTTATATTTTTTATAGGCTATATTTAATGAGGAAAGTCTCATAGCAAAACTGAAAGAAAAAAGCAAGCAACTGGAAAAAACCCTGGAATTAAAAAAGACAGACATGCTGGCACTCTCAGAGAAGAAGTAAGAATTATTATACCATTTGATTTGATCTTTTTGCTAAACCTGCATTAATGTTTTCTGAGGGAATTTTTGCCCAGTATTTAAGAAGAACCAGCCAAATTCTATAAAGTATGTGAATTATGTAATGGGAATCTTTCTACTGGTGTCAGTGGGCATACAGTAAAGACTTGGAGGACAGCTGAAGTTAATCTAAATTAACTGTCAGGGAACAAATATTCACAAACAGTGCCCTTTGGGCTAGACTTATACTGTTATTCTAACAATACACATGGTTGGAAAGTCAGTCATTACTCCCTGCATATGCTATCATTGTCCTATCAGCTGGAATACTTACATTTGCTGTGGCACAGAGATTTCTTCTTCTGTATGTTACCTGAGATGCAAAGCATGACAAATGATGTGAATAAGCAAAATAATCCAAATATCATTCTATGGGCTTGTCTATGTTACACCCATGGAGCTCAATGTGGAGATCCTCAATTTAGTATTATCCAGGCTAGCTCCATAGCTGCTTCTCTTCTGATGCTGCCATAGGCCTTCTGAAGGGTTATACGGCCAAAGAGATGGGGAGAAAAACTGAGACTTTTCGTGGTGATTCAAACTTCTTGTTTGAACCCATTTCTCTGTATAAGCTGAGCTGAGAATCCCTACAAAGAAGAAAATATAAGTTCTTGGAAACTTGGCTAAAATTATTGCTCTGAACTCCACTATTTTTCTTGATGGCAGAACTAATTCATTAATGTCTTCATGAAATGAATGTTGCCATTAATTAACAATGTAATTACTGTAAAAAATGAGCTGCAGCCAGCATCCGGCTGTGGCTCTTGATCCTGTAGGCAGTTATAAATTGCTTATCTTTACTCTCCTGAGCATTAACTTCAGTAGAAATATTTGTGCTAGGGAAGTTGATCGTGCTCATGTTTCAAGGGTACAAACAGTTATGATCTGGTGATGACCAGAGAGCTGTGGGCTATGGTGAATTTCATAACCTGGGTGTAACAGAAGCATTGTCTTTCTGTTCTTTTTGTGCTGCATTTTTATAGCTGCTCAGTGTTGTCAATGTCTTTATTTGTTTTAGAGTGTTTGTCCTTCATAACTTATTCTACTATTTAATGTAACAGATGAGTTTGGCAGTTGAGTTAAAGAAAGGATCTGGTCAATGTATTTATTCTTTCACAGCGTTTGGCACATGCTCTCAAAGCCTGGTCAATATGGATTTCTGGTTCTATATTTGTTTGCTATAAGATTACTAGGATGCTGGCGCTTTCTATTCCTCTTTTCTTTTTGATATCCTCTCCTCCTCCATATCAGATTTCTTTCTTCAGACACTTCTTTAGGTAGGCTCATGCTTCTTGCATGACTCCTGTTTTGTATGGAAGATAGAAAAAGGAAGTGAGTATCCCTTGTTCTGACTGCATCCTGTAAAACATACAAATGCACAATGTTCATCCAAGCAAGAAATATAAATCTATGCACAAACATTCCCATTTTAACCTGTAGACCTGTTGCTAGTAGGACTTACCTACCTGAAAGCCTATCTGCTTTCTCCTTGTGTACTTTTTCTATCAGTTTGTCTATAGAAAATATTGCCTCTCCCCACAAGCCTTCCTTGGCTTGTATTTTGTATTTTAAGATCTTGTAGTAGAAAGCTTACTAGTTCTCTATGTCCTTACCTTCTTTGCAGGTTATATTCTCATCAGGTATATTAGAGGAAAGTAATGAAAAAAGACACCTGAATGGAATAGAGCTCAAATGTATGTAGGCATAGCTTATGTTCACATGAGGGGCCTGAGAATAAGAATGCATAATTTTTTTTTAAAATATTTTTTTGTTAATGCCCTCCTAAATATGTCTACATTGTCTTTGTTTAATAGGATTCAGCTTGATTCTGAATTACTGCTTTTACAATCAAAAATTGCCCAAGAAAAGGAAGATTTCAATAAGGAACTTGAAAAGGTAAGAGAGATATTTTTATTCTGGCTCAGAGTTTTTACTAGGCCTTGTCTTGTTGAAACACTCAATGAGAACAGGCCTGCACGAAGTGTGACATGTGAGGTGCTTTAGGTGCTTTGATTTGCCTGTGCCTCTGTGCTTGATGAGTGCGAGCAGGGAGAAGAGGCATAAACATTTGCAGGACATGTGGCTTCTACCTTCTACTATACTTGGGTTTTGGAAGCCGTGATGGAGGTAGGGGCAAGATCTTCTCTTCAACTGAGGCCATAGGCTAATGTTGAAAGACTTAAGGGGCACTGACAGGTGGGGTAAGCTTGAGGGAGTGGTCTTGTGTGCTGGGATATAAGGGAATAGAGGGTTATGAGATTAGGATGTTGATTTGGGAGGGAGTATGTGTGCAGTAAGAGAATGGGGCAGACAGATGTATGTAGGAGGATTGTGGGGAGATTTGTTAACAAGGATGAGGTTGGGCTCCTGGTCTGGAAAGCTGAGTGTGCAGTTTTCATAGTCATCCTTGTTGACTTGCTCCATGCTTTTTAATATTATTATTAGCTTTTATTGCATGTGGGGAAAATGTAACTAGTGGTGGCACTCCATCTGCTGAACCTGTGAAGGAATGCTGACTGCCTGAGATTATTGTTGTTATGTAGACTACACACATCTATTGGGGGTGGTTTCCTAGCTATGTTCATAACTTCTCCAAAGGTGTACATATCAAACAAGATGTTGATCCATTAAAAACGCTGCCATGCTGACATTAGGCAGCACTAGGTGGGAGCCACATTCTCCCCATCCTATGGCAACCCCACCTGCTCTTCTACTGCCTTCCTACCATCAAAAGCCAGGACCCCAATCATCATCTTCCTATTTCCTTTTTCTCTTCCATCTTCCTGCCCTTGCCTCATTCAGCCAGGACCCCTGACTCCTGCTTCCTTCCATCTTGGTATTGCATGCCCACCATCCCAGTGTTCCTTCATTGTCAAGCTTTCCTCATTTCTACTTTATCACTCTTTGTAGTCCACACAGTGGAAGTCACTACCTCCAGCTGGAGCAAGGTACCATGTGTCTGGGAGCAGCACGCAGCTTGCAGGCTGCTCCAGAGTGGTGGATTTGAATGAGGCCGTGGAAATGAAGATCCAGAAACATGATCTTGATGTGACATCTATATATGTTAATTACACATGTGCTGTGAATCTTGATTCATTGTAAAGTTCTCTAAGATTTTTTTGATTAAAGTAACTATAGCAGTATAAAATGTTGTTATAATGTAAAACGGAGATAGAAATAATAAGCTAACATCTATGGTCCTTATTTCTAGACTAAGGAAGATCTAAGCAATGCTAAATGCCTGAATAAAAAACTTAAATTAGAAAATAAAGCTGTGCGCCAAAAGTATGAACAAGTACTGGAAGAAGAGCAACGCTGGGCTATAAAAAGGGATGAGATGGTGGCAAAGTAGGTTTTACGTGTCAGCTTTTGAATACAGATTTCTTAAGTTTGTGATTTTATGACTAAGGATTTTCTTGCTACATAGAGAGATCATGTTTCTGACAAGATATCTAACATTTCTTTTTTCTTCTGGTAGATTGGGGAAATTATCTGTTTTGTTGGATGAAAAGCTTGAATTTCTGGCAAATCATATGATGGAAAAGAAAAACCTAGAGAAAGAGATTGAAAATCTTGAAGACAGCCTACTGTATGTAGTTTTTCAATCTTGACAACAGTAAATGGCCTCAGTACTGTTTACTCAGGAGTTCAGCTGGTTTAAGTGATTCTGAAGTGTAACATTCAATAGGGAAGTTAAATGGGTTTATAAACTATACTAGTAGGCTGGTATGAAACTTCATACAAAAAAGACGTTAGCTGCCAGTTACCCTAATTTAATCTGCAGTTTCTTATCACCAAGCAATGCACATACAAATACTGAAGGCTATTGAAGCAATGCAGAATGTAAAACTTCACAAACAGTTGGGACTGTGAACTCCATAGTGTGGTACCAGGTCTTGGACAAAGCCACTGCCCTTTTATGGTGGTATCTGAGAAAATCTGCTTTTACTCAGATAAATCTAAGTAAGCACAGATTTGCCCTGTGCACAGAAGTGCTCTGCAAAAGAAATCTTTGGCTTGTGTAGTCTAAGCAGAACAGACGTCCTGTGCCCTGTGCATTGGGGGATGGCTGGCAGGAGCACGGTCAAAGCACTGCAGCTCTCTGTTAGCCTGTAGCTGGTGGAAGAGATTTGGGATTTTGCTGCCATAGGGTGAGGGTAGGCCCGTGTGTGCTGACCCCAGATATCCTGCTTTGGACCCAGTTCATCTATTTGCTAGAGAATCGGAAGATCAAGGCCTTACATTACACACTAATAATCAAATTCTGTCATGTAACAAAGGTAATCCTGACAAATGGGAGAGCTTTTCTTTTTGTCTCTGCTGGAGTCTCATCCTTTGCAAGAGAAAGTAAAAAGGTTCAGCCAATTAATCTTATGTCCCTCAAACCTAGCAGAGCCAAATATTTGCGTGCACTCTGTGTTTTGAATGACACCAATCGTGCTGATTCTGTGCAATATTTTCACAGTGTGGCACTGAAGGGGCTGTGCTCCTGGGGTCTTCCTGTTATCTAAATCCTCCTGAGGAATGTTTTGATAATATGGAGTTGCCCTACTTATGGATATAATTATAACTAAAAAGTATGAAAATAACTGCTCACCTCCCTTTTCATCCTGAATAAGAAAACATACAATACATTTATTCTGCTTTGTAGGAAAAGAAGTACATTTCTATCTTGATAGGATCAGTGTCTGCATTTTTCCTGGCAAAGGAAATATTGTTGCCATGTAAACATGGGATGCAGAAAATAAGACCATGAGGTAGTCACACACTGCTAAAAAGGACGTAGCCATGCACTGCTAAAGAGGACGAGAACTTGTAATGAAGTGCTATGTATATACAGTATAAAACTAAGTTAACAAGATAATGAGGTGAAATAAGCATCGCATACCAATTGGTATCTTGATGCCAACTGGATATCTACACTAATGATAGTAAAGGAAAGATTTGTAAGAGCTTTCTCCCAGAGACAATCAGCTTTTAATTTCAGACTTTTAAACTAGACTACGTGGAACTGTGCAAAATGCACCGCAGCTCTGATCCCTTAGAAAAACTGATTGTAAAATTCCCTTCTCCCAGTCCCTGTCCCCATACTTCCCTAGGTTTTTATTTTATGTCTGTACATAATTATCTTGTTCTGTGAATTTTCACTAGCTTCACAACATCCCTCTGGATCAAACCCCAAATAATTTAGTTTCAGTGGACATCACAGACCTCCCAGTCACTTTAACAGGGCCACCAAACTGGAAATCAAAATTAAGATCTTTTGTTAATTTTTATTTTTTTCTAAAAGTAATATGCAATATATTCAGAATCTTACTATTCACCTTACAAGATTGACCGATTTTTTTTTTTTTTTTTTTAATGAGCAGTTTCAAATGAAGTCTGTCAGATTTCATTCCAAGAGGGCAGTCTTCAATTGATTAAACCCTCTGAACTGAGCAGTTGACAATAATGAATGTAGTTTTGGAAAGTATGGAACGGAAGTCTAATTTTTCAGTGTTTTCTAATAATTATTTGGGATGCATTCTGCTACTAGTAAAATGTCTTGCCGTTCTGGCTCCATACATTTAGCTTTGCATTTAGAACAATAAAACCTTTGGAAGAAAGCACCATACTATCTCTTTGTAAATCCATGTGGGGTTTGGAGTAGGCGCTTCCCACCACCTTTGTGTCTTGAAGGAGTGAGAATCACTGGTTTCATACTACCAGCCTTTTTATTGTATTGAACTCTCCTAGAATGGGTCGAATACGTATAAAGTTCATGCATTTTAGTATTTACCACACATAATACACTGGAAAATACATAGAAAATTAAAATAAATTGATTTGTCCATCTGGCCAGAAGTTCTACTTCTGAAAATGCTCTTTTGTAGTACTTGCTGCTAATACATTAGAGTAATTGTTCATTTCTGAAACATCTGTTCTTGTGTTTTGCATTTGTTTATTGTTTCTGGCTTGAAAAAAATACTCCTGGATTTGCCTTGGTCCCTAACAAGACCCTCTGAATTTTAAACTGATGTTTCTAACCTGAGAAACAACAATGTGTTAACACATAGCTATGGTTGAACACTATATGTGTAGGTTTTTGAAACGTGACCCACAGGTACCATATTGTCTCTCTCCAACTAGTGTTAGCATGTTGGTTGGTGGGAAGGAAATTTTGAAAAACTGTACTAAAATTTTGACATAGAGTAAGCACTCTCCAAATCTTCAGCATTATTTCTGAAAGTTTATCTTTCTTCCCCCCAGAAATGCTACAAAGAGCTATGCGGAAGAGCTGGCATCTCTAAAGCAAGACTTGAAGACAGAAAATAAGACAAGGTAGGTTAAACTAGAAAGTGTGCATTGTATCTTTAAAACAAAGCAGCAAATTAATGAATTACTGCATCTTGTTGGTGCTATTATATAAGAGATATAAACCCAAAGCCTCACTATGTAAATATTCAGTGATATGATGGCAGATAAAAGGACATCTCCTCAAGTATATCCAAGGTTTCATTTGAATATTATTGCTATACTGCCAAGTGGTGAGAACCACTGAACTTACCGTATAAGTGGCTTTTAATCATTATGGCACAAGTGTTCTAATTTATTTTATACGCTATTTGGGATTTTCCCAGGATATGGACACTTATGTAAATTGTAAAACTGCATTTTTTAATTTATTTGTTTTAATTAATTTAAATTAAAGTTCATTGGTAGCTGATCCTGCACCTCTGAGGTCAATGAGAGCTTTGCCATTGAATTCGATGAGAAAAAAGTGTCTCAGTTCCCTGTAGTATCAAGCACCCATAGCTCCAGCTAGGAAGTATGGGAACTTTGTGTGCTGAACAGCTTTCAAAATCAGGTCCTCAGACTGGTGGGATCTGGGGTTCCAGCTGTCATATACACAAATCCTTTGACTGAGTCTGTAAAAATTAGATATCCTTGCATTTTCAGGTATTTCATCTTTCTTCCTTGGATTTCTGTATTCTTCATTACTTAAGCAGTGACTTCTACTGAATCTGTCTTTTTAGGAAACTTTTAGAGAGAATTTTAAGGAGCATGTTACACAAAAGTCACAAAAAGACTAACGGTTATTTTATCTATATTCAGAACATCTGCCATGAAGTAGTTTGCATCACTGTTCATATACACAGACATGCCTACCCACAGTCGTGTGAGGTACCTATAGAAAAAGCCTTGAGTTGGATAAATCTAAGTGAATGATTGTAGCTGGAGTTAAAGTGAGAGTGATATAAAGCTTTCCTGGTAGTTTTGAGTTTCTCAGCACCTGCGAGATTTCAACTGAAGCTCTTGGGGGTCTGTTCATACTGTTTGTCTAAACTCAGTTTTGTGTGTCTCGTTCTTGAGGTGCTATCATTCCACACCAATATGGAGATACCTTCTTGTCAGAGCATTAAGACCTATGTACTTGATAGGTTTTTGGGGCTTTTTTTTTTTTTTTCTTCCATGAATGCCTCCTTGTATGTGAGATCCCCGATAGGATTTTCACCTCCACTTCATTACTGGCCAGAAAAAAAGTGAATTCAGGAAAGTACTTAGCCCCCTACAGTTGGTAGGATGCTCTCCAAAATAAACCCATTGTGTGCTCAGCTGTTTCAGACTAGCTCTGCAGCTCTGACTTCTCATTTGATTATTCTGCCATGTAAGGTGCAAAGAGATCTGGAGATTTCTTGGTAATCTGGTCCTGTCTGGTTCTCCCCTGAATATTGCATCATAATTTTGTCTTCCAAAAATAATCATACTCAATCCAAAAAGCCATTTTTGCTTTCTCCCCTTACTCTCATTAAGATGTCATTCTGAAATCTTATTCTTTTGATGAATAGTAAAAAAATAGTTTTTTCTGACTTCCAGTCTGCATTTTCGCATAGACAGCTAGTGCCTTTTTGGTTTTGTATCAGTGTAGTCTTTTATCCTTTTCACAGTTTACAAACCCTAGAGTTTTATGAATGTGAAATCTTGTCCATTCCAACTTTCCAATTTGCTAAGCTAAATTAACCAAATTATTTGGTCCAGACTTATGCTAACTAATTTTAGGCACATAACAGAGGCACTTAAGTGAGACTAGTCACCTCAAGATGACTCCTCCAGGTTCAGTAGAGGTTTTTCTGTCTTTTCATGCATCTCTCCTAGATTTTGTCAGGATCCCAGACTTCTATTTGAACCACTTTGATTGTAGTCCTGAAGTTACAGGTTATACGTTTGAGTCTTCCAATCACTCAAATTAGGCTTGCAGTGCCTCTGATAATGTTGTCTCCCTTCTCTGTTTTTTCTCCCAATTTCAATTTATTTCTGCTTATGTGTCTGTCACTAGAGTAATGCTTCATTGGAAGCTACTGTACTTAGCAAAGCAGAGGGAACTCTTTTTCTCAGAGGAGGAGAATACAAACAGAAAAGTTAATGAAAGAATAGAGGCTGGCAAAAAAAGGCATGCTGAACTACTTCTGGAGGTACGTATGTTGAACAACAGGTATTATAACCCATTACATCCAGTGTTACGATACATTCATGCTGTACATAATCAGAGTAAACTGACACCTAAGTAAGTAACCTCCGAAGGCCAATTCTTTGTAAGCTATTAAACATGATATCAGGTCTAAAGATCTTCAGTATCTAAAAATCTAAATATCTCCATGCTTGGAGATATTCAAAAGCCATTTGGATACAGTCCTGGCCAACTTGCTCCAAGTGGCCCTGCTTGAGCAGGGCGTCAGACACGATGACCTCCAGAGGTCCCTTCCAACCTCAACTATTCTGTGATTCTGTGATCTGACCTTAACTCCTATTAATAACCATTTTAAAGCAATTATTTATCTTAGCAGATGTTGTGTTTTAAATGCAGATTGCTCTCATTTTGCTCTAATTGCTTATTTCTGAGTGGTCCATGTAGACATTACGTATTTCAGAAATCACTGACCTTCATTTTGCTTTCCATTATGAGACTGAAGACCTTGAGAAAAAGCTTTTTCAGTCTGAAAAGCAAGCCAAAGCCCTGAGTGAAGAAGCAAGTAAGAGGGAAAATGATTACAGGAATTATAATGAGGATTTTACTAACAAAATAAAATGTCTGGAGGTAAGTTTCATTGTTCTTTTTATTAACCTTGGGAAGATTTCTGATGGATGAATTGGTAGTGTTTGTTGCACCTCATTGCAGCTATGCCCATTGGAGCTATGCTCAAATGTGACACATGTCAGTAATTGTTTCAAGAAAATTCTCTACTTTTCAGGTTGGTGTTTTGGTTTTTTTTTTTTTTTAATGGTCAAAAACACTTAAGACCCTCAGATTGAGACACTGGAGTCAGTACACAACTATATATGTACATGTATGTATATATATTCATGTACGTATGAGCATCTATGTCAAAAGAATGCAGTGAAGATGTTTCTCAGAAGGGATGCCTCCCATTTTAAAATAAAAATATGTGCAGGACCAGTTTCATTCCTGAGATGTGTCCAGTTTAGCTTTGTAGTGAGCCTCCCAATGTGTAACCTGTTCATGTAGAATTTGTTTCATCATTTTTGGGTAAACAGGCCAACATTCATGGAGATATGACAGCTTGATTTTAGACACTGGTCAAATTCTCCTCTGAATTATTGTTGTTGTAAATCTATTGGAGTGACTGATGGTGTGCAAGACATAACCCAAGGCTACTTAGTGTCAGTGTTCTTTAAAACACTGATGAGCTTTCTTTCCCAAAGAAAGTAGGACACTGAAATGCTGAATATGAACTATGCAGAGCTTTCAAAGATTTCAAGCGCTTCTCTGGTCTTTGGTATATAGCATACCCTCTATCCCCAGGGAAACTGTCTGATTCATGGTCAACATTCTGATTGGAGAGAGGATAAATCACATGCCAGGAGTGTAAGAAATATTCTCTTTGTACGTCTGAGCTTAGAAAGGTAGATTTACAGAAGGCCTTGAAGATCTTTGGAGAGGTTATGCTCCCATGTCACGCAAGACAGTTATGGTCATGTAACTGCTCAAGCTTCCCTAAAAATGAGTGCTGGGACTGTCACTGCTAAGTAAACCGTTGTGCTGGATTCATTCTCATGCTCTTTCTGGCAGTTGAGCTATGCAGAGTATACAAAAGACATGCTAAATATACCTTGACACTCTCTGTCTTTTCTTTAATATGATCCATTCTAAAAGAGTTTTTCCCCCATCTAATAGACTGCTGATGAAACTGTTATCAGAAGGTTGCCATTTCCTTTGTGGCCTGGACAGAGCCAGATTGAAAAAGTAATTGTAACTGTTTATTTTCATTCAGTGACACGCTCTAGCATTTTCTCCTTTTCTAGCTGTTTTCCTGCTTTGCTTTCATTTCCTACCATTTTGATGAAACAATTGAAGTTGCTTTTTTTTCTTCCCCTTTTTGCTTTTGGAACTTTCAGCATTTTCTTGCACTTGCTCTCCACTGTTTTCATCTGCAAAATGATTCTGTCTGAATGCTGTCTCATGGAGGTGGTCTGTGTAAGGGGAATAAATTCCTTTGTAAGAGTCATGTCAGATCAGGTTCATTCTGCTCTGTCTGGAGCATCATGATGATGCATGATATCAAATTAGTCCATAGAAATGAGTCTCAGATCGCCTTTCTTCTTCTGCCTTCTTCACTTATCTGTATCTGCCAAGGAACCCATTTCATCTATTCTCCTCCATGTTTTCTAGTTTTTTCATTCTTTTTACCCATCCTTCTACTACAGTCCTTAAAAAAAAAAAAATACAGGTCATGAGCATATCCAAACTTCTATACTTTGAGGTTTTCTGATATTTCTAGTCTTTGATCACAGAAGTGGATGTGACTTACCTGACTTCAGAGTCTCAGAGGGAACAAAAACTTGTAGTGCAGGATTTGATGTTAATGTCCTGTAAAGAAGCAAGTTC
Organism: Aquila chrysaetos chrysaetos; assembly: GCF_900496995.4. Classification (NCBI taxonomy): domain Eukaryota; kingdom Metazoa; phylum Chordata; class Aves; order Accipitriformes; family Accipitridae; genus Aquila; species Aquila chrysaetos. The sequence continues at coordinate 6,938,300 of NC_044005.1, read as the reverse complement.
AGAGTCCTGGTGGTACACTTCACATCCTGGGCCCAGTTTCATTTCTTTGTATGGCTTTATTCCTTGGGTATCATCTTGTCTCTCTCTTAATATTGTTCTTCAAGTCTCCCAGTCTATATAGGTTGTTCCTGTTCTCCCTTTTTGCATTTTAATGTGTTGCAGCAAAAGAGAAGAGATGTATTTTTCCACTGCAAAGTCATTTAACTCATGACTTGTGTTCCTTTGGCCCGAAACAAGATGAGATTCCACTATGCTGAGAGATGCACATACATTGAATTAGACTTTTTTTTTTTTTCCTTTAAAAATCAAAGGTCAGATTTTTTTTAAAGCTAAGGAATGAGACAGAGAAAGATTAAAGTGTACAGATTTGTAGTGGTATTTAGGTGATGATCTGCTTAGTCTTTAAGAGCTAATAGTACCTTCTTCCCCATGCTGATGTAACAGAGTGCAAAGATTCCCAGGCTGGTAAGTCTGTGCAGCCCCGTTATAGGGGGATGTATAGGTCAGATCCAGGAGCACTGTAGTTACATTTGTATTAAACAAATATTAGTATGATTGAAAAAAAAATTTGCTTATGGCTGGGCGTGGAGCAACAACATGAGACAGGTCAAGCCACAGAATGACATGCTGGTAGGAAAGGACATGTGTAATAATGTGAAAGCCCTCCATGTTTGTGGTAAGATAAAGAAATATTAGTTTTGCTTCACTGATGGGTCAGCAGAATCAAATGCCTAGTATACTAATGCCAGCATCAGAAAAGTAACATCTCAGGCAAGAATAGGGAAGGAACCAGTTAGCAAGCATACCTAGAGAACTCAGATGCCTTCAGATCATCTGAGTCTGATGAAATTCACCTTCAGGTAGTTAAGTGGCTGAAGCCATTTCGGAGCTATTCATGGTTATATTTAAGTGCATATCAAGAATAGGTGAGCAAAGCTCAAATCAACTTCAGTTCCCAAAATAGCCCTACTGGGTAAGACACAATGTTGGTCCTACCAGGATCCTGTCTTCTCCAGTGATCAATAGTCCTTCTTGGAGAAGTAATGTAAGAACAGTAAAATATAGACTGACCCTTCTTCTGTATAATTTCCGTGACAAATGAAGTGTCAGGGACTTCTTTGGATGGAGATGGTATCTGCATTTAATAGCCTTTGATGGAATTTTATGCTATGCTGGATCTTCAGTGCAATATTCTCCTATCACTGATTGATTCTTTTAGCTCACATATATATACATTTATCCTCCATAACAACCTATAACATATAATTTATTTAATAAGGACAATAATATTCTTTTGTTTTAAACCCACTGTCTCACAAGTTTATTGGCATCTTGCAGTTCTTGTGTTACAAGAAACAGTGAATAACTGTTGTGTTCTCATCTTCTCCAGCAAAGGTGTGTGATTTTACACACCTTTATTGTGTGTGTCCTCAGTTGTCTCTTTTCCAGGCTGAAGAATCCCAGGTACAAAAACAATTGGAAAATCATCCTAGATAATGGTTACCCATGCTTTATTGACAAAACAGAATAATGGTCCGTGTTAGTTTGCGGGAGGTCTGCTCTCAGCCTGGAATTAATCTGTAATTATTTCCTTCATGACTCAAGTGATAGGATAGGGTGAATACTTATTGTATCTGCAGATGACAAACACGGTAAGAGTGGGAGCACGCTCTGCAGGGCAGAAGAACTAGAATTCAGAATTATTTTAGCAAGCTGGAGAAGTAATTTTGGGGAAAAAAGATCATGATAAAATCCCTGTACAACTCCACCACAAGGCAGGTGTTTAGGCAGTGATAAATAGTATTAAAGCTGACGAGTTGAACATAAGTCAGCAAAGATTTGTAGTAATGAAAAAGGCAACCGTCAAACCAGTCTGTATAAAGAGGCAGATAGCCAGGCAAGGCTTATGATGTAAGTTTTCTACTCCACCTGGTTTTGGTAGGACACAGCTGGAGTACAGTTTTTGGTATTGATCACCTCATTTAAGGAGGATGTAGTTTATTTTGAGGTCCAAGAAGAGCTAAGTAAAGATGATCAGAAAAAAAAAAGATGTGCAGCTTTTCCATTTAAAATAGGTAAATCTAACAGAAAACATGGTAGTAACTACTGAATAAATAAAAATTGATAACAAGGTGATAAGCTTTTCTCCTTGTCCACTTGTTGAGACAAATAACAGGGAAGAGAATAGATTTAACTTAAGAAAAATTTAGGCCCTAAGAAAGCATTGACAGCGCAAATAGTAAAACCCTGGAATCAGTTGTCTGAGACACGGTATCTCTACCACTAGGGTTTTTAAGGACAAATCAAACATCTGTCATGGGTACTTAGGTCTAATTGATTCTGCTGTACAGCAAAAAGATGGACTAAGATGACCTTTTGGGATCACTTCCAATATTCTTTTATCTGTTCCCCCCCCCCCCCCCCCCCCCCCGGATATGTTGAATTATTTATGCATTTAAATGCCGCTTAGATTATTGATTAATATTTAGTTTCATTAAAGAATGACATCAAAACTGCAACTGAAAATCTGCTTAAAAAAGAACAAGAATTAAACACAAGCAGACTAATCTTGCAAGAAACCAAGAGAGAAACAGAACAGAAGTATGCAAAATACCAAGAACTGAGGAAATCACTTTTAGGTAAGTATTAAGTAACTCCTCTACATAGTGGGGCTTTCTCTTGCTGTTTCCAAAACCAGCATGCCGTAGCCCTTTGTCTGCCTATGGCTCAGGTGATCTATGAAACAAGTATAAGCTGAGCTCTTTGCAACAACTGGAGTCTGTAGACATGGCCATAACATAAATATGAAGCATTTTTTAAAAATGCCAGACTAGTTAAACAGGTGACTTACTGATAGAGCCTAGTTTTATTTATAACAGCTTAACTTTAATGTTCAGTCATTACACTAAAACCCCTTTTCTTGCTTTGTAGAAAAGAAAGATGAAGAGGTACGAGTCAAAAAAGCCATTCAGCAGTCTATCAAAACTACTGAGAAGCTCAAGGAGGACATGGTAATAACTTAAAACTCAGCTGTACTACTTCTGCAAGTTTCCACCACCAACTTTATTTCCTCCTAGTAAAGACCAGGCACCTATGGAGAGTGGGATCAGGGGAGACAGGCTGGGACTGGGGACGTACCTTCCTCCCTGCTGCTGTGTTTCCATCTGGGGGATGCCTCAGACCTCAGCTCAACCTGTAATCCAGCATTTATATCAAGCTGCCCTTGTGCTTGATTTTGCATTCCTTAGGCACGTAAGCAAGTAAAAAAGAAGCTGGTGAACTAAGGGCATTTGTGAACCTGCTTCTATTCAGATGGTTGCTGCTGCTAGGGCAGGAATTTCTGCCACCTCAGTAACTCATATTTGAAAAATCTTCCTGTATCCTTGCCTCTTTATCTGTATTTCTCATTTCTGACTTCAGGCATTCAATCAGCACCAGCATGAGCAGAGAGAGAGAAAGTTGTAGAGCTGTGGGGGTAGTTGCAGTGGCTCGAAATGTCTGAGGCATGGTACATCTAGTGCTTCCAGCCACAGTGTCCCTGCAGAGCTCGCACAGTGACTCTGCCTGTCAGCCACCCTCAGACCTGCTACAGCTGATGAGCCCGAGTGTGGTAGCCACAGTGCGTCAGACGTGCTGTACCTGCACTGGTCATTTTTATGGTGCAAACTTAATCAGTCCCAGTATGTACTGGGGCCATTTGCTTACGGCTGCTGGGCATCAGGCAACCTGGTAGAGGCTGGGCTGTACAACCCAGGCAAACAATCAGATTGCTTTTGCTTTCTGTTTATCTGCCAGAACAAAATTTTTAAGTGGAAAAGAAACACAGTCACACCTTCTGCTGCTAATAGGAAGAATTAAAATGTCTTTCGGTACTGATAAGCATAAGACAAGCTCAATAAACTACATAAAGGGCTCTTATGAGGCTGGTCAGATTGCAGGATTCGTGCCCCAGTGGTCTGGTAATGTGCAAATCTCTCTGATGAGCTCCACAGAAGCCACATCAACACAGAAATTGTCTCTGTTCAGAAAACGGGGGAGACCTGTTTCTCCAACCATATTAGAATAGGAATAGCACAACAAAACAGTTGTGTACACCTGAGCCTCCAGTGACAGAAAAGTGATGCTCCTGTCATTGGGTGACCCTGCAGCAGGAAGGTCACTTCACATCAGAGCTTGTTCCTTTCTTGTGGACCACAAGCAATCACTTCCCCACTCTGTATCTCTTCCTCCTCTTTGGTAAGAGGGCATAGATACCCATCTCAGATGGTACTTTGAAATTTTTAAATGAAAGCTGCCACATAACAAAAACTGTCTTCGCTTCATTTAGTTACAAAAAACCTATATAAAGATCAGTTAGCAGTGAAGAGTTTATTATTAACAGCCGGAGCTGAGGAACAAATTGCGGATGAAGCGTGATGCTGCAACCAGCCAGTTGAAAAATCATACAGAGAGTATGAAGCTGCTAGAACGAGACATCTACGAGATCAACAGGAAGCTTGACATTGTGAACACTGAGAACTGCAGATTGAAATTAGTGAGTATATTGAAGTTTGACAGTGTTCCTTCCCAGTATGAAGTTCTCTGTACATTTTTCATTTCACAGAGAACTAGCTGTGGAAGATGATGAAACATAAACAGCACAGGGCAAACCAGGCCTTTTAAATGAATGTGTGGGGCTGTGTTTAATTTGGAAGGAAACAAAGAGGAATATCCAAGGTCCAGGCATCTCCCTGAGACATAATCAATATCGTATATCTACCGCATTCAGTCAGGGATTATAGGAAAAGGCCTTCCTGCCACATGAAGGGGGCTGAGATGAATGTGAGATGTAGAATAAGCCTGTGCAATTTCGAATATATGCTTTTGAAAATGCTCTGTGTACCTTTCAGGCCCTGGGCTATGAGGGTAGTAGAATCTCCTTCCCCATAAAACACATGAAGTAAAAGTGGTCTTATTGCCAGCTGTTACTGGGCTGCCATATGGACCTGAACCCACATTTGTGCAGCCATGTGCGCTACATTTGTAAGACGATCTGAACCCTGTGCACTGTTTGCTGCCTGCAAGCACAGAGCTCTACTGCTGCAAGGGCAGCTGCCTGAATCTGTGTGTGTGCTAGCACCGCAGATGCTAGGTACCAGCTATTCTGCAGCTCTATCTGATTATACCCTTCTGGAAACAAAGGCTTCCCTCAGGAAGAAAACTCTTGGTTATACTACAAACATCACTCTCCTTATGTTCAATTCACTAACAGAAGCTGAGCAGCTCTGATTTTTCTGATGCCTGTATTGCACCAGGCAATGCCTTTTATTGTGCCTGACCTGGGCCATCTAACACATTTCAGCCAAACCTGGGACAGTACAAGCTGGGTACTGGTAGAGCTGATCCAACGTGAATGAGTCCATCCTATTTTGGGGGAGCGAGTGAGGAAGAGTTTCCCTTTTTGCACATGATCTGTGCTGCTCTGCCTGTTCTCCGCATCCTCATCAATTTTATTTGGTAGCATGGACATAGCTGGCTTTGTGTTGCTTTTGGCAACTGTTAAAATTTGTTCAAAAGATGAAATGGATGCTATTGTTGAAAGAAAGCCTGTCCAGAGGAATACATTAACCTTTGTATTTCCATAAGCTAAAACTCAGCTTATTCTTCCTGATCTCTCCAGAAACAGTGAAACTGTTTGGAAATTATTTAGAAAACTGTGGCAAGTATTCAGTTGTAATTATTTTTTAACAGTGCAATGCGCAGATAAAAGAAGATATTTTTGCAATGAATGCTGAAGCAGGAAACCACAAGTCAGCAACAGTCAAAATCCTGAATGACCTAGCAGTGCTTCATGGTAACATGTTAATAATGATTTCAAAACAAAAAAGTATAATTTTTAAAAGAATATGTTTCAGTCCTTATGTCTTTTTTTGGCACAGCAATCTACCACATTTTAACTGTTGTCTCTGTTGTAGATCTTCTTCTGAAGGGATGGTCAGAGGAGAGCTTGATTCAAAAGGTGAATTTCAATTTTCTATCATACTTTTTTGCATAAATATATTTCAGTTACCATGTAAAAAATAAAATTTCATATTGCAAATAAGGCACTACAATCTTTGAAGTCATACACGGGCAAAGTATTAAACCTATGTTTTCCAACATTGTATAAAAGTCCTGGCTATAAAAATAATTTTTCCCAATGTTGTTCCTTTTGCTGGTCTTATATTCAAGCCTTACTTAAACGTGTACGTAAAAACAGTTGGGGATAGCCTTCATTTTGAACAGGAATTAAACCAAACTATCATTAAGTTTTTCTCCAGTTATTCCATCAGAAAGTCAAACTGCTTTTTTTATGCAAGGATTGGGTAGTTAATGGAAAGACTTCCTGCAGAGGTACAGGTCTGGTGGCCAGTCAAGCTGTGGGAAAACAAGACAAACAAAACAAGTTTCTTAACATTTTGTGAAGGTTTTGTTTGTTTGTTTGTTTGTTTGTTTTAAAGAAAAAATAAATTCTACTCTGTGTCTTTACAGGAATTTCTGGAGAATGAGCAGGAAATACTGAATGCAGTGACAGCTCTAAAAAGAAAAATTCAACAACGAGAGGAAAAGATTGGTGATATTAATAGGAGGCTACAAAATAAGCTGGAAGGACTGACTTCTCTGTTTGACAAAAAATCTAGAATGGATGAGCGCTTAAAGATACACTAAACTTTTTTCCCAACCTTTAAAAAAGTTTTTTCTTTTTCTTTTTCTTTTTTTTTTTAAATCCCAGAATATGTTAATTCTTAGCAGTTTGTGATAAAACACAAGTAGTACAGCCATGTTCTATCTGATAACTTTGCTGCAGATTGAGACCTAGTGGTACATTTATTAGAAGAACTAGGCATGCTTTATAACACAGCCTGGATATTATCATCTTTAATTTCCACTTTCTAAAGGGTTGTGATAATAACAGTAAGGGGGTTGTAAAATAGTCTGAGCTTCACTGGTCTCTCCAGAACTATATGTTTGCTTTTCCACAAAGGGTAGATAAAGCTAACAGACCCCCAAATCCCGCAGGTTGTGGTTGCATGGTTATTACTACAGGACTATATGGTTGATTATTGTTTATGTTCTTTAGAATTTTACATGTGGGCAATTTGTACTGCTGTTTCCATTTAAATGAACAATATTCGGTACTCACGTCTTGGGGAGAGGTGTTATTACACAGGGGCCCTGGGCACATACAATCACTTGCTTCAGGGCCTCCTTTTAACTCCGACCTATAGATACTTGCTTTACTTGTTGGTTCACAGAGGTCTCATTTGTAATGAGTCACAGGTTTGGTCACTGAATGACCATTGTCTTGTTCAGAATCTGTTTTTATAAATATTAAAGCTGAAAGGCTATGGCATACAGGCTGCTTTGAAATCATTGGGTGTGGGTAGTGTGGCAGGAAACCAGGGAGAGGAATGATGAATTTTCAGAGGAAGGGAATGGCCCTGGAAGGAAGTCAGGCAGAGAGGGGAAGGATGGTGAACATACAGCAGAAGAGAATCCTGCTTCATCTGAAAGCCAGCACCAGTATTATTTTCTGTGTCAGTTGTGCAGGGCAGGTTCCTTCATGAGGAGCCTGCACAAAAACATTGCTTAGTCATTCAAAACTGCATGTATTAATTTAGCCGCGTCTATCTAACTCTTTGGCTGCCATTACATTTTTTTAATGCTAGTGAGAGAAGGTGATAAAAAGAGTTTATTAATTTTTATTTTACATTCCAGGTTTTGCTGAAGGCTAAAGCGCTGGAGCCCAGCAGGAAGGTCAGTGTTTGGTTATGCCATGCATGGTCCACAGGGCACACTGCCTCTGCTTTTAATAGAGTCCCTCATTCTGCAGCCTTCAAAATCGACACGTGATTCTCTAGACCTATCAAAAGATGTACGCTTTACTACAGCTAACATTACCTAGGGGTTGTTGTTACTTTTTCTTTTTAAAAACAAGATATAGCCCAACATTTAAACCCAATACATATAGTCCATACATAGAAATGCACATAAAAGTGTGCAGTCCTTAGTACCACACCTTTTCAAAGGGCTTTTCCTGCACGGTGCTGCACTGGCTGCTCACATGCCTACAGTGCCTGTACTGATGTGACAGTTGTGCAAATGTAGACACAAAACTGTGTTTAGGGCATTTTAAAGAAAAATAGGCCTATGACTCAGTTATGGAAATGGTATTTTAACACATGACTTTTAAAACCATGCTTTTAGAACTGTCATCTAGATTGTGTCTGCAAAGTACATATTGTATATAGCAGTATAGACAGCATTTGATTTCCTTAAGGAGATCAATTACTTCCTTAATCCCTAAATAAAACCTTACTTCTGCATGCAAGACCTAGTTTGTTTGCACACTATTTTTAGAAGCCGTGAACTTGTCAATTGGCATTTCAAAGGATAAAAGCTATCATCAGGAAAGGTGTTCAGATGTAATGAAATCAAACCTTCTATGGAGAAAGAGGAGAGCGACATCTCGAGGCAGCCTGGCTGAGATGACACCCCTCAAAGCCCCTGAGCCGCTGGCAGGCTCTGTCCTTACCAATGTTGATAGGTAATAGAATAGAAAAGGCATTACTATCGCACTTAAATGTAGAAATACACAGTTATTTGCACTGCTACAGCCAATGATCCATACAGCAGGAAGAGTTTAAATTAAGATTACTCTTCCCTCTGTGTTTAGACCTTCAGCACTGCTCTGCATCTTCTTCTAGACCCTCTATAGCACTAAGTTACCGGTGACTAACATACAGGATACACGCTTTGGGTATCTTCCTGTACAATTCAGAGAGAAGGCTAGAGACTGTCAGTGAACATTTTGCTTCAGCAAGGCCAAAACCTCACTTCTGAACAGCCTCAGAAATTCTAGCAATTCTTATCAAGGTGTTCACATGAAGTATAGATTTTGATGAATGTAGAGCAAAGATAATGGTATCTCTTTAAGAAGATACGCAAGCTCCAATTCTTTTTATTACATCTGTGCTGGTTTTGTACTTCAGTCACTCTAGCAGTTTCTGTCATTGCAGCAGTGATATTGCATAAAGAGCCGTTCTTTTCTCAGCTGCTAAACTCCACTCCTGCCTGACCACTGCTCTTGCAGTAGTACGGGTACAGCTGTGGCCACACAGCAAGAGACATGAGCCACTGGCACCACCGATACACAGGTGAAATGGGCACGAAGCCCCCTCAGAGGAGGAAGCTAAGGTGACTGTGCTGAAAGGTGCAGAGAAGGCTTCATTCACCCAGACGTAGTGAACAGATGCTTCACAGGCTTACCCGCAGCAAGTGGTTTGCCAACAACTACCAGGAAAAGAAAATCTTTGATCTTAGATGGCAATTTATAATCAAGGTATAAGAAAATGGCTTTAGGGGGAAGGATACTACTGCTGTTTAATCTTCTCCAGGAAGAGGTCTCCATACATGAAGTACACAGAGCATAAACTATAGAGAACTTTACGCCTTTCCTCTCCTTCTACCTAGCAGTCAGACTAAAGCATCATGAGGAATCACACTCAGCATGTTTTATTTTTTGATGGAAGAAAGATAAAAGTCTGTTTTCACTGGTGGGGGATAGCAGCTAGAGTATGTGATGAGAAAGCTCTATGGTATATTGAAGCCCTCTTTGTTTTACTGAAAGTCTATTGAAAACCAGGCTCTATTGTTTTATTCAAACACCACCTAAAATATTGTATTAGGAAATAAACATATACAAGCAAACCGCTGTACTAGAATGTGGCACAAGCTTTTTATACAGATTCACAGTGATAAATAGATACAAAGACATTCCCTTTGATCTATACGAGACACAAAGAGTACAAAGTGCAGCTTTTTAATATTACACAGTCTCACTCAGAGGTGTTTCACCTAGCAGTCTTGTACATAAATAACTTCTTTTAAAACAGAAGTTTCCAAAGTGTAACAAGTACTAAAATTGCTTAATCCAGATCATTAGGACAGCGTTGTTGGCACAGGCTCCTTTTAATGTCCATTTCCACCTTCTGAGAGTATGCGTGACGGCTCGGTGTACTTCGCTGTCACTAAGTAGAAGAGGGCAGGTGCAGGTACCAAGGCAAGCAACGGCAGGTCCTGCTCAAGCTTATCCAGTTTGGAAATGGAGATGATTCCATAGGCATGAAGTAACCAGTGGCTGAAGAGGACAACAAGCCTTTTCTTCCTCACAAGAAGATCCTTGAAAGACTAGCAAAATAGAGAGAGTATCCTGTTAGCATTCAGCCTGTTACCTAGTCCCTGCTGTTTAAGAGATGTTCTAGGTAGCGCAGAGAGACTGCGGGAAGCCTCCTGGGTTTGAGACCTTCCGGCACATAACACAGTTTCTCAGTGCGCCACAAGAGGGAACTCTCGCAGGAGCTCCTTCCTCCAGCTAAGAGGAGAAGTCATAAAGGAAGAGGTTTAAACACAGAATACACTGCTGAGAAAAGGCAAGAGACAAAGTGGTCTCTGCTTATTCCAGTATTTTATATTATGAGCTTTAACATAGGAAACATGTTTACCTACCTCCACTTCAGAAGCAGACATGTACACAGCCAGTGTAACCAAAGACAACACCAGTATGATGTATGGGAAGGCATAATCTAAAGGCAAACATTGAACACATTAGCAGGAAAAAGAACACGATAGACATTGCAGCAGAGAGAGTTTTTCCACATGTAACCATGGGTGTGAAGTAAACTAAGCTACTACAGCCTGCCCCTTATCTCATCAAACACGCACAGCAGTAAGGGTCCAATACAACTATTCAACACTTTTGTCTTAGGTTTTCAAACTTTTTCTAATATTTCTAGGTGGAATTACTGTACACTTAAATCACTAGTTGAAAAAGGCAGATAACGAGAAAAGTAGTCAGGCTGAGTGGGGATTTTGTGGCACCTGTCCCCTTCAAGTGACAAGTATGCCGGAAGCTAAACCAAAAATAGCTGATCTCCCCAAACTTATACTATACACCGCCTCTGAAATCAGACAAACTCTACCTTAGCAGGAAGTGGAATTAACTCCCTCTGAGGTAATTTCCTCTCATACCCCCTCTACTCCCTTTCTGGGAAAAGGACAGTCTCTAGCAGCACTGGCAGAGGCAAAGCAGCATTGGTCAGGAGCCTCGTTAGGACAGGGCTACTAATGAGCAACATTTTCAGGTAAGACTCCTCACAATAACCTTAAACAATGTCCATATTCTCAAAGCAAAAAAGAGTGTCATGTCCCTTCCCTCCCTCCCTCCCTCAAGTCATTTGTCTGTGTGTGTTTATAGGTGTGTTTATTAGTGTTACTAGGAGGGAACTCACAGAGCAAGCCTCCTCCAACGGCCTGAAGCACGGTGAGGATAGGAAAGAAGTACAGCGCTGCATAAATGCTTTTAAATCGATCAGACTTTCCTAAACCACAGGCAATTTTCTTAACCAGAAGAGGCCGAAGTAGCATCATTAACACAAGACAGAAGGCGTAATATATAAACACAATGGTGTACCTGGGAAAAAAAAAAAAGAAATTCCTTAAAATGTGTAGTTCTTTTTCTCCTGCAGACTCAACTCAGAACCAGGGAGTCTGGGGTTAGAGTCAGTCAAGTCTAAAGAATTTAAAATCAAAGGATGTAAACACAGAATGACGGGTTCACTTTTTCTAGGGGAAACGGTCAAGATGCAGCAAAGGGGAAAAAAAAGGAAGTCTTACGCTTCATAGCTAAATAGCCTGGACAACGCCACCTTCTTTGGTGGCTCAGAAAGTCATTAGGTGTTGCTAAGTGTTTCACGCATAAAACAGCTCAATGCATGAAAGACTTCAGGGGACTGATACTCATTGGTCTGAGTTATATCTGAACACTTTTTGCAGCTTTGAGAAGAGGCATGGACAGAAACACACTTGTATAAAAGGAAGGGACAGACAGGAGCACAAATGCCTTTAGACTCACAGGGGATAGACTGCTTCATGAGTGCAGTGCACCGTGGTGATGTAGTCGGGACTTGGGTTGTAAAGCATCGTGTACCAGTCCGAAAGCTTCTTCACCTTGCAGGAGCGGATATGCAGAGAGCCGACAGGGTCGCTGACGAGCAGCGTAACAATTGCTGCAATGCTGCACTCGAACAAGGCGGTGACGTGCTGCAACAATGCACTGGAGCTGTGGAAGGAAAAAGAGAGATTTACTATAAACCTATAGGAAATTTGAATGCCGACTGGGAAGTGGAGGCCCATGAAGTACAGAACCTTCTACAGACTTACTATTCCCTGTGACCAAGGTTAGGACAACTCTGTTTGAATAAAAAGTTAAGTATTTGAAGCTGAATGTGAAAACTCATTTACAATCTCAGATGATTTAGTGTGCAAAATGTGATTGAACAACATTCCAGCTTCTTAAATGAAAGCTTGCTGTAGCATAAGCATCCTGTCAGGTGAGGGATGACAACACTCATGCTCTTGCAGTTTCAAAGAAAGCAGCAGTGAGGATAAGACACCACACGTCTCAGAAGGGATAACATTGTTACATACGATATAAGTAAAATTTCAAAGCTGCAAGTCCTTGTTAAAGATGGTATATAATAATATATTAAACTCTCTCAGTCCCCTATGTTTTCAGCATTTAGTACACTCCAGAGTCATTACTTCTTAAAAGTTCCAGTCTGGCACCTAATGGCCACATGTAGTGTGGTTTTAAACTCCTTTTTTACAGAACTTCCTTGATGCACCATGCTGACCTAAAGGTTACATCAGCTATGCTATCAGGACCAAAACCCAGTATACATATTCCTAACGAGAAAACTCAAACCCATTCTCTCATTGATGGGTGCAGCATTGCTGATCTGGGCCTCTGCAGGTGGTAGGCCTGGCCCAGGAGAGAGGGGATGACACACTCTCGCCCGCTACAGGGAAGCCCAATCCAGCCCAAATTGCCAGAAGGACCAGCCACCACCACATTAAAGAGATACGGACCATCTCCTGAGGGCAGTGACTGCCAAGAAGGACCCGCAGGACTCTTACATTTGTAAATAACCCTGCCCCCCTCCCGCTGCCCAAAGCTTATGTGCTACCATATCAACTCAACCAATGGCATGAACTGCTGCACAGTTCAATTCAGCATCTCAGGTTGATCACTCATGGATACAATATTTCCATTTTTAAATAACTTGTCTGAAAAAGAGGTATACAAACCTCTTTTTTCCTGAATACCATTCAATAAAGAACCAGTGTAAAACCAGGGGAAGCATGGCCATGAAGCCAAGGTACAGCCAGTCATAGCGGTCTGGAGATCCCATACATTCCCGGCAGATTTTGTTGTCATCGGTTCTCTGACCTCTAGGGCATACCTACAAAAAGCAGAGACTGTGTTTACAAAGCATCTGAGTACCAATAACAAATCACTGTGGTTCCTAGAAAAACAGCCTGAAGTAGTACTGGGGCAAGAAAAGTATCAGATTTTTAAAGAGATGGAACATTAACCCCAGCCATTTCTCAGCTTACACTGGCCTTGCTCTCTCTGGCTATTGCTTCTTAATATAAACAAAGGTGAAGCATGTTTAAAAGGCTTCATCCAAGACCTCCTTTTCCTCTCCTGCTGTCCTGTTATCACTAAGCTCACTCACAAGGCCGCTCACAACCACTGCCCCCCAGAGTTTCTTGCTCCCCGTTTATTCCACCCTTCCTGGATCTTGCTCTCCCTTAGTACTCCAATAAAATCTGCAGGCAGAGTGATTTCAGCACAGCTCTCTGTACCATCCCATTCTCTTCCAGCTTTCACAGCCCCTCCACTCAGCTCCGTTTTAGCACCGAGCCTTCAGCACCTCCTTCGGGAAACGCTTCATCGAGCAGCTCCTGCTTTCGGTAAGGGAGCTCTGCCCGCCCTTTGCAGCCTCCTCTCCCCCTGATCCCCAAGGCACCTCGGGGCTGGGCTGCGGGCCGCGGTGCTGCTTACAGCGGGATCCGCATCAGCCTCCGCAGCGGTGCGGTCCGGCCCGCGCTGCCGATGCCAGGCCCAGCCCGGGAGGGAGCGGGGCCATCCCCCCCTCCCCAGGCCGAGCCCCTCCGGCGCCGCACTTACCCCGCAGTCCCCGTAGGTCTCCACGGAGCCGTTGACCGACAGGACGGTCCTGCCGCAGTACAGCCCGAGGCAGGCGGGCTGGATGTCCACAGCTGCGGGGTAGAGCGCAGCCCGCGTTACCGCGGCGCTCCGATACGATCCCCCCCACCCCCGCCTCGCACACGGCGGCTCCTCCCGCAGCCGAGAGGCACGGAGCAGCACCCCGGCCCGCTCCAGCCGCTGACACCCCCCCCCCCCCCCCCCCTCGACTCCCCATCCCTACTCCCACTCGGGTACCGCCGGACCCGCTGCCCCCAGCCCGGCCCGTCCTACCGGAGTGGAACATCCCGGTAACCCAACAACAGGCCCTCCCGCTCCGCCGAGCTACTTCCGTACGCGCCACTTCCGCTTCCGACGCGGGGACACGCTCTACACCCCCCCCCTCCTTCGGAGGAACGTGATGTGGGCGTGGTCACGCCCAAGGGGCGGGGTTGCTCCGCCCATGAGTGAGGCCATACGCAGGGGCGGGATTTCCCCGCCTCTGGGGGGGCGTGGCCGCGGGCGGGGGGGCGTGCCCCGCATGGTCCCCGCCCCGTCCCCCCGGGGCGATGGCGGCGGCGGCGGCGATGGCGGCGGCGGCGGCGGAGGCGGAGGCCGGCGGAGTTTGTGCGGGCCGGCGGCTGCCGCCGCACTCGCCGTCGGGCCTGGTGCTGCAGACGGTGGAGATGCACACGGGCGGCGAGCCGCTGCGCATCATCCCGCGGCTGGAGGCGGCGGAGGCGGCGGCGGAGAGCGGGGGGCTGTCGCTGCTGTCGTTGCGGCGGGAAGTGGCGGCCACGCAGGACCACGTGCGGCGGGCGCTGGTGCACGAGCCGCGGGGCCACGCCGGCATGTACGGGGCGGTGGTGGTTCGCGGCGGGGCGGCCGCCGCCGGCGCCCACCTGGCAGCCCTCTTCCTGCACGGCGCCGGCTACAGCGCCATGTGCGGCCACGCCGTCCTGGCCCTCGGCCGCTTCGCCCTCGACTACGGGCTGGTGGCGGAGCCCAGCCGCCCCGAGACCGCCGTCCGCCTGCGCTGCCCCTGCGGGCCCGTCACCGCCTTCGTGCCCTGGGATGGCCGCCGTAGCGGCAACCCCGTCCGCTTCCACAGCGTGCCCGCCTTCGCTGCCGCCACCGGTGGGAACCGGGCCCGCCGCAATGGGTTTTGGGGGGGGGGGGGGGGGGGGTTGGTGGTGGCCGTGCTGTGGTTTGGGGGCTGGCAAATCCTTCCCCAATTCCGATGTTCCTCAGAGGCCGCCAGGGATGGCATAAGGCGTCACATGCTGCTCTCTGGCATGGAAGCACTCAAGTCATTGTTCCCGTCCCCTCCCCTTGCGCACGGCTGGGTCCCTTTGCTCTGCGTGCGAGCCCGTGGCTCAGCATGGTTTCCCCTCCTCACAGACCTCCCTTTCCTTGCCCAGACTTGGCCATCGACGTCCCTGGTCACGGGAAGGTGGTGGTCGACATCGGCTATGGTGGCACTTTCTACGCCTTCCTCAGCGCCGAGCAGCTGGGCCTTGATGTGTGCTCCTCGAAGACCAGAGACCTCATCAATGCGGCGAGCGCGGTGACGGAAGCAGTGAAGAAACAGGTATGGCGGAGTGCTGCGGTACCCCAGCGTGTACCCTTCAGGGGTGACTGCACCAGGGTGAGGCCCTTTATTCGCCCAAGACGCTCGGGGTGGGAGGGAGTCCCACCCTTCCAGCCCCATGTTGAACTTCAGAGTCCTCCTCCAGCCTCACAAGGATGTGAGAAGGAGCTCGCTTTCTTGCTGCTCCATCCGTCTCTGTTACTGGAGAAGCAGAGGTGGAAATGCAGCACTGTGGCCTCGTCCCCTTCCTCTGGTCTCTCAAGGAAGCTGTGCTGCACGCACTGCTGACTGCCCAGCTGTGCTGCGCGTTGGTGAACATGTCTGTGCTGTTCCCAGTTCAAGCTTCATCACCCTGAAAGCGAAGACCTGGCTTTCCTCTACGGCACCATACTGACAGATGGGAAAGACGCCTTTAGTGAGGAGCCCACCACCAACATCTGTGTGTTTGCAGACGAACAGGTACAGAAACGGGCTCTTCTCAGACACACAAGGCACCACCTTTTTCCCTTCTTACATCCACTGCAGAGACGAGGGACAGCTCTGCTGCTTCTTGGTTTGAGCAGCGATTGTTGCTTCTGCTACAGTGATGTCTCTGAAGAGCTGAGTGTCACTTAACACATGCCGGTTTAGTTCCTAATGACAGAAATACTTCTGCACATCCTAGACGGTGGCATTTAAAAAACATTCATACCCATGTCCCATAGGTGGGAGTTTCCCAGGAGTTCAGGGGCTGAGGCGGGATCCCAACATAGTGCATGTCCTTAAAAGTCCCAGTCTAGGGAACAGTTGCTGGGGATGAACAGAGCAAGAGAGAAAAGAGGAGGCGTAAACTTCTATCCTTGTCTGCAGTGGGTAAGGTATCAGTCATGTAAATAGCAGGGGAAGTTTTGGTTGGACTTCCAGCAGTGAGGAGTGTGGAGCACTGGGACAGATCACCTTGGAAGCTGGCCAACACTGTGTTTTTGGAGGTTTTAAAAACCAGGCTGACCAGCAGCTCTCTCACTTAGCGTAAGGAGAACTAATCCTACCTTGATGCGTGAGAATGGGGAAGGTGGCCTCTGCTCCTCTCAGTCCTTTTGCTATGATGCTCGGAAGCTTTCAAGTGCTCCCTAAATAGCCTCAACATTTATTAGATCATTCATCCCTACAAGTTTGCCAAAGCTGATCATAATCCAAAAGTACCCCAAACCTTATTTTGTCTTCTGATTTGTGATGTGTCCAGATTCTGGTCAAAACCCTGGGCTAGAGGGGTTTCCCCCAAGTGCAGTATAAAGGTGGCAAAGAGAACTGAGAGAAGCAATATTGTTTTCTGTTAAACCCCAAAACACTAGAGCTGGTTCATCTTCTCTTCTGAATGTAGGTTGACCGAAGTCCGACTGGTTCGGGTGTGACAGCTCGCATCGCCTTGCAGTACCATAAGGGACTCATCCAGCTGAATCAGACCAGAAAGTTTCGGAGCAGCACCACGGGGTCCTTGTTCACCGGGAAGGCAGTGAAGGCAAGTGGCTTGTGCCAGACTTTCCCTCTGTCTTGAGGACTGCTGGAAAAGTCCTGTTGCCTTGGCTCAGTGAAGAAGCAGAAAAGCCTTTCTGTACCTGGGGAAAGACGTATGGAAGGAGGGAGGTGCCTGGGTGTCTTGTTTTCCCACAAGCCTCAGGCTTCAAGATTTTTTATTAGGGAAGCAAGCAACAGTAAGACCTTGTTCTCTTGCATGGCTTCCCTGCAAATCCTCTCTTGGCCATCAGGAAAGGACCGGGGTGAGAAAATCTCCGATGCTGATGTAGATAAATCAGTCTGGTCCATTCTCAGTGGCAGCTAAGGGTGGATTCCTGGTTTAGTCCCCTCTTCCCTGCTTAAAGGCTGAGCGCATTGTTCAGAGATGTAGAAGCTGGGTCTGCGCATCTAGGTTTCCAGGCCCGGCCCTGGCCCCATGGGATCTGGCAGCTCATGGCTGTGGAGGTTTGGATGTGCCCCAGGGAGCTCTTGGTCTTTGGCTGCAAGCGGCCACCAGCTTGTCACCCTCCTTTGAGGCAAACCCACGCTGTGGCAGTGCGGGGGCTTGTGAGGTCGGAGCAGCAGTTGTGCGGGTGTGGAGCTCACGCAGGCAAGGTGAGGGGGTAAAAGGGCTGCTGCGCACTTTGGGATGTACCTGGGCAGGGCAGAGCGGTCGGTGAGGGGTGCTCGGTGCCAGGTAGCGCTGGCATTTCGTGGAGTTGGGAGAGCGGAGAACCTCCTGTCGCCTCTGTCCTGATCCTAATACCTCTGCAGGAAGCCGAGTTTGGGGACTACAACGCTGTCATCGTGGAAGTCTCGGGAGAAGCCTTTTACACTGGTACAGCCATCTTCACTGTTGAAGAGGAGGACCCGCTGAAATATGGCTTCTTCTTCAAGTGATCTGAGCCACTGGGCAGTGGCAAAGTCTCCCTGATGGTGCTGCACTTCTCCTGCCCACGCATTTCTGTTCTGCTTCTCCACACGGCTCGTTGCAATATGCCAGAGCAACAGGAACAGCCTTTGGTGGTGTGACAGTGTCTGCCATGTTTCAGGATAACAGGGCGTGTTCTCCTGTTGTGATTAGCGTATTGGGTGCAATGTGATTAGCATATATGTGCTGCTCTGAGAAGCCATAATCTTTTTCTTCTTTTTTTTTTTCAATAATTATTGACAGAAAATGGAGCTGATCTTGGAGAGCTATCTTCAAATCTATGTGCCTTCTGTATGTCTGCAAATTACTAATTTCAAATGCAGATTCCTATTAAACGCCAGCTGAAGACACTGCCTTTCTCCTCGTTTTCACTCCTGGAGCTCATTTCCAGGACTCTGCTGAGTGTGTCAGGGCTGTTGGTTTGAATTGCCTGCTCTTTCTCGATGCCTCCTGCTCAGCTGGCCGTGCTGCTCTGTCTCATGTCCCAGCTTCCCCGGTCTGCCCTGCTCAGACCTGTCCGGACACCCCCCTCCTCGCTGCACTCCTTTCATTCCTGCCAGAGCTCTCCTGCGTCCTGGGGCTGGTTGCAGGTACTTGCTCAGAACTTCCTGCTGTCCCTGCTGCGTGTCCACGTCAGGCCGCTTCCCTAAACCTTCCTCTCTTGCTTATCTTGGACGGTTGGCTGCAAATACCCTGTGGTTAACTTTCAACAGCAGGAATTGGAAGGTCTGAGCCATTATGACCTTTGATTGCTAATTATTTACTGATGATTGTGTCTCAGCCCTGGGCGCAGCTTGCTTGGGAGTGCAGTCAATGCTTGCTTTGCCAGAGTCCCTCAAGGGAGGATTGCCAGTGGAAAAACCAAACCAAGCCCTGGGCCGTAGGCAAGGATTTGCAGTGGCAGAAGCAGAGCTTCAGACCACTTGTGGCCTGTAATTTCCACTGTGTCTCTGGACAAAATGGTGTTCGTTTATTGAAGACACTCCAGAGAGTGTGCCTCGTTAAAATGAGACATGAAAATGAGAATGATCATCTCCCAGTAGCTCATGCAGTGGAAGGGAACAAGTCATACTGGAAAGCTTGGAAAAGGTTGGCAGAGAAAAGCCTGGGAGGAGTTTCTTCTGTCAGCTTGAAAATGATAACTTTGGAATGGGAAGAAACAAAAATCCCCTCGTTCAGAGAAAGGCTGTGCTGCCAACAACAGTGATTTTTTAGGGGCTTTTGCTCCTAGCTTTCCTGTAACCCCCAGATAAATCCCGTACAGCCTCTGGTCCAGGGGAGCAAGAAGTGACGCACCAATCCTCTGCACTTGCAGGAGCAAACTCCACGACGTGTTTCTAGCTTCTGGGCATCTCCCTTGTCACCAGCCCCCCAGCCTGGCCCCCGGGGAAGAGCTGGGGCAGCAAGTCACGAAGCCCAGCATGGAAAGGAAGGTTGGAAGCTCTTCAGCCATTAATTGGGTCGCAGCCTTCGTTATTCACTATCCCTATCCCTAAGGAATTTTTCATGTAGGAGCAGGCAGCTCCAGCATGGCTGAGAGCAGGGGTACGGGTCCTGCTGCCGATGGGAGGGGGGGGGGGTCCCGGTCTGACCCCTCAGCTTCTGAGACCCCAGCCCAGACAGCATGGCGGGTGGTCCCAGCCTCCACCGGAATGTCTGGGGGTAGCTGGCCCCTGCCCCTTCGTGATGGGCTGCAGGGCTGTGAGGGGAGAGGGGCCATGAAGGGAGAGGGACCATGAGGGGAAAGGGGTGTGAGGAGAGAGGGGTGTGAGGGCAGAGGGGCCATGAGGGCAGAGGGGCCGTGAGAGGAGAGGGGCCATGAGGGGAGAGGGGCCATGAGGGGAGAGGGATGTGAGGGGAGAGGGACCATGAGGGGAGAGGGGTGTGAGGGCAGAGGGGCCATGAGGGCAGAGGGGCCGTGAGAGGAGAGGGGCCATGAGGGGAGAGGGATGTGAGGGGAGAGGGACCATGAGGGGAGAGGGGTGTGAGGGGAGGGAGGCTGTGAGGGGAGAGGGGCCGTGAGGGGAGAGGGGCCGTGAGGGGAGAGGGGCCATGAGGGGAGAGGGGTGTGAGGGGAGAGGGCTGTGAGCAGAGAGAGGCCGTGAGGGGAGAGGGGCTGTGGGGACCCGTCCCCGACTCTGGGGTGGGGATGATGCCGGTGTGGGCTGAAGCGGGGGGGGGGGGGGGGGTGTCCCTGTCCCCAGCCCAGCCGTGATGGCCGGGGTCTCCCGTCCCCGCTGCTCGGCTGGGGGAGCCGGTTCCCCGGGCAACGGCGGCTGGGCGACGTCAGCGGCTGGCGGGGCCGGCGGCCCGGCGCGGGCGGGGAGCGGGGCGGGCAGCGCCTCTGCAGCCGCGGCGCGGGCCGGGGCATGAGGCTGCGCATGGAGCCGGCGGCGGCCGTGCCGGGCAACCTCTCCCGCGGCGGCGGCGGCGGCGGCGGCGGCAATGAGAGCGGCGGAGCGGCGGCGGGAGCGGCGGCGGGGTGGTCTGCGGCGGCGCTGGCCTCGCAGGCGCTGGCGCTGCTGCTCATCTTCGCCCTCTCGGCGCTGGGCAACGGGGCGGTGGTGCTGGTGATCGCCCGGCACCGGCAGCTCCGCACGGTCACCAACGCCTTCGTGCTGTCGCTGTCGCTGTCGGAGCTGCTGGGCGCCCTGCTCTGCCTGCCCCTGGCCTTCCTCAGCCTGCTCAGCCGCCCGCCCGGCGCCTGGCTCTTCGGGCAGCGCCTCTGCCTGGCCAGCGCGGCCCTCCATGCCGGGCTGGGCATCGCCGCCACCCTCACCATGGCCCTCCTCTCCTTCGACCGCTACTGCGCCATCGTCCGCCAGCCCCGACACAAGATGGGCCGCCGCCGCGCCGCCCAGCTCCTGGCCGCCGTCTGGCTGGCCGCCCTGGCCCTGGCCGGACCCTGGTACGGGCTGGCGGGCGAGGGGCAGCGGGAGGCCCGGCCCGGGGCCTACCGCTGCGTCTACGTGCTGCCCTGGGGCTCCTCCCGGCTGGGGCCGCCCTACGGCGCGGCCCTCATCGTGCTCTGCTACCTCCTGCCCTTCGCCCTCATGTGCTTCTGCCACTACAACATCTGCCGGGCCGTGCGGCTGGCCGAGAGCCGCGTGCGGCCCCTCACCACCTACGGGCACCTGCTGCGGGCCTACGGGGAGATGCGCACGGCCACCACCGTCCTCATCATGATCGTCTCCATCATCTGCTGCTGGGGGCCCTACTGCATCCTGGGGCTGGCCGCCGCCGCCGGCCACCTGCCCTTCTCGCCCACCATGGACGCCGTAGCCAGCGGGATGGCCTGGGCCAACGGCGCCATCAACCCACTCATCTACGCCGCCCGCAACCCCAACATCTCCGTGCTGCTGCGGCGCAGTCGTGAGGGTGGCTACAGGACTAGGAACAACGTGGCGGCCTACCTCTCGGTCCCGGGCCGCCAGCCGGAGCCCTGGAACCGGGCTGACCGCGTCCGGGAGCGCTATGTCAACCGGCACAGCGGCCCCCCGGGCAGCGCCCTGACCTCCTCCAGCCCGGCGAGCGGGGCAGAGGTGGCCATGTGGGCCTGCAAGAACCCTGCTGTACTCTTCTGTCGGGATGGGCAACCAGACACCATCTCTGAGGCTGCCTTGCCGGCCAAAGCGGACACCGTCGACACCAGCCTCTGAAGGGATGGGGGTCTGGGGTGGAGTCACTGGGCTCCGGGGCTGTCTCCCTGAGGAAATGCAGGCAGCCCCAGCTCTTGGAGCCCTTTGCAGCCAGATTACCGGGAAATGGGAGAGACGGGTCTGCGTGAGCCACAGTGTGGTTTCTTCTCTTTTGTATGAACTGGTTTGGATACCCAGTCTGCGAGCAGCGAGAGCTCCACAGGGAAATCAAGTCCCTCTTCACTTTCAGCAGGCCTGACACACTGGTGATAGCCGCCAAGCCCAGCTAGCACAAGAGCTTGACTGGAAGAATGAAACGGTGTTTGCTCCAGTGCTGCAGAAAGTGCCACAGTGAAGCTAAGAGACAGACACACAAATGCAGCCCAAACTGATTGACTGTGTGAGCTGTATCTGATGTTAAGTGCTAAAAAAAGCGCTTGAAAGCTGAGCACTGGCAGCTGGAAGACACTCTGAAAACACCACACTGTGAAAATGGTATCATGGCAAGAAAATGTTGCTTTAACCCATCATATGTGGAAGTGCTGATAGTCAGAAAGTCATAGGCCTGTAGGACAGGCTAGAAAAGTGATCTATTAAGAAAGATGATTTTTTTTTTTTCTTCAAACTCCCAAGCATAACAAAACAGTAATTGTTGTGACAGGGAAGATATATGTTATCAGGAGGGAGGGAAAGGATGGTGAAACCTCAGCTGTCAGAATTTCAGCAGCCTTTTCTTTTTTTTTGCAGGTATAGTCAGCTTAAAATACTATGAATATGAGAAATGAGTGTTCTTCAGACAGACTGAGGAAAAGGGTGTGGGTGTAGACTGCTATCACTGAGTTTGTGCACAAGGTGTGCGTTTTCTTTCTGAGCTCATCCAAAGTGTCTCACATCTCTTAAGAGTTTAACCATGTTTAGAGGAGCCATGTGAGAGAGGTGAGTATCTGAAAGGAGAGGTAAAGCAATATCATGTGCTCTTTGTGTGCTCTTAAGCATGTGAAAATGTGTATATGCAGAGAACAGCTATTACTGTATTGATGGCAGCAATCTGCTGCTGGAGTTTAATATTTAAAAGCCAACTCTGTTTGCCATTGAAAAAAAGGAAAATAATACAATGGAAGTGCGATTGCACGGCATAAATTCATGTGAATTTATCGGTGTAATTTTTTTGTCCAAAGGCCTAAAGCCTTAAATTAGTATTTTGAATCAGGAGCTAAGACTGGGCCTTCCTTTATCTTTGCCAGAGTTAAATGTGAAGAACAGGAAGTGTTTTTCCTTGTACAGGCTTTAAAAATAAAATGTTACTGTTTTACTGGCTTTTTCAACTGTTTGTGGTCCAAGTGAACATACTATCATTATTTTGTAAGTGAGACAAGAAATAAATTGTCTTTTATGCAGGAGATGAAAGTGTCTTAGCCTGGCATCGTTCTCAGCCCAGCCTTGAGAAGGGAACTTCTGTAAAAAATTGCCAGATGAACGATAGCAGAGAGAGACCTAAGTGTTTGTGAAATTTTAAGGCAGCTGTTTTTGATGCTGTGAGCATTACTGTAATTTTCTTCTGTGATGCTCCTGAAGTCCACAAGGAAAAGGTTTGACCCTTGACTACTTCTCAGCACTGATACTTTGCCCTGCAGATCCTGGATTTTACAAGTTGAGCAGTGTATTCATACTGTTTCAGAGAGAAGCTGTACAGAGAACCCACAGCTTTTCACACAAGCTGTTTGACAGCAAGTGAACACTAGTGACTTTTTAGAAGGGTAGGACAGGAATTTCTTGCATACCTGTCCTTCCGCAGCAAGGTATGTCTAGTGTAAAGCAAAAGAGGTGGTTGTGAATGATGAGATTAGGTTTAACTCTTACCTAGGTAGCTGGCAGGTGGTAACAAGGAGATTGGTGCGGTCTAATTTGCCATACAGATCACTCTGGTGTTTGAACAGCTTCAAAAGCTTTTGCCTGAGTTCCACTAGTCATTGACTCTTGTATTTATCTATAGAAAACTTTAACTACGATCCAGGAGATAGCAGAGAAAACCCGTGGGGTTCTGCCTTCCCAGAAGGGACATTTCTCCATGAGTTGTAGCAACAGTCCTTAGAGTAAATTCCAGTGCTCTTTAACGCTGGGAGGACAGAAGCAAGGAAAACTGTCCAAGCTGAATACTCATCAGCCTTGTGCAGTATAGACAGCAGGCAAAGGCAGACTGCTTCTAGTTCCTGTATCGCCTGCAGTGCAGCACCCTAACTCCGATCCGCTGGCCGTGGTACAGCTAGCGTGTTTGGCTTGTATCCTTATTGTGGTATGAAGTCCGTGTTGTAGGAGAAAGGATGGCACCGTTTTTAGCCTGGCCCCTCTGCAGCTCTGAAGCAGAGCCTGTACTTTGACCAGAAGTGATCATTTAGAGTCTTCCTGTCTTCAGCACCACACCGATTCACTGCGGGTTTTTTCACTTTTTGCATGCAAGAAGAGATTTCTCTGCCAATTGAAACAAACTTGGTCAGAATAGATGAACTAAGGGGTGGTTCTTGGGTTAAGAAAATGCGGAAGATGAAGGTCCAGCACCGCTGCGCCTGACTTGTGGCGTGCCATTCAGTGCTATCTATGGGTGCATTGATCTTAACAGCAGAAAGCCCCTGAAAAGGGTGGTCCTGCTCCCCTTGGTGCTCAGCTCTGGCCACCTTCCCAGTCCCTTCTGTCCCCACCACCCCAGCTGACTCTCGCTAACCAGCTCAGGCACTAAACCACAGAAAACCACTGATTCCCTCTTTTGCATCCTGGTTTAGTTTTCTACTGCTTTAATACCCTGACCAGCATGCCACAGGCCAGGTAAGCATCTCGCTTCTGGCAAGGTCAGGATTGGGGATGCTAGGACTGAGGTCAACCATGAAGTGTCGTGGGAGCTGGACCAGGAGTGAACTAACATGGCTTTCTAGGAAGGTGGTAGTGAAGTTGGAGCAACACAGATTTCAACAAGCACTGGCCGGTGCCCATATGTTAGTCTTGTATGTGAAGAGCTGAATGAGGACAGCTGGCTGCAGCCTTTGAGCCTTCACAAATTAGCACATTTCTGTTAAACACTAACTTGGGCTGTAGCAAGGGGAGATTCTTGACCAGATCCTTTTTGACGTGGACCTGCTGCAGCTCCAGTAGAGAGCCAGCCTGTGTTTTAAAGCTGTGCCTGTCCTGTACTCCTCATAATCATAGAATCATTTAGGTTGGAAAAGACCCTTAAGATCATCAAGTCCAACTGTAAACCTAACACTGCCAACTCCACCACTAAACTATGTCCCTAAGCGCCATGTCCATACATCTTTTAATTACTTCCAGGGATGGTGCCTCAACCACTTCCCTGGGCAGCCTGTTCCAATGCTTGACAACCCTTTCAGTGAAGAAATGTTTCCTAATATCCAATCTAAACTTCCCCTGGCATAACTTGAGGCCATTTCCTCTCATCCAATCACTTGTTACTTGGGAAAAGAGACCTGTGCACACCTTGCCACAACCTTCTCTCGGGTAGCTGTAGAGAGTGATAAGGTCTCCCTGCCTCAGCCTCCTGTTCTCCAGACTGAACAACCCCAGCTCCCTCAGCCACTCCTCATATCACAGCACTGTTGAGCAAGTCAGGTACATGGGTCTCTCCTGCAACATTTTTAGAAGTATGTTTTAAAAAATACAGCAAAGGGTGAAGTGTCTTAAATAAACCACAAAGAGCAGAGAGAGACACACACAAACACACACAAAGCATGCCAAAGGCTGCAGGCTGCCTGTCAAAAGGGTACTTGAAATGCTGCTGTGTCCCAGCTGTGCTGAAGGTTGCTGCTTCTCACCGGCAGTGCAGGGTGGGCGAGAAGGTCTTGGCCATGCTAGCATACAAGCCTTGTACCTGACAATAGCTCCGTGTGTTCATCCAGAAGAAGGAGACCTGAGGTTGTTTTACTCACTGTTATATAAAACCTCACTGTTTTACTCTAGCTCTGAAAACTCTGCCCTTGGTCACAGCTGCTTGTTCCTGGGTAAGAAAACATTGAGGAGGTGGCTCCTGGCCAAGTCTCTATGGGGACATCAGCTCCACATCTCTTACATGCCTATGCTGGTGTCACCCCTCTTAGAGATCCCCTTTCTTTGGGCTGAAGGAGAACTCAGAAGGCAGCAAGACACCGAGGTTTTAGACACTGCAAAACCAGCTTTGAGGGTCCAACCCTCCGGCCATGGGTCTGCAATAGTTCTTTCCTTCTTCCTCCCTTGAGATGAGCCTGGATGCAAGATGAACTGCAATCTTGTTTGCACAAGGACTCTGCAAAGGATGTTGGGACACTTTTTAGCGCCCCAATTCAAAAATCACGTGGGTTATTCAGTGCAGGATATTTGGCAGAAGGGAGATGGCAATTCACATGTTTTGAAGACCAGTTAAGCCCTGGATACCAGTGACAATGTTAGTCAAAGCCAAATTAAAAGTTACTCCTTGGGCTCTTTAGTCCCTCGATGACTTTCCAGCACACTTACCCTCAGTTTAAGAGTGCCATACTATCTGGCAATGATATGCATGCCACTGATATAACTAATGCATTATATCTTAGAAGGAAAAACATTAAGTCTTGATGAATGACAAGCATTTTAGAAGGTACTGTTCCAACTGGAGTCAGTGGTAGTTTTGATCTTGATTTAATCATCAGATTCATTCAAGTAATTATTTTTCACTCCCTTCCTAATCTCTGGATAAAGTCTTGGTTCAAAGCAAATGCTTTGTGCATAACTTATGAATTGTGAACAATTACCAATTTATAAGTGACAGCCTGATAGGCTGTAATAGCTGACAATAATCACCAGAACCGGAACAGCTCCCGTGAATGAGATCCCCCATTCCCACTTCTCTTTCAGCACTGGTGTTTGTTTGCATATCCAGCAGATGCCAGCAGAGACCTGACCACCCAGCACAGCTTTTCAACTAATGATCCTAAGAAAAGCCTCCTTCTGTTAATGAGATCAACCACTCTGCCTTCAGGACTGCTGCATCTCAAATAAAAGCATTCAGAGTGAGGGTTGCGACCAGCACAGTGCAAGCCCCAAGAGTAGCTTTCTGAAACCTAGTTTCAAAGACAGATTCAGTAGTCATCAAACTCAACATGTGCTGCTCTTTGGAAGGTTTGTCAAAGAGGCTGGATTGAATAGTTTGGAAAGCGTATCAGAAAAGTGGCATTTTGTGCAACGCGCTCTCCAGAGCTGCAGAAGCTGCAGCTTGGATGCCTGGTGAGATCAGTCCTGATGCTGGCAGGGCACTTTTAATTCAGCAGCAGAGCTGCCTCTTCAGTCTAGCTGCATTTGTATTTTTATATGGTGACTCTGATTATTAATAATAAATGGGTGCACCTCTAGATCTGCTTGCAAAGCATTACACAGCTACAAGGTAGTAACTAAGCACCGGCAAAATAAAATGGTCCCAAATCCTCCAGGAGGAGTAACCTGCAGTGGGATCCAGGTTTGAGTGATCCTATGCCCAGCTGCGCTGCACTGCTTTGCTGCTGCAAGCCATGAGCTCTCCAGGACTAGTGGGGTGAGTCCCAGTGACTTCACTGGCGCTGGATGTGGGAGGGTGAGGCACTGTCCATACCGTGGCCAGCCCTCTTGCTATTCCCAATTTGCGAAGGAGCAATGGGTTTCTAATGCTATGCTGCTGGCAGCACACTGCGAGTCTTGAAGCATCTACGGTCATCCCAGCTGAAGTGCTTGGGGAATAGCTCTGCATTTCTGGATATTTTTTCCTAGGAAATCACCACTGTGAGAAACAGGAGGAAAAGTGACATGGAGAGGCAGACTGTAAATCCCTCTCAGTGGCATCAAATGGATGAGCCACTGGGGAAATCAAAGTGAAAGTAGTAGAAACCCCAGAGCACAACACCAGGGCCTGCATTAGTCTAGCAGGGCAGTGATGGATGATCTGCTCAGCCAAGAAGTCCCCAGGAGGCTGTGACAGAAGCCAGAGGAGATTTAGCAAGGGGGACTGAAAGGTGAAGGGAATGCCGACACAGCATGATGCGCACTGAGGGTCAGATCCTGCACTGGATTCACTCGCAAAGACCCCCCCTCCTCGCCAGGCAGCTGTGCCAGAAGGAAGGCAGGTGGTGACACCCTCCAGCATTTCTGTCCCACGGAGCTGGCAGGGTTGTGCCAAGCAGCTCCCAGGCCAGGCTGGCGTGTCTGCACAGCCCTGCCCTGCTCCTGTCCCCATCACTGTGGGCATCGCCACCCTGTGCTCGGCTCCACACTCCTCAGGGGTGGGGTTTTGGCTGAGCCTTAAACTCAGGCTCTTCTAGCACAAATTGCAATAGCCACAACCAAAGAACAATCTGTGCGTTTGCTGCAGGGATGATTGTGCTCATCTTGCCACCCCAACTGGAGGGGCCGTGCTGGTGCTTGCTGCTCAGGCAGCAGTCAAGCCCTGCACCCTTGCTCGAGCTGTTTGTACTGGGTGAAACAGCACACTAATGTGCCCGCAGGCTTCTGGGGTGATTATGAAAGGTGAGCTGGATCCAGCTATGATTCATCAGAGGAAGTAAATTCACTCTGAGAGGAGCTGTTTGTTATTTGTGCTATTTCTCGACTTGCTGGCACTGAGCTCCTCCAGATTCAGCTGGTTTTGGAAAGGCAAGCACTGGCAGAAGGCCACAAAACTGATTGGGGAGCAATTTCCAAATACTTGGGTTTCTTAATTTTATGCATCCATTATTCTTGCCTTTATAAACTATTTTCAACCTTATCTCTTTCATAAAGAGTCAGCTCAGAAACTAATAAACAAGGGAGCATCTAAAGGGATTCATAAACTAAAAAGAGGTTTTTTTAAAGCTTTGCTCTGAAAACAGGATTTCACCTTTTCTCAGAGGGGTTTTATTATTGTGTGTGCACTGAAGAGTTAAAGGCCTTTGAAAATCTCAGTGCTTCACGCATCTTCTTTCCCTTCAGACGTGGGGACACCCTATCCTCCTTGCCACCATAAGAAGAAGCAGAAAGTTGCAGCAAGGGTGACTTTGGGGAGGTCACTTACTTAGGAAAACGACAATCCTCAGCTCCCAGGATGGAGATCGGGAGTGGAAATACTCAGTGCTGCCCTTCCACTTCTGGAGGAACATCCCTGTTTCTCCCAGGGGCCAGAGCAAGTCTGGCCAAAGGCAGCAGGAATCTGTCCACCTGCTCCTGCCAGCAGTACTGATGCATAGGCTTAAACACTTAGGTTTATGCTCGGAGGCTTGACCAGAGGGTTTCGCTGAAGTGTGCACATTCAGAGCAGATCGAAATTGTCCCCAGGTTTGGGCTGCACGTGGGCGCTGGTCTGGCTCCCAGGCGAGGCTGACAGCTAGCGCAGGGCTAGCCCATCCCACCGCAGCAGAGGGCAGCTGGGGAGATGCTGGTGCTGCGGCTGGTGAGGAACAAACCCCCCTGGATGGGTCCTAAAAATTCAAAACCCTCAGGGTCATAGATGTGGACAAAAGCAGTAAGATAAATTTCTCTTAAATCGCTCCCCCAGCAATTCCCTCACAACCACGTAAATGTGATTTGCTTTCCTGACCTAGCAACATACTCTGAACTAATCTCAGCATCAGGGGAAAAAATGCTCTGAGTAACCAGGTCACTTATTTCTCCAGTGAAATCTAATGTGCCACGGCACTTGTGCTTCTCCCTGACCTTTGCCTGTGGCTTCTGTGCTCAGTCTGGTGCATTTTACGGAACATTTGGTAATATACAGTCCCTGAAGTCGTGTCAAGTTTTGAATACAACATCTGAATTGTGGATTCTTTCCAGAAAAATGTAACAACTCAAACAGTGATTGCCCCCTGCTATTAAAGTGGAAAGATTTGCTGTCGAAACTAGGTCTTGCCTGAGTGCTTCACACTCTGATTTCACGATAAAAAGGGTCTCAGGGAGACATCAGGAGCTGGGTGAAGCACAAGGCTGGGGCTTCCTCACCTCTCTTTGAGCCCAGGCGATGATCTGCACAGAGCTTGGCAAAGTAAAGCTGTGTGAATGTACACAAGCACAAATTGAAGCAGATGGAAAAGCTTCCAGTAACCCACAGTGCCCAAATCCCAGGTAAAGCCAGGGCACTGTCCCAGCCCGGCTTTGTTTACAGCAGCGTCCTGGAAGCCAAAGGGATGGGTTAGGCAGCAGGAGCATAGCTATGTTTGGCTGTCCCATGTCCTCCAGACTTGCTGTTGTGGTGCCCAGGATAAATCCTTGGTTTAGGGCAGCCCTGCTTGCCATTGCCCAAGTACACGTGTCTTACCTCTCCTGCAGAGCTGCGACTGAACTGAGAGCATGGGCACGTGAGCAAATGCTGGAATATGGGCCGGTAAAGAAAGCAGTGGAAAAATGACAATTCAATGACTTATCTTTACAGAGCTGCCCTGGGAACTGGGGAACTCCACCTTAATGTCAAGTTCCTGCGACATGACAACAGAGGGCAAGGAAAGCTGGGTTTTAGCAAGGGGAGCCTGCATGAAACAGGCTCCCACACAGACTCTAGCACAGGGACAAGTCCTGGGGGGTGGGAGGGCACTGTATTGGAGTGGGGCCCTCTATGATTTCAAAAACCATGGAGATACGTTCAGATGACCCGTGAAAGTATTTTGAGTTAGTTTATCTTAGACGTACATGCATTTGTGTTGCCTGCATGCACACACAGAGTGCACCAACCTGAAGCTCAGGCAGTGCGGAAAGTTGAAGCGAAGGCCACATTGTGACCTTTGGCTCTTTGACTTAAATTATGATGGATAGAATTAAAATTATCCCTCCTCAACTACGCTGGGGGAAACTTAAATATGAAATTTAGCATCCTGACTGTTCCACAGCCAGAGAACACTGAACTTTTCAGACCACAGTAGAGGTCTGGCAGAGGAAAGCAAGAGGCAGGGTTGATTTTATACTCAGGACAGCTCTAAAACCAGCAGATGGTGGTGCTGCCTTTCCTGAGGCTCTGCTGGGCCCTGCAGCACAGGCTCCCGGCTTTCTCCCTGGCTCACCTGCACACACTCAACAAGCCTGGTTCAAGGCTAAAAATAACATAAAATGCCCAGAGGTTTCAGGTCAGAGTGCCTCTGAGTAAAACGGAGAACTCTCCTTTTCACATGTGTATATTGCAGGACCCGAGCAATGCCAGGGAGAGAGCTCACGGGAGAGATGTCTGCAGGATTTGCTGCAGGAGAGGGGATGGGGATGGTGCTGGCCTTCGTGTCACCTTGGCCTTTCCCATGCCACCCAGAAGCACAACTTGAAGGGCATGTTCACCCCACAGCACAGGCTGGTACAGAAATACCTGGGTGCTTTCATGGAGTTTTATTGCTATGCTAGTTTCTGCATTGAGGGATGAGCCTGCTCCTGGGGCGCTCCAGCAGTGCCAGCCCTGCGCAAGGGCCGCAGATCTGGTGATTGGGCTGTGGGAGATCATGATGCTGGCAAAGTGCACTTTTACCCCAGAACATCTGCTTGACCTGTGACATAGGCGCTGGCATCAGGGACAGAGCCAGGTCCAGCTGCAACACAGGTTGGAGCAGGACTGGCAGCGTCCCCGCTTTGCTTACCCTTTCCCAAGGGTCTCCAGGACGGACGCCAAAGCCTGACAGATCCATCGGTCCTGTTTTACCCTGCCTTAGGAGTAAATAAATATTTTTGGACATGAAGTCCGGCAAGCTCCTTCCAACCCAGCACCCTGCGACCCCTTGCCGGTGGCACCAAAGCAGCAGTGCTGCCAGCGGGGCTGGGAGCCCGCTGTCTCCCTGTCAAGCTGTGCCTGCTTTACTTGCTGAGCTGAGTTTTGCATGCAATACTGTGTCCGCATCAGGCCATCGCCCCAACCTCTTGACTCATCTTTTCCAAGCTGGGTCATAATGCCAAGGATAACAGGTTGAATGTGGGAGATGACACCCGATGCTCCTCGCTCCAGCGGGATTCCCAGTCGCCTCAGCCTTCGGCAATGGGGAAAGCTGCCAGGCTGGAGCGGAGCGCAGCCAAGGCTGGCTCAGCAGGTTTGGTGCCACCGACCCGGGTGGCCCCATGGCGCAATTCCTCCAGGAGTGCCATGCCCTGCAGCTCCCCTGGCACCGGCGAGTCTGGGCAGGTTTGGCCCATCCGGCATGCCCTCCTCATGGCTTTAACTGGAGGGAGCAGCCAGGATTTGGGGCACAGAAGCACTTTTTCAGGTGAAAACCCAGCCAGCCAGGCCATCGGTGGACGTGAGCTCCTGGTGGCATGGGCTCACGTAGCAGAGCTGTACCAGTCCAGCACAGCATCCAGTTCTCTTTCCTCTGCGATAACAAACATCGTATCTCAAATTTATGTTCTCAAGCCATAGGTGCTGCTATTTCAGCCCTCAGGAAGGGTTTGCAGGCTGGGAAGCTGGCATGTTACCAGGCTTTTTTTCCCCCATCAGATATCTTGGTTGAATAAAAAGCCATGCCCTGTCCTTGCTCACATCTCCCACGGCCACCCCGTCCCCGACCTGGGGACTGTCCTGTGTCACACACTGGTGTGGCCCAGGAAACCTGCAATCTGCCATTAACCGGAATTTGAGGTCCTCATCGGGTTGTAGGGTTTGGCCAGCTTGTTCACATCCATTTATGGATGCACCCCAGAGCACCCCTGTGCTGGGGACGTGGGGATTTATGAAGGGAAGAGCCGCTGAAGCCATTCCCCTTTTGCTTGGGTCCTTTCACTACACAGCCCGGGGATGCTTTCGCGTGGCATCACCAGCCCACCCGGCCGCCGGGCGCTGCGATGGTTCCACCACCGTCCCGCGCTCCCCGCCAGCCCAAATCTGACCAACGCTGGGTCATACATATGTTCCGTGGTAGGAAATACAGGCCATGGCATGTAAATAGGAGAAAGCTGCGGTGTCTGCCAGCCTGGATGCTGAGTAGGATCGCACCAAAGGAAGCCCCAACAAGCCCAGGGACGTGTTAGATGCCCCATCTGTGCTGGCTTACTGGTTATACTGGGGAAAGCCCTGATTAAAGGGGGGAAGTGTATGGGTCTGAGCACAGTGTAGGCACTCCCGTTGCTAGAGACAGCGAGGTCTGGGGACACTGGGTGCTGTGAAGGTCACTCAATGCAAAGAGCATTGGAAAAAGAAGAAAAATAACATAGAGCCCAGATGGAAAGGTGTGTGGGAAAGGCAATGGTGAGCGCGAATAGGCCAAATGGAATTTGGGCTACTGCCAAGAAAACATCTCTGGTGTGTCTAGATAGGCTTGCTAGAGGCACGTTGGCCAGCCCAGCCAGCACCAGCTCAGCTCCATCAGCTGGAGGAAGGGAGACGATCCAATCCCGGGATGCAAAACTGGCGGCTGCCTCAATGCAGGCTCCTAGAAAAGGTGGGAACAGGCATTAGCAACAACGCGGCGGGGAGAAATGAATGGGGTCGCTAACTGGGAGCCGTTTCAGAGCCCATAGGTGGGTGGGAGAACCCCCCACTGCCTAAAACCCAGCACGCAGGAAAGCGGGGAAGCCACCAGCCAACTCCAGCAATGACTGCAAACGCACTCGAAAAGAAGCAACCTGCGGAGGGCCTTTTCTTCAACACCTGTCTCAATCCCCAAATATCCCATTCTGCCCCCCCGCCAAGTAACTCGCGGCTCTGCCATGTACACTCACCGAAATTGTTTTTCTTTATTGCATATTGCCGTCTTAGAAAATGTACAGTCTCATAACATTACACAGCATTTCCCGCTAGCTAAGACTACTAACATCCTTGCACCTAACAGACTACCTTGGTCACTACGAAGCTAATAAGGTCCAAGACAATACTTCAGTTTACAAATTATTATGGAATTTTTTTTTTTCCTTTTTGGCATTATTAAAAAAAAAAAAAACATTTTTAAAATACACACCCAAGAGAAAAGAGTGGCTACTTACACCAGCACCAATCTAAAAGTAGTTTTCAACAATGGCACATGGAATTACCTGCACACAGCCTTTGTATTTATTTACAGAGATATAATATTTTTTCTTTTTTCTTTTTTTTTTTTTTTGAAAGAACACAAAGAAATGGCAAACTCAGCCTGAAAATGAGGCTGTTGTAAAACAATAAAAAAAAAAAACAAACCAGGTTTGGAAGGGCAAGAGGAAATCTGCCAGGAAAGGTCCTGATGTGGCACTGGGGTCGCGGAGGCAGGAGCTGGGGGTGGGTGCTGGCGGCTGAGCCCTGCACCCAAGGACCCCGGGAGGCGATCACCCTTTCCGACTCCCACCGCCTTTTGAATTAAACACATGTGACCAACCATTCCTTAAACCATCAGAGGCCAGACTTTTTTTTTTTTAACCTTTTTTTTTTCTTCTTTTTTTTATATTTTAAATTCCCCCCAAAGTCCATTCCCTCAATTGTATCATCAGCCCCATTTTTTCAGCCATAAATAAAAAATATAAATAGAGGCACTTTAGTTAAGGAATAGTATTATCATTACCTTTTGTCTTTATTTCCCCCTCCTTCTTAAAGCAAAGTGCTTAACTCCACCTTTGAACATAATCTGCAGGTTTTGCAGCTGCTTGGATACGAGGTGCTGGACTTTTTTTTGCGCTTACCTGCTTTATTTATTACTGCTTTAAATGCTACTCAGAAAGTCTTTTTTTTTTCTTTTTCTTTTTTTTTTTTTTAATCTACAGTGCGTCAAAAGTTGCAATGAAGAAAAGAACTAAATGGTAAAACCACAGTTCTTGACAGCTCTGGTTAGAGAGAGATTTCACAGCTTTCACTCAGCACACAGACCCCGCGGCCTTCAGGTGCTTAGAACCATATTTTTTTATACAAATTAGTTTAAACAGCACTTTTGCTATACAGTACATATAGTTAACTGACATCCCATACCCCACCAGTAATACCGATTATCTGACAAAAAAAAAAAAAAAAACCAACCTTATTTCAAATAGTGTTAATATCTAGTGCAACAGGGACAAACTCATCTCTCCACAGGAAAAAGAACAAACAAACAAAAAAAAAGGATCACAAAAGTATTGGTGGTATAAAAAGGTTTTGTTTTGCTTTCTTAAAAAACACACCACAAATAAATAAAAGTAAAAAGTAACAGTCCTCTATATACTCAGCATAATTTAAGAATAGAAATGTTAATATGTTAATGGTGGTTACTTTTTATTCTCCAATTCTCAATTTTCTAAACCTTTAAATTATTACTCCCTGAGAGCTTTGAATTATTTTTATTATTTTTTTTGTCTTTTTTTGGACTGACATTTGACAGGTAGTTCTGCTTACAAATTTGCAATGACAATGAACAGCAAACCAGTTGAAAAAGGACCTAAGAGATGAGCATTTCTTGGCATCGCTGCTTCTGTGTGTCCAATAAAGAAAAGAGAAAAGAAGGCGGGTGAAAGCCGGCCAGTTTTGCACCAGCCCCTTTGTATATCAGAGACCTTCGGTCCTGACCACCTTTACAGAGGATACAGTTTGTCCCATTGAACAGAAAGCAAGAATAAAAATTACAACACAAAAGTTTATGCGCTTCGTCTCCTCCGAGAACCGACCTTTCCCACTGTGTTGGGCCAGCAAACGTTATAAAAGTATAAATACATCTGTGTGGCGTTAGAGCGATAAGCACTTTGGGGTAAACTTTTTCCTTTAGCAAGGTGGCGGCAAGAGGAAAAAGAGCGTTTCCCAAGGATGACAGGAAGAGCATCGCCGGGGGTGCCCGTGGCGCCGAGCTCGGGAACCAGCGCGAAAGCACAGATCTGCGAGTTTTTTGGAATAACCACAACAAGAAAAAAAACAACCAACGGATTAAAGTTCAGTCAACTTTGTTTTTTTCTTTTCTTCTTTAAACCGCTCGGCTTGTGTGCAAGGCGTCCCCTGCAAACGGCCCAGGGGGGGTCCGAGCAGGAGAGTGGTGGGGACCGGCTTCCCATTGCCTTGGGGGACCACGGGGACCGCCGGCATCTCTGGGTTGGGTCCTCTCTTGCTCCGCGGACGCAGCATTGTGCTTGTGCATGGGGAGAACTACTTTTCGGAGTGGGTCAGAGGGGAAGAGGCAGCGCTGGCACCCATCAAGGTGGGCTGCCCACACACCTCCATCCGCGCCCCCGACCCGACTATATACACGGTATATACACACACACACTCGCCCGCGGGGAGAAAGAGCGTGCCACTGTTTCGCTTTGAATCGCAAGGCAGTATAACGGGAATAACCCCCCCCCCCCCCCCCCAGCCACTTCAAAAAGACTAACCCGCATTTTTTTTGTCGGGTTTTGTGGTGGTTGTTTTTTGTTTTTCAGAAGTTGAGCTTGGTGACGGGCCGCTCGCGGCTGCTGTCGGCCAGCTGGTTGGCGATGCGCTTGCGGTTGCGCTTCAGTTTGGAGAGGTCCTTGTCGAAGACTTCACCTGAGCGCAGGGCCGAGACGAGGTCGTCGAACTCACCGCCTTCCTCCCCGCTCTCCTTCGCCTTCCTCGCCTTGCGCTCCCGCTCCCGCTGCTCCTTCAGCTACGTGCCATGGCGCAGGGGGGAAAGGAGACATCTCACTCTCATGCAGGTGGTTGTGGGGCTGCCCAACACACGTGTGGTGACCCCCAAACTCATGAAACAAGAGCGGTTTCCCACCCTAGTGCTTAGCATGCGAGAGCTGGTCAGGATTATTGATACGACCCACGGGCTGAGGTCCACAGCCCCGTGGCTGCTGCTAGTGGGTCACAGCAGCCCACAGGCAGCGCCAGCTCTGCTGCGTGTTTCAGCTCCAAGATTTCCAACCCAAGGTCATTAGTTAATTAAGCAATCAACAGTGAAAAGCCAGTGGGTCTAAGAGCACAGAAGCTCGTTGCCCAGTCTTCAGTGCTCCCCGTGCCACCATGGCCACTATGGGCACGGTTGCCATCCCTGGGTGCCCCTGGGGTGCTGCCGGACTCGCCGGTGCCCGCTCACCTGCGCCTCCATGCGTGCCCGGCGCTCCTCCTCCTCCTTCCTCCTCCTCATGTTCTCGTTCTCCTGCTTGGCCTCGGTCACGGCTTGAAGGAACTGGTCGAAGATGCCGAAGAACTCGTCAGGCTGCATTTTGTCCGTGTCTTCTCCAAAGTGCTTCACAGCCTTGGAAAACTGGGAAAGAGAAGACAGGGGTCCGTCAGTCTCGGAGATACCCACTGTGCCAGCGAAACCCCCCATGGGAAGCCTTCAACCTGATGGAGCAGAGAGAAACACTTCCAGCGGCCACAGCGGAGAGCAGGGCTTTGCTTCATCAAGCCTTGACTTAAACATGAAATAAATCATCTGATGTTTTACCTGCTGCCCTGTAAGAGCCAACCTGGATCACTCCCGAGCCCCCTCTTCCCTTCTCGCCTCTGGCTCTGCTGAGCTCCCCCCTGCCCCAGCTCAACTTTATTAACTAAGCAGCAGTAAAAACAAGGAAGCAAAATATTGTGGGACTGAAGACCGAAGACATAAAACTAATAGTAAACACGGCAGGGGAAGGGAAACTCGCACTTTTAAGTTTTTCTTTGAAGTATTTTTGGCGTATTATTTATCATTGCCACATGCTCTGCTATTGAAACCAAATGTGTTGGTGAAACTTCTAAAAGACATTTCTGCCCGGGCTCAGGCACAGCCCAGAGTAGGGAAATAGGGAGTTTTCCGGCCTTTCGTGCTGTTTGCACACCATTAATGTAAGGGAGTCGAATGAGGCCGTAGCAAAGGTCAGGACAGGACATCCACGATCTGCCGATGCATCTCGGTCCCCAAGGAGCCTGTGGGTCGTCCTTGGGACTGACATCCTTTGTTCTTACTTTCAGTTTGAAGGAGAGTCTTTGTGCACAGTAAGTTTGTTAAAATTGTGATGGCGTGTTCTGAAGATAAGCACGCTTAAAAGAAAAGAAAAACAAAATCAAAGCACAAACAGATTTATTAGTTGCTTTGATTCTGCTGGGTAGACTGAGAGGAACATTTTTAAAGCCTGCCTGTATGATTTAGTTTTATTTGCAGGGGTGCCCCAGGCTCTTGAAAAGACATTTAGTGCATTTTTATTTCTTTGTTTACTTAAGAGACTTAGCACTTCAAGATGGGAATTCCTTCAAGGGAGGAATCTGAGAGGTGCCACTATATAAGTCAAAATAATTGAGGTTATTCTTATTGATTTTCATCAAGATATTAAATTCTCTGCCATGTTACAGAGATTCTGGTAGGGGGAGAAAGGCTGAAAATGTTATTCTCCCAGGATTTAAAGTTTATAAAACAGTGATGTTTCTGCTTTCCTAAAAGAAAGTAGTAATATCATGTGAATCTGGACATATGTTTAAAAAGCAAAGAGCTGGTGCACTTTGCACAACCCATCCTATCCAATAACCATGGGAAGAAGAGCTGCACATTGCTTCAGAGTGGACTTCGATGGGCGCTGGGGACCATGACCAGACCTTCTCCTCCAGATCCAGCCAAGTCAGCAGAAGATGATAGTTCGCAGAGCATTTGTCATCATCTCCACAGTCCTAACTTACTGCAGGGAAGATTTACTAGGTTAGTGTCAACAGTTTAAACGGGTGGCCTGGGTTAGCCATGGCCTCAGGAAGGCAACAGTCTGAAAGACAGTGCCAATTGGACATTGGTACAAGCAGGGAGAAGGAGGCGGTGACACTTGGTAACTTCTGTCTTTGGAGAGATA
This sequence comes from Aquila chrysaetos chrysaetos, assembly GCF_900496995.4. Classification (NCBI taxonomy): domain Eukaryota; kingdom Metazoa; phylum Chordata; class Aves; order Accipitriformes; family Accipitridae; genus Aquila; species Aquila chrysaetos. Next base: position 6,899,955 of record NC_044005.1, on the reverse strand, counting down.
GCTCACGCAGTGGGACAATGATGGGACCTCTAAAATGGCCTGTGCTGGACTATCTCCCTGCCACTTCAATCAAGATGAAGGCCAGGCCAGGGAGGAGATACTGGAAGACTGTTCTTGGAGGAAATGGAAACCACCTGCGTGCCCCTTTGCTGAAAGAGGAGAAGCAAAAGGTGCTTGGGAATCACCAATGTCAGCCAACGGCCACCCCTTTGCTGTGACTTAAACCAGGCTGGTAGGGAGAAAAGGACAACATGGCACGAGGTCCTTGCACGTGGCTGCAAAGCACTCACCAAGGCATTACTCTGGGGAAGGCGAACCTTTTAAGTAGCTTCCCTAACCAGGTCTGAAGCTGGCCTCAATTCATGTCACTGAGCTCCTCTCCCTCTTCTCTGGAGAGAACAGCTGGGCAGGTCTCAGACCAAAGTTACATGTTGGATGTTATTTTGCCCTGTAGAAGTGGGGTCACTTGGGCAGCCTGGGTTGTCTCTGATATCAACCTCTGGGTGACCTCACGTCCAGCCTGAAGACCTGGTTGCATTTTTAACACCTTTTCCATCAACAACAGACAGAACAGCCTGCTTTCTTGCCACCTTCAGCTTTCATTGGCCAAGAAGCCCCAGCTTCCCAAGACCGGGATATTTCCATTTTAAGACACTGAAAACAAAGCAAGCCCTCTAGGCTTGAGTGAAAGCTCTTCATCAAAACTCAGATCCTCACAAATGACCTATCATCTCCTCCCCTGATGGACAAAACTCTCCCCTGGCTAGCGCCTGCCTTGCATTTCCAAAAGATAGACAGGTATCTCATGGCTTTCTACAGCACACCTTGCGTCCCAGAAGCAGTCTGTTGGCCTGACCTGCAAACCCCTGGTACGATGGGTTGTGGAGCAGGAAAAAGGCTCTGGGGACAGACAGGGACATACCCACCCAGCCACTCCAAACAAACCATGAATAGCAGCCCAGCCCCTTTCTCATGTCAGGGTCTCAGCAAGACACTTGCATGGTCTTGTGGGAGAGGTATCTGAGATGTTAACACGCAGCATGTGCTCTGGCAAGGCCAGGACCATCCCTCCCCTCTTGGCTGGAGGAAAGGCTGAAACACCACCCAGATCTCAAGGACATTAGTGACCTTACCAGCTCTTTCGCTTCCATCAGAAGATCTTCAACATCCGAAAAGCTGAAGCTGGCTAATGTGATGAACTGGCTGACGACAGACACAAACTTGTCTCCTGTTTGCTGAACCTGAGACTTCTGGAAGTCCAGCTCCTTTGGGGAAAAGAAATGTACATCTGGTCAGGCCTTGGCTGATGAGGGAAATAAATACCATTGGCCTTCGGTAGTGCCGTTGGGCGTGTGCCTGCATCAGTGCCACGGGTCCTGGCTGCACCGCCACCGCTGCTCCCTCCTGCCACGCGCAAGACCACAGATTACCCTGTTTTACAATATCATGCCTGCAGTATGCTTTTAAGGCCAAATCCTGCAGAGGAGCTCATGGAAGCAGCATAATTTAGCAAGACAGTGAGTCCTTCGGGATACCTCCTCCATTTCATCACCACTCCAGCTGGGCTGCAGAAGCGCTCCCCAGCCCGAGCCCCAACCCTCTGCAGTTTTACAGCCAAAGGGAGACCCCTCGGCACATCACAGGTCCTCCACAGGCATCATCACTAGACTTAGTCAGCCTCCCTTGGCGTATTAGGATCACGGAATCATAGAATGGATATAAACCACACACGTGCCTAACCACACACGGCAACTTTGGTGCCAAAACAGCCCTAAGAGGACAGGCGCACGTGCAGGGCAGGAAGGAAAGACAAACAGATCTCCAGGATGTGAGATAAAAGCAGCTTCGCTGGGAGCTCCCTCGCCTGCCTCCCTAAGGAGGGATGCCGTGGTGCTCGGAGCCAGGCTGGACTATATTTGATTTAAATAATACTTACAGTCTCCACTGCTCTCAGGCCGCTCCTCAGAGTGTTTATTTCTTTCTCCAGCTCGGTCATGCTGTTGGAAATGGCAGGATGTTAATTTTCAGCCTTCCCCAGCAAATCCTACAGCTCTCCGACCAACTTGACCGTGTTTTTCCACTGAAAAGACCCCGGCACTGCACACATTGCCTACTGTTTGCAGAGCAGCGTGTCTTGAGCAGCAAATCGGGCTGACAGCCTCTAAGCTAGGACAGCTGCCTATCTCAAAGTGGCTGCAGTTGCTTGTTTTAAAGCAAAGCACTTTTCTGTATTTTTAAAGGGGACTGTGCAGGCTTAGCAAGCTCAGCAGCCTCCAGACCTCTGCAAGCAAAAGGAGAGCTCAGGAGAGGGCTTTGCTGGGCACAGATTTCCCTTCCCCTCTTGAGGGCCAGCAGAAGATAGGCTTGTTGTCCCAGTACACAGCAGACAGTTTTTCAGGGTGCTGTGGTTAGGTGAATGCCACGCAAAGCATCCTTCCTAGCAGTGCGGCTTTCATAAAGGGAGACAGCCCAAATATAGAAAATAAAAATAAATCATCCCATCTGGCGCTGACTTTGTTTACACAACGCTCACGCCCCCGATGAGCTTCGAGTTCAAGTGCTTACGGGTTTCTACCACTACATCTGAGGGGAAGCTTTCTCACAAAGCCTCGATGACCGCAGTCTTGACGTCTTTCCAGGGGTGTCTGTCCTAGGGCTGGGGTCCCTGGAAATGCTGACGTCGGGTCACGGGGCAAGCGTTCCTGGCAGGTTTAGTCTGGGAAAATGCAGTTTTGGGAGCCCTGTGCTCCAGCAGTTCATTACTAGTGGTGGGATTGACAGAGGCAGCAATTTTGCTTCACAGCTGCAGCGCTGGGGGGAATTTAGGGTTTTCCAGAGCTTTAGAAACTTTTTTTGGTTTCACTCTAGATTGGACCAAACCCAAATATTACATACGGTGTCCAGTTTAGAGCAAAATGATAACATTTTTTTGGGAAAAAAACCCCTCTATGCAGACATTTTCTTTCCCATACGTGTATCTGTACAACAGCTGCAGATACACGAGCATGAGAAAGCTGGAGCCTCCAGTGGCGAGGAGCATGCCCTGCTTAACCATGTTCTCAGCCGATGCCTACGAGCACAGCCGCCACACACACTCCTCCTCGCACGCCAAGATTTGTCCTGTCACTTTGTTTAATCCCTATGGCTGACTATTTTACATTTTAAACGTGAGGATGCTTGCTTTGCACATTACAGCTCTTCCGTGGGGAGGCCACTATCGCTACAAACGCACTTTGAAACTTGAAAGACCCTTGAGCTGCCATAAACTCTGTGCATATTTGCCATCCCCTCTCTAAAAAGCTGCAGTTTCAGGCCCGTTTCATGTCCACGGCTAACACAAACGCGTGCTGACTGCAGAAACGTGTGATCTTTGCTGCTCAGGTCCCCGAAGCAGCAAAGCCCGTAAGCTCCCGGTGAACTTTAAAACCGAAACAGAGCCTCATTGATTTCAGAGGGACTTCAGCACATACTTGAGGGCTTTGCAGAGCAACAGCAGATTCCTCCTGCACTTAAAAGTTCAGCGTGTGTTCAAGGGCTTTGCTGAACTGGGGCCTCTGCCTGCAAAGAGACAGCGGCAGCCTGCTCCGAACAGGTCACGGGGAGGCAAGCAGGGTTTAAAAGCTCTTCGCAAACACCAGAAGCTCCATGTTGGTGGTGAAACGAGGGCCAGGCAGGACCCGGAGGCAGGTGAGCCCCTCGCACTGCTGCCTGGTCCTGCCCGCGCTGCAGGCAAAGCCTCCCTGCCACACGCAGATAAACAGCTGCCCTTTATCTGCAGCCACACCGCAACCGCTTCCTCCCGGATTACTTAACGTACCATTAGAAATTAATTAAATGCTTCTGCGGTGAGATAACAACAGGAAACGGCTGCTCCAAGCAGCTCCCCTCCCTCTCGGTTGGAGGCTCGCAGCCCTTTGCTGCAAGGGCTGAGATTTAAAGCCACCAGGTGATGTTTGCTCCTGCCTTTGGGGCTGCTCTCAGGCCAGCGTGGCCGCAGCCCAGGGCCCAGCCCGGCGGCCAGGATCTGGCCAGGAGTGCGAGCAGGGGAGGGTGACACGGAAAGGCAGGCTGAAGCGAGGGGAGAGGCGCTTCCAGCATTCCTTAAGCGCCACCTAAATCCCTGCTTACTTGACTTTGGCTGCCTGCGGGATGTCTCGCAGCTCCTCGTGCAGGCGGAGGACTTTGGGATATTTCTTTTCAACGATAGTGATGAGATAGTGCAGAAGGGTGATGTTCCTAGGAAAGAAGAGCGGCGAGGTCAGCGTGGCGGCACCATGGGGAGACGAGAGCTCAGTCGAAACCCCTGCTTAAATCCCAACCCTAGTAATGAACTGTTTTGGGATTTCTGCAAGGGTGCTGCTCGCTGCCTGTCTGGGGACATGGGATGGGTCTGTCCCACGCACAGCCACAGTGCAGAGCAGCCTGGTCCCTGCAAGCCAGTGCCCTCCACAGGAGGGACCCGGGGGAGGTGACTTGAGCATCACCGCTCCCGTCCTCCGTTGTCTTTACTGATGGATGAGACCAGGCAGGTTTGAGACCTGACCCAGCTCCTCTCACTCTGTGCATGGAGCTCGGTGGGGAAGAGCAAACCAGGCGATGGCTGCGGCAGCTTAGGGGGGCTGCAGAGGGGGTTCCCACGGAGAGGAGCCACTGGGACCCCTCCTCTGGCCACTGCGCCACAGCACGGTGGCTCTTGGCTTCTCAAAGGGGGAAAGAAGCATTTGGAGGATGATCCTCCTAATCAGCCTTGGCCGCTGTTTAGCCAGCCCAGGAAGGAAAGCCCCCATCGATCCCCCTGCTGATCTGCAGCTTGGCTTCCCTCAAAATCTGTCCTGCTCAAAAAATGGATGTTTGCAGTATCAGGTGCACCAGATGGGGCAGCAGGAGGGAGGGGACTGCTCCCACCTACCCACATCCCAGAGGCAACGCTAACGGCCCCTCCGTTCTCCCAACAACCCTGGGGCCCACGGACGCTACCGCGGGCGAGGGCAGGGGCTGCTCACTTGTCAATGCTGGACTTGGTGTCCGCGATCTTGTTGAGGCTGGAGATCTTAAACCCGAAGGCGTTGCCCCTCTGACCCTTGTTCATGTAGTTCCCGAAGGCCAGGACCACCTCTAAGAGCTGCTGGAGGCTGCTGCTCTGCAGCACTGCCTTGGAGCCGGCGCGGATGGCTGAAAGCGGAGAGGTGTGGGACGTTACCCCCTGCCACGACAGCACACCAGTCCCCTTTTCTTGCAGCAACCCCCTCAGTGCCCCCATGACCAAAGAGTGACCACCAATTCCCTCCTTTCCCCTGTGTCACTGCAACCTCCACGCGGACCAGGCTCGCCCTGGCACGGAGGGATGCTCTTCCTACGAGCGCTCCCTGTGCCGACACAGAGCCCCTTAGCAGGTCTGGTCACTTGCCTTCCACCTTGGGTTTGACTTCTGCAACTCTCTCTGCAAACTTCTTCTTGAAGTAGAGGGACTGCAGCCTTTGCTGATAATGGTTTATCCTGGAAAAAAAAGAGGTGCGGGTTGAGCTTTGCTTCCTCCAGGAAGAGGTCTTGCTCTGCTGCTCACAGCTGTGCTTACAAAGCACGTTTGAACCACAGCGATTAAAAAATAATGACCGCATTTCTTCCTGAAACTATGCTGAGGTGGTAAAAAATGACAACTGAAGCTACAGCTGTCCTGCGGTGGATCCAGGTGGGCTCTTAAGCACATGCTTAAGCCTATCCTTAACTCAGCATGTTCAACAAGTGCACTTTTACACCCTATTGCTATGAACAAACAGTTCTTTTACAACCACTCCTTAACAAAGATGCTAATGAGGTCTGGGCTCCCAATGGCTTTGTGATGAGCGGCAGCTGGACACAGGCACACCAACTACCAGCACTAACAAAACTGGACCTTCAGATCCTCAAAATTATGGCCTGGGCTGGGAAGCCACCAACACAGCCCAATCCAGCCCTTTCCTGGGCAAGTTAGGGATGGCTCTGCTCCTGTCAGTTGTATTTAGGCTAAACACGATCTCACTTGTATGCAAATGGCAGTCTGATTTGAGTCATTTGGACCAAGGACCCATGGGAGACACGCTCACAGACAAGGCCATGGGCTACGCTGTCGTTGTGCTAATCAGAGGTGACAGAGACATCACACTCAGTTACAGACCACAGGGCAAATTAAAAAGCCGTGCCAGAAATCAAGGAAAATATTTGCATCGGCACATTGTGCTTTCCAAAAGATGAAGGCATGGGAGCAACACTTGGGCAAGAGACTGTGAAGAAGAAAGGTGACCTGTGATAGGAAAGCTAATTCTGAGCATCTTCCAGCCCCGAGGGCTCAGGTCTGAACTTCACAGCTCTGTGCTGCCTGTCTTTGACACTCAGCAACTACACGGTGCATCGCCCCGGTGTTCATTGGCACATTTCTCAGGGAGGACAGGAGTGTTTCTATTTTTGATCTCCCAGTACAATCTCAGATGTAAAAGTCACTGACTTTGCAAACAAGTAACTTGCTTGAAGTTCAGCTAAGAAATGCAAAGAGCTCAATACTCAGTTGGATTTAAATAAGGAGCTTCAAGATTTTAAACCAGCACCTCTAGAGGATGTGCATGCAAAAGATAAGGTTATTCATCCCTGAAGACTTCTAAGTCTTAAACGATTGCTACCAGGAGCAGGAATAAATGACATTTGCTTTCCGTCTCATATATTCTCAGGAGCCCCAGGGACAAGTCATTCCTGAGGTGAAGAGTGGGACTCATCTACACAGCAGGGCAAAATTTACATACATCAGTCTTCAGTATTCATAAGGATATGTTCATGTGAAAGGGAAAGGAGCGTTGTGTTACCATTCAAACAGCACTTCCCACCTGGGCCATGATGCAGATGATGCAGTCTTTTGCAGAGTTGTGCCAGACTGAGCTTTTCTCTCCCGAATGAGAGGGGAAATGTGTCGGGACATGACCTGGGAAGCCAACACCTCTCTCCAGACAGTCCATATCCCCATCCCTCCCCCCTGCTCTGTTTCAGCTGCTGCTTGTCTGGGACACGCAACCCTGATTTTAGGAGCACAGCATCATGAGCGATCCTTATGGGTGGGAGCACCTCACTTGCCCTCCTGTCCGTTTAGTCCACTCATTTCTTGATGTGAAAAACAGTAAGCAGGGATTATTTCCCAACCAGGCTCCATGAAACAGCCACCTCGTGACCAGCCCGTGCAGCCACTGGCCAAAACCTGTGTCTCCTGGGCCACCAACCTGCTCATTTCGAAGAGGAACCTGTCAGCCTTGGCCATGCGGTCCAGCTCGTGCTTATGCTCTTCCAGCAGGTCAATGTCACCCTTTTCAGGAACAAACTTCAGGAGCTAAACAAGGGAAAGCACACTGGTAGACATGAGGTCCATGCAGTTTTTCAGGAGCAAAATGGTGATTTATTTACTTGAATCTACTACCTGTTCAGCATGTACAGACAGTGACCCCAAGGCACCTGTGAAAGAAGTGTTATCGCTGTCCCTGTGACCTTCCTCCCATTACTCCATCAAATTAGTGCCTCTTGCTTCTGCCCTGCCATTACTCTGGTTTTACAACAGATGTACTACGTCTGCTCCAAGGAGGTTTCGACATCAGCTCTGCCAGAGATGTCAGGGACTCTCATTTGCTGCAATCTACCTATTTGCAGATGGAAATTTTGTGCAATGAATCCGCCCATGTCTCTGCTGAAAGCGCAATTACCAGCTCAGCTTTAAGGACAGGTGAATAATATGCTTCCAAAGGGATTCAGAGGCCATAAGAAATGGGATTCCCTTTTTGAGGACTGTACAAACGCTGAACAAGCTTTCAAAAATAAACGTCCACAAAGCACAAACTTCAAGACGCAACCACAAAATGGGCAACTGGCCCAGCCTCGGGGTCCCAGGGCAGACCCGGGTACAGGCATGGCAGGTGGAGGCCATGCTGCTCCCAGCGCCGATGCTATGACCGAGCTGCTTTCCTGCTGCTCCAGCCCACTTGGGTGGTTTTTCAACATGCAGTTGGTAAATAATTTGGGGCCCTGACACACTTCTTGAAGCTGCAGTTTGGTCCCAAGTGCCTTACACAGCGTGGTCTCAGCATGAGGCAACCACGGAAGAGCATGAGACATGTTGCCCACCTGCTCCAGCATATCTTTTGGGAGGTCCTCCTGCTCGTCCATCGTCAAAATTGCTCGTTTGATCTCCTCGTTCGAGAGTTTCAGCCTGGAAGGTGGAGGGGAAGAAGAGTTATTCCCAGCCCAGCCAACAGGCAAGGTTCAGGAGCATTTCCTTACACACCCATGCAACATGAACAGCTTAAGTCCCGGCCAGCAGCAGCATCACAAATAACACTATGCAGCGTGTTATGAAGAAGGATGTGTGAGAAACGTGGTAGGACCGTGCTCTGCCAAGGCACAGCACAGAGCAGCCCTGGCCCCGCTGCCAACGGGGGGTCAAACCCCACTGGCAAATTCCCTCTCCCTGCACCGCAGCTGCCGTCCCCTATTTTATAGTATTTTATATAAGTATTCTATGTAGTATATTATACATGTATTCAAAATAGATAACTTTTCTATGTAACTCTGGCCCATAGCAATGCTGCTCCTGTAGTGCCAGCATCCCTGAGGGCCATGGGGTCAGTGGTGGTCATGCTCCCTGTCAGCAGCACACCCCAGCTCAGCACTGCTCCTTGAACCCATCGCCACAACCCCTAAGGAAAATTTGGCCAATTTCTGCTGCTTTTCTTGGATTTGAACATTTCCTCCCCCACCTCCCCCAGCTGCATTTGGTTGGAGTCTCCCTGTAGGAAGAAAGAGACAGAAACCCCAAATTTGGGGAAACGGCTGCTCAGCATCGCAGGAAACCCATCAGGGGTTTTTTTTGGAGGGGTGGGGATTCAATGTCCTTCAAAGTGTAACAGGTTGGAAACCAGCCCCCACCTCCACCTTTTTCTTCCTTCACTTCACGTAACAGGAATTGAAGATGTAGCCTCAAATTGGAGATTTCTAAAAACACAGACCATTGTATCACAACAAGCAACAACAGGCTGGTCTGCCCCCAGCAGCTTGCCCTGATCTGAGGCAATAGATAGGTAGAAAGATGCCCTCAGCTCTTCCTGGGCTAAAGCAGCCATTAATTACAGTTTAATACGTCTGCAGCACTCCCTGTGACCACTCCCTGCAATTACTTTGATTGCAAAACCACACATACTTTTCATCACGTTTTTGCATCGTGGTTGATAAAATAATCTAAATGCAAAAGAGGGAAAGCCCAGAAACTCCTGCAACTCTGTCTGCCAATACCCTATCCGTTGCCCAACTTGCAGTGATGGTTAAAGCTGTTGCAATAGATACAGTTTAAAAAAAAAAAAAAATCCCCTGTTCTTGCATGCAGGGAAAAGTTGCGTAGTTGAAAAGACCCATTGGTGGGCTTTAAAGAAACTGATCGCCTCAGTCTCGGTGATCAGAGCTGCCAAGGGATGCTGAAATGCTGGATGCGGCTCAAAGGAACAAGCTGAAACAGAAACACATCCTATGGCGTGATGTGAGAGCTTGTGTCAACCTGATCAGCAGATCAAAAAGAAGATCGGGAGCTGACTTGATCACTGCAAGTAATTAAACGAGAAGGGTATTTTTCATCCTGGCATCTCTTCAGGGAGCAGACTGAGACTGTAGAGCTGGCTTTTAGAAGATGAAGCTGAAGCAGGAAGGGTCCTGGTCTCTAAGACCAGGGTAGCAAGAGCTTGGTTTAGCTTGGAATCTTTTCTCAAGACCTGAAGTGAAGGATTCACTTTATTGAGGCTGGTGGATCTTACAGACCCGGGAAGTAAATATTTGTTCCTTATGAGCTGATGTTTCTCATCCCGCACCCAGTCCTCTCTCATGTCCCACTCGAGGGAGCCTCCCAAGAGAGGGTTTGTTAAATGAGTGAGTTAAAATCTCACCTCAGCCAGGGGAGGAAGCACAAAGCTTGCGCTGAGCAGCGGCCAGGACAATCGCTAGGGTGGCCTCACAAGGAGCAAAGCCGATCCATGAAAAATGTCCCCTCTGATGCTCGCAGTGATGAGCAGACATGTCCTGGAGACACCCTACCTGTCCCGCACAAGGGCAGTGGCTGGGATGGACACGAGCCCCTGCAGGAGGGCTCCTTTTACACCCAAGCAGCGACACCAGAGCTCAGACCGCCAACAAATGTCACATCGGTCCCCACCCCGGTGAAAAGCAGACACTGGCTGGGTTTGGACATTTGGAGGATCCCTGGGAGGGAAAAATACTCCTGGGAGAAGGGGGCAGGTAGGCAGCTACCCCTCATCCAAAGCCAAAGTGAACACCTAAATGATTGTCTCCAGGAGGGTGGTGAAAGATGAGGGTGACTTTTGTAAGCCCTGCTCATTAAAAGCAAAGACAATAATAGAATATATTTAAAAAAAAAAAAAAAAAGCTGAAAAAACTTTTCTCAGGAATCATCAAAACCCAGTGCCAAGAACAAGAGCCCGCCCCGGCACCGGCAGAGAGCAAGCGCAGGGCGCCAGAAGAAAACAGCTTCTCAGACAATTTGATGGGAAAGGGGCCAGTGAAAGCTAGAAGCTTATCTATAACTACAATAATTATCATTGTTGGCAGCAGCTGTCGAACGCAAGCCGTCTGAGAGGAACGGGGTCACAGGACTTGCTGTCACAGGGATTTAAAGCCAGCAGCCCGCCGATGCAAAGTGACAGCTCGCCAGCCTGACAAGCACGGAGCTATTTTGCGTGGCTTTTGTAGAGTCCCGCGAAGGACGTAATAAGTGTGAAGGGGAAAAATGAATTCTGCCGGGAAAGGGACGCACCCTCTTGAAAAGCCACATTCATTTGAGAAAAAATGCTCCACGCCGCCTCGCTGGAGAGAGGAATCAAACGAGCCATTCACTGCCAGCATAGGCAGAAAGCAATAGAGCAAGGGTTTGATTTGCATCTTGCAGAACGCAGCGCTAAATATACACATGTACACAGGGAGCAAAAGCAAGGACACAGTGGGTTCACAGAGGGAGACCTGATAATGCACTGACATTGGCAAAGCATTCTCCAAAAAAAAAAAAAGAAGAAAAAAGCAAGTGTTAAAAATATTCTTGTGCTGCACTACAAGCCAGAGGAAAATCCAGTGATCTCACTGCACAGTAATTTCTCCCAAAGCAAGGGAAACGGGCAAAAAAATAAATCTACAGAGAGAGATAAAGTATCTCGCTGGCTGTAATCTTTCCACGCTGCAAGCCAGACAATGCCTGGTGAGCTTACAAACGTCTGGGCTAAATGAGGGACCAAGCTTGCAGGTCCTTTCACATGTGAAAGTCTGCTCGTCCCCGTGGTGGCCGCATGAGCGAGGCAGGAGAGCAGCAGCCTGGCTGCAGCGAGCCACCCTGCGAGACCAGTCCCTTTGCAACGCTGGGACCAGGGACCCGCTGCTCTGCCCACCTTAGGGATGGGCACCTGGGGCGGGCAGAGATGGAAGGGTTTGCCCAAGGTCACACGGAGTCTGCTAGAGATGCAGGGGCTGGACCTGAGCCCACCAGCAGGATGCTTGGGCTTCGTCCTGACACTGCCCTTCCTTTTAGCCACTTGGCATCAAGAGTAAATCACCCAAAGGGATTTTGGGGAAACTTGATTGCGGTCCCTTGCAGAAATGGGGGAAGGGGCAGCTTTGGTTGCTGCTGCTGCAGTGCTAGAGAAATGTCTTGCCCGGCTGGCCCCTCTGCCCACGTGTCATAGAATCATAGAATCATAGAATCTTAGAATCATTTAGGTTGGAAAAGACCTTCAAGATCATCGAGTCCAACCACCAACCATGCCCACTAAACCACGTCCTGAAGTACCCCGTCCACTCGCTTTTTGAACACCTCCAGGGATGGTGACTCAGCCGCTTCCCTGGGCAGCCTGGGAGCACGACTGGACAAACCCCAAAGTACCTCCAAAGCAGCGGCCGGCACAAGCCACTGCTCCCCCAGAGCCACTCGTCCCCATAGGGCCCCGATGCTGTGGGACGTGCACGGGAAAAGCTGTATGAGAGGCCTGGGGACCACCCTGCCGGGCAGGTCTGACCCCGCTTCTCCCCTAGGAAATGACCCAAAGGGGAGGGCAGACAAGGCAGCGGCCTCTGTGTTGCCCTTTTTGTGGGATTAATTATTGGCGACTCGTTTCCAGCCATCACTTTCTTGGAAGAGAAAGGTTTGCTGGTGAGATGAAATTTGAAATTAGGACCTTTACTTAGTAAGACATGCAAGATGTCTTTGAAGTTAAGCGCTTGGGTAGCTCCCCTTCCCACCAAAGGGACTATTTGTGTGCTTAACTTTCAATTATACACTTAAACCTCTGGCTGAATTACACCTAACCCCACTCTGACTACGCTCAGCCTAAGTACTCCGGGGAACAGCCAAGCCAGTGCCCCAAATCCCATCGCTTTACTTGCTAATAGCTGGCTGCCATAGACGTACTCATTTGCCTGCTGCTTTAAACTCCGCTTTCATCATCATCCTTTTTATTTGGACAGCTAGGAAATACGAAAATCCCCAGAAGCAACCCAGAGCAGAAACGGCCATAAACACAGCGATTTTACCACTGAATGCTGCAGCTCATGGCTCGCTGCACTCATCGCTCCTGCTGCCTGCGGGGTGGCAGACCACCTCTGGGAAAGCTTGAAGAAGCACCAGGGACCATGAGTTATCCACCCAGAGGGGTTTTTTTGCGGGCATCAGCCTCTGTATGCTTTCCAGGGAAGGAAACCAGCTGGGCTGCCCAGGCAAGGCACTGGCTCCGCTGACCCACGGTCCAGGAAAACACAGAATTTGGGCACCACGGCTGCAAGCCCAACCTGCCAGCGATGCTGCTCCATCCCAGCTGGTCCTGGGTGGCATAAAAGCTTCTGTCCTTCCAGGCAGCAGAGTGAATATTTCTGAATGGAGCTATATTTGACTGCTGTTGGGATTTTTTTTTTCTGGGTGAGTCAGAAAAAAGTGGCATTTTCTGCTGCTGTTTGGTTTTTTTCTTTTTTTTTTTCAAGTAGCTACACTGATAGTTGATCCTTTCAGACCTCCACAGCCTGGCTTCTCCTTTCTCAGGAGTCAGTCTTATTGGTGTAGTTCATCTTGCCAAAAAAGGCCCTTTTTATCCTCTTGGCAGCAAGCCGGGGATGGGATTAAATTGCTGGTAGCAGTGCTAAGCCCGCCTGGTGAGGGGCGTGCAGGAGGCTGTCATCCCAGCAGGGCTGAGCAGCTGGAAGAGGGAGACATCCCCTTCCCAAAATCCAGATGTGGCACAGGACAGCCGCACAGGCAGCCAGGCCCTGGCCGAATTACGGTGCCGCTCCCCGCACCCTGCCGATACCCAGCGCTTTCCCCAGCCTAACAGAGACCCTCTTCAGCTGCCAATAAAAAGCAAACAAAACCCAGGCTGAGGAAGATAAGAGGTGACATCACCCCCCCTCCCACCCCCTGTACAGGCTCACTGGGTACCCCAGCCCCTCTGGGGCTTTCCAGGGACACCGAATCGCCACGTACCCGGTTAATCGCATCTCCTCCCCGTGCCACCCCGCTACGAACGGTGTAAGGCTATAGCTGGGTTCAGGTGTCGCTGGCTCTCCTCCCGCACTGGTTCCTGTCATTAAACCCCCCTCCCAGGGATGAGGAGCAGCCCCTCCCCAGCCCAGGGCAGGGCATCAGGCATCCCCCCACTCCCCAGAGGACGAGAAGGCATTAACCGTACCTGGAGAGAAGGATATTGCAATTCTGAGCTCTCCGGCCATCTATGACCGAAAGTTCCTTGACTTTATGCCGGGAACTCAAAGTGTCATCGATAGCATCTTCCTTCTACAAAAAAACAAGGGAAAAAAAAAAAAAAAAGGAAAGCCTGGAGAAAAGCCATGGAGAAGCAAAGACATTTAGTACTCTCTGCACATAGCAGCGTGATACACAGTGGGCCCCCATTAATCAGGAGTGTCACCATGGGTTACGGGTAAAACCCATCGCCTGTAACTGAAACACAGTAAGTCATTTCATAAACCAGAGCTGGCTTTGAAGCCACTGGTTAGAAATGTAAATATTGTCTCAGACAGGGAAGATTTAAAAATCTGCGAACACATAGGCGCTGCTGAATAAATAAAGCCGGGCTTTCTTAGCATACATATTTGTGATACTTCATTAAATCCTCGCATGAAATATTTCATTACGGGCTGCTGCACACACTCAGCATCACTCTTGTTCTTCACCCCTGCTCCAAACATCTGCAGTCGCCCTTCACGCATCAGTCCTCCCAAGCAAGCTAACCAATACAAGGTACCGGACCTGCAAACGCAACCTGCAGCATTTGCTGCTCTTTCAGTGAAATTCTCCCAAAATAAGGGATTTGAAAGCAGGAATTGGTGTGGCATAAGCACCTACATCTCCTAAGCAGCTGAAATACATTACCTCCAAATGACTAACAATATATCAAATTGCGGTTGTGGGCGAATGGGCAGATCTACAGAACAGCAATTTTGCAGGGTTGCCCAAGGGGTTCCTGTTGCCCCCGGTTTTAAGTTACCATATCACATGTTTTAGTAAGGTTAATCAATTAAAAGCCAGCTATTCAATCCTTCTGCAAGGAACACAACCTGGAGCTGCAAGGTGCCATGCACTACGGATCCGCACTAAATGTCTATGAGCGTAGGAGACCTGGCACACAGCCACCGCACGGGTTGAGAGTGAGCACAAAAGTTCCCATTTTTTCCTCTTTTTCTTGTTTGAATGAAAAAAAACCCCAGCTATAAAAAGCGGGAAGCTGCTGGGATGGGTGGTGCAGAGCGAAGGCAGTGGCAGGTGAAGGAAGGTGAGCCCCAAGTCACCTACCACCCGCTGCCCCTCTCGTGTGCCTTGCCTGCTCTGACCACACCGAAACAGAGAGCTTCAACCCACAGGTACAAGTTTATTTATTTCCATGTTTTGACAAGCAAAAATGCTCAGGGGTAGGAGCTTCTCTGTGTTAAGCTGCATCTGAAAATTTAACCCCTGGACTCGGATGTTGGCTTCAATGTCCGACCAGACAGCAGAAAGGGCAGCTTCTTACTTACCAGCCTCCCCAGCATCAACTTTCAAGCTGCTCCTCCTGGCGATCTTTGTACCTCTCCGATTTGAAGCCCACTTTGGCGCATGTTAACCCCCCGGCAGCAGCACAGCGTGCGTCCCCCGTGTCCCCAGCCCCGCGCTCGCCCTGCCCTCACCGCTCGCAGGCGCCGAGCTCCTGCGGATGCTCGCTTACCTGTCTGGAGTTACCGTTCACAAAGAAGTCCTACGGCCATAGCAGAAGCATGGAAAAAGGCAGTAAAAAACACATGCAGTTCAGTGATCTCAGCGAAACCAAAAGGAATCGAAGCACAGACAAGGGGAGGGTGCAATACGGGGGGGCTTGGCAGCACGGGGAGGCACTCGGGGTCTGCCAGCGCCGAAATAGGGGGGATGGACGTGAAAATGCGGTGAGGATTGAAGGATGTGCAAGGATGGATCAGGCCAAGGTGCTGCTGCACGAGGCGGGGACGTGGGACGAGGTGGGAGGACGCTGGCCAAGCCCTGCCACCGCTCCGCGCGTGAGTCGGCGAGCGCTGGCCCAACGGCACAGCACCGCTCAGCCCGCCGTGCTGGGGAAGGAAATTGCTAGTTTTTACAAATCTGAGGGACTGAAATGCCAACGTGACTGCCAGGAAAAACAGGGCTTTCAAGTGGAAATAACGAGAGGCTTATCCCGGAGCAAATCTGGCCGCAGCAAAACTTTACCATTTGCCATGGCAACACGCTTCCCCTCGGCTTCTCCTTGGACAGGGACAAACTCCCTTCTCCAGGGCTCGGCAGCCTGGCTGAATGCCACCCTGATGCCCCACCGGTGCTGTGCTCCTCCAAAGACCTGGTTGTCCTGCCGGGCTCCCCCCACCAGAGTAGAAGCATGTGCGGCAAAGCCGGCATCATACATGTGTGCACACACACACAGAAGTTTTCCCTCATTCCCTGGGCTGCATCTTATTTTTTTTTTTTTGTACTTGGTTCAAGAGACCTCTGTGCGTGGGGAGGGAGGTTTCAAAGGTGCATAAATGGTTGGTTTTTTTTTTTAAAAAAAAAAAAAAAAAAAAAAGGGAAGGCAGGCAGTGAGTGGAGGGGGTGGATGGGTCCAAACGCTGTTGGTTTACAAAGGCATTTCCCTCCAGCTCCTCCGCGCAGAGGTGACTGATGACCCATGTGCCTGGTTTGAGTTGGTCATCCCCAAACACAGCCCCATCACTGCTGCCTTTTTAGAGGAAACCTTGTTTATGTGGGTTTTCCCCTGACCAGCTGTCGAGGCTAGACCAGCCCAGGACCCACACGTGGCTCTGGGCAGGAGCATGGGAAAGGGCTCCGATAGATGCCACCGAACACCTGGGTCTGGGGAACCAGCACCCGCCGGGGGCTGAGCTGCGCCGATCGCAAGGCTCACGGCTAAAAATCAATGTGTCAGGCTTTCCTCGAGCCCACAGAAACACTGTGGCCAACTAGCAGAACAAGACGTGCCAGGAGGCAAAGAAATATCAGCCAAGAAAAGGAGCGACAGACCTTTTCTTCAGCGTGAGGGATGGGTGCCCATGGCTGTGTTACGGGCACCCCGGCGTAGCGCTGAGCGGTTCCTCGAGGCAGCATTGCACCCGTCTGTGTAGACACATGTGTCGAAGAGCTGCCATGACCATCCCCAGGAGCAGACCTCCGGCAATGCCACCACATCGGGGGCTTGGCAAGG
This sequence comes from Aquila chrysaetos chrysaetos, assembly GCF_900496995.4. NCBI lineage: Eukaryota > Metazoa > Chordata > Aves > Accipitriformes > Accipitridae > Aquila > Aquila chrysaetos. The sequence goes on along the minus strand of NC_044005.1, from coordinate 6,883,198 downwards.
AAATGGGGACCTGCAGACCCTGAGTAAGGACACCCAAGCTGCCACTGCTGTACTTCAGGGAGGTCAGATGAAAAACCGTACGATTTAGCTGTATGTGAGGCTGTTGCAAAAGCAGAATTTAACTCTGTGGATCATTTAAGGTTGAGGATCAGTGTTTCATAAAGCAACCTCTTCCCAGCAGGCTCCTTTGTGGGACAGGCACAAACCACACCCACAAGACGCAATGGGTATCTTCTTGTTCATTTAACTGGTCCTTAATTAGGAAGCCTTCCTTCCATCCCGACGCCCAGACCTGCCCCACGATGCTCAGACCAGCTCCACACTGCAGGAGAGGAGAAGGACACGGTCCTCCTGCAGTCTCCTGCTCTGGGAGAGGGATGGCTCCTTATACATTAAGGTAGAGAAAAGGCTCGTTACAAAAACCCTCCCTCTCTGCCTCAAACCAGCCTCATCCCTGCCCCTTTCCCTTGCACGAACTGTGATCCAGCCTCTGCTGCAGGATGGCGGTGTAAGAAGGACTAGCTTTAAATCTGCTGTCACCATCCCCACAAACATTCTCCGCTCCTGTTGCCCCTGGCCCCTGCGCAGGTCACTCTGGCTTGCATGGAGGAGCTGGAGGCTTTTCTTCTTTCATCTTTTTTTGGGAGATGAATTCTTTCCCGGCTCACTGCTAAGCCCCTGGTTCAACAACACCTATTTTTTCCACTTGGCCCTGGCTCTTTTACATCACTCATCACTGCGGAACCTGCCAGGACTGCCCTGGCCGTTGCACTGCCACTTAATCAGCATCACTCCCAGCCTCTTCCCCTTGCAGGCTCTCAAAACATCCCCGACGGAGGAGACGCAGAGCCCTCTGTAGCACATCTAAGCTCTGATGGCCCTAGACTTGTTTTTCTCCATCACCGCATACACATCCTTAAGCAGCTACCCCCGGTCCTGCTGGGTCCTCACACCGCAGCCTGAAACACAGAGCTCCTGTTGGTTTTTCTGTTATATCTAGCAAGATTGGTAAATGCCGGTATTATGTATAGCTGCGGGGATGAGCCCTTCTCTGGGGACAGGGACATCCGCAGAGCATCGGCGGGGAGGATGGGGAGGATATGGGCTCTCCTGACAGCTCTGGGCAAGCATCCGTGCTTCGCTCAGCACGGGGCAAGGATGCTCCCAGGCTGAGCCCCAGGAAGCCCAGAGGGCTCCTGTCCTCCCCGCATGGAAAAGGCCTTTCCTGAGAGCTGCAGAGCTTACTTTATAGCTTGTGTTTACGTTCCAGCTTGTGACATGGGATAAGCATTTAAAGAGATGCTTAAAATTAAGTACATCATTAAGTCTCGGGTCTGTGCACTACTTAGGGATTCCCAGGCACTATGGCAATAAAAATAGACAAGTCCCATCAACAGCAGCTCCGCAACAGCTACTCGTGGGCGGTCTGAGAGCTCTCTGCACCACGCACACCTCTACGCGCTGCTCCCAAACCCTGCTGGGGTGCCGGCCACAGTGAGGTACCACCCGGCCATGCGATTTTGGAGCCCTGGTGTGCTCAGGGCATGGGCAGGCAGGCAGCCCCTGATGTCCCACGTTGTGTCTGAGGACAAGTGAGAGGTGCGATCACCAAGCAAGTGATTTTCAGCCAAGGGCTCAAGACGGGGAGCAGCGAGGAGAAATCCCTACTCCTCCACTGCTTGCTCAGAACAGAAACCAACTTTTTCTAGAGCTCAAAACCGCTGCAAATTATTAAGGCACTAGTTCATCATCCTTCCCTGCAGGGGACAGGCGATTCGCATGGAGGTCCCCCAGCCCCACACCGTATGCGAAGTGCCCCGTGGTGCGTGTGTTATCTCAAGGAGCGTCACTAACCCCACGTGCTGGTGCGTGCACGGCAGCTGTCTGCAGGGCCGTGCTGCCGGCAACGCCGGGACACACAGCCAGGCACCCCCTCCCCACGCTGGAACTGCACGTGGGGGCACCTGGGGACCTCCAGGTCAGCAGTCATGTGCCTTCAAGTCCAGGGGGGATGTATCCCATCACTTAAGTCACACAAACCGGTGCTACCATGAAGGCTGGATGAGCCACAGGAACTCGTGCGTCATGCTCCCATGGGTGGCTCCAGCCCCAGCAGCATCCCAACAGGAAAGCTTTCACCTCCTCTTTCCCAATCTCCCTTTCAGACGCTCTCGCAGCATCTTCTGCCAGTCCCACCCCAGTCCCTGGCTCCCACATTCAGCTCCGTCTTGGTCCTCATCCCATCTGGGGTGAAAGCCCATGTCACAGAGCTCCTTGCAGCATCTCCCCCTTCTTGCTGGCCCTGAACCTAACCAGCTGCTTCACCCAGCAGGACCTCGGCCAAGTCAAATTATATTTAAATTCCTGCCTGGCAATAATCCGCAGCATACCAGGTGATTCACGGACTCAGGCAGGCAAGCCAGAGGGCGAACTGTCCCGCTGACACACCAGGTTTCTATTCTTGCTTCTCTTCCATTTTCACCTTGTCTGCAGACATGCCCTTCAGTAGGCATGAGTCAAGCTCCAAAAATGCCGGGGGAAAGAGCCAGCACTGTGGTCACCTATTCCCGAAACACACCGGGGCAGCACATACTTCTGATGGGTTACTGTTGATATTTGCCCTGCTCTAATCTGCCCTGATCTTTCCCTCAATTAGCCTCTGGAAGAGATTAATCTCTCACGTTGTCTAAGGAGCTTATGTGTCAGGTCCACTCCTTCCTGGTACCGTCCCTCTGCCTGAGCCTGGCAAGAGCAGGACAACCTGTCCTCTCCTCCCAGCAATGCAGCCAGACGCTCAGCAGGTAAACATGACTTTTTCAGCCTCTCTCCCTGCTTTTTCTCCTGCCTTCTCAAAAAAATTGCTTTTGCCCATCGTGGTCCTGCCTGGGGTAAAACAAGTGTCTAATTTTCTTCGTGGGCTTTGATGCCTTCCAAAGTGGGGCCATATTGCTTGAGCAGGAGATTAAAAAGCAGAGACTTTTGCCTGCAGTGTCATTATTTTGGTTTGGGATTTGCTTTTTTGTTCAAAGCTCACATTTTGCTCTGGGCTCACTACAAAAATAAAAGAAGAGATCCACCCATGGTAGATGTGGGCAAAACTTAGTCCTTCTTGGCCAGAGAGGGATAGAAATTTTCCACCCAATACGGAGACATGAAGCAGTTGCTGTTAAGAGCGATCCAAAAATATTACCCAACCGTGGCCACATCTAGGGGCTATTTTCATACATTCCCCGTCTCTTTTTTTTTTGTTTTCTTTTGTAATCCATCTTCATGACACACGTGGTCAGGTGTGTGGGCAGGGGCGAACTCAGGCACTCTGAGCCGTGAACGGCCACTTCAATGCAAAAGGCACTCGCATACGGATGAGACGACAAAGCAGATCAAGTCAATCTGCCAAACACGGTGCTGGTATGAAATAATGATGGGAGATGTGTTTTGAGACCACAAGTGAAACCGCGCAACCTCGTAATGGCGGCACCTTGCCCAGATCCCCGCGTGCGCCCCGGGCCAGCCGTTACCTGCTGTCTTTGGTAGGCAGAGAATGTCCTTTCCAGGTCTTCGAGATCCAGGATTTTGAACACTTTTGCGTCATCTATGTCGGTCCACACGGTGCCTGCCAGCTTGTTCTGCAAGACAGCAGGAGCATTGCAAGTTGGGGGTCCCCTGCCCACCTGCCCTTACATCACCGGGTGGCCGTCCGGCATACTCCGGTTTCCCTGCCCGAATTATTTCCCGGCTTACCTCTGGCAGCTTGGACCAGTTGAAGGACTTGAGGGCGTTCGTCGGCTGTGGGATGCTCTTCTTCTTGAGGGCCAAGCCCAGAGGTGCTCCGGGGGGAGGCATCACCCCATCAAGGGGTGGGGGGCCGGGGGGTGGTGGGGGACCGCCTGGAGGGGGGGGTGGTGGGGGAGGCGGTGGGGGACATCCCCCTGGGGGCGGCGGTGGTGGTGGAGGGGGAAGAAGGGATCCGGGAGCTGGAGAAGGTAAAGGGCCACCAGGAGCTCCTGGTGGCAAGGGAGGTCCTCCGGGGCCAGCAGCACAGATCGCCCTCTGGGAGAGAAAGAGGAAGGGGGACTGGTCATAGGGAGCTGGGGGACACCACCCAAGAAACACCCCCATGCCCATTTTTAATTTTTTTGGCCAAAATTTAACCAGCATAGGAAGCACTCAAAGGCTTTAGCCCTCCTGACTGAGGTCCGATGCAGCTGGAGAGGCAAAATCACCCCCATCACCAGGGACAGACATCTTGGTGGCCCTCCGAACAAGTACCTTTCTCAGCCCCCTGTACAGCTCAGCCTCCAGAAATCACCCCATGGTTTTTGCAGGGGATTTGGGACTGGGCCACAATGTGGAGGAGCTTTGGGGCCTCACCCTGCTCATCTCGTGGAGCTGCGCCGTGAGATCCGCCACCTGCTGCTTGACCTGCTTGTGCTCGCTGGACTCCTTTTCCAGCTTCTCCTTCATCTTGTTCAGTGTCTGCATCATTTCTTCCTTCTCCTGGGCCTTGGCATCGCACTCCCGCTCCTTCTTCTCCAGCTTCTGCTGAAGCTCGCTGTGCTCTGAAACAGCCCCATGAGAGCACTTTTGGGTTACAAACACTCCCTTCTGGTAAATGGCAGCATGTGGGGGACTAACCCCCACACTACCCTGCAGAGAAGCTGTGCAGTTAAGACAAGGGAGCGTGTGCTGTGCCTTAATACCCTGGCCAGGGCCTCCCCATGAAAAAATGAATCTCTCTTTTGCCCACTTCCCTTGTAAGCCCCATAGCGTGATATTATCTCAGCCACTCAATAAAGCCCACAGAGTCCATCCAGCTAAATAAATGTATACGTTATCTGTTTAGCTTACCGTGTGCGTCAAGGTTAAAGTTAACGCCGTATATCTCTCCATCACTCACCTTTTCGCATTTTTTCTGCTTGCTCTTTCCACTGCTTCACTTCATTTTCATTGACTAACCTAAAAGGAAAAGACGTGTAGCACGTGAGACAATCCTACCACAGTAAACAAGCGACCATCACCAGCAAGAGACACGACTGAGCAAGCCTGGGCAGTGGGATTTAAGGCTCCCAAACTGTTATTTCTAACACCTCTGCTCTGCCTCCCCCCAGCAGGGTTTTGCAGTCTGGGACACAGTGCTGTCTCAACAGCTCCAGGGGTGCTGGCTTGTCCGACCGAGGAGCAGAAACATCAGCAGGTGACAGTAAGTGATGAATAAGGAACAGTGACAGCAGCGGTTGGGGGAAATAGCTCACTGAAGACACAGAGGCTGAGCATAATTCACCTGCACATTGTGCTTAAGAGGTCGAAGTGATGCCAACCCGGCAGGGATAACCCCCAGCCCTGGCCCTCTCGCCTGCCAGAGCAGGAGGCAGCGAAGCCACGGTGGCTCATGTTGCTGCTGCTCAGCAGCCAGCCCCGGGAAAGGCGGGCGAGCACTTACATTCGGACAACGTTTTTGATATTGAAGTTTTCCAGGGGAGTGGCGTCGGGGTCCTGCCCTTTGTCACTCTGGATGACGATCTGCTGCACGATCCTGTCAAGCAGCAGCCAGTACTGGACAGTGTTGCCGCTTCTTTTATCTGTCGGGGAAGGAGGGGAGAGAGTAAGGGGAGCAGCAGGGACATCGCTGGTGCCCCCGGGGAGGAGACGTGGGCTGCCAAGCCCCTGGCAGCTGTGGGTTTCCTCGCTTCCCCCGGGACTCACAAGGCATTTGGAGACAGTGGTGGAGAATAGACATAAAGTGCGGGTACGCCTCGGTGTGTGTCAGCCTCTTCCTCGTCAGCTCGAACATCTGAGTCGCGCTTTTGGTGTCGATGTGGACCTGCGGATAGGAGCGAAGCGAGGTCAGGCCATCGGACCGGCGACGGCAACTCCTGTTTCCCGAGTCTGAGCTCCAAACGCCACGAGCCATCCCCACCCCACACCTGATGGACAGACAAGCCCCACTGCCCTGATGGGGGCAAACAGCGCTGGTCGGCAGCCAGAGGAGAAAAGGGATGAAGCAGGCTGTAGGATGGAGGCTGCAACAGAGCAGGGCAACAGGAGACAGGTTTCCCAACCTCCAAATTTTATCCAAAAGACCGTGCTTTGTCCCAGGCCACATAGGCGCTTTTAAAAGGAACCATGACATTGAGTGCCAGTGTTTGCATCAGCAACATTCGTACTCACCAGCTCAAATCTTTTGGCAAATTCCAGTTCATCTTCATTTCTAAGCATTTCGAAAAAATCTAAGTGCCTGAGGAAAGAAAGAGGAAAAAACCAGACTGTTAAAAGCAGGTATGAATGTGACAATTAGTAAATTGCAGGCAGCCAGTCTGGCAGCAGCCTAGAGACAAGCAAAGCTTGAAACATCAACCGGATCTTCAGTCTCGAGCTCCCAGTCACTACAGCCTGTCCGAGGAGCCTTTTGCGACGCGAAGAGGAGGAGGAGGGCTGCCAGCATCCCCTAGACCCGCGATGGCACATCCTTCCCAGCTCAACCCTAAGTTAGAGCGCAGCAAAACCATGCTGGGGCTTTCCCCTTCCTCTCTGGTGACAACAAAGAATTTCCTCAAGAGGGGCAAGTCTAGACCCACATGTTTTCCCCAAAGGCTAAGTCCAGAAACCAGAAAGAGAGGGTGCAAGGCAAGGGCAAAAAACACCAGTGGGCTGGGGGTCACTACTCACCGGTCGAGGGTTGAATTTTCATGCTCTCTTAGTTTATCAATGACTGGCTGGATCCCAAGCATAAGAAATTCGTATCTCAGATGGAGTCTGAAATCCAGGCTTTCCTGCAAGGGACAGTTGTGGGGTCAACACAACAAGACGCACATCCTCAGCAAGCTTATTAAAATAAAACCACCCCAAACCCACCAAAACACCTCCCTCTCCAAGAGCCCCGGCGCTCACCACGCCTGCCCCTTGGCTCAGGACCGCGTTGATGAAGGACATGATGGCTGTCTTGAGGCTCACTTCATCCCGATACCGCCCCGTGCTCTTGTCCAAGTCATTGATCAGCGTCTGCCAAACACGCAATGTCAGTTAAACACCCAGTGACAGCCCCGATGCTGCACAAACAGTCAGGAGACGCATGCAGGAACAACTCCTCGTGACGCTCCTACAGCCCCTGCAGCAACCTGCTGGCAATGGATCATCAGCTGCTGCCTGCTGTAATGCAGCCCACCCCAGCACCCGTTTTGGCTAACATCAGCCCATCCAGATGTGCTGCAGCCTTGCAGAGCTGTGATCCCAGTGACCCTGCACAAGCAAGAATTTTTTTTGGGGTGTGTGTGAGACATTGAATTTGTCAGACCGTCACAACCCTGCACAAGCAAGAATTTTTTTTGGGGGGTGTGTTGCCTTAAATAACTGGTTCCTCACTCTTTGCTCAGCTGCAGATGTCATCAGACATGGTTCTGGGGTAATTCCCAGAGTATCTAAGTTGCAAACGGCCATAATAAATCATTTGCAAGCAGCATTTAGATATCAAGGAGGAAGAAGGGACAAGAATGCCGAATTTCAGGAGCCGAGGGGCAAGTTGAGACCCACCTACCTGAAAACGAGTCCTTTCGCTGGCGTATTTCTGGTAGTGCAGCATTGCCTCCAGTACCTTTTTGTGGCCCCCGGGAACCAGGCACACAGCGCCCATGATTTCCAGCACTGCCACCTTCGTCTTAATATTCTCCGTGCTCAGACTCTGAGCGATTACGTTAATACTCTCCGAATGGGCCAGGACGTGAGCCCGGCCCAGGGAGTTGTTCATTAGTGCTTTTATACATCCAATGAGCGAGGTATGTATCCGAGACTCTGCCGTCTCATAGTCCATGCTTTTGAGAAAGTTCAGAATACACGACAAGCCATCCAGGTCGATGAACCGGGTTACAAACCTGTTAGAAAGAGGGTTTCTAGCTTTAACACCAAATGCTAAAGGACCCTTTTACACTCAAACAGGGCTGACTTGTCTGTTGTTGTAAACCCAGGAGCTTCTTATATATTTTTTCCTGGACTTTGGATAGCAAAAAGCCTGCAGGACTCCTACAGCCCAGAGACAGGGATGGGATTGCAAAAATCAATTTAATCAATGCCCAGTAGCGTAGGCAACCAGGCATCACCTGCACAAGGTTGTCCAGAGGTAGGATATTTGGAAGAGGACCAGCTAACCCAGCCATCAGCACAAGCCCCAGGGTGGAGGTTAGGAGTTTGCAGCCACGCTGCTGCAAAACCTTCCCAGTCCCCAACCTGAGTCTTAAATCTCGCTCACTTGGGACCAGTTTTGCACGGAACTGGAAGAAACTCCCAAGCGCTGGAGTCACCTCCTTGTCAGCCACAGACACCCCAATGTCAGCCGAGCCCATGACCATGACGCCTGTCATGCCTCACCACCCACATCCTTCTCCTCCCTTAGGTACATCTCACCAATTTTAAGGGATTTCTGATTTTTATGATGACTTATAACACCGCTAAATAGAAAGCAGGCAGCAAATGCATGGCAATGCCCCAGGCAGATTCGCTAGAGCAGGCAGACATAACACTGCACGCCGCTCAGGCATTTTAGGACCTCCCTGCCCGATGCCATCCAGGCATGGGTGTATTCTGGTTTGGCAAAAGGCACGGGCTCGGAAAGCAAATGAGCCAAGAACATCCCAGCACTGGGATGATTTTAATTCGAAACAAGCCATGCTGATGCGCAGCAACAAAAGGGGTAATTGCAGGCTCGGGGAAAACTGATTTCTCTGCTTCAAAGACTGCTCTTCTTCCAGCCAAAGTCAATAGGAAATTTGATGTTCACTTCCCTGGGAGCAAAAGCAGGGTCAACAGGTAAAATTGTCTATAAAGCCTGCTGGATCCTTCTGAGTTCCAGTGAGACAGACTCACAAACCACTTTTAAGGACTTTGCAAAGTTTCATGGCTGGGTAACTGCCCTGCTCCCAGGGGACTGTGGGGAGCCAGCACCCAAGATGCCCAGGTTCCATGGAAATTGGGTGCTCGCCCTCGACCCTGGGAATTTCTTACCAAGTACCATCACCAGAACCATTGCAAAAGAGAAACCGAAGAGGGGAATGCAATTACAAGCAATAGCTGTTTCTTCCATAACCAGACCGGGTCAAGAAACATTTTCCCATCAGAAAATGTTGACCTGAGGCATCTTAAAGGTTTTGCAGATGTGTGCATGCAGACTCCAGAGAAACTGAATTTAGGAAAAACTACAGACATTCAGAAAGAGTCCCACCCTTTCTTTATCCTCCCCATCAAAACCTCCTAGCAACATTTTTTTTTTTTCTCTTCATAAAAGCCTGAAGATTCATGTGATTTTATTCCTTTAAAAAGTGCAAGAGAAGTTGAAGTTGAAACAAAGGGCCTGGTTGACCAACAAAAATTGGATTTTTTTTTTTTTTTTTAAATTCAATCTGGAAGGAATTTTTACATTCTGTTCCAATGAGAACAAAAGCAAATTTGAAAAAAAAAAAAGAAGTCACCTGATTTCCCTGAACAGATGTGAAGGTCCTGGTGGCTCTCAGCCACTAAAAGGACCGAGGAAAAGGAACAAAATGACAAGAGGTGAATTGAAAAAGGCAAGTGACGTTTCAGGGTCCTTGCCTCCCTCATCCTGAGCAGGCCCCATTTATATTTATATTAAACCCCCCCTCCACCAGAGGTCAGGAATCAAGACCCATGTCCGCGGCGACAAAGCCAGGAATGGAAGGGAATTGCCTCATTGGTTTCGTCCGCAGTGCAGTCTTCAAACTTTCAATTGTTTTATTTCTCTCCTCCTCATCTTCTTTTTCCAAAGCGATCAGCGATTTCCTCTGTGAAAAGACAAAGGCAGATTTAAGAGGGGAGGTTTCCCTGCGAAGCTTGTGCCCGAGGAGTGGGAGCACCCGCCGCCTTGCCATGCCGTGCCAAGCCGTGGGGACGGAGCTGGGACCCTAAACCGACTCTGGAAGTCTAAAGTCCAGATCCTTATGGCAATCGCAGAACTTGGGAAAAGGGGCAGTTTGGAAAAACTCCCGTGGTCTGCAAGGAGATGGCCTGGACTGGGTACAGCAGGGTGAATGCGTCGCTTTAGGCTGAAGACGCTGCCTGCAAGCACCCAGACAACTCGCTAGCACATGTAAAATTAAGCTGCGAGTGTCTGGGGCATCACAAGTCAGTGACACCTCAACCCACATCGGCTTTGGAGCAGCGTTGCTGATGGCCTTGCATCTCCCCAGCCACTTGGGTTTTGTTTCAAAGCAGCAGGAAAAAAACATGGGCCAGTGCTAAGCGAGGCCGCAGCAACCCAGTGCCCTCTTCCCCAAGCCAGTCCTCACCCCCCAGCAAGCCCTGGCAAGATGCTGGGCTTCACTGCCCTGAGACAACTGGGACAGCTGGATCACCACCTCAAAAGGACACACTTAGCATTGTCCAGTGTGATCATTAAGTTCCAGAGTTAACGCCCTGGAGGCAGCAGTGGTGTCACCCCAAATTCCTGACCTGCAACTCATCCAGACAAGCCCACGTTGGGAGGATGCTCATGACTGTCCCCCTGCATCCCTCAGACTCAGAGAAGAGAGAGGGAAAGGCTGCAATTCAGGCAAGGAGCTTCCCAACTCGTGGGCTCTGGATGTAAATCCTGGCATGCACCCTCCAGCCCACGACCCTCCAGGAAACACACTTTGTAAAAGAAAGGGGTAAATAAGTGCATCACAGTATCCCATAAGAAAGTGTCTGGCTGAACCCTGCTCAGAGACACCGCAGGTGACATCCGGGTGACGTGAATCTCGATGCATTTCCAGGGCTGGGATGCAGGGGGCTAAGCCAATAATAACTGGGGGTCCACAGAGGGAAGGTGCTAAGTTGGGGTAGGGGAGAAAGAAGGGTCCTTTAGCCTGCCCTGGCACCCATGCATCCCAACAGGTACCCGTGTGCCCCTGCAGAGGAGGTGGGGGGCTCAGGGGACGCCCTGCAGCCTGGAGGGGATGCGATGCTGCAGCCACGCTCGGGGTCAGCCAGGGTGGATCCTGCCGACCCTGTCGCTCCCAGGTCTCCCAGTGCAACCCCCTAACGTGCATCCACGTTGGGGACAGTGGCTGTGTGCACGGGATGCCCTCGGCATCTCCCACACTGGATTTTGCTATCAAGCTGGCACTGGGGGCCGGGACCCTGGCTCCTGCGGCTTTACCCGAGTAGCACGGCTGCCTGCAGCCCCGGGCATGCACGGGGTACGGCTTGCTCACCCCAACTCATGCAACCAAGGCCAGAGCTAAAGCAACATCCTGGGTACGTCCTGCACCATCCGACGGCGCTGGGGCCTCGGAGGTGTCAGGGTGAGCCCTGCCAGCGCCAGCCGAGGCTTAAGCAAAGGAGGGAGAAAGGGTCCCAGCAGATGTAAAGAGCTGCGCTGACGCCCGCATTTAACCCAGCTCCTCTTTGGCAGCGTGTCAGGGAGATCAAAGCCACCCTCCAGGCATCTGGCAGGCTTTGATCACAAGCTCTGCTCAGGCTCAGGGCTTCGACTGGCCAGCAGCACATGGCCAGCCCTGGGCATCCCTGCCTTCCCGGAGGGGAGCAGAATGCTCCCCCCTGGCTCGCAGCCCTCTGCTTCACCCCTCTGTCCCCACTCCCCCACCCAGCCCTACCTTCCCCGTCACCCTGGCCCCATGACAGCAGGGCAAACACAGGGGTAAAAAAAAAGAAAAATTATGCTTTTCTTTTTCGTTTTCCATGCTGCTCCCATCTCTAGTGCAGTGGCCACAAACCTCGGCACCTTCTGATTCTGAAAGCAGAAGTGAGGATGGAGGAGCTCTGAACTGTGCAGCCTTGCAGGAAATAAACTGTATTTCCTACAGAAAAGAGTGCTATTTCTGTCTCACCTGGCAAGAAAGCATTTCATAAAATTACATCTAAACACGTCCCTCATGGGACGGACAACCAGCAGCGTCGTGTTTCACTGTGGCCGCCCAGCACAGAAGGCTGTCTCAGGAGCAAGGTGGTAGCAGGCATCCATGAAAAAGCACAGGAGCTATCAACTTCAAAGCAACCACAGCAGCTTGGTGCCCCAGCAGCATTGCACAATCAAACGGGGTCTTTAAAAACCAGCCTGGTGGTTTTATACAGAGAGCTGCTGTTTGCCGTCCATCTTGCAGCCTCCCAGCCTAGGGCAAGATGAAATGCCCTTCCTGCCATTGAAAATGCCTCTGTTTTCCAGCTGTATCTGTTGGTCTAATGGCAGATATCCTTAAATCCTTACATCAGGGGTTTCTGAACTGCTAGGACAGATCGCAAGCTACTGCCAACTCCAAATTATTGAGAGACCTGCAGACCCGAAAGGCTGAAAACAGCCAGGTCACAACTTTGTCACCCTCTTGGGCACAACGCTGGCCGTGCTGCCGACTGCCACCACTGCACTGCTGCCTCATACGGGGTTCGCAAGCGCCAAAGCGTTGGGGAAATACTTACAGCAGCCATTGAATTCAGCTGATCAATATAAAACTCTGGCCAGCTGGTGGCTCCTTTATTTTCTTCCTGGTCCTGGGGAGGGGAAAAAAGTGAAACAAAGACAGCAGATTAGTAGAAATAGTGTTAACATCCCCTGCCCTTCATGACCAACCACCTCTGAAGCACCCTTGAGCTATTGCATTACTTTATATCAATATAAGCGTGACTTTCCAAATTCTGAGCTCACCACTGACAGCTCCAGCTATGGGAACATTACCTGATTTATTGAACTAGTATATTTTATATACAATCTATGTTACACCATCTGCCTGTGACCAAACTCTGCCCCAATGATACCGCATCAGTCTTGTGATTATCAGCTTCGGAGAAACCACAGTGAAATTTTACATTCAGATTTCTCTTGTACTGACTCTACAGTGCCCTTCAAGTTTTGGCTGCACAGCCTTGATGAATGTGCTTTGGGGAAAAAACCAAGAGCCTTTTACAAGTAATGAAGAGTGAATAAATGTGACATGAACTAAGCTCCACTCTTGGAGCAGGACCATGATTTACCAACATCCTGCGAGAGACTCCAGGCATAACAGACAACTCCTCTGGGAGCTTCATCAGTTGTTAGGAGGGAACATGCACTTGGCAACATCCCCCGTTAAAGGATGTCACCCCTGGGCCCGTGATCTATGACACTGAATGATGCACAGCCTCATTTCATCATCCTGGTCTACAATGCCCTGCATCTGGTGGGACTCACAAGGAGTTTTCAGGTTCTACCATGTTCTTGTAGGACATGACTGAAGGACCTCTGAGCCCAGCTCAGATAAATTACGCTGCATGTCCCCAGGGACTGCTTGGAGCAAGTATGCAGATTTTGAGGGAATACTTCAAAATTAACCCTTTTCCCCCCTGAATTTTCCTCTAAAAACTTATACCAAAAGAAGAAAAAGGATTCACAGCTGAAATGCCACACATATCTAGGCTGTAGAGTCAACTGATACTACACAAATCCCAGGCATCTTCCCTCACTAACCATCTTCAGTTCACAGCCCGACTTGCTGCATAGCTTTTCCCCACTCCCTCACTTTAAGAGATGTTTGCAAAGGTCATCCTACACTGCAATCGCCTGCGACGGTGGGAGCTGGACGACCTACTCCTCTGCTCTCACGTCTGTGCATGCAGACAATTACCAATCCTCCAGCTGATTTCAGCAAGCCCAAGGAGCACAGTCCCAAATATTTACTGCAGTTCAAGAGGCATATGTGGGAAAACGTTCGTGCATCCAAACTTTCCAAGCCGCAGCTTGCTAAGATGAGAAAACACCGAGTCAGCGATAGGTAATTTAGACGGGACCCAGTTCCCCCCCAGGGAGTGCAGCCCATTCCCGCAGACGTGACCCTTCGCTGTGCCTGGCTCTGGGATGGGGACAAAAGAAGTTTGGGAGCAACAAGGGACCTGGCAAACCATTTGGAATCTTCTGTGACATGCTGAGGGCCAAGAGAAGCAGCTCATCCACCCTTGTGGCCACCTCCAGTCCTCTCCAAGCAGCCGTGATCCAGTCTGGCAGTAACCAGATCACCCCGAGCAGCTCTCCGTGCTGGCTGCCCATGCCCTTGGGCAGGCTGCCCGCTGACAGATGCACATCCACAAGCCTCACTTTTTTTTAATCTTCTATAGATCTGGTCAAGTTTAAAGCAAATAAAATAACTTTCCTGAGCAAGAAGACTGCATTCAGCCCTCCCTGCCCTCTGTGTTAATACTTTGGGTTGTTCTCCCCTTCTTCTCCTGCCAAGAACCGAGGTTTTGAATGAAACACTTGATTCGCCTGCCCTCCACATTTCATTTTTTTTTTCACCCAAGTGGGAATCAGCAGAGAGCAAGAATTTTTCTGAGATGTTAGAAAAACAACACCAAAATCTGTCCTACCTATGCTAGTGCCAAACCTAATAAACCTGAAGGAGGTCCCACTGCCTGCCTCTGCATGGATGGAGGACCATTCATAGTCATGCTCTGACAACCAGTTTTTGCCAGCAACAAATAAAACTGTCCCCATCCTGACCAAATAGTGCTTAAAAAAAGAGAAACGCTCATCGGCTGGCTGAGTGTGCAACACCCAGCCTGATGGGGAGAGACAGGGATGCCTTTGGTCTTCTCGCAGCCAGGAAAAACGGGATGTGCTGGCTTCTCTTTGCTTTCCCCTCTCCTGAAAACTTGCCTGCAGCAAAGGCAAGAGGACGGAGGTGCAGAGACCTCTCGCCATCCACTGGCAAATCGACTCGGTGAAGTAACCTCTCCAAATAACCCAGGGACCGTCCAGCTGCCCTCCTGCCACATTTCTGGCCACGTCTGGGACCACATGCAGGGACCGTCACCTGCCAGCATCGAGTGTGGCCACCCGAAGCCATGGCCAGGGGGAGGTTTCTGCCACAGTGGGAGAAACCCAACGCCTTCCCAAGGGGCTGGGAAGAGGACAGCCACTTGCGTCTGTCTGGTCGCTCAGAGCTTCCCACTGCTGGATTGTGCAGAGGAACATCTGCCGTGCCTGCAGGAATCCCGGCAGCTGGCATGTCCGCTCACATACAGCCTGCCAAAAGACGTCCAGGTTGTCAGAAAGATGCTCAGGAGCACGGAGAAAGCGTCAGGGGGCTTGAGAAACAGGGGTGTAATTCATATTTACGAGTCGAATGAAAAGGCACAAATTATATCACCACCCCTCGCAGAGCCGAAGGAAGGTCTTCTGCTTCTCCTGAGCTGGGCGAGAAATGTGAACTGTCGTATTTTGCAAAGTATTTGTCACCCCAGGGAAACACACATCATTTCTGCAACATGTGGGTTAGAGGCAACAGTTTAACCCAGGCGGGACCACCAGTTCCCGGGAGCGAGGTGGGAGCAGCATATGGGGGAACTGCCCATGGCCAACCACCATGGCGACACGGGGACGTGAGGTCAGGCTGTACCCGATGGCAGGTTCAATCTGCAGAGCACTGCTTGCATTATTTTCCCACAACCAAAGGGCAGTTTCTTGGTGCTAGCCCAATTCAGTGTTGCCCACCCGTCCTGCTGGATGACCCCATGGTTCCTCAGTGATGCCAAGCTGCTGGGGTGAGGCTCGGGCCACCTTCCTGCTCGGTGATGATCCCATCTGACACAGGCAGCCAGGTCTTTCTGGTTTCTCAGCTCATATCGCACGCCTTTCTAAAGGACACTCCTGTCTGCTCCAGTGTGCAAAAGCACAGCCGTACCCAGCACGATGTCTAAATGCACCAGAAAGAGAGCACGTAAACATGACGGAGGCACTGAAGAAGAAGGGAGGGATGCTGGGGAGCCACGAGCCCCGTGCACATCTGCCAACCCAGCCCTCCAAGCAATCCTACGCTCCGCTGCGGGAAGGCTCTGCACAAACCCTGCAAAGCCTGTGGGCAAAGACCGTGATTTTCCCAGCTTTCCTGCCCTGCTTTAGAGGCTGGCATGCAAACGGTGCCCCGGGCGATGGCGGAGCTGGGGCACCCATGTGTGCCTTGAACATGGTCCAAAAAAGGACCAGCTCCTGTTACCTCCTGGAGACGTCACTGGAGGTCCTCCCCATCACCCCGGGGTACCACCAGCACCTCTTATAAGGAGCGTCCCTCTCCCACCAGCACTCCCAGCAGCGACACCAACTGGGAAGGGTGGCAAGGTCCCCACCACGGCACAGCACCAAGAGCTGTCCAGATGCACCCAGCCAGCAGATTTGCGCAGGGAGTGAGATCCATGCTGAGGAATGGGGTGGGAAGGCAGCGAGGCCAGCTCATCCCATATCCCAGGACCTTCCCACGTGGTGTGAACACCTGTGAGGCGGGCAGGGATCCGGACCTGCTGCTCATTTAGGGCTGAAAAGAAGCAGTGGAGCAAAAAAATAAAGGTCTCCAGGGGGCGGAGGGAGGCTGAACAACAAAATTGGCTAAACTGCTCATTTATAATTAACGTGCTGCATTATAAATATTTCCCTTTGCTCGGCTCCCTCGGGCTCTTGCATTTCCTCCCTGAAACCCCCAATTTAGAGAGCACTCTCAATTAAGTGCAGCAGAACCTCATTAATTCAGATGAGCAGCCGGGCAGGCTCATCAGAAAGCAGCTTCCCAGGCAAAGGGGGACTGCACAATAAAGCCGGCAAAGATCAGGGCACGGGCTTCCCTCAGCTCACTGCAGGACATTGCTCAGTGGTAATTACTGCGGCTAATGGTCTACAGCACACTGATAAGTGTCCTTTAGTGCATTTGGTGGTGATAAAGAAATCTTCCGACAAAGTGACAAGCCTGGAGGGAAGTGACTCACAAGGCTTTGCTCAGAGGCAGGAGAACAGAGGAACCTCTCTGGGCACCACAGGTTGAAAGGGTGAATTTGTAAAACGGTTTCCCAGCACACAGGGTGGGTTTTGGGGATGTGAGTTTTGCTGCCTGCCTTCGACGAGGGATCCCCAGACATGGAGCTGAGTACCGCCAACGTCAGCTCTCCAGGATGCTCCATCACATCCCGCCCGTCTGGCACCAGGGACACAAACATCTCCCAATTTCTTCTTCTCTGGGCTGTATTTAGCTCTTTGCTGTGTTCGCTTTGTTCTCAAGAAGCACAGAAGTGAGGGCTGATCCAAACCCCGCTGACAGCCTGATGCCATGCTGTGGCTTACTACGAGCTGCTCTTTTAGAGGCAGGCTGATGGCTGTAATTGCATAGTGCAGGGACAGGCATCCCTTCTCATCTGTAACATTTGCACCAACATCCCTCACTGTCCTCCAGGAAACAGCCCTGACGGACACACGTGCTCTGCTGCAAAAATTAGGAAATGCCAAAGCCGGGCAACCAAGGGCAATCTTTGCCCTGTCCCCTCCTTCATTTCCCACCCGCTCCCCCCGACATCCACTTCTTCCTTCCAGGCACCTGGCAAAAATACAAATCACATCAGCTGTGGCCCCGGCACTGCTGTGCCTTCTCCCCCCCCCTGCTGCCCCTTCGCCCCCAGGCTCCGTGCACGGGGCTGACGGATGCTGCTGCTCGCCTGTTTCGCTCCGTGGTGGCAGTGGCGGGGGGTTGTCGTGGCGTGAACCCGATGAACAAGCTCCATCCCCTCCGTCAGCACCGGGTGCTGTGGGGAAAGCAGCACCCAGGCAAGGCGCCTCATTAGTGGGAGCTTTTCTAAGCAAAGGTCACTGATCCGCCAGCTCCAGCCATCCCTTTGCTCCTCCCGGGGACATTTCACGCTCCGCAGCCCTGCCACGTCTTGGTGACAAGCCCGACACTTCCACAGCCGGCATGCCTCCCCCTCGGGGTGCCAGCGGCTCCCACAGCCAGAAGTGCCCTTGCTCATCCCAGTGACCATCCTTGGGACACTGGGCAGCAGCGCAGAGGAGGTGGTGGCTTGAAAGTAGTTTGCAGGCCGGTCTCAGCCCTGTTTGGGCACTGTTATTTACACCTGGAAGGTGGATCTCCACCAGCTCCTGCTGCTCTGACCTGCAGGAACGCAGCTGCTGGGAGTAATGCACCCTCCTGCTTGCAGCATGACCCCATGGCGGTGGGGAGAAAGACACCTGTGAAGCTCCTCAGTGCTTCGTTAGGGCTGCTTTGCTTCTAAATCAAGCTTCTGGTGACACCTTTTAGATGCCCAGCCTGCAGGAGATGTCTCTCTCTGATCCAGCAGCCTCCTTCCCACACTTGCAGCCCATGGTGGTGGTGATGGATCTGGAGCTGCCTTGGGTAACTGAGCCCTGGAGGGCGGCCGGCCAGGTTCCCCACCCACCTGACGTCCAACACACCAGGTTAGATCCTTCAAGGTGAAACCAAGTTAGAAGGAAAGGGCTGGCTTGCAGCAACCAGCTCCAAGCAAACACTGGAGAGCCCTTTAGTGACAGCGCTCGTGACTTTGATGGTTCACCTCCCTCTTGGCATCACCTGCAAGGCTGGTCTGCCCCAGGAGAACTTTACACCAGGAAAGTCACAGCAAGGGGTTAAAAAAAAAACCCTCTTCAGTTGGCATCTGCTGTAAAAACAGAAGCAAACCCCTTCGTTTTTATGCATCCTCCTCATTGCATTTTCTTTTTGCACAGGGTTCCCCACCCCTCCTTGCTGCTCCATAACAGCCAAGCAAGGGAAAGCTGGCGGCAGCTGGCAGCCCACCACGTTTCGGACAACCCTCCTCCCTTCCTGCCACGGATAATCCACCTGGATGCTGTTTGCAAGGTCAAAAAAGAAGCAGGCAGCGGTGCAGATGGGTTTTAAAACCGACAGGTCTGCAGCCTGCACGGGAGGTTTAAATCCAGCCCAGCTCTGCCGACATGGCCGAGCTATTGCCAGGTGTGCGCTGGCGGAGGTTTTGGCCCACCGTAGCCCTCCGGGTCTCCCTTGTCCCTCCAGCCGCTTGGCCCACCCAGGTACCCCTGCAACAAAACCTAAATGACACAACTAAAGCCCCTTCCCCATGGAACAATGCTGCGAAGGGCTGTAACTTCATCAGATTCCCCCCGAGTGGGATCTCAGGGTTCGAGCCACCCCATCCCAGACCACTGCTTTTATGTTTGCTAACACTTGCTATACCCTCTGCTCTACAAATACACACATGCCCTTGTACGCTTTTCCCAGGGTTTAAAAATTATGCTCCCCATAAGCAAATATAGCATGACCAGATGCCTTTCGTAGTCAGCTGGTTCATTGTTTGAAAAGCTTCGCTTTAAAATCCAAAAAGATTGCTAACAGATGCATTTTTTGGCCAGAGACGGAGGAAAACCTTGCTTAAACAAAAGTGTGTTGTGATTGGAACTAAAAAGGGAATTACCTTTAAAGATAAAAACTATAAACATTTCCTATTGAAAAATACCCCCAGCCATGCAAACAGATCGTTTCTCTCAGTCAGCCTGAGAAAATGACACCTGAGATGATATTTCAACCTGCTGCTGCAATAACCACAGGTATATCTGGATGCTCAGGGGCCATGAAACACTTCTCGTCCATCCCAGGTGACCCAGGAGCACGGCAAAACGCCGAGGTATTTTTTCCTCCTCCCCTTGCATGCCATCTTTGTCAGCTTTTGCTCTTAGTTCTGCTACTGCAGGAAAAAAAAATAATAAATTGATGGTTTTTTATATGAAGGAAGCAGCAACACAAGCCCTGTGAATGAGCTGCAGGACTGAGCAGGAAAAGTAGAAGAGTGAGCTGGAAAAAGCAAAGCTTTCTGGAGGGAGTGGGTGGAAGGCGCAGTCAGAGAGGAAAGAAGCTGTCTGGCTGGGAAATACAGTATTATTGGAAAGCCATCACTCATTTCCCCATTTATCACATTTTTCCCCATTCTCCCCTGCAAAAGCACCACGGCTGCCTTCCCCTAATGCGAAGGGAGCTTGGTTTTATACCTGATGCCTGAGGAAATTTTACACACCCAGCATTAGCGATGCCAACAGGTTTTCAACACAAGCTTAAAGAGTACAGCATTGCTTGGTATCCCTGGTCATTTTTCTCCTACCCCAGCTTTACAGATGCTCAGAGAGCTCAGCTGAATCAAAAGGGAGTGGGGCAGAGTCAGACCCTGCCTTTGCCTGAGCTGGTTTTCACTCCCAATTCCTTCCACCTGGTTGTTTATGCTGAGCTTCTGCCTGAACACCCCTGTATCCACCCATATTTTGAGGCTCATAAAAAATCACCCAGCGAGCTGCTTTAATAGCTTAACATTATGTACATCAGCTGGCAGGAGGCAAACCTCCCGCAATTAAGAGGTGCTGCAGACTAAGTGCAAAGTGTTAATTATTAACTCCCTTTGGAGCGTGGCCTCCTGAGAAAGGCCATCCTGAGTCACCCTCTTTCACTGAAGCAAATCTGCAGCCAAAGAAACGCTAAAGCTGGAAACCCTCCTGCTTCCTCCCCGCGCTTCCGAGCAATATCCTCTCCTGGAGAGCGGGGCCAGCAGGGAGTGAAATATTTCGGGATGAGGTATGAAACGAGTCATCCTCCAGAAATACCACTTCTAAAAGCAGATTTCATCCCGCTGTTAATGCATCTCCACCTTTGCATTTCCCTGCTTTATTACAGCCGTAGAGGGGGCTGACGACTTCAAAGAAGGTCTCTCCAACAATCTTCAAATCTCTCTCCTGACCCAAGCACTGCACGGCTGCTGGATTTAATGTAGACTTCAGTTCCTGTTTGGGTCGCTGCCGACAGACTCGCCAGACCCCATCACGAGATGCTGTCTGTCTTTCTGCTCCCCCCTTGCCCCCCCAGAGCATCACAGGGTGATGCAGGCGGGTGGAATGGGACCGTGAGGAGTTCGTCTAGCGCAACAACTCCGAGCAGAGTCAGGGCTGGGATCAGACCTGGCGTCTCCATGGATGGAGAATCAGGGAGGACAAAACTTCTGCCCTGCCAAGCCCATACTGTGGGCTGGGATAAAAACAGCTGCTTGCAGGGCAGAGAAACCAGGATACAGGGCTGCAGGCCAGGGGGAAATATTCCAGGGAAGGAAATACGCCTGGGGAATAGCTGGTTTCCCTTATTTCCTCTCGACGAGCAGTGCCAAGGCCAGGCGCTGCCAGCTCCCTTTCCAGGACAACCCAGCCCAACAAAATGTCTCATTTTAGTCCCCTTTTACCAAATCTTGCCCATCATGGGAATATATAAAACATGCAACAACTGGGGTGCACTCTGAAGAGCTGAGTACGGTGGATGACATCAATGGCAAAGCAGAAGCGCCCAGACATGGCACACAGTAGCAGGGAACGTGCTGGAAGGACAGATATTCAGATGCTTTCTGTGCTGCACACACCTTTGCTGTCGATTGAGGCAGGGGAGTGCCCTGGCTGCATGGGCTACGGCCCCAGCACGAGATATTTTGGAGCCCAGCAAAGCTGATTTTCAAGGAAAACCCCCAGGAAAAGGCTGGACAGCATTTCTGTCTTGCCTTGTGCCGCTCTTTCGAGATGGAGCTCGTTGCAACTGGTCTCTGCGATTGTGGCAGGGAGCACTGCAACCAGCAGGAAAATGGGGAAAACGCTAAAAATTAGGAATGCCCCAAACTGGCGCTTTCGGACTTAAAGTCTGATCGAAGTTGCCTGACTCTTAACAGTCTGTTTCCAACAGGAGCCAAAATTGGCAGCAGAGGAAAGAGCAAAAACTGCTCAGGGGACAATTTTGAATCCTTGATAAGTCAGGCAGCTGCCTGTGACTGATGTCCATCTTTGCCAGCCCCCTCAGACCCACCAGGTGAAACTGGGTGTTACCAGCATCTCAAGTGATGACTTGCTATAAAACACAGGCAGGCCAAAGGGTTTGGGCGCATCCTGGACCTCCCAAATCACCGCTGCTCAGCCTGCAGCCGAGGCAGGGAGGTAGGACCCCTGCCCTGTCTCCAGCTCCACCGCTCCGGCCAAATCCCAGCCATTGCTCTCAGCTGGAGAAGTGGAGAAGCCCAGCCCCTCTCCTTGATGCCAAGCTACCCTGTAGGTGATTTGTCCTCATAAAAACATAGGTACATAAGTAAGATTTACCATGAGCCACTGGGGTAGCCACTGATATTTCTGCTGCCTACTGGTCCTCATCACATAGGAGTGGGACTGCCTAAAGCCTCCTGTGCATAGAGACGTTCTCCAGCCCATGTGATTCCTGGTTTCCTCCACTGCTGGAGCCTCTGTTGATATGGTCTCGCTCATTTTTAATTAAAAAGCAGGAGAAAAGCATTCGTCTCCACCAGCACAACTCCTTCAGAGCAAGCAGTGGCACGTACGCTCTGCAGCTCACCGAGACGGCATCACGAGCAGGGAAGGAGCGGCTGAGAGCAGCCAGAGGAACAAGGACCACAGCAGAACAGCAGCCAGGTTCCAGCCTTGGATGGGCGCCTGTTCTGAGGACCTCTGAGGATGCCACGGGGTGCTTCTGTGGCTCCTTCCTTCAACACCCCCCAGGAGCAGGGAGTTTCTCAGCATGGTTTTTAAAAAACCATGAGCACAAGGAGGTGCTGGAACGGGAAAGAGGCACCATCAGCCCCATCTAAATCCTCCTCGGGAGATTAGACAGCATGTAATCTCCACTCACAATAATAATTACACAGCTTGCTTGATTTAAGTCTCTGTTGTCTCTCCTTGTCCAGACTCACTGGAGCACGGCTCTGCTTATCCCACAGGCCGTGATGAGAGAGCATCCCCTGCCCATTTTCTTCTTGATTCAGACCAGTGCCTGTAATTTGTTAACATCTCTTCTCCCCTCCGATTTGAATCTCGGGCATGGCAGGCCTCTGTCTAACAATAATACAGGGATTTCAGGGGTATTTATGAGAGGCTTAAAACTTAATCCTACATGAGCAAGGTAAGCCTGCTCTTGGCCTAAAACGTGGCTGGAAAATCTGGTGCCATTGCTACAGCAGGAGAAAAGAGGCATTAATGGCACTGAGCACCCTTCGAGTGGGGCCAGGCGACCGCCAGCACTGCTGAGGCAACTCCTGCAGCCAGGATAGGGGACGCAGAGGTGAATTTGGGAACTGAATCACTGAATCATAGAATAGTTTGGGTTGGAAGGGACCTTTAAGGGTCATCTAGTCCAACCCCCCTGCAGTGAGCTGGGACATCTTCAACTAGATCAGGTTGCTCAGAGCCCTGTCCAACCTTACCTTGAATGTTTCCAGGGATGGGGCATCTACCACCTCTCCGGGCAACCTGTGCCAGTGCTTCACCATCCTCAGCGTAAAAAATTTCTTCCTTATATCTAGTCTAAATCTACGCTCTTTTAGTTTAAAGCCATTACCCCTTGTCCTATTGCATCAGGGCCTACTAAAAAGTCTGTCCCCATCTTTCTTCTAAGCCCCCTTTAAGTGCTGAAAGGCTGCAATAAGGTCTCCCCAGAGCTTTCTCTTCTCCAGGCTGAACAACCCCAACTCTCTCAGCCTTTCTTCACAGCAGAGGTATTCCATCCCTCTGATCATTTTTGTGGCCCTCCTCTGGACCCGCTCCAACAGGTCCATGCACCCAACTGGGGGCATCTCCCTTGCAGGCTTTGGTGTCCTTCCGTCTGCTTGCAAGACTGAAGATTTTTGCCCCATTTCTCCCCACAGCGGTACATCCTGCAGGATCTCTGCTTTGGCCAAGGCTGGGAGGGAAAATGAGTCCCAGCACAGATAGCTGGGAGTAACTCCTGTGCCAACATACAGGGGCAAAAATCTTCAGTTTACTGGGGGAAAAAAAGAGTGATTTTGGCCACTTGGCAGGCTGCCAGCCCATGGTACCCCACGCTGCTCGGGCTGCACGCCCCCAAGAGCAAAAGCAAACATCAGCCTACCAGCATTGGGAAGATGTCCGCGCATGTTTTCAGCTTGAGGAACGGGGCCGCGAGGCCAGCACCGCAGAGAGGACGCGTCACGCCGGGGGAGCTCGGCAGACGGATCGGTGACTCACATCAACTCTAGTCACTTATCAGCGGTATCTCAGTTACACCCGTGAACCTAAAGCCCTTCATCGCCCCAGGGGTGACACAGCTTCACCCTAAAAGTAACCTCCGCACCACCGGGCTAAAGCTCTCACGGGCTGCGCTGCGGGGGCACGGCTTCCCCAGCGGCACTTTCGTTTGTGCCATCCTCTGGCAAGAGCCGGTGGGAGGACAAAAATGATGCCCAAGCCTGTTTCAAGGCAGCAAACTGGAAAGCCAGGAGAGGGGGAGGCTTTCGGGCAGGCTGTAATCAGGCCTCCAGACATCAGCAGAGAAAAGCAGGGCTACGAGAGATGGTGAGCGGGGCAGTCTCCCGCACTGCCGCAACGCCAGCCTCCGTGGCCACGGAGCTCCAGGTGGCCCTGCTTGCGCTGGCATGGATGAGCAGGGGTGGGGGACACCCGTGCAGGGCACCGGGATGCCTCCTCCAGCCTGAACGAGCTCAGGAAGAAAAGCTATGCATTTTGGAGACTGCAGACCTCACCGGTCGCCCTTGCTTCCCCAGGGAACACTTCTGTGACACCCCAAATACCACTCAGCATCCCAAGAGAGCTGTGTCCCTCCCCACATCTCCTCCCCACCCTCCACGGGGGAGGGAAGGGGCTCAGCCCCCGACCACCGCGCAGACGGGTCTCTTACTTTCTTCTTGCTGCAGTAGATCTGCCACTTCTTCTCCGCCGGCAGCGCAAACATGGCCTCTCTGTGCTTGTCCGTGAGGTCAAGTTCATCCTGGAAAGGGGGAAAAAAACCCACAAAACATGCAACATGAGTACGCAAACAGGTGATGGCACAGACACAACCCCCCAGATAAGCATCGTACATCAACGTGGGGCCACACCACAGCGCAGCGGTGGGCCCGCAGCATCGCCCCATGACTATCGATTTGTCAGGGCAATGATGCTAATTCTCATCCTGCTGTTTCTGACCTCCCCCTGACTCCTGGGCTACAGCTGGCTGCCGGGAGGACGGGGCTGCAAACCTCCCTGCCTTGTTCCTCCCGGACATCGCCTTCATTGCTTTTAAAGGCAGCAAGCATTTTAGAAAGGACAGGCATGAAGCTGTTACAGCTGCCCGCAAGATAGCCTCGCACAGAGGATTGAGAGCTCCAGATGATAGACCGCATCTAAGACACGTACAGCGAAGAACAATTCAAATAGGACCTTTTTTACCACCACAGATAACTGCTTCACTGAGCACCCTGAGCGGCCCAGCCCATTTCCATTGCTGACACCCTCATATCGTTAAAAACTGGGGCTTTTTTTGGCCTTTGGTTTGTTTTCCTATAACTAAAAATAGAAAGCTCTTTTCCTAATATCTACAGTTCATAAAGAGGTACATCTTCTCCATCAAAACTGGACTATGTATTGCCTGGCAGGGATAAAGCTGTTTACTGACTGAAACCTTTATTGGTTTATCTGATGTTATTTTAAAGGACACATCCATTTTCGACTTGGAGACTCGGTTAGCAGCATGCCCTCCGCCGGGATGCCCGAGTATTATCAAAGCCTCGTCGCTTCCTGGTGCTAGATGTAGGTCAAAGCTTTTATCAGAGAACTAAATAAAACATTCAGGCAGGGCTGGGAGGCTCGTTGCTAAAGCCAACATTGATCTTACAACCATGGATGTCTCTTAAAATCACCACCACTGATGACAATCCTCGTGCTGGAGGGGTGTTGGTGCAGCACTGGGAGTGCTGCAGATGCTGCAGAAGGTCACAGGAGAGCCCTGTTATGGCCCCCAGCCAACTCATCCCACCCAGCCAATGGATTTAAGTAAGGGGATCCCCATTAAAAATTACACACTTAATTCCAGCAACTAAAAAAAGCAAAAAAATTTAAAAAAGATACCACATGGAGACCCATTAAAGTTTCCCTGCCTGAATAATAATGCTTATCAACTAAAGCTGGTAGCCCCTGGTACCCCAATGAAAGGTAAAAGCCCCATTTGGTGAAGGCCGAGCAAGATGCCTAGGGGGGAAGATGGGTCCCTGCATCAGCAAGCCCTCAGGCCATGAAGAAATTCAGCTAATCTAATTAAAGCTCATATTGCACCCAGTAGCCATGGAAGGGAGCCTTCAGCTATCTTGTAACCCAAACCCAAGGACCCTCCAGCACAACACGCAGTGACGGAAGGGTGCCAGCAGTTCTGAACATCTCGGATAGGCTTATCCATCCACTTCAGTATTGATTTCACTTCTTGATGAAATTACTCCTCAAAAGGAAAGGTGTCATGGAGCTTTTTCCATTACATACGCATGGAGGAGCTTTGCCTCTTCCTTGACTTTTCCCCCCGTATCGACCGACTCTTCAAACCACTGTGCTGCACAGAGCTGACATTGGTGCAGCTCTGGAAGCAGACTTGCAAGACACCCTTACAACAGAAATAAACACGCTGCCATGACAGAGACTTGGGAAAAAGTGAGGACTGAGAAAGCCTGCACCCAACCTGAGACACCTCTCCTCCCCCTGTGCCCAGGGAGGAGAACCTGGCTTAGGGACTCCTCCAACGAGCGCTGTTTTCAAACCTCCCCATGTCCTTATGATTTGGGAGGTCAGGGATTCATATCCAGCAACCGATCTCCTTCCCAGCCTTGGGCAAGTCTCATCACCCTTCCATGCCTCAAAACAGAAATTGCGCTCGACATCCTTCGCCGTTGTCTCCTCAAACAACGAGCCGGTCAGACACCCAAGCTCTGCTTCAGCCCCAGTTCGGCAGGTCTAAAGGCAGCCAACAGCACACCTGACACAGGGGCCTGGCTGAAATTCAACTCGTTGGAAAAGGGCATTTGGGCACATGGGAGAGGATGAGGGTCTCCTGATAAATATTTACCTCTGCCGTGAGGGTTTGAGTGAGAGCAGGAAAGTGCTTCCACTGCAACCTCGCTTCCCTGCCACGTGAATCTGGGATTCAGGCACGAAAACACCAGCCATGCACATCCGTACTCAGGTTCTAAGAAAAATATTTATTGAAACTTTCAAAATACCCATACCCTAAAAATACAACTTGTGCAAACGTGAAGATTTATTAACCAAGAAAAAAAAGTCTAAACTGAGCTGAAGCCTACATAGGAGCAAGAATGGATAAAGCAGAAGAACATACTAGGTGCTGGCACATGACAACATGCAAACACATCCAAAAAAGGTGCAGAAACGCTTCTGAGTCCCACACAGCACGTTTCATTGTGGCCCAGCTCTAACATGTTCACTCATTGCAGCCTGCATCACTCAGCAACACCTACCTAATGATATCTTGCAGGATGCTTGGGAGAGGTGTTTAAATAAATACTATGTGGCACCCAGCGAATATGAAAATCCTCATAATCAAACAGTGACTAATGACTGTTATTCTGAGTTGTAACAGCAACTTAGCCATGAAGAGTCAGGTCTTTGCTGGTTTTACGTGTATGGGGATTCCAGCACCCACCTCCAGCCCTTCGCTTATGCTCACTAACGGCTATCTCAGTACTCCTTGGCCCCAAGCAGGCTACTCAGAAACTGCCCTTCAAACTCCAAAAGATCAAGAGACAACAGGAACATTAGCCATTTTCCAGGGGCTCACAGACCACTGTACAAACGCAGCTCTGACAAAGCCTTTAGCAATTGCGCAGTGGCGTGGTAGCGCAGCCAAGAAGCCGTGCACAACCTCAAACCCATATGCGCCTTCAATTAATAATCACGAGCTCGATAATTAGGTAATTCTAATTGGCAATTAATTTTATAGGCCATTTGCAAGACATGCACTCCCGCTACAGCGTGCGATGTTGGCGGCTGTTGAAGAATGAGAAGATAACTGGTGGGTCGGTGTCCATCGCCCCCGCAGCCCTCACCCCTCACTTCAGCCTCACCTCTCACAGCTCTGCCCCTTCCACCTGGCTGCCTCCCATGGCAGGATCTGCCAACTTCGCTATTTTAAATATTTTTTTGGAATCGGGTCAAAGGCACGTAAAATAACAGCCTCATTTTGCTACCAAAAGGAAGTCTCTGCCCAGAGTGTTTTTACTGGAAAGAGATATGCTACTCTTAAATATTCATCCCGTACAGTTAAACTATTCACCTTTAGATCAGGAAACACGTTTCCACATTAAATCTTCATTTGAATATGATTTTAAAAAAAACATCATAGGGGAGATTTGATTCTCGGTGTGTATTTGCTATTTCTAGGAGGCAAAATACTTCCATGCAGCTTGCTTTGCTGACGGCTCTCTGCTCAAGCCAAGCAAACCTCCCCCTCTCTCTGAGCACGGCACAAGCTCCAGTGAAGGTGATCCCACACCATTCTCCTAAAGGTACCTTAGAAACATGTGGCTCAGCTCAGCACGCTGTGAGCACAATCCCATGGGCCAAACAAGTTTTTACCAAGTGATCTATACCTTTCCCTTGGAGAACACACAGCGGCGCTTGGGAGGGACATGTTACCATGGTCCGTACCTCCCTGCGCTGGCAGTCGGGTGGTATGAGGAGCCCAGACCACCGGAGGTCATCTGGTCCAACCCCCTGCTCAAGGAGGGCCACCTAGAGCCATTGCCCAGAACCATGTCCAGATGGCTTTTGAGTATCTCCAAGAAGGGAGACTCTACCACCTCTGGTTTGCAGCCACCGTAGTCTCCAACCACCTCCTGAAGGCAAAGCCAGACCAAGCAGAAAAACAAGGCATTGCCGCTGGAAGAAATGTTGGAGCCTCCCAGCAGAAAGGGTATCAAGTCCAGTCCCAGACTCACAGCGCGGTCCTCGGTGCAAACTCCTGTCCCTGCCACTTCATCCATGCCCCAGGGGATGTTTTAATGGGGTTCTTCCATAGGCTGAGAGCCACAGGCTTTAATGGGGGCAACAGCAAGAAGCCAGAAGGATGCCGCAGATCTCCTGACTTCAGAAACGACCTCAAGAACAGGCTCTTGGACCTGGGCGAGCCCGAGCGCTGCCCACCCACGGCCGCAACACACCAGCACGACCATCATGGGTTCTTCCCCTACACCCCACAGGTCCCGTGGGCCACCAAACGTTCTGCAAGAAGTAGCTGGAGGTAGAGATTAAGTAAGGGACAATTCCCTATACAGGGGTCTGCACCACCAAAATATCTTTAGAAGTTGTAGGAAAAATGATGAAAAACTTTTAAGTCTAATGCACCTTTCCGGCCAATAAATTGTGTAACCGTAATACATGGAGGAGTTGGGGGAAAATAAGGAGATCATCCATTGCCATAATTGAAATAAAAATTAATTAAAATTTGCTGGCTTGTTCTGGGTTTATATATACATACATATGTGTGCATGTATATATATACGGAAACAGACATACAGAAAGACATCACCGGATCAATAAATGACCAACATAATAAAAAGCAAGTGAATTTACTCCTGATAGATGGATGCAGAGTTTAGAACCTTCTGTAAGTGAGACTACAGCACGTAAAGGCAAGCTCCATTGCATCCTCAAATAAAGCACCAGAGATCCAAGACTGCTTGAAAAAAAAAGAAAAAAAAAAAAAAGAAAAAATAGAAACAAAGAAACAAGCGGGAACTTTTTGGCAACATTTGGCATTAACTGGTACAGCATGGGAATTAAAAATTAAATAAATAATGGCCTGTTGAAGCCTGCATCAGCTTCCTTTCTCAGGGGTCATATCGCTTTTTCACTCTCTTCCAGGCATTCTTCTCCAAGTTCATCAATTTGATTTATCCCAGAACGCTGCAGTGTCAAGGGAAACGGCAATCAGCATTTTTCCCCCCGTACCTCATCTAATCTTCTTCCGCTGGGCGAAGGCGCTGCCCGCGCGGCCAGCTGGGCAGCTGCCTGCCCGTGACTGCCAGCCCTGATCTGCACCGGCGCACGATAAACCTCTGCCTCAGAATCCATCTTACTCAGCTCGTTATTTTCTTTTTAAGCTGTTTTCTTGAAGAAGCAGACTTATTAATCAGCGGCTGTTACAGCGCAAACAACAGCCTTCACACGCATCCTGCACCGCAGGAGGAGCTCCTCTATCTGCAACATCTATTTAGGTGATTACAATTCTCAACGTATGCAGATTTACCTTTTTTTTGTTGTGTTTTTTTTTTTTTAAATAGGAAGGTACTGAATGAAGTCTTTTATTTTTAGTATTAGTAATAAAAATACCCCCTCCTCAGCACACATCTTTTCAGCCATAGGACCCTGAGAACTTAAAAACAACCCCTCAGACAAACTGACCCCAGCCAACATTATCACTGTATATTTTTAATTTACCCACAACATGCAGCTGGAATTACAGAACGTGAAGAAAAAATCAACTATTCATATTTCTTAATGAATAAGCACAACAGATAGAAGATTTTTATTAATTTTGCCTTTATCAGGTAATTAATTTTTTGAATAAAGGAAATTGCTTACAGCAAGGGAATGAGTAGCAGTAACAAGGAATAATGTGTAAGCACTTCAAAGTGCTTATGCCTAGTCAACCTCCTCCCACATTGAATTTTTAGTCCCAGATTGGAAGAGAAAAGACCTCAATCCACCCTGCTCTGCAGCTTTCAGTTACTGGCCTGAATGCATTGGACATACGTAAATAAAATATGTATTCTTTTCTTCTTCTGCAGGAAAGATTATGGCCATCAATAGCTGATTTAGCTCTTCAATAAACTCTAGCCACAGCTGGTTCATGTTGCCATCAGTTCAAACACCTGAGGCAGACAGCATGTAATGCTTTAATGTTATTTAATTTAATTCATTATTTTAATAGGCTAAAGGTTTTAAAGGTGTTCATATTCCAATACTAGTGTATTTTAAAAGAGATGTATCCACTTAGGTTTCCCAATCTTTTTTGTTGTAATATATATCTATAACCGCTTATATACTCTTTTTTTTATTTATTGAGCTCGGCCTTCTGTGACCTTTTCACCAACATCATCTGGAAAACCTTTCTCCCATTTTAATTAACACAGGGTACTTTTCCAGCCTGAGTTATTGATCTACACAATTTTATCCCTAAGAGGATTCTCAGATCTAGAAGTTCTGCAGGTGGATTGCCTGTGCACTTTTTCCACACAATTGTACATAAACCCTGAAAACAAAAAAATAAGGTGTATCGGCCCATTATTTACTACTGTGATAGCTAAAACAGATTAAATCCCACCAACCACAGCTGGGCATGATTGCCCTTTGGTGGGTGCACCTCCTACCATAATAAAGCACAGAGCTGGCAAAAAATAGGAAGAAGATTTCAGATGTGGATTTCCCACCTATTTACGGAGCCAAAGAAGCGGCTCCCTTTTGGATCAGTTTTTAGATATCACCTCTGTGGCTGGCATCCCTGAGAGCTACTGAAGTTGCAAGTCAAGCCAAGAGGTCAAGTGTGGCTTCAGATGTCCTCTGCCTGACAGGGATGCTCACGGAGGAAAACTGTGCATGGTTGGTCTGGGGCTAAACCGCTCCAAGGTTTCCCCAGATAACACCCTGGGAAGGGCTTCAAAAAGGGGCTGGATGGGAATTAGTGGCTACAAAGCCCCACGCCAACTCGATCCTGAAAGCTTCCCAAGATTTACCACTCTGCGCACGGGACCCGAAGGATGCAGCCGAGGGAAGGAGCCAGCCACAGCCTGATGCTGATGGGCAACGTAAGATGGAAATGGACTCCTTGCATACCCATAACTTGGATGGGACAAGTGGTCCTCATTTCCCCATAACCCTGGCTTTAGTCACACCTGGCATCCTAAAGACATTTTTAAGAACTCGGTCAGGTGCAAAGACAGAGAGTCACCCTGAAGGAGTCAATTTCTGACCGAGGTTTGATATCCAGCAAGATGCCTAGAGCAAGCAGGCATCAGATGGGCTTATAGATGTGTTGTTGGGGAAGGGAAGCTGATCCCTGTAAATAACAGTATTGATCTGAACACTGGAGTTGGTGGGAATTAGGACCTCCGGGTGCTCAGGCAGGATCCTGCCTGTGGGGCTGCAGAAAGCCTCGGCTGCCAAAAGCCGACTTTGGTGATGCTTGCATGTCGAGGAACACCCGGACTCTGCCAGCAACAGATACTACAGCGGTATGGACACCTTTCATTTGCATCTGCCAGCGGAAAGCTTCCTGCTGAGGTTGGTGATGAAGCACAACCCATGTGCTGCTCAATCCTGCCTATAACTCCAGCAACACCCAACCACCGAGCAATCAGGAAGGAGAAGACCACTGCTGGAGCAGATGCCCCATCCAAGGAGGCCGGTACCCTCCGTGGTGACCTGTGCCAGAAACACTTGGAGCCGGTGCAAGCCAAAAACCTAAATGCCCCAATTAAGGTCACCGACGCGTTACCGAATGAGCTGCCCACGCATCTCCCAGGGATATGGCCTCCTCTTTTACGAAGTGCAAAGTGGAAAGCATTTAGCAGGTAGACCATATAATTTTTCCACTTCAGCTGTACTTCTCCTGGAAACAAAGGGGTTTCTTATGCGCTCTCTACCTTCAGCTGGAGTTCACATTTTGCTATAACATGGCTTCTTTGTAAAATTACAGGTCGGGAACAGCGTGGTTTTTGGGCAAGCCCCCACGCTAGTTTGTAGCTGTTACAGATATTGCAATTATGTGAATGCTTCAGCTGAAATATAGCGTTCCTCAGTGGATTACTTCATTCAGGTTCATGGAACGCGTGTAGGCAGAAAATCCTTATTTTCTCGCCGAGTAGGTGTGTGACTTCTGTATCAGATGCTTACCTATTAAAACATACATTTAAGAGATTATCTGTGAGGGTGTAATGCCACGAGGTGATGAAAACAAGCGCTGTGAGTGGTGGGCTGGGCTGGTAGCCTGGCAGGTCCAGTCTGTTCGCATCTAATGAGCAGAACCTGGGCAGACCTGTAAAAGTGTCCACATGGTTCCCTGCAGAGTGAATTTAAAAGCAGACATTACCGAATCACTTGGTTTTCTTCCTTAAAAGCAATCATAAGCTCAAGGGAGCTTGGTCTTGGGAGATGGTGGTGGGACAGGGTCAGAAGTCCCATGCTGAGTGTCTGACCCTGGAGGGACTCTGCAGAAAGGGGTGTTTTGCCCAGGACACAATTTTCTGGGTACCAACTGCATGCTTTTCTTTGCATATATAGTGGAAAATGGCTTCGGCCACCATTCAGTGGTTCACAAAATCCTGAAGTCCTTAATGCTGCAAAGACCAGGCAGCAAAAAATGACAGCTGACCTGCAAGCATGAAATGCAAAGCTTGGCTTTGCAGCTGATCCCTCAGCTGTTACTTAAAAGCCGTGTTGTTTTGCAAGGCCAAAAACCTCATACATTCTCCTTACTGGATTAGAAACTGGGGGAAAAGCACATTACTTAAGTTCCTAAGTAAAACTGGATATCTCTAGCAATGAGTTCCCAACCTGGCACTGTTATTAACATGTAACAGTGCTCACACTGACCGCACCACCGCTTTCTACTCGCATTGAGGTAGTCCTCCGCTCCCCATTCGGGCAGCATATAAAATTGCAGTCATCCCAGCACGCCGAGAGGGCAGGAAGGCACGGCTCTGCGGGACAGTTACGCATGGAGCATCTTACCCAAGCACCCCACATCATGAGCCACAGACCGATCACCCACCATGAAGCATTTCAAAGGCGACACATAATTAATCTCTGTGACGGGGGATGCTATCTCCTAACAGATAGCATCCAAAGAGCGGCTCTAATGAAATGCATTAGTTGCCCCAAGTACAGCAAAAACAAATGCTGTAATAAATCTTGTAAGCTGCCAGAGACCTTTTTTTTGTTCCCCAGGCTCCCAAGTTTCCACTACTTCATAAAGCAGCAGGGAGGGATGGAGCAGCCTTCCACGTTGCGGGAGGGGAAGGCATAAAGCCCAGCACTTCAGAGACCATGTGTGAATATCTCCCCTCCAGCAGATCCCAGTGAAGGCAGTGACTAACACCATGCAACGTCAGCGGGCAAGGGTCTGCACCAGTCCTGAGCCCAGGGGGCTGGGGACACTGCACAGCCACCAGCCACCCACCTCCTGGCGTCACCTCCCCAGGTCTCTAAGACCTGCTGGGTGCTGGAGTCTGGGCAGAGGGACCCGGGGAAGGTTACCTGCTCTGGTTTCACAGGCTAAAAGTGGCCCGCTGCATATCACAGGCGGGATGCAGGGCTAGACGGTGGCTGCTCTAATTTCTTCCCCATTGCTAATGACAACGAATGCTCCAGAGGCAAAGCAAGCCACGCTGGACCCGGCAGCTCCTCCGAGCATCCAGGTGGTCTGAGGAGTTGCCGGAGCATCGTTCTCGTACCGCTGGGACAGAGACGCTCCCCCACCGGGAGGAGTGCCAGCGAGGGGTCCTGTGTCCTGCCGGGGCTCCCGCTGCCCTCTCCAGACCGACCAAGCCGCTCAATCCCCCGTGCCTCCACCCCCCCGCCTGGTGCACATCCCGTGGGGCCGATGCACACCACCACACACAGAGCGTTTCATTACAAACCTCAGAGTGACAGGGAGTGTTAAGCAGATATAAAGGACATCAGTCATTTACCCATCTGGTGGAAAGTCTAGTTGCTGGCAGAAAATAGGGAGGATTGTTACGGCAAGATCTACCATATGGCCCCATTATGTGGAGCTTTGCAAGTGCTTTCTCTGAGCGCGCAAGCAAGATTTCAGCCTTTGAAGAAACGCCGTATTGTTAGCCTGGATACGCAGGAGCCTCTTGAAAGAAGCCGTGGCAGATGGCACAGCTTTGTTCTCTTGGTTCGCAGGCAGCTCGCGCAGCCCCAGATATTCCCCCTTGCCGGGGCTGAGCAGCCCCACGGCACAGCGATCCTCCTGATGTGTCCTACGGGAGGACCAATGGCTCCCGCAACTCCTTAAATCCAATGGATGTCGCCTGGCAGGTACCACACTGCTGCACGAGCCCCGGGAAGCGAACACCGCCGACCTGAGCCGGGGCTTGCACCGGTGTCGATGCAAGGAGAGCTGCACGACATTGCAAAACCTCGTCCCAGCCAAGGGAGCTGCAAATTAGTAAATCTTCCTGAAACACCCTGCTTTTGTCTGTGCCTCCCTGCCAGCACCTGCTCCTTCCTGGGTGGCTGAGCCTGGCCGGAGCCCCAGCAGGACAGCGGACAAAGAAAAGCCTTTCAGACAGGGCTGGTGCCCGCTTGAGCGACATCCCAACAATACCCCGATGAAAACCCATTCAGCGCAGGCGGGGGGAAAGGAAAGGAAAGGGAAAAGCTTCCTCCGGGAGGAAGCAGCGATCAGTCACTGACCACAGCAACAACATCTGCATCTGCCCTGAGCCAGGGAAAAGCCCCTGCCTGCTGCGTACTGCTGGCTGGGACAGGGCACGTTGTCCCTGCAGCTCGGGATGAAACCGGGCATTTCTTACAGGCTAATTGCTCCTGTTTGTGCCCAGGCAAAAAAACCCCGTCCCCTGTTTCCCTGTTGTTCCTCCTGAGAAACTTGCAGGGCCACAGAATAAAACCCTAACTATTTAAGTATTCTATTTAACTATTCTAGTTAAAATCCAAAGTGTCCATCTAACATAAAGCAGGCCATAAAACAGACACCGGGAGAGCAGATCATGCCTTTAGCTGACCTTGGAGTCACAGCTGCTCCACGTCCCTCTGCAGCTCAGGCCCTCGTCCTTGGCCGCTGGCACGGGACAATCACCGATTACTCACGCTACGGATGTTTCCTGACTCAGACCAACAGCCACACTTAACAAACACCCGAAGCCCAAAGAATACTTTGTAGGATGGCTCCAAAAAGAAAGAGTTTTTGCCCTTTGGTGTATGCAGCAGGCTGGGATCTGCAGAGCAGGGACCCTGCTGAATTGTTGGTCTCTGTGGGAGGATTGTCCAGCCTGGTGACCAAACCCACTGCTGCAACGTCCCCAAAGATACCACCCATCCCAGGCCTGAAATCTTCCACTCCTGCCACTCCAAGACCCTAATGGGAACAAATGGGGCAGAAAAGTCACTATTAAGCTGCAAGAGAAGAGTTGGCCAAGGACCAACCTGAGCTGGCAAAGTCTCCAGATCCCTTCCAACCCCTTTGACTTCCCTCAAGCCAATCGACCGAGACAACCGAGGACTTTGGAGGGAGCCCTGGTCCCACAGAGCGGGCACAAGCCATCCCGCGCCGGACAGTCGAGCGTGACAGGGCGGGTTGCATCGGGCTCCTGCAGGCGTAAAAATCAGCCCAGCACCTCTGAGTGCTTTCTCTGTCTCTCTTCCAAATGTTACACAGTGGGTTTATACAGAAACAGTGGGACACTTTCCAAACCATTTAACTAATGCTGAAATTTAATACCTGACACCAACAGGTTACTGAGAGCAAGAAGGAGCTGTTGTAATGGAGGTTTTGGGGGGGGTGGATTTTGCAACTTCACTCCCCTGAATGGGAATCTGCCCTCTTGCACCCATGGGGCAGAGCTTGGCTTCCCCCTCCTCCCCACCCGGCACTGGCTCGGGTTGAGATTTGCCTGATGGGTTTTTTGGGGAGCCAGGGGGTTGCAGCTGCTTGCACAGCAGCACGGTGAGCACTCGCTGTCCCCCCTCCCTATATGACTTCAGTCCCTGGGGAACCAGCATGGCTCCTGCTGCCGGTGTGCCCTGGAGCAGCAGCTGCCTCTGAGCCTTATTCCCACCCTTGGCTGGGGGAAAAAAACCAAAATCTCGGCAGCACGGAGCAAGAGATGGAGAGCAGAAGGGCCACACCAGGGCATATCCCGGGCCTGACTGGTCCCTGCAAGCACCGCTGGGCTCCTGCCTCAACCGCACACACAGCGGTTCCCTGTAGCTCAGCCTCTGCATCAAGCATCTGGCTGAATTTGGGGGAGATGCTTTGAAAATCCTGGGCTGAGACGAGGTGCCACAGGCTTGGTGGGGCTCCAGCACGTGAGGCTGCGTAGATGCCTCCTTCAGCCCGGCTGGTGATGCCGAGCCACAGCGCAACAAGCCCTTACGCTGCCTTTGGCTGGGGCATGGGGAGAGTTTTCCATGGGAAAGAATTTCCCCAGGAAAATCTGATTTGGCCAAGTTATCAGTGGAGAAAAACGTGGAACAGAGGCAGTCACTCCACCTGAACAAACCAAACCTGACCAGCGGCATTCTGCACAATTGCTGCAAGAAGAGTCCTGCTGCAGGGATGTCTCATCCCCACCGTGCTGTGTTGGGTGTCCCAGTCTGCCAGACGTCTCATCCTGTCCATGGAGAAGGACATCTGGGCAAAACTGGCTCTCGTCATACAACCTGGAGCTCTCCTCTACCAAGTGGCTTGGTCACCAAAACCACACTGCCTGGCATCTAACAGGACATGCTATACCATGAGGTGTGACTGAGCAGCGTCACGACTCCCAGCTCCCTCTGTGCATCAAAACACCGTAGAGAAATCCCATTTCACTGCTGAATCAACTCCAAGTGGAGCACTCTGGGTCCATCCAACAAACCACACCAAAATGTTTTCGCTTAGAGGAAATTAAAGCTTTTTTGGCTGTCAATTTTTTTTTTTTTCATGTTTTTCAGGGTTTTGGTACCGAGGGATAAAGAAACAATATCCTGACTCTCCAAATCTCAATTTAGCCCACACCCAAGGATTTCTGTGAAGCAGAGTGCCCAGCAAGTAAAGTCACTTTGCACCTACAAGGGACAACCTGCTTCACTGGCTGGGACAGCCCTGCATGACCCCACAGGTGCACAAAGCCAGACCAGCCCCCAGCCCCTGCCCTAAGAAATCAAGGCTTTCTAACAAGAAAGAGAAACCACCCCAAACTGGCAGGACTTTAGGGAGGAGCAGAGCTCAAGGTTCAGTGCAGAACTACTCCCAACAGCAGCCCCTGATGCTCCCTTCACACCAAAGCTTGCCTGAAAACTCAAAACCAAGCCTGGGGAGACTAGAAAGAGGGGAAAAAACACCCAGGGGCTGGGGAGGGAATAAAAATAAAAAGCATCCTACTTACCACCAGCTCGGTGAACATGACGTCCAGCTCCTCCACCGGCGGCATGGGCAGCGCGGGCTCCATGGTCTGGAGGGCGAAGCTGCTGTCATTGCGCAGCCGGTACGTGATCTCGGGGTGGTCGCTGCTGCGAAAGCAGCAGAAGATGAAGGAGATCCCCCGACCGCTCCTCTTCCTTGGGGCCATGGCCAAAATCCTCTGCGTCCCTCCCTCCTGGGCACTAGATCCTGAGGGGAAGAGAAGAGAGGAGGCTCAAGCAGCTGCCCCGCAGCGCTGCGCTCCCGTCCCGCCGAGGGGAGGAGGAATCAAAAGCCACCCACGCGCTCGGCGCGGAGGGGAAGAGCGGAGATGGTTTACGTGCCAAATATTTCTGCTCAGATTTGACGTTTACGGTCCTGGCAACCTTGACGACTGCGCGAATTAAAAAGATGCATTTGCTTCGCCTTGTGCCGAAGCCGGCAGCGGCAGGGGGGACACGCCGCCACCCCTGTAGGGAGAGGGGTCCTGGACCCCCACCACTGCTGCAAATCTCAGCAAAGCCCCGCCGACCTCCCCGTGCGGTGGCAGCCAGGCCAGCCCCCGTCTCAGCCCGGCTAGGGTTATGGCAAATTTGGGAGGCTGCTGCCAGGAACAGCTGGATTTACTCAGAGCCATCAGGTACATGGTCCCCAGCACGGATGACTCAGTGCTTGAAGACCTCATGTGGCTCAGGATGCCCTGAGCCACAGATGGCAGCAGAGCTGAGAAAATATCTTATATTCTCCCCTCAGCTCTTAAACGTGTCCCTAAACATCCACCGGCAACTGCCGGTTGGGCGGGTTTTTTTCATGGAAAGTTTTACTTGGCTTTAATTAGATAAACCCTACTTGAAATTCCAGTAAATATTTACAAGACGCGATTTCAGCTGATAAAAATCACAC
Organism: Aquila chrysaetos chrysaetos; assembly: GCF_900496995.4. Lineage (NCBI taxonomy): Eukaryota > Metazoa > Chordata > Aves > Accipitriformes > Accipitridae > Aquila > Aquila chrysaetos. Next base: position 6,844,553 of record NC_044005.1, on the reverse strand, counting down.
GGTGCCGGTAGCTCAGACTTTCCTACGCAGTGCTTACGTCGGGCATCACTCATGCTGGCGGTCACTTGGGTTTTGCTGATTTCTGAAACTCAGATTGGGAGCAAAGCTCAGGGCGGGAGACATGTGTCTTGCCTGATTGATAATGTCAAGGACCTGGCAAATACTGTCCCAAAATTGCGACTGTGAAGACGATACAAGAGAAGGGCCACCTATGAGGAATGAGGATGGCAGAGAAACACCCTAACAAAAAAAGTCAACCAGCAAAGTAGAGAATTTTTAAAAAGCCTAAACATTTGTCTTATAAAGCCACACACCCACACATTTTATCTCGGCGAAACAAGATGCCGAGATGTTAAGAGACAGCACAAACAGCCGAGGTTAATGCAGAAAGTTGAAATAAGGATGACTCAGATTTATTAACAAAGCTATGAAAAGACTTGGGAAAAAAGGTCATCATTTGAAGAGGAGTGTCTGATCTCCCTGGAGCCAGCCATTCCCTTCTGACTACAGATTTATACAGCCAAATAAACAGCTGCTGTGACCCGCGGAGAGCCAGCATCGGAGGCAGGTTGGGGGCAGACCTGGGGTCAGACCCTGCACCACCGCTTGCATGGCAAACGCTGCGCTCCCAAAATAGGGACCTTGCAGAAAATTTAGGCTCTACCCACGTTACTTTAGTGGAGGGATCTGACCCTTGAAATTATCTTCGATGTCACGTTTTTAACACATGGTGTAATCATCTGCTGAACCACGAATGGTGGGAAACAGCTATTGGGTCTTCACACTGGATAATCCCAGGCTGTGCAATTGCTCTATGCCCAGTCCGGAGGGTCACTCTTCCCAAAGAGCCCTGAACCTCATTTCACATTTAGCATCTTGGATGTAGAAAAATGCAGCCGCTGGAGGAATTTCAGCTGCCATGAAAGCTCTCTCATCGCAGCTCCTCCGCAGCCAGCACCGCAGCAAATCCATTAGCAGCCTGCTGGCATCCCTTCAGTGTTAGGGGGGGTTGGGACCTGCTGGGGAGTTTCTTTCCTAGAGGAGGGAGGGAAACAAAAAAACATAGGCACACAGACCTCTGTCCCCTCCAACGTGGAGGAAAACATTGTGGATTGGGGTTTTAAAGAGCCACGAGGAGCAGGGCACAGACAGAGATGCTGGTGGCTGCCCAGTGCTTCATGCCTGGTGCAGGAGCTTGGTCCTGTCCCACACATCCTCAGCTGTGCAAAGTTTGGTTACTTGGTCATTCCCAGTCCATGCGTACAGCCACGCCATGCCCCGAGCAGGGCCTGATCCTGCTCCCGCAGCTGGTCCGGAGCAAACAGACCTGTTCTCCTCTTCCACGGGGTGTTTTCCATCCCACTTTCAACACCACGTCAACTTCATCCTTGAAACCTGCTGCTATGTACAAGCTCTGACTTGGGCTTGCAAAAATGTACTGAAAGCTTTTATCAGAACAACACCTGCTCTTCAGAGATACATGCTCCTGACGATGTTTTACGAGGAGTTTGAATGACAGACTAAAAGACAAGGTTTTATTTTGGGTTTTAAAGCAGAGAGTCATGTAGCAACCAAGGCAAGGTATTTTTGAGCTGCTTCCAACTTTGGAGCTACTGAGGTTCCTCATTTTCATCTATAAACAATTACAAAAACCAAACCACCCTATAGTGCAGGCTGAGTGGGCTGTAGGTTATTAGCAATCAAGGCTAAAAAGGGTTAGAGAGAGAATATGTTAGCTACCAGGCAAATAGCATTAAACCTTCAGAAGGCTGATGAATATTCATTGACGTGATGGATCAAAATCAAAACACGGCTCCTTGGCAGGTCTTGGGGAGCGGCAGACAGCGCAGATTGCACCGTCACAAGTCCAGCTACGCAGCCTTCTCCTTCCCTGCTAAACCTACAGAAATCAGTTATTCATGGAGAAAAACTGACAGCCCCTGGCAACCTGGAGGCTTGCATTAAGGACAGCAGAAGGGACCAGTTCCACACAGCATCACATGTTAAGTGTCCTGCTCTCACCTCCCATTTATACCTTTAAGCACTAATTAGATCAATAAATTTAAGTCAGATTGTGATCTAATGGTGCTTTCTGGCCTTTACTATTGAGCGGGCCAGAATAAATTAAGTTTAATTGCCCCTGTATGTACAGAGCCAGGGAAGATAGGATGGGAAGGGTCACTGAAGGAAATTCTAGCCAAACCCCAAATCCCAAGGCAGGACTGATGGGGCTGAATCATTCCCAAACAACTTTGCTTTCACAGAAACAAGGGTGGAAATGTGTGTGTGATGGGCTCAGCCTGGAAGCCCAGGGAGAAGAGGATGATGATGAGAAGAAGCTTAGCCCACATGTGCCACCAGGACCGACTGGGATCCCCACGCAAGACAGAGGCCATGGGCTGCAGTTCAGCAATGCAGAGAGAGACAAGTTTTGGGTTTTTTTCCCAGTCCTAAAAAAAAGCATCAAGCCTACATCGCCCTGAGCAGTGCTTAAATGAAATCAGTCATTAGGAGAAAATTGGACCCCGGTGTCGTTTCCGCCTTTGCTTTAAGGAAAGGAGAGCAGCAATTACCGCTTGCATATTCAACAGCCTCCTCGGCAAGCTAAATTAGCCCGCGTGGAGCAACGTGCTGCCAAAGCCTGTCTGTGACCGATGCCCCAACAAGCTGGTTTAAAGCCAGCACCAGTATTACAACATTGCGGTCTGCAGCCTAAAAATACCCAGCAAGGGTACAAACACATGCAAAGGAGCATGCACGCTCCCCTTCACACCCGCCTCCAAACCCACCCAGAAGCTAGGAGCTAAATCCTCAAATATGAATATTAGCGTGTTGTTTTTCTGGCTCCTCTCCCATCCCCTCCCAAAACAAGGATGCAAGATCCTGAGCGAGCTCTTTCTCAACGGGGAGCTTTATTTCAGTGCGTTGCACAAGGGGAGAGTATTTTTCTGCAAGTGCAGTAACGCTCACTGACCGTCTCTGCCGAGCCCCGACCGATTTCGGCATCTTGGGCCACGCCAAGCTTTGCCTCCCCACACCCCATAGAGTTTTGGTGCAGCCTGGGATTTTCTGACAGAAATTTTCTGACTCTCTTCCATCACTGCAAAGTGACCTCCTTGGCTGGCAGTGGCTGAGAAGCGCTTGGCCTCTGCAGGCAGTTTTGGAAGACACTGTCACCCCCACCAAGTGCTAGAGCCAGGTGTCCTGGACCACTTTTTACAGCACGTAGAAGGCAGAAATCTGGCATCCTACACATTGCACCCTATGGTTGTCCCATCCCACCACTGAGCAATGGTGCACCCTCCCCCTCAATGCTTCTCCCCATGCATGTAACACCCAGTGCAGGGCGCAGTGCCAGGGTGCACGTCAAACCCACTAAATACTTGCATCATTTTTTTAAGCAAATCTCTCTAGATGATTTTCCTTCCATTGTAAGTCATGTCCAGACCTCCACAGCAATAAAAACTGGATGCTCCCACAGCATTTTTCAGATCAGCTGTACGTTTGAGGCATCCCCTGAGAAGCATCAAAGCCTTCCCCAGGCATGTTTGGATTTTTCACCTTACGGACCCAAGACAGCCAGCACCCTCCCTGGCTCCACTCACTAACCTGACCTCTTCTCGGTTTAGGTCCCAATTGCGAGCCCTCCGAAACGTGTGTGTGGTGCTCTGCCCATCCGATCAGGCAGCAGCATTTAGGCTCGTCCCTCTCAAGAGTGAGAAGTGCTGCTCCGTTTCATGTTTGCACCAAAGCCGGTGCAAAGGAACACTTTTTAACAAGGGGGACCCAAGCATTATTTAATTTTAAAAATAAAAGATTTGAAATAGAGCCCTTGCGTGGATGAAGAGCTCAGAAACACGATTGCCGTCCCCTAAGCAGGAGCCACCTCCCCTCCAATGCAGAAGCCTGGAGGACCTGAGCCCATCACCAGCACCTCCAGCATGGATCCCACGCTGAGCACAGTGCCAGCATCCGCAGCATGGCTTTTCCTATTTAAAGTAACCAGGATGATTTTTTGGCCACAAGCTCCCATGCTGATTTCCAAAAACCCTTTTCTCCAGCATAAAGCTGTTTTCAGGCACAGGCTGCGCAGGAGGGGAATGTTTGCGTTTGGTGAAAATCCGTGCACGTCGGCAGGAGGGGGGAAAAAACCCAAAACACTTGGCTAAAAGGCTTTAAATTGTTTGATGATTGCCTTTTCCCCCTTCATCTACCTGTGAAACAGCAGCTGCAAAAGGGCATGGGGACAGGACCCTTCCCGTGAAGCCGCAGGAAAATCAGCTGCCGGGAGGAGCCTGACTCATCGCTAAATCACAAGAGCACTAATTCTCAGCCTAAGCAAATCTCAAAGACTTGGGTTTCATGGATTTATAAATACATCTGCCAAATCCTGAATTACCCTCCTCCCCCTTCCCAGAAATCCTGTTATACTCCATGAACCCAACAAAGAGAGTTTTGCATCTCCAAATCTTGCTCGGGCTGCCCAGTACCCAAAGGATGCTGACAGGAGCTGGCTGCAGTCGCAGGCTCTCAGCTCGCTCCTGGAAAGCCCCATCTGCCAGCACTGTCAAAAACCGAACGCTCGCCTAAAATGTGTTGCCTCTTCTTTGTATTATTTCCTTTTCTTGTGGCATTCGTCACAACCTGAAGTGTACATCTGGGCCTGCTGTCTCGCAAGAAGGCATTTTATGCTGCTCAAGGGCAGACGAGCTTCAGGGGCTCGATGGTGAAATTCAGCAAGAAAAATCAAACCAGTTGATTCACAGAGCCAGTAAACACTTATACGTTCATTGGGGTGGGGGGGAAACCCGGTTGCACAAATTTGTAACACACCAGAAAAAGCCTTCCTTTTTCCATCTAAACAAAATTTACATCTACTGCAAGCAGCGAAAGTGCTGGGAGAGGCTTTTTTGTATGTGTCTGCATAGGGCTCCCTCCCAGGCTCCCCCCCAGGGAGGTGCTGATGATGCCACTCAGCGAAAAGAGCAACCACCTCCATCGCATCGCGAGAATATCACAGCCCGGCTTGCAAGTCGCCTCTCTGGCGCACAAGCAAGCTCCCGGCCAAGGGAAGCACACACGCTGTTGATGCCGCAATCCATTTTTTGTGGGGAAGAGCGTGGCGCACAGCAGGGTGAGGTGAGATCTGTCTTAACGCTCTCCAACTGAAATCAATCCTCAGAGCAGTGCCGCTCGGTTTGGCAAGCCAGCAAAAGTCTGGAGCAAGGGATGGTTGCTGGTGTGTTGCAGGACCACATCTGTCCCAGGGCATGAAGGTAAGCCCGGGTCCAAGGAGAAGATGCTGAGGGCTTGCAGCATCCATCCTCCATGGCACGAGCTGCCCCAGGGATCCCCACACAGTCCTTTACCCCTCTGCTGGTTGCAGAGACCAGCACAGCTCAGTGCACAGGTGAATCTGACCAGGGAAGATGCTGCTGGAGCAAAACTTTGTTTAGTTTTTGAGGATTAGAAACCAAACCCTGCTGGAAGTTTCCCAGTCAGCTAGATGGTGAGTAGCGCAGTAACACTGAAGGAGGTCACGGGTTCTCCACTAAAAGGGTAAACTTAATCGGTGACGAGCTGAGTGCTGGCGCCAGATCCTCTAAACCGCTACAGACTGCTTCTTATGGGAGCTCCAGCAGATCAGCTCAGGCAAATGCCATTTATTTCAGGAACAAGGACAACAAGCGTGAAACCACAGAAAAGACCCAGTTTGGGAACCTATATAAATATATATATATTTCTTAATACTCACTAGGGTGCTAAATGACCCAATTCTACAAATGCACATGTGCTTTTTTTCCAGCAGCTGGGTGGATTTGTGGTCCTTCTTTTGCAGAAGCAAACAAAAAAGAGGGGTGGGTTGGTGGTAGGAGGAAGAAAGAGTTTTCAAGTCACATATTCCTTCCTTAAATGCCCTGAATGATTTGCATCCTGAAACCCAGGCACAACACTTGTCGAAGGTGAGTTAAACCCAAGAGACTCCCCAGTAAGGCGGAGGGAGGTGGAGGTGGCAGGGGGGCTCTCCAGGAAGGATGCTGGAGCATCCCTCTGCCCTCCCCGTGCCCCGGTCTGGCTTCAAAAGGCAGCACAGAAAAACCTGGCAGAAAGGAAAGGCGACGCAAGGGACCGTTGCTCCCAGTGCTCCCCTCACCCTGCTCTTGTTTTGGGGTGGCAGCTGTCGGTGCTGCATTGTGGTGGGGCTCAAAGGGGCAGAGACAGCCCTTTCAGAGCCAAGGTCATGCGTGGGGAAAGATTAGCACTGACCTGGGGCTCTCCTGAAAGCCTGCAGCCTTGCAGAGAAGACCTTCACAAAAGTTGTCCTTTCCCATTTGAACCTGGTCTCTCAGGGAGCCTTTGCGGGTGTCCAGGCTGGGTGATGCTAAGCCTTGGCTAGGCAGCCCTTGAGGCCAAAAACAGTCAAGAGAGAGTCGCAAGACCCCCTGAACAGTTCAGGGGGCTGCTACAGCACTACCGAGCATCCCAGAGCGAGCATCCTCCTCCATCCCATCTCCATCCTCATCACCTGGCACAAGCACAAGCCAACATCCAGCCCCGCTCCATTTCCATTGATGGTTTTGGCCCCACCTGGGGGAAAATGCTCATGCAAAGCACAAAACACTTCCAGGAGGCTGATAATACCGAGTTGTGAAGCGTATCAGAAGTTACATATAATTAGCCAGGAAGAGCAGCTTCAGCGATCAGAAACCTCCTGAGATGTCAGGCGTGGGGACCACCTCCTAGCCCAGCCGCTGGAAGGAAACCTCCCCTCTCAATATTTCCCTCTCCATCTGAAAGGATGTGGATTTAAGTCGCTTCATTTCTGAGATCACTCCTGGCTCCGACTACTCCCTTTGACGATGCAAATTTTGTCAATAAAAACTCAACAGCCTGGCAAGCGGGGAGAGAGGAGCTGTATTTCCCACTGGAAGAGGATATTTGTTTGCCAATTAGCCTTTTCTTGGAGAACAATAGTTGAATAAAAGCTTTCCTTTATTTTAATTCCCCCTTTTTTCTCCCCCCAAGCCTCAAGCCCTGCTCCTCCAGTGAATATTTGGGCTCTGACTTTGATTTATCGCATGCAAAGCCTCAATGCTGAGCTTTCCATTTCACTGCTCCCTATTTCAGCAGTAATCCCCGGGGTGAGATGGGCTCTCTGCGTGTAAAACCAAGGGGTAAGGCAGGCAGGTTTTTCCTCTTTTAAAGCCTCTTAATTAATTTCGCTTCACAAACTGGAGTTTCCAAGTTGCTCAGCAGCAGACGCTTCCAGTCCATCAGCACAGCAACATCTGCCATGGGGCCACCACCACGGCAAGGCAACGAGGAGCTACCAGCTGAGTCCCTACGGGCTAGTTTTGGGTTGTATTTGGAGATTTTTAGCATTATCCATGCTTAAGGTGAGGCTACTGGAACCACTGGTGTTCATGCAGCTCGTGGTGTGTAGCAAGCTGGGTTTTTTTCTCTTTCAAAATGGAAACTGGGTGGAGACTGCTGTAAACAGAAGTCCTTCCTAACAGGGACCCTGATGGGTAGATATCATTAACTTCAAGATATCATTAAACTTGTAGTCCAGAAAGTGCCCAAAGCAGACAAAACACATTTGTCAGATCTCTCAGCTGGCCTACCCATCTGCAATGCTGATTTCCCTTTAAAGATTTTAAACCCTGATGTTAATCCAGAGTGATTTTTTCCCCCTGAAGTACAAACCTAGGGCTGAGAATTCCTTGATAAATATGTCTGATGGCAGAAATGGCCCACTGGCTGCTTGCCTTCCAGTATGACACTAATACCTCCCTGTGCTTCAGCAGACGAACACCGAAAAACAATATATGTGAGTTCACATCAGGCACAACACGATCCCAACAGCTCCAACGCAACGCCTGCTCCCACCCGGCCTGGGAAAAAGCAGCAATTTTTATCACATTACACTAAAAGACAGTTTGCATTTAAACATAATGAAGAAAAGCAGGCGAGCACAGCAAGCGAGACTAATTGGAAGGCTTGATTACTTTTTTTTTTAATGTGGATGCAACACAACGTAGCCTATGGCAAAAGCCCTGCTTTGACCAGGATGGAGCTGCACCACCCCACGCCACAGGACAGCGGGACTCAGGTTTCCCGGGAGAGCTGCTCAAACCCACCACCTGCAATTCGGAGGACCGAGCTTAATGGAGGCATGTTGTTTTAACTGCCTAACCTAAATTGCCTAACCTTTAAGTCCTTGCCTCCCACCCATGGCAGGGATCAAGGAAGGGCTTACTCCAAAGTTGGCCGACTCATCGCTGCCATGGACAGACTGAAGGAAAGTCCCTCTTCCCTGGCAGGACCATCCAAAAGGGAAAGTCTGTCTGGTGGAGATCCCAAGGGGATGCATTTAAAAATCAATAGAGGCTATTTTAACGCTTAATCCAGGAAAGTATCAGCATCAGCAGCATCGATACAAACCAAATTTAAACATACTGAGTACAAGCACAGGATTTTTATTTTTTCTTTTGTGCATTGATTTAACCAAATCTGGTTTTCCCCAGACACTTTGAAGTCCAAACAGGGCATCTGTAGCACGCCTAATGCTTCAGGCATCCTGCCTGTCTCCATCTCTATATGCTGCTTAAAAAATGAGCCGCTCCAGTGAGGAAACCCCCCTCAAAAGTGCAATATTGCAGCGACAATGGCCACCTCCCTGCCAGGGCTATGTACAGAAGTGGATTTCTCTTCTTTGCACATTTTCACACTGCACCCGCCAATTCCAATACAAGCTTCCCATCCCTGTAGATATTTATACAATGATCTCCCTTTTCATTAAAAAAGAAAAAAACCCCAGCCTTGCAATTGCAAAGAACTGCTTGAAAAAGTGACCCAAGGGGACCCTGAGAGGCTCAGACACCCTGAGAGAAGATAACTGTGTTTGAAGTTTTTAATTTAATCTCATCTGCTGTAGGAGGGCAGTCTGGGTGTTCGTATATTTGGGACTAGCCACACTCCAGATGCACCCACAAGCATAGACGTACCTTCTCAGCGGCCACCGCAGGCATGACATGGGCTCAGAAAGCCACAACGTCACTAATTTCAGTCGGGGTACAGCACCACGCTCTGCCCCCTTCCATCCGCCAGCTCCCTCCTGCACACCCACTGCTATCTCTGCAGAGATGCTCCATGGTTCAACACCATCACTTTGCTCACCTTCCCGAGTCTTCGAACCAGTCCTCGATTCTCCTGGCCCTTTCCAGGCTCACAACTCCTTGCAGATGACTTCTTGCTTCGGGTTGGAGTCCACCACTCTGGCCAGCAAAGTGAAAGTACTTCTCCCCATAGACACCAGTCCAGTTTACTCAGAATCCGAAGCAATGGCGAACTTCACCTCTTTGAGGGTTCCTGAGTCCTGGTGGTGGCAGAATCTTCAGGGGTCTTCACATCTGCTATCCGGGCAAGGCTTCACGGTACCGCTGGTGATCAGCGCCTTTGTGACATCCTTTCAAAGCTCACCCAGCTCTGCAGTGAGAAAGTGTGTCACCAGCACCCCAAAACACCCCCCCATTCCTTTAGCAGCTTTGAAGCCGAAACACCTCTAGCAGCAGAGGTGGCAATTGAGTTTGCTGATAGGAGCCACTCAGGGCTGCAGCTTTCCATTAACCAGCTTGCCAGGTCTTTCAACACTGCCCAGACAACACCACTGATAACGAAGCAGGGCCCAGCAGGTCTAACCAAGTTTGACACACAGTGAGCTGAGCCCCACTCCTTGCTTCATGCTTCCTCATGCCCTTGTTATGAGGGTCACAAGCCGGCCAAACAAAGGCTTCAAGTGGGGCGAGCCACATTCATTGGGCTCCCAAAGTGGCTAAGCAGAGCCCTGACAACAAAAAAGCAAAGCCAAGTCACTGACTCGGGGGCAATGACATCAGAGCATCTCTGCTGAGACACCCAAAGGTACCATTGCTCTGCGCTTTGCCGTGAGACGAAGGTCACCACGAGAATGGGCTGGGTAAGGCTGTTTTCTGCTTAGCTCTTAGCACAAGCACATCCATCTCAAACCCTCCCTACAAAGGAACAAGAACATCCAGAACCTCCAACATGCAGAACCTCCAACATGCAGAACCTCCAACATGCAGAAGAACCTCCATCTCAAACCCCTCCCTGCAAGGGAGAGCCTGCAGGTTTGCTGCCTAGCCACTGCCCTAAACCTTGAAAACCATTTTCCTCCGTGTCTAACCTCGGTAGCCCATTGCTCCAAATTAACACTGCAGTTTGGATGCCCTAAACACATGCTAATGAAATAACTCAAAGAGAGAGCGATCCCGAGATCACGCGCAATCTCGTGACTGTCCACAGGGGAAGGAAATTAAATGGCTTTTGGATGACAAATCTTAGCAGCATTTTCCAGCGCAAGACCTGTAATGCTGGTGAGAAAGCTTGAAGAAGCTGCAAATTGGATTTAGGTACCTGAAAACTCCGGATTCACTCCACTACCATCAGAGATGCCACAGGAAGAGAAAACACCCTGAAATAACTGCCTCTACAGACAAAAACTTTCAAAACCCCATTAATGCAGGTTTTTAGAGCTGGCAGAAGCTACCCATCCCCATTGACTGCAACACGAGCCATGAGAGCAGGAAGAGGGGAGAAAAAGCATCTTCCAGGCAATCACAGGCTTTTTTTGCCCAGTTGAGTGCCTCATGGGGAGAGCAACCCATGCATCAACAGGAGCACTTGAAGCATGCCAGTGGTTTATAAATTCACTTTCAGTAGATTTACCAACACGTCATATGGAAAAGGAATGCGTGCTATGCAAATCCAGCCCCAGACTGCTCCCTGCCTAATCTAGCTTTAGATTCAAATGCTTATTACCATGGCGTCTAATCGGGTAATGCGTAATAGACAGGTTTAGTTTGGGCTCCCAGTACTTCAGCTGTGTTCTTACTTCAGCACCAAATGGAGAAGGAAAAAAAAGAAACAAAGAGAAAAAAAACTCAACACGGCAAAGAATTCAAGCTCTGGTGGAAAGCAGAGAACAAAAACCAGGCGTGGAAAAAAGTATTGACACCTACCAGTAAAAGCCAGGCAGATATGCAAGCATTTGGCAGCTCACCAAGAGCACAATGAATGTTGAGTCCTGTTCTCACCCCATCGTATCCCTGCAGGGAAGTAGGTGGCTGGTCTTTCACGGTCTCTTCCCCCCCCTCCCCGCACCTCCGCGAGACATAAGGTGATGCAAGGATCTCACACACCCACATAGGACCCATCTACCAGCAGCTAGCTCCCAGCAGCACCGAGTACAGCTAGTCACACCATAACCTCCGACTGCCTTATGGATGCTCTGGGCACCCATGCTCCAAAGCCTGGGTAACACGTGCCAACCAGGAGCTGTCTTCTGGTTTGGGGAGGAAGGGCTCCTCTACTGCATCAGGGTCTGCAGCAGGACACAGGGACCATGGGAATGTCATTCCCGGAGGCCACCACCTCCCTGTTTGCTGGCACCAGCCACACAGCAGGGCTTACACCATGGCCAAGGTCATCTCTGCCCTTACCTGCACCAGGCAAGGTGATTCATTTCACGTCTAAGTTTGTCAAATACAGTTGGTCTGTCCAAACCATATGTCATCCCTGGTACCTCCAGGATACAACCCAGATGCCAACCTCTTACCTCCAACCATGCAGCTACAACTCAGCCACTGTGCACCAGAAATAACCCAGGGGCAGCGACACAGGACCCACCACTCAGGCATGACAGGTTCTTCTCTCCATCTGCTGCTCATCTGCCACGCTAAGCTTTCCTGTGATGGAAGATGGTGAGGTTTTCAACACCATTGTCCAGCTCCCACCTTCACGATGCTGAAACCCTGCAGCTTGTCCTCCCCTGCCTCCACAATGCCAAATGGCATGCAGACCTGCAACCAGCTCCACCAAGGGTCAAGACATGCGAATGTTGCTACCCGCCTCTGAAGACCCTACAAGACTGCGTTGACCCTGCTACGCTACAGAAACTACACTCGGTGGGGTAAGCAGCACTAGGAATACCAACACTAACAAAGAGACTTCCCTCCATGAACCTAAGCAATATAAGCTACATTTATATTAAGTCTGCAGGATGAACTTACATTTACTAGACATCAGAGAATTCACGTAGGCGAACATCGCCCCTGCAACACCTACGTGTCTGTGCAGAGTCCAGCAGTGTGGGCTCTCTAGTGTCTCGTAATGTGGTAAATCCAGATAAAGCACTCTTTATGGCTTGGATGTTCATAACATTTATGTGTATTCCCTGGTGTCTAGTACAGGCTGAGTTTTCATTGCATCCCTTCCCTTAATAAAAAACCTCCACAACACCCTTCTAACCTGATGCCTGTTTTGACAAAACTTGCAACAGCACCACATATCTGAGATGAAAATCAACCTGGAACAGAGGACAAAACCAGCCAAAGGACTTGATGAATTGTCAGTTACAGGGGATAAGGAGTAGATGGACAGACCAACTTTAAAGCTTCCTTTCATTAGGAAACTAAGCTAAAATCACAGGTTAACTTTCAATGATGCATGTTATTACTGAGGAAAGTGAGGCGGCTGATATTCTGCCTCTCAGGCACATGTGCTCTATGCTTCATCATCTACTGAATGAACATTCAAATGCTTTGAAAGGAGAAGGAAAACAAACCCAAAGAAACTGGAGGTTGCAGCTTGCAGCGTTTTCATAAGCCTGTTCAAAGACCAAGCCAGATTTACCAGCCCCTGCATCGCTGCCCGGCTACGTGGGTGGCTGGCCAGGCTCTCTCTCTGCACCTCCCCAGCTCATGGCAGTGCCTGGAGCTGGTCTGGGGGAATTTTTTCCTCACTCCTGTAGCCGAAATGACAGCTGGGACGGTTGAATGGGGTGGAAAGACCCCCTTTCCTATGCAGCCCAGCCCACAGCGCAGAAGGAAGAAAGCCTTTGCGAAACTCCCTGCCTGAGGACATGGATGGAGATGCTAGTGGGGGAGTCCTTCCCAGCACCGAAGGAGCCACGCAAATAGTATTTACCTGGCCACAGGGACTAAATACCCCAGGAAAGTCATACTCATTTTTAAGCCAAAAAAAGAAAGAGTTCGCATTCCCATATTTACACCACTACTGCTTCTGGAGCTCTGTCTACAACAGTCTCTGGGACAGGGTCATTCCCAGTGATGACTGTGAAGAGGTCCCAGTGAAGACGTCCTTCATCCCACCATGGCACAAGGACTCACGGATAGTTCACACACACATATTTCCAAGGGAAAAAATATTTTAAAGCCTCAGAAGCTGCATTTCTGGAGCTGTGGATAACACACATGCAAAAAGCATGGTTCACTTATGATAACCCAGGATGGCAACCCACTTGAGATGTAAAAATAATTTAATGAATAAGTATATTTAGATTTATAACTCCACAGCAGCTTTATTTATAGGGATGCCAATCACTTTTACACAGATATAAAATTGGCTGGCAGAATGCCTTAGACTATATCCAGAAACCCATCTGTAACAAATCTAAGCTGTGATATCTCTGCAGACGTTTGGCCAAACAATAACGCTAATGCCAGCCATCTTGACTTTAAACGTACAGATGGGCTGGTGGGGGCTCGCCAAGCCTGCCACACAGCCAGAGATGGATGAATTTTGCTATCACCTACTATAAACTGGTTGGGGAAAGGACCAGATGAAGGAAAACCAGTCACCGTCTGGGCTGTGTGGATGCTAATACCAACTCAACGCTGGCTGCAGAGCAAGCCAGCATGCAGCTGGCTACAGGTGAACCTCTTTCAAAACCTTTCATCACTGAAATGGGAAGCTACAAGCAGGGAAAAAAGTCCCACTGGAGCTCTGCAGCACCTTTAAAAGGCAAGGGAATTAAGCTAGGGCTCTTGCATATAGTTTTTTGATCCATCGCTCAAGACACAAAGCTGGGACAGAGGAAGATGCAGGAGAAATTAATTGAAAGTCATGTCTTGGCTCTCGATCTCAAAGCAGACGAGGATTTCTAGTGAGACTTCTCCTCTTCCACTGCTGCCCAGGATCTCACAGCTTTATCTAAACCTGCAGACGTCAAGGGGACAGGTTGCCGTTGATTTCCACGGGGCTGGCGTTGCAGCATCCCAGATTGCCCTGTGTTGTCAGGGTGGGTCTGGGGGCTTTCTGTTGCTGCCCCTCCAGCTCAAGCAGGGACCACCTGGAGAACTGAAAAGTCGTGTCTAATTCACAAGAAACAAAGAAAAAACTGCTCTTCGTCCCAAACGGCTTCTGAGGTCTGGTTGTCTCAGAAATAGGGCAAAACAGGGATGGTTCCACATCAAGTACAGGCTATGGGTAAATGCATCTCATCCATGAAAGCTGCAGTATTTTGGCAAATGCCAAGGCAGAAAAGGTTATTCTGGAATATTACTTTGAATAGCTCTGGGAACAAACCCAGCATTAATTTTCAACACTTATTCAGCAAATTATTTGAATAAACTGAGGGAGGCTTGCGCACACATACTGACAGCATTATTTCACAGATTTTTGCCTCTGCTCCTTAGATAATTTATGAGAAAACAAGTCCCAGCAAACACGATTGCCTTCCAGTTCGATGCATGGATTCAACTGACCCTGCCTTGGGGACAAGGTAACCTCTCAAGATCCCTTCCAGCCCAATTTTAATACCATTTTACACCGCAACCTGTTTACATGCTGGCATTTGCTCTGATTCATCCCTGGAAATAAGTATGTCTAAAAGTAATCGATGGAAAGAAAAAACAGAAACCCAACAGCAGTTCCCTCTCTTGAGGACAAAGCAAAGGAAAATAACCAGACGCAGAGCTATGACATCCTTGATCCAAATGTTTTCCAAAACATTTCCAAATGTTTTCCAAAGCTTCCAGCTGAAGCTTTCACAGCTAGGCTGCGACTCCACCAAAGCCTCAGGCATTGAGTGCGGCATCACGATGCGTTGCAGCGTGTGCCGAGGAGATGGTTGGTGATGACTTTTCCAATTATATACCTGCCAAAACACACCCAAGACCCTTGTGCAGAAAACATAGCGCTTCAAAGAAAAACTGCCTCTGGTTTCTCAACAGTGCATCTTCCAACATGATGGAGCTCGACTTCTATGTGGGCTTTCAGGAAGAGAGAGTCAATGAATGCATGTGGCCAGATGTCCTCACCTTCACAGCAGGCTTTTGAGTTTATTCCAAACACCTTAGGAAATCATTCCTCTGCCTCTAATCCTTTGGAATTATGGAAATAATAAAATTTAAAAAACCCAAGTATGGAAAGTAAAGAGAAAAAAACATACGTTTTCTACACTTAAGCAAGAAATGCTGAAGTTCTGTCCAAACATCAACAAATGTGGACATTTATGGTTATTACACAGCCAAAACAGAGATGGTTGTGGGAGATGCCGGTCTGAGCAGCTGACCCCAACCACTGCAGCCAAAGGGCGAGCAGCGAGGTCTCACCAGCGCTCAGCTGCAAGAACCAACTGCTCTGGGGACCAGGGGGCTGGCACATGGCAGGTCCGTGTCCCCAGCCTCCTCACCCTGCTGCTGACACAACAGCTTCCACCTATGCCAACGGCCTCCTCAGAAACGGCAGTGCCTGTAAAGTGGAGTCTCAGAGGTCCTTCAAAGACCAAAGCTGATCACCACTTCTTTCAGCTTGCTTCTCGACACAATCAAAATCCAGAGCAGGCTCCTTTCTGAAGGAACCCTCCTGTCAACTGTACGTGGGCTTTTGATTAGACCTTTTGTAGAGTTGAAAAAAAGGCCTTGCTTGAGGATGATAAAGTCTAGACACTACAATATATTTTCCAGCTGATCTAGCAAACCTAAAAAGCCCTCCCTTGATCTCGGACTGCCACGATCAAAGCCATTATTCCATTCAGAGCCCTTCTGAAACTTTAGCTTCCAAATGTGCAAGTTATTTTAAAAATCTAAACCAGGCCAATCCTCTTGTTTGGAGTTTTATGAGGAAAACGGGGTGTGCTCCTCCCAAACCTTCCCCCACCACGTCTGGAAGTGGCTGGTGGGCACATGGTGGAGGGCGAGAGCAGGGAAGCGGCCCCATGCCTAGGGGCACCTCAGTGGCACCCAGTGGCCATGGTCTGCTTGTGTGGGAGGACACAGCCCGTCCCCCAAGGGTGGCTATGGTATGGGGGAATATTCCCCACCCTCGACTGAGATGAAGTTTCTTGGAGAGCAAACATCCTTTGCATCCCCATCCTTAGCATTTGTGTCTGCCTTTGGCATCTTCCGTCACAGCGGTGTGTTATTCTGGGGTCCAAGAAAAGGGCAGCTTGAAATACTTTCATTTCCTACAGGAATTAAATTAAACTAAGTGCTACAAATTTCCTTTACCAGGATGCCCAAGCGCGCAAAGAACATCCAGTTCTGCACCAGGGGACAACCAGGGAAATAAGGTATTCCAGGAAAAAAAATAATTCTCCACCCTCTTGGAGGAGTGTTTCCTGGTGGCTGAAGGGAAAGGAGAAACACACAGCCCTGCAAAAGCATAGGAAAGCCAAAGGGGCATCAGTGGTCCTTAAGTGGGATGCTCAAAGAGAGGTGATGGAAGACCAGCCACCTCATCCCAGACCAGCCAGTGCTGCGTGGTGAGCATCAAACCTCCTGGCATGCAGTGGCCTCTGCGGGAGAGGGGACCCGTGGTCAGTCCCAATCGCCAAAGCTCACAGCGGCCAGACTAGCAGAAGTCAAGGGTCAGGTGGTCTAGAGTGATGAGGAGCTTTGGGAGAACTGGAAAGGCTTTTTGAAAGCACGGGGCCACCAAGCTGCACCTCCGGTGTCCCAAGGTGAACTTCTAACAGGCAGATGTTCTTCAAAGAGAGATGGGGACAGGAGGTGACTCTTGCCACAGAAAGGAGAAGAGAGCAACACGGAGCTTCACATGCTCCAAAACTATTTAAAAGCCAAATGTAGCTCCCTAGTGAATGCTTCGTTTAACTAAGCAGCTTCTAAAGCGCCAGGCAAACAAGCCACATCGTCTCCTTTCCCTCCCAGCATCCGCCTCCACGATGCTGCCCACCTCCCTTCCCCCCTGTGCTTTCATCCTCCTCAACTCCTAGCAGCATCGCTCCTCCTCCCCACCTCTCCATCTGCCCAAACCAAGCAGATCTGCAAAAGGCTGAGTGAAGCAGGCGGGTGCATACCAGTAGGACGGGGATTAGAGACCTGCCACCCCCTCCGGCATCCCTCGCTGTGGCTGGAGGGGCCACGCCAGGCAGGAGCAATGGCCACACTGCACATCGCACATCCCCGGCGCTTTGGGAAGTGTTGTCTGAACCTCCACCAGCTTTCCAGCTGGGTCAAGGAAAAAATCAGGTCAACAGTCTTCCTGAAGAGTATTTCCATCAAATTGGACTTTTCCCACCCGCAAGCACACTGGAGCAGAAAGAGCGAGGGCCACCGGCAACCCTGTGCCAGCTGTGACACCGCCACATCAGTCCCAGAGGGGACAGAGGATTTGCCAGCATCTCCTCAAAATGTTGCTCGGGAGCTAGGTGAGGTGGACAGGACATGGGAAACCTGCCCAGCTTCAGCTCTGCCACAGCACAGCATCCAACACGTGCCCCATCGCAGTTGTTTGTCTTTAATCTCCCCAACAAATACAGAGAGGAGATGGACTTCTACCTTAGCCTCCATGCAAGTGTGTTTCACTGGGTCTACTGAAGCCACCAAAGCCCCACAGATTCTGATGGTCCCACCTTGCCCTCGCCCTGGCCCCTTCCCTCTAATGAGCTTCTCCTGGCAAAGGAGAGCAAAGCCACGCTGCGCATCCGTAATCTCCGGGAAGGGCTAACATGAAGTTACTGACCTTGAAAATTTATGGTCCCCATCACATGGAACAGCAGACAAGCTGATGGCAATGGCTGCTTCTGGATTTAAAAGGATCTAAACCCATCACAAAAGCAGTGTGTGCCTCAAACCCTTCCCCCAGAGTTTGTACGCTGCGCACAATAAATGAGGTGGCAAGGAGCAGCTGATGAACCAGCATCCCGGCACCCAACCCCTACCAATCCCTACCATCCCAGCTTGGGAAGAAAGGGAAACCAAGGGAAAAAAAGCAAATCATCTGGCCCCACACTGCCATCAGCATGGCAGCTGCCCTCCGCTGCTCTTGGTGATAAATATTGAAGGGAAAACATCGTGCAATTCATTTAGTCACCGAGCATGAACCAAGGGCGGGTTCAGCACCACATCTGTCTCGTGAGGCTTTCCAGCCATCCCATCCTCTTCTGCAGTGTTTTTCTGTGTCCTTCTCACCTCCGGTGTTAAAGAGATGGGAAATGTGGGAATTGGGAAGGTCCCCCTTCCCAAACCAAACGTGCAAATACAGGCTGAAAAACACCCAATTTCCAATCGTGGCGAACTTACAGGGGTAACTTATTTCCAGGCAGAGCTGTGATTTTTATAAGGGATACCACCAGGTTAAGGAGTCAAAGGTGCAACTGTACAAATGAAAGCAAAAGCCCTTTATTTACGTAAAGCCATTTTTTTCTTCCCCCTCCTGAAATGACAGGGAGTAACACAGCTCTTGCCAGTTTAGCGGGGTATACATGAAGGCTTGGCTGAAAGCAACCTCATTAAACTGGCTGGGTCGTTAAGTGCCAATCCAAACATGCAGTCCTCTGATCACTGCATGACGGGCTGGGAACCCAAGGCAACTCGCAATTAAACCCGTGACAATCAGAAAAAATCCTTACAACCCCCCCCAAGCAGAATCTACCAACACCATCCCCACCCTCCCTTCTTTTTTCTTTATTTACTTACATAAGCAGCATGACAGATAACTTGGAGGAAATCAAATGCTTAATGATTAAGCGACACTTAGGCAGCACTCTGGAAGATAAATACGCCCTTTGGAAATCCTGCAACAAAAACAGAAGGTATAAACAGACAGTAACTAATTATTCTGATTAAATCTTGGAAGACCTGAAATACTCGACTGCAGCAGAACAAAGCCAGTGTGCGCCAGGGCTGCTCGCAAAAATAAGTCACGCCCTTTTTTAAAAGAATTCATCCAAATAAACCTAAGTGCTTCTGTGTTGTTTTTGTTTGCGTGCGTGTTTCTTAAGGTCTAGGCTGATAGGAAACCTCTGCCGTACCCTGGAGGGATCCCCTCGCCTTCAGCTAAAATTAGACTTCAAGGAAAACAGGCGAAGGCGGCTGTCTCCAACCTGCGCCGGCACGGCAAGGCTCCCACCGCGCGCTTGAGGAGCGGCGCGTCGGGGTTTTTCCTCCCCTCCCATCGAAACCAAAGAGAGGGGTTTTCGGATTAAAAGAAATTAAGGAAAATAAATAAATAAGGCGTGCTCCTAGGGAGAAAGGAGGGGACGGCAGGTCTACCCCGCTGCTGGGCTCGGAGGGATCTGAGCTGGGACCAGGATGTGGGGAGGTGGGGATGCAGCTGAGCCATGGGGATGGGATGAGATGGGATGGAATGCTCAACCTAGCGGTGAGAGCAGCCGGCAAAGCCCACCAGCAGCTTACCCCCCATCACGGATGCAGAGTAAGGCACCTGCTTTATTGTGAGCCATGACACCAGCGCCAGGAGCCTCTGTTACAGCAGAAGGCGTGCAGAGCAAGACGAGGGGATGCGCTCAGCAGACTCTCCCCTACTCTCCTTGCTTCGGAGGAAAACCATCGTTTTCCTCCTCCCCTTCTCTCTGCCCTCCCCCCACCACGTTAAATGCCCGCGGAGCTCAGGGGAATATTTAATCTCAAACCTCAGTAATCAATCAGTTCACCCTCACGCATGAGAAAGAGTGACAGCAGTAAGCACCAAATCCCATTTCTACCCAGCAATACAACATTTTAATTACGTACGGAACATTTCCCTTTTAACATAAATCCTGAAGAGATCCAGGCAGCCCCCGGGTTGTGGGTGGGGAAGGACACGGTGCCGAGGAAGAACATGGGGCGGGGGAGGAAAGGGAGGAGAAACCATTCTGGCAATTATTTAAAATGACAACTTTATACGGCTGCTCCAGTTTGCCGTTGGCACGACGATGCTTTGACCTTGCGTTCGCCGTCCCAGAGGATGGGCAGCAGCGTGGCAAGCAGCAAGCCCACATCCAGCCCTGCCACCAGAAGCTGCATCGGTTTTATCCCAACACGCCAGCAAGCGTGCGGGAAAATGGGGACAGAAAACGCAAGACGGGCACACGCCTTGGAAAGGCTTGGGCCAGGCCGTGATATAAATAACAGCAATAGGGCCTCTCCACCGGTGCTGTGAGACTTACTCCAAAGCCTGTTCACATCAGAGGGAGCCTTTCTAGCTGGGTTTGAGCAGGTTTGGGATAGTTCCCTGCCAACATTTGTTATTTCCAAGTGCAAGCACGGCCAGACCAGCAGGACCATCACACAGCTGCCAGTGCAACAGGTAGGCAGCTCCGAGCAACATCCCTCCTTCGCCCAACCAGACCAGTCCCGAGTGGCATAGCTGACAAACAGCTATGTTAAAATATGTACTTTTTTTTTTTAAATATAAACACACGAACAGACTTTTCTAATATATAGGAACAAAAGAGGGGACACCCCGCTGAAACCCCATGTGCAGCTCAACTGCTCCCTGCAGTGACGAAGGAAATGAGAAGCAGAGACCAGGCACACACCCGCTCGCCGTGGCGTGGTTTGGCTCTGGGAACGTTTCTGGATTCCCCAGCAGGAGCTCTGACCTCCAAAAGATGCAGAACGGTCTCGGAGCCACTCTGGAGGAGAAGTGGAGGGGTCCCTGGGGGCTCAGCTCAGCAGGCGGAGTGGGATGGAGAGCCGGGCTCCGGGTGCCCACGGGGTCGGCTGACCCGAGTCCATGGCCCATCAGCTCAGAGGTCCCCAGAACACCCCTCATGCCACAAGAACAAGTCAGGAACTATCCCAAACCCACAGTGCACAGCAGAAAGGAAAGGTCCCCTCCCGGGTCTTGGCAATAGGATGAACCCATCCGCGACCATGGCTCCAGCCTTGCCAGACCACGGTGCTCGGACACAGCACGGGAAACAAGCACAGGATTGAAGGCCTTGGGGTTATCTTTGATTTCTCTATATGTAGCAGAGCTGCGTTTCTGAACCCTCTTTTTTCAGGCAGATCCTGCATCAGGCTTTGTAAACACATGTGCATCGCTTTCAAAAGGCTCACAAAAGCAGGTTTTGGAAGAGGAGGTGTCACGGTGCAGCAGGAATTTTTCAATTCCTCTCATCAGGAAACGTCACGCAGAGATACAAAAGGGAAACCTACATGTAACTGAGATTTCTGCACCGTGTTCTTCCAAAGGCCAACACTCCCTCCCCTCCTTTATTTTTGGCTTCAGTTTCCCCAAGACCTGTAACATCAGGAATTGCTTGGCACAATGGACAGAGTCCTCAAGCTCCACACACTATCTAGAGAAACTACTGCACTTACACACTCCCTGGTCTCATTAGCCCACATTGGGAGGTGCGTAAGTAAGAGGGACCAGGCACCATCAGCCGCCTGCAGCGTGTTCCCGGAGGATCGAGCCGTATCCCCATCCTCTCCCAAAGAGCAGGACTTTGCAGTGCAATTCAGGACAGAGATACTCAGTGCAGTATCTAGAGCAAACTAAACCTCCCAGGCACAGCAGCGAGCATCGATTTATTGACTTACGGAAAACGTCCTTATAAATTACTTCATTCAGATCAACGGGACAAGACAAAACGAGGGCTATCCTCAGCAGTGAGAGGCTGCAGCGCTATCATTTCAGCCCCATACTCCAGAAGAAACCACTGTTTCAGAACAGACACTTCTAGCAGGGCTTCGCAGGGCTGGCGGAGGACGATACAGAGGCCAGCGCAGATCTGTGCCGTGTCTCACCCCGTCCCCACCTCTCTGCGCTACAGCAGGCAGAACCAATGGGTGATTCTTGCAAGCGAGTAGGTAAAAATGCTGCTTGGCGTCAGCTTCGCATCCACAGAAGCTCCATCCACACCTGCTTGTTGGCTTGCGTAGGGCTGCAGCCACCGGGCAGGGTGGGACATGGAGGCTGCTGCCACCGACACCATCCCGCGTGCTGCCCCAGCCACCCCTTCAGGGTCTGCTCGCCGGGGGGCAGGGAGGTGGGACTGCGGCACGGATCCGTGCTGACCTCTTCCGCATTGTCCTCCTCCGGCCCCACGAAGCCACATTAGAAGCGTCTGCTCTGAAAGAGTGATTTCTCCTGGAGTATGGGACTCCCAAGCGTTGCAGCTCATCATTCTTATCCGCTTCTCTTGATACCGATAGCTTAACGTGCTTTCATCAAACTCAAACTCCCTCCCAGGGCCACCTGTGGTCTGGATCCAGGACACTGAGACAAGGCTAAGGCCATTTTCTGCAAGTGTTTGTTCCACTGGTTAAATGCAGCTCAAAAATAAATAAATATCCAGATGTACCTGTGCCTTGCTCTGGATAGCAAGCATCTGGCTTTGGCTTCCAGGCATGGGCTGTTTGCTGGACTGAAGAGCCGCTGGATGCCCACCACCACCCCCCTGACAAAGCGATATACACTTGCATTTTGTAGCTTCTTGATGAAAAGGCAAGAGGAGCACTCAAATATCCCAGCACGAAGCATCGCCCCAGCTTTTATGCACGTGCGGCACTTCCCCGCACCCTCATCAGTCAAACCGGCCCCGTCAACACCGAGGGCAGGGGCAGGCGCTGCTCTTCCACCGCGGGCTCAGCAGCAGTCCTGCTCCCAAACTGCTTTTCGCAGGAGCGGGCAGAGCTGACCATGGCTCAAACCGCTTTCCACAGCTCCAAATTACCTCCTGGGATCACATCCCAGCATCCCCATCTTCAGATCATCTCCTAGTCTTTAAAACTGGTGCCAGTTTGAGACCTACTTTAAAAAACCATCAGCGAAGATGCTGAGTCATGTTCTTAGATGCCTCCAAGGTGGTACCTATGGAGGTCTTCTAGGAATGCCTCCGCCCCATGTGAACTCCCCCGCTGGTTACATTAAAAATACTATTATCTCTGTGGATTAATAAAGGGTACCCCATCTCTGCCAGCAACCTGAGGCAGGGACTCCCAGCAGCGATGAGTTCACGTTATCAGGGCACGCAGGCACACACAGCTGTGTTTGTGGTCCCCATCGCTTGCAGTCACCCACGCCCTGCCACGCTGCCTCACCCGTTCCCCAAAACACACCCCATCCCCCGAGGGAACGATTAGTATTTTCATAAACAAACGTGTCTCGTCACATCTATTCACTTAACTCAGCCATCGAGGGGTTGCCGTTCCTGCGTGCATTGGCTTTGCAGAATAAAACGCTAAGGGCTTTTGCATCCCTGGTGTGACACCGTTCCTCGCCTGGCTCTGCAGCATCCTTCTACCTCGTGGACCAGGAACCCCTGCCCTGGACGGACCACCTGCCTCCACCATGCTATTTAGGAGCGCTGGGGAGAAAACGGCTCCTTTGCGTGGTGAGGATTAAAAAAATAAACGGACTCTCATCACTGTAGCGTTTGCAAACGTTCCCTCATAGCAGATGAGCCCTGCACGGCACCGGGGAGCACGGGTGATCGAAACAGAGGGTGCCAGCCACTGCTCACAGCTCTTGGGAGCACAATAAATAACACTGCGGAGCCCAGAGCTCGGAGCTGGGAAGGCTGCAAGCCCTGTCAGCCCTGCCCAGCCCAGGCGAGAGGGAGAGCGAGCTGGCACGTGTGCTTTGTGCGGGTCCTTACAGCCCTGGCTGCCGGCTCCAAGCACTTTCTGGTTGCGCCGTCTCAGAAATCGCCCTCATCGTGAATATCTTTGAGCCCAGGCACAGCAGCGATTGGGGACTACCGCTCTCTGCTGCAGTCCTAAAATGAGCTCCGTGCTCTCGCCGTGGCACGGCAGGTACCCCAGACAAGGCGGGTGAGCCCGTGAGCATCCCTGAGCACCCGGGGCTTCCCTTCAGCTGCTGCCCGTGCGATACCCAAAGCAATACAGAACAGGCACAGATCTACCTTTAATGACTTTAATGCAACGCAGGAATATGCAGCCAGTAAACAGCCACTTCTCCGCTCACTAGAAATCATTTAAAACGGCAAAGAGGAAAGGCAGAGCGTGGGGCTAGAGCCAACGCCAGCAAACGCCGTGGGGATGAAGGTGCAGAGGATGTGCCACCACCCGCTGCAGTTTTCACCCTCGCCAGGGGACTTTCTTCCGACTGTACACGTGCTGCTCTGCTCCTGAGACACCAGGAAAGCACAAACTGCCCTGCCCTTGGAAAGCGGTTCTCTGCTTTTCACAGCTAACAGAGTCAGGCATTGCCACAGAAGCCAAGGAGTTGATCTTTCAAGGGCAAAGCTGATTCCTCCCACCTTTCATCTAAAATTTGCCTCCCCTCTCCATCTGTAAGCCAAACCAGGGATGAAGCAGGTCAGTGGCTCGTTCTTTTAGGTACCATTATGATACATATATATCATTTTTTTTGTTTTTCATTAAAGGGAAACTCATTCACTTAAACACTTCAGTCAGCTTAAGTACCTCTCTCCAGGAGGGTTGGTTTTTTTTTAAATAACAGAAGCAATCAATCATCCCATGGAGGGCAAACACCCATTTCTCCCCGAAGCCCCCAGCTTCAGCCACGGCTGCAGCCATCCGGGCTCCTCCCGGCACGCTGGGGTGGAGGAGCGGGAGAGCGTGGTGGGCTGGCACGGTACGGCACGCCAGGCTCCCAACACACAGGCGGATAAGGGGGATAAATCCAGCTACTCAAGGATAAGCTGGTCAGATACTGCAGATAAGCAAATGGTGAATAGCGGTTTGCCAGCCTACAGAAAATATCGACGTGACCCGGTGCATGACTGTCACCAGGTATTTAACTCAGAAGTTGCCGATACCCGAGACCCTGAAGCTATATTTCGTTAAAGCTCTCCTGATGAACTGCTTTCTTGGCTATTTTGAAGCCTGCAATAGAGAAAGCTGAAAAGATAAAGCAACTCTTAGCTTTGAGGCTGGCACCACGGACAAGATGCAGCAGTGCTTTTTACCTGTTGTTGTGACTTTCTGGCCTTTCAAGGACTCTCGTGGGGCCAAACACAGAAGAATCTGAGATGCTGTCACACAAGACAAATCTCAGGAGATAAAGCAACCAGAGACCCACCCAGCAGCTCAGGCAGAGCACCAACACAGACAGACCGGGGTGCAAACAGGCGGCCCCCAACATGCACATGGCCACTTGCTGATCTTAATCCCAGGCACATAAATCCCCAGGTGGCACCTTTGGACTAATACCTTAAATTTCCCTGCTGACACTTAATTTCCCTTTCGCCTTCCAAGACTAAAACTTCTTCCAACTGCTGCTCAAGCCAACCAACAACTTGTTATTTTTTTGCATCCAGAAATACTGAAGTGCAGTCTCTGGGAATATCTGCAAAGACGGAGAGGGCCCTTTTCTCTGTCCTGAAGCCACCAGCCATGCCCAGGTAGCTGCAGCATGGCCACGAAACTTTAAAACCTGTCAGACAACAGAAAGCTTATGGGTACGCTGCAAGACCTAGTGCTTCCAAAAGCTGCATTCCCCAAAACCCCAGAGCTGGAGATCTCCACGCAGCTGCCTATGGAGCATCCCGCACCTGGGCCATGGTCCACATACAGGTTAGCAAGAGAGAGCAACGTGGGTCTTGGCCATGGGATGCCCCGTCCTGCTCTCCTCCCAGCTCCCTTCGGAGGCAGCCAGCTGCGTCCCGCGTTAGCGCGTTTTGCATAATCAAAGTGGGAGTTAGCCTCTGTAACCACAACTCGAAGGGTATATTTAACTCAACTGGAAGACAAAGAAGATCAGGTCCACCGCAGATTAAATTAGCTGAGCCTGCTTATGCCAGGAGCTCCCGTCTGCCATCGACCACGCCTCCCACGGATTTATTCCTCCTAGCTCCACGATTTTGTGGTCCCCCAAGGAGGAATGGACCTGCTCCATCAAAGCTCTGAAAAGGGAAATACACAGCAAAGAGGCAGCGAAGTAGGTCCAACAGGTTCCCAAAGTCTTGGGCAGGACACAGCGTCACAAGGGTTTGCATCACCTGCCTAGACCCCAGAGCCACGGCGCGGGATGAGGTGCAGTAACCTGCGCGGTGCTGCACCACCTTCAGCCCAAAGGGAGGAAGAGGAGGATGGGGGACAATGGGGAATCTCCTCAAACCACCCCAGACCCCAGCTCCAGTGTGTCCCCTGCACCCCAGCACAGTATGGGAGGAGGGTGAGGATGTTTCCCTCGTGGTCTTCAGGACCTTTGCTTCAGATCTGCCTCCTGGGAAAACGCTCAGTTTTCCTGCCTAGCTTCCACCGGTAACATTTCACCCCCCATCTCCTTCACTGCGGTCTCACACAACTCAAAGACGTGGCCAAAGAGGTGGTTATTTTTATATTTTCCTCCCAGGAGATGGTATCTCCACAGGGCATGGCTGCCATGCCACATCAGATCACTGCACCGCGCCGGCTCAGCCCCACAACAGCAGGATGAAGCCTGAGGGAGATCCTGCTGCCGGGTATTTTTCTGTCTCACTGGCATTAAAACTCCCCAGATATCCAATCGAGGGCATACCAAAAAGCAAAACAGCCCCAGCCCTAAAGGTAGCAAAGTGCTGTCCCACCCCCTCTCTCCATAACCCCCCACCCAAGCACCAAAACCATCTTCCAGTCATCCTAGTTTTGGATTTTTCTGAGGCTTTTGCATTTGTCATTGCACCCCACAAGGCACTTGCCTCACTCAGATCCAGGTCTTTGTGGATCCAGGACTTCCAAGTTGACCTAAATTTCCCCCGCAAACAGGCAAGAACTGGGTTTGGCCGTGCCAGGACGTCGAGGTCCACAAGATGACCATCCTCGATGTGGCGCATGGGCTTCAGCACAACACAGAATTTCTTTAGACCCGCACCTCTTATTGGGCACTTTTACACTGGGAGAAGAAAAAGCAGCAGTACTTCCACAGGTCATCTAAGAGCCTTTGGACTTTAAAGAGCAGGGAGATGGAGAGCAAAGCGTGGGGCACGCAGGGAGAGGCTGGTTCGTGCACCCATGGGAGAGGACCAAGCCATGCAGGAGGATGGTCTCGTGTGTGCTACGGCACATCTGTAGCAGCTACGCCCTTGCATGAACACAACATCGTGATCCCACTACCAACACCCCGTAACCCACCGCTGGCAGAGCCCACACTCCCGGTTCGGAGCTGGGGCGGCAGATGGCAGCCAGGAGGGCTGGGATGGGGAAAATGGGATCCTTTCCAAGACAGGGAGCGCAGTTCGCCCAGTGTTTTCCTTCCCTCCTTCCCTCGAGATCACTCTCCCCGCCGTTTGGCCACGACAGGGAATCCAGGCATTCACGGGAGAAGGTATTAGGCTGTGCACTGCTTGTCTGTAGTTACTTTACAAATAAAGGTGATCATAACGAATGTTTGCACCCTCACGCAAATCCCAGTGCCCTTCCCCCACCTACACCTCCCAAAGCAGAGCACAAATCCAGCTGCTCTGCAATCTTATCTTGACGCAGAAACGGTCTGGGACAGAGATATAAGGGTTCCCTGAAGGCACGGTTTCTTAAAGGCATCTTTCTTTAGTCGGTTCTCTTCAAAAATGCTGCACTGAAGTGCCGTTCCCGGACCGGTTTTCATTGCAGCAGCAGCAAACACCACCCAGGCAGGGTCCCCCAGCATGGCGATGCAATTCCCCCCCCACCCCCTGGAAAGTCTCGGGGCTTTCCCAGGCTAAAAAGCAACCCAAGACCAGGGGGATACACCAAGGGCAAGGCACTTTGGGTGACCCACAGCTGAGTGTCACCAGGAGCTCCCAAACGCACCCTGGTCTCACCCCAGGGATCTTACAGGGATGGGGACCGGCACGTTAATGGAGTCCATGGGATGTTCCCTGTTTATCCAGCAGCTCTGCCTCCAACCCCACGCCCGCTATCCCAGGGGATTGCACACTAGCTGCCACATAACACCTAATCCCAGTTTCAAGAACCAGAGCTACAAAACAACCGCACAAAGAGGCAGCAGTTCGCATGCATCCCGGGGAACCTCCCCACAACCAACGCGCCTCTATTTATCCAACACAGGATCTTTACACGTTCAGCTGCTTTCATCCCACCCCGCTATTAATGGATGCAAAAGGCAGTTGGGTGAGGCGTTCGGCAAAAATCTCATTTAGAGATCAAGACAAGCTTAATTGGTTTCTAGCCAGACCTGCACAAAGATGGGTTACTCCACAAATACAGTTGCTAATCTGCCCATTATACGCCCTAAGCTCCCACCCACAAAGAAAAAGAAAATAAAGAAAAGATGCACAAAGGAATGCAGTATTTTGAGCATGTTACTTCCAGCAAGTAACACATCAGCAGCGATGAATTCTGCAAGAACAAGGGCTTTGCTTTTCTTTGAAGGAAAAGGATAACCGAGTGGTAAACAAATTAAAAACAAAAAGACCTAACGTAGATCAAATCTGCATTCTCCACAGACAATCCCCATCCTTTTCGGGTTCTTGAAGAGCATTTCCAGCAGCTATTGTTTCTGCAGGCAGGCAGAAGCAGGCGAAAAGCTTATGCAGCCAAGGAGACGTCATGTCACAAGTGACGGAGTAGAAACGATGTAGAACCTCGTGACTAAAAAGCACAGGACTGAAACCCTGGAGAGCTGAATTCACTTCCTTAGCTGTAAAAAAAAAATTAAAAATCGCGAGTTTCCTGTGTGATCACATCCTAGATGATTTATTCAAGAACGCGGTGTTGAAAAGCAAGGGAGGGGGAGGAAGCAGGAGGAGGAAGGGGAAGACTCGGTCCTGTGGGCTTTTAACAGGCTTGGGGTTAGACCAGCACTGGCAAGCTGTTAGCATCCACCTGCGCTGGGCACTGAATGACCTGGAGCTGGTGCCGGGAAAGCACGGAGCATCCCATGAGCTCAGGTGAGAGACCACCCTGCTCCTCTGCCCAGACGTGCGGCGCAGGCTCGCTCATGCCACATCCCCAACAGCGGCATCCCGCAAGCTTTCAGAACGTGGAACTCCGAACAAAAACAAAACCACGTGCAAAACGGAAAGGTGAGTGATAATTTCCCCTCTTGGAGCTATGCAAGAATTTAGAAAGAATATAAAGCTGTCCTCCAAACGCAGCATATTATAAATTAGACGGCAATGCAATTACAGCGCTGCAAAGCCAGCTGCAGCAGCGGCACAGGTGGAGAGGTGACGAAAGTGCCTTTTGGTTACAACCTTCTCCCCTCGTGCAACAACCAGGGACTCCCAGCTCCGGCATTGCAGGTCTGCTTATTTTCCCGAATTCGAGCCAGTTCTGCTCGGCAGGAACCGCTGCACCCAAGGGAGAGCGGAGCTGCAGATCCTCTGGCAGGACAGAGCCAAAAGCAAGGCCAGCACTGGAAAGGACAGCGGTCATCTGTTTTGGACCGTTACAGCAACATCTCTCAAGCTCCAGAGCACCTTTGCAAGAGCCTTTTGCAGCAGGTGGGTTCACTACAGGGCAGAAAGCCAGAGAGGTTTTTTTCCCCCGAGACCTTCCTCAACCATGACGCGTGCTCGCAAATCCAAGGCTTAGCTCAAGCAAAGGGCCGCCTGGTCCCTGGCCTTGGACAAGGGCTGCCAGGCATGGAGGTGTGGGGCTGGTGCCATCCCAAAAAGCTGCCATGGGAACCCCAGAGTGAACAGACTCAAACTTTTACTTTCAACAGTGACAGCAGCTGTAATTAGCAGCACTGAGCACAGCCCAGGTGCTGGGTATGGACATCCCCGTGATGGTCACTGACAAGGCGACTGTTAGATGTGTTTTGTTCGGCTTCCCTCCCCACCCCAGAAAAACGAGCACCCATTTTTCAAGGGTCTTTCTCCACCCCCTCTGTGCTGCCCAAAGAATCCATTTCCCAGAGCAAGAACATGCATCTCCGGATGCACCGTAACAGCCCGCTGCCATACCTGGAGCTCAGCCCTCAGTGTCCCTAGGGATGGATTCCTCCTTAATTGCTCCAACACCCCACGGCATACTGGCAACACCAGACCCCAAAGACACAGTCTCGCCCCGACTCCCACCAAAATGAAACACGTAGTCCAAAACACAAGGCAAAGGGAAGAAAATGTCGCCATGAGGCAACCAAGCTACAGCTGTGAGACACGTCATCGCCACCGTCTCATGCATCTCTCACCTAGTTCAGCCTCAGCCCCGGTGCAAAGCCAACAGAGCTTCCCCTGATGCAACTATGATCGATCCTTTGGAAAACCATCCGCTGAGTATTTTGAGGTTAAAGTCCCTCTTTACTCTCTTTTTCTCACGCTGAAAGCTGTCACGCTATAGGATGGCTTTGAAAAGCGAGGGAGATACTGTATTTTACAGCTAAGGCAACGGCACAATTTCATGACTACATAACCCAAATCACAGCCCATCGCACATCACCGCAGTTTGAACACACCTATGGTCAGCGCTGCATCACCTAAAAAATGGCAAATTTTGTTGAACCTGGTGAACAGAAGAGCAGCATTTAATACAAAAGTAAAAGCGAGAAAACGATGAGCATAAAGACTCATTTCCAGCTCCATACCCAAAAGCAAACTGACTGTAGGGATTACAGTATTTAGCATGCTCCAAAAATTTTCCTCGACATCTTTTTGCTCCCTGTGATGGGTGGAGATATCTTGTGGCTCCAGAGCCACCAGCTGTTTCACATGCAGCTTGCCAGGCAGCACTCTCCACGGAAGATAAAAGGAGCTGGAGTTTATAAATGGATCCGAGTTGTCCCTAAAAAGCCTCCAGCCTCTTTGCAGGATGCCTCCAAAATGCCAGGGCGAGGAGGCAGCACGTGGGCTGAGGTCTCAAAACCAACCTCTCGTACCCAGAGAGCTTTGGTAAGCAAACGGCTTACGGAAAATATCTGTCAGGACACCCGTCTGAAGCACCGGCTCTTGTAAACAAGGTTGCTCCAGAGGCACTGGGGATTAGCGCAGTTCAAACAGTCCTTGGCGTGACTTACCGGAGTACCCAGGAACAGATTTGCAAATTCAGCTCTTCTCCTGCCTGACGCTCGCCTGGCACCACCGAACAACACCCAGGTTCCCGGCAGCCTTAACCCTACCGACTCCTGCACAGGGAAGGTGAGAAACAGGGACGGGGATGGGAGAAGCCCCGTGCTTGACCACAGGACTTGATGGAAGAAGGAAACCCAAGGCGGCATCGCCGTGGGCCTGCTCTTCTCCCTTGCAGCTGGAGGAGGTCCAGCACCAGGCCGTCCGCAAGCAAGCTGGGCGAGCGTCCCTCGGCAGAGGAATGGCAGCCGAAAGTTATGCATGGGATACGCAAAAACGGTGCCAAGCAAAACAGGGCAGCTGAAAATCACCATGCATCTGAAAGGCTTAACCCGATATTAAGGCAGAGTGCAGCCTCTCTTCCCTGCGCCGGGCACACAGACGCAGCCAAGACGCTCCTAGCGCTTTGGGGGCAGAGGGGAGAAAACCTCCGCAAAGGAAGCGTCCTTTGCACGCGATTTCTGTGAAAGCCAGGCACGGCGAGGGCGTCCACCTTCCCAGCTGCATCTCCCCCGTCCTCAGCTCTGCCTTGGGCAAGAAGGTGCTGCGGTTGCCAGAAGCAGCAGCGTGAAGCAAGGGGAGCGTGAAGGGTGCCTGGCAGCCACGGGAGAGAAAGCTTTACACAAACAGATTCACAGTCGCTCACATCCACGCAAGCATCCTTGAAGGAAACAGCTGCACCAGACCTCAGCTGCCGCAGACTCGCCAGGATTGCACACGAGTTCACAGCTCTTCTCAGCACCGTTCATTCAGAAGATGCTAAGGCCAAGCAAGAAACAAGCACCCAGAAAAAAAAATTAGAAAATCTCACGACTAGGTGAAAGTCAGATGGACGTGCAGCTCTAGAGAGCTGCCTCCAAAGGTCTGCACAAAAGAAACACTCAGGAGCAGCAGCGGGGCAGACCCACCACAGCCTAAGCTAAACGTCATGCAACACATCTGAGCCAGAAAACATCCCGGCTGCGCTGCCTCTGCAGCCATGCCATGGCAAGCAATTAATCTTGCTTGTTTGGGGTGGGGGAAGTGGTCTCCCGACTGTTCCTCCATCCTTCTCCTCCCTGCTGGAGCTGGGGGCAAGATCTGCTGCTAGCAGAGGTTGCCCGTAACAGGCACTGAGCTGCTAGGACATCACCCGAGCAGCATAACATGCCGTGGGTCTTTCCGCCACCCCGACCCACTGCGCTCAGACCTCAGTGACTGCAGGTCCCGTCCCAGAACGATGCCGCTCTGCTTCCCCCATTCTCACACTCCAGTTTTCTTCGATTTTTAGGACAAGTACCATCCTCTCCTCCCAGCCCAAGTGGTGCAAAGCGGGCTCCCGGGTGCAGAGCACAGCCCCGGCTCCCCTGCCCTGCAGCCTCGGGCTACAGGCAGTTTTGCTCCTGTCCAAAAACAGTGCGTGCACTTTCCTGCTTGTTGATAGCCTACCCTCAGACGCTCAGCCCTAAAATCTCTGAGGACACCCTGCGTGCTACAAGAACCTCCATTGGGAAGACACGCTGATCCTTGCTCCCGCAAATCGTCGAAGGAACCAACACCCTGCAGAGCCTTCCCCAAAAGCTGCCAAGCTCCGTAGCTAAGTTTTGCATACTGGTACAGAGCCCCGCTGCTGCTGTTTCATGCAAAACCCCCCCAAGTCAGCCTCTGAATGGCACACTTTTGAATTGCCTTCCTCCTGCCACAGTGCCCCGGGGCAGGATCTGCCAGCAGCCCAGCCCACGGGCACAAAAGCCCCACGTGAAAGATGAGCAGCAGGGAGCAACCAACACCTGGAGATCCCACTGCAGTTTCCTCTGCTCTCCTGAGCAGGGCACCGGTCAGATGAATTAACTGGGTCCTTCCCCTCTCTTTATCTCACCGATGTCTGGCTGCTGCCGGGTTGCTTTGAGCTTTGGCGCGGCTGCTTTCCACCCAGGGCCTGTGCAAGAAGGGAAGAGGAGCCTCAGGGCAAAACTCCTGGCAACAGCCCCAATCCAGAGATTGGGAATTGGGTCACTGGCTTCAGCTTCTGAAAACCGTCCCTTCAGGAGGGCTGGTAAAAGCAGCAACAGTCACCTTCGCCACTGAAGCCAGAGCTGAACGCTTCTGCTGCTCCTCCACCACACCCTCCACACGTTATTTCATTGACCCTCTTGTAAAAACCTTGACGGAGCAGCACGGAGAGGGACAGCCCTGACTTCCAGGCGGTGAAGCTGCACGCACAGGGAAGACATGATTCAGGTAAGCAGCACGTAGCTGAAAGCCCATCACTATGCAACGCTCACCCGGAGGAATGCGTAATACGAAACATGAAGCCACTTGTCTAGCGAGGCGAATAACCCTTCAATCATCTGCCAGGCCCTGCAAGCGCCGGGGAGCTTGGCGTTCTGGCTTGAGAAAGACGAGGATGCCTCCAACCAGCAACATACCACCTCCTACTAACCGCACTGAGGACGCGCTGCTGTATTTCCTCGGTGCCGAGTCCAGAAGAGTTCAGCGAGAGCGCTCCAAAACGACGTAAAAGAAAAACCCAAACAGCAGCGAAGCAACTGGCGCGTCCTCCGGGAGGAGACGAGGCATGAAGAGCAACCCTGCTCCGGTGGTTTGACGCGTTAGCGCCAGTCAGCAGTGCTGTAACGACAGGCTGGCGCGTGCCGTGGTGGGTGAGAACATGCCCGTCCACCAACCCTGACCCTCCAGTGGGTCAAGGCAATGTTTTGAACACAAAGACTCTCAAGGCAACTCAGTCCATGAGGAGTAATACATAGAGTAATTTACAGAGTCACGATAATACTGACTCATCAATGACTGTCACTAGGTTGGGCCACCTCATCCATTTGGCTGATTTAGGAAGAGGCCCGGAGCTACCTCCTGGCCCAGGCGCTCCAAGCAGCACAAACCTCTTCCATTTAGCAAATTCACAACGAACTCCCCCAAAGGGCTGGGGACAAATGCAGGAGGGAGCACAAACAGGACGGGGTGATCAGAGATTCACGCGGAGCGCACAGCGGTTACTCCAGACCTGGGCACAGCATGGGATGGGACACCCTTGGGAATGAACCCACCCAACTTCACCACGAGGAAAACACAGGCCAGATGTTCAGACAACTTCACGCGTTAATTTGGTTAATTTGCTATAATTCAGGTGGCTGGTGCTCAGGCCACACCAATCATGAAACAAAGCACTGTCAGCTCAGATCATGAAACTCTCCAGTCAACTAACCACGTCTTCATGGTGTGCCACGCTACTTCTCCCATCTCCACCTCCTTTGGTTTTCTTCTCAGCGGCCACAAAGATTTGAAGGCTCTATGACTCACCGAGCTGAGATTTTCTACGCTACTCCAGAACTCCTGGTTCTTCAGCGTATTCCAAAACATCACAACATGCCAAGAGGACAGGAGATACCAAGTGGAAATGATCTCCTGAGAGGGCAGGAGGGTAAGCAGGCACCACCACGGCTTTCCTCCCAACCCAGCTCAGGTTGAGGAAGGGGCGGTGGGGGGGAAGGAGAATCAAAGGCAAATACCAAATCACAACCAGAGTCTTGCAAGGGGCTGAGGACTCTCTATTTTTTGCATGGAATAGGAAGTTGGAAATGCATCATTAAGGGTGAGGGAGCTAACGCAACATGCAGAAAAGCTTCTGCTGCCATATTTAATTTCTTTCCAACCCTTTACTAGTTGTTTCTCTCATCCCCTAGTATGGTAAGCACATAGAGTAAGTAAATCTATATGGCTTAGCATCTAGATTAACCACCACAGAAGTCAGAACCAGATATTCATTATTTCTTCCCCAATTTACAGCCCTTTGTTCAGACCACCTCTTTTTTCAGCACAGCACTGATGTCTGTTGTGGTGCCCAAGTGAAAAGTACACATATGATTATCTTAAAAGGGTGGCTGGGGCGGGGGGGAGAAATCAATATGGACATGATTTGAATTTTACAGCATTCGGCTGCCACAACTCGCAAATAAACAGCTGTCCCAGCAGGTCCATGCAAGCTTAACAGCACAGCAGTAAAACGCAAGATTTTTCTTCCCCTTTTAAGAGTTTTACTTATATAAAAAAGTGGATTTAAAAAAAAAAATCGCAGGCTGAAGAACCGTAGTTAGGTCACACTCAGTTCCAGCAGAACAAGCGCATCCTGCTTCACACGGCCTCACCAGTCACTCCACAGCAGTGGCAGCTTTCCCAAGCCAAGTTAAGGTATTTAATTACCAGCATCAAGTCAGAAACCAAGGCGTCCAACAAAATCCTCATTTGTGAGCGAAGCCTGCAGAAATGTCGTTGAGCAGGCTTTGGCAATCTCCAAAGCTGACAGCTGGATGCCCTGGCTTATCGACTGCTAGAGCACACACCAAAAAAAAAAAAAAAAAAAAAAAAAAAAAGCTCTGAAAACTTGCAGTGCTGAGCAAGCCTTCAAGGCAGCCCTGCCAGCCTCTCAAAAAGGCTCACACAAATAGGCAAGCTTCATTTATTAATACTTCAGAGATAAAAGTGGCCGTGCAGGAGCGGCTCAGTGCATATCTGCGCAGCAGGAGCACGGGCAGAAGACGACCACCCGCTCCGGGTGGTGCATTTATCAGCATCCACGGCCAGTTTTTAACCAGTTCAGGTCATAAACACAGCAGGTACGTTTGCTACCTGTGCACGCGGTGGGCTGCTCTAAGCGCATCAGCCAAAGACCTTCAGGCAGCGACCCAGCGCCGACAGTCAATGCATGCAAACTGCAAAGCAAGAGGACGGAGTGACAGGAGCCAAGCTCCTGGCTGGCCGGTAAACAATATTTGCGAGGAGCCCGGCCACCCAACAGCTCCCTGCCTCCCCTGTGCTGGTTTCCTCAGCTGTGACAATGACAGTGCAGGAGAAGAGGGGGAAGAAACCAAAATGAAGCGCAGAAGCAAGGGGAGACAAACACGACCTAGCTAGACCGGCTGTCCCCAGCTCCTGCCCGTTCCCAGCTCCTGCCCATCCCCAGCGAGAGGGCTCAGCTGGGACCGGAGGAGCCGGCCCGCCGTGGCTGTCCCTTTCCCGCGCCCCTGCTGCAAACAAAGCGTCCGATAAGGAGCCAGCTCAGGTCAGGACCGGTTTGACTCCGTTTCGAGCCCAGGGGAGCGGATTCGGCGCTGATTTTACACCTCACCCATCCCGTTTGCCTCCCCGGGGCGGAGGCCAGAACGCAGAGCGACACGCATACGCCTGGCTGGCTGGACCCAAAAACCCCAGGGCCGTGGCAGGGGCGGCACCGGCAGAACCACACGCCAGCTGAGAGCTGGCCGGAGCGAGGAAGCGTCAGTGCTTCCTGCTGTCACACACCGTCGGGCAGTCAGAGATCACGGACTTTGGCTTTTGCTTCCTGCTCCCGACCGAGCAAGGGCAGGTCCCAGCGTACGGCCACGGGGAGAGCAAGGCGAGTCGCTCATTAATCGAGGAACAGCAAGCTGGATGCCCGACCCGCAGGGCTCGGGAGGCAACGCACGCCGAAATGAACCCCGGCGCCCACGGAAAAAGGTCTGGACGCTGCAGGACCTGTTTACTCCTGGCGGGACCGAAAGAGGGGCAGGCAGGGAAAGCCCATCGCTTTGGCCTCTGTTGTTTTCAGCGAGGGAGGACAACAAGGTTGCATCGCAGTTCACCACGGTGGCCTTAATACACAACGCCACTCGAGTTCGTATGCAGTATCAGAATTGACCTCTAGAGAGGGGGAAAAAAAAAAATGAAAGGGCCTTGTTCCGCTGTCCTTCTCGGTGCAGCCGGGAGAAGCCGGCTGGTTGTACAATGCCGAGCGCCTGCAGTGCTTGGGCCTGGCCGAAACCACCGGGGCAGCCCGTGCCCACGGGCTCCCCTCCCCTCGCCGCAGCACCTGGAAAATGGGGCTCGGCTGCACCCTGCGATCTCCCAGCCTCCTCTGATGTCTGCGGGGAGCTCCTCGCCCCCGGTTGGGCAGCGCGCAGCCCCACCAGTTCAAGCGGCTTTCGTCAGGAGGAGAATTATCATCCGTTTTTGCCTTAAACTAGCCTTGATCACTTAAAGGTGCAGAAAGCCCGTTTGGCACAGGTGCCGATGCGCGAGGCAGCACGGCTGTCTGCAAGCGGTGCGGACCCCAGCGATGAAACTCCACTGCTAATACTGATGACTTTGTGCCAAGCGAGTCACGATCAGGCAGGATCCGACCGCACCCATCGCACGCCAACGGCAGCGGCTGCCAGCCCCCGAGGCTTGCGTGCAGCAGGGGTATGTATCGTCCTTCCTCCGCGCAGGCCCCCTGACCCGAACCTCCCCAAATTGCCAGCCCGGCGCAGCCAGCGACAGACCCCGACCTCTCCGGCTGGCAGCTCTCCGGCTGGTGCCCGAGCCACGAACCCGCTCGTCCTCCGCCGCTGACGCAGCCACACCCGAACGCCGAGACGCACCGAAATCCTGCTCCCACCCCGGCTCCCGCATCGGAGCATCGGGCTGGACCAGAGCACGCCTGCAGCAAGGTGTCTGACACCAGCGCGGGCGGCTCGGCACGTACAGACGATTAAGCAGCCCCAAACCGCTGTGCCGGCTGGGGAGCCACGGGGAGGGGGGGTGCAGAGACACCCCCCCCCAAAACCCGCTCTGCTCAGCCGGGGGTACCCCATCCCTGGGGCTCTGCAGGTAAGCAGGGGGGCACATCCCACCCCTGCGGGGCCCAAGCCCGGTTTGGGAGCTGCCGCAGGGGCGGGAGCCGCCGTGCCGGCGGGAGCCGGGGCCGGAGCAGCCCTCGGAGGCGTTGCCATGGAGAAGGCAGCGCAGCAGCATCCCGCATCCCACGCCCGCGGGTGGGCGCCACCCCCCCACCCCCGGCGTCCACAGGGGCGGGCGCCGCCCGGGCACGGCGACGGGGCCCCGCTCCCCTCCCCGCGCCACACCGGGGCCGGAGGGCACGCCAGGCCCCGCGGGACCCCGCACCCGGGATACCGGGGCAAAGGGGGGGGGCGCCCAGGGCCCCCGCCGCGCCCCCGCCCGAGGGGACAACCCCACGCAGCCCCCCGCGGTGGGGTGGGGCGCGGGCTCGGCTTCCGCCCTCCCCACCTGCCCCACGGCGGGGGAAAGGCAGCCCCCCGAGGGTAGAGAAACCCCGGCACCCCCCCTCGCCACAGGCACGGCCAGCGCCCACGGGCCACGGGAGAAAGGCAGCGCTCCCCCCCCTCCGCCGCCGCCGCCGCCAAAACCCACGCAGCCGAAAGGGAGGGAGGGAAGGAAGGAAGGAGGAGGGACGAGCGGCGGCGGAGCCGCTTCCCGGCCGCGGCGGACTCACCCCCCGGGCGCGGACCGCCGTACCTGCCGGCGCGGCGCTGGGCTGCGCGGCGCGGAGCCCGCCCGGCCCCGGCCCCGGCCCCGGCCCACAATGGGCCGCGGCCGCCCCGCCCCTCCCGTACGGCCCGGCCCGGCCCCGCCCCGCGCGCTGACGTCACCCCCCCCCGCCGCCGGCGGGAGTTGTAGCGAAGCGCGGGCAGCGGCGGGGGGCCGGCGGTGTCGGTGTCCGAATCGAGGGGGCCCGGGTGGGCCGACGGCCCTTGCGCGGAGCGGGAGGCGCGGTGCGGGTTCTCCCGCCGTTGCTTGTGCTGCGGAGGAACGGCAGGCCGCGTCCTGGGGGCGGGATGGGAGGAGGGCGGGGAGGGTGCGGCTCCCACCCGCGGCGAGGAGCAACGAAGAGGGAAGTTTCATCCGACCGGCGAACGTGGGTGATCGCGGGCACGCGGGATGAGCGTCCCGGCGGCCTGACAAGAGGTCTCCCAAGCCACGACATTCTCCGCCTGTCAGCTCGGGTTGAAGAAACCCGTTTTCCAGGGGTTCCCGTTTCACGTAAACCAGAGCAGCGATCTGATACGTGGCTGGATTTCCACGTGCGCCAGAATAGCCTCCTTGCATGAGATGAGGCTGTGGGCTTCAAGCAGGAGGGGTAGTTATTGCTTGCGGTGCAAACCAGAACTCCAGATCAAGTTAATAGCGGGTAACGTTTTAGCTTAAGTAAGCTTTAGGGTTTTTTTTCTGGAGAAGAGGTCATTTACATCTCGTATGAATTTTTGTCTCGGCAACAACTGTATGGGAAGGTCTGAAAGGCTGGAAGGGATCTACAGGGATTGTTTTTCGCATGGAGCCCCCACAAGTTGATCCAGAGACAAAGGAAGGGCCAATGGTGGGAAAGTAAAGAGCGAGCATCCATGGGGGAGTTGATAGCAAAGCATGGAACAAAATGTAACGTGAGAACCCGGCTAGGTTATACACAGCCGTCCAGACTCCTAGGTGGCCTTCTGTACGAGGGAGAGAGACAGAAATGGATGTAGGCATAGAGTCCATGCGAGCGTTGCTAGACAGGTTAAGCCCCCCGGGCCTGACGCTGGCATTTTCTGCCCATCTGAGCTCCGTCACAGGGTTTGATCTGCAAAAGAAAACCAGGGTTGGACCTGTAGAGCTTCAACCCATCCTATACGGTTTCAGCCCCAAACCCCACAGTTCATACCAAAATCCAGGTTCCAAACAAGCAGTCTATAACATCCCTGCAGGAAAATGCAAAAGAGTCTCAGGAATTGTATGTCCATTAGAGAAATTTGTTAAAACGCCAGCTGAATTTTTTTGTTTTTCAGGCAAGAAGGTAGATTTTATCGCAACAAAGCCACACTTCCATAAAGTGGATTTTCTCCTCCTTCTCGCTGCACCCAGTCCTTTTCCTAACCTCTTCTGGTCTCCTGTAGCAATGAGCTCCGCAGGATAAGTGTGACTTGCCAGGGAAAAAACTATTTCACTTCACTGGTTGTGAATTTCAAAGTCATCCCAGTTCCCCGTTACTGGGCTGGGTTCACTTCTGAGCTTTTTAAAAGCGCTCTTCACAGCCTAGTCTTTGGCAAATAACCAGCAGCCCTTGAGCTGTCATCCTGAGAATGAATCCTTCAGCAGGGAATCCATCCTGCACCTTCCTGGAAACTAGTCGACACTCTGAAAACTGAAATCACCCCTTCTGAAACCATCGACACCTTTCTATAGACATACTTGTCTTGCCAAGGACTTACCATTCCCCAGAAGCGTGAGAAGATGCAAACTGCCAGAGGTACCCCAGAACCTGTCTCTGCGTCCGTGCCAGCCCACAGCAAGAGATGCATGCCTGCAATTCCTGTTTGCATCCTAATGGCTGTATGATGCGTGAGGTGTCCCACCCGGGTCATGGTGGGGCTTGGGAGGTTCCCAGTGCTGGGACCCTTCTTTGCAGAGGGGCACATCGGAGGCTGCATCTCAAGCTGAAGTACCAGAAAAAGGGCTCACAGATCATACTGGCAAAAGGAGGAATTACAAGTTGCCACAACCAGCTGGTTTTTGCACAGGGGTACAGCAGGGACCCAAGGTGCAAATGGCAACGTACTCATCGTAGCGTGCAGGCGCTCTCTTAACGTTACCTTGGTGTTGGTGCAATGGGAGGTGACAATCATGGAGGCACTTTGGGGATAAAAGGTGTCAAGGGCAGATTGTCTGGAGCAGTAAGCCCAATGATGGTGCTGTGAAACTGGTGGGACACAAGGATAAGCATATCTGTACAGGGGAAGAGCCAGCACAGCTTTTGGTGAGAGAAATTATAACTCTCAAAATCTACCGCAGTCTTTGGATGGAGCCAAAGATTTGGTGGACAGCAGAGATCTAATGGATATAAGAGATATGGATTTCCTAAAGGCTCTGACAAAATCCTTCATCGAAGGCTCTTGAGGTGAGTAAGGAGCCATGAAAAATTAAGTTGTTTAAAGACAGAAACCACAAAGGCCAGAGCCAGACAGGAACGGTCAGTCTCCGCAGTGGAGGGTTGTCCAGGGGAGTTTGGTGGAGATCTCTGCAGGGGTCTGTGCTGCTCAGCATCTTCATCAATGATGTGGAAGTGGGGGCAAGTGGGGAGGTGGCGAGGGTTGCTAGTGACGCTGAGCTGCTTGGAAAGGCCGACGGCAGCAAACCGCAGAAGGACCTCAGGACACTCGGTGATAAAATGACAGATGAAATTCAGCGAAGATAAATGTCAGTGATGAGCCTCAGAGGAAGCACTCCTAACGTCATGCACACAGTGATGGGCTCTGAACTGACCGTCACCCCACAGGAAAAGGATCCTGGGTTATAACAAGAAATTTGGTGAAAGCATCAAGTCATTGCCGAGCAGCAGTCGAGAAAGCAAATAGACAGGTAGGAGTTAATGAGGAAAGAGGAAAAACTACCATACAAATTCCTGGTTTGCCCTCCTCTTGAATACTGTGAGCAGTTCTGGTCTCTGTTCTCACCAAAGAAAGAATGATCAAAGATATGGAGCATTTTTCACCTAGGTAACTGGCTAGGCTAGGACTATTCAATACAGTATTTCTATACAAGCCTTGGGCTCAGGAAGTCCTGGAGCTGCAGCCTGCTGCAGGCTTGAAGGGTTTACGGGAAAATATCCCTGTACACTTCTCATACCCTTGACTTGCCATGCACCATTGGTTATGGGAGAGAGAGGAGGCTGGGCGGCATGATCCCTGCGTCCGACCCAGCACAGCTTTTCTTATGTTCTTGCATTCATCTTTGTTCCTCCACAAAATGTCATCCCAGGACTCCCCTTCCCACTCCCCTCCTCAAGGGCATTTGTTAACCATGTAGTGATGGTTTGATCTGGAAGGTCCCAGCCTGGGCAAGCAGCTGCATAATGGTTGGCACCTGGAAGTGCATCTTCCTCATCGAAATGGCTCAGCCATTTTCTCGTAATTGCCTCCTCGGAGCTTGTTTGGAGGCTGCTTATCAAGTGCCATTGTGTTGCTTTCCTGCTTGTGTTTCCAACAGCTGCCTGTTAAATTAAGCTCCTATATTCAGACAGGAAAACCCAATAACAAACCAGCTGCCCAAAGCCTTTTGGCTAAGTGGGACACATGCAGTAGTCATCCCGTAAAACAGATGAGCATCCAGCCCTGAGAAGGGGAGAACATGGGTACCAAGCCTGCCTGGAGACTAATCCCTATAATGCCTTGTAACGGGAGGCTTTCGATAAGGTTTGTTCATTGGATGCAAAACTAAACCAGGACTTTCTCTGAGCTGAGGGAAAAAAAATGGGTTTCTTGCTCTAAATCTGTACGAATATACTCGGTATTGTTCATCGTTAGCTGCTCACTAGACCCTATAAATGTTCTCTGAGCTCCATCCATGTGAGATCAATACTGTCTTATCCCTGAGGGAGAGTTTTTATGTGTCTGCTCCAGTGAAACTTAAAAGGACACTCTTGATTCAGCTGAGAGTAATGGAATATGGAACCCATCCCCTTACAAAAATTAAATAAAATTGATTTTGGAAGAAAAAAGCCCTCTCTTCTTGAGGTTATAGTCTTTCATGTTGCACAGATGATTTTCAGCAGAAGAATGGGCCATAGCTTTTATTTAATTGCTGTTTTGGTCTAAGCCAAAGACTTGCGCCGAATGAACAAAACCACACTCTGAGCTGCTACCACCATCCTGCTCCACTGGAGCTTACGGGAAGATTTCCATCGACCGCAGTCAGGGCTGGTTTTAGCTCAAAGGTAGGAGACAGCGTTATGCTTCTTGCTCTTTCTTTGATATGAGGCTTTTAGAGTACGTAGAGGACCTTTTGCGGCTCTATATCTGAGCTGGGAGGTTCTGCTTGAAAACAAACCGCACCCTAAGCCAGCATTATCTCTGACAGCGCCGAGCCCAATCTCGCCCCAGGATTCACATCAGCTCCCAGCAGCTGGCAGGGGGAGGCGAAGCTTTGGCGTAATGTTTCATAGCCTCAAAAGGGAAAATAAATGCATTCCCAAGGCAGGACTCAGCCGTGCCTGTGTTGGCTGGGAGCGTTAGCAGAGACTCAGTGGATTTAGGCCTGATTCTGCAAAGTCCTTAAGCTTGTAAGGAATTTGTAATTTGCTTGTAAGCAAATACCCGTTCACTTCAATGGCATTTAATCACATGCACATAAATGCTTTATGGCATACAAGGGAGCTGTATATTGGTGGAGGTGGGGATACTTAGCCCAAGCAACCGACTTCTTTTCCAATGTGTTCAGAGAAGGGTAAAATGTAAGAAATTAATAATTAGAGAGCAGATTGTGAGACTTCTTGTGAACAGCTACTGACTCTAGTAGAGGTCTTCCCCAGACCTGCCCTGTCCAAGCCCACTCTCTGCTGGGAGATTCTAGGAGAGCGCAGCCTCTGCCAGCCCATTCCCCTGCACGAACCACCGTGCCCTGCAGGGAACAGATAACTCCGACGAGTGGCAGCGAGATATAAAGCACTTGCAGGCATGCTGGGGGTATAGGAAGCCATTAATAATCTCAGTGCCTCGGCCAGGGTCTTTCACCCTGCGCCTCTCTGCGACTCCTGCGGTTGCTTTTCTCCCCTCTCGTCTGCTTTCTGCAGCCGCCAGAAGCGCCTCATACTTCCCTCGCCATCCATCCTCCGGGCTGTCTCCTGTGAGATGCTGCGCGTGTGGCCGTGCCCTGTTTTGGATCATCTTGCTTGTGCCTGGCCTGTCTTCGGCAGGCTCCTGCCGCGGAGCTCCTGGCTGCTCGTGAAGCCAAGGGTGAATCCTCCACCCTGGATCCTCCTGCTGGCACCAGGCTTCACACGCAGCCTTGTGCCAGCATCAGATGCTGGGCCTGGGGGGAAATGTGCTGCTCAGGGTGGGTCAAAGGCACTATCTCTTCCCCCCTAGAGTCCTCAACCCTGCTAGAAGACAAGCCATTCCTGATTAGGGGTATGTAACTTTGCCCGTGTCTTTGCCCCCTATTCCTGGAGATGACTTTTCTTGCTCTGAATTGCTATCGAAGGTACCAGACAAAAAGACCCAACCCTGTTTCAAGGCAGACAGAGCAAATTCTCAAGGGATGAAAGTTCAGTGGCCCGTTATCTTCCTCACGTCCAGGGTTATTTATTTCCCAAGAGCAGGGATAGAGGTAAGGTGAGGGGTAGCATCCAGGGAAGAGCTGAAGCAGGAGGAAGAGCAGAGAAGAGGTGGGAGAGGGGTGTAAA
Source organism: Aquila chrysaetos chrysaetos (assembly GCF_900496995.4). NCBI lineage: Eukaryota > Metazoa > Chordata > Aves > Accipitriformes > Accipitridae > Aquila > Aquila chrysaetos. The sequence continues at coordinate 6,800,571 of NC_044005.1, read as the reverse complement.
TCAGTGCCTCTCTCTCAAGCCCAGAGACCACTGCAGATTTATACCAGCTGTTGCTCGGGCTGTCAGAGAAGGGTTTAACAGGGATGCGTGCATACGCGGCCTACAGGGAGAGCTGCTTTTATTTGTTCACATCTAGCCGGGGTTGAATTTATTGCCTTTGCAGAGGGGCCAGCAAAAAGCCAGGGCGTCACTTAAATCCCATTTAAAACCTCAGATTAAGGCTTTGCAGGAAGTGCAAATGGGGAGGTGGAAGTGGCCCGGCCAGATGCTGGCTCCATTGCTTGGGGGAGTGGGCTACAAACCCACCTTGCCGTGATGACCAGGGAGCCAAGTGAGGCTGTTGCCTGATCAGTAGAGTATCCTTTGCTCCAGAGCTGTAGTAGAGGCAGAGCGAGGAAGTGCCAAGTCGCCTTAGGCTCATGCTGAGCCTGCATCCTTTTAATGGAGCATAAAACAGTTAACCCCCCAGGTCACCAGGTGGGTCCCAGCCCAACTCCACCATCCGCTGGGGAGAGGAGCTTATCCGATGGGAATTAGGAACCCTCATCAACGGGCTAGCTGCATTTGAAATATCTTAATCCTCCTGATTTTTGATACGATTCAGTCTTCTAAGCATGTATCTTACTTCTGCAAGATGCCTAAGCCAATTCTCGGCGGTGTTTGTCCCTACTGACTGAGCCAAGGTCACACATGGAGCTTGTGGCTGACCTGCAAACTGCTCCCAGATACCCCGAGTCCTGGCCGAGTGCATTAAATCACAAGACCGTCTCTGTCTTGCTCGCTGTTTTGGTCACCCTGATTTGTCCTGCATCATTAAATTTTTACAGCGCCTGACTCCAGATGACTTCAAGTTTGTGCCTCCTGTCTCCAGTAAGTGCAGAGCTAAGAGGTTTTGTTCCTCCCAGCACAAAGGCAGGAATGTGAAGACTCAGCGACCAGCTCAGGCAGGAAAATTTCTCCCATCCCTGATGGCTGTGTAACTGGACGTACATGCTCCCAGTATCTTTCAAAGCATCAGTGTGGCTTTTGCAGGTCTTGGTACTGCATTTCTTTCTAATAAGCAGAATTCTGGGCAGATCTGATACAAGACTTGAACAACAATGTTACAGTCAGCAGAGCAGTGGGTCCTGTTGCATCCCTGTCGAGAGATTGCAGGGCAGGCATCCTGCGTGGATGGAGCGAGCACAGGACTGCTCCAGCCTCCCCGCTCCATCGTTGGGCACTCCTGGGGTGACATCAGCGCCCTGAGATCATCTTTCTTGGCTGGGTATATTTGCTTATGGGTTTTCCCTGGAGGGCTTCTGGTTGCTCTTCAGTTGCAGTTTCTCTGCCGCGAGGACTTTCACAGGCTCGCCTGCCCTTTTCCACGGTACCCAGATGCTGCTCCTCCCCAGGGTCTCTGTGCTGCTGTGGCTTCATCAGCTCATCAGAGCCACTGGGCTGGGAGCGGTGTTTGTGAGGGGGAAGGAGAGGTATTGCAGCCATCTCCGGCTGCTCCGGGCTGCACCCGCAGGAATAGACCTACTGGAAAGTTTTCCTGGCTGGGCATGGGGTTGGACACTGCAGGAAAGCTTTTCTCTTTCTTCTGCTCAGCCTTTTTCCTGATTGCCCAAGCACACAAACCTCTCCTCCTCCTCTGCTTGCCTTGCAATAATCTTAGGTCCATGCACAAGGCTCTGGCCGATATCCTGGCAGGAATGATGTCCTTAGTATCTAAAAGATGTCCATGGCTGGTGCTGCTCGGAGGTCTTAAACTCAGATTGCAGCCTTGGGAGAGCACCACCTCCCCAGCACAGAAGGAGCCGCTGGGAGAGCAGGGGTGAGTGGCCCTGCCATGCGGTGGAGGGCTGGGGACAGTAGGAGACGCGGCAGTGACAGCAGCCTCCCTGCACCACCTGCCCCGGCGAGCTGGATGGACCCCGGCTGTGCCCTCCCTGCCCCGAATCGCTGGTGACACAAGGGTGTTGCCAGGCTGGCAGAGAGGGAAATCACGGTCACACCAACAGCAAGGGGGACCTCCCCAGTTGCAACCTCCTTAGTCACAGCTGGATTACTAACACCATTCTTATATTTTCCATGGGGGCGGCATGAGTAAGAGCTGACTCCTGGGGCTGGTTGTTGCCTCCAGAAACTCTTAAGGAGAGAAGAGCTGACAGGACTATCAGGCTGTTTTAAGTTTCGGGCCAAATCAGGGGAGCCGAACGGTTGTGCTGAGAGTGGGATGATGACTCAGGCACAGGACAGAGCCAGTCCAGGGGGGCTGGGATGGAGAGGACGGCCCCAAGCATCCTCCAAGGCAGTGTCACTAGGAGGGGACGGGCATACATAGCTCAGCCTTTTCCACCATCTGTGAAACACCTCAGTCCCTCCAGAGATTATATTTGGGACATGGACTTGTCTTGGAGAAGATCCCCCAGCTCCTGCAGCAAGTCTGGTCTGTTCATGGCTCTCCCCACTTTGACCCATGGTGAGATCAGGTCTTGGGAGCGTTTTTACACCTCCCAGATGCCTGGCTTATGTAGAAGGGACAACACAAATGCTGAGCATAGGTTGCAGGTTTCAGGGCTCAAACACATGCCAGGTCTCGCACGTCTCCCGTAGCTCCCAGCCGTGCGTATCGCAGCAGTCCCGGGCTCCAGGCTCCAGCCTCCCCGCAGCTGGCTGGGCATTTGCAGTGCAGGAGGTGGGAGATGGCGGCCCCCCAGCTCCCTCCGGGGCTGCCCGCAGACCCCGTGGCAATTCCCCTCCCTGTGCAGACCTGGGAAGGGGAGGAAGGGGGAAGAAGAACCTTCCCACTTGGGCTGGGACGATGGGAATGAAACCTCGCTCCCCCGGCACCAACTGCCGAGGCGGTGGGAACGTGAGCTCAGCCCCTAGGCAACTTAATAGGCTTTTAAAAAACCCCTTTGTATCGGATCCATTCTTCTTCCCAAAGCTTGCTGGCTCCGCTCCAAGGGGAAACCTTTGATTCTGCAAATACACCACAATTATCATCCCGAGGAGTCTCAGCTATCGGGCTCCCTGCCTCTGAAAGATCAGCAGGATGCCAGAGAGGTGCTTAAATCATTTCATCCTAAGAAAGCCTTGGGCTGTAACAGCTTCCCTGTTGCTCGGAAAAAGCCACCCCTCTCCCAATAGCTTGGCTCCATTTTTCTTCCAATGATACCGTCGCTAGTGGAGGCAGGGCAGGCAGCGCTGCGGAAACCAGGCCACCGGGGTTCCCAGTGATTTCATCAGTCCCGAGACCGGGGCTTGCAGTGATTTATGAGCTCGCAAGAATCTCGCTGTGGAGTTATCTCCCCCTCCCCGCTTTTTATCGCTGTGCAGCTAGGGATTCAGCGATAGAGCTCTTCTGGGTACCATAGCAAGCTTGGTCTGTTTGACGGTTGCAAATATTTTTCTCCAACATTACACAGGTCCATGTGCACAGGCTGCTCTTGCCAGCATCGCCACCACCCAGCACCGAGAAGCCCAGCTTGGCCTGGAGGAGCCCAAACCAAAAGCTTGGCAAGCACAGCACCCACTCCCTGACTCCTATGCCTTGTTCACGATTCCCCTAAGCTCTCCCCATCTCTTCAAGGTAGGTTTTTATTACTTTTAAATTGCTGGCATTTTTTTTTTCCCAAAGTATTTTTATTTTCTTCAGATTATACAAATCCTGCCCTTCTGCAGTGCTCTCCAGCCTAAGGCTGGGACTTTTGAAGGGGATTTGGGGGAGTTGTTAGGTGCTCTGCTTCCAGCAGGAGCCCAGCGCTTCTCCCCTTGTCGAAATCCCCCGTTAAAGCAGGTCATCAGTATTTTTCTGCAGCTGTTTTTCTTAGTAGTCTAAATAAAGCTTTCAAGTTGCGACTCATTGATGTGAGGCCAGATTCAGAGGCTGTCAGTTCCTTTGTGTATCCTCAACTTGTCCGGGGGTGTTTTGTTTTATTTTGGGATGGCTGCTTGCTTCTGGGGTTTGCTGCAAAGCTGTGCATTTAGCAGCCCCCTCCTGCCACATTCTTCCACCGGCCAGTGATGGCGTAAGCTCGCAGCGCTGCTGAATCCGGCCCCTGCAACTCCCTTGCACTGTACCTGCCTTTCTGCAAGGGTAGAGGATTTTGCAAGCAGGAATTTGCTCTGACCATGGGAACACCCTCCCTTTGCCATCGCAGGAACTCCAGGGAAAGGTGTGCTTCACTCCTGCTAAGCAGCCAAGGCCAGTGTCCCTCCCAAGCTGCAGTCACAGCCCTTGCAACCCCAGGACACAGATGGAGTTTCTTCCTCACGGAAATTAATTATATGGGGAAGGCTGATCCCCTTTGGTGACACACAGCTATTGCTGTGTGGGTCCAGCAGAGGCTGAAAAGGGGGCTGAAACTACGTGGCGTCCCCTTCTCCTCTCCATCCCCATCCTGTCTCCTTGTGCTTGCCCCGGCCACAGGCCACTGGCTTGGTCACACTGGTGTTGCGAAGCCAGCCAGTTCCACAGGCCAGCCCAGGATGAAGGCGATGGGAGCGCAGGAGGCTGAGCCAGCTCTGCAACCAGGAGAAATGTGGACTCACAGCTTAGGGACCAACACAGCTCACCCCAGAAATCTATAGAGAGGGCAACAGGCTGAAACCAAAAATCCACTCCTACCCTTTATCAAAACCACTGCCACTTACTTAGGATGCTCCAGGCATGATTCAACACTCATTATCTTCATTGTGCTGGAGATTAGGCTGCAATCTTTCCAGATAATAGCTTTATTAGCTCTGTATTATTCTTTCTATGTTATTTATTTACACTAAGTCCAGAACACTCAAAGCTTTCACTGGGACAGTTAGATCAGTTCAGCGGACAATGTTTTACGCTCTGTTTTTTACGCTAGCAAAGATCCCTTGTAGAAGGAGCTATCCCAGGCCAAACGTGCTCTTGCTGATGAGGTCTCTTTGGCTCAAGGAAGCTGTACATGTTATGGACGCCCCACCAAATACTAATAGTGAGGGAAGGTCATTTTCTAGGGCTTCAGCACAGGCAACGGGCTGTTGTGTCCCTTTACCTGCTGCGTTGGGCAGATGGCTCTGGCAGGGCTGCTCCTGGCCAAGGGACAACTAACACCCATGGCACAGCTCACCAGGGGCTCTTTCTTGGGCTCCCATGACCCATCTGCCTCCATCCATCCATCCGGCTCTGGCACAGGCTGGCACCAACCCTCTTTTGGCTGGGACAAGCTTTCGCTCTCCCCCACCTCTCCTGAAGCAAGGCCTGGAAAAGAAATTAGACTCCACTAATTACTGATTTAATGATAATTGCATGGGCTCTTGGCTTTGGCCTTGCCCATCAGCAAAGACAGCACTCGGGCCACTGCAAACCTGTGGCAGCTCAGTGTACCAATCCCGGGTATAAGGGCTGGTTTGAGTCGGCCTCGGGGAGGGCTGCCCAGGAGGTCCTGCTGTATACACTGGTGAAACTACCCAGCCCAGATTTTCCTCTGACTTGGCATCACTGCTGAGGATGACTGTGGGAGATGACAGCAGATGAGTCTCCATTCACCTTTGCCCTGTCCTCGACAACCTTGGCATGAAAACCAGGAGAGGACAACCTGACCCTCCGGACAACCAGCTCCTCTCTGGGATGCAAGGGTCTTTTTCTGGCAGAGGGTACTCGACCCCCTCCATTCTTTTCTAAGTGACTTTCTTTGCAATCGGGGGTGCCAACCATGCTATTAGCACAGCTCCAAGTCTGGATTAAAGGGACCAACATGAAGCTGGCTGGTTTTTTGGCTCACGCTCTCCCTATCAGCTCTTGGTACCCATTACTTCTAGCACTGAGCACTGCACTGCATGACACCCAACACGCTCCCTGCGGGGGAAGCTTCAGGAATGTCCTGCCACCCCACCTGAGTTCAGTAACTGCAAAAGCAGAGCTGGAGACAGGCGCTTCATGCATGTTCTTGATAGCCCCAAATGGCCCCGTTCTGCCCCGCTCACTCCTGGAAGAGGGATTCCCACTTGGGGAGCGAACCCTTGCAACGAACCCATGACACAGGTGCTGCGGCTCCCCCAACAAACCTGGCAGATGCTGTGGGCTAGCTTTGATATGCATTTCTTTGCTATTCAAAGCACTCTCTCCTGGAAGGGCTTGGACTGGAGGCTGGCTGTATATAAAAGCTGCCATTGTTTTTATTGGGCTACCATCCATCTGTTTAAAGCACGGATGCCCTGAGTGATTCTGCTGGTGGGAAGCAGAGGTGAAGAGGCTCCTTTGGATGTGCTCAGAAATTGTCTCTGCATCCAGGACTCCTTTTAGAGATGTTTAGCATCATCCATCCTTCAGGCCTCTCAAAACACTGCCACGTCTCTGGGGTTTGGTATAAACACTTAGCTTCAGAGGCCGTGACAGGGAGCGGGGCAGGCAGCGCAGTTGCGAGATGTCCTGTGTCAGAAGTGGTGCAATTTGTATCCGCGTGGAAACGCCCCGGCAGAGAAACAGGGGATCTGGGAGATGCACCTCTCCGTTCCCGGCCCAGCCCAGAGGCAGCCTGCCAGCCCCAGAGCATATGGACAAAGCTCTAATGGAACTACAATAGAGACCATGCTTGTTTGTCTTTGCTTGCTGTCTGTACTCCATATCAACCAGAGCTGTCTGGAAGCAAGCTCTGGATAATATTTCCTGGACTGTTCCTCTTCAAAAGCCCAGCTCCAGCGTTCTGCTGCTGCCAGCAGCGTACTGCCCCAGCACTGCCTCTGACTGAAGCTGTAGTCAGCCAAGAAGGGACGAGTTGGCTGGTAACTCCTTTTGAACCATGGGCGGGGAGTCTCCATCCCTCTACCCACCTGCAGTCCACCTACCTGTATCCCACCTTGGACTCTGCTACCCAACAGCTGGGTGCCACCACCCAGCCCAGCTCCATATGCTCCTCTCTCCCGTACCCGTCCCTTTGCCATCAGGACATACCTTCCCTGTGTGCAGATGTCCAGGGAAGCTGCATGGCAGCATGAAGAGAGTCCTGGTCCCCTTTATGCCTGCTGAAGCCATGGCTCCTGGGACTCAGGCTGCGACTAGATGACTTGCCCAAGACCAAAGAGTGGATCCGTGTCAGAGGAGGGAGGCAGACATCCCTCCCTGTGCTGTGCCTCTGACCCAGCCTCGTTCTATGTGAAAAGCACACAAACCGGACATTCAACTTACCATATCTTTGCACAAGGCTGTCCACGTCTGGGGTTGCAAGGGAATTATCAGATGCTCTTGTGGCTCTGCAGAGAAGCCAGGAGTCTAAGGGAAGAGTTACTGATTGCATTTTGGCCCTGGGGAGCTGTGTTGGACAAACTGCTGTATAACCACTGCACAATCCAGGCTGCAGAACAGCATTGTAATATTTTTCTCTTATCATTGTGCAGCTTTGGAGGCTCTTATTTGTTCTCCTTTATCCACGTGAATGTGTCCAAGAACACAGCAGCCTCTGCCTGCAGAATGGCTCCTATTGTTCCCTTTGTTCGTTTGTCTGGGCTGTTCCTCAGCCTCCTCTCTCGCTTCCTGCAAAGAGACAAACTCAGTGTTGTCAAAAAGTATCTTTACAGCTTGATCTTAGATATGAGCTCAGCCATGGAAAAGGCAGAGGGCATATTTTCCTGAATATGACAGCTTTCTGTGATCCAGAGGGGAGCATGGTGAAAGGTACCCTGAGCTCACACAATGGATTAGCTGCCTTTAACTTCAACCAGGATCTACTCACCCATGCCCACTGCAAGCTGCTCTGAACTAGTGCTGAAAAGAGATGGCATTGGATTGGGCCTTTTGGCTGATCTATCTGTTTCTCCTGAAGTGCTGACCCTTTTTGTTTGAATAAATCTACAATAACACACTATATCAGCTTGGAAGAGAAACAAAGAATCTGAGGTACATGAGAAATATAGCTCCGCATTTCAATTTTTTTTCCTGCTTCTTCTGATACAAAAGCTTTTACATGCCTTCATGCTGAAAACAGGCTAGAATCAACTTAGATTTTAAAATTATTTAACTTAGAGATGGTTTTTTTGTGACCATGGAACTGAATTCAGTGCTTTTCAAAACCAGGCCTCCAGCTTTGCAAAAAAGACTCTCCGATTTCTAGATCAGCCCGTTCCACTTCTTGTTTCGGACAGGTGTGCAGCAGTTTATCCTAACGTGATCTGTGTAATCTTTACACCCTGTTGAGTGCGCAGTTTCTAAACAAACCTCAAACAAACCTCAGGTCTCTCTGAAAACACATCTTCTCTTAATCCTCCTCACAGAAAACCTGTAGGAAGATGTCAAATTATACAAATGAGAACTTTGGCATGGCTGGGTTAGAGTAGGCTGAATTAGTCATCAAAGTTACAGCTGGAGGTTGTTAATCTGTTGGTGACTTCCAAGCAAATTATTTTTATTTTCTGTTTACAAAAGAAGAGAATGAGATTATTGGTTAGGCCTTGAGGCGCGATGCATCACTGGTGGTGGTAAAACAAAGATGACGTGGAGCTTGCTCGCACACAGATGAAGGTGTGCTCCTTCGTTAAGCCTGAGTCATCACTTCCATTAGGAGCAGGATTGAAGGACGGCGCAGAAAGGCTGTGCATGCACTAGAGCCGCTCACTGCCACGGGGCTGCTGGCAGTGGCCAGCACCAGCTGAAAGCCCTGATCCTGCACTTTGCAGCACTCTGGCTGTGGCACGCACAACTGGTGAGACAGGTTAGAAATTGCTGGCTCAAGGCTGGATGCGTGCTTCGGCTTTCCCATCTGCCTTGCTGGGAATTGCTCTTTAGACTAGGCTTGTGTGGGCTGGAGGCCGAAAACTTTCTTTTTTGTAGGTCTTGTTACTTTTATGTACTGAATTAAGCAGGGAAAATCACTTGCTGCTGTTCAAGTCTCATGGATATACAGCGCTGTTAATCTCAGACTTCACAAATTGTTCATTAAGCTTCCCCAAATCATGAGGGGTTGGTGTTTTGGTTTTTTTTTTTTAATTAAGTAACAGAAGTTGGCTCTCTTCATTGGGTTCTGTGCTTTCAGGACATGTCTTGGGTTTTTTCCCTGCACATGTAGCGGCAGAAACAACCCCTTCTGCAAAATTAAAACCTGTAACACAATTGCCTGACTCCAAAACCAGGAATTTAGAAAGACACCCACTTCCTAAAGACCCAAATTAAACCTTTGGGCATGGGCAGTATAGGTAGGAGTAGTCATTTCGGTGCCCAGGGGCCAAGCTCTTTCTGACCTGACCTCATTGCTTTTAGCAGAGGACTCTTTGAGACTGCCATTGCTGGGCACCCATTATGTGATCCACAGGCTGTGGAGGAAAAAAACCCCAAAGAGCAGCTGATTTTCAATGTGGCCTCTCCTCTGCCTTGTGACAAAGCCCCTTCCTGCAATGCAGAAAGCAGCAAAACCCTCCCAACCCAGCACTTCTATTTTCAAGCAATGTCAAGGTGAACCGTCCACTGAGGTAATGTAGTTTGCACATTGGCCACCCAGTTTTTCACGTGCTTGCCTGCCGGTGAAGAAGAACTGGTGCTGTGTTCCCCAAACTGGTTGCTGGAATGGGAGCACGGAGACGAGCAAAACACCTTGGCAGAGGGACGAAGGAGCAAATAACCACCAGCCAGCCGAGCCCCCAGTGTCTCTTTCCTCTGCTCAGCTCACAAAGCAAGAGCAAAGAACAAATCTCCTTTCCTGTCCCTCCTACCTCCCCGAATCCCTTCTCATTAAGGAAAGAAAAGGTCAATATTGACAGTGTTGAAATGAAGCACAAGGACCGAAACGCCTCCTGTGCCTGGTGCAGGGCGCTGAAAGAGCCGAGCGTGAACCAACATTTTCCAGAGCCTCTATCAGCTTGGGGTGACTGTTTTGGCTTGCCAGTATGCAAGGAAGGAGCCTGACTTCAGGAAGCAATTTGCAACCAGGCCCTTAGGAGGCTAGGGGAAAAAAAAAAACCAAACCACCTGTGAGTGGGTCATAGCTTGGCCTCCCCAGAGAGAGGTTTGAAAAGTGTCTGGCAATTTGGGAAATTAAAAAGGTGGCGGACAACCCCCACCAGGAGGACGTTGAGGAAATCTGAGGCTCACCGCACCAGAGTCCTTGGCGAGACTTCTCCAGCTCAGCCCAAGGCACCCACTTCCTTCCTTGCAGCACCTGTTTGCCAATCCATCCGTGCAAAAACGTCCCCACCTGGACCTGTGTCATCCTCAGCACAAGTGCATCTTCCCAAATGCTGCATGGGGAGATGGTGTTTCCCACCCTACCACTTTACTCACCTACCTCATCTCTCTGCAGCTATCTGCCAGCTCAGCTCTCCCCAGCACATCATAGCTTCTTGCTTCATCTCCATGGCCCAGCAGAAGGTCTCCTGGCCAAGCATGGATTTGGTCGACGGTAATCGTCTTGCTCCACTTTCATTCCACTGCCTTCCTGTTTTCTCCTGTGCTTCCCCTCACGCTTCCCATTAACATCTCATCAGCCACTTTGAGACCTGCCCATGGATCATCTGCAGTGATGGCTACAGAGATCACAGCTTAGTAGCAGTACCCAAGGCATTGAGGTTGTACCCTCATGGAGAGTAAACTCTTCTGTGTCCTTGTGCTTTTCTGTCTGTCCATGCCCATCCACCATTTGTCTCTGCTCCTAAATCCCTAGGCACCCTGGGTGGAAGGAGATGCCCCTTTGGTCTCTATGTATCCATCATTGCTTATGATGCTCTCCTGGGTCCCAAGCGGAGCCTGTTGGCCTCTGTGCAATGTAGACCTCAAGGATGAATTGAAATGGTGGAGCGCCAGGCTTGCACATTTGTGCTGAGCATTAGCTGGAGCTTGCTTTCTCCTACAGCTGGCCAAGGACTTCCTGCTGAAAGGCATCTGTGAGGGAAATGCCTGTTGCTGCAAACAGATACATCCTACAGGATGATGCCAGTTTTGCTGACATTTTCCCATTCTTTATCTTAACCTGAAAATAAAACATTTTTCTTCCCCATTTGGTCATTCCAGGCTTCACCGTTTCAGCTTGGCCAGTTGCTTTTAGCTGCTGTGAGTTTGATGTTAATCTGTGTCCATCTGAGTTGCTTTTTACTTGGGTGCATTGTGAGAGAGATTGCCTAAGCCTGGGCAAAATACCAGGGGCAAAAGCCTCTTGGACCAGCACGGCAATGAACAGCTTGTATGCTGCAAACTAAGCATGGCTGGAAGGTTTAAACGTGCCCAGAATTGTGACAAATACTGTTCTGGTGTGAAAACCAGGAATATTTTCCCTTTTCTTGCCCTGATTTGGTCTCAAACTAATTGTTTAACGAGCTTGACTTTTTCCTAGGAACGGAAAATTTGGTTTTCGACCAACCTCCCACTTGCAATCTTCAATCTGTTTTAGAAGGAACCGTTGTTTTGTTTTTATTCAGTGAAAACAGACATAATTGGTATACCCCCAAATACTCCTTTCCTGTGTACCAACCACACAAGATATTTGCCTTGGCCTACCAGTTACAACGGTGCCCTGAGGGAAGTTGAATTAAGCCCTGGTGATGGGTTACAGTGCATAACACATCCCAAATACAACCACTGTGATTTATGACCGCTGACATGACAAAGATTTTGTCTGGTAGTGAGGAGTGATGGCTGATGTCCCTCTAAATGCTTATCATTTCTGGCAGCTTAATTGAATCCCGTTAACAGATGCGACGAAACTGAGAAACACTTCTCCTGCTAGCAGGCCTCATTGGACCAGCAAAGCCCAGTGTTGGCCTTACTTCCCTGTTTTCAGGTATTTCCCTTTGAAGTCAGGGGGTGCAGAAATTATCTTCCTAAATGAAATATGCTATAAAAGGAGCATATTATTCACATATTTGATGTTAGGACACCCTGGCAGGAGAGCAACCTCCCGTGATGAGTGGTAAGAGGGGACCCTCGGGGAGTTGCTGCAGTTTTTCCACCGTGGATTGATGTGTCCCTTATTGAGCACGCAGAGGACTCGGGCTTAAGTCTGACTTGGAGGCTTGCCCTCCTTCTGGAGATTTTGAAGCTCTTCAGACCAGTTGAGCAAAAACCCAGATAACTGTGACAGCAAGGGCATCCAGCGCCAGCCTGTGAGGCGTTTTAGGAGCAGCTCTGCAACACAAGAGCTCCGGCGGAGGGAGTGGAGGAAGCCAAGCATTTCTGGCAGACTTGCAGGCAGCTGGGAGCTGTGCAGGAGATCCCACTCCCTTTGGGTGGCCTGAGCGCTGCAGGAGGGCAGCTTTTGCTCAGTACCCAAGAGAGTAGCAAACTCAAGCCCAGCAGAGGCAGGTGGAGGGAGAAAGCTCGTTACTTCAAAGCTCCTGTGTGCAGGAAGAGGCTAAAATGTGGGAGATGGATTTTAACAGGGTTCATCTATAGCAGCAATGGATGCCTGTGGCCCAGAGTGACTTTTAGGAAAGATTAAGTTATGCATACAGCAGGTCCTCTTGCAGCAGCTGAGCCGGGCTAGTCTCTCATCCAACTTCATGCACCAGGGTGTTATCTTTTTCTTGGGAAAGCCATAGAACTGGGTAGAATTTAAATTATACCCCAGAGAAGTTGGCTTGCTTCTCTGACGGAGGTTGTAATGAGGGAGTCGGGATTCCAGTTATAGCTCGGCACAGCAGATGTAGCTGGTTTTGCAGATGATAAAAATACAGCCTTGTCTCAGGAATGCTGCAGAAGTGAGGCATGCGTGTGGGTTTTTTTTTTTTCCAGAGCAGTTCTTTAACTCTGGCTGTACTGTACAACAGTTGTTTCCATTGGGAAATCAATATTTACATAGTAAACAGCGATGAGACATGGGCTGGGTGCCATCCAAGCACGTAGCAGGACCCGCTCTGTCAAATGCCCACACCTCAAACTGTGGAAAGTGTTACTCTTCTCTCTTTTGGGATAGGAGTAGTTTTTCATTACCACTGATGAATACTATTTTATTTTTACTCTGCTTTGTATGCTTTTCAAGGCCTGCTTGCAAGGAAGGAGGCAGCCACTGAAATATAGGAAGCCACACTATATACTCTCCTGTATCACGCACAACTCGCCTCTTCTGATCAGAATTCAAGGCCTGGTGCGCAGAATTAGCCATCCCCTCAAATGAAAGCAATTTATCGCAGAAAGCAATCAGAACTGACGCTTCAAATACACTAAACTTCCAGCACAACCTGAGCTCCTGTTTGATCTCATCTGTATATCAGGGACCTCCTCAGGGCTCCTGCCACTCCACTGCCTGCAGAGACCTTCACCTAGGGGACAAGCACTGCCCTCCAAGGAGCATGTCACTGCTGGGGTGAGGCTCAGCTGGGACTAACACAAACACGGCTATGTGGGCTTGGTGGTCCACAAGGCATTGCCAATGGAGGAATGCCCTGCAGGCAGAGCAGCACTGCCCATTCTTACTTTACCTGGATGCTATGATGAGCCCACGTCCTCCTGTTTTGCAACAACACTCCTGAAGCTGGCTGTGTAATGCTGCCTAGCACCATATTCCCTCCTGTTTGCAGAAGCGGCTCGCAGCTGTAAGAAAAATGTTCTGTCTCTAATCTCTATTTACACAGCATGGAGATAAAGAAATTCCTCAACAATCAGTTAATCTCTCTTTGGGCTGACGTGACCATCTTCGCTCAGCTCAGCTGCAAAGCAGCGACACATGCAAACACACCACAGTGCTGTGTGGACTAGGGAAGGAGCATCGCGTGAAACCAAGCTCTGTACCAAAGTCTTTTGCTAAGCGTGATGAGTGAGCAGCTCTGTGCACTGCAAACGTCCCCTGAAACAGGCAGGATGATGCTGAGAGGAAGGGCAGACCCATCTTCTGGAAGCTGACGTGTTTGAAGCTCTTGCCCATTTTTGGCACGTGATTTGAAGCAAGAGGCCTGCTTTTGGGTGGGTTTCTGCTGTAAATTCTGTTGGTCGTCTGCAGCAGCGAGGTGCCGCTAGCAGGTATGCCATCCCCACCGTGAGCTGGCCTACTCATGTAAGTAAGGTCTGAGCAAGCTCTGCATGAACTCACCGCCTGGCCCTAAAGGACTGGAAAAACAGGAAACTCTTTCAAAGGTGTCTAAGGATTGGATGTTGACGTTTGAATTTCCCTTTCGTATCACTGCAACATTTTTGTCCAGGCGCTTTATCCCTGCACTGCGAAGCTGTAATTTATTTCTAGTCAGAGATTTTGTGCTTTTGAAAATAAAGCACAAAGAGGACGGAAAATCAAAGTATTCCAAGGCACTTCAGTGCATTAGACAAGCGTTTATTATGGGAAACTGAGCCTTTCCAGCTCTTGGGGAAAAGCATATCTTGTGTACAAAGAATTTAGCAAAAAGACAAAGCTGGTCTGCCTACTGAGATTTTTGGTGCTCTATGGTTTGAGGAAAAACCAGAACATACTCATCAGGAGAAACAGAGTTATAACACAGTGACAATAACCTAGAAGGAGCCGAAGGGGACTGAGAACAATGCAGACTGCATGGCCATGCAGCTGGGAAAGCATCATCCTTGCTCAACCAGGCCCCAAAGCAAGCAGATGGGCTGAGAAAACATGGCAGGGTTATTGTGGGGGCTCCTCTGGTGACAGTCTCTCCTGTGAAATGGGCTCCATTTGCCAGCAGCTCATAATCACAGAGGCTGTGGGCACGGGATCAGGCAGAGAGCACCTCATCCTCTTCCCAGGAGCTGCTGGGAACCAGCTCCCAGAGCAGCAACTGGCGGCAGTGGTTTTTTAAAAATGCACCCTTGGTGTTGCAGCTGAGGGTGGCCACATTTTCCTCCCAGCAAACTGTGCACTGGGAGGAACTGTGGAAAAAAAATCCACCAAGAATCTATGAATGTAATCCCTCAGGTGAAACTCCATCCCACTCGCAACCCAACTCAGCAAATGTTAATGCCCTGTCCCTGCATTCGCATTCCCATCAGAGCCATTTTCCCCAGACAATGGCCGCCTTTGCCCTGGTAAACACAGAAAGCAGGCATTTCCTCAGAGGAAGTTAATTTGGATTTTGAGACAAAAAAAAAAAAAAAAAAAAAAAAAAGAGTGGGAAACAAAATCTTTTCAGTAATCTGGGAAAGTATTATCGGACAAGACCTTTTCTGCTAAACGGAAACACTTTCCCCAGGCCATTGAGATGCTGAGGACCAAGAGGTTACTTTAACATTATCTTCAAATGAAGGAAATCAGATTTCCCTGCATTTAATTTTACTGGTACACATACCATAGTCATTGAAGCCCTGACTTTATTTTAAAAGAGTGATTCATGCATTTAGCTTTTGGTTCATTTCTGTCTTAGTTTCAGAGCCATAATAAATCTCACTTTGGAGGTGCAGAATGATTAATTTCTCAACCACATTTTTGCTTTGAAGTGTCTATTGGCTGTTAATAAAGTAAGCCTTTTTACATTCTCTTCAAAGTCACAAAACACACACACACACACGGATGCTCTGGGCCAAAGGAGGGAGCTGAAAATCTGTCTGGCAGTGAGAATTTAGCTGAAATGAGGAGGGGGGCTCCTATCTCAGCACCCTAGGGAAGAGTGCTGCATTTGTTTAGCCAAAACCACTGTGTGCGGAGGCAATGGGAAAGTCGGGACGGGGTCTCTGGAGCTCCTTATTTAGAGGGTGGAGTCTGGGGGAATGAACATTACATTTTGTTAGAAAACCACTAGTGTTTTTACAGCACAGATTTAATAAAGGTAATTTATGACTGACTGAAAGTTAAATACCTTACAACCCTGCACTTAGCATTTGCTTAGTGCCATACAGTGTAGGGTCTGTGTCCGACCCACAACTACTTTAACGACGCGCCTCTGAGACATGGAGAAACATGTGGCAATCAGAGGAGCAAATTCCCGGCTGGCTGGCGTAGCTGGGCAGTCACCCTCTGAAGCCACCAGCTCAGGCTGGCTGGGAACAAGCTTCAGGCACGCGCGGGTTTGATTTTTTACAACAGGCAGAGTAAGAACGGAATGCTGAACTCAGGCGCTGATGCTCTGGGCCATTGTGGCTGTGCAAAGGTCCCCCCATTCTCGGGGAAGGGTTCCTCCAGGAAAACAGGCGGTGCACAGCAACCTCCATCCCAGGTCTGCAGCTGCACTGCATCAAAGCAAGCTGGAATTAAGTCAGGCATATCCCATCAAAAGGGTTCTCTCTGGAAGGTGTAGTTTTCAAAAAAAAAAAACATCTTCCTTTTTCTAAAATATTGCCCATTTACATTAAGGAAAGCCACATTTAGCTGTTCTGTTTCAGTCACTTAGCTCTAAAACAGAACGTGCCACTGAACATGGCATGTTTCAGTTTTAAAAGAGCTTAAGATCATCTGACAGTATGTCCCCATGATGCATCTGCCTTGCAAGAGCCACCTTCCAGAGTTCAAGCCCCTTCTTAGGGGCGGGACACTTTGGAAGGCTGCATGTCCTAAAAATATCCCACTGCTAAAGTTTTGTGATGCAGTATGGGAACAGCCTGACTTTTGGGGTATGGTGGGAGAGGAGGTTTGGGCTGGGAAGCCAGCTCACCACAGAGAAGGGGAAGATGATGTTCTTGGACTACAGCTCCCATGACCCTGTGCAAAAGTGTGTGTGTGGGGGGGGAGATTCAGGCTGCCAAAAAGTGTTTCCATGTGAGAGCTTTTCTACTAAATACCTGAAACAATGGAATCCATCACTATAAAAGCAGAAGGAAAAATCTGAATTTTTCTTGAACAAAATTTCAGGGTCTGGGGTGAAATTAAGTGCTGGACTGTCCTGGGATGTCAGCATTAATTTTGCTAACCTGAAAAGCCAGACTTTGCAGATGGGGTCCCTGCACCCAAGAAATCCCCACTTGCTCTGTCACCTTCCATGGGACTGCCGACTGCCAGCACAGGTGAGAGCCCTTCCTTGGTCTTTGCATTCAGCAAGGCCCCAGTCTGGGCAAACCCCGAATTCCTTATTAAAGCACGTCAGATTTATACCAGCATGAAGGACAACAGAGGACAGGCAAGCTCAACAAGCTGCTGATGCAACAATACAGCTTAGGCTACAGCTTTCTGCTTTTCTATCTTGGGAGCCTCATAGGGGAAGGTTGGCTCATACGGGGGGTAGGCTGACTTTCACCAGCTCTCCTGCTAACAGCACAGGGCACCCTCAGGGTGTTTCATCTCACCTGGTGCCTCAGCACAGACAAGAGCCTAAATAAACCCACAGGAGCTTTTCCCATTTGCAGCAGTGGGAGCATGGACCAGAGCAGTGCCAGCTGCAGCTGCCATGAACCACAGCAGATGCTGAGCACTGCTGCCAAAATCAACCAAAGCGCCTGTGAGAAGTGCCTGCATAAGATCCTCACACCCACCCTGCTATATAGATGTGCCTTCTATGTCCTCTCTCTGCTCTCAACATGTCCATTTTCTCCAGCTGAGGGTCACCTGGGGGATGCGCCCTAACCTGGGTGATCCAAGAAGCCCCATGGCTGAGCTAACCAGAGACCCCCACCCAGATCTTACACTCAGGCACCGGTGAACAGCTCTGAAATCACTCAGCAGTGGACACCCCTCCATATTAGCAACTGTGAGTATTTAGACACATCAGAGCAATAGGAAAGTGCACCATGTGCTGCAGGACCAGCTCAGACCTATAGCTGAGGAGGCAGGAGGAATGATAGGGACATTATTGATTAGGGACTGAGCCAAAAAACCCCATCCTCCAGGCCCAAGCGTTTCATTTGTTCCACTGCTAAAGAGAAGTCACTGCTAATGACAGAATGAACAACTCGACAAAATATATACTATGGAGACAAAGGTCCTCATGACAGAGAAATCTGACTCCTCCGTCACAGAGCGAGGCTGGAATGAGCATTACCTGTGCTGCTGCAGGTCCAGCGTCCTTTCCCCAAGCAGTCTCCAGACTCCTTCAGCCTCCTGCCCGCCTGGCAGGGAGGACACAGGGGAATTCCTCCCGCTGCCTTTGCAGACTCCTGAGCCAAGTGAGGAAGAGGAGTGTGCAGGGAAGAGGCCATTAGCAGTGCGCAGCAGCTTCTCACAGCCATAAATCTCAGAAATTGCAAACATTTATTAACATTTGTTGGGTTTGGCTTTTGTTTTTTCTTTGGGGTTTTGTTTTGTTTTGTTTTTTTGACAATAGGACCTGTGGCATTGCCAGTGTTGGAGGCCTGGTTTTGACACTTCCGCTCTCAGTCCTGCCTAGATCAGTCTCAAAAAGGTGCCTCTGCCCCTCTCTTTCCTCTGTTATGGTGTGTGATTTTAAGAGTTTTAGTGGGTAACACCCATTCTCTCTCCCCAGCTTGTGCTCAGGAGGTGGGAGAGCAGCTGACCCCCCCCCAGCTTTAACCTGAAAGCAGGCAGGGTTGTGCAACAGGGTAGCTGAGCTGCAGCGTATCGCTGGCAGGTTAGCTGCCAGCACCATTCCCAAAATCATGTCCTAGCCTATCTGGAAGACTCATCTGTATGGCTTGAGTCAACGTACAGCTGCCAGCCTCTGGGCTATGTCCTGCCCCACATTCATCCTGCCAGCAGTTCGGAGGGTTGCAGCAGGATGGCAGGGTGGAAATCAAAAGGGACTTCAGCAAATCAAGTCTCCTTTAGGCCTGGGATGTTTCTGTCTTCCTCTGCTCCCATGGCCAGCTTGTCAAAGCCTTACCCCATGTAAGAAATATTGAAATAATATTGTAATAGTTTTAGTGATACATAATTATACACAATAGTAATATGGTAGCAACTCTATTGTGTGATAAACAATATTGAAACAATACAGGGTCATAACACTTGCACACCAGTTTCCATTAATCGTTACGTGAAACATGCATGATTCCAGGAAGCACGTTGTTTGGAAACAGCAACTTTTCCACCATTCTCTACCAGCATTTTGTGTACATGTCATTTTAATCTGCTTGGCAAACACAGGCTGTGATTGATGTGGCTGAGAGACTTTATCCATTTAATCACTCACCCTGTTTTTAGATCTGTGCTTTCTGTGATCTGCCTTCAGCTTGCCAAACGTTTCTTGCAGCTCGTAACTCATCTCAGAGCAGTCAAAGCATGTGAATAGGGACTACAGGGATCACAGCCTTTTCTGGAGGAAGGTCGAGCCCTGGCAGAAATAAACCAACCCATCACCCCCTGGCATGAGGCTTTCCCACTGTCTCTGACCCCACCAAAGCCTGTTCTCCTGTCCCAAGGGTGAGGGTAGAAATCAAGATGAGGAGAGCGCACGGAAAAGTAGCTCCGTAAGCTCTAGCATCAGAGTGAAGTTGCTACTAATGACTTTATGAAATGACTCTACAAAACACTATTTTGGCGAAAACCTGCTCCCCATCGTGCCTCTAGCTCTCACCCACAGCTTGCCAAACTCATTGGGAAAGCTTCAGCAGTGTCATCAGCCACTGATTTCAATAGTCTCCCGCAGAAATACAAAGACATACTCTCCTCTGAGGTGATGCTTTGGCCAGAAGGTAACCCTGAGGAGATGCCAGTGCCCACAGGCAGCAGGTGCTGTGGACAACTCCATATAGCACCATGAGGGGTACTGCTGTATCGTGCTTGCACAGGGAGGAGTTTGAGCCACAGCGGTTGCACTCAGGCCACGATTCAGCTTTACCGCCCTGCTAAACTCTGGAGACCTCAGTCTCGTTCAAGTTTGTCCTCGGGAGCTGCCAATCGCACCTCCAGTGGGACTGGCTCAGTGGTGACCAAAAGCCGCTGGCAGCACACGTGTATTCTTTACTCCTTCCTTGTGCTGGGGCAGTCAGGTCTTTCATGCCACCGCTGCTGTGGCCCGCTACAGTGCTCCACGCTTGACACAGCGTTTCACGCTACCCTGTCCTTTGCAATGGATTAATGGATTAACCCCTGATCTTTGCAGTGACCTAACTTGTGTTCTGATTGATGGCTCTACTTGTTTTCTTGCATTTTGCATCACCAACACAAGAGAAAGGACCACCTTACAAAAGAAACAGCTGCTAAAGAGGAGGAAAGAAACTCGGCAAGTACTTTATGGGCAATTCCCATCCTTTGTTCCACAGTAGGTGTGATTTGGGGTAGGCAAACATTTGGAAATGGCTGTTTCTCTCTCTTGGCCAGCTCTCATTGCTTTAACAAGACTAGGAACCAACTGTGGAAGACTGATGTTTTGGAGAGGGCAAGAATGTCTTTAGCCATTCGCTTGTTACGCTTTTTCAGGACCGTAGTGCAATACATAAATCTCTGGCTCCAGCTAGAGGCCGTTCATGGCTAGGGTTCTAACCTGAAAGGAGCCCTCATTACAAAGTATTGCTGTATTAAGGCGCATAGTGCAACAATATAACAAATATCCCAAAGAGAACGATAAGAGCAGAGACCGCGGAGACTTTCACACGCTGTCCATCCCAGACACCAGGACTTTCCCCCTTGTCTATCAAGCAACAAGATGAGATGCTGTTCCCTTCCCTCCATCTATGTTATCAAGCCAATGAGCCTCGTAATGTATTAACCCTACTTGACATTGTGAAACAAGACCTCTGTTTGACTGAGCTATTGCCCTGGTAGTTACGCACGAAGTCTGGCTGCTTTGTTAAAGGTGAAGCCCTGCGAGTGCAGTGCCTGCCTTCCCCAGCTGGGCAGGAATCAGGTAGGACTTGATTCCTGGGCAAGACTTGTGATACTGCTCGAGCCTCACTGCATGTAGTGAGCGGGGTGCCCCAGCCAAAGACCAGCAGCATCAAGGAGGGCTGATGGCCAGCCATTTCAGCCCCCTTTCTGTCCTCCGGTGGGTGAAGCAGCGCCTGGGCAAGGGGATGTGCTGAGGGATGCTGGCACACAAGGTCCCGCTGTGGGGAGTGGTAGCGATACAAGGGCATGTGCCAGGGAGCCCATTGGGCAGAGACTCACCCCTGTGGGGTGCTGCCACAGCTAGAAGCCAGCCCAGCTGGAATACGTACAGTACGCTCAGACACCGAAGGAGGGAGGCTGCTTTTCCCCCAGAGCTCACGTGGAGAGAACAGAGAGAACAGAGGAAGAACAAATTGCCCATGTCAGCGCTGAGAGCTCCGTCAACTCCTCGAGTGCAAGGGTGGCGATTCAACGTATTTGGAGGACTGGGACCTCAGGGCAGTGCCTATGAACCTCGTCCCTGACAGCGTGATGCCGTCACCCGGTGACAGGTATGGGTGGCCAAGGCTGCAAGCGTAGGCAAGATGTGTGGGAATTACCAAGAGAATTAGGACGGTGAAAAATCAAAGACCAGGGCAAAAAGCCCTAATGGGATGGAACTGACAAAGGCGTGGAGGGGGAACAAGAGGACCAAACCATCTTGCTGGAGGCTCCTGCCCAGCACTTGTGGTCCGGGGAGTTTCCAGGGGACATTGCGGGTGTTTGGGAGCCCAGAGGCAACACCAGCCCAGGGGCAGTATGAGTGGCCTGAGAAATCTGACGTAGAGGAGGCTCTCTTGTGGGGTCTTAATCAAAGGAAAAGCAACTCTGCCAGGGGAAACAAGCCTGCCATATGAGGCAAGACTGGGTTTGTCTAGCCTTGAGAAAAGAAGGCTTAGGGGAGACCTTGTCACCATGTTCTAGTATTTAAAGGGTGGCTAAAAAGAAGATGGAGACTCCCTTTTTCCAAGGAGTCACATGGGCAAGATGAGGGGTAATGGGTACAAGTTAATGCAGGGGAGACTTTGATTGGACAGGAAAGGAAAATTTTTCACAATGAGAACAATCAGCCATTGGAATAATCTCCCCAGGGAAGCGGTGGATTCCCCAACATTTAAGACTAAGATACTTTTCAGGTTTGGCTGGACAGGGTGCTGGGCCATCTTGTCTAAACCTTGCTTTTGCCAAGAAAGGTTTAAGCGGACGATCCTTGAGCTCCCTCCCAACCTGCTATTCTAGGATTCTGTGAATTGTTTTCCTTTATATCCATCAATATCCCCCTCCCAAAACACAGCAGTTCCTTCCAGTCCACTCAAATGCTAAGGAAAATCGACACCAACCCAGAAAGCCCAGAGGAGCTCTACCGGCTGACTGGGATTGTCCCTCTTGCAACAAGATCGTGAGCAGGTTTGCAGCAACATTTGTGGGAGCTACCACTGAGAGCAGCTGCGTTTTCCAGAGACACCCTCCGTCTGTAATATGGACGGCCACTTGGCAGCGGAGCAGTTCTTTCCTCCCACACGCAGACCCCCCTGGAGTGTACCTTTAAAGCCCTGTCACGACCCGGGCTGGACAGACCTGGCGGGAGAGTCGTGGTGAGTTCGGAATTCCCTCGGGCTAAATTAAGGGGAAACGGCACCAAACGATCGGTTAAACGTGTTATTCGTGGCAGAAGCAGCCTGAACTTGGGAGGCGTTAACAGCAGGTGGCGGGGTTTCTCACAGCAGGAATTGGCGCGAAACCACCTCAGCAACCCGTGTGACCCGCGGTAACCGTATGCATCAGCTCGGGGCAGAAGGAGAGCCCTCCCGCTGAGGCAGCGGCTCGGAGCGGCCCCCCCTTGCTCTCTAAACTCCTTCTCAGAGAAGAGCCCGGGGGCGGCTGGATGCGCTCCTAGTCCCAGACTTGGTCAGCGGTTTTATGTCTCAAAGGGATGAGGTGTAGGGGTTATAAAAGGAGAGAGAGACGGAGGGAAGGGAGAGAGAACGATTTCGCCGGCCCAGCCAGCCTCGCGGCCCAGTTCCAGTAGGGGCGCGCGTGGTGGGGCTTCCGTTTCTGTCGTTTTATCATCTCCTTGCCCCTCCTTCGGCGGGCACTCGAGCTCATTCGGCTAATTAGGTGTCCTGCGCAGTTTGTGCTTTCAGAACTTTCGGGAAATGGGTCGCTGGGCTCGGGGGTCCTCTGGGGAGTAACGTCTTCCCTGCAGGCGTGAGCGTTGTGTGATCTTTGGCCGTGCGGTGAGCTGCCCTGCTCAGCACATCAGAGGAGCGTTGTCAGAACAGGGAGCTGTGCACCCTCCGGCACGGCCTCCCCCTCCTGTTGCTGATCTGGGCCGATCGGCTTCTTTTCACCGGCGGTTCCTTGCTGTGCAGGGTTCGTCCTTACGCAGAACTTGCCCCACCACGATGTTTGAGACATTAACTCCTTCAGTCTCTCACAAGCCCTCAGGTTCAGAAAAGGTCTCCTACCCAGCGTAGTGCAGTTTTCCTCTTTGGGGGCAGAAACTAATTGCGAGAGTTAAAACAGAGGGAGTATCAAAGATGCCTTGGCATATGCCTTGGGAAGGAGGGATGCCAGAGGCTGTGATGTTTACTGGCCTCTGCCGTTAAAGAGGGGGAAAACGAAACACCATATAAATACGATGCACCTAAATATTGCCAAAATGGGTGTGTGATAAATATCCAGACAGAAAGAGGCAGACAGCTCCCACATACTTGCTCTAGCTACGCTAAGTGGTACGTTTCCTGCTAAAGACAATCTAAACCCCAAAGATACAGCTTAAAATCCTAAGGACTCATGAAGGATGAATATGATATCACGAGATGACCAAATGCTACTTGAAAGACACGATCCTATCAGAGAGAAAGTAAAAGCCAGTAAAGCCAGCCTCAGCCTACCAAATGATTAGGAAGATGTCTGAGTTGCCTTTCTCCCTGCCAAATGTCAGCATTATGAAAACAGGCCTCCTGAAGGTGTCAGCTAGCCAGAGTTTGCAGCAGTGGGAGGAGGGCAGCACCATTACCTGGTAGGGGGGTGATACAGGTATTTACTCAGTGTGTCTTCAGGGCGGTGGAGGAAGCACAGCATGTTCTCCACCAGCCACTCCCTCGTGCAGGTACGCTCCAGCTCCATGCAGATGCAGGATTCTCTCGCCCGCATCTCCTCCATGGTGACTATATCAAGGTGGAAGGCGTGCCCAAGGAGAGAATGCAGGGGCACAAGCAGGTGGTAGACAGCATTGTCCTCGTGAGGACTCCAGCCTTCAAAGGCGCTGCCCACCCCGATGGCTGGCTGCAGCACCAGCAAGAAATTATTCAAGAAAAGCCATCAAAAAACATGGAGGAAGTCGCCACCAGTTCCTACGCCACCTTGCATTTGTTGGCTAGGTTCTGCGCTGGACACTGAATGCCATTTTGAAAAACCATGCCCATAATCACTATCATCATAGGGGTCTTCTTCACTTTCTTCCCCTCCTGACCCTCACCCCCTCCTCCTCTTCCTCCTCCTCTACCTCCTCCTGCTCCATGTCACTGCTGGAGCACTCCTTCTCACTGCTGCTGACATCCTCACAGCTCCTTTTCTTGAGCCACCAGAAGACCCCAAAGAGCGGGACGAGGACTAGAGGAAAGGACCAGACCTGCCACTGCTGCAGGCCATCAAAGAGCAGGGCTCCCCAGGCCACGCCGCTCTGCTTCTGCATCCTCTGCTCCTGGGTCCTCTGCTCCATCTGCTGCACTGGATGAATCATGTTCTGTCATGCACAGCTGTGGAGGGTGGCAAATTATTCTGATAGCCCCAGTGCAGGAGCATGGACAGGGGGAGGAGCCTTAGTCACAGAATCAGTGAAGCCAGAGCCCACCGCATCAGCTCTTCTGCAAAATGCTCCCTGACTCTGTGGCAGCTGAGCCGTCAGCACCCTATGCCCGCATTCCCCAACAAAGTGATGCATGGACACTCACAGATGCAGCGTTTGTTCAAACACACCATTTATTGGCAACTTTGCACAGCATAAAGCTCCCAGAAGGAATGGCCTCTCTCAAAGAGGCAGGGATGGTCACTGTCCAGGTGGCAACAAGAGTCTCTGTCACAAGCCTCCTTGCAACAGCCTCTTCAGCTGCGTCAGGTCAGACTCCCCAGAGCGTGCTTTTGCTGTGGAGGAAAGGTGCGGCAGCAATTCCCACTGCCAGTTGAGCAGTGTCTTCTCCATGTCCTGCATGCTCAGTTCTGCAGCACCAGCTCCCCAGGGAGCATGTAGGATGAGTAGATTCTTCACCCACACCCCGGTGAACACACAGAAGCACATCAGTGGTGCCTCTCACTTGGTCTCTGCACAGCTGGAGCTGCCAGGAAGAATTTCTGGGCCCATGTGAAATGCCATCCTTTTACCCTCCAGATTCTCTCCACCGTGCCACTGCGGGCAAGGCATTGAGTAGCTGCGTGATGCCAGGCTGCCTGCTGGCATTACCCCACAGCACCTGGGAAGCCAAAGCCCAGTGAATCACTGAGACCAGAGCCCACTGCACCAGCTCTTCTGCAAGACGCTCCCCGACGCCGTGGCAGCTGAGCTGTCAGCACCCTATGCCCGCATTCCCCGACCCAGAGATGCACGGACACTCACGGACACAGCCTTTGTCCAAACAAGAGATTTATTGACATCTTTGTGCACGGTGGATCTCCCGGAGGGAATGGACTCTCTCAGAGAGGGAGGGCGGTCGCTGTCCGCGTGGTCACAGGCATCTCTGTCGCAAGGCTCCTTGCAATGGCCCCTTCGGCTGCATCGGGTCCCACTCTGCAGCGTGTGCTTTTGCTGTGGCGGAATCCTGCGGCAGCGATTCCCACTGCCAGTTGAGGAGCGTGTTCTCCGTGTCCAGTGTGCTCCGTTCTGCAGCAGCAGCTCCCCGGGGAGTGACTTTAGGCGTGGCCCTGTGCCTGAAGATTTGCACCTCTGCCATAGCACAGCTCTCTGGCCAAGTCCTGCTGCTGGTAACACTGGCCTCTGCCTACTCAATGCTCAGGAAGGTGTCCAAGCCATCTTGCTGCACCCCAAATATCATCTCGATCAGCAGGGGACTATTGGAAGCGTTTGTCAGCCGGAGCTTGCAGGAGCGCCTGGAGGGCAGCACGGTTAAACGGTAGTGTCTCGACTGAGGCAAAACCACCCAGGCTGCTTTTACCAAGATCTGGAACCAGCGGGTGGTTTTCTCCATGTCTAGGTAGGGGCCGGTGCAGAGGGTACGTAGGAGGCTGGGACCCTGATTTTTCCTCAGCTCCTCCTCGGAGTGGTGCAGGAAGCACAGCACATCCTCCACAAGCCGCTCCCTCATGCAGGTGCACTCCAGCTCCACGCGGAGCCTGGAGTTCCTCGCTGGCATCTCCCCCGTGGTGCCCAGCTGCAGGTGGAAGGCGTGCCCACGGGGGGGCTTCAGGGGCACGAGCAGGTGGTAGACAGCATCATCCTCACAGAGACTCCAACCTTCTAAGGCGCTTCTCACACCGACAGCTGGCTTCAGTCGTGGCATAAAACTATTCCTGGAAAGTTATCGGCAGATACGAAGAAGTTCATCCACCATCTCATCCACCATCATGAACGATTCTGGCAGGTCCAGGAGGCGCTTGACCGAAATTCTGCCCGCATCCACTGCAACACTGGATTTTACTTTTTGCTCCTCCTTATCCACCTTCTTCCTGCAGCTGGCCTCCTTGCTGCTGCTGGCTGGCTGATGGCTCCTTTTCCTGAGCCACCAGCAGAGCCCGAAGAGCAGGAGCAGGACTCCAGCAACAGCCCAGAACCGCCACTGCCGCAAGGCAGCAAAGAGCAGGGCTCCCCAGGCAAAGCCGCTCTGCTCCTGGGTCCTCTGCGCCAGCTGCTGCGTCCCCTGCTCCAGCTCCTGCAGCAGCCGAGTCATCTCCCAGCTAAGGTACTCCTCGCGCTGCTGCATGCGCTCGCGTGTGGCCTCATCCAGCTCATCACCGACCATCTGAGCATTCCAGAGGATGCTTTGCACAAGCAGGGTGAAGAATTGTATGACAGCCATGGCCTGCAGGAGGAGGGAGAGAAGGGGTTCAGTGGGGCTGGGAGGGAGGGAGCTGGCGCCGGGGGGAGCAGGGGCGGGAGCCGCAGGGAGCTGGGGGCAGGTAGGAGAGGGGGCGAGGCAGCCGGGAGGCAGCAAGGCCTGTGCCCAGCCCCGGTGGCGGCGGCACCGTGCCCTGCCCAAGGTGTTCCCGCGAGCAGCTGGGCCCTCGATGCAGGCTGAGAACCCCCCGCCCCGGGGGCCCTCGTCCAGCCCAGCCTCCCCCCGCCTGCGCACTCACCGCTCGCCCAGGCTGTACTGGGGCAGCGCTGCCACCTGGTGCCTTTTATACCCCACCCCCCATTGTGACTCGTCCCCTCTGATGTCACAGGTGCCAGAGCGCATCACAGGCACGCCCGCCGGCCAGCCCCGGCCTTCGGCCTCACCCCGGCTCAGCCACTCACAGCTGCCCTGCTGTACCGGTGAAGGCTGGGCTAGAGTTGGTTTTCTTCACGGGAGCTTGCGTGCTGCTTTATGTTGGATTTCTTGCCGTCTGCCTGCCAATGGCAATCTCACAATCCCGGAACGTCCTGAGTTAGAAGGGACCCCCGAGGGTCGTCGAGTCCAACCCCTGACTCCGCACCGGGCAACCTTAAAGAGAAATCACAGAATCATAGAATCCCTTAGGCTGGAAAAGACCCTTAAGACCATCGAGTCCAACTGCAAACCTCACCCTGCCAACTCCACCAGTAAACCATGTCCCCGAGCACCACGGCTACACGTTTTTTAAATACCTGCAGGCATGCTGCCTCAACCACTTCCCCGGGCAGCCTGTTCCAATGCTTGATAACCCTTGCAATAAAGAAATTTTGCCTAATATTCAATCACTTCTGCAGACTAAACTACCCTAGCTCCCTCAGCTGCTCCTCATAAGACTTGTTCTCTAGACCCTTCACCAGCTTTGCTGCTCTTCTTTGGATGCGCTCCAGCACCTCAGTGTCATTCCTGTACCGAGTGGCCGAAATCTGAGCAGACTAATTGAGGTGAAGTCTCACCAGTGTTGTGTCCAGCAGGGGATGATGACTTCCATAGTCCTGCTGCCTATGTCACCGAGGCTCACACAATCAAAGTAAACATGTTAAAATCAACAAGTGTATTCTTCAATCCAAATCGTTTAGAACTCCAACAACAGTAGTAAACCACAGGTTCAATGATGTAAGGGGAAATTTATACTACAGGACCTTGTTAAGAATTCTTAAGCTGTAGAAACATTAACCCAAAACGCACATAGAACTCACTCTAATGAATGAGGGCTCTCAACCTTGAGGTGGTACTTCCGGTGCTGTGCCGACCAAAGGGGACAGTCCCCAACTGCAGACCCGCTGCTCCAAGGAGGACCAACTTAATTTGCCCTCTGCTAGGGCACCATTTATACCATCGTCGAATCTGGCTTGTGGTTATATATGGTCATATTAGTCCTCATTGGTTGAGGGTCAACACTTTGTTATTCCTACGTGTGTACCTGGTGGTTGTAACTCAACCATGCAGGTGGGGCGGCTTGACCCCCTGACTGTGGCTTCCGGGTTTTTTTTCTCTTTTTCATGGCTGAGAAGTTTCAGTCTCTATCAGGGCGAGTGTACCTGCCACACAATCCACCCCGTGACCACAGTCACAATTCAACTGGTTTCCTTGGAGTGGTGGTACAGTGACCCCTTGCCTCCAAAGTTAAAAGGGATCACAGTTTTGGTGAGTTTTGACGCTCATTTTGGATTGTCATTTCCTTCTTATTCTGAAGTTATATTGGGGTATCTAATACATGAAAAGGTTTTAAGGGAGTATACATAACCATTAATACAGATTTCACTACCGCGCGTTTAATAAAGTTTATTGTAATACAGATTACAATAATCATAACTACAATCATTGTTAAAGATTGGAAGAGGCTGGTTATCCATCTCGACAAAGAAAATCCAAACATACCAAAAACCTTTCCCAGCCAATTAGTCCCTAGTGCAGCACCATTTGCATCTGAGTCTTTTGCCGCTTTCTTCATTTTGTTGATTTGGTCCTGAAGCAGCACTGATACATTTGGAATGTGGACACAGCAGTCATCCACTGACATGTTCAAAACTCTTCATACACCTTTCTCCTTTAGTAGCATCAAATCCAGTATGGCTCGGGTTTGGATGGTCATTTTCCTGGTATGTTGTAACTGATCGTTCAAGAGCCCCAAACTGTCAGACATAGCATTGGCTAAGGCTGATAGTTGTAGACCCAGTTCTAGAATGCTCTGTCGGTTTCATACCAGAGCAATTCCTAGCCCAAATATTGATTCCATCCACCATCCGACTGGTGTTGAGGCTTCCTGCCATCCCTTCTGTAAATCCCTTGGCCTACGATCCCACCACTTGTATGGCATGGGTCCTTCCCAATTAACAGGACAGAGAGAAAGCACAGCTAATGTGCAGGCTAGTCCCAGGATGGCTGGATATAGTCGGGAATATAGGTGGCCATCAGAACATGCCCACACTAAGTTAGGGCGTGCAGAGACGCTGGATGTTTGACATGAACCTGGTATGGTAGTAAGGCGATGACAGTAGTCTCTCTTGCTCCAGTTCAGGACAGAAGGTTGTGAGTAGCTAGTATTGCTACACGGACAGCCTTGTATCAGAGCTTCTTGGATGGGAGGTTATAGCCACAGTAATGGCATTTTATCCTTGCACCCAATTTCCACCTGACAGTTCCAGAGCAGAGATTTCCCTGCCAGTATTATTTTTTCTTTTTCTCCATATCAGCTAGGTCCACAGGTGTGTCTAGCCCACATGCAATTGAGGGGCAGTCAAATGAGTTTCGGTTACATGTACTGGGACATTCACTGTTATCCCGTTCAGGGTGTTTGATACACCATGAGGTGTTTAATGGCTTTGTGTATTGTAGAGAATGGTCATTAGTGTTCCATCGAGTACTATATTTGGTAGTCCCCCATGGAATTTCGGGGCATGGTGTAGTACCATTCCAGCTCCACCCCATGGCCTCATGGGTAGGTTGGAGAATATAATTACATCTGGTGTTCTATACCGAACTAGCATTTACCGCACCTGGTGACCAACTATAGACAATATAAGTATAGCCTCCTCCCCCGCCCTCTTTGAACCTCCAGCTATAACTGTTAAATTGCTCCCATGTGAGCTCAAGGGCTAGCGATATATTGATGTCCTGCACAAAAATCAGTAGAGGGTCTTCAGCTGACTTGGGGGTAGGTAGGCAAACTGTTACAGAAGTTAGGTTCATCATTCGGGTGAATCCCACCATCATTTTTGCCACTACACTGTCATCCAGATCTTCATCATCCACGCTGGCCACCATCATCACTGCCAGTAGGAGCACCAGGATGGCTTATTTCTCCATTGTCCTGTAAGAAAACACAAAGCTAGGCCTCAGTCCTTTGAGACCAGGTCTCGGGGTTGGAAGTCGGGGGTTATCCACCAGGCACTGATATGGGGAGTCTTTCCACTCCTGTCTAGGGCTTCCCAGGCATATAAGCCTCTGGGTTTAGGCAGGGTCATAGGAACAATGCCAACGGAGGGCAGTTTCACCATGACAGGTTGGCCCACATACATCCTTAGTGGGAACTGGTGTCCATGATCGTCCGGTATAGAGTCATCACAAGTAAATGGTCCCGTAGAACAAAATGCTTGAATTTTTGGACTTCAATAATTTCCCATCGGTTATTAATAGTAAAAACTGCTTGTGGTAATCGTATGTCCCAGTTATGGTGTGAGACATCAGCATGTCTTTTGATCAAAGCATTGGTTCGTTCAACTATACCGTTAGCTTGGGGATAATATGGTGTGTGAAACACCTATTTGATGCCTTCCCCTCGTGCCCAGTCTTGTACCACTGTGGCCATGAAATGTGACCCATTGCCACTTTGTATACATTCAGGAATAGGTAAAATAATAAACCATTCTCACAGAGCTTGGACTGTCTGATCTCCGGTGGCTGTGTTAATGGCTGTGGCCATTACAATCCCGGTACCAGCTCTACTCCTACCAAAATATATTTCCTCCCATGGGGTGGTTTCAAACGGCCAATGTAATCAATCTGCCACGTGCTCCAAAGAGCCTTGCCTTGTCTGATATGCTGGGCCGGGGCTTGATTTGGGTGATCAGCCTTGAGCCTTATTTGGCATTGTGCGCAAGCTCTGAGGATTGCTTCACAGGTTTTCATAGGCAATGGCCAACCCCGGGATCAGCATTCATAATAGAGATCTGCTTTCCCTGAGTGGCTTCGCTTGATATGCAACCATTCAGCTAATCCATCCCCATCTTCCTTCTCACTGGTGACCGTCCTGATTTGGGCCAGGTGGTCCACCTGGTGGTTCCATTTTGCAGGGGGGGGTCCCTCCCGTGCGTGGCCCTTGACCCATCCCACCTTTAAAGGCCGGGACCTCCCTATTGCCAGGAGACGTTGCCAGTCCTCTGTCCTCCATACCTTTGTACGACCTATTTCCCATTTACTGGATTCCCACTGACATATCCATTCTCTAACGCCCTTAATGGTTGCATAGGAGTCAGTATAAACGACAGTAGCACCGTTCTCTGTGGCCAGTAATAGAGCCCGTCATTCTCCTACTTGTGCACTACCTTCGCCCTCTTCTTTGACTGTCTTCCCGGTACCAATTTCTAATGCTACCGCTTTATATTGCCACCTTCATCCCACTGGATGGGCAGATGCATCAGTGAACCATAGTCCCTGCATATCGGAGCCTGCCACAAATTCAGGTGCCTCTTCAGTCGGAGAAGGTTTGTAGGGTCGACCCAAGAAGGTCAGATTGGGCTTTACAGGCTGTTGTAGTCTGGAGGCCTTAAGCGGACCCTCTTTTAGTGGAGGCAACTGGCTAATCCCTTCTAAGTATGCATACCATTTCCTAACTGCGGCCTTTTGGGCTTCTCCCTTGGGAGGAGGCGATCCATTGAGGACTGAGTTTAGGAGAGGAAGAGGGCCCTCTACTGTAACATCTTGTAACGTGCGCAGCTTTTCAGCCTCCTTAACTGCTCTAATGAGGGAAAGGACCCCTTTTTCCCAGTCCAAGTACCGTTGCTCAGCCTCCTTAAATGAAGCGGAAGAGAACAAAAAAGGTCTAGCTGGTGTTCATGGTCCCTTTTGGAACATGCCACAGCACAAAGCATGCGCAGCAAATCCCCACTCCACCCTTAAAGGATCTCGCGGGTGCAACGGGCCTAGCCTCTGGTAAGCCTTGAGCTCATCTTTCAGGATATTGAGAGCTTCTGTATGTTGCGGACTCCAATCCCATTTCCTTTTCTTTCAAAGCAAGTCACACAGAGGGCGGGCAATCACTGAGAACCCGGGTATATGTTTTCTCCAGTAGCCCAAGGTACCTAGCAGCTGCTGTAATTCCATCTTATTGCCTGGAGTCTGTCCCTTCTCAATAGCTGACAGAGTGTCACCAGGTACCGTGACTGCTCCAGCTCTCCACCAAGCTCCTAGGAATTTAATTTCTTGTCCGGGACCTTGACATTTAGAAAGCGGCATGTCTAGCCCATTCTTGGTCAACAGATTCCAGAGGGCAAGGGACCCCCGAGGGTCGTCGAGTGAACCCCTGACTCGCACGAGGCAACCTCAAATAGGTATCATAGAATGAGACTATGTGCAAATGCTTCTTGAATACCAACAGGCTTGGGGCCGTGACCCTTTCCGGGGAGGGGCTTGTTCCGCTGCTTGACCACCCTCTCGCTGAAGAACTTTTTCCTAATATCCAATCGGAACTGCCCTTGACGCAGCTTTAAGCCATTCCTTCACGTCTTATGTCACTGAGGCTCAGACAATCTAATTAAACATTTTAAAATCAACGTGTTTGTTCTTCAATCAAGATTGTCTAGAACTCCAAGACATTAGTAAACCAGCGGTTCAATGATGTTAGGGGAAATTAATACTACACAACCAACATTAGTGTAAAAGGAACTAGGCCTTAAGCCTCATTGTTTTAGACTATTCATATTGGACATATAACTAATGATTAGAAATTGGTTTAGATATGATTAATAGAATGCGGGTGCTTATAAAACAATATCTATGAGCTGCTTAATTGTTCTGTGAGACTCCCTCTTCATGGCTGGCTTAAAATCCAGTCAAGCTGAATCAACAGAGGAAGGATCATATACATCTCAGACCGAAGACATGGGAGTAAGTGATTAACTTCAGAACAAGATAAATTAATGAAATAACCTGAGTAGTTTCTTTGGAAATTCATAGGTACCTTTGAAGCTAAGAAGATAAGTGATGATGGTGACCGGAGACCTTCTGCCTATGACCACCAGTCTCAGAAGAACATGAGAATGGAGAATGGGGAATGGATGAGATAAGACGATGAATGATAACGATAGGAGAACAGAAAATCGGCTGGAAAATTACAGAGACTTTGGATTGGGACAATGGGTGGCCAAAGGGTATGTGAGGTTTGGAAACTTTTGGAAGTGCGCCATTCACTGCGGTGGTGGCCCAACTCGGAGTTGTTAATAAAGCAAACCTAGAGAAACCCGTGACTGAAAATCCTTTCACAATTAGAATGCTTAAGCTTTAGAAATAGTAACCCAACATGCTCATGTCACGGACGCTCACGGACGCAGCTCGTGTTCAAAGAAGTGGTTTATTGACATCTTGGCTGCTGCGGCTACGCCCACCCTCATAAAGAGTGTGGGGAGTTTCGTTAACGGGGGTACATTAGATGCTCTTCAGTGGTGATGCAGCTAGGGGTTTCTGGGGATCGGGAGTGTTTCTGACGGAGGGACCTGGGGACGATCAACCGATAACGTCCCGAGTAGCCTATCGGGCTGGGGGTGCGGAGCCCAAGGAGAGAGGAGAATCCGTTCCTGTTCGGGTAAAGGCATTGTCGGGGTTAACGGAGGGGGTGCAAAAGGCCTCCTGTGTTGGGGTGATGTATGTTTGCGGGGGCCGGTCTCTTCTGTCAGGTGGCTGGAGGCAGGGCGAGAGGAAATGGCCTCACGTTGCGGCAGGGGAGATGGAGGTTAGATATTAGGAAACATTTCTTTACTGAGAGGGTTGTCAGACATTGGAATAGGCTGCCCAGGGAAGCGGCTGAGTCACCATCCCTGGAGGTGTTCAAAAAGCGAGTGGACGGGGTACTTCAGGACGTGGTTTAGTGGGCATGGCTGGTGGTCGGACTCGATGATCTGGAAGGTCTCTTCCAACCTAAATGGCTCTAAGATTCGATGACAGGGGGCAGGCAGCGAGGGATGGCGCCGCCCACAGAGGTGGACCCCCGCCACCTTAGACCTCTTCTCAGAGGGCTACGGACGCTTTGAAGAGCCTCCGAGAACGTCCCTCAGAGAAAGGGCTGAGCGCAACCCGCCAAAACCGCCACGAACCGCCCGGCCCGCGCAGGCGTCGAACTGGGCGGAAGCGTCCCACAGCACCGCGGCTCCCGGGCGCGAGGGCGGGTGGGCGGAGCCGGAGGGCGGCGCGCGGGCGGCGGGCAGGTCCGGCAAGGCAGTCGCAAGCCCCGCCCCGAACGCCGCCCCGCCCCTGGCGCGGGCCTGACCCCCGTCCCCGGGGCGGGCCGGGTCGGCGGGCCGATCCCGGAGGGGATGAGCGGCGGAGAAAAGCCGGCAGCCGGTGGAATCGCCAGAGGGCAAAACTGGAGACCGAAGGGAGACGCCGGCACCCGCACCCCCCCCTCGCGCGGCACTGCGAGGGGGACGGGAAGAGTGAAGAAACGCGGAGCTGCGGCGTGGGGTTCAGGCCGCCCCGTCCGCGCGGTGAGTTCTTCCCAGTGGTCTGCTGATGAGGAGCCTCCTACTCTTGGTTCCTGTGGGTCCAAGACGGGTAAGTTCAGAATTCCTGACTGATACAGGGGCCCGGATTAGTGGCTTACAGAAACAAATAGCTGATGAGCTAGGAGTCAAACCCTGTGGAGCTGTGGAGGCAGAGGGGCAGAGGCTACCCACGTGAAAACTTTGTAGGTTGCTCCTGCGCTACCGCCATCTAAAGTAACCCATGTCTCTCGATACCCGCTACCAAATGGGGGATTTCAGAAGTAATTGGCGACCTCGAGAAAAGACACATCATAAGTCGCACACATTCCCCTTATAATTCTCCAGCTTGGCCAGTCCGTAAACCGGGTGGGAGGTGGCAATTAACAACTGATTATAGCAAATGAAACAGTTAATACCCCACCATTAACTGCTGCCATCCCAACCATAACCTAAATAGTAATGGCAATACAGGCAGCTGCCCACCCATGGACGGCTCCTTTGGATGTCGAGGATATTTTTGATGATTCCCCTAAGGGAAGAGAGCAAACCCCAGTTCGCATTTACTTGGGAGGGGACACAATACACCTTTAATCAGCTTCCCCGAGGATACAGGCACTCTCCTGCTGTTGCCCACGGTGCCTTAGCCAAGCTTCTCGATGCTGTGGAAGTGCCATAAGGCGTCCATATATATCAATATAGAGACGATATCGTAGTTGGTGGAGATAACAAGGAACAGGTAGGGCAAGTGGCTGAAGCCATCTGGAATCTGTTGACCAAGAATGGGCTAGACATGCCGCTTTCTAAATGTCAAGGTCCCGGACAAGAAATTAAATTCCTAGGAGCTTGGTGGAGAGCTGGAGCAGTCACGGTACCTGGTGACACTCTGTCAGCTATTGAGAAGGGACAGACTCCAGGCAATAAGATGGAATTACAGCAGCTGCTAGGTACCTTGGGCTACTGGAGAAAACATATACCCGGGTTCTCAGTGATTGCCCGCCCTCTGTGTGACTTGCTTTGAAAGAAAAGGAAATGGGATTGGAGTCCGCAACATACAGAAGCTCTCAATATCCTGAAAGATGAGCTCAAGGCTTACCAGAGGCTAGGCCCGTTGCACCCGCGAGATCCTTTAAGGGTGGAGTGGGGATTTGCTGCGCATGCTTTGTGCTGTGGCATGTTCCAAAAGGGACCATGAACACCAGCTAGACCTTTTTTGTTCTCTTCCGCTTCATTTAAGGAGGCTGAGCAACGGTACTTGGACTGGGAAAAAGGGGTCCTTTCCCTCATTAGAGCGGTTAAGGAGGCTGAAAAGCTGCGCACGTACAAGATGTTACAGTAGAGGGCCCTCTTCCTCTCCTAAACTCAGTCCTCAATGGATCGCCTCCTCCCAAGGGAGAAGCCCAAAAGGCCGCAGTTAGGAAATGGTATGCATACTTAGAAGGGATTAGCCAGTTGCCTCCACTAAAAGAGGGTCCGCTTAAGGCCTCCAGGCTACAACAGCCTGTAAAGCCCAATCTGACCTTGGGTCGACCCTACAAACCTTCTCCGACTGAAGAGGCACCTGAATTTGTGGCAGGCTCCGATATGCAGGGACTATGGTTCACTGATGCATCTGCCCATCCAGTGGGATGAAGGTGGCAATATAAAGCGGTAGCATTAGAAATTGGTACCGGGAAGACAGTCAAAGAAGAGGGCGAAGGTAGTGCACAAGTAGGAGAATGACGGGCTCTATTACTGGCCACAGAGAACGGTGCTACTGTCGTTTATACTGACTCCTATGCAACCATTAAGGGCGTTAGAGAATGGATATGTCAGTGGGAATCCAGTAAATGGGAAATAGGTCGTACAAAGGTATGGAGGACAGAGGACTGGCAACGTCTCCTGGCAATAGGGAGGTCCCGGCCTTTAAAGGTGGGATGGGTCAAGGGCCACGCACGGGAGGGACCCCCCCCTGCAAAATGGAACCACCAGGTGGACCACCTGGCCCAAATCAGGACGGTCACCAGTGAGAAGGAAGATGGGGATGGATTAGCTGAATGGTTGCATATCAAGCGAAGCCAAATCTTGGGGCCGTGACCCTTTCTGGGGAGGGGCTTGTTCCGCCGCTTGACCACCCTCTCGCTGAAGAACTTTTTCCTGCTATCCAGTCGGAACTTCCCTTGACGCAGCTTTAAGCCATTCCTTCGTGTCCTATCACCAGACCCCAGGGAGAAGAGATCGGCACCTCCCTCTCCGCTCCCCGTCCTGAGGAAGTTGTAGGCAGCGATGAGGCCAGCCCTCGGTCTCCTCTCCTCTAAGCTGAACAAACCCAGTGTCCTCAGCTGCGCCTCATCAGGACACGTCCGCTAGTCCTTTCACCGTCTTCGCTGCCCTCCTTTGGACGCGTTCTAATACCTTTACATCCTGCTTACACTGTGGAGCCCAAAGCTGCACGCAGTACGCGAGGTGAGGCCGCAGCCCTCCTGAGCGTGGTGGGTCAATCCCTTCTTTCCACCGGCTACCTCTGCTGTGCCTAACGCGCCCCAGGAGATGGCTGGCCCGTTGGGCCGCCGGGGCACGTTG
The DNA here is from genome assembly GCF_900496995.4 of Aquila chrysaetos chrysaetos. Classification (NCBI taxonomy): domain Eukaryota; kingdom Metazoa; phylum Chordata; class Aves; order Accipitriformes; family Accipitridae; genus Aquila; species Aquila chrysaetos. The sequence goes on along the minus strand of NC_044005.1, from coordinate 6,763,638 downwards.
TTGACTCCTACTGAGCTTACCACCAACCAAGACCCCCCAGATCGCTCTCCAGAGCCCACACGCTCCCGTCGGCCACCTAAGTTCCCAGAGGAGACTCCTGCTCAGCCACGCCAGCCTTCTGCCCCCTTGCTTGACTTGCAAGGCCAGCTCCTTGCAAGGGCCCGCTCCTGCGCCCTCCCGCCCTGCCCCTGCATCCCTTTCCCGCTCGGTGCCTCTGCCCGCCCCTCGCCAGTGTTCCGCCTTCGGACACCCCGCGCCCCTCTGCTCTGCTGCCGTCCGTCCCTCTGTTTAGCTCCCGTCCCCTCCTGCCGCCCCACCGCCCTGTCCCCCTCTCCTCCTCCTCCCTGCCCCAGCGGGGCTCTGGGACCGGGGCCGGGGCAGCCCCGCGGAGGCGGCCATGCGGCCTGCGAGGGGCCGGGGCCGGGCCGGGCATGGTGTGCCGGCAGGGGAACGCAGCGGGAAGGAGCGCCCCGGGGCATGCTGGGAGCTGTAGTCCTGGGGCGCGGGGCTGCCGGGCGGCCATGTTGTTTAGCAGAGGCGCAGCCTCCGCTCCAGTTGCGGAGGGGAGGGCCGGGGCCGCCCGTGAGGAGCGAGGCCCTTGGGCGGGCGCGGGGGTGCCTCGTGCGCGCTGGCCGCTCGGGGTGGCGAGGGGGAGCTCCAAAGCGCCCGGCGCGACGGGCTCGCGGTCAGCTGGAGCTGGGCCCGGCCGGGCAGATCATCGCGCAGGTTGCCGGCGACGAGGCAGGCTGATTTCAAGCCAGGAAGGCAGTCTGCAGCTCAGAGTCATGTCCAGGGATGGCCAGGCAGGGCTGTGGGGATGGGGCCAGGCCGAGGACTGGCTGGGATGTTGGCCCGCTGGTGGGCCTGGCTCGTCGGGGCCCGCGGGCAGGCTGGGCAAGGCTGGGGGAAGCTGGAAACTAACAACCTGCAGCGTCACTGGGCCAGGGACTGACAGCCCTGGTTTGAGCTGGAGGGGGATCCTGGGCCATGGACAGGGTGGAGTGAAGCCCTGGGGGGCTGGTCAGGGCCCAGGCAATCATGGAGGCACTGTTGATAGCATATTTCCATGCATTCTGTATGGTATATCTAAACACTGTGATTGAAACAACAGGCAAAAGTATAGCCAAGCAATTAGCTAGCAGAGGTGGTTACTCGTAAGTTTTGCATTTCTTTGCTCTTACGGCTAGATGTTCCTGTACGCTAGATGAGAACAATGTGAAACTGACCACGTGTGATTGAAACTGCCTTAACCTTCAAGGTCAAAGAACAAGGGCAAGAATAAAGACTTCAAGAGAGCCAACGAGAACTTCAAACGGGTCGGTGGTCGTAAAAGCAGCCCTTCGACTCAAATGGATCCTTCATTGCGCATGATCGATGTAGGCAGTACTATGATAATCGGTTGCATTTTTATGTATATGTATACTAATCTGATTAATGTGCAATTAATAGTTATTCTATGTGCAATATAGTTATTCTGTAGAACCTCTTTGTGCTAAAGCTGTGGTATGCACGCTAGGTGGAACTATCCCCCCTGCATCCAGCGCTGCAATAAAGGAACGCCTGCTTTCTAAAACTCCAAAACGAGTCTTGGAGAGTTTCTTCGACCGGCTTTTCGGTACCATTTTGGCGACCCAGATGGGACAAGGCTTCTGAGGCTCGACAGACGTGGGATCGCAGGACCTCCAGCCGGCACCGAGATTTCTCGGAGAGACCCTTGATCCCTGTTCCCCGGGCTCACAAGCCAAGGCCACTGGTAAGGTTTTATTTAAAGGCATTCTTTTGATTAACCTGTTCTGGTATTCTGGTCTGGTACTCTTACCTGTAAGCCTGACTAAGAGAAGTCAGCAAGGAAGAAATCTAAAAGGACCCTTAAAAATCTGGTATTCTGGTAGAAGTACTTCTCTGGTAAAGGGTATCGTCTCGCTGGTTGAAGGCGGAGATACTGTCATGACCCAGACTGGACAGCCCAGGGAGTTGCGTTTAATTCGAAATTCCCTCGGGCTAAATTCAGGTGAAACGACACCAAAGGATCAGTTAAAGATTTTATTCATGACAGAAGCAAACTGAACTGGGGAGGCGTGGTAGTAGGTGGCAGGGTTTCTCCCAACAGGAACGGCATAAGACTACTTCTGTAAACTGTGTAACCATATACATCGATTCAGGGAATAAGGAGATCCCTCCCGTTGAGTCACGAGGTTCAGAGCAGACCCCCTTGCTTTCCAGACTCCTCCTCAGAGAAGGATCTAGGGGCGGCTGGATCCACTCTTAGTCTCAGACTTGGTCAACGGTTTATATCTTGAAACGGATGAGGTGTAGGGATTGTGGAAAAGGAAAAGGAAAGAGAGAGAAGAGAGGAGAAAAAAGGAAGAGAGAAAGATTTCACCGGTCCTGGGTCCAGCGTTGGTTCAGTCAGCCAAGGGGTCCAGTCAGCCGATGGGTCCAGTCCCGGTGGGCTTGCGCACCCGGGGCTTCAGTTGGTGTCCTTTTATCATCCTTGCCCCTCCTTCGGGTGGGCACCTGAACTCGTCGGGTTAACGAACAGTTTGTGAGCCTTTGGGCTTGGGGGTCTTTGTGGAGTAACTTCTCCTTCCCTGCAGACACTGCCATTGTTTGATCTTTGTATCAGAACAGCTTATCAGAACAGGGAGCTGCGCACCCTCCAGCAGCCCTCCCCCTCCTGTTGCTGATGTCTGAGCTGATGGGCTTTTCACCTTAGCTCCTTGCTGTGCAGGGTTTGTCTTTAAGCAGAACTTGCCCCACCACAATGTTTGAGACATTAACTCTTTCAGTCTCTCACAGATAGCCCTTTGGTTTGGTCTTGGTACTTTGATTAAGGCTTTGGGATTTGACTATTGATTTTGGATATGACCTTAGATCTCTGATTGATTCTGTTTGGTATTTTGACTTAGGCTTTGATATTTAATTTTCTGATTTTGATTTTTGTATATTGAAGGTATTGATAATGGGAACAGGACAGTCAAGTGAACTCCCTAAAAAATCACCTTGGGGGTGTTTTAAAGCACTGGAAACAGCTGGGGGTGTCCCGGGTGGCAACCTGCGGAGAGAAGACTTTATTAAATATTGTAATCATTGGTGGCCTCTGTATAAGCTTGACGAATGGGAAAAGTGGCCTGTGAATGGGACGCTGCATTATAACACCATGTTACAACTGATGTTATTTTTGAGAGGTGAGCAGAAATGGGATGAAGTTATGTATTGTGATTTGTTCTTTACCTTAAAGAATCATCCTGAGTGGCAAAAGGATTGTGGAATTAACATGCCACCCAGCGATCCTTTTGGGCTATCTTTAGAAAAAGAGGGAAACAAAAAGGTGACAATAAGCTCAGAAGGTGTTGTTCTGCCTGTAGTATTGGGCAAAGATGTTTAAAGCTATGCAAGCAAGAACGAGAGGATGATACTGAAATTGTAATTGGATCTCAAAGGGCCCCACCTAGAACTGCTCCCAGAAATAGTGATGAAAGAGAGCCCATGCATAGTCCTGTCGCAGGGCAAACAAGAGCTAAACAGAGCGAAGTTATTCAAGCTCCTCTCCGTCAGGCGCCTGGGACTGAGGGTGTGGCAACTATTAAAGTACCCTTTTCTATTGTGGATTTAAATAATTGGGAAGTACCAGCTGGGAGCTATCAAGAAAACCCTGATCAAACAGCCCAGGCTTTTGAAACAATGATTCAGACTCAGGATCCTGACTGGAAAGATGCTAGGAAATATACTATAATATGGATCCTGAGTCTGAAGACGGAAAAGCTCAGTTGGCTCCTTTATTTATAGGACAATCCTCTGATGATATCAGAAGGAAATTACAAAACTTACAAGGAGCAGATTCTCGAGATTGGGGAAAATTATTAGAAGTTGCTTGGGTGGCATATAGAAAGAGAGATGAATTACAGAGTAAAATGAGTGCAAGGTTAGTAGCTGCTCTGGAAGTAGGAGCTGGCATGGGACAAAGGAGAGGAACTGGACTGGGGCCACCAGTGGGATTAAACCAGCCCCTGGGACCGAATCAGTGTGCGTACTGTAAACAAGAAGGACACTGGAAAGGAGAATCTCCCCTGAGACCTACAAGGTCACAAGTGATCCCAATTTCGACCGCACAATCTCAGCAAGTTCCCCCTTTCTTAGGAAAGTTGAGTGAAAGTATCTGACGGGGACCGGAGGGGAGTCTCCCAGCAGAACCTCTGGTGACAGCTAACCTGGGAGAACAGAAAATTGAATTTTTAGTTGACACTGGAGCCACCTTTTCAGTTTTAAACACCTTAGAGGGGGAGTTAAGTTCTGAAGAAAGCAGTGTTGTTGGTGCGACAGGTGAATGAGAGGCTAGACCTTTCTTTAAGCCTTTGACAATGAAATTAGGAAAGCAGTGGGTCACTCATCAGTTTCTGTGTTTGCCAAATTCTCCTCAAACCCCGGTTAGGGAGAGACCTACTTGAGAAACTGGAAGCAGAAGTTAAATTTAAAGATGGTGAGATTAAAATTTAAATTTAAAAATGGTGAGATTAAAATTTTAATTCCAGAAACTAAACATATCGAAGCAGTGGCTTTGTTGTTACAGGACGGCTACCGAAAGCAGAGGATCATACCAGTCGAAGTAAATAATGCTGTAATTCCCATCGTCTGGGCTGAGGAAGTTCCTGGTAAATCCAAAAGAGCAGAGCCTGTGAGAATTGATTTAAAGCCAGGATCGAGTCTGGTAAGAATTAAACAATGCCCCCTAAAACTGGAAAGTCGGAAGGAGTTAGTACCGATAATACAAAAATTTCTAAAGTACAAATTGTTAATAGAATGTGTATCCAAATATAACACCCCAACCTTGCCTGTTAAAAACGCTAATGGAAAAGATTACAGGCTAGTTCAAGACCTCAGAGTGATAAATCGAATAGTACAAGATATTCACCCGGTAGTAGCAAATCCTTATACTTTGTTAACAACCCTAACAGAGAGACAAGAATGGTTCACAGTGTTAGACTTGAAAGACGCCTTTTTCTGTATTCCCTTGGATCCCAATAGTCAAGAGCTTTTTGCTTTTGACTGGGAAGATCCTGAGACTGGGAGAAAAACACAATATACGTAGACAGTCTTGCCTCAAGGCTTTAAGAACAGCCCTGCCATTTTTGGAAGTCAATTGGCACGAGAATTAGAGATTTGGAAGAAAGAAAATAATCAAGGAATCTTGTTGCAATATGTGGATGACCTGTTAATTGCAGCTGAGACAGAAGATGGTTTACCCTGCTGTGTTTTTAACAACTGATCAACTTGAAGGAGAACTGGAACATGGCTGCCTGCAGACAATTGAAGAAGTCTGCTCCAGCCAACCGGATCTCCGAGGTGCGCCACCGGAAGAAAAAGATTGGGAGCTATATACCGACGGAAGCAGTTTCATCCGTGAAGGAAAACGTTTATCAGGATATGCGGTAACCACTACTGAGAAGGTAACTGAATCACGAGCTTTGCCTTCAGATGTATCTGCCCAAAAGGCTGAATTGGTAGCTCTTACTCGAGCACTGGAACTACGTCAAGGAAAACGAATCAGCATTTGGAGAGACTCAAAGTATGCTTTTGGGGTAGTACATGCACATGGAGCAATATGGAAAGAAAGAGGACTGTTACCTGCACGAGGAACCACCATTCAGCATGCAGAACAAATACTGAAATTGTTAGAAGCCATTCAAAAGCCAACAGCAGTCGCGATAATGCACTGTAAAGCACATCAGTCAGGTAGGACTGTCCTTGAAACAGGTAACGGATTGGCTGATAGAGCTGCTAAAGAGGCTGCAGAAAAAGGCATCCTAGCACTAGTTCCAGAGAAAAGTGTAAATTTACCGAAAGATGCTCCAAATTATAATGAAAAAGATGAAGAATTAATTATTAAACTGCAGGCTAGTAAAAATGAAACCGGGTGGGCTGTAACACCAACAGGTCAAATAATAGTCCCACCCGCAATAATGAGAGAAATTGCCCGGGCTGAAAATAACAAAGTACGTTAGGGAACAGAAAACCTTGTTAAACATTTACAAAAGTGTATTTTGAATAGAGATATGACAAAAATTATTCGAATAATTACAATTGGGTGTGAAATTTGTATACGCAATAATCCCCAAACCAATAATAAAATCACTTTTGGAGTTACGAAACAAGGAGATTCTCCAGGAAAGTATCGGCAAATTGATTTTACAGAATTGCTTCAATAAGAGGGATATTGATATATCCTAGTTCTAGTTGATACCGTTACTGGGTAGCCTGAAGCTTTCCCTTGTCGCACCAACAAAACAAGAGAAGTATTTATCATCATTGTTACAATCCGCATCGCTTTCAGCTGTCTTAAAACGAGCCGTGACACAATCTATGTTCAAGTGAGACTACTAAAAGAATTAGTAGCCTCAAACAGAAAGGGGGGAATTGATAGCATATTTCCATACATTCTGTATGGTATATCTAAATATTTTGATGGTTTTAATATTTTGTAACAGCCGTGGAAACTGGTTTGCTGCTAGGTGACTGTAAAAGTGAGATTTGGTATATCATTATTAGCAATCTTATACTAACACTATGATTGAAACAACAGACAAAAGTATAGCCCAGGAATTAACTAGCAGAGGTGTGTGTGTACGGAAGGGTTAAAAGATGGAATTTTGGTCCATGGATGGACACTGAGTAAGAAGTAGATAACTAAAAAACGCAGTCAGCACAGGGAACAGATAGTTTATTGTCTGTTGTTTGAAAAGCTGACCATGGGGATAAGAAAGTAGAGCAGTGTTAGGGGAGGTAGTACGTGCAATAATGGAGGAATACAAGGCACCACACATAATTTTGCTTACCTTGCAAAAGTCCTGCTGTTGGTTAGAGCATCGTGACGGATGGATTATGGTAATTTGCCGTGTGCCCGTGAACCAATAGAAGGGATGGCTATGGCACGTGCAGCGCGTGTCGACACCCTTTCCTCCACAAATGTCTAAAATACTGGGGTTTTCCGAAGAGCAGTGGGCCGGTGTTCGGCAAGGTCACCGTTGCCTCCGTGGGGACGCCCACGTAAAGCTGGCACCTACCGACTGCTGGGCTGAGCTTGCGGCGCAAGACGACACAAGCATGTACAGAATGTACAGAAGGTTCGTCTTCTTCTTCACAGTCCTTGGGTTGGTATGTTAATAGTGGGGGGTTTTTTTTGCTTTGTAAGATACCCTTAGCGTAACGCATGTGTGTAGTTAATAAAATGCTTGCTTTTTCCCCTATAGTCAGTGTGTGTGTGTTTACCTTCTCGGGAATCCTCGAAACCACCCTAGAACAGGTGGTTACTCGTAAGTTTTGCAGTTCTTTGCTCTTACGACTAGATGTTCCTGTACGCTAGACGAGAACAATGTTGAAACTGACCACGTGTGATTGAAACTGCCTTAACCTTCAAGGTCAAAGAACAAGGACAAGAATAAAGACTTCAAGGACAGCCAACGAGAACTTCAAACGGGTCGGTGGCCGTAAAAGCAGCCCTTCGACTCAAATGGATCCTTCATTGCGCATGATCGGATGTAGGCAGTACTATGATAATCGGTTACAGTCATTTTTATGTATATGTATACTAATCTGATTAATGTGCAATTAGTTATTCTACAGAACCTGTTTGTGCTAAAGCTGTGGTATGCACGCTAGGTGGAACTATCCCCCGTGCATCCAGCGCTGCAATAAAGGAACGCCTGCTTTCTAAAACTCCAAAATGAGTCTTGGAGAGTTTCTTCGACCGGCTTTTCGGTATCAGTGTGTCTGGTAAGGCAGTCGTTAATGAATACTTTTTGTTCCTAAGCTAGGACAGACCCATGACGCAATTATGGGACCAGGGAAAGAGAAGCAATGCAGACTTCTTGCACCTGCATTATTTACCCAGTCCTTTGCAGGGAAACCCACGTAGTGAGATCCGGTGGTAATGGAGGGCAGGGAGCATTTCCTGCCCATGACACGACGTGTTGGGACAGGGTTTTCTTATGCCGAGTCCTGCTCTTGCTCCTTCCCACTCCCATCGTACCCACAGTTCAGCCTGTTTTTTTCTACGTATGGTGTTAGCTATCTTGCTGCATCCTTATGCGTTCTGTGTCCTTAGGCAGATTATAGCCTGAAGTTAATTCCAGCTTAACGGAAAATGTTGTCAGTTGCCATGGAAATGCCTTACCATGTGATTGTGGTTGTACTTCCTGTTGTGCTTAGGTCTAAAACTGTTAGATGACCCTCATTTTTACACTGCCTTCCACTCTCCTGTAAATATCTGTTACTCGTAACTGTGGTCAGAACATTCAGTCTTCTAAACCGGTCATTTTTTTTTATGCTGTGTGATCTTATTGCCGGTTATTAAACACTTATGCTAAAGCTTTCTTCAGCAGAGATCCTCAGACTTGCTGGTTTTGTATTTAAGATCTGCAAGCCAAATTCCTGCGGACAGCTGTCAAGGAAAGGGGCGGGTTTCCATGAGTGAAGAAATGCTGAAGCTGGTCACTTGCCTTTGCTAGCTGGCTGATACTGAGATGAGAGCTCTAGTATGCAGGAGGTAAGGGCTGCTGTGCCAGGCAGCCCAGCATGGAAAACTGCCCAAGTGCTGGGTGACTCCTGGCCACAGTGCTGGCAACTGTAAACAGCAGCTGCTTTTGCTCAGTGATATATCTGCCATCACTAACAGCTCATTGGAGACCTGTGCTGGCTTTCTTTGTTCATCATATACATTAGGTCTTCAAGTAATGCGGTTTTGTACAAGCTTATCTATGCTGTTGTCATCGTCAATGAAAAGACTCCCCCACCATCAACAGTGTCCCCTCCAACAATCTTTGGACAATGCTTTCATTACTGGTAGCTCCACCTGAAGGCCTCCGGAGCAATGGAAACAGCTGCACTATAAGGTCTTTCACCCGCACAACAAGGTCACCGAGGCCATTTGATCCTCACTCTCACAGAGTAACACAGAGAATTTGGGTTGGAAGAGACCTCTGGAGGTCTTTAGTCTCACCCCCTAATTAAAGCAGGGCTAACACCAAAGTTAGGACATGTCCCTCAGGGTCTTGTCCAGCTGAACTTCTAATGTTGCCAGAGAAGGAGATTCCCCACCCTCTCTGGCTTCTTCCAGGGCTTATCTGCTCTCATGGCATGCTTCCCTTGGTGCAACGCGTGACACGTTCTTTCATTGTGCACCTTGAGAAAAGACAGGCTCCGGGTAGTGGAAGACAGCAATTAGATCTCCCTCAGCCTTCCTTCTTGGAGAGATGTGGTGCTGGACATTCGTGGTGTGGTGCGGTGTATGGGTGTCATCCTGCTACCTGTTGACAGAGCTGCAGCATCAGCCTGTTGCCGAGCCAGGGCACCCACCTCTTGAAACGAACGGTCCCCAGAGCAGCTTCTCCACACAGACAGGACAGTATAACCTATGGGATCCTCTCTAGACATCGTGCTGTCCTCAACCACCCCTGCACCTAGGCACACCTCTTGGGATGCTTACTCAGGGCCACTGGCACGGCCTGCAGGCTCATGTGCAACTGCGACCTGGCTGTTACTCAATGAACAGCGCCAGGCACGGATGAATCTATGTCCTGTCTGAAGCACTTCTTTTACTGCGAGCTTTTCTTACAGTAGTGAGCTTGCAACATGAGCATCCCTCGTGCCTACAGGCTCTTTTAAGGTCCTTTAAAGGTCCTCAGAGTTGCACAGAAAACCACCGGAAAACAACCTTCCTTCTTATGCAGCCTGCTCCTGACAGCCCTCCTTCCTTGGCATCTTGGGACTCCCAGGAACTAGCCCCGCACTGTACTTCCCTTCCTCAGAGGAATTGTGTCTCTGTAGCATGAGAGCCAAGGGGCTCAGGGAAAGGTGACAACTGGCAGCAAGCTTCCAGTGCTGCCAGGCAGGTCCTAGAGCATGCTCCTGGGCAAGAGACAGCTGCTGGCTGGGGCACTGCTGGGACCCAGGGGCTGTACAGTGGATCTTCAGTTGTGCCTGAACACAACTGGGATGGGGATCCTGCAGCATCTGGCTATCTGTGCCAGTTATCCTCTGGGAGTCAGAAAACAAACGGCTCAAGAACAGTTTTTAATAATGCAGGTGTGGCCAGAGTTGTCAGTGGCTCGGGATTTGTACAGAATACAAAAAAGAGAAAGTTCAACCCAGGATACCCCTCTCCAAGAAGAGCCTTCATAAGGGTGAGCAACCCTGAGGCAGTGACAGGAAGTTGCCAAAGAGCCTGGAAAACCTGGAGCCGCTTGGAATGGAAACCAGTTAATATGATGAAAACGCTTTAGCCTAGGTCACTGGCAAACCTGACTTTGTGGTAACAATCCGTTGGGATGCAGAGGGCTAAGCAGATTGCATTGTCTTCATGGCCTCAGTCAGTGCTTGTAATTCTCCTTTGTCCCCCACATTCTGAGCCTTGTCCTTGATCAAAAGAACTTTGCGAGATGAACCTGCTTTCATTGGTTCAAAAGCTCAAAGGTACACAAGAGGGAAAAAAAGGAGCAAGAAACAAACAACATGTTCAAGAGGAGAGATCAGCAAACTGTCTTTAACTGTAGCTCAGAGCTTGCTCTTTGAAGCTGGGGGGATGCAAAGCACTAAACTGGAATACCATGGATGTATTCAAATGAAAAAATTCACGTGGAAGGTCTTACTCAAATAACATGTTTCTCTTCTTGCCTTCATATACCAAAACCATAACGTACTTTACCTCTTTGAACCAGCAAAGATGCAACGTAAACACAGTGTATGGCTATTTTTCAGTGAAACAAACTTTTTGGGGGGAAAGGTCAGGTCACAGAGACAAAACCACCGGTGCAAAAGATGCAGAGATAGCATCTCATCTCAGCGTTAACTTCACTTTCCAAAGATCCATCATTAGGCAAGTGTCCTAGTTTCAGCTGGGATAGAGTTAACTGTCTTCCTAGTAGCTGGTACGGTGCTATGTTTTGACTTCAGTATGTGAAGAATGTAGATAACACTGATGTTTTCAGTTGTTGCTCAGTCGTGTTTAGACTAATGTCAAGGATTTTTCAGCTTCTCATGCCCAGCCAGTGAGAAAGCTGGAGGGGCACAAGAAGTTGGCACAGGACACAGCCAGGGCACCTGACCCAAACTGGCCAACAGGGTATTCCATACCATGGGACGTCCCATCTAGTATAGGAACTGGGAAGGGGGGGGGAATCGCCGCTCGGGGACTAGCGGGGTGCCGGTCGGCGGGTGGTGAGCAATTGCACTGCGCATCATTTGTACATTCCAATCCTTTCATTATTGCTGTTGTCATTTTATTAGTGTTATCATTATCATTATTAGTTTCTTCTTTTCTGTTCTATTAAACCGTTCTTATCTCAACCCGTGGGTTTTGCTTCTTTTCCCCGTTTTTCTCCCCCCTCCCACTGGGGGGGGGGGGGGGGGAGTGAGGGCGGCTGCGTGGTGCTTAGTGCTGGCTGGGGTTAAACCACGACAGCAAGGAAGGTTCTGTAGCTTTGCGCATCATGGAAAAACTGGCCATGTTCTGCACAGTCTAACTGAAAACGGGGAGAAGCCTGAGCTTCTCTAGCACTTCGCATAGTTAGACAGCTCTTTTGATGTGACAATTATTAAAAAGCTCTCAAATCTTCGCCCGTACACCATCATTGAATTCCACTGAAGGTGTACCAAATACAGCTATGACTGCACCTCTTCTGCCACACGGTGGCCGTCAGCCACTACTTCTTATAGCGCCAGGGTCTACAGCCAAACCACCCTTCTGCCCCTCTTGCTTGACTTGCGACACATTGCAATTGCCCGCTCCTGTGCCCTTAAGAAACGGCTCTTCAAAATTGACCGGCATTTACGGGCAACGATACCCTCAAAAGCAGATTCCCAGGGGACCTTGCTAACTAGCTCCTTGAGCAGCCTGAAGTCTGCTCTCCCAGAATCCAGGGGAGTAGCTCTGCGGACAGGGTTTCCCATATCACCAAAGATTGTAAACTCGACCATTTTCTGATCACTATGGCCAAGACAGCCACCAATCATCACTTCACCCACAAGACCCTCTCTGTGTGAACAACAGGTCTAGGAGGGCACCCTTCCTAGTCGGCTCCCGTAGTACCCGTATCAAAGAGTTGTCTTCAACGTGGGCTTCAGGAATTTCCTGGGCCTGTTGTCTGCTCTGTGACAGCCCCAGTTCGCAGCTGGGAAGCTGAAGCCGCCCATAAGGACGACACAGGGCGACTGATCCAGAGATTTCCCGATTCCTGATAGATTCATACATTGGCGTCCTCGTCCTGGCTGGGTGCTCCATAGTAGACTCCGGCAAGGACATCCACTTTATTAGCTTTTCCCCTAATCTTTACGCAGAGGCTCTCACGTCGTCCCAGCTGCAAGCGCTGTACAGTCCAACCCCTCCTTTACATACAGCACTGCCCCTCCGCCTCGCCTGCCCTGCCTCTCTCTCCTGAAGAGCCTGGAAGGGTCCGTCACTGCACTCCAGCCACAGGACTCTTCCCAACAAGTGTCCCTTAGGCCAGTGATGTCGTTGCTCTGGGACCGAGCCAAGGCCTCTAGCTCCTCCTGTCTCTTCCTCGCACGCGCGCTTGAGCCTACAAACATTTCAAACGCACTCCAGTGTTGGCACATCGTGGAGCAGAGCGAAAGCTCCACGCACCGTTCCTCCAACATTGTCGGCCATCTAGCTTATCAGTAGTAAGCCTGATTTTACCCCTTCCCCGCTTCAAACCTAGTTTAAAGCTCTTCAGTCAGCCCACGCTCGGTGGAGGCAAAAATACTTTTCCCCCACTGAGAACGGTGGATCTCGTCAGGCCCCAGCGGCCTGGTGTCGCGTTAGACCATCCCTGTGGTTGAAGAACCCCCAATTCTGGCAGTGACGCTAGCCTCGGAGCCAGGTGCCGATACGCTGCGTCCGCCTGTGTGTTTCGATGTCATTCCCTACAGCTGGGAGGACAGAGGAGAATACTACCTGTGCTCCTGATCCTCTACCAATCTCCCCGAGGCCCTGAAGTCTTTTTCTTTTGATCGCCCTTGGAACTTCTCGTCACGACTCCTGGTACCCACAAGAAAAAGCAAGAGCGGCTATAATGAGGGCCGTACAAGGCTCCGGAAGTTTTCCTGGTAACGCCTTTCAACCCGAGCCCCAGGGAGGCAGAAGCCTTCCAAAAAGGCAGGGTCTGGTCGGGCAGACCAGGGCAGGAGTGAATGAATTCTTTACGTTGCTTTGCCCTGGGCGTGTAGCTCATGCTTACCTACTGAACTGTCCTCTCTCAACCCGCAAGCTTTCCCACTTTTACCCTCCAGATTCTCTCCACCGTGCCACTGCGGGCAAGGCATTGAGTAGCTGCGTGATGATGCCAAGCTGCCTGCTGGCATTACCCCACAGCACCTGGGAAGCCAAAGCCCAGTGAATCACTGAGACCAGAGCCCACTGCACCAGCTCTTCTGCAAGACGCTCCCCGACGCCGTGGCAGCTGAGCTGTCAGCACCCTATGCCCGCATTCCCCGACCCAGAGATGCACGGACACTCACGGACACAGCCTTTGTCCAAACAAGAGATTTATTGACATCTTTGTGCACGGTGGATCTCCCGGAGGGAATGGACTCTCTCAGAGAGGGAGGGCGGTCGCTGTCCGCATGGTAACAGGTTGCATCGGGTCCCACTCCGCAGCGTGTGCTTTTGCTGTTGAGGAAAGGTGCGGCAGCAATTCCCAGTGCCGATAGAGCAGCATGTTCTCCGTGTCCAGCGTGCTCGGTTCTGTGGCACCAGCTCCTCAGGAAGCATCTAGCATGGATGCTTTCTTCATCCAGACTGCAGTCTGAGGCACACAGAGGCACATCAGCGCTGCCTTGCGCTTGGTTCTTGCACAGCCGGAGCTGCCAGGAAGAATTTCTGGGCCCATGTGAAATCGCCACCATGGCCGCGACCGTGAGGGGAAAGGAGGATGAACATCACTTTGTAGCCACCATAGTTACCACCATCTGCTGCACTGGAGAGACTGCCTAGAGGAGAACCTGACGCTCTTGACAGAGGGCTGCTGTACAGGGTTTTCCCTTTACTTTTGTGTCCTGCATACTTCCCTCTTTTTCCCTGGTATGAGGTGGTAGTCTGGTATGAGGTGGTAGTCTGCCATCAGCTGTGAGTCCCGCAAACACAGCTCTGTGCGTGAAGATCTCTTTCAGCGGCCGGAGATCAGCAGTCTCGTGAGCCGTTCTTGCAGATCCATATACTCACGCATTGCCTCGGCGTGGGCGTCCGGATCCTGCACCAGGTGCTGGAAGAGGTTGAGTGGTTCGGCCGTTTGGAAGTCTGGGGGCAAGTTTATCTCCTCAGGCACCCTCTCGTTGCCTAAGAAGAAGTGGTCGAGGCGTTTCTCCTCCAGGCAGCGGAGCAGGTATTGCATGATATCCTCCATCCGCAGCACAAAATGCCTCCTGCGCCAGCCTGACAGGGGTATGGTGTTCAGGAGGTGCATCACAACTGTCTTCAAGGTATAGGTGGAAAAGCCTATGCCCACCAGGATGCGGGCATAGGCCTGCAGGCATCTGAGGTGGAAGCTGTCATGCGGGACCTGCCCGGCCATATGCCTGAAGAACTTCGCCTCTGCCACAGCGTAGCTCTCTGGCCACGTCGTGCTTGGGGTGAAGAGGGCCTCTGTATTCTGGCTGCTCACAAAGATGTCCGAATTGCCTTGCTGCACCCCAAACATCATCTCAATAATGTGGGTTTTGTTGTTGCCTTCTGTCACCCGGAATTTGCAGGAGCGTCTAGAGGGCAGGATGGTTAGACGCCATGTGGATGACTGAGGCAAAACACCCAGGCTGCTTGCACCAGTTGATAGAACCAGCGGGCAGTTTTCTGCACATCTAGGTAGGATTCAGTGCAGAGGGTGTGTAGGAGGCTGGGATCCTGATCCCTCCTAAGCTCCTCCTCAGGGTGGTGCAGGCAGAAGCATCTCCTGCCAGCTGCTCTCTCATGCAGGTGCACACCAGCTCCACGCGGACACGGAAGTTCCTCGCTGGCGTCTCCCCCCTGTTGCCCAGCTCCAGGTGGAAGGCGTGCCCAGGGGGGGCTTCAGGGGCACGAGCAGGCGGTAGATGATGTCTTCCTCGCGGGGACTCCAACCTTCGAAGGCGCTGCCCACCCCGATGGAGGATTCCAGCACTGGGAAGAAACTATTTGACAAGAGCTGTCTGAAGACAAGGATGAAGTTGTCAATGAGGTCCTTTACCACCTGACAGTCCCTGGCTAGGTTCTGAACTGGCCACTGTATGTGCTCCTCAAAAAACCTTCCCAGGTCATCTTCACTGTCACTGTCGTCTTCTTCTTCCGCCTCCTCTTCCACCTGCTCTCTGTCACTGCTAGAGCTCTCCTCGTCACTGCTGCTGTCCACCTCCTGGCTCCTTTTCCTGAGCCGACAGCAGAGCGCGAAGAGCAGGAGCAGGACTCCAGCAACGGCCCAGAACTGCCACTGCCACAAGGCAGCAAAGACAGGGCTCCCCAGGCAAAGCCGCTCTGCTCCTGGGTCCTCTGCGCCAGCTCCTGCGTCCCCTGCTCCAGCTCCTGCAGCAGCCGAGTCATCTCCCAGCTAAGGTACTCCTCGCGCTGCTGCATGCGCTCGCGTGTGGCCTCATCCAGCTCATCACCGACCATCTGAGCGTTCCAGAGGATGCTTTGCACAAGCAGGGTGAAGAATTGTATGACAGCCATGGCCTGCAGGAGGGAGGGGGAGAGAGAAGGGGGTTCAGTGGGAGGGCTGGGAGGGAGGAGCTGGCGCCGGGGGGAGCAGGGGCGGGAGCCGCAGGGAGCTGGGGGGCAGGTAGGAGAGGGGGCGAGGCAGCCGGGAGGCAGCAAGGCCTGTGCCCAGCCCCGGTGGCGGCGGCACCGTGGCCCTGCCCAAGGTGTTCCCGCGAGCAGCTGGGCCCTCGATCAGGCTGAGAACCCCCCGCCCCGGGGGCCCTCTTCCAGCCCAGCCTCCCCCCCGCCTGCGCACTCACCGCTCGCCCAGGCTGTACTGGGGCAGCGCTGCCAACCTGGTGCCTTTATACCCCACCCCCCATTGTGACTCGTCCCTCTGATGTCACAGGTGCCAGAGCGCATCACAGGCACGCCACGCCGGCCAGCCCCGGCCTTCGGCCTCACCCCGGCTCAGCACTCACATCTGCCCTGCTTGTACCGGTGAAGGCTGGGCTAGAGTTGGTTTTCTTCAACGGGAGGCTTGCGTGCTGCTTTATGTTGGATTTCTTGCCGTCTGCCTGCCAACGGCAATCTCACAATCACGGAACGTCCTGAGTTGGAAGGGACCCCCGAGGGTCGTGAGTCCAACCCCTGACTCCGCACCGGGCAACCTTAAAGAGAAATCACAGAATCATAGAATCCCTTAGGCTGGAAAAGACCCTTAAGACCATCGAGTCCAACTGCAAACCTCACCCTGCCAACTCCACCAGTAAACCATGTCCCCGAGCACCACGGCTACACGTTTTTTAAATACCTGCAGGCATGCTGCCTCAACCACTTCCCCGGGCAGCCTGTTCCAATGCTTGATAACCCTTGCAATAAAGAAATTTTGCCTAATATTCAATCACTTCTGCAGACTAAACTACCCTAGCTCCCTCAGCTGCTCCTCATAAGACTTGTTCCTCTAGACCCTTCACCAGCTTTGCTGCTCTTCTTTGGATGCGCTCCAGCACCTCAGTGTCATTCCTGTACCGAGTTGGACGAAATCTGAGCAGACTAATTGAGGTGAAGTCTCACCAGTGTTGTGTCCAGCAGGGGATGATGAACTTCCATAGTCCTGCTGCCTATGTCACCGAGGCTCACACAATCAAAGTAAACATGTTAAAATCAACAAGTGTATTCTTCAATCCAAATCGTTTAGAACTCCAACAACAGTAGTAAACCACAGGTTCAATGATGTAAGGGGAAATTTATACTACAAGGACCTTGTTAAGAATTCTTAAGCTGTAGAAACATTAACCCAAAACGCACATAGAACTCACTCTAATGAATGAGGGCTCTCAACCTTGAGGTGGTACTTCCGGTGCCTGTGCCGACCAAAGGGGACAGTCCCCAACTGCAGACCCGCTGCTCCAAGGAGGACCAACTTAATTTGCCCTCTGCTAGGGCACCATTTATACCATCGTCGAATCTGGCTTGTGGTTATATATGGTCATATTAGTCCTCATTGGTCTGAGGGTCAACACTTTGTTATTCCTACGTGTGTACCTGGTGGTTGTAACTCAACCATGCAGGTGGGGCGGGCTTGACCCCCTGACTGTGGCTTCCGGGGTTTTTTTTCTCTTTTTCATGGCCTGAGAAGTTTCAGTCTCTATCAGGGCGAGTGTACCTGCCACACATACCACCCCGTGACCACAGTCACAATTCAACTGGTTTCCTTGGAGTGGTGGTACAGTGACCCCTTGCCTCCAAAGTTAAAAGGGATCACAGTTTTTGGTGAGTTTTTGACGCTCATTGTGGATTGTCATTTCCTTCTTATTCTGAAGTTATATTGGGGGTATCTAATACATGAAAAGGTTTAAGGGAGTATACATAACCATTAATACAGATTTCACTACCAGCGCGTTTAATAAAGTTTATTGTAATACAGATTACAATAATCATAACTACAATCATTGTTAAAGATTGGAAGAGGCTGGTTATCCATCTCGACATAGAAAATCCAAACATACCAAAAACCTTTCCCAGCCAATTAGTCCCTAGTGCAGCACCATTTGCATCTGAGTCTTTTGCCGCTTTCTTCATTTTGTTGATTTGGTCCTGAAGCAGCACTGATACATTTGGAATGTGGACACAGCAGTCATCCACTGACATGTTCAAAAACTCTTCATACACCTTTCTCCTTTAGTAGCATCAAATCCAGTATGGCTCGGGTTTGGATGGTCATTTTCCTGGTATGTTGTAACTGATCGTTCAAGAGGCCCCAAACTGTCAGACATAGCATTGGCTAAGGCTGATAGTTGTAGACCCAGTTCTAGAATGCTCTGTCGGTTTCATACCAGAGCAATTCCTAGCCCAAATATTGATTCCATCCACCATCCGACTGGTGTTGAGGCTTCCTGCCATCCCTTCTGTAAATCCCTTGGCCTACGATCCCACCACTTGTATGGCATGGGTCCTTCCCAATTAACAGGACAGAGAGAAAGCACAGCTAATGTGCAGGCTAGTCCCAGGATGGCTGGATATAGTCGGGAATATAGGTGGCCATCAGAACATGCCCACACTAAGTTAGGGCGTGCAGAGACTGCTGGATGTTTGACATGAACCTGGTATGGTAGTAAGGCGATGACAGTAGTCTCTCTTGCTCCAGTTCAGGACAGAAGGTTGTGAGTAGCTAGTATTGCTACACGGACAGCCTTGTATCAGAGCTTCTTGGATGGGAGGTTATAGCCACAGTAATGGCATTTTATCCTTGCACCCAATTCCACCTGACAGTTCCAGAGGCAGAGATTTCCCTGCCAGTATTATTTTTTCTTTTTCTCCATATCAGCTAGGTCCACAGGTGTGTCTAGCCCACATGCAATTGAGGGGCAGTCAAATGAGTTTCGGTTACATGTACTGGGACATTCACTGTTATCCCGTTCAGGGTGTTTGATACACCATGAGGTGTTTAATGGCTTTGTGTATTGTAGAGAATGGTCATTAGTGTTCCATCGAGTACTATATTTGGTAGTCCCCCATGGAATTTCAGGGCATGGTGTAGTACCATTCCAGCTCCACCCCATGGCCTCATGGGTAGGTTGGAGAATATAATTACATCTGGTGTTCTATACCGAACTAGCATTTACCGCACCTGGTGACCAACTATAGACAATATAAGTATAGCCTCCTCCCCTGCCCTCTTTGAACCTCCAGCTATAACTGTTAAATTGCTCCCATGTGAGCTCAAGGGCTAGCGATATATTGATGTCCTGCACAAAAATCAGTAGAGGGTCTTCAGCTGACTTGGGGGTAGGTAGGCAAACTGTTACAGAAGTTAGGTTCATCATTCGGGTGAATCCCACCATCATTTTTGCCACTACACTGTCATCCAGATCTTCACCATCCACGCTGGCCACCATCATCACGGCCAGTAGGAGCACCAGGATGGCTTATTTCTCCATTGTCCTGTAAGAAAACACAAAGCTAGGCCTCAGTCCTTTGAGACCAGGTCTCGGGGTTGGAAGTCGGGGGGTTATCCACCAGGCACTGATATGGGGAGTCTTTCCACTCCTGTCTAGGGCTTCCCAGGCATATAAGCCTCTGGGTTTAGGCAGGGTCATAGGAACAATGCCAACGGAGGGCAGTTTCACCATGACAGGTTGGCCCACATACATCCTTAGTGGGAACTGGTGTCCAGTGATCGTCCGGTATAGAGTCATCACAAGTAAATGGTCCCGTAGAACAAAATGCTTGAATTTTTGGACTTCAATAATTTCCCATCGGTTATTAATAGTAAAAACTGCTTGTGGTAATCGTATGTCCCAGTTATGGTGTGAGACATCAGCATGTCTTTTGATCAAAGCATTGGTTCGTTCAACTATACCGTTAGCTTGGGGATAATATGGTGTGTGAAACACCTATTTGATGCCTTCCCCTCGTGCCCAGTCTTGTACCACTGTGGCCATGAAATGTGACCCATTGTCACTTTGTATACATTCAGGAATAGGTAAAATAATAAACCATTCTCACAGAGCTTGGACTGTCTGATCTCCGGTGGCTGTGTTAATGGCTGTGGCCATTACAATCCCGGTACCACCTCTACTTCCTACCAAAATATATTTCCTCCCATGGGGTGGTTTCAAACGGCCAACGTAATCAATCTGCCACGTGCTCCAAAGAGCCTTGCCTTGTCTGATATGCTGGGCCAGGGCTTGATTTGGGTGATCAGCCTTGAGCCTTATTTGGCATTGTGCGCAAGCTCTGAGGATTGCTTCACAGGTTTTCATAGGCAATGGCCAACCCCGGGATCAGCATTCATAATAGAGATCTGCTTTCCCTGAGTGGCTTCGCTTGATATGCAACCATTCAGCTAATCCATCCCCATCTTCCTTCTCACTGGTGACCGTCCTGATTTGGGCCAGGTGGTCCACCTGGTGGTTCCATTTTGCAGGGGGGGGGTCCCTCCCGTGCGTGGCCCTTGACCCATCCCACCTTTAAAGGCCGGGACCTCCCTATTGCCAGGAGACGTTGCCAGTCCTCTGTCCTCCATACCTTTGTACGACCTATTTCCCATTTACTGGATTCCCACTGACATATCCATTCTCTAACGCCCTTAATGGTTGCATAGGAGTCAGTATAAACGACAGTAGCACCGTTCTCTGTGGCCAGTAATAGAGCCCGTCATTCTCCTACTTGTGCACTACCTTCGCCCTCTTCTTTGACTGTCTTCCCGGTACCAATTTCTAATGCTACCGCTTTATATTGCCACCTTCATCCCACTGGATGGGCAGATGCATCAGTGAACCATAGTCCCTGCATATCGGAGCCTGCCCAAATTCAGGTGCCTCTTCAGTCGGAGAAGGTTTGTAGGGTCGACCCAAGAAGGTCAGATTGGGCTTTACAGGCTGTTGTAGTCTGGAGGCCTTAAGCGGACCCTCTTTTAGTGGAGGCAACTGGCTAATCCCTTCTAAGTATGCATACCATTTCCTAACTGCGGCCTTTTGGGCTTCTCCCTTGGGAGGAGGCGATCCATTGAGGACTGAGTTTAGGAGAGGAAGAGGGCCCTCTACTGTAACATCTTGTAACGTGCGCAGCTTTTCAGCCTCCTTAACCACTCTAATGAGGGAAAGGACCCCTTTTTCCCAGTCCAAGTACCGTTGCTCAGCCTCCTTAAATGAAGCGGAAGAGAACAAAAAAGGTCTAGCTGGTGTTCATGGTCCCTTTTGGAACATGCCACAGCACAAAGCATGCGCAGCAAATCCCCACTCCACCCTTAAAGGATCTCGCGGGTGCAACGGGCCTAGCCTCTGGTAAGCCTTGAGCTCATCTTTCAGGATATTGAGAGCTTCTGTATGTTGCGGACTCCAATCCCATTTCCTTTTCTTTCAAAGCAAGTCACACAGAGGGCGGGCAATCACTGAGAACCCGGGTATATGTTTTCTCCAGTAGCCCAAGGTACCTAGCAGCTGCTGTAATTCCATCTTATTGCCTGGAGTCTGTCCCTTCTCAATAGCTGACAGAGTGTCACCAGGTACCGTGACTGCTCCAGCTCTCCACCAAGCTCCTAGGAATTTAATTTTTGTCCGGGACCTTGACATTTAGAAAGCGGCATGTCTAGCCCATTCTTGGTCAACAGATTCCAGATGGCTTCAGCCATCAATTGTTAATTGTTAATTGCCACCTCCCACCCGGTTTACGGACTGGCCAAGCTGGAGAATTATAAGGGGAATGTGTGCGACTTATGATGTGTCTTTTCTCGAGGTCGCCAATTACTTTCTGAAATCCCCCATTTGGTAGCGGGTATCGAGAGACATGGGTTACTTTAGATGGCGGTAGCGCAGGAGCAACCTACAAAGTTTTCACGTGGGTAGCCTCTGCCCCTCTGCCTCCACAGCTCCACACCCTGCCACTGCGTAGATACCATCATTTGCCTGCCAGCACATCGAATCCCAGTACATTTCCCTTGTAAGAGCTCACAGCCACTTCCACAGCCGTCCCTCTCTTTCCCCAGGCAGCCCGAGTTCAGTTTGAGCTACGGGACGTTTTTCTGCCGCTCCTGGCACTTTCCTGAGGGTTTGACTCCTAGCTCATCAGCTAGTTGTTTCTGTAAGCCACTAATCCGGGCCCCTGTATCAGTCAGGAATTCTGAACTTACCCGTCTTGGACCCACAGGAACCAAGAGTGTAGGAGGCTCCTCATCAGCAGACCACTGGGAAGAACTCACCGCGCGGACGGGGCGGCCTGAACCCCACGCCGCAGCTCCGCGTTTCTTCACTCTTCCCGTCCCCCTCGCAGTGCCGCGCGAGGGGGGGGTGCGGGTGCCGGCGTCTCCCTTCGGTCTCCAGTTTTGCCCTCTGGCGATTCCACCGGCTGCCGGCTTTTCTCCGCCGCTCATCCCCTCCGGGATCGGCCCGCCGACCCGGCCCGCCCCGGGGACGGGGGTCAGGCCCGCGCCAGGGGCGGGGCGGCGTTCGGGGCGGGGCTTGCGACTGCCTTGCCGGACCTGCCCGCCGCCCGCCGCGCCGCCCTCCGGCTCCGCCCACCCGCCCTCGCGCCCGGGAGCCGCGGTGCTGTGGGACGCTTCCGCCCAGTTCGACGCCTGCGCGGGCCGGGCGGTTCGTGGCGGTTTTGGCGGGTTGCGCTCAGCCCTTTCTCTGAGGGACGTTCTCGGAGGCTCTTCAAAGCGTCCGTAGCCCTCTGAGAAGAGGTCTAAGGTGGCGGGGGTCCACCTCTGTGGGCGGCGCCATCCCTCGCTGCCTGCCCCCTGTCATCGAATCTTAGAGCCATTTAGGTTGGAAGAGACCTTCAAGATCATCGAGTCCGACCACCAACCGTGCCCACTAAACCACGTCCTGAAGTACCCCGTCCACTCGCTTTTTGAACACCTCCAGGGATGGTGACTCAGCCGCTTCCCTGGGCAGCCTATTCCAATGTCTGACAACCCTCTCAGTAAAGAAATGTTTCCTAATATCTAACCTCCATCTCCCCTGCCGCAACGTGAGGCCATTTCCTCTCGCCCTGCCTCCAGCCACCTGACAGAAGAGACCGGCCCCCGCAAACACACATCACCCCAACACAGGAGGCCTTTTGCACCCCCTCCGTTAACCCCGACAATGCCTTTACCCGAACAGGAACGGATTCTCCTCTCTCCTTGGGCTCCGCACCCCCAGCCCGGTAGGCTACTCGGGACGTTATCGGTTGATCGTCCCCAGGTCCCTCCGTCAGAAACACTCCCGACCCCCAGAAACCCCTAGCTGCATCACCACTGAAGAGCATCTAATGTACCCCCGTTAACGAAACTCCCCACACTCTTTACGAGGGTGGGCGTAGCCGCAGCAGCCAAGATGTCAATAAACCACTTCTTTGAACACGAGCTGCGTCCGTGAGCGTCCGTGACATGAGCATGTTGGGTTACTATTTCTAAAGCTTAAGCATTCTAATTGTGAAAGGATTTTCAGTCACGGGTTTCTCTAGGTTTGCTTTATTAACAACTCCGAGTTGGGCCACCACCGCAGTGAATGGCGCACTTCCAAAAGTTTCCAAACCTCACATACCCTTTGGCCACCCATTGTCCCAATCCAAAGTCTCTGTAATTTTCCAGCCGAAGTCTCTGTAATTTTCCAGCCGATTTTCTGTTCTCCTATCGTTATCATTCATCGTCTTATCTCATCCATTCCCCATTCTCCATTCTCATGTTCTTCTGAGACTGGTGGTCATAGGCAGAAGGTCTCCGGTCACCATCATCACTTATCTTCTTACGCTTCAAAGGTACCTATGAATTTCCAAAGAAACTACTCAGGTTATTTCATTAATTTATCTTGTTCTGAAGTTAATCACTTACTCCCATGTCTTCGGCTAAGATGTATATGATCCTTCCTCTGTTGATTCAGCTTGACTGGATTTTAAGCCAGCCATGAAGAGGGAGTCGCATACAACAATTAAGCAGCTCATAGATATTGTTTTATAAGCACCCGCATTCTATTAATCATATCTAAACCAATTTCTAATCATTAGTTATATGTCCAATATGAATAGTCGTAAAACAATGAGGCTTAAGGCCCAGTTCCTTTTACACTCAATGTTGGTTGTGTAGTATCAATTTCCCCTAACATCATTGAACCGCTGGTTTACTAACGCTCTTGGAGTTCTAGACAATTTTGATTGAAGAACAAACACGTTGATTTTAAAATGTTTAATTAGATTGTCTGAGCCTCAGTGACATAAGACGTGAAGGAATGGCTTAAAGCTGCGTCAAGGGCAGTTCCGATTGGATATTAGGAAAAAGTTCTTCAGCGAGAGGGTGGTCAAGCAGCGGAACAAGCCCCTCCCCGGAAAGGGTCACGGCCCCAAGCCTGTTGGTATTCAAGAAGCATTTGCACATAGTCTCATTCTATGATACCTATTTGAGGTTGCCTCGTGCGGAGTCAGGGGTTCAACTCGACGACCCTCGGGGGTCCCTTCCAATTCAGGACGTTCCGGGATTGTGAGATTGCCGTTGGCAGGCAGATGGCAAGAAATCCAACGTAAAGCGGCACGCAAGCTCCCGTGAAGAAAACCAACTCTAGCCCAGCCTTCACCGGTACAGCAGGGCAGCTGTGAGTGGCTGAGCCGGGGTGAGGCCGAAGGCCGGGGCTGGCCGGCGGGCGTGCCTGTGATGCGCTCTGGCACCTGTGACATCAGAGGGGACGAGTCACAATGGGGGGGGGGGGGTGGGTATAAAAGGCACCAGCTGGCAGCGCTGCCCCAGTACAGCCTGGGCGAGCGGTGAGTGCGCAGGCGGGGGGAGGCTGGGCTGGACGAGGGCCCCCGGGGGGGTGGGTTCTCAGCCTGCATCGAGGGCCCAGCTGCTCGCGGGAACACCTTGGGCAGGGCACGGTGCCACCGCATCCGGGGCTGGGCGCAGGCCTTGCTGCCTCCCGGCTGCCTCGCCCCCTCTCCTACCTGCCCCCAGCTCCCTGCGGCTCCCGCCCCTGCTCCCCCCGGCGCCAGCTCCCTCCCTCCCAGCCCCACTGAACCCCTTCTCTCCCTCCTCCTGCAGGCCATGGCTGCCAGACAATTCTTCACCCTGCTTGTGCAAAGCATCCTCTGGAACGCTCAGATGGTCGGTGATGAGCTGGATGAGGCCACACGCGAGCGCATGCAGCAGCGCGAGGAGTACCTTAGCTGGGAGATGACTCGGCTGCTGCAGGAGCTGGAGCAGGGGACGCAGGAGCTGGCGCAGAGGACCCAGGAGCAGAGCGGCTTTGCCTGGGGAGCCCTGCTCTTTGCTGCCTTGCGGCAGTGGCAGTTCTGGGCTGTTGCTGGAGTCCTGCTCCTGCTCTTCAGGCTCTGCTGTTGGCTCAGGAAAAGGAGCCAGGAGGTGGACAGCAGCAGTGACGAGGAGAGCTCTAGCAGTGACAGGGAGCAGGTGGAAGAGGAGGTGGAAGAAGAAGATGACAGTGACAGTGACAATGATCTGGGAAGGTTATTTGCAGAGCACATACAGTGGCCAGTTCAGAACCTAGCCAGGGACTGTCAAGTGGTAAAGGACCTCATTGACAACTTCATCCTTGTCTTCCAAGAGAACTTGTCAAATAGTTTCTTCCCAGTGCTGGAACCCGCCATCGGGGTGGGCAGCGCCTTTGAAGGTTGGAGTCCCCACGAGGAAGACATCATCTACCGCCTGCTCGTGCCCCTGAAGCCCCCCCGTGGGCACGCCTTCCACCTGGAGTTGGGCAACAGGGGGGAGACGCCGGCATGGTACTCCTACGTCCGCGTGGAGCTGGTGTGCACCTGCATGAGGGAGCAGCTGGCAGGAGAGATGCTGTGCTTCCTGCACCACCCTGTGGAGGAGCTTAGGAGGGATCAGGGTCCCAGCCTCCTACGCACCCTCTGCACTGGCTCCTACCTAGATGTGCAGAAAACTGCCCGCTGGTTCTATCAACTGGTGCAAGAAGCCTGGGTGGTTTTGCCTCAGTCATCCACATGGCGTCTAACCATGTCGCCCTCTAGCCGCTCATGCAAATTCCGGGTGACAGAAGGCAACAACAAAAGCCACATTATTGAGATGATGTTTGGGGTGCAGCAAGGCAATTCGGACATCTTTGTGAGCAGCCAGGATACAGAGGCCCTCTTCACCCCAAGCACGACGTGGCCAGAGAGCTACGCTGTGGCAGAGGCAAAGTTCTTCAGGCATATGGCCAGGCAGGTCCCGCATGACAGCATCCACCTCAGATGCCTGCAGGCCTACGCCCGCATCCTGGTGGGCACAGGCTTTTCCACCTATACCTTGAAGACAGTTGTGATGCACCTCCTGAACACCATACCCCTGTCAGGCTGGCGCAGGAGGCATTTCGTGCTCCGGATGGATGATACCATGCGATACCTGCGCCGCTGCCTGGAGGAGAGACGCCTCGACCACTTCTTCTTAGGCAACGAGAGTGTGCCTGAGGAGATAATCTTGCCCCCAGACTTCCAAATGGCCGAACCACTCAACCTCTTCCAGCACCTGGTGCAGGATCCAGCCGCCCACGCCGAGGCAATGCGTGAGCATATGTATCTGCGACAACGGTTCATGAGACTGCTGCTCTACGGACACTGAAAGAGATCTTCACGCACAGAGCTGTGTTTGCAGGGGTCACAGCCGACAGCAGACTACCAGCTCATACTGCAGAGAAAAAGAGGGAAGAATGCGGGACACAGAAAGTAAAGGGAAATCCCTGTACAGCAGCCCTCTGTCAAGAGCGTCAGGGTTCTCCTCTAGGCAGTCTCTCCAGTGCAGCAGATGGTGGTGACTATGGTGGCTACAAAGTGATGTTCATCCTCCTTTCCCCTCACGGTCACGGCCATGGTGGCGATTTCACATGGGCCCAGAAATTCTTCCTGGCAGCTCCGGCTGTGCAGGAACCAAGCGAAAGGCAGCGCTGATGTGCCTCTGTGTGCCTGAGACTGCAGTCTGGATGGAGAAAGCACCCATGCTAGATGCTTCCTGAGGAGCTGGTGCCACAGAACTGAGCATGCTGGACATGGAGAACATGCTGCTCTATCGGCACTGGGAATTGCTGCCGCCCCTTTCCTCAACAGCAAAAGCACACGCTGCGGAGTGGGACCCGATGCAACCTGTTACCACGCGGACAGCGACCGCCCTCCCTCTCTGAGAGAGTCCATTCCCTCCGGGAGATCCACCGTGCGCAAAGATGTCAATAAATCTCTTGTTTGGACAAAGGCTGTGTCCGTGAGTGTCCGTGCATCTCTGGGTCGGGGAACGCGGGCATAGGGTGCTGACAGCTCAGCTGCCACGGCGTCGGGGAGCGTCTTGCAGAAGAGCTGGTGCAGTGGGCTCTGGTCTCAGTGATTCACTGGGCTTTGGCTTCCCAGGTGCTGTGGGGTAATGCCAGCAGGCAGCCTGGCATCACGCAGCTACTCAATGCCTTGCCCGCAGTGGCACGGTGGAGAGAATCTGGAGGGTAAAAGGATGGCGTTTCACATGGGCCCAGAAATTCTTCCTGGCAGCTCCAGCTGTGCAGAGACCAAGTGAGAGGCACCACTGATGTGCTTCTGTGTGTTCACCGGGGTGTGGGTGAAGAATCTGCTCATCCTACATGCTCCCTGGGGAGCTGGTGCTGCAGAACTGAGCATGCAGGACATGGAGAAGACACTGCTCAACTGGCAGTGGGAATTGCTGCCGCACCTTTCCTCCACAGCAAAAGCACGCTCTGAGGAGTCTGACCTGACGCAGCTGAAGAGGCTGTTGCAAGGAGGCTTGTGACAGAGACTCTTGTTGCCACCTGGACAGTGACCATCCCTGCCTCTTTGAGAGAGGCCATTCCTTCTGGGAGCTTTATGCTGTGCAAAGTTGCCAATAAATGGTGTGTTTGAACAAACGCTGCATCTGTGAGTGTCCATGCATCACTTTGTTGGGGAATGCGGGCATAGGGTGCTGACGGCTCAGCTGCCACAGAGTCAGGGAGCATTTTGCAGAAGAGCTGATGCGGTGGGCTCTGGCTTCACTGATTCTGTGACTAAGGCTCCTCCCCCTGTCCATGCTCCTGCACTGGGGCTATCAGAATAATTTGCCACCCTCCACAGCTGTGCATGACAGAACATGATTCATCCAGTGCAGCAGATGGAGCAGAGGACCCAGGAGCAGAGGATGCAGAAGCAGAGCGGCGTGGCCTGGGGAGCCCTGCTCTTTGATGGCCTGCAGCAGTGGCAGGTCTGGTCCTTTCCTCTAGTCCTCGTCCCGCTCTTTGGGGTCTTCTGGTGGCTCAAGAAAAGGAGCTGTGAGGATGTCAGCAGCAGTGAGAAGGAGTGCTCCAGCAGTGACATGGAGCAGGAGGAGGTAGAGGAGGAGGAAGAGGAGGAGGGGGTGAGGGTCAGGAGGGGAAGAAAGTGAAGAAGACCCCTATGATGATAGTGATTATGGGCATGGTTTTTCAAAATGGCATTCAGTGTCCAGCGCAGAACCTAGCCAACAAATGCAAGGTGGCGTAGGAACTGGTGGCGACTTCCTCCATGTTTTTTGATGGCTTTTCTTGAATAATTTCTTGCTGGTGCTGCAGCCAGCCATCGGGGTGGGCAGCGCCTTTGAAGGCTGGAGTCCTCACGAGGACAATGCTGTCTACCACCTGCTTGTGCCCCTGCATTCTCTCCTTGGGCACGCCTTCCACCTTGATATAGTCACCATGGAGGAGATGCGGGCGAGAGAATCCTGCATCTGCATGGAGCTGGAGCGTACCTGCACGAGGGAGTGGCTGGTGGAGAACATGCTGTGCTTCCTCCACCGCCCTGAAGACACACTGAGTAAATACCTGTATCACCCCCCTACCAGGTAATGGTGCTGCCCTCCTCCCACTGCTGCAAACTCTGGCTAGCTGACACCTTCAGGAGGCCTGTTTTCATAATGCTGACATTTGGCAGGGAGAAAGGCAACTCAGACATCTTCCTAATCATTTGGTAGGCTGAGGCTGGCTTTACTGGCTTTTACTTTCTCTCTGATAGGATCGTGTCTTTCAAGTAGCATTTGGTCATCTCGTGATATCATATTCATCCTTCATGAGTCCTTAGGATTTTAAGCTGTATCTTTGGGGTTTAGATTGTCTTTAGCAGGAAACGTACCACTTAGCGTAGCTAGAGCAAGTATGTGGGAGCTGTCTGCCTCTTTCTGTCTGGATATTTATCACACACCCATTTTGGCAATATTTAGGTGCATCGTATTTATATGGTGTTTCGTTTTCCCCCTCTTTAACGGCAGAGGCCAGTAAACATCACAGCCTCTGGCATCCCTCCTTCCCAAGGCATATGCCAAGGCATCTTTGATACTCCCTCTGTTTTAACTCTCGCAATTAGTTTCTGCCCCCAAAGAGGAAAACTGCACTACGCTGGGTAGGAGACCTTTTCTGAACCTGAGGGCTTGTGAGAGACTGAAGGAGTTAATGTCTCAAACATCGTGGTGGGGCAAGTTCTGCGTAAGGACGAACCCTGCACAGCAAGGAACCGCCGGTGAAAAGAAGCCGATCGGCCCAGATCAGCAACAGGAGGGGGAGGCCGTGCCGGAGGGTGCACAGCTCCCTGTTCTGACAACGCTCCTCTGATGTGCTGAGCAGGGCAGCTCACCGCACGGCCAAAGATCACACAACGCTCACGCCCGCAGGGAAGACGTTACTCCCCAGAGGACCCCCGAGCCCAGCGACCCATTTCCCGAAAGTTCTGAAAGCACAAACTGCGCAGGACACCTAATTAGCCGAATGAGCTCGAGTGCCCGCCGAAGGAGGGGCAAGGAGATGATAAAACGACAGAAACGGAAGCCCCACCACGCGCGCCCCTACTGGAACTGGGCCGCGAGGCTGGCTGGGCCGGCGAAATCGTTCTCTCTCCCTTCCCTCCGTCTCTCTCTCCTTTTATAACCCCTACACCTCATCCCTTTGAGACATAAAACCGCTGACCAAGTCTGGGACTAGGAGCGCATCCAGCCGCCCCCGGGCTCTTCTCTGAGAAGGAGTTTAGAGAGCAAGGGGGGGCCGCTCCGAGCCGCTGCCTCAGCGGGAGGGCTCTCCTTCTGCCCCGAGCTGATGCATACGGTTACCGCGGGTCACACGGGTTGCTGAGGTGGTTTCGCGCCAATTCCTGCTGTGAGAAACCCCGCCACCTGCTGTTAACGCCTCCCAAGTTCAGGCTGCTTCTGCCACGGATATCACGTTTAACCGATCGTTTGGTGCCGTTTCCCCTTAATTTAGCCCGAGGGAATTCCGAACTCACCACGACCCTCCCGCCAGGTCTGTCCAGCCCGGGTCGTGACAGGGCTTTAAAGGTACACTCCAGGGGGGTCTGCGTGTGGGAGGAAAGAACTGCTCCGCTGCCAAGTGGCCGTCCATATTACAGACGGAGGGTGTCTCTGGAAAACGCAGCTGCTCTCAGTGGTAGCTCCCACAAATGTTGCTGCAAACCTGCTCACGATCTTGTTGCAAGAGGGACAATCCCAGTCAGCCGGTAGAGCTCCTCTGGGCTTTCTGGGTTGGTGTCGATTTTCCTTAGCATTTGAGTGGACTGGAAGGAACTGCTGTGTTTTGGGAGGGGGATATTGATGGATATAAAGGAAAACAATTCACAGAATCCTAGAATAGCAGGTTGGGAGGGAGCTCAAGGATCGTCCCCTTAAACCTTTCTTGGCAAAAGCAAGGTTTAGACAAGATGGCCCAGCACCCTGTCCAGCCAAACCTGAAAAGTATCTTAGTCTTAAATGTTGGGGAATCCACCGCTTCCCTGGGGAGATTATTCCAATGGCTGATTGTTCTCATTGTGAAAAATTTTCCTTTCCTGTCCAATCAAAGTCTCCCCTGCATTAACTTGTACCCATTACCCCTCATCTTGCCCATGTGACTCCTTGGAAAAAGGGAGTCTCCATCTTCTTTTTAGCCACCCTTTAAATACTAGAACATGGTGACAAGGTCTCCCCTAAGCCTTCTTTTCTCAAGGCTAGACAAACCCAGTCTTGCCTCATATGGCAGGCTTGTTTCCCCTGGCAGAGTTGCTTTTCCTTTGATTAAGACCCCACAAGAGAGCCTCCTCTACGTCAGATTTCTCAGGCCACTCATACTGCCCCTGGGCTGGTGTTGCCTCTGGGCTCCCAAACACCCGCAATGTCCCCTGGAAACTCCCCGGACCACAAGTGCTGGGCAGGAGCCTCCAGCAAGATGGTTCGGTCCTCTTGTTCCCCCTCCACGCCTTTGTCAGTTCCATCCCATTAGGGCTTTTTGCCCTGGTCTTTGATTTTTCACCGTCCTAATTCTCTTGGTAATTCCCACACATCTTGCCTACGCCTGCAGCCTTGGCCACCCATACCTGTCACCGGGTGACTGCATCACGCTGTCAGGGACGAGGTTCATAGGCACTGCCCTGAGGTCCCAATCCTCCAAATACGTTGAATCGCCACCCTTGCACTCGAGGAGTTGACTGAGCTCTCAGCGCTGACATGGGCAATTTGTTCTTCCTCTGTTCTCTCTGTTCTCTCCACGTGAGCTCTGGGGGAAAAGCAGCCTCCCTCCTTCGGTGTCTGAGCGTACTGTACGTATTCCAGCTGGGCTGGCTTCTAGCTGTGGCAGCACCCCACAGGGGTGAGTCTCTGCCCAGTGGGCTCCCTGGCACATCCCCTTGTATCGCTACCACTCCCCACAGCGGGACCTTGTGTGCCAGCATCCCTCAGCACATCCCCTTGCCCAGGCGCTGCTTCACCCACCGGAGGACAGAAAGGGGGCTGAAATGGCTGGCCATCAGCCCTCCTTGATGCTGCTGGTCTTTGGCTGGGGCACCCCGCTCACTACATGCAGTGAGGCTCGAGCAGTATCACAAGTCTTGCCCAGGAATCAAGTCCTACCTGATTCCTGCCCAGCTGGGGAAGGCAGGCACTGCACTCGCAGGGCTTCACCTTTAACAAAGCAGCCAGACTTTGTGCGTAACTACCAGGGCAATAGCTCAGTCAAACAGAGGTCTTGTTTCACAATGTCAAGTAGGGTTAATACATTTCGAGGCTCATTGGCTTGATAACATAGATGGAGGGAAGGGAACAGCATGTCATCTTGTTGCTTGATAGACAAGGAGGAAAGTCCTGGTGTCTGGGATGGACAGCGTGTGAAAGTCTCCGCGGTCTCTGCTCTTATCGTTCTCTTTGGGATATTTGTTATATTGTTGCACTATGCGCCTTAATACAGCAATACTTTGTAATGAGAGCTCCTTTCAGGTTAGAACCCTAGCCATGAACGGCCTCTAGCTGGAGCCAGAGATTTATGTATTGCACTACGGTCCTGAAAAAGCGTAACAAGCGAATGGCTAAAGACATTCTTGCCCTCTCCAAAACATCAGTCTTCCACAGTTGGTTCCTAGTCTTGTTAAAGCAATGAGAGCTGGCCAAGAGAGAGAAACAGCCATTTCCAAATGTTTGCCTACCCCAAATCACACCTACTGTGGAACAAAGGATGGGAATTGCCCATAAAGTACTTGCCGAGTTTCTTTCCTCCTCTTTAGCAGCTGTTTCTTTTGTAAGGTGGTCCTTTCTCTTGTGTTGGTGATGCAAAATGCAAGAAAACAAGTAGAGCCATCAATCAGAACACAAGTTAGGTCACTGCAAAGATCAGGGGTTAATCCATTAATCCATTGCAAAGGACAGGGTAGCGTGAAACGCTGTGTCAAGCGTGGAGCACTGTAGCGGGCCACAGCAGCGGTGGCATGAAAGACCTGACTGCCCCAGCACAAGGAAGGAGTAAAGAATACACGTGTGCTGCCAGCGGCTTTTGGTCACCACTGAGCCAGTCCCACTGGAGGTGCGATTGGCAGCTCCCGAGGACAAACTTGAACGAGACTGAGGTCTCCAGAGTTTAGCAGGGCGGTAAAGCTGAATCGTGGCCTGAGTGCAACCGCTGTGGCTCAAACTCCTCCCTGTGCAAGCACGATACAGCAGTACCCCTCATGGTGCTATACGGAGTTGTCCACAGCACCTGCTGCCTGTGCGCACTGACATCTCCTCAGGGTTACGTTCTGGCCAAAGCATCACCTCAGAGGAGAGTATGTCTTTGTATTTCTGCGGGAGACTATTGAAACCAGTGGCTGATGGCACTGCTGAAGCTTTCCCAATGAGTTTGGCAAGCTGTGGGTGAGAGCTAGAGGCACGATGGGGAGCAGGTTTTCGCCAAAATAGTGTTTCATAGAGTCATTTCATAAAGTCATTAGTAGCAACTTCACTCTGATGCTAGAGCTTACGCAGCTACTTTTCCATGCGCTCTCCTCATCTTGATTTCTACCCTCACCCTTGGGACAGGAGAACAGGCTTTGGTGGGGTCAGAGACAGTGGGAAAGCCTCATGCCAGGGGGTGATGGGTTGGTTTATTTCTGCCAGGGCTCGACCTTCCTCCAGAAAAGGCTGTGATCCCTGTAGTCCCTATTCACATGCTTTGACTGCTCTGAGATGAGTTACGAGCTGCAAGAGACGTTTGGCAAGCTGAAGGCAGATCACAGAAAGCACAGATCTAAAAACAGGGCGAGTGATTAAATGGATAAAGTCTCTTAGCCACATCAATCACAGCCTGTGTTTGCCAAGCAGATTAAAATGACATGTACACAAAATGCTGGTAGAGAATGGTGGAAAAGTTGCTATTTCCAAACAACGTGCTTCCTGGAATCATGCATGTTTCACGTAACGATTAATGGAAACTGGTGTGCAAGTGTCATGACCCTGTATTGTTTCAATATTGTTTATCACACAATAGAGTTGCTACTCTAATTATGTATTACTAAAACTATTACAATATTATTTCAATATTTCTTACATGGGGTAAGGCTTTGACAAGCTGGCCATGGGAGCAGGGGAAGACAGAAACATCCCAGGCGTAAAGGAGACTTGATTTGCTGAAGTCCCTTTTGATTTCCACCCTGCCATCCTGCTGCAGCCCTCCGAACTGTTGGCAGGATGAATGTGGGGCAGGACATAGCCCAGAGGCTGGCAGCTGTACGTTGACTCAAGCCATACAGATGAGTCTTCCAGATAGGCTAGGACATGATTTTGGGAATGGTGCTGGCAGCTAACCTGCCAGCGATACGCTGCAGCTCAGCTACCCTGTTGCACAACCCTGCCTGCTTTCAGGTTAAAGCTGGGGGGGGGGGTGTCAGCTGCTCTGCCACCTCCTGAGCACAAGCTGGGGAGAGAGAATGGGTGTTACCCACTAAAACTCTTAAAATCACACACCATAACAGAGGAAAGAGAGGGGCAGAGGCACCTTTTTGAGACTGATCTAGGTAGGACTGAGAGCGGAAGTGTCAAAACCAGGCCTCCAACACTGGCAATGCCACAGGTTCTATTGTCAAAAAAACCAACCAAACAAAAAAAAACCAAAGAAAAAAACAAAAGCCAAACCCAAAAAATGTTTGCAATTTCTGAGATTTATGGCTGTGAGAAGCTGCTGCGCACTGCTAATGGCCTCTTCCCTGCACACTCCTCTTCCTCACTTGGCTCAGGAGTCTGCAAAGGCAGCGGGAGGAATTCCCCTGTGTCCTCCCTGCCAGGCGGGCAGGAGGCTGAAGGAGTCTGGAGACTGCTTGGGGAAAGGACGCTGGACCTGCAGCAGCACAGGTAATGCTCATTCCAGCCTCGCTCTGTGACGGAGGAGTCAGATTTCTCTGTCATGAGGACCTTTGGCTCCACAGTATATATTTTGTCGAGTTGTTCATTCTGTCATTAGCAGCGACTTCTCTTTAGCAGTGGAACAAATGAAACGCTTGGGCCTGGAGGATGGGGTTTTTTGGCTCAGTCCCTAATCAATAATGTCCCTATCATTCCTCCTGCCTCCTCAGCTATAGGTCTGAGCTGGTCCTGCAGCACATGGTGCACTTTCCTATTGCTCTGATGTGTCTAAATACTCACAGTTGCTAATATGGAGGGGTGTCCACTGCTGAGTGATTTCAGAGCTGTTCACCAGTGCCTGAGTGTAAGATCTGGGTGGGGGTGTCTGGTTAGCTCAGCCGCGGGGCTTCTTGGATCACCCAGGTTAGGGCGCATCCCCCAGGTGACCCTCAGCTGGAGAAAATGGACATGTTGAGAGCAGAGAGAGGACATAGAAGGCACATCTATATAGCAGGGTGGGTGTGAGGATCTTATACAGGCACTTCTCACAGGCGCTTTGGTTGATTTTGGCAGCAGTGCTCAGCATCTGCTGTGGTTCATGGCAGCTGCAGCTGGCACTGCTCTGGTCCATGCTCCCACTGCTGCAAATGGGAAAAGCTCCTGTGGGTTTATTTAGGCTCTTGTCTGTGCTGAGGCACCAGGTGAGACGAAACACCCTGAGGGTGCCCTGTGCTGTTAGCAGGAGAGCTGGTGAAAGTCAGCCTACCCCCCGTATGAGCCAACCTTCCCCTATGAGGCTCCCAAGATAGAAAAGCAGAAAGCTGTAGCCTAAGCTGTATTGTTGCATCAGCAGCTTGTTGAGCTTGCCTGTCCTCTGTTGTCCTTCATGCTGGTATAAATCTGACGTGCTTTAATAAGGAATTCGGGGTTTGCCCAGACTGGGGCCTTGCTGAATGCAAAGACCAAGGAAGGGCTCTCACCTGTGTTGGCAGTTGGCAGTCCCATGGAAGGTGACAGAGCAAGTGGGGATTTCTTGGGTGCAGGGACCCCATCTGCAAAGTCTGGCTTTTCAGGTTAGCAAAATTAATGCTGACATCCCAGGACAGTCCAGCACTTAATTTCACCCCAGACCCTGAAACTTTGTGCAAGAAAAATTCAGATTTTTCCTTCTGCTTTTATAGTGATGGATTCCATTGTTTCAGGTATTTAGTAGAGAAGTTCTCACATGGAAACACTTTTTGGCAGCCTGAATCTCCCCCCCACACACACACACTTTTGCACAGGGTCATGGGAGCTGTAGTCCAAGAACATCATCTTCCCCTTCTCTGTGGTGAGCTGGCTTCCCAGCCCAAACCTCCTCTCCCACCATACTCCAAAAGTCAGGCTGTTCCCATACTGCATCACAAAACTTTAGCAGTGGCATATTTTTAGGACATGCAGCCTTCCAAAGTGTCCTGCCCCTAAGAAGGGGCTTGAACTCTGGAAGGTGGCTCTTGCAAGGCAGATGCATCATGGGGCATACTGTCAGATGATCTTAAGCTCTTTTAAAACTGAAACATGCCATGTTCAGTGGCACGTTCTGGTTTAGAGCTAAGTGACTGAAACAGAACAGCTAAATGTGGCTTTCCTTAATGTAAATGGGAAATATTTTAGAAAAAGGAAGATATTTTTTTTTGAAAACTACATCTTCCAGAGAGAACCCTTTTGATGGGATATGCCTGACTTAATTCCAGCTTGCTTTGATGCAGTGCAGCTGCAGACCTGGGATGGAGGTTGCTGTGTACCGCCTGTTTTCCTGGAGGAACCCTTCCCCGAGAATGGGGGGACCTTTGCACAACCGCAATGGCCCAGAGCATCAGCGCCTGAGTTCAGCATTCCGTTCTTACTCTGCCTGTTGTAAAAAATCAAACCTGCACGTGCCTGAAGCTTGTTCCCAGCCAGCCTGAGCTGGTGGCTTCAGAGGGTGACTGCCCAGCTACGCCAGCCAGCCGGGAATTTGCTCCTCTGATTGCCACATGTTTCTCCATGTCTCAGAGGCGCGTCGTTAAAGTAGTTGTGGGTCGGGCACAGACCCTACACTGTATGGCACTAAGCAAATGCTAAGTGCAGGGTTGTAAGGTATTTAACTTTCAGTCAGTCATAAATTACCTTTATTAAATCTGTGCTGTAAAAACACTAGTGGTTTTCTAACAAAATGTAATGTTCATTCCCTCAGACTCCACCCTCTAAATAAGGAGCTCCAGAGACCCCATCCCGACTTTCCCATTGCCTCCGCACCCAGTGGTTTTGGCTAAACAAATGCAGCACTCTTCCCCAGGGTGCTGAGATAGGAGCCCCCCTCCTCATTTCAGCTAAATTCTCACTGCCAGACAGATTTTCAGCTCCCTCCTTTGGCCCAGAGCGTCCGCGTGTGTGTGTGTGTGTTTTGTGACTTTGAAGAGAATGTAAAAAGGCTTACTTTATTAACAGCCAATAGACACTTCAAAGCAAAAATGTGGTTGAGAAATTAATCATTCTGCACCTCCAAAGTGAGATTTATTATGGCTCTGAAACTAAGACAGAAATGAACCAAAAGCTAAATGCATGAATCACTCTTTTAAAATAAAGTCAGGGCTTCAATGACTATGATATGTGTACCGGTAAAATGAAATGCAGGGAAATCTGATTTCCTTCATTTGAAGATAATGTTAAAGTAACGTCTTGGTCCTCAGCATCTCAATGGCCTGGGGAAAGTGTTTCCGTTTAGCAGAAAAGGTCTTGTCCGATAATACTTTCCCAGATTACTGAAAAGATTTTGTTTCCCACTCTTTTTTTTTTTTTTTTTTTTTTTTGTCTCAAAATCCAAATTAACTTCCTCTGAGGAAATGCCTACTTTCTGTGTTTACCAGGGCAAAGGCGGCCATTGTCTGGGGAAAATGGCTCTGATGGGAATGCGAATGCAGGGACAGGGCATTAACATTTGCTGAGTTGGGTTGCAAGTGGGATGGAGTTTCACCTGAGGGATTACATTCATAGATTCTTGGTGGATTTTTTTTCCACAGTTCCTCCCCGTGCACAGTTTGCTGGGAGGAAAATGTGGCCACCCTCAGCTGCAACACCAAGGGTGCATTTTTAAAAAACCACTGCCGCCAGTTGCTGCTCTGGGAGCTGGTTCCCAGCAGCTCCTGGGAAGAGGATGAGGTGCTCTCTGCCTGATCCCGTGCCCACAGCCTCTGTGATTACGAGCTGCTGGCAAATGGAGCCCATTTCACAGGAGAGACTGTCACCAGAGGAGCCCCCACAATAACCCTGCCATGTTTTCTCAGCCCATCTGCTTGCTTTGGGGCCTGGTTGAGCAAGGATGATGCTTTCCCAGCTGCATGGCCATGCAGTCTGCATTGTTCTCAGTCCCCTTCAGCTCCTTCTAGGTTATTGTCACTGTGTTATAACTCTGTTTCTCCTGATGAGTATGTTCTGGTTTTTCCTCAAACCATAGAGCACCAAAAATCTCAGTAGGCAGACCAGCTTTGTCTTTTTGCTAAATTCTTTGTACACAAGATATGCTTTTCCCCAAGAGCTGGAAAGGCTCAGTTTCCCATAATAAACGCTTGTCTAATGCACTGAAGTGCCTTGGAATACTTTGATTTTCCGTCCTCCTTGTGCTTTATTTTCAAAAGCACAAAATCTCTGACTAGAAATAAATTACAGCTTCGCAGTGCAGGGATAAAGCGCCTGTGTTACTGATTTGTTATTAATTTGTTATTAGTTAGAATTAATCATATTTAGTTTTAATATTTTAGCAAAATCATATGTATGTTGTATTTTATATATTTAACCACCAACCAGTGTCTGCTGTGAAATCCCCTGTATAGCCCCGTATCAAGGCCAGAGAAATTGGCTAAAATCATCTAGTAGGAACATTCAGAACTTAGAGAACAGGATAAAGAAATACCTGACAACGGGGTGGTGTAAGAGTTGTCAGTACGTTACCTGACAACGGCCTGTTTGGAACGCAGCGGCCGATCCCCAAAGATAGAATGTGCAGTACAAGGCTCCTGGAAGGTCCCTGGCTAGAGCCATTAGAGATAACTGCATAGCTACTGTCAAAAAGGATGGATTGCACCTGTTGCCATAACATCGATGAAGAAATCATAAACTCTAGACGAACTTTACTTCATTATAATACCAAAACACACCTCCTGGTCAAAAGCTACCCGCCTCCAAGACTTACCACGCCTCGGAGAGACCTTCACTACGCCTGCGTAAAAGATATTCACATATGCTAATGATTTCCCAAAAATCTAATGAATATGTATAACTTTTCTTGGAAATCTAATGAATATGTATCGATAAGTCTTAATATAAGGTGTATTGTTTTGAAGACAGGTGTGCGTGGTTCGTGAGAGGACTCGCCCGCGCACCCGGCCGTCAATAAAGAAGTGTCTGCTTATCTACACTAAATTGGTGTTGATAAGTTCTTCATTCCGAGCTTTTCGGTAACAGTTTTGGCGACCCAGATGGGACCTCGCTGAGAGAGACCGGAGGAGTCGGGGACCGATCGGTTCCTGCCGGCACCGAGGATTTCTCGGGGATACCCATCGATCCCCGATCCATAAGGCTCTTTGCGACGTCCCCTGGATTTTGGTAAGACACTTCTTTTAAATATTAAGGATAGTGGGTTAGAGTCCCACCGGTATTGTTTGGGGTTAGAGTCCCCCCGAGTGGGTTAGAGTCCCACCGGTATTGTTTGGGGTTAGAGTCCCCCCGAGTGGGTTAGAGTCCCACCGGTATTGTTTGGGGTTAGAGTCCCCCCGAGTGGGTTAGAGTCCCACCGGTATCGTCTGCCTGTCAGACGCGGCGAAAGCTGCGCAAGGTTGGACAAAAGGATCCTGAAGGAAGTAGAAGCCTAGGCGTCTGCCCGTAAGACATAAGCGAAAGCTATTGCTGGGTTGGACAATTTGGGAGTGGGTTAGAGTCCCACAACTTTTGAGGATTCTGGGTTAGAGTCCCAGCTTCAAAAGCATTTTGGAAATTTTGGGTTTGAGTCCCAAATTCTGAAGAAAGAAAAAAAAAAAAAAAACAAAAACAAAAAGAAAGAAAGAAAAAAAAAAAAAGGAAAAAAAAAAAAAAGGAAAAAAAAAAGGAAAAAAAAGGAAAAAAAAAAGTGAGATATATTGTGTACTTAGAAGTATCGTGAGTGTTGTAAGTGTGGGATGTGCAATTGAGCATGAAGTGAGTCTTGGCAACGATTGTAGTGTTTCTTATTGAAGTTGGAAGTTATAAAGTGTGAATATATTTGTTGGTTAATAATCTTGCCAGGGGATATTGGTTATGACTCTTGCTTAGGGAAGTCGGCTTTGTCCGTGCCCTAGGCAAGTAGGTGGACTCCATTACCTGGCAACAATTGTTATTTGTATTTATTTAATATCTGGTGTTTGATATATGTATTTGGTATTTGAAACTTTGTATTTGATATTTGGCATTTGGTATTTGGTTTGGTATTTAACATCTGACAATTGATTATT
Source organism: Aquila chrysaetos chrysaetos (assembly GCF_900496995.4). NCBI lineage: Eukaryota > Metazoa > Chordata > Aves > Accipitriformes > Accipitridae > Aquila > Aquila chrysaetos. Next base: position 6,723,908 of record NC_044005.1, on the reverse strand, counting down.
GATTTCTGATATTTGTTATATATTTAATAGATATTTAGTATTGGGTATAAACATAATGGCATTTGCCAAATTATTTAAGAGTAAGAATATGGGAAATTTGTCCACTGATGGAAAGATACCGAAAACATCTCCGTTGGGATGCTTCTTGGCACATTAGGGTGAATTATATGATGATTTACGTAAAAATCAAATGATTGAATATTGTAATCATTGGTGGCCTCTGTATACATTAGAGGATCAGGAAAGGTAGCCCGTGAATGGGACACTGAATTATAACACCATTCTGCAGTTAATGTTGTTTTGTAGAAGAGAGGGGAAATGGAGTGAAGTACCTTATGTGGATTTATTTTTTTTACTTAAGACAGAGACAAGATTGGCAGAATGAGTGCAAGCTAGTTAGTAGGGACAATTTGGTAATGGCTATAACTTTTGATAATAAGAAAGAGAAGAAATGTTGTCTGGCATGTGATATTGCCCCCAAAGAAGATGAAGGGCCAGAGTTGGATATATCCCCTCCCAGGAGAGGAAGGAATTGGGGGTGAGAGCATAGGGAACAGATGGAAGAAACAGAAAGCAGCGGAATAGAGGATACAGGGGAAGGACCGTCTGAAGTTGTGATTCATACCCCCATTTCTCGAAGAACCTGACAGCAGGCACAAACAATAGCTCCCTTGAGGCAGAGAGTTAGTAACAATGGACCAGTGTATGTAAAAGTGCCCTTTTTGGTTGTGGACTTGATGGCTTGGAAACAGGCAGCTGGAGTATATAGAGAAGATCTTGAGAGAGTTGGCAGAGTAGTGGATACTATAATTAAAACGCAGAATCCAGACTGGAGTGATTTACAGGTGATCTTGGATAATTTATTGGATGATACAGAAAAGCAGATGGTACTAAAAACTGGCAAAGCACAGGCAGAAGTGGCAGTATTGAGTGGCACAATAGGTGGAACATTAGAACAGAATTTTCTGTCTGGGGATCCGCAGTGGGATCCAAATAACGTGGAACATAAAGAAAGGCTGAGTCGGTATCAGAAATAGATTTTATATAGAGTTAAACATGCTATCTTTGAATTGGTCTAAATTATATGAGGTGAGACAAGATAAGAATGAATCTCCCTCAGCGTTTCTGGAAAGATTGAAGGAAGCTGCCAGAAAATATACTGATTTAAGAATAGAAACAGAGGCGGCTCAGATACAGTTGGCTTTGATTTTTATGGGGCAGTCGGCACCAGACATAAGAAAGAAACTTCAGAAGCTGGAGGGAGAGGATTCAAGGAGTTTGAATAAAATGTTGGAGACAACATGGAAAGTATATAATAACAGAGAAAAAGAGGAAAGGAAAATTAGAGAAAATAGATTATTGGCCTTAATGACAGGAACAACAGACAGAGGATGAGGTAGAAGAAGACGACGAAGTGGCAGTAGACGGAGAGAATTTATGAATTTTAGCAATCAGAATTTTAACACCCCCTTAGGAGTGAATCAGTGTGTTTTGTGTCGGGAAGAAGAACATTGGAGAAAAGATTGTCCTAAAAATGTGCAGTGATCAAGAGGAAATATTCAAAAGAAGGTAGCCAGAATGATAGTTTTAGATGAATGAAGGGGACCGGAGGGGAACCCAGCTGAGCCTCTGGTTATAATTAAGCTGAGAGAAAAAGAAGTCAAATTTTAATAGATACAGGAACGACATTTTCGGTATTAAATACTTGTAAAGGAAAAATTAGAACAAAAACAACAAACATAGTAGGAACAACAGGGAAAGAAGAAAACAGACCATTCCTGCAACCTCTGAATATGAAATTTGGAAATAAAATAATTACACATGAATTTTTGTATGTACCAGAATGCCCGATACCCTTGTTAGGAAGAGATTTGTTATCTAAATTAAATGCACAAATTGTTTTTAAGAAAGGAGAACTCTTTTTGAAGATACCTGAGTCAAAAACAGGAGAAATCCTAATGATACAAGAAAAAGTGGAGGAGCAAGAAATTCCACCAGAGGTGGATTTTGCAGTGATCCCTACAGTGTGAGAAACAGATATTCCTGGTAAATCAAAATTAACAGCACCTGTAAAAAAAGAGATCTAAAAAAAAAAAAAAAGATACAAGAACAGTAAAAATTAAACAATACCCAATTAAACCAGAAGTTAAACAAGAGTTAAAGAAATTGATTGACAAATTTTTGAAGTATAAAATTTTGGAGGAATGTGAATCTGAATATAATACTCCTATTTTACCAGTTAGAAAACCCTCGGGAGAATACAGGTTAGTGCAAGATTTGAGAGCAGTGAATCAAATAGCCAAAGACATATATCCTGTGGTTACAAATCCTTATACATTGTTAACAGCGTTAAAAGAGACTCATCAGTGGTTTACAGTGCTTGATCTAAAAAAAAAATGCTTTCTTTTGCATACCCTTGAAGAAGAAAAGCAGAAAGTTGTTTGCTTTCGAATGGGAAAATCCAGAAACTGGGCAAAAGATGTAGCTGACATGGACAAGACTAACCCAAGAATTTAAAAATAGCCTGACAATTTTTGGAAACCAACTGGCAAAAGAGCTTGAAATCTGAAAACAGGACAAACCAAGGCCTGAACATTTACTTCTACAATATGTGGATGACATATTGATTGCTACAGAAGAAAGATCTACCTACATACAGATAACCATTGATGTCTTGAATTTTCTAGGACTAAATGGGTACAAAGTATCCAGGAAAAAAGCCCAAATAACATGTCAAACTGTGATATATCTGGGCTTTGAGATTTCAAAAGGACAGAGACAATTAAGAAAAAATCGCAAAGAAACCATCTGTAGTATACCTGAGCCGAAAAATATTCATGAACTTAGAACATTCTTGGGAATGGCAGGGTGGTGTCATCTTTAGATCATGAATTGTAGTCTAATAGCTAAACTGTTATATGAGGCCCAAAAGAACTCTTCCTTTGTGTGTGGTCCAAAACAGCAAAGGGCCTTTACAGAGTTAAAACGCGCTTTAATGTCTACACCTGCTTTAGGCCTCCCTGATTTAACTAAAAGTTTTCAGCTGTTCGTTCATGAAAGACAACACCTGGCACTTGGTGTGTTAACCCAGAAGATGGGGAGCTGGAAACGACCAGTCGGCTACTTCTCCAAACAACTAGACACAGTGAGTAAAGGGTGGCCAAATTGTCTTAGAGCAGTGGCTGCAACAGTGATGATTATACAAAAACCTCGGAAATTGACTTTGGGAAAAACAATAACAATCTATGTCCCACACATGGTGAAAACTGTTCTATAACAAAAGGGGGGATACTAGCTATCTCCGAGCAGAATGATGAAGTACCAAGTAATATTAACTTAACAAGATAATGTAATTTTAAAAGCAACTAACCTGGCAAATCCAGCTGTGTTTTTAAGTTCCATACAGGAAGAAGGACAATTGGAACATGATTGCCTGGCTGCTATTGAGTATGTTTATTCCAGTCGTGAAGATTTGAAGGATGTACCATTGGAGCGACCGGACTGGGAACTGTATACAAATGGTAGCAGCTTTGTAGAACAAAGAGTTCGATACGCTAGATATACGGTAACAACAGACACCACAGTTATAGAAACAGAAGCATTGCCAAGTACCACCTCAGCTCAGAAAGCAAAACTTATTACTTTGATTCGAGCTTTAGAACTAAGTGAAGAGAAGAAAGTAAATATTTGGATAGATTCAAAGTATGCTTTTGGAGTGGTACATGTCCATGCAGCATTGTGAAAAGAAAGAAGATTATTGTCCTCCCAGGGATCAAATATTAAACACCAAGATGAAATTTTACAATTATTACAAGCAGTTCAGAAACCAGATCAGGTAACAATCATACACTGTAAAACACATCAAATTAGAAACACAAAGAAAATCACTGGAAATAATTTAACCGACCAAACGGCAAGAAAGGTAACAAAAAAACGAGCATTGCAAATAGCATTAATTCCCTCCAAAACAGTAACTCTCCCTAGAGAAAAACGAAAATACTCAGAGGAAGATGATAAGCTAGGTCAATTATTAAATGCTAAGAAAAACCTAGCCAGATGGTGGGTAACACCTAAAGGACAGGTAGTAGTAGTTCCACCCTTTTTGATGAGAAAAATAATTCAAACAAAGCATCAGGAGTGTCACTGGAGAACAAAGGCCTTAGTAACTTCTTTACAAAAACAAGTGGTATCACTCAGAATGTTAGGAATAGCTAAAAAAAAAATAACTGCAAAATGTGAAGTATGTTTGAAAAATAATCCAATAATCAGGAAAAAAGTTCAAAGGGGTCGAATAAAATCTAGTACAGAACCTGGAGATTATTAACAAGTAGATTTTTCAGAACTACCTAGACAGAATGGGTATCGGTACATCCTGATCGGAGTTGATACTTTTACAGGATGGCCAGAAGCTTTTCCCTGTCGTTCCACACGAACAAAGAAAGTAGTAAAATGGTTACTACGAAAAATAATTCCAAGGTTTAAAGTTCCTATTAGAATTTCTTCTGACAGAGGTCCACACTTTGTTGCAGAAGTGGTCCAAAATGTTAACAAAATTCTGGGTATCACATGAGATTTGCATACCCCATGGAGGCCACAATCCAGTGGGAAAATAGAAAGAATGAATCAAACCTTTAAAAGACAAATAAGCAAAATTTGTCAAGAGACTAATTTAAAATAACCTCAAACACTTCCATTGACATTATTACGAATCAGAATACAGCCAAAGAGTGGAACCTCAGTCAGTCCTTATGAATTATTATATGGGAAACCTTATGAATCTCCAGAACCAAACCCGAACATGTATGTAAAAAGAAAACAAGATGTGTATAACTATTTGCTTTCCTTAGGAAAAACTTTGACTGCAATTCGGAGAACAGTGGTGTGGAATAGACCATTATCCCTGGAAGTTTCGGTGCATAACTTACAACCAGGAGACTATGTCTATGTGAAAACGTGGACTTCCGAACCCTGCAGGAACATTGAAAAAGACCCTTCCAGATACTGCTAACCACCTTCACAACTATTAAAATTGCAAAATCAGATGTTTGGATACACTACATTCAAATAAAGAAAACACCTACTCCATGAAAAATTATTAGCCGGGATCCAAAAACTTTAAAACTGACTCTGAAACATGTCTAATTTTTCATATCTGTTTGTGTTTGTTCTTTTATATTAGTTCAGCAGATAATGATAGTAGAAACCTGGACTGATTTGATAATCAGGAACAAAAGACAAGTAGAAACAAAACAATTGATTAGCATTCCTGAAAAAAATGTCTGAAGAAACAATTTACCAATAGAATTACAGTAAATTGCATGATCATGAGAAAAGTTCCAATTGTTCCACCAGAATGCAGTCCACCACCAGTATATACCGAAACAAATATTGACTCTCAGAATAATAATAAATAAATATTAGATAGATGATGTGAAAGTATTGAAATAATTTTCAACACTTTCAAAGGGGGGAAATGTTACTGATTTGTTATTAATTTGTTATTAGTTAGAATTAATCATATTTAGTTTTAATATTTTAGCAAAATCATATGTATGTTGTATTTTATATATTTAACCACCAACCAGTGTCTGCTGTGAAATCCCCTGTATAGCCCCGTATCAAGGCCAGAGAAATTGGCTAAAATCATCTAGTAGGAACATTCAGAACTTAGAGAACAGGATAAAGAAATACCTGACAACGGGGTGGTGTAAGAGTTGTCAGTACGTTACCTGACAACGGCCTGTTTGGAACGCAGCGGCCGATCCCCAAAGATAGAATGTGCAGTACAAGGCTCCTGGAAGGTCCCTGGCTAGAGCCGTTAGAGATAACTGCATAGCTACTGTCAAAAAGGATGGATTGCACCTGTTGCCATAACATCGATGAAGAAATCATAAACTCTAGACGAACTTTACTTCATTATAATACCAAAACACACCTCCTGGTCAAAAGCTACCCGCCTCCAAGACTTACCACGCCTCGGAGAGACCTTCACTACGCCTGCGTAAAAGATATTCACATATGCTAATGATTTCCCAAAAATCTAATGAATATGTATAACTTTTCTTGGAAATCTAATGAATATGTATCGATAAGTCTTAATATAAGGTGTATTGTTTTGAAGACAGGTGTGCGTGGTTCGTGAGAGGACTCGCCCGCGCACCCGGCCGTCAATAAAGAAGTGTCTGCTTATCTACACTAAATTGGTGTTGATAAGTTCTTCATTCCGAGCTTTTCGGTAACACCTGGACAAAAATGTTGCAGTGATACGGAAGGGAAATTCAAACGTCAACATCCAATCCTTAGACACCTTTGAAAGAGTTTCCTGTTTTTCCAGTCCTTTAGGGCCAGGCGGTGAGTTCATGCAGAGCTTGCTCAGACCTTACTTACATGAGTAGGCCAGCTCACGGTGGGGATGGCATATCTGCTAGCGGCACCTCGCTGCTGCAGACGACCAACAGAATTTACAGCAGAAACCCACCCAAAAGCAGGCCTCTTGCTTCAAATCACGTGCCAAAAATGGGCAAGAGCTTCAAACACGTCAGCTTCCAGAAGATGGGTCTGCCCTTCCTCTCAGCATCATCCTGCCTGTTTCAGGGGACGTTTGCAGTGCACAGAGCTGCTCACTCATCACGCTTAGCAAAAGACTTTGGTACAGAGCTTGGTTTCACCTGATGCTCCTTCCCTAGTCCACACAGCACTGTGGTGTGTTTGCATGTGTCGCTGCTTTGCAGCTGAGCTGAGCAAAGATGGTCACGTCAGCCCAAAGAGAGATTAACTGATTGTTGAGGAATTTCTTTATCTCCATGCTGTGTAAATAGAGATTAGAGACAGAACATTTTTCTTACAGCTGCGAGCCGCTTCTGCAAACAGGAGGGAATACGGTGCTAGGCAGCATTACACAGCCAGCTTCAGGAGTGTTGTTGCAAAACAGGAGGACGTGGGCTCATCATAGCATCCAGGTAAAGTAAGAATGGGCAGTGCTGCTCTGCCTGCAGGGCATTCCTCCACTGGCAATGCCTTGTGGACCACCAAGCCCACATAGCCGTGTTTGTGTTAGTCCCAGCTGAGCCTCACCCCAGCAGTGACATGCTCCTTGGAGGGCAGTGCTTGTCCCCTAGGTGAAGGTCTCTGCAGGCAGTGGAGTGGCAGGAGCCCTGAGGAGGTCCCTGATATACAGATGAGATCAAACAGGAGCTCAGGTTGTGCTGGAAGTTTAGTGTATTTGAAGTGTCAGTTCTGATTGCTTTCTGCGATAAATTGCTTTCACTTGAGGGGATGGCTAATTCTGCGCACCAGGCCTTGAATTCTGATCAGAAGAGGCGAGTTGTGCGTGATACAGGAGAGTATATAGTGTGGCTTCCTATATTTCAGTGGCTGCCTCCTTCCTTGCAAGCAGGCCTTGAAAAGCATACAAAGCAGAGTAAAAATAAAATAGTATTCATCAGTGGTAATGAAAAACTACTCCTATCCCAAAAGAGAGAAGAGTAACACTTTCCACAGTTTGAGGTGTGGGCATTTGACAGAGCGCGTCCTGCTACGTGCTTGGATGGCACCCAGCCCATGTCTCATCGCTGTTTACTATGTAAATATTGATTTCCCAATGGAAACAACTGTTGTACAGTACAGCCAGAGTTAAAGAACTGCTCTGAAAAAAAAAAAAAAACCCACACGCATGCCTCACTTCTGCAGCATTCCTGAGACAAGGCTGTATTTTTATCATCTGCAAAACCAGCTACATCTGCTGTGCCGAGCTATAACTGGAATCCTGACTCCCTCATTACGACCTCCCTCAGAGAAGCTTTGGAATGACTTTGAAATTCACAACCAGTGAAGTGAAATAGTTTTTTCCCTGGCAAGTGACACTTATCCTGCGGAGCTCATTGCGACAGGAGACCAGAAGAGGTTAGGAAAAGGACTGGGCGCGGCGAGAAGGAGGAGAAAATCCACTTTATGGAAGTGTGGCTTTGTTGCGATAAAATCTACCTTCTTGCCTGAAAAGCAAAAAAATTCAGCTGGCGTTTTAACAAATTTCTGTAATGGACATACAATTCCTGAGACTCTTTTGCATTTTCCTGCAGGGATGTTATAGACTGCTTGTTTGGAATCTGGATTTTGGTATGAACTGTGGGGTTTGGGGCTGAAACCGTATAGGATGGGTTGAAGCTCTACGGGTCCAACCCTGGTTTTCTTTTGCAGATCAAACCCTGTGACGGAGCTCAGATGGGCAGAAAATGCCAGCGTCAGGCCCGGGGGGCTTAACCTGTCTAGCAACGCTCGCATGGACTCTATGCCTACATCCATTTCTGTCTCTCTCCCTCGTACAGAAGGCCACCTAGGAGTCTGGACGGCTGTGTATAACCTAGCCAGGTTCTCACGTTACATTTTGTTCCATGCTTTGCTATCAACTCCCCCATGGATGCTCGCTCTTTACTTTCCCACCATTGGCCCTTCCTTTGTCTCTGGACCAATTTGTGGGGGCTCCATGCGAAAAACAATCCCTGTAGATCCCTTCCAGCCTTTCAGACCTTCCCATACAGTTGTTGCCGAGACAAAAATTCATACGAGATGTAAATGACCTCTTCTCCAGAAAAAAAACCCTAAAGCTTACTTAAGCTAAAACGTTACCCGCTATTAACTTGATCTGGAGTTCTGGTTTGCACCGCAAGCAATAACTACCCCTCCTGCTTGAAGCCCACAGCCTCATCTCATGCAAGGAGGCTATTCCGGCGCACGTGGAAATCCAGCCACGTATCAGATCGCTGCTCTGGTTTACGTGAAACGGGAACCCCTGGAAAACGGGTTTCTTCAACCCGAGCTGACAGGCGGAGAATGTCGTGGCTTGGGAGACCTCTTGTCAGGCCGCCGGGACGCTCATCCCGCGTGCCCGCGATCACCCACGTTCGCCGGTCGGATGAAACTTCCCTCTTCGTTGCTCCTCGCCGCGGGTGGGAGCCGCACCCTCCCCGCCCTCCTCCCATCCCGCCCCCAGGACGCGGCCTGCCGTTCCTCCGCAGCACAAGCAACGGCGGGAGACCCGCACCGCGCCTCCCGCTCCGCGCAAGGGCCGTCGGCCCACCCGGGCCCCCTCGATTCGGACACCGACACCGCCGGCCCCCCGCCGCTGCCCGCGCTTCGCTACAACTCCCGCCGGCGGCGGGGGGGTGACGTCAGCGCGCGGGGCGGGGCCGGGCCGGGCCGTACGGGAGGGGCGGGGCGGCCGCGGCCCATTGTGGGCCGGGGCCGGGGCCGGGGCCGGGCGGGCTCCGCGCCGCGCAGCCCAGCGCCGCGCCGGCAGGTACGGCGGTCCGCGCCCGGGAGTGTGAGAATGGGGGAAGCAGAGCGGCATCGTTCTGGGACGGGACCTGCAGTCACTGAGGTCTGAGCGCAGTGGGTCGGGGTGGCGGAAAGACCCACGGCATGTTATGCTGCTCGGGTGATGTCCTAGCAGCTCAGTGCCTGTTACGGGCAACCTCTGCTAGCAGCAGATCTTGCTCCCAGCTCCAGCAGGGAGGAGAAGGATGGAGGAACAGTCGGGAGACCACTTCCCCCACCCCAAACAAGCAAGATTAATTGCTTGCCATGGCATGGCTGCAGAGGCAGCGCAGCCGGCATGTGTTCTGGCTCAGATGTGTTGCATGACGTTTAGCTTAGGCTGTGGTGGGTCTGCCCCGCTGCTGCTCCTGAGTGTTTCTTTTGTGCAGACCTTTCCGAGGCAGCTCTCTAGAGCTGCACGTCCATCTGACTTTCACCTAGTCGTGAGATTTTCTAATTTTTTTTTCTGGGTGCTTGTTTCTCGCTTGGCCTTAGCATCTTCTGAATGAACGGTGCTGAGAAGAGCTGTGAACTCGTGTGCAATCCTGGCGAGTCTGCGGCAGCTGAGGTCCGGTGCAGCTGTTTCCTTCAAGGATGCTTGCGTGGATGTGAGCGACTGTGAATCTGTTTGTGTAAAGCTTTCTCTCCCGTGGCTGCCAGGCACCCTTCACGCTCCCCTTGCTTCACGCTGCTGCTTCTGGCAACCGCAGCACCTTCTTGCCCAAGGCAGAGCTGAGGACGGGGGAGATGCAGCTGGGAAGGTGGACGCCCTCGCCGTGCCTGGCTTTCACAGAAATCGCGTGCAAAGGACGCTTCCTTTGCGGAGGTTTTCTCCCCTCTGCCCCCAAAGCGCTAGGAGCGTCTTGGCTGCGTCTGTGTGCCCGGCGCAGGGAAGAGAGGCTGCACTCTGCCTTAATATCGGGTTAAGCCTTTCAGATGCATGGTGATTTTCAGCTGCCCTGTTTTGCTTGGCACCGTTCTTGCGTATCCCATGCATAACTTTCGGCTGCCGTTCCTCTGCCGAGGGACGCTTGCCCAGCTTGCTTGCGGACGGCCTGGTGCTGGACCTCCTCCAGCTGCAAGGGAGAAGAGCAGGCCCACGGCGATGCCGCCTTGGGTTTCCTTCTTCCATCAAGTCCTGTGGTCAAGCACGGGGCTTCTCCCATCCCCGTCCCTGTTTCCCACCTTCCCTGTGCAGGAGTCGGTAGGGTTAAGGCTGCCGGGAACCTGGGTGTTGTTCGGTGGTGCCAGGCGAGCGTCAGGCAGGAGAAGAGCTGAATTTGCAAATCTGTTCCTGGGTACTCCGGTAAGTCACGCCAAGGACTGTTTGAACTGCGCTAATCCCCAGTGCCTCTGGAGCAACCTTGTTTACAAGAGCCGGTGCTTCAGACGGGTGTCCTGACAGATATTTTCCGTAAAGCCGTTTGCTTACCAAAGCTCTCTGGGTACGAGAGGTTGGTTTTGAGACCTCGGCCCACATGCTGCCTCCTCGCCCTGGCATTTTGGAGGCATCCTGCAAAGAGGCTGGAGGCTTTTTAGGGACAACTCGGATCCATTTATAAACTCCAGCTCCTTTTATCTTCCGTGGAGAGTGCTGCCTGGCAAGCTGCATGTGAAACAGCTGGTGGCTCTGGAGCCACAAGATATCTCCACCCATCACAGGGAGCAAAAAGATGTCGAGGAAAATTTTTGGAGCATGCTAAATACTGTAATCCCTACAGTCAGTTTGCTTTTGGGTATGGAGCTGGAAATGAGTCTTTATGCTCATCGTTTTCTCGCTTTTACTTTTGTATTAAGTGCTGCTCTTCTGTTCACCAGGTTCAACAAAATTTGCCATTTTTTAGGTGATGCAGCGCTGACCATAGGTGTGTTCAAACTGCGGTGATGTGCGATGGGCTGTGATTTGGGTTACGTAGTCATGAAATTGTGCCGTTGCCTTAGCTGTAAAATACAGTATCTCCCTCGCTTTTCAAAGCCATCCTATAGCGTGACAGCTTTCAGTGTGAGAAAAAGAGAGTAAAGAGGGACTTTAACCTCAAAATACTCAGCGGATGGTTTTCCAAAGGATCGCTCATAGTTGCATCAGGGGAAGCTCTGTTGGCTTTGCACCGGGGCTGAGGCTGAACTAGGTGAGAGATGCATGAGACGGTGGCGATGACGTGTCTCACAGCTGTAGCTTGGTTGCCTCATGGCGACATTTTCTTCCCTTTGCCTTGTGTTTTGGACTACGTGTTTCATTTTGGTGGGAGTCGGGGCGAGACTGTGTCTTTGGGGTCTGGTGTTGCCAGTATGCCGTGGGGTGTTGGAGCAATTAAGGAGGGATCCATCCCTGGGGACACTGAGGGCTGAGCTCCAGGTACGGCAGCGGGCTGTTACGGTGCATCCGGAGATGCATGTTCTTGCTCTGGGAAATGGATTCTTTGGGCAGCACAGAGGGGGTGGAGAAAGACCCTTGAAAAATGGGTGCTCGTTTTTCTGGGGTGGGGAGGGAAGCCGAACAAAACACTAACATCTATCAGTCGCCTTGTCAGTGACCATCACGGGGATGTCCATACCCAGCACCTGGGCTGTGCTCAGTGCTGCTAATTACAGCTGCTGTCACTGTTGAAAGTAAAAGTTTGAGTCTGTTCACTCTGGGGTTCCCATGGCAGCTTTTTGGGATGGCACCAGCCCCACACCTCCATGCCTGGCAGCCCTTGTCCAAGGCCAGGGACCAGGCGGCCCTTTGCTTGAGCTAAGCCTTGGATTTGCGAGCACGTGTCATGGTTGAGGAAGGTCTCGGAAAAACACCTCTCTGGCTTTCTGCTCTGTAGTGAACCCACCTGCTGCAAAAGGCTCTTGCAAAGGTGCTCTGGAGCTTGAGAGATGTTGCTGTAACAGTCCAAAACAGATGACCGCTGTCCTTTCCAGTGCTGGCCTTGCTTTTGGCTCTGTCCTGCCAGAGGATCCGCAGCTCCGCTCTCCCTTGGGTGCGGCGCTTCCTGCCGAGCAGAACTGGCTCGAATTCGGGAAAATAAACAGACCTGCAATGCCGGAGCTGGGAGTCCCTGGTTGTTGCACGAGGGGAGAAGGTTGTAACCAAAAGGCACTTTCGTCACCTCTCCACCTGTGCCGCTGCTGCAGCTGGCTTTGCGGCGCTGTAATTGCATTGCCGTCTAATTTATAATATGCTGTGTTTGGAGGACAGCTTTATATTCTTTCTAAATTCTTGCATAGCTCCAAGAGGGGAAATTATCACTCACCTTTCCGTTTTGCACGTGGTTTTGTTTTTGTTCGGAGTTCCACGTTCTGAAAGCTTGCGGGATGCTGCTGTTGGGGATGTGGCATGAGCAAGCCTGCACCACACGTCTGGGCAGAGGAGCAGGGTGGTCTCTCACCTGAGCTCATGGGATGCTCCGTGCTTTCCCGGCACCAGCTCCAGGTCATTCAGTGCCCAGCGCAGGTGGATGCTAGCAGCTTGCCAGTGCTGGTCTAACCCCAAGCCTGTTAAAAGCCCACAGGACCGAGTCTTCCCCTTCCTCCTCCTGCTTCCTCCCCCTCCCTTGCTTTTCAACACCGCGTTCTTGAATAAATCATCTAGGATGTGATCACACAGGAAACTCGCGATTTTTAATTTTTTTTTTTTTACAGCTAAGTTAGGAAGTGAATTCAGCTCTCCAGGGTTTCAGTCCTGTGCTTTTTAGTCACGAGGTTCTACACCCTTTCTACTCCGTCACTTGTGACATGACGTCTCCTTGGCCGCATAAGCTTTTCGCCTGCTTCTGCCTGCCTGCAGAAACAATAGCTGCTGGAAATGCTCTTCAAGAACCCGAAAGGGATGGGGATTGTCTGTGGAGAATGCAGATTTGATCTACGTTAGGCCTTTTTGGTTTTATTTTGTTTACCACTCGGTTATCCTTTTCCTTCAAAGAAAAGCAAAGACCTTGTTCTTGCAGAATTCATCGCTGCTGATGTGTTACTTGCTGGAAGTAACATGCTCAAAATACTGCATTCCTTTGTGCATCTTTTCTTTATTTTCTTTTTCTTTGTGGGTGGGAGCTTAGGGCGTATAATGGGCAGATTAGCAACTGTATTTGTGGAGTAACCCATCTTTGTGCAGGTCTGGCTAGAAACCAGTTAAGCTTGTCTTGATCGCTAAATGAGATTTTTGCCAAACGCCTTACCCAGCTGCCTTTTGCATCCATTAATAGCGGGGTGGGATGAAAGCAGCTGAACCTGTAAAGATCCTGTGTTGGATAAATAGAGGCGCGTTGGTTGTGGGGAGGTTCCCCGGGATGCATGCGAACTGGTGCCTCTTTGTGCGGTTGTTTTGTAGCTCTGGTTCTTGAAACCTGGGATTAGGTGTTATGTGGCTGCTAGCGTGCAATCCCCTGGGATAGCGGGTGTGGGGTTGGAGGCAGAGCTGCTGGATAAACAGGGAACATCCCATGGACTCCATTAACGTGCCAGTCCCCATCCCTGTAAGATCCCTGGGGTGAGACCAGGGCGTGTTTGGGAGCTCCTGGTGACACTCAGCTGTGGGTCACCCAAAGTGCCTTGCCCTTGGTGTATCCCCCTGGTCTTGGGTTGCTTTTTAGCCCGGGAAAGCCCCGTGACTTTCCGGGGGGGTGGGGTGGGGAATTGCATCGCCACGCTGGGGGACCCTGCCTGGGTGGTGTTTGCTGCTGCTGCAATGAAAACCGGTCCGGGAACGGCACTTCAGTGCAGCATTTTTGAAGAGAACCGACTAAAGAAAGATGCCTTTAAGAAACCGTGCCTTCGGGGAACCCTTATATCTCTGTCCCAGACCGTTTCTGCGTCAAGATAAGATTGCAGAGCAGCTGGATTTGTGCTCTGCTTTGGGAGGTGTAGGTGGGGGAAGGGCACTGGGATTTGTGTGAGGGTGCAAACATTGGTTATGATCACCTTTATTTGTAAAGTAACTACAGCCAAGCAGTGCACAGCCTAATACCTTCTCCCGTGACTGCCTGGATTCTCTGTCGTGGCCAAACGGTGGGGAGAGTGATCTCGAGGGAAGGAGGGAAGGAAAACACTGGCGAACTGCGCTCCCTGTCTTGGAAAGGGGAGCCCTCCTGGCTGCCGCCCCAGCTCTGAACCGGGAGTGTGGGCTCTGCCAGCGGTGGGTTACGGGGTGTTGGTAGTGGGATCACGATGTTGTGTTCATGCAAGGGCGTAGCTGCTGCAGATGTGCCGTAGCACACACGAGACCATCCTCCTGCACGGCTTGGTCCTCTCCCATGGGTGCACGAACCAGCCTCTCCCTGCGTGCCCCACGCTTTACTCTCCATCTCCCTGCTCTTTAAAGTCCAAAGGCTCTTAGATTACCTGTGGAAGTACTGCTGCTTTTTCTTCTCCCAGTGTAAAAGTGCCCAATAAGAGGTGCGGGTCTAAAGAAATTCCATGTTGTGCTGAAGCCCATGCGCCACATCAAGGATGGTCATCTCGTGGACCTCGACGTCCTGGCACGGCCAAACCCAGTTCTTGCCTGTTTGCGGGGGAAATTTAGGTCAACTTGGAAGTCCTGGATCCACAAAGACCTGGATCTGAGTGAGGCAAGTGCCTCGTGGGGTGCAGTGACGAATGCAAAAGCCTCAGAAAAATCCAAAACTAGGATGACTGGAAGATGGTTTTGGTGCTTGGGTGGGGGGTTATGGAGAGAGGGGGTGGGACAGCACTTTGCTACCTTTAGGGCTGGGGCTGTTTTGCTTTTTGGTATGCCCTTGATTGGAAATCTGGGGAGTTTTAATGCCAGTGAGACAGAAAAATACCCGGCAGCAGGGTCTCCCTCAGGCTTCATCCTGCTGTCGTGGGGCTGAGCCGGCGCGGTGCAGTGATGTGATGTGGCGTGGCAGCCATGCCCTGTGGAGATACCATCTCCTGGGAGGAAAATATGAAAATAACCACATCTTTGGCCGCGTCTTTGAGTTGTGTGAGACCGCAGTGAAGGAGATGGGGGGTGAAATGTTACCGGTGGAAGCTAGGCAGGAAAACTGAGCGTTTTCCCAGGAGGCAGATCTGAAGCAAAGGTCCTGAAAACCACGAGGGAAACATCCTCACCCTCCTCCCATACTGTGCTGGGGTGCAGGGGACACACTGGAGCTGGGGTCTGGGGTGGTTTGAGGAGATTCCCCGTCGTCCCCCATCCTCCTCTTCCTCCCTTTGGGCTGAAGGTGGTGCAGCACCGCGCAGGTTACTGCACCTCATCCCGCGCCGTGGCTCTGGGGTCTAGGCAGGTGATGCAAACCCTTGTGAGGCTGTGTCCTGCCCAAGACTTTGGGGACTTGTTGGACCTACTTCGCTGCCTCTTTGCTGTGTATTTCCCTTTTCAGAGCTTTGATGGAGCAGGTCCATTCCTCCTTGGGGGACCACAAAATCGTGGAGCTAGGAGGAATAAATCCGTGGGAGGCGTGGTCGATGGCAGACAGGAGCTCCTGGCATGAGCAGGCTCAGCTAATTTAATCTGCGGTGGACCCGATCTTCTTTGTCTTCCCGTTGAGTTAAATATACCCTTCGAGTTGTGGTTACAGAGGCTAACTCCCATTTTGATTATGCAAAACGCGCTAACGCGGGACGCAGCTGGCTGCCTCCGAAGGGAGCTGGGAGGAGAGCAGGACGGGGCATCCCATGGCCAAGACCCACGTTGCTCTCTCTTGCTAACCTGTATGTGGACCACGGCCCAGGTGCGGGATGCTCCATAGGCAGCTGCGTGGAGATCTCCAGCTCTGGGGTTTTGGGGAATGCAGCTTTTGGAAGCACTAGGTCTTGCAGCGTACCCATAAGCTTTCCGTTGTCTGACAGGTTTTAAAGTTTCGTGGCCATGCTGCAGCTACCTGGGCATGGCTGGTGGCTTCAGGACAGAGAAAAGGGCCCTCTCCGTCTTTGCAGATATTCCCAGAGGCTGCACTTGAGTATTTCTGGATGAAAAAATTAAAAAGTTGTTGGTCGGCTTGAGCAGCAGTTGGAAGAAGTTTTAGTCTTGTGTAGCAGTGCTACATATCAAGGTGCCGCGATTAGATCACTGGTCGGCCTGGACCAGGGAAGAGACAGATAACACACATGGTGTGAGTGCCAACTCCGTCCTTTATTGCGCAGTTAATTCCTTTTACACTAACAACGGTAGGTGGGATTACTGATATGTCATAGGGAGGCGACGACTAGCCTTCTACCTTTCCGTGACATCGCGAGATCTTCCGAACGGTGTTCCCTACATCTCCCCCTCCTCATGTCCAACTAGCTCCCATTGGTTACACACACTATTCATGCACTGTCCACGCGTCCAGTTGCACTCAATGATTGGCTGCATCAACACTGCACACGCGCATAAACATAAAATATAATTGGTCATACTAACTAAACATACGAGACTTATCTCAGTCTAATTGGTCAAGATAAACTGCCAAATTGAGGTTGTTTGTGCCAAGTTCTCTTTATCGTGGAATATGCACCTGTGTTTTTCTAATTGGTATCTTTCTTATTTTTGTCTTCTTGTTTATTCTGTTCAAGGCCTTCTAAAGGCGTCTGGAATGCTCTTGTGACCGTTATCTAAATATGTTCCCACAACAATTCCCCCTCCCTTTTTCTATTAGAAGAGCATTAGCAGATCCAGTCACCACCATCCGCGAACTCAGCCCAGCAATCGGTAGGTGCCAGCTTTACGTGGACGTCCCCACAGAGGCAACGATGGCCTTGCCGTACACCAGCCTGATGCTCTTCGGAAAATCCCGGTATTTATACATTTGCAGAGGAACAGATTTTAGCACACGTGGCCAGCGGGTGCTAAAATTCCCCTCAGTTGAAACATGGGGAGCCTATGGCACATGCGGTCGCTGGCCAGACGTGCCACATGAGTCATAGCCATCGTGTCTATTGGTTCACGGGCTTTGTGATGTGGTTGCAGTGCACAGAGAATCTTGACCTGTTATGTCGGCTAAGGTGACCTACAAGATATATGAACACAATTAATTAAACACAGTAAAGGCAACATTATACCTAATAAAATACACAAGAATAAAAGAAACCCCGATTTTTAACAAAGATACAAACCAACTCCTAAGTCCCCATCCCGCAGCTAAATGCTCCAAGCCAAAATGACATTTTCTTAATTGCTATAAAGGTCTTGCAGCGCCTTCTTGCTTCTGCAGTTCTGTTATCTTGTTTATTAATTGCTCCAGCGTCAGAAATTTGTAGCAGATACCCAAGACGTCACAAGCCAGGAAAGGATAACAGCAATCTGTAAAAAAAAACACTCAAACACTACAAGGTTAGGGCAGGACGAACCATACGACTAGGGAACCCATTTCAGTAGCCCTTCAGGTGTCTGTACACAGGCGTACCCCCGCCCGAGGCAACGCAGCTCAAACGGTCCGTCCCATTGGCGTGTCTGGGGATCACGCACGCGGACCAGTGGGTAGGGGCCTTTCTCTTCCGTAGCCGTAAAATGTCGTTGCGCCGCCATCTGGTCCAGGTCCCCCCGAATTGTCTGATTTAATGAAGTTAACGCAGTTAACAGGAGACGCTGTGTACGGAGAACAGGTGAATTATCCCGTAAGCAGGAGGGGTCCGCCTGGTCCCCCTCCCTAAGACGATCTAGCAGGGTCTTTAAGGTTCGATGTGCTCGTTCTACAATGGCCTGGCCGGTGCTGTTATAAGGAATGCCATGTACAAGGGCTATACCCCAGATTGCACAAAATCGTTTCACCTTTTCCGCAGTATAAGCTGTACCATTATCCGTCTTGATCTGTCGTGGAATCCCCAGTTGGGCTATGCAAGCACGCCAGTGTTGTACAACCGCCAAACTATTCTGCTTCCTGTGCGCTGTAGTGAGAATATATTTACTATAGGTGTCTACGGTAACATGCAAATACTGTAGTGGCTTAAAGGGAGCGTACTGCGGTCCACTCATGTTGACTGCGGGCTACTTATGCTAACTCTAAATAATCAGGCTCAAAGAAATGTTCCCCCATTTTCTATGAAATCTCCCACAATTTCCCCTCTTTTTTTTTTTTTTTTTTTTTTTTTCCATGCAAGATTCCCTTTATTTCACAAAAGAATCCAACTTATATGTGTTTCAACAAAGATCCAGAAAGTACTAACGACTCACAGCCAATACTACTAGCACAGGAGGGCATATCTGACCCAGCTGGGATGTTTGCCAGTCCTCAGAACAGTTAAAGATAAAAACATTCCATAGACATACTCGTGACTGTCTTCAGCCACATCTTCCCAGGCCTACACAAGGCCATCCTCCAACCTGACCTTGTAAAACTAGTTCTTCAAGGCTTGGCAAACATGCAGCACAACAAATTCTAACGGTCACTCTTGAAAACAAATGCCAGGTGTTCCGAGCTGCTCCCACATCGCCCCCTTTTTTGTTTAGGAACATCAGATTCACGAGGAAGGCAGCGAGGACTCTAGCTTCAAACTGACGCAATCCTCGTACTGCTCCTCAGGTGATTCTGATTGCTGCAAACACACAAATGATTAATAATTCTCCAATAGCAATATAAATTCAGATATACAAATTTAAACCTTCAAATCATGTTTTTGGATTTAAGCATTCAACAGTATTAGACAATTCTTTGAAAAACACCTTATTCTGCTAATTTCGTATATTTCCCATTTGATCTTGTAATATCTGTGCAAGGTCTTAGGTCTCTCCTGCAATATTAGTAGCAAATGCACCTTGCAAATGTGCCTTCACCTAATTCCAATCACATACACTTTCATTCCCTTGTAAAGGAGTTACACAGAGCCCTTGTTTTTGAAATTCCCAATTGCAATGTAATTTCATTCTATTTTACAATGCATTTTGTCTATGTGATGGGTTGATCCTGGCTGAACACCAGTTACCTACCATAGCTATCCTATCACTCTCTCCTCCACAGCTGGACAGGGGAACGGGAAATGAGGTTTTGCGGTTAGTTCATCACACATTGTCTCTGTCACTTCATCCTCCTCAGTGGCAGCACTCATCACACTCTTCCCTTGTTCCAGCGTGGGATCTCTCCCACGGGAGACAGTCCTCCACGAAGATCTTCAGCATGGGTCCCCTCCATGGCGTGCAGTCCTTCAGGAGCACACTGCTCCAGCGTGGACCTCCATAGACCGCAGGGGAACGACCCGTCTCACCATGGTCTTCACCACGGGCTCCAGGGGAATCTCTGCTCCAGCGCCTGGAGCATCTCCTCCCCCTCCTTCTTCACTGATCTTGGCGTCTGCAGGGTTATTTCTTTTAGATGTTCTCACTCTTCAGCTGCCATGTCTGTGTGTTCCGCAACCGCATCTCTCTTCCCCCTCTCCAGCCGTTTGTTTTCATTAATTTTTTTTTTCTGTCTCTTCCTCTCTCTCTCTCTCTTTTTTTTTTTTAATTTTTATGCAAGCCAAGTTACATGAAATGCTTTTGCAATCATACGTTCAACTATTTTATGATACGTGGTACAATCATTACAACTGCTAATATTACAATTAAAATAACTAAGCCATGCATAAGCAAATCTTTCAACCATCCCATAATTCCCAAACTTGTTAGCCATCCAGTTAAACCTGTGTCAGTTATCGTGAGCCTTTTACTGTGAATCATATTAATATCGGGTGTTAGTAACGCAAGTCGTCCGAGGCTACATGGCCTCCCGTTAAGTTTCAATGGAATTCCTCTCCCACGCTCTATTTCCACAAATTAAAAATATCCCCACAGGTAAAGCAGCTGGAATAGAAAAAGGAGTGTGATATTCTGGAATAGATATAGTTACACCAAGCTGTAGCATTTCTATATACAGGCAAAATAGCATTTACATTCTGACCCTTTCGAGTGGTGTTATAGATGTAATTAAACATCACACAGGGATTCATGATGACTGATCTTAACAACTCTAACTCTTGAGGTTCTTGCATTTCTTGAGGCAGGTGTGCATACAACAGGAAAAGTAAACATGGTATCTCCTTGCTGTAGAGCTTTTCCTCGACAGCGTTGCATCAAACTATGTGTATTTTTTCCCAAATTATTAAGTGAATCGTCATGGATTAGACAGAGGCACAGAGTTAGAGGGAGTAGCAGGAGAAGGAGATACAGGCAGTGCAGCAAAGCGAGGTTCCGTTGTAAGTTCTGCAGACCCTGGAGAGGGAGTACCAGGCGATTGGGTGGGGGGGGGGGGGACGGCGGCAGCACGGCAGCGGTCCCGGCCGCACAGAGGCCGTGGGAGGCAGCGGTGGAGGTAATGAGGGATATAAATCCGGCTCTTTTTCAGAGTCCACCCTGCCTGATACAAAAGAATTATTATCAGAATCAGAATCCTGCTCATTAGCGGCCTGCTTACAGACTGCCTCCTCAAAAGCAGTATCAGGTTGTACCTGCCTGCAAAACTTGTTGCAAGGCCGCCACTATCGGACGTGCTTCTTGTTGTTGCTCTCTCTCCAGTACATGGTGTATCACGTTACCTAGGGACGAACCCGCTGGCAAATGAGAGACAAGCGCTGCGCTCTGTGGGTTAGCTTGAGCCCTAGCACATTCAAGCACAATCGCCTCTTTAGCCGCCTCCGGGAGGTTTGCCGCCTGCACAGCAAGCTGAAGCCGATCTAAAAAGGCAGTAAACCTCTCGGCAATCCCATGCGGAACTTTCACGCAAGGGGGGTCCGCTCTATCCATGGCTGCGACACGCCCAAGAGCGGCCAAGGCAGTTGTTGCAACTGCCATAAAGTCACGCCCGCGTATGCCCTGTGCCTGTGCCTGAGGCGTTGCAAACCGTCCCTCCCCATGAGCTGCCGAAGCACCCGCCGCAACTCCTCTCATGGATACTGGGGGGGGGGCGCATCAGGTCCCGCTGGTGCCGCCTCTGCAGGAAAAAACTCCTTCTCCGCCGCACCCTCCGTGCCCATGTCCGCAATTAAGGACGGACCACTCTGCGAGCCCCGCTCCACGGCCGCCCGCTCCGTCTGAGTCCGACGCGCTGTCCCCGAGGGCGCTGTCCCCGCTGTCCCCGAGGGCGCTGTCCCCGCTGCTCCCGAGGCGGCGCTGCACCCGCAGACGCAGCAGCTCGCGCCGCCAACCAGCACGCCTCAGCCTCCCGTCCCGCCGCGACCACCGGCTCCACCTTCCCCCAACTCTGCGATCGTTCAGCAGCTCCGCGCTCGGATCGGAGCAAGGACTCCCGAATCTCTCCCCAATTTGGGGGGCTCAAAACTTATCTAGGAAACTCAATGTCCCCCCGGCGCAGCATCCATTGGATGCATTCGCCCGTGGGGCCCCTCCTAATCAAACCGCGGGCACCCACCTCATAAGCTAACACCTTTAATACCTTAATCGCTTGCGCAAGCCTCATTGTCGCCTGTGCGGCCGATCACGTCGGGGTCACCACTATGTAGCAGTGCTACATATCAAGGTGCCGCGATTAGATCACTGGTCGGCCTGGACCAGGGAAGAGACAGATAACACACATGGTGTGAGTGCCAACTCCGTCCTTTATTGCGCAGTTAATTCCTTTTATACTAACAACGGTAGGTGGGATTACTGATATGGCATAGGGAGGCGACGACTAGCCTTCTACCTTTCCGTGACATCGCGAGATCTTCCGAACGGTGTTCCCTACAGTCTTGGAAGGCGAAAGGGAAATTAAGTGTCAGCAGGGAAATTTAAGGTATTAGTCCAAAGGTGCCACCTGGGGATTTATGTGCCTGGGATTAAGATCAGCAAGTGGCCATGTGCGTGTTGGGGGCCGCCTGTTTGCACCCCGGTCTGTCTGTGTTGGTGCTCTGCCTGAGCTGCTGGGTGGGTCTCTGGTTGCTTTATCTCCTGAGATTTGTCTTGTGTGACAGCATCTCAGATTCTTCTGTGTTTGGCCCCACGAGAGTCCTTGAAAGGCCAGAAAGTCACAACAACAGGTAAAAAGCACTGCTGCATCTTGTCCGTGGTGCCAGCCTCAAAGCTAAGAGTTGCTTTATCTTTTCAGCTTTCTCTATTGCAGGCTTCAAAATAGCCAAGAAAGCAGTTCATGAGGAGAGCTTTAACGAAATATAGCTTCAGGGTCTCCGGTATTGGCAACTTCTGAGTTAAATACCTGGTGACAGTCATGCACCGGGTCGCGTCGGTATTTGCTGTAGGCTGGCAAACCGCTATTCACCATTTGCTTATCTGCAGTATCTGACCAGCTTATCCTTGAGTAGCTGGATTTATCCCCCTTATCCGCCTGCGTGTTGGGAGCCTGGCGTGCCGTACCGTGCCAGCCCACCACGCTCTCCCGCTCCTCCACCCCAGCGTGCCGGGAGGAGCCCGGATGGCTGCAGCCGTGGCTGGAGCTGGGGGCTTCGGGGAGAAATGGGTGTTTGCCCTCCATGGGATGATTGATTGCTTCTGTTATTTAAAAAAAAACCAACCCTCCTGGAGAGAGGTACTTAAGCTGACTGAAGTGTTTAAGTGAATGAGTTTCCCTTTAATGAAAAACAAAAAAAATGATATATATGTATCATAATGGTACCTAAAAGAACGAGCCACTGACCTGCTTCATCCCTGGTTTGGCTTACAGATGGAGAGGGGAGGCAAATTTTAGATGAAAGGTGGGAGGAATCAGCTTTGCCCTTGAAAGATCAACTCCTTGGCTTCTGTGGCAATGCCTGACTCTGTTAGCTGTGAAAAGCAGAGAACCGCTTTCCAAGGGCAGGGCAGTTTGTGCTTTCCTGGTGTCTCAGGAGCAGAGCAGCACGTGTACAGTCGGAAGAAAGTCCCCTGGCGAGGGTGAAAACTGCAGCGGGTGGTGGCACATCCTCTGCGCCTTCATCCCCACGGCGTTTGCTGGCGTTGGCTCTAGCCCCACGCTCTGCCTTTCCTCTTTGCCGTTTTAAATGATTTCTAGTGAGCGGAGAAGTGGCTGTTTGCTGGCTGCATATTCCTGCATTGCATTAAAGTCATTAAAGGTAGATCTGTGCCTGTTCTGTATTGCTTTGGGTATCGCACGGGCAGCAGCTGAAGGGAAGCCCCGGGTGCTCAGGGATGCTCACGGGCTCACCCGCCTTGTCTGGGTACCTGCCGTGCCACGGCGAGAGCACGGAGCTCATTTTAGGACTGCAGCAGAGAGCGGTAGTCCCCAATCGCTGCTGTGCCTGGGCTCAAAGATATTCACGATGAGGGCAATTTCTGAGACGGCGCAACCAGAAAGTGCTTGGAGCCGGCAGCCAGGGCTGTAAGGACCCGCACAAAGCACACGTGCCAGCTCGCTCTCCCTCTCGCCTGGGCTGGGCAGGGCTGACAGGGCTTGCAGCCTTCCCAGCTCCGAGCTCTGGGCTCCGCAGTGTTATTTATTGTGCTCCCAAGAGCTGTGAGCAGTGGCTGGCACCCTCTGTTTCGATCACCCGTGCTCCCTGGTGCCGTGCAGGGCTCATCTGCTATGAGGGAACGTTTGCAAACGCTACAGTGATGAGAGTCCGTTTATTTTTTTAATCCTCACCACGCAAAGGAGCCGTTTTCTCCCCAGCGCTCCTAAATAGCATGGTGGAGGCAGGTGGTCCGTCCAGGGCAGGGGTTCCTGGTCCACGAGGTAGAAGGATGCTGCGGAGCCAGAAGGATGCTGTGGAGCCGGGAGCCGTGCCCTGGGGCTGAGCGGAGGCGAGGAACGGTGTCACACCGGGGATGCAAAAGCCCTTAGCGTTTTATTCTGCAAAGCCAATGCACGCGGGAACGGCAACCCCTCGATGGCTGAGTTAAGTGAATAGATGTGACGAGACACGTTTGTTTATGAAAATACTAATCGTTCCCTCGGGGGATGGGGTGTGTTTTGGGGAACGGGTGAGGCAGCGTGGCAGGGCGTGGGTGACTGCAAGCGATGGGGACCACAAACACAGCTGTGTGTGCCTGCGTGCCCTGATAACGTGAACTCATCGCTGCTGGGAGTCCCTGCCTCAGGTTGCTGGCAGAGATGGGGTACCCTGTATTAATCCACAGAGATAATTGTATTTTTAATGTAACCAGCGGGGGAGTTCACATGGGGCGGAGGCACTCCTAGAAGACCTCCGTAGGTACCACCTTGGAGGCATCTAACAACATGACTCAGCATCTTCACTGATGGTTTTTTAAAGTAGGTCTCAAACTGGCACCAGTTTTAAAGACTAGGAGATGATCTGAAGATGGGGATGCTGGGATGTGATCCCAGGAGGTAATTTGGAGCTGTGGAAAGCGGTTTGAGCCATGGTCAGCTCTGCCCGCTCCTGCGAAAAGCAGTTTGGGAGCAGGACTGCTGCTGAGCCCGCGGTGGAAGAGCAGCGCCTGCCCCTGCCCTCGGTGTTGACGGGGCCGGTTTGACTGATGAGGGTGCGGGGAAGTGCCGCACGTGCATAAAAGCTGGGGTGATGCTTCGTGCTGGGGTATTTGAGTGCTCCTCTTGCCTTTTCATCAAGAAGCTACAAAATGCAAGTGTATATCGCTTTGTCAGGGGGGTGGTGGTGGGCATCCAGCGGCTCTTCAGTCCAGCAAACAGCCCATGTCTGGAAGCCAAAGCCAGATGCTTGCTATCCAGAGCAAGGCACAGGTACATCTGGATATTTATTTATTTTTGAGCTGCATTTAACCAGTGGAACAAACCCTTGCAGCAAATGGCCTTAGCCTTGTCTCAGTGTCCTGGATCCAGACCACAGGTGGCCCTGGGAGGGAGTTTGAGTTTGATGAAAGCACGTTAAGCTATCGCTATCAAGAGAAGCGGGTAAGAATGACGAGCTGCAACGCTTGGGAGTCCCGTACTCCAGGAGAAATCACTCTTTCAGAGCAGACGCTTCTAATGTGGCTTCGCGGGGCCGGAGGAGGACAATGCGGAAGAGGTCAGCACGGATCCGTGCCACGTCTCACCAGGCAGGCAGTCCCACCTCCCTGCCCCCCGGCGAGCAGACCCTGAAGGGGTGGCTGGGGCAGCGCGTGGGATGGTGTCGGTGGCAGCAGCCTCCATGTCCCACCCTGCCCGGTGGCTGCAGCCCTACACAAGCCAACAAGCAGGTGTGGATGGAGCTTCTGTGGATGCGAAGCTGACGCCAAGCAGCATTTTTACCTACTCGCTTGCAAGAATCACCCATTGGTTCTGCCTGCTGTAGCGCAGAGAGGTGGGGACGGGGTGAGACACGGCACAGATCTGCGCTGGCCTCTGTATCGTCCTCCGCCAGCCCTGCGAAGCCCTGCTAGAAGTGTCTGTTCTGAAACAGTGGTTTCTTCTGGAGTATGGGGCTGAAATGATAGCGCTGCAGCCTCTCACTGCTGAGGATAGCCCTCGTTTTGTCTTGTCCCGTTGATCTGAATGAAGTAATTTAGAAGGACGTTTTCCGTAAGTCAATAAATCGATGCTCGCTGGTGTGCCTGGGAGGTTTAATTTGCTCTAGATACTGCACTGAGTATCTCTGTCCTGAATTGCACTGCAAAGTCCTGCTCTTTGGGAGAGGATGGGGATACGGCTCGATCCTCCGGGAACATGCTGCAGGTGGCTGATGGTGCCTGGTCCCTCTTACTTACGCACCTCCCAATGTGGGCTAATGAGACCAGGGAGTGTGTAAGTGCAGTAGTTTCTCTAGATAGTGTGTGGAGCTTGAGGACTCTGTCCGTTGTGCCAAGCAATTCCTGATGTTACAGGTCTTGGGGAAACTGAAGCCAAAAATAAAGGAGGGGAGGGAGCGTTGGCCTTTGGAAGGAGAACACGGTGCAGAAATCTCAGTTACATGTAGGTTTCCCTTTTGTATCTCTGCGTGACGTTTCCTGACGAGAGGAAGTGAAAAATTCCTGCTGCACCGTGACACCTCCTCTTCCAAAACCTGCTTTTGTGAGCCTTTTGAAAGCGATGCACGTGTGTTTACAAAGCCTGATGCAGGATCTGCCTGAAAAAAGAGGGTTCAGAAACGCAGCTCTGCTACATATAGAGAAATCAAAGATAACCCCAAGGCCTTCAATCCTGTGCTTGTTTCCCGTGCTTTGTCCGAGCACCGTGGTCTGGCAAGGCTGGAGCCGTGGTCGCGGATGGGTTCATCCTATTGCCAAGACCCGGGAGGGGACCTTTCCTTTCTGCTGTGCACCGTGGGTTTGGGATAGTTCCTGACTTGTTCTTGTGGCACGAGGGGTGTTCTGGGGACCTCTGAGCTGATGGGCCATGGACTCGGGTCAGCCGACCCCGTGGGCACCCGGAGCCCGGCTCTCCATCCCACTCCGCCTGCTGAGCTGAGCCCCCAGGGACCCCGCCACTTCTCCTCCAGAGTGGCTCCGAGACCGTTCTGCATCTTTTGGAGGTCAGAGCTCCTGCTGGGGAATCCAGAAACGTTCCCAGAGCCAAACCATGCCACGGTGAGCGGGTGTGTGCCTGGTCTCTGCTTCTCATTTCCTTCGTCACTGCAGGGAGCAGTTGAGCTGCACATGGGGTTTCAGCGGGGTGTCCCCTCTTTCGTTCCTATATATTAGAAAAGTCTGTGCATGTGTTTCTATTTAAAAAAAAAAAAAAGTACATATTTTAACAGCTGGTTGTGAGCTATGCCACTCGGGACTGGTCTGGTTGGGCGAAGGAGGGATGTTGCTCGGAGCTGCCAACCTGTTGCACTGGCAGCCGTGCGATGGTCCTGCTGGTCTGGCCGTGCTTGCACTTGGAAATAACAAGTGTTGGCAGGGAACTATCCCAAACCTGCTCAAACCCAGCCAGAAAGGCTCCTTCTGATGTGAACAGGCTTTGGAGTAAGTCTCACAGCACCGGTGGAGAGGCCCTATTGCTGTTATTTATATCACGGCCTGGCCCAAGCCTTTCCAAGGCGTGTGCCCGTCTTGCATTTTCTGTCCCCATTTTCCCGCACGCTTGCTGGCGTGTTGGGATAAAACCGATGCAGCTTCTGGTGGCAGGGCTGGATGTGGGCTTGCTGCTTGCCACGCTGCTGCCCATCCTCTGGGACGGCGAACGCAAGGTCAAAGCATCGTCGTGCCAACGGCAAACTGGAGCAGCCGTATAAAGTTGTCATTTTAAATAATTGCCAGAATGGTTTCTCCTCCCTTTCCTCCCCTGCCCCATGTTCTTCCCCAGCACCGTGTCCTTCCCCACCCACAACCCGGGGGCTGCCTGGATCTCTTCAGGATTTATGTTAAAAGGGAGATGTTCCGTACGTAATTAAAATGTTGTATTGCTGGGTAGAAATGGGATTTGGTGCTTACTGCTGTCACTCTTTCTCATGCGTGAGGGTGAACTGATTGATTACTGAGGTTTGAGATTAAATATTCCCCTGAGCTCCGCGGGCATTTAATGTGGTGGGGGGAGGGCAGAGAGAAGGGGAGGAGCAAAACGATGGTTTTCCTCCAAAGCAAGGAGACTAGGGGAGAGTCTGCTGAGCGCATCCCCTCGTCTTGCTCTGCACGCCTTCTGCTGTAACAGAGGCTCCTGGCGCTGGTGTCATGGCTCACAATAAAGCAGGTGCCTTACTCTGCATCCGTGATGGGGGGTAAGCTGCTGGTGGGCTTTGCCGGCTGCTCTCACCGCTAGGTTGAGCATTCCATCCCATCTCATCCCATCCCCATGGCTCAGCTGCATCCCCACCTCCCCACATCCTGGTCCCAGCTCAGATCCCTCCAAGCCCAGCAGTGGGGTAGACCTGCCGTCCCCTCCTTTCTCCCTAGGAGCACGCCTTATTTATTTATTTTCCTTAATTTCTTTTAATCCAAAACGCCCTCTCTTTTTGGTTTCGATGGGAGGGGAGGAAAAACCCCGACACGCCGCTCCTGAAGTGCGCGGTGGGAGCCTTGCCGTGCCGGCGCAGGTTAGAGACAGCCGCCTTCGCCTGTTTTCCTTGAAGTCTAATTTTAGCTGAAGGCGAGGGGATCCCTCCAGGGTACGGCGGAGGTTTCCTATCAGCCTAGACCTTAAGAAACACGCACGCAAACAAAAACAACGCAGTAGCACTTAGGTTTATTTGGGTGAATTCTTTTAAAAAAGGGCGTGACTTATTTTTGCGAGCAGCCCTGGCGCACACTGGCTTTGTTCTGCTGCAGTCGAGTATTTCAGGTCTTCCAAGATTTAATCAGAATAATTAGTTACTGTCTGTTTATACCTTCTGTTTTTGTTGCAGGATTTCCAAAGGGCGTATTTATCTTCCAGAGTGCTGCCTAAGTGTCGCTTAATCATTAAGCATTTGATTTCCTCCAAGTTATCTGTCATGCTGCTTATGTAAGTAAATAAAGAAAAAAGAAGGGAGGGTGGGGATGGTGTTGGTAGATTCTGCTTGGGGGGGGGTTGTAAGGATTTTTTCTGATTGTCACGGGTTTAATTGCGAGTTGCCTTGGGTTCCCAGCCCGTCATGCAGTGATCAGAGGACTGCATGTTTGGATTGGCACTTAACGACCCAGCCAGTTTAATGAGGTTGCTTTCAGCCAAGCCTTCATGTATACCCCGCTAAACTGGCAAGAGCTGTGTTACTCCCTGTCATTTCAGGAGGGGGAAGAAAAAAATGGCTTTACGTAAATAAAGGGCTTTTGCTTTCACTTGTACAGTTGCACCTTTGACTCCTTAACCTGGTGGTATCCCTTATAAAAATCACAGCTCTGCCTGGAAATAAGTTACCCCTGTAAGTTCGCCACGATTGGAAATTGGGTGTTTTTCAGCCTGTATTTGCACGTTTGGTTTGGGAAGGGGGGCCTTCCCAATTCCCACATTTCCCATCTCTTTAACACGGGAGGTGAGAAAGACACAGAAAAACACTGCAGAAGAGGATGGGATGGCTGGAAAGCCTCACGAGACAGATGTGATGCTGAACCCACCCCTGGTTCATGCTCGGCGGCTAAATGAATTGCACGATGTTTTCCCTTCAGTATTTATCACCAAGAGCAGCGGAGGGCAGCTGCCATGCTGATGGCAGTGTGGGGCCAGATGATTTGCTTTTTTTCCCTTGGTTTCCCTTTCTTCCCAAGCTGGGATGGTAGGGGTTGGGTGCCGGGATGCTGGCTCATTGTTACGGATGCACGACTAACCAAATCCAACAGGTGTTAAAACTCAGATTTATTCTTCAGCAAAAGCTAGTTAGATGTCCGGTAACATTTTATAAAGCCACAGGCTCAACGATGTAAATTGAATTAATACTACACGGCCGACTTAAGAATCCCCAGGATTCAAAGTGATGGCTCAAAACGTGCATATCACTCACCTAAAAGCTGAGGGCTCTCTCCCTGGAGGGGTTACCTCGGACGGTGCCCCGACCCGAGGGGGAGTCCCCGACTGCTGACCCGCTGCTCCGAGGAGGACTGCCAACGTGTCCTCCGGAGGGACCCCGTTTATACCCCTGTCGAATCTGGCCTGTGGTCATTTAATTCTGCTGGCCAGGAGGGTCACCTCGGTGTACCTGGCGCATCTCGATTGGCCAGTTCAAATTTCAACCTGCAGCCTCCAGGGTTTCCTTCCCCTTCTCCCTTCCTGGAGAAGTTTTGTTTTCTGCTGGCAGGCTGGGGCGGTGGGGGGAATGTACTGTCACAGAAGTATCCGTATGAATTACGTCAAAATGTAAGCATAGATAATAGAAGCACTAACGAGCATTCTTTAGGATAAGATGCGTCAAACATGCAGAAGATCACACTGCGCAGAATCATCCGAGAAGGGTCAAGTAGCGGACAAGTGAGGAAGACTATGGAAGACCACCAGAGGACTCCTGAAGACCACCAGAGACCTTCAACGCGCCTGCGTAAAGGACATTTGCATATGCTAATAGTTTCCCGGAAAACTAATGAAGATGTATAACAATTCTCGGAAATCTAGTGAATATGTATGTAGAACATGTACTTAACGTGCACAATTAGGCCTGACGGGGTGCACCCAGTGCTGCAATAAAGAATGCCTGCTTTCTAAAACCCCAAAATCGAGTCTCAGAGACTTTCTTCGACCGGCTTTTTCGGTATCAACAGCCCCAGTTCACGGCTGGGCAGCTGAAGCCGCCCATAAGGACGACACAGGGCGACTGATCCAGAGATTTCCCGTGATTCCTGATAGATTCATACGTTGGCGTCCTTGTCCTGGCTGGGTGCTCCATAGTAGACTCCGGCAAGGACATCCGCTTTATTAGCTTTTCCCCTAATCTTTACGCAGAGGCTCTCGACCACGTCGTCCCCAGCTGCAAGCGCTGTACGGTCCAACCCCTCCTTTATATATAGCACTGCCCCTCCGCCTCGCCTGCCCTGCCTCTCTCTCCTGAAGAGCCTGGAAGGGTCTGTCACTGCACTCCGGCCACAGGACTCTTCCCAACAAGTGTCCCTTAGGCCAGTGATGTCGTTGCTCTGGGACCGAGCCAAGGCCTCTAGCTCCTCCTGTCTCTTCCTCGCACCGCGCGCTTGAGCCTACAAACATTTCAAACGCGCTCCAGTGTCCTTGGCACATCGTGGAGCAGAGCGAAAGCTCCGCGCACCGTTCCTCCAACATTGTCAGGCCATCGTTAGCTTATCAGTAATAAGCCTGATTTTACCCCTTCCCCACTTCAAACCTAGTTTAAAGCTCTTTCAGTCAGCCCCGCTCGCTCATGAGCAAAAATACTTTTCCCCCGTTGAGAACGGTGAATCTCATCAGGCCCCAGCAGGCCTGGTGTCGCGTAGACCGTCCCGTGGTTGAAAAACCCCCAATTCTGGCAGTGACGCTAGCCTCAGAGCCAGGTGCCGATACGCTGCGTCCGCCTGTGTGTTTCGATGTCATTCCCTACAGCTGGGAGGACAGAGGAGACTACTACCTGTGCTCCTGATCCCTCTACCAATCTGCCCGAGGCCCTGAAGTCTCTTTTGATTGCCCTTGGACTTCTCGTCACGACTTCCTTGGTACCCACACGAAAAAGCAAGAGCGGCTAATAATGAGGGCCGTACAAGGCTCGGAAGTTTCCTGGTAACGCCTTCAACCCGAGCCCCAGGGAGGCAGAAGGCTTCCCAAAAGTGCGGGTCTGGTCGGCAGACCAGGGCAGGAGTGAATGAATTCTTTACCTTGCTTTGCCTGGACGAGTAGCTCGTGCTGTACCTACTGAACTGTCCTCTCTCAACCCGCAAGCTTTCCCACTTTTACCCTCCAGATTCTCTCCACCATGCCACTGCGGGCAAGGCATTGAGTAGCTGCGTGATGCCAGGCTGCCTGCTGGCATTACCCCACAGCACCTGGGAAGCCAAAGCCCAGTGAATCACTGAGACCAGAGCCCACTGCACCAGCTCTTCTGCAAGACGCTCCCCGACGCCGTGGCAGCTGAGCTGTCAGCACCCTATGCCCGCATTCCCCGACCCAGAGATGCACGGACACTCACGGACACAGCCTTTGTCCAAACAAGAGATTTATTGACATCTTTGCGCACGGTGGATCTCCCGGAGGGAATGGACTCTCTCAGAGAGGGAGGGCGGTCGCTGTCCTCGTGGTAACAGGTTGCATCATGTGCAGCATGTGCTTTTGCTGTGGCGGAATCCTGCGGCAGCAATTCCCAGTGCCGATAGAGCAGCATGTTCTCCATGTCCAGTGTGCTCAGTTCTGTGGCACCAGCTCCTCAGGAAGCATCTAGCATGGGTGCTTTCTCCATCCAGACTGCAGTCTGAGGCACATCAGCGCTGCCTTGCGCTTGGTCCCTGCACAGCTGGAGCTGCCAGGAAGAATTTCTGGGCCCATGTGAAATCGCCACCATGGCCGCGACCGTGAGGGGAAAGGAGGATGAACATCACTTTGTAGCCACCATAGTCACCACCATCTGCTGCACTGGAGAGACTGCCTAGAGGAGAACCCTGACGCTCTTGACAGAGGGCTGCTGTACAGGGTTGTCCCTTTACTTTCTGTGTCCCGCATTCTTCCCTCTTTTTCTCTGCAGTATGAGCTGGTAGTCTGCTGTCGGCTGTGACCCCTGCAAACACAGCTCTGTGCGTGAAGATCTCTTTCAGTGTCCGTAGAGCAGCAGTGTTATGAGCTGTTGTCGCAGATCCATATACTCACGCATTGCCTCGGCGTGGGCAGCTGGATCCTGCACCAGGTGCTGGAAGAGGTTGAGTGGTTCAGCCATTTGGAAGTCTGGGGGCAAGATTATCTCCTCAGGCACCCTCTCGTTGCCTAAGAAGAAGTGGTCGAGGCGTCTCTCCTCCAGGCAGCAGCGCAGGTATCGCATGATATCATCCATCCGCAGCAGGAAATGCCTCCTGCGCCAGCCTGACAGGGGTATGGTGTTCAGGAGGTGCATCACAACTGTATTCAAGGTATAGGTGGAAAAGCCTGTGCCCACCAGGATGCGGGCGTAGGCCTGCAGGCATCTGAGGTGGAAGCTGTCATGCGGGACCTGCCTGGCCATATGCCTGAAGAACTTTGCCTCTGCCACAGCGTAGCTCTCTGGCCACGTCGTGCTTGGGGTGAAGAGGGCCTCTGTATCCTGGCTGCTCACAAAGATGTCCGAATTGCCTTGCTGCACCCCAAATACCATCTCAATGAAGAGGGTTCTTCTGGAGGCGTTTGTCAGCTGCAGCTTGCAGGAGTGGCTGGAGGGCAGCACCGTCATATTGTAGCGACGTGATAGAGGCACCACCGCCCAGGCTGACCTCACGAAGTTCTGGAACCAGTGGGCAGTTTTCTGCACATCTAGGTAGGAGTCAGTGCAGAGGGTGCGTAGGAGGCTGGGACCCTGATCCCTCCTAAGCTCCTCCTCAGGGTGGTGCAGGAAGCACAGCATCTCTCCTGCCAGCTGCTCCCTCCTGCAGGTGCACACCAGCTCCACATGGACGCAGAAGTTCCTCGCTGGCGTCTCCCCCCTGTTGCCCAACTCCAGGTGGAAGGCGTGCCCACGGGGGGGCTTCAGGGGTATGAGCAGGCAGTAGACAGCATCATCCTCATGGGGACTCCAACCTTCGAATGTGCTGCCCACCTTGATGGCTGGTTGCAGCACTGGGAAGAAACTATTTGTCAAGAGCTCTTGGGAGACACGGAGGAGGTTGCCCGCCAGATCCTCCACCACTCGGCTCCTGTAGGCTAGGTTCTGCACTGGCCACTGGATGCGCTTTGCTAAAATCCTGCGCAGCTTGCTCTCATAATCAGAATCTTCTTCTTCACTGTCTTCCTCCTCCTGCTCCTCTTCCTGCTCCTGCTCTTCTTGATCGTCCTGCTCACTGTTGCTGCTGGAGCTCTCCTCGTCACTGCTGCTGTCCACCTCATGGCTCCTTTTCCTGACCCAACAGCAGAGCCCGAAGAGCAGGAGCAGGGCTCCAGCAACGGCC
The DNA here is from genome assembly GCF_900496995.4 of Aquila chrysaetos chrysaetos. Taxonomy (NCBI): domain Eukaryota; kingdom Metazoa; phylum Chordata; class Aves; order Accipitriformes; family Accipitridae; genus Aquila; species Aquila chrysaetos. Next base: position 6,690,421 of record NC_044005.1, on the reverse strand, counting down.
CAGAACTGCCACTGCCGCAAGGCAGCAAAGAGCAGGGCTCCCCAGGCAAAGCCGCTCTGCTCCTGGGTCCTCTGAGCCAGCTGCTGCGTCCCCTGCTCCAGCTCCTGCAGCAGCCGAGTCATCTCCCAGCTAAGGTACTCCTCGCGCTGCTGCATGCGCTCGCGTGTGGCCTCATCCAGCTCATCACCGACCATCTCAGCATTCCAGAGGATGCTTTGCACAAGCAGGGTGAAGAATTGTCTGGCAGCCATGGCCTGCAGGAGGAGGGAGAGAAGGGGTTCAGTGGGGCTGGGAGGGAGGGAGCTGGCGCCGGGGGGAGCAGGGGCGGGAGCCGCAGGGAGCTGGGGGCAGTTAGGAGAGGGGGCGAGGCAGCCGGGAGGCAGCAAGGCCTGCGCCCAGCCCCGGTGGCGGCGGCACCGTGCCCTGCCCAAGGTGTTCCCGCGAGCAGCTGGGCCCTCGATGCAGGCTGAGAACCCACCCCCCCGGGGGCCCTCGTCCAGCCCAGCCTCCCCCCGCCTGCGCACTCACCGCTCGCCCAGGCTGTACTGGGGCAGCGCTGCCAGCTGGTGCCTTTTATACCCACCCCCCCCCCCATTGTGACTCGTCCCCTCTGATGTCACAGGTGCCAGAGCGCATCACAGGCACGCCCGCCGGCCAGCCCCGGCCTTCGGCCTCACCCCGGCTCAGCCACTCACAGCTGCCCTGCTGTACCGGTGAAGGCTGGGCTAGAGTTGGTTTTCTTCACGGGAGCTTGCGTGCTGCTTTACGTTGGATTTCTTGCCATCTGCCTGCCAACGGCAATCTCACAATCCCGGAACGTCCTGAGTTGGAAGGGACCCCCGAGGGTCGTCGAGTCGAACCCTGACTCCGCAACGGGCAACCTTAAAGAGAAATCACAGAATCATAGAATCCCTTAGGCTGGAAAAGACCCTTAAGACCATCGAGTCCAACCGCAAACCTCACCCTGCCAACTCCACCAGTAAACCATGTCCCCGAGCACCACGGCTACACGTTTATTTTAAATACCTGCAGGCATGCTGCCTCAACCACTTCCCCGGGCAGCCTGTTCCAATGCTTGATAACCCTTGCAATAAAGAAATTTTGCCTAATATTCAATCAGTTCTGCAGACTAAACTACCCTAGCTCCCTCAGCTGCTCCTCATAAGACTTGTTCTCTAGACCCTTCACCAGCTTTGCTGCTCTTCTTTGGATGCGCTCCAGCACCTCAGTGTCATTCCTGTACCGAGTGGCCAAAATCTGAGCAGACTAATTGAGGTGAAGTCTCACCAGTGTTGTGTCCAGCAGGGGATGATGACTTCCATAGTCCTGCTGCCTATGTCACCGAGGCTCACACAATCAAATTAAACATGTTAAAATCAACAAGTGTATTCTTCAATCCAAATCGTTTAGAACTCCAACAACAGTAGTAAACCACAGGTTCAATGATGTAAGGGGAAATTTGTACTACAGTGTCGACGCGGAAGTCATGGACGCTGCACACAATCAATGTGATCAAGCAGATGCCACTTTATTGCCCAAATAGCTTGGTTTAAGTATACATTCTAGTTCCTGCTCATGTGCAAGCCATCTGTTGATTGGTTAGCAAGTGCTGTCCACGCGCCTAAAGCAATAGATTGATTGGATCTATTCTGTGAGCCTCTGGCTCACAGATGAATCAGTTCCATTGTGTCTGGATTGTTCACTATGTGTCCATTGCCTTCCAGGTATCCCACAAATCCCTCTTTTTGTTTTTGAACAATCCAGACTTTGGCCATTGCGTTCTGTACCACCTTTCCTATACAATTGAGTATACAAGGGATAATTAGTAACAAGACTAATAATACTAACAAAACAATTCCCAGCATTTTTAACAAATCTCTTATCCATCCCATAATTCCCCAATGGGTTAACAGTCTGTCTAACCATCCCAAACCATCACTAACTTGCAGCTTTTGAACTTGATCTTTCATCGTTTGTATAGCTTTATGGATCGATTCAGAGTGATCAGATAAATTCACACAACACATTCCATCTAAATCTTCACAGCCATGACCATGTGCTAACAACAAAAAATCAATAGCAGCTCGATTCTGCAACGTTGCATGCCGTACACTATCAACATCACTAAGCAAGCCATCTAGGGCTAGCGAAGTTAAATTACTCTGTTTGGCCAGCCAACAACCCAACTTCTGTAGATTCGTTAAAGCACTTGCACCTCCTACTCCTGGGGCTAAAAGGCTGGCTGCCACAATTTCGCTAGGTGACCAAAATTCCACTTGATCATTGCATTCTGGTTCAAATGCATGGTAATGAATTTTGCACTTTTGTCTTTCGTGCTTCCTTCTATGTTGCCAAATTTGGGTGTTGTTGGGAAGTAATACAGTCAAACGACCCAAACTACACGGCCCACCTTGCAAATGAGAGGGTATGCCGGGCCAGGCTCGGTCTCCACAAATCAAGAATATCCCTGGGGGTAATTGTATTGGTGTATTGCTAGATTTCGAACGTGTTGAACTGGTATAATTACACCAATAACTTGCATTGGGGTACACCGGCAACATTGCATTGACTATTTGGCCTTTTTTTGTATGATTACTGCTATAGTTAAACATCACACAATAATCCATTTTTACAGAACCTAAGAGTTCTAATTCTTGTGGTTCCACTACCGCCCCAGGTAACCATGGCATAATCTGATCCCAATAGTTAACCCTGCCAGTGCCCTTGGTCATGAATGACGGTAATTACGGTAGTGTTGGCGACGGCCATGCCTCATTGTCCAAAGGCACCCCCACCAAGCATGTAGAAAATGGGTTGTCGGGGTTGGCCATAGCCAACAATCAACAGGGTTGATTGATGGGTAAGGTTGGCAATCGTGAGCCATATGTTTGTCTTGGGTAAAGAAGGAGTCCAAAGTGCTCCAGCACCTTGACAAAACATTGAAACAACAAACCACCACTTTAGCATCTTTAACCTAAAATAGAACAATGACAACAAACGACAGATTGGGCACGGTGATCATCCGACTTGCTTGGTTCTGAAGACAAACAGCTGGCAAAAATGGTGGTACACGATCAGTCACCGCCCATTCAGGTCTCTGTCAAAAAACAAAAATGATGAAACCATGAATCAGATATCACTTTCCCTGTTTCCACGGTTTCACCCATCGGCTTGGCACCCGTTTTGGTCCTTCATCTGTTAAAACACAAACATAACCACGACCGGTTAATTTCACTTCTACTGGACCGTTCCGTTCCCCAGTTCGTAAATCCCGACATAGCACTTTAATTGCATCAGTTTCTTTTTGAATCCCTGATTGTAATGACATGTGATGAATTACAATGGGAGGGGAGTCTCTTCCTTCTGTCAAACGTAAATAGTTCAACACGTACAGCGCTGTTGCAAGTCTCTCAGATGGTGGCAACAGTTCTCCCTCTTTTCGTTTTTGCAAAAGCGATTTAAGAGTTCCATGAGCTCTTTCTACAATGGCTTGTCCAGTGGGCGAGTGAGGGATACCGGTTAGATGACGAATCCCCCATAAGGTACAGAATTTGCTAAAAGAAGTTGAAACATATGCAGGACCATTATCCGTCTTAAGCTCCCGCGGGATTCCCAAGACTGCAATGGCACTGTGCATATGCTTCGCTACATGTTTAGCTGTCTCACCTGTTTGAGCAGTTGCCCATATCACATGTGAAAATGTGTCAATGCAAACATGGACATACTTTAAACGGCCAAATTCAGGCACGTGAGTGACATCCATCTGCCGCAGTTGTAAAGACTTTAAACCTCGAGGATTCACTCCAATGCCTAAACCAAATCCTACCTTTTGACAAGCAGGGCAGGACTGCACAATGCCTTGCGCATCAGAGACTTTCAGGCCGAATTGTCGCGCTAAAACTTTTGCCGACTGATGAAAAAAGTCGTGCGATACTCGGGCCTGCTCAAACAGGTTAAATCCGTGCTGCTGCCATGCAGGAGCAACCAATTTGTCTGCAACATTGTTGCCAATAGACAATCCATGCTGAAATTGATGACTGCGAATGTGAGTAATAAAATACTCCCTTTGTCTCTGATTTAACAAAAACAACAAGTGCATCAACAACATATGTAAACCAGGATTTTTTACTTGCTTAATCATTGCTCGTTCTAATCTTTGGGTGGTTCCCGCCACATACAAGGGGTCTGACACAACATTGACAGGTGTATCAAGCCAGTGTTGAAAGACCCACAAAACTGCTCGTAATTCTAAAGTTTGCAAAGAATCCCCAGCATGTCCTGAAAGTAGCTGTTGATGCCACTGATCATTTTCATACCAGGCTACAGCAGCTCGTTTTGATTTTCTTCCTGCGTCTGTAGAGACTGTTAATCCATCAACAGGAGTTTCTGACCTGATTGGTTTTTCTTCAAATTCTTGACTTTGTAACAAAGGTAACAGTTTATCAGAGGGATAATGATTTGTGATTTTTCCTGGATATTCTGCTAAGGCAATTTGAATTATTTCTGAGGTGGCCATTAGCCAGTCCAAATAGTCTTGCCTTATGGGCACAAGCATGGTTTCAGGTTCATGTCCTGAAATTTCCAAAACTCTTTTTCGACCTTTCATCATCAGGTGCGCCAATTGTTCGATTTTAGTATATACAGTAGTTTTAGGTTGAAAAGGCAAAAATACCCATTCCAAAATAGCAATTTTCTGTTTTGTTATTTGAACTATCAACCCAATAAGGTGTTTTCGTTCAATGGAAGTATTGATCAATAAAAATTGCAACGGTAAGTCATTTATTTTTCTTTGCACACTATTAGAAACCACTTTGTCAATGACCTTATTGAGTGCATCTTTTTGTTCAGATGATAGTTTTCGATAATCATTTGCTCCTGTTGTTGTCCCTAACAATGGCATCAAGGGCTCTAAATCATCATTGGTAATCCCCACAACGGGTCTTACCCATTGAATGTCTCCCATCAGTTTCTGAACATCTGTAAGATTTGAAATTTTGGAATTTAACACAATTTTCTGAGGCTGTACCACACTTTCTGTAATGACCCAACCTAAATATTTCCACGGATTTGAACCTTGGACTTTTTCTGGGGCTATTTTTAGACCTTTAGGCTCCAATTCTTTAGTCATCTCTGTTAAGGTTTTACTGGTGTCCATATTTTCTCCTGCAACCAATATATATATAATGATACCTCCATATAATGATATATCAACAATTCTGGATTGTTTCTTTGAAAAGACTGTAATGCCCATGATACAAACGTCTGACATAATGTAGGTGAATTTTTCATGCCTTGTGGTAACACCACCCAATGATACCTTTTGGCCGGTTCTGATTTATTAATTGAGGGTACTGTAAATGCAAATTTTTCAACATCATTGGGATGTAAGGGAATTGTGAAAAAGCAATCTTTCAAATCAATAATTAGTAGTTTCCAATGTTCTGGAATCATAACAGGGGACGGCAGACCTGGTTGCAAAGCACCCATATCTTGCATGACCGCATTTGCTGCTCGAAGGTCATGTAGCAACCTCCATTTTCCTGATTTTTTAGGAATTGCAAAAATGGGTGTATTCCATGGACTTGTGGAAGATACAATATGTCCTGCTACCAATCGTTCATTCACTAGTGTTTGTATTATTTGCAGCCTATCTTGTTTCAGCGGCCACTGATCCACCCACACTGGTTCGTCTGTTTTCCAAGTGAGTTTTAATACAGGCTGCTCTTCAGAGGCTGCTCCTAAAAAGGCTGTGTAACTAAACGAGCACCCATTTGGGAATAAAAGATCCCGACCAATTAGAGCTATCGGTAAATGCATCACTTATGGTCGAGTAGTTACCATAGTGCCATCTGAAAAACAAAAGGAAATTGGTACTTTACTAATCATTGTTCGTTGAACACCTCCTACTCCCCACTACCCCTGTAGCCGCGGGCACTAGCGGCCACTGACTAGGCCATCTGCCTGCAGGGATGATGGTGACGTCAGCGCCAGTATCTATCAGCACTGACATTGTCAGGGATTGTCCACTAGGGTGCGATATTGTAATTCTTTCCTCAGGCTTTCCCCTAGCAATGTCAACAGCTAACAGCACCTGAGGCTGACCCGTGGAACCGAAACCCCCGTGGCCTCGTTCCACAGCCTGCGCTCTGGGCACACGTGCCCGAAATGGTACCAACTGGGCTATTTTTGATTGAGCTGGTATGGTAACAGGAGGAGTCAGCGTATAGACCATAATTTTTATCACACCACAATAATCTGCATCAATAAGTCCTGGCACTATACAAATGCCTTTCCGAGAAACAGAAGAACGACCTAATAGCAATGCACTTAGCCCATGCCCCAATGGTCCTTTTTGATCAGAATCTAAAAGGTGTACTTCGGATGTTACCAGTGTAATGTCTACTGCTGTTGCCAAGTCCACCCCTGCGCTTCTGCTGGTTGCGGCTGCGCAGCGGTCCAGGCACCCTGTACTTGCGTCATCGCGCGTGGGTGATTCGCGTTCTGTAACTTGTTTCCTGATCTCCTGCACTCTTGAGTGTTATGATTATTTCGCTGACAGTTTACACACCATTTTTTCTGTGAATCACTCAGGTTGTTCTCACTCGAGCCAACAGCTATTTGGCTCCTGCAACCCTTTTTAAAATGCCCCATTTTTCCACAACGAAAACATTTTTTATCTTTTCGCACTCCTTTGCTTTTTGCTAATAGGGGTTTTACAGCTGCTCCTACCGCAGCAGCCATCACTGTTGCTTTTTCTGATTCTAGCATCCGCTCTGCAGCTTCCAACAGCTAAGCGGTGGTAGAACCTTTTGGCAGTATACTAAGAACTTTTTTGGTTTTTTCATTTGCATTATCAAAAGCAAGCATATCCAAAAACTTGGTTTTCATTTCAGGATCTAAATCAGGGTGTGCCGTGATAGCAGCATGCAATCGATCAATAAAAGCTGAAAATGTTTCCGTGGGACCTTGCTTTACCGAAGTAAAAGTATGTGTAACTTTCTCATCATGCACGTTATTCAATGCTTTAAAAGCTAGGTCTTGACTGAGTCGTAAGACGTCTGTGGCAAATTGTGCTTGCCAGTCTGTCCTAGCATAAGGACCTGCACCCAATAACATTTGGGCTTGCACTCCAAACAGAGGATCCCCATTCTGTCGCGGGATAGCGGCTGCATTTTCACAGGCCGCTTGCCAGTTTTGATAAAACTGGAGCTGCTGGGATGGAAGCAATAACATTTGCACAACCATTTTAACATCGTATGGTGTCAACAAATGTGCAGAAAATACATGTTGAATAATAGATTGACTGTACGGTGATTTTAACCCATATTGAGTGACTGCTGCTTTAGCCTCCTTTAAAACTTTCCAGTCTAATGCTTCCCAAACAGGACCCCCATGTCCACCCATCACAACTGGAAACGCAGACGGAATAAATTGACCTTCAATTAAAGCATCTCTGATTACCCCCTTCCATCTTTTTGCCGGATCTCCCACCTCCCCCCGCCGTTAACAAAGCCGTCGGAGGTGGCGGCAAAGGTGCCATGGCACCGATCTCACCCAATACGTCCTGTGAGATAGAAGGATTTGTTAGAGGTGGTCGCGGGAACGATGAAAATCCTGTGCTGAAAGGTGGCGGAGGCGCAGGAAAAGTTGATGACGCCGGTTCGGGCTTCACTGACGACTCCAGGCGGGCTTCGAGAGCCTCCAGCTTTTGTAGCATTTCTTTCAGCTGCATATCCTCCAGACCTGTCGCCCGTTCCTCCTTTTCCTCAGCCGGGGATGGAGGAGCGGATGGCGGCAGCGGTGGATACAGGGACGAGGCAACTGGTTTAGGTGATGAAGAACGGGATCTAGAGACTGAGCTGTTTGCCGTTTCTTCTGCTGGTGCTGGAAATTCTGCCAGGCTGTCGGCTTTTTCCAAAGGCTGGTCCCCAGGCTTTGGATCTGCTACCGCAGACTTCCTGGCTGCACTAGCACCTGCGGAGACCTTATTCGCCCCAGATACACGGGCTGGAACAGTGGCAGGAATTTGTGGTTGTTCAAAGAGCAAACGCGTCGAGGAGGGTGTTTCCTTTGAATCTTCCCGTTTCAATGCAGCTAAAGCAGAAGCTGCTGCTGATCGTTCTGCTTTCATACTTTTTAAAGTTTCTATAATTAACCTCCACATCGTGGAGAATCTGCTCGCCTCTTTTGAACCTGGACTTATGATTTTCCATAGTTCTTGCCCTATCTTTTCCCAAGTAGGGATGTCGAAAACATCTCCAAATGCAGAGAGTAGGCCTTTTTCTCTCGCCCATAGTAACAGGGCTTTCAGGGTAGACGAGTCATAACTTAATCCTCTCATAGACAACATATGTTGGAGGAGCTTAACCACTGCTGCCTCTTCTTTGGACATAGTGGACCCCATCTCCTCCCCGGCCGCTCGCCTGGCCAGGGCGAGATTTCCACGAAGCACAACGCTAGCGTTTTCCCGAGTGCCGGGGCAGCACTCACCTACGGCCGGCTTCCGCACCCTCTCTCCGTCGGCTTCTGTCGTAGAATTCAACACCGATCTGAGGGTCCCTGTTCGGGTGCCACTTGTTGACGCGGAAGTCACGGACACTGCACACAATCAATGGGATCAAGCAGATGCCACTTTATTGCCCAAATAGCTTGGTTTAAGTATTCATTCTAGTTCCTGCTCATGCGCAAGCCATCTGTTGATTGGTTAGCATGTGCTGTCCACGCGCCTAAAGCAATAGATTGATTGGATAAGGTCTTTTGATCACGCGAATGGTTCCCTCCGCCTGTGTCCTGTCTTGTATCCTGCTTTCAGTCACGTATACCCGACCTTGTTCTACCTTTTGTGCTTGCTTCATTAAACTTGTAGCAACAGTTGACCTTCGCTACATCCTTGAGGCCTGCTGCCTGCAGAGGCCTCTGGCTCACAGATGAATCAGTTCCATTGTGTCTGGATTGTGCACTATGTGTCCATTGCTTTCCAGGTATCCCACACTACAGGACCTTGTTAAGAATTCTTAAGCTGTAGAAACATTAACCCAAAACGCACATAGAACTCACTCTAATGAATGAGGGCTCTCCACCTTGAGGTGGTACTTCCGGTGCTGTGCCGACCAAAGGGGACAGTCCCCAACTGCAGACCCGCTGCTCCAAGGAGGACCAGCTTAATTTGCCCTCTGGCAGGGCACCATTTATACCATCGTCGAATCTGGCTTGTGGTTATATATGGTCATATTAGTCCTCACTGGTCGAGGGTCAACACTTTGTTATTCCTACGTGTGTACCTGGTGGTTGTAACTCGACCATGCAGGTGGGGCGGCTTGACCCCCTGACTGCGGCTTCTGGGGTTTTTTTCTCTTTTTCATGCCCGAGAAGTTTCAGTCTCTATCAGGGCGAGTGTACCTGCCACCTACGGGTGGACCCCGTGACCACAGTCACAATTCAACTGGTTTCCTTGGAGTGGTGGTAGAGTGACCCCTTGCCTCCAAAGTTAAAAGGGATCACAGTTTTGGTGAGTTTTGACGCTCATTGTGGATTGTCATTTCCTTCTTATTCTGAAGTTATATTGGGGTATCTAATACATTAAAAGGTTTTAAGGGAGTATACATAACCATTAATACAGATTTCACTACCACGCGTTTAATAAAGTTTATTGTAATTCAGATTACAATAATCATAACTACAGCATTGTTAAAGATTGGAAGAGGCTGGTTATCCATCCCGACATAGAAAATCCAAACATACCAAAAACCTTTCCCAGCCAATTAGTCCCTAGTGCAGCAACATTTGCATCTGAGTCTTTTGCCGCTGTCTTCATTTTGTTGATTTGGTCCTGAAGCAGCACTGATACATTTGGAATGTGGACACAGCAGTCATCTACTGACATGTTCTAAACTCTTCATACACCTTTCTCCTTTAGTAGCATCAAATCCAGTATGGCTCGGTTTTGGATGGTCATTTTCCTGGTATGTTGTAACTGATCGTTCAAGAGCCCCAAACTGTCAGACATAGCATTGGCTAAGGCTGATAGCTGTAGACCCAGTTCTAGAATGCTCTGTCGGTTTCATACTGGAGCAATTCCTAGCCCAAATATTGATTCCATCCACCATCCGACTTGTGTTGAGGCTTCCTGCCAGCCCTTCTGTAAATCCCTTGGCCTACGATCCCTCCACTTGTATGGCATGGGTCCTTCCCAATTAACAGGACAGAGAGAAAGCACAGCTAACGTGCAGGCTAGTCCCGGGATGGTTGGATGTAGTCGGGAATATAGGTGGCCGTCAGAACATGCCCACACTAAGTTAGGGCGTGCTGAGATGCTGGATGTTTGACATGAACCTGGTATGGTAGTAAGGGGACGACAGTAGTCTCTCTTGCTCCAGTTCAGGACAGAAGGTTGTGAGTAGCTAGTATTGCTACACGGACAGCCTTGTATCAGAGCTTCTTGGACGGAAGGATGTAGCCATAGTAATGGCATTTTATCCTTACACCCAATCTCCACCTGACAGTTCCAGAGTGGAGATTGCCCTGCCAGTATTATTTTTTTCTTCTTCTCCATATCAGCTAGGTCCACAGGTGTGTCTAGCCCACATGCAACTGAGGGGGCAGTCAAATGAGTTTCAGTTACATGTCCTGCGACATTCACTGTTATCCCGTTCAGGGTGTTTGATACACCATGAGGTGTTTAATGGCTTTGTGTATTGAAGAGAATGTTCATTAGTGTTCCATCGAGTACTATATTTGGTAGTCCCCCATGGAATTTCAGGGCATGGTGTAGTACCATTCCAGCTCCACCCCATGGCCTCATGGGTAGGTTGGAGAATATAATTACATCTGGTGTTCTATACCGAACTAGCATTTACCGCACCTGGTGACCAACTATAGACAATATAAGTATAGCCTCCTCCCCTGCCCTCTTTGAACCTCCAGCTATAACTGTTAAATTGCTCCCATGTGAGCTCAAGGGCTAGCGATATATTGATGTCCTGCACAAAAATCAGTAGAGGGTCTTCAGCTGACTTGGGGGTAGGTAGGCAAACTGTTACAGAAGTTAGGTTCATCATTCGGGTGAATCCCACCATCATTTTTGCCACTACACTGTCATCCAGATCTTCACCATCCACGCTGGCCACCATCATCACGGCCAGTAGGAGCACCAGGATGGCTTATTTCTCCATTGTCCTCTAAGAAAACACAAAGCTAGGCCTCAGTCCTTTGAGACCAGGTCTCGGGGTTAGAAGTCGGGGGTTATCCACCAGGCACTGATATGGGGAGTCTTTCCACTCCTGTCTAGGGCTTCCCAGGCATATAAGCCTCTGGGTTTAGGCAGGGTCATAGGAACAATGCCAATGGAGGGCAGTTTCACCATGACAGGTTGGCCCACATACATCCTTAGTGGGAACTGGTGTCCGTGATCGTCCGGTATAGAGTCATCACAAGTTAATGGTCCCGTAGGACAAAATGCTTGAATTTTTGGACTTCAATAATTTCCCCATCGGTTATTAATAGTAAAAACTCCTTGTGGTAATCGTATGTCCCAGTTATGGTGTGAGACACCAGCATGTCTTTTGATCAAACCATCGGTGCGTTCAACTATACCGTTAGCTTGGGGATAATATGGTGTGTGAAACACCTATTTGATGCCTTCCCCTCGTGCCCAGTCTTGTACCACTGTGGCCATGAAATGTGACCCATTGTCACTTTGTATACATTCAGGAATAGGTAAAATAATAAACCATTCTCACAGAGCTTGGACTGTCTGATCTCCGGTGGCTGTGTTAATGGCTGTGGCCATAGACAATCCCGGTACCACCTCTACTCCTACCAAAATATATTTCCTCCCATGGGGTGGTTTCAAATGGCCAACGTAATCAATCTGCCATGTGCTCCAAAGAGCCTTGCCTTGTCTGATATGCTGGGCCGGGGCTTGATTTGGGTGATCAGCCTTGAGCCTTATTTGGCATTGTGCGCAAGCTCTGAGGACTGCTTCACAGGTTTTCATAGGCAATGGCCAACCCCAGGATCAGCATTCATAATAGAGATCTGCTTTCCCTGAGTGGCTTCGCTTGATATGCAACCATTCAGCTAATCCATCCCCATCTTCCTTCTCACTGGTGACCGTCCTGATTTGGGCCAGGTGGTCCACCTGGTGGTTCCATTTTGCAGGGGGGGGTCCCTCCCGTCCGTGGCCCTTGACCCATCCCACCTTTAAAGGCCGAGACCTCCCTATTGCCAGGAGACGTTGCCAGTCCTCTGTCCTCCATACCTTTGTACGACCTATTTCCCATTTACTGGATTCCCACTGACATATCCATTCTCTAACGCCCTTAATGGCTGCATAGGAGTCAGTATAAACGGCAGTAGCACCGTTCTCTGTGGCCAGTAATAGAGCCCGTCATTCTCCTACTTGTGCACTACCTTCGCCCTCTTCTTTGACTGTCTTCCCGGTACCAATTTCTAATGCTACCGCTTTATATTGCCACCTTCATCCCACTGGATGGGCAGATGCATCAGTGAACCATACTCCCTGCATATCGGAGCCTGCCGCAAATTCAGGTGCCTCTTCAGTCGGAGAAGGTTTGTAGGGTCGACCCAAGAAGGTCAGATTGGGCTTTACAGGCTGTTGTAGCCTGGAGGCCTTAAGCGGACCCTCTTTTAGTGGAGGCAACTGGCTAATCCCTTCTAAGTATGCATACCATTTCCTAACTGCGGCCTTTTGGGCTTCTCCCTTGGGAGGAGGCGATCCATTGAGGACTGAGTTTAGGAGAGGAAGAGGGCCCTCTACTGTAACATCTTGTAACGTGCGCAGCTTTTCAGCCTCCTTAACCGCTCTAATGAGGGAAAGGACCCCTTTTTCCCAGTCCAAGTACCGTTGCTCAGCCTCCTTAAATGAAGCGGAAGAGAACAAAAAAGGTCTAGCTGGTGTTCATGGTCCCTTTTGGAACATGCCACAGCACAAAGCATGCGCAGCAAATCCCCACTCCACCCTTAAAGGATCTCGCGGGTGCAACGGGCCTAGCCTCTGGTAAGCCTTGAGCTCATCTTTCAGGATATTGAGAGCTTCTGTATGTTGCGGACTCCAATCCCATTTCCTTTTCTTTCAAAGCAAGTCACACAGAGGGCGGGCAATCACTGAGAACCCGGGTATATGTTTTCTCCAGTAGCCCAAGGTACCTAGCAGCTGCTGTAATTCCATCTTATTGCCTGGAGTCTGTCCCTTCTCAATAGCTGACAGAGTGTCACCAGGTACCGTGACTGCTCCAGCTCTCCACCAAGCTCCTAGGAATTTAATTTCTTGTCCGGGACCTTGACATTTAGAAAGCGGCATGTCTAGCCCATTCTTGGTCAACAGATTCCAGATGGCTTCAGCCATCAATTGTTAATTGTTAATTGCCACCTCCCACCCGGTTTACGGACTGGCCAAGCTGGAGAATTATAAGGGGAATGTGTGCGACTTATGATGTGTCTTTTCTCGAGGTCGCCAATTACTTCTGAAATCCCCCATTTGGTAGCGGGTATCGAGAGACATGGGTTACTTTAGATGGCGGTAGCGCAGGAGCAACCTACAAAGTTTTCACGTGGGTAGCCTCTGCCCCTCTGCCTCCACAGCTCCACACCCTGCCACTGCGTAGATACCATCATTTGCCTGCCAGCACATCGAATCCCAGTACATTTCCCTTGTAAGAGCTCACAGCCACTTCCACAGCCGTCCCTCTCTTTTCCCCAGGCAGCCCGAGTTCAGTTTGAGCTACGGGACGTTTTTCTGCCGCTCCTGGCACTTTCCTGAGGGTTTGACTCCTAGCTCATCAGCTAGTTGTTTCTGTAAGCCACTAATCCGGGCCCCTGTATCAGGCAGGAATTCTGAACTTACCCGTCTTGGACCCACAGGAACCAAGAGTGTAGGAGGCTCCTCATCAGCAGACCACTGGGAAGAACTCACCGCGCGGACGGGGCGGCCTGAACCCCACGCCGCAGCTCCGCGTTTCTTCACTCTTCCCGTCCCCCTCGCAGTGCCGCGCGAGGGGGGGGTGCGGGTGCCGGCGTCTCCCTTCGGTCTCCAGTTTTGCCCTCTGGCGATTCCACCGGCTGCCGGCTTTTCTCCGCCGCTCATCCCCCTCCGGGATCGGCCCGCCGACCCGGCCCGCCCCGGGGACGGGGGTCAGGCCCGCGCCAGGGGCGGGGCGGCGTTCGGGGCGGGGCTTGCGACTGCCTTGCCGGACCTGCCCGCCGCCCGCCGCGCCGCCCTCCGGCTCCGCCCACCCGCCCTCGCGCCCGGGAGCCGCGGTGCTGTGGGACGCTTCCGCCCAGTTCGACGCCTGCGCGGGCCGGGCGGTTCGTGGCGGTTTTGGCGGGTTGCGCTCAGCCCTTTCTCTGAGGGACGTTCTCGGAGGCTCTTCAAAGCGTCCGTAGCCCTCTGAGAAGAGGTCTAAGGTGGCGGGGGTCCACCTCTGTGGGCGGCGCCATCCCTCGCTGCCTGCCCCCTGTCATCGAATCTTAGAGCCATTTAGGTTGGAAGAGACCTTCCAGATCATCGAGTCCGACCACCAGCCATGCCCACTAAACCACGTCCTGAAGTACCCCGTCCACTCGCTTTTTGAACACCTCCAGGGATGGTGACTCAGCCGCTTCCCTGGGCAGCCTATTCCAATGTCTGACAACCCTCTCAGTAAAGAAATGTTTCCTAATATCTAACCTCCATCTCCCCTGCCGCAACGTGAGGCCATTTCCTCTCGCCCTGCCTCCAGCCACCTGACAGAAGAGACCGGCACCCGCAAACACACATCACCCCAACACAGGAGGCCTTTTGCACCCCCTCCGTTAACCCCGACAATGCCTTTACCCGAACAGGAACGGATTCTCCTCTCTCCTTGGGCTCCGCACCCCCAGCCCGGTAGGCTACTCGGGACGTTATCGGTTGATCGTCCCAGGTCCCTCCGTCAGAAACACTCCCGACCCCCAGAAACCCCTAGCTGCATCACCACTGAAGAGCATCTAATGTACCCCCGTTAACGAAACTCCCCACACTCTTTACGAGGGTGGGCGTAGCCGCAGCAGCCAAGATGTCAATAAAACCACTTCTTTGAACACGAGCTGCGTCCGTGAGCGTCCGTGACATGAGCATGTTGGGTTACTATTTCTAAAGCTTAAGCATTCTAATTGTGAAAGGATTTTCAGTCACGGGTTTCTCTAGGTTTGCTTTATTAACAACTCCGAGTTGGGCCACCACCGCAGTGAATGGCGCACTTCCAAAAGTTTCCAAACCTCACATACCCTTTGGCCACCCATTGTCCCAATCCAAAGTCTCTGTAATTTTCCAGCCGAAGTCTCTGTAATTTTCCAGCCGATTTTCTGTTCTCCTATCGTTATCATTCATCGTCTTATCTCATCCATTCCCCATTCTCCATTCTCATGTTCTTCTGAGACTGGTGGTCATAGGCAGAAGGTCTCCGGTCACCATCATCACTTATCTTCTTACGCTTCAAAGGTACCTATGAATTTCCAAAGAAACTACTCAGGTTATTTCATTAATTTATCTTGTTCTAAAGTTAATCACTTACTCCCATGTCTTCGGCTAAGATGTATATGATCCTTCCTCTGTTGATTCAGCTTGACTGGATTTTAAGCCAGCCATGAAGAGGGAGTCTCACAGAACAATTAAGCAGCTCATAGATATTGTTTTATAAGCACCCGCATTCTATTAATCATATCTAAACCAATTTCTAATCATTAGTTATATGTCCAATATGAATAGTCGTAAAACAATGAGGCTTAAGGCCCAGTTCCTTTTACACTAATGTTGGTTGTGTAGTATAATTTCCCCTAACATCATTGAACCGCTGGTTTACTAATGCTCTTGGAGTTCTAGACAATCTTGATTGAAGAACAAACACGTTGATTTTAAAATGTTTAATTACATTGTCTGAGCCTCAGTGACATAAGACGTGAAGGAATGGCTTAAAGCTGCGTCAAGGGCAGTTCCGATTGGATATTAGGAAAAAGTTCTTCAGCGAGAGGGTGGTCAAGCAGCGGAACAAGCCCCTCCCCGGAAAGGGTCACGGCCCCAAGCCTGTTGGTATTCAAGAAGCATTTGCACATAGTCTCATTCTATGATACCTATTTGAGGTTGCCTCGTGCGGAGTCAGGGGTTGGACTCGACGACCCTCGGGGGTCCCTTCCAATTCAGGACGTTCCGTGATTGTGAGATTGCCGTTGGCAGGCAGACGGCAAGAAATCCAACGTAAAGCGGCACGCAAGCTCCCGTGAAGAAAACCAACTCTAGCCCAGCCTTCACCAGTACAGCAGGGCAGCTGTGAGTGGCTGAGCCGGGGTGAGGCCGAAGGCCGGGGCTGGCCGGCGGGCGTGCCTGTGATGCGCTCTGGCACCTGTGACATCAGAGGGGACGAGTCACAATGGGGGGGGGGGGGGGGGTATAAAAGGCACCAGCTGGCAGCGCTGCCCCAGTACAGCCTGGGCGAGCGGTGAGTGCGCAGGCGGGGGGAGGCTGGGCTGGACGAGGGCCCCCGGGGGGGGTGGGTTCTCAGCCTGCATCGAGGGCCCAGCTGCTCGCGGGAACACCTTGGGCAGGGCACGGTGCCGCCGCCACCGGGGCTGGGCGCAGGCCTTGCTGCCTCCCGGCTGCCTCGCCCCCTCTCCTACCTGCCCCCAGCTCCCTGCGGCTCCCGCCCCTGCTCCCCCCGGCGCCAGCTCCCTCCCTCCCAGCCCCACTGAACCCCTTCTCTCCCTCCTCCTGCAGGCCATGGCTGTCATACAATTCTTCACCCTGCTTGTGCAAAGCATCCTCTGGAACGCTCAGATGGTCGGTGATGAGCTGGATGAGGCCACACGCGAGCGCATGCAGCAGCGCGAGGAGTACCTTAGCTGGGAGATGACTCGGCTGCTGCAGGAGCTGGAGCAGGGGACGCAGGAGCTGGCGCAGAGGACCCAGGAGCAGAGCGGCTTTGCCTGGGGAGCCCTGCTCTTTGCTGCCTTGCGGCAGTGGCAGTTCTGGGCCGTTGCTGGAGTCCTGCTCCTGCTCTTCAGGCTCTGCTGTTGGGTCAGGAAAAGGAGCCATGAGGTGGACAGCAGCAGTGACGAGGAGAGCTCTAGCAGTGACAGGGAGCAGGTGGAAGAGGAGGTGGAAGAAGAAGATGACAGTGACAGTGACAATGATCTGGGAAGGTTATTTGCAGAGCACATACAGTGGCCAGTTCAGAACCTAGCCAGGGACTGTCAAGTGGTAAAGGACCTCATTGACAACTTCATCCTTGTCTTCCAAGAAAACTTGTCAAATAGTTTCTTCCCAGTGCTGGAACCCGCCATCGGGGTGGGCAGCGCCTTTGAAGGTTGGAGTCCCCACGAGGAAGACATCATCTACCGCCTGCTCGTGCCCCTGAAGCCCCCCCGTGGGCACGCCTTCCACCTGGAGTTGGGCAACAGGGGGGGAGACGCCGGCATGGTACTCCTACGTCCGGGTGGAGCTGGTGTGCACCTGCATGAGGGAGCAGCTGGCAGGAGAGATGCTGTGCTTCCTGCACCACCCTGTGGAGGAGCTTAGGAGGGATCAGGGTCCCAGCCTCCTACGCACCCTCTGCACTGAATCCTACCTAGATGTGCAGAAAACTGCCCGCTGGTTCTATCAACTGGTGCAAGAAGCCTGGGTGGTTTTGCCTCAGTCATCCACATGGCGTCTAACCATGTCGCCCTCTAGCCGCTCATGCAAATTCCGGGTGACAGAAGGCAACAACAAAAGCCACATTATTGAGATGATGTTTGCGGTGCAGCAAGGCAATTCGGACATCTTTGTGAGCAGCCAGGATACAGAGGCCATCTTCACCCCAAGCACGACGTGGCCAGAGAGCTACGCTGTGGCAGAGGCAAAGTTCTTCAGGCATATGGCCAGGCAGGTCCCGCATGACAGCTTCCACCTCAGATGCCTGCAGGCCTACGCCCGCATCCTGGTGGGCACAGGCTTTTCCACCTATACCTTGAAGACAGTTGTGATGCACCTCCTGAACACCATACCCCTGTCAGGCTGGCGCAGGAGGCATTTCGTGCTCCGGATGGATGATATCATGCGATACCTGCGCCGCTGCCTGGAGGAGAGACGCCTCGACCACTTCTTCTTAGGCAACAACAGGGTGCCTGAGGAGATAATCTTGCCCCCAGACTTCCAAATGGCCGAACCACTCAACCTCTTCCAGCACCTGGTGCAGGATCCAGCCGCCCACGCCGAGGCAATGCGTGAGCATATGTATCTGCGACAACGGTTCATGAGACTGCTGCTCTACGGACACTGAAAGAGATCTTCACGCACAGAGCTGTGTTTGCAGGGGTCACAGCCGACAGCAGACTACCAGCTCATACTGCAGAGAAAAAGAGGGAAGAATGCGGGACACAGAAAGTGACAACCCTGTACAGCAGCCCTCTGTCAAGAGCGTCAGGGTTCTCCTCTAGGCAGTCTCTCCAGTGCAGCAGATGGTGGTGACTATGGTGGCTACAAAGTGATGTTCATCCTCCTTTCCCCTCACGGTCGCGGCCATGGTGGCGATTTCACATGGGCCCAGAAATTCTTCCTGGCAGCTCCGGCTGTGCAGGAACCAAGCGCAAGGCAGCGCTGATGTGCCTCTGTGTGCCTCAGACTGCAGTCTGGATGGAGAAAGCACCCATGCTAGATGCTTCCTGAGGAGCTGGTGCCACAGAGCTGAGCATGCTGGACATGGAGAACATGCTGCTCTATCGGCACTGGGAATTGCTGCCGCACCTTTCCTCAACAGCAAAAGCACACGCTGCGGGAGTGGGACCCCGATGCAACCTGTTACCACGCGGACAGCGACCGCCCTCCCTCTCTGAGAGAGTCCATTCCCTCCGGGAGATCCACCGTGCGCAAAGATGTCAATAAATCTCTTGTTTGGACAAAGGCTGTGTCCGTGAGTGTCCGTGCATCTCTGGGTCAGGGAATGCGGGCATAGGGTGCTGACAGCTCAGCTGCCATGGCGTCGGGGAGCGTCTTGCAGAAGAGCTGGTGCAGTGGGCTCTGGTCTCAGTGATTCACTGGGCTTTGGCTTCCCAGGTGCTGTGGGGTAATGCCAGCAGGCAGCCTGGCATCACGCAGCTACTCAATGCCTTGCCCGCAGTGGCACGGTGGAGAGAATCTGGAGGGTAAAAGGATGGCGTTTCACATGGGCCCAGAAATTCTTCCTGGCAGCTCCAGCTGTGCAGAGACCAAGTGAGAGGCACCACTGATGTGCTTCTGTGTGTTCACCGGGGTGTGGGTGAAGAATCTACTCATCCTACATGCTCCCTGGGGAGCTGGTGCTGCAGAACTGAGCATGCAGGACATGGAGAAGACACTGCTCAACTGGCAGTGGGAATTGCTGCCGCACCTTTCCTCCACAGCAAAAGCACGCTCTGAGGAGTCTGACCTGACGCAGCTGAAGAGGCTGTTGCAAGGAGGCTTGTGACAGAGACTCTTGTTGCCACCTGGACAGTGACCATCCCTGCCTCTTTGAGAGAGGCCATTCCTTCTGGGAGCTTTATGCTGTGCAAAGTTGCCAATAAATGGTGTGTTTGAACAAACGCTGCATCTGTGAGTGTCCATGCATCACTTTGTTGGGGAATGCGGGCATAGGGTGCTGACGGCTCAGCTGCCACAGAGTCAGGGAGCATTTTGCAGAAGAGCTGATGCGGTGGGCTCTGGCTTCACTGATTCTGTGACTAAGGCTCCTCCCCCTGTCCATGCTCCTGCACTGGGGCTATCAGAATAATTTGCCACCCTCCACAGCTGTGCATGACAGAACATGATTCATCCAGTGCAGCAGATGGAGCAGAGGACCCAGGAGCAGAGGATGCAGAAGCAGAGCGGCGTGGCCTGGGGAGCCCTGCTCTTTGATGGCCTGCAGCAGTGGCAGGTCTGGTCCTTTCCTCTAGTCCTCGTCCCGCTCTTTGGGGTCTTCTGGTGGCTCAAGAAAGGAGCTGTGAGGATGTCAGCAGCAGTGAGAAGGAGTGCTCCAGCAGTGACATGGAGCAGGAGGAGGTAGAGGAGGAGGAAGAGGAGGAGGGGGTGAGGGTCAGGAGGGGAAGAAAGTGAAGAAGACCCCTATGATGATAGTGATTATGGGCATGGTTTTTCAAAATGGCATTCAGTGTCCAGCGCAGAACCTAGCCAACAAATGCAAGGTGGCGTAGGAACTGGTGGCGACTTCCTCCATGTTTTTTTGATGGCTTTTCTTGAATAATTTCTTGCTGGTGCTGCAGCCAGCCATCGGGGTGGGCAGCGCCTTTGAAGGCTGGAGTCCTCACGAGGACAATGCTGTCTACCACCTGCTTGTGCCCCTGCATTCTCTCCTTGGGCACGCCTTCCACCTTGATATAGTCACCATGGAGGAGATGCGGGCGAGAGAATCCTGCATCTGCATGGAGCTGGAGCGTACCTGCACGAGGGAGTGGCTGGTGGAGAACATGCTGTGCTTCCTCCACCGCCCTGAAGACACACTGAGTAAATACCTGTATCACCCCCCTACCAGGTAATGGTGCTGCCCTCCTCCCACTGCTGCAAACTCTGGCTAGCTGACACCTTCAGGAGGCCTGTTTTCATAATGCTGACATTTGGCAGGGAGAAAGGCAACTCAGACATCTTCCTAATCATTTGGTAGGCTGAGGCTGGCTTTACTGGCTTTTACTTTCTCTCTGATAGGATCGTGTCTTTCAAGTAGCATTTGGTCATCTCGTGATATCATATTCATCCTTCATGAGTCCTTAGGATTTTAAGCTGTATCTTTGGGGTTTAGATTGTCTTTAGCAGGAAACGTACCACTTAGCGTAGCTAGAGCAAGTATGTGGGAGCTGTCTGCCTCTTTCTGTCTGGATATTTATCACACACCCATTTTGGCAATATTTAGGTGCATCGTATTTATATGGTGTTTCGTTTTCCCCCTCTTTAACGGCAGAGGCCAGTAAACATCACAGCCTCTGGCATCCCTCCTTCCCAAGGCATATGCCAAGGCATCTTTGATACTCCCTCTGTTTTAACTCTCGCAATTAGTTTCTGCCCCCAAAGAGGAAAACTGCACTACGCTGGGTAGGAGACCTTTTCTGAACCTGAGGGCTTGTGAGAGACTGAAGGAGTTAATGTCTCAAACATCGTGGTGGGGCAAGTTCTGCGTAAGGACGAACCCTGCACAGCAAGGAACCGCCGGTGAAAAGAAGCCGATCGGCCCAGATCAGCAACAGGAGGGGGAGGCCGTGCCGGAGGGTGCACAGCTCCCTGTTCTGACAACGCTCCTCTGATGTGCTGAGCAGGGCAGCTCACCGCACGGCCAAAGATCACACAACGCTCACGCCCTGCAGGGAAGACGTTACTCCCCAGAGGACCCCCGAGCCCAGCGACCCATTTCCCGAAAGTTCTGAAAGCACAAACTGCGCAGGACACCTAATTAGCCGAATGAGCTCGAGTGCCCGCCGAAGGAGGGGCAAGGAGATGATAAAACGACAGAAACGGAAGCCCCACCACGCGCGCCCCTACTGGAACTGGGCCGCGAGGCTGGCTGGGCCGGCGAAATCGTTCTCTCTCCCTTCCCTCCGTCTCTCTCTCCTTTTATAACCCCTACACCTCATCCCTTTGAGACATAAAACCGCTGACCAAGTCTGGGACTAGGAGCGCATCCAGCCGCCCCCGGGCTCTTCTCTGAGAAGGAGTTTAGAGAGCAAGGGGGGGCCGCTCCGAGCCGCTGCCTCAGCGGGAGGGCTCTCCTTCTGCCCCGAGCTGATGCATACGGTTACCGCGGGTCACACGGGTTGCTGAGGTGGTTTCGCGCCAATTCCTGCTGTGAGAAACCCCGCCACCTGCTGTTAACGCCTCCCAAGTTCAGGCTGCTTCTGCCACGGATATCACGTTTAACCGATCGTTTGGTGCCGTTTCCCCTTAATTTAGCCCGAGGGAATTCCGAACTCACCACGACCCTCCCGCCAGGTCTGTCCAGCCCGGGTCGTGACAGGGCTTTAAAGGTACACTCCAGGGGGGTCTGCGTGTGGGAGGAAAGAACTGCTCCGCTGCCAAGTGGCCGTCCATATTACAGACGGAGGGTGTCTCTGGAAAACGCAGCTGCTCTCAGTGGTAGCTCCCACAAATGTTGCTGCAAACCTGCTCACGATCTTGTTGCAAGAGGGACAATCCCAGTCAGCCGGTAGAGCTCCTCTGGGCTTTCTGGGTTGGTGTCGATTTTCCTTAGCATTTGAGTGGACTGGAAGGAACTGCTGTGTTTTGGGAGGGGGATATTGATGGATATAAAGGAAAACAATTCACAGAATCCTAGAATAGCAGGTTGGGAGGGAGCTCAAGGATCGTCCCGCTTAAACCTTTCTTGGCAAAAGCAAGGTTTAGACAAGATGGCCCAGCACCCTGTCCAGCCAAACCTGAAAAGTATCTTAGTCTTAAATGTTGGGGAATCCACCGCTTCCCTGGGGAGATTATTCCAATGGCTGATTGTTCTCATTGTGAAAAATTTTCCTTTCCTGTCCAATCAAAGTCTCCCCTGCATTAACTTGTACCCATTACCCCTCATCTTTCCCATGTGACTCCTTGGAAAAAGGGAGTCTCCATCTTCTTTTTAGCCACCCTTTAAATACTAGAACATGGTGACAAGGTCTCCCCTAAGCCTTCTTTTCTCAAGGCTAGACAAACCCAGTCTTGCCTCATATGGCAGGCTTGTTTCCCCTGGCAGAGTTGCTTTTCCTTTGATTAAGACCCCACAAGAGAGCCTCCTCTACGTCAGATTTCTCAGGCCACTCATACTGCCCCTGGGCTGGTGTTGCCTCTGGGCTCCCAAACACCCGCAATGTCCCCTGGAAACTCCCCGGACCACAAGTGCTGGGCAGGAGCCTCCAGCAAGATGGTTCGGTCCTCTTGTTCCCCCTCCACGCCTTTGTCAGTTCCATCCCATTAGGGCTTTTTGCCCTGGTCTTTGATTTTTCACCGTCCTAATTCTCTTGGTAATTCCCACACATCTTGCCTACGCTTGCAGCCTTGGCCACCCATACCTGTCACCGGGTGACTGCATCACGCTGTCAGGGACGAGGTTCATAGGCACTGCCCTGAGGTCCCAGTCCTCCAAATACGTTGAATCGCCACCCTTGCACTCGAGGAGTTGACGGAGCTCTCAGCGCTGACATGGGCAATTTGTTCTTCCTCTGTTCTCTCTGTTCTCTCCACGTGAGCTCTGGGGGAAAAGCAGCCTCCCTCCTTCGGTGTCTGAGCGTACTGTACGTATTCCAGCTGGGCTGGCTTCTAGCTGTGGCAGCACCCCACAGGGGTGAGTCTCTGCCCAATGGGCTCCCTGGCACATGCCCTTGTATCGCTACCACTCCCCACAGCGGGACCTTGTGTGCCAGCATCCCTCAGCACATCCCCTTGCCCAGGCGCTGCTTCACCCACCGGAGGACAGAAAGGGGGCTGAAATGGCTGGCCATCAGCCCTCCTTGATGCTGCTGGTCTTTGGCTGGGGCACCCCGCTCACTACATGCAGTGAGGCTCGAGCAGTATCACAAGTCTTGCCCAGGAATCAAGTCCTACCTGATTCCTGCCCAGCTGGGGAAGGCAGGCACTGCACTCGCAGGGCTTCACCTTTAACAAAGCAGCCAGACTTCGTGCGTAACTACCAGGGCAATAGCTCAGTCAAACAGAGGTCTTGTTTCACAATGTCAAGTAGGGTTAATACATTACGAGGCTCATTGGCTTGATAACATAGATGGAGGGAAGGGAACAGCATCTCATCTTGTTGCTTGATAGACAAGGGGGAAAGTCCTGGTGTCTGGGATGGACAGCGTGTGAAAGTCTCCGCGGGTCTCTGCTCTTATCGTTCTCTTTGGGATATTGTTATATTGTTGCACTATGCGCCTTAATACAGCAATACTTTGTAATGAGGGCTCCTTTCAGGTTAGAACCCTAGCCATGAACGGCCTCTAGCTGGAGCCAGAGATTTATGTATTGCACTACGGTCCTGAAAAAGCGTAACAAGCGAATGGCTAAAGACATTCTTGCCCTCTCCAAAACATCAGTCTTCCACAGTTGGTTCCTAGTCTTGTTAAAGCAATGAGAGCTGGCCAAGAGAGAGAAACAGCCATTTCCAAATGTTTGCCTACCCCAAATCACACCTACTGTGGAACAAAGGATGGGAATTGCCCATAAAGTACTTGCCGAGTTTCTTTCCTCCTCTTTAGCAGCTGTTTCTTTTGTAAGGTGGTCCTTTCTCTTGTGTTGGTGATGCAAAATGCAAGAAAACAAGTAGAGCCATCAATCAGAACACAAGTTAGGTCACTGCAAAGATCAGGGGTTAATCCATTAATCCATTGCAAAGGACAGGGTAGCGTGAAACGCTGCGTCAAGCGTGGAGCACTGTAGCGGGCCACAGCAGCGGTGGCATGAAAGACCTGACTGCCCCAGCACAAGGAAGGAGTAAAGAATACACGTGTGCTGCCAGCGGCTTTTGGTCACCACTGAGCCAGTCCCACTGGAGGTGCGATTGGCAGCTCCCAAGGACAAACTTGAACGAGGACTGAGGTCTCCAGAGTTTAGCAGGGCGGTAAAGCTGAATCGTGGCCTGAGTGCAACCGCTGTGGCTCAAACTCCTCCCTGTGCAAGCACGATACAGCAGTACCCCTCATGGTGCTATATGGAGTTGTCCACAGCACCTGCTGCCTGTGGGCACTGGCATCTCCTCAGGGTTACGTTCTGGCCAAAGCATCACCTCAGAGGAGAGTATGTCTTTGTATTTCTGCGGGAGACTATTGAAATCAGTGGCTGATGACACTGCTGAAGCTTTCCCAATGAGTTTGGCAAGCTGTGGGTGAGAGCTAGAGGCACGATGGGGAGCAGGTTTTCGCCAAAATAGTGTTTTGTAGAGTCATTTCATAAAGTCATTAGTAGCAACTTCACTCTGATGCTAGAGCTTACGCAGCTACTTTTCCGTGCGCTCTCCTCATCTTGATTTCTACCCTCACCCTTGGGACAGGAGAACAGGCTTTGGTGGGGTCAGAGACAGTGGGAAAGCCTCATGCCAGGGGGTGATGGGTTGGTTTATTTCTGCCAGGGCTCGACCTTCCTCCAGAAAAGGCTGTGATCCCTGTAGTCCCTATTCACATGCTTTGACTGCTCTGAGATGAGTTACGAGCTGCAAGAAACGTTTGGCAAGCTGAAGGCAGATCACAGAAAGCACAGATCTAAAAACAGGGTGAGTGATTAAATGGATAAAGTCTCTCAGCCACATCAATCACAGCCTGTGTTTGCCAAGCAGATTAAAATGACATGTACACAAAATGCTGGTAGAGAATGGTGGAAAAGTTGCTGTTTCCAAACAACGTGCTTCCTGGAATCATGCATGTTTCACGTAACGATTAATGGAAACTGGTGTGCAAGTGTTATGACCCTGTATTGTTTCAATATTGTTTATCACACAATAGAGTTGCTACCATATTACTATTGTGTATAATTATGTATCACTAAAACTATTACAATATTATTTCAATATTTCTTACATGGGGTAAGGCTTTGACAAGCTGGCCATGGGAGCAGAGGAAGACAGAAACATCCCAGGCCTAAAGGAGACTTGATTTGCTGAAGTCCCTTTTGATTTCCACCCTGCCATCCTGCTGCAACCCTCCGAACTGTTGGCAGGATGAATGTGGGGCAGGACATAGCCCAGAGGCTGGCAGCTGTACGTTGACTCAAGCCATACAGATGAGTCTTCCAGATAGGCTAGGACATGATTTTGGGAATGGTGCTGGCAGCTAATTCTCTTGGTAATTCCCACACATCTTGCCTACGCTTGCAGCCTTGGCCACCCATACCTGTCACCGGGTGACTGCATCACGCTGTCAGGGACGAGGTTCATAGGCACTGCCCTGAGGTCCCAGTCCTCCAAATACGTTGAATCGCCACCCTTGCACTCGAGGAGTTGACGGAGCTCTCAGCGCTGACATGGGCAATTTGTTCTTCCTCTGTTCTCTCTGTTCTCTCCATGTTACTGATTTGTCTTTGATTTGTTATTAGTTAGAATTAATCATATTTAGTTTTAATATTTTAGCAAAATCATATGTATGTTGTATTTTATATATTTAACCACCAACCAGTGTCTGCTGTGAAATCCCCTGTATAGCCCCGTATCAAGGCCGGAGAAATTGGCTAAAATCGCCTAGTAGGAACATTTAGAACTTAGAGAACAGGATAAAGAAATACTTGACAACGGGGTGGTGTAAGAGTCGTTCAGTACGTTACCTGACAACGGCCTGTTTGGAACGCAGCGGCCGATCCCCAAGGATAGAATGTGCGGTACAAGGCTCCTGGAAGGTCCCTGGCTAGAGCCGTTAGAGATAACCACATAGCTACTGTCAAAAAGGATGGATTGCACCTGTTGCCATAACATCGATGAAGAAATCATGAACTCTAGACGAACTTTGCTTCATTATAATACCAAAACACACCTCCTGGTCAAAAGCTACCCGCCTCCAAGACTTACCACGCCTCGGAGAGACCTTCACTACGCCTGCGTAAAAGATATTCACATATGCTAATGATTTCCCAAAAATCTAATGAATATGTATAACTTTTCTTGGAAATCTAATGAATATGTATCAATAAGTCTTAATATAAGGTGTATTGTTTTGGTGACAGGTGTGCGTGGTTCGTGAGAGGACTCGCCCGCGCACCCAGCCGTCAATAAAGAAGTGTCTGCTTATCTACAGAAAATTGGTGTTGATGAGTTCTTCATTCCGAGCT
The DNA here is from genome assembly GCF_900496995.4 of Aquila chrysaetos chrysaetos. Taxonomy (NCBI): domain Eukaryota; kingdom Metazoa; phylum Chordata; class Aves; order Accipitriformes; family Accipitridae; genus Aquila; species Aquila chrysaetos. The sequence continues at coordinate 6,663,660 of NC_044005.1, read as the reverse complement.
TTTCGGTAACAGTTTTTGGCGACCCAGATGGGACCTCGCTGAGAGAGACCGGAGGAGTCGGGGACCGATTGGTTCCTGCCGGCACCAAGGATTTCTCGGGGATACCCATCGATCCCCGATCCATAAGGCTCTTTGCGACTTCCCCTGGATTTTGGTAAGACACTTCTTTTAAATATTAAGGATAGTGGGTTAGAGTCCCACCGGTATTGTTTGGGGTTAGAGTCCCCCCGAGTGGGTTAGAGTCCCACCGGTATCGTCTGCCTGTCAGACGCGGCGAAAGCTGCGCAAGGTTGGACAAAAGGATCCTGAAGGAAGTAGAAGCCTAGGCGTCTGCCCGTAAGACATAAGCGAAAGCTATTGCTGGGTTGGACAATTTGGGAGTGGGAAGGAGTCCCGCAACTTTTGAAGATTCTGGGTTAGAGTCCCAACTTCAAAAGCATTTTGGAAACTTTGGGTTTGAGTCCCAAATTCTAGAAGAAAAAAAAAAAAACAACCAAAAAAACCAAAAAAAAACCCCCCCCCCCAAAAAAAAGAAAAAAAAAAAGAAAAAAAAAGAAAAAAAATTTTGAGATAGATTGTGTACTGGGAAATATCGTGAGTGTTGTAAGTGTAAGATGTGCAATTAAACATGAATTGAGTCTTGGTAACAATTGTAGTGTTTCTTACTAAGGTTGGAAGTTATAAAGTGTGAATACATTTGCTGGTTAATAATCTTGCCAGGGGATATTGGTTATGACTCTTGCTTAGGGAAGTCGTCTTTGTCCGTGCCCTAGGCAAGTAGGTGGACTCCATTACCTGGCAACAATTGTTATTTGTATTTATTTAATATTTGGTGTTTGATATATGTATTTGGTATTTGAAACTTTGCATTTGATACTTGGCATTTGATATTTGGTATTTAACATCTGATAATTGATTATTGATTTTTGATATTTGTTATATATTTAATAGATATTTGGTATTGGGTATAAACATAATGGCATTTGCCAAATTATTTAAGAGTAAAAGTATGGGAAATTTGTCCACTGATGGAAAGATACCGAAAACATCTCTGTTGGGATGTTTGTTGACACATTGGGGTGAATTGCATGACGATTTACGTAAAAATCAAATGATTGAATATTGTAATCATTGGTGGCCTCTGTATACATTGGAGGATCAGGAAAGGTGGCCCGTGAATGGGACACTGAATTATAACACCATTCTGCAGTTAATGTTGTTTTGTAGAAGAGACGGGAAATGGAGTGAAGTACCTTATGTGGATTTATTCTTTTACTTAAGGCAGAAACGAGATTGGCAGAATGAGTGCAAGCTAGTTAGTAGAGACAATATGATGATGGCTATAACTTCTGACAATAAGAAAGAGAAGAAATGTTGTCTGGCATGTGATATTGCCCCTAAAGAGGATGAAGGGCCAGAGTTGGATATATCCCCTCCCAAGAAAAGAAGGAATTAGGGGCGAGAGCATAGGGAACAAATAGAAGAACCAGAAAGCAGTGGAATAGAGGATGCAGGGGAAGAACCGTCTGAAGTTGTGATTCACACCCCCATTTCTCGAAGGACCCGACAGCAGGCACAAACAATAGCTCCCTTGCGGCAGGGAGTTGGTAACGATGGACCAGTGTATGTAAAAGTGCCCTTTTTGGTTGTGGACTTGATGGTTTGGAAGCAGGCAGCTGGAGTATATAGAGAAGATCTTGAGAGAGTTGGCAGAGTAGTGGATACTATAATTAGAACGCAGAATCCAGACTGGAGTGATTTACAGGTGATCTTGGATAATTTGTTGGATGATACAGAAAAGCAGATGGTACTAAAAACTGGCAAAGCACAGGCAGAAGTGGCAGTATTGAGTAGGACAATAGGTGAAACATTAGAGCAGAATTTTCTGTCTGGGGATCCGCAGTGGGATCCAAATAACGTGGAACATAGAGAAAGGCTGAGTCGGTATCAGAAATAGATTTTATATGGAGTTAAACATGCTATCTTTGAATTGGTCTAAATTATATGAAGTGAGGCAAGATAAGAATGAATCTCCCTCAGCGTTTCTGGAAAGATTGAAGGAAGCTGCCAGAAAATATACTGATTTAAGAGTAGAAACAGAGGCGGCTCAGGTACAGTTGGCTTTGATTTTTATGAGATAGTCGACACCAGACATAAGAAAGAAACTTCAGAAGCTGGAGGGAGAGGATTCAAGAAACTTGAATAAAATGTTAGAGGCAACATGGAAAATATATAATAACAGGGAAAAAGAGGAAAGGAAAATTAGAGAAAATAGATTATTGGCCTTAATGACAGGAACAACAGACAGAGGACGAGGTAGAGGAAGAGGACGAGGTGGCAGTGGACGGAGAGAATTTATGAATTTTATCAATCTGAATTTTAACACCCCCTTAGGAGTGAATCAGTGTGCTTTGTGTCGGGAGGAAGGACATTGGAGAAAAGATTGTCCTAAAAATGTGCAGTGTTCAGGAGAAAATATTCGGAAAGAGGTAGCCAGAATGATGGTTTTGAATGAATAAAGAGGACCGGAGGGGAACCCAGCTGATCCTCTGGTTATATTTAAGCTGGGAGAAAAAGAAGTTAAATTCTTAATAGATACAGGAACGACATTTTCAGTATTAACTACTTGTAAAGGAAAAATTGGAACAAAAACAGCAAACATAGTAGGAACAACAGGGAAAGAAGAAAACAGACCATTCCTGCAACCTCTGGATTTGAAATTTAGAAATAAAATAATTACACATGAATTTTTTGTATGTACCAGAATGCCCGATACCCTTGTTAGGAAGGGATTTGTTATCTAAATTAAATACACAAATTGTTTTTGAGGAAGGAGAACTTTTTTTGAAGATACCTGAGTCAAAAACAAGAGAAATCCTAATGATGCAAGAAAAAGTGGAGGAGCAGGAAATTCCACCAGAAGTGGATTTTGCAGTGATCCCTACAGTGTGGGAAACAGATATTCCTGGTAAACCAAATTAGCAGCACCTGTAAAAATAGATCTCTAAAAGAAGATGCAGGAACAGTAAAAATTAAACAATACCCAATTAAACCAGAGGTCAGGCAGGAGTTAAAGAAATTGATTGACAAATTTTTAAGGTATAAAATTTTGGAGGAATGTAAATCTGAATATAATACTCCTATTTTATCAGTAAGAAAACCCTCGGGAGAATACAGGTTAGTGCAAGATTTGAGAGCAGTGAATCAAATAGCCAAAGACATATATCCTGTGGTTACAAATCTTTATACATTGCTAACAGCGTTAAAGAAGACTCATCAGTGATTTACAGTGCTTGATTTAAAAGATGCTTTCTTTTGTATACCCTTGGAGAAGGAAAACAGAAAGTTGTTTGCTTTCAAATGAGAAAATCCACAAACTGAGCGAAAGATGCAGCTGACATGGACAAGACTACCCCAAGGATTTAAAAATAGCCCGAGAATTTTTGGAAACCAGCTGACAAAAGAGCTTGAAATCTGGAAACAAGACAAACCAAAGCCTGAACATTTACCTCTACATTATGTGGATGACATATTGATTGCTACAGAAAAAAAAGATTTTCAGCTGTTCGTTCATGAAAGACAACACCTGGCACTTGGTGTGTTAACCCAGAAGATGGGGAGCTGGAAACGACCAACCAGCTACTTCTCCAAACAACTGGACACAGTGAGTAAAGAGTAGCCAAATTGTCTTAGAGCAGTGGCTGCAACAGTGATGATTATACAAGAAGCTCGGAAATTGACTTTGGGAAAAACAATAACAGTCTATGTCCCACACATGGTAAAAACTGTTCTAGAACAAAAGGGGAGACACTGGCTATCTCCGAGCAGAATGATGAAGTACCAAGTAATATTAACTTAACAAGATGATGTAATTTTAAAAGCAACTAACCTGGCAAATCCAGCTGTGTTTTTAAGTTCCATACAGGAAGAAGGACAATTGGAACATGATTGCCTGGCTGCTATTATGTTTATTCCAGTCGTGAAGATTTGAAGGATGTACCATTGGAGCGACCGGACTGGGAACTGTATACAGATGGTAGCAGCTTTATAGAGCAAGGAGTTCGATACGCTGGATATGTGGCAACAACAGATACCACAGTTATAGAAGCAAAAACATTGCCAAGTACCACCTCAGCTCAGAAAGCAGAACTTACTGCTTTAATTCGAGCTTTAGAACTAAGCGAGGAGAAGAAAGTAAATATTTGGACAGATTCAAAGTATGCTTTTGGAGTGGTACATGCCCATGCAGCATTGTGGAAAGAAAGAGGATTATTGTCCTCCCAGGGATCAAATACTAAACACCAAGATGAAATTTTACAATTATTACTAGCAGTTCAGAAACCAGATTAAGTAACAATCATGCACTGTAAAGCCCATCAAAATGGAAACACAAAAGAAATTGCTGGAAATAATTTAGCCGACCGAACGGCAAGAAAGGTAGCAAAGGAACGAGCATTGTAAATGGCATTAATTCCCTCCAAAACAGTAACTCTCCCTAGAGAAGAACTAAAATACTCAGAGGAGAATAAGAAGTTAGGTCAATTATTAAATGTTAAGAAAAACCTAGCCGGATGGTGGGTAACACCTAAAGGACAGGTAGAGTAGTTCCACCCTTTTTGATGAGAGAAATAATTCAAACAAAGCATCAGGAGTGTCACTGGGGAGCAGAGGCCTTAGTAACCTCCTTACAAAAACAAGTAGTATCGCTCAGAATGTTAAGAATAGCTAAAATAATAACTGCAAAATGTGAAATATGTTTGAAAAATAATACAATAATCAAAATCAAAAAGGTTCAAATAGGTCGAATAAAATCTGGTACAGAGCCTGGAGATTATTGGCAAATAGATTTTTCAGAACTACCTAAGCAGAATGGGTATCGGTACATCCTGGTGGAGGTTGATACTTTTACAGGATGGCCAGAAGCTTTTCCCTGTCGTTCCACACAAGCAAAGGAAGTAGTAAAATGGTTACTACGAGAAATAATTCCAAGGTTTGGCGTTCCTATTGGAGTTTTTTCTGACAGAAGTCCACACTTTGTTGCAGAAGTAGTCCAAAATGTTAGCAAAATTTTAGGTATCACATGGGATTTGCATACCCCATGGAGGCCACAATCCAGTGGGAAAGTAGAAAGAATAAATCAAACCTTAAAAAGGCAAATAAGCAAAATTTGTCAAGAGACTAATTTAAAATGGCCTCAAGCACTTCCATTGACATCATTACGAATCAGAGTACAGCCAAAGAGTAGAACCTCAGTCAGTCCTTATGAATTATTGTATGGGAAACCTTATGAATCTCCAGAACCAAACCCGAACATGCATGTAAAAAGAAAACAAGATGTATATAACTATTTGCTTTCCTTAGGAAAAACTTTGACTGCAATTCGGAGAGCAGTGGTGTGGAATAGACCATTATCCCTGGAAGTTCCGGTGCATGACTTACAACCAGGAGACTATGTCTATGTGAAAACGTGGACTTCCGAACCCCTGCAGGAACGTTGGAAAGGACCCTTCCAGATACTGTTAACCACCTTCACGGCTATTAAAATTGCAGAATCGGATGTTTGGATACACTACATTCAAGTGAAGAAGACACCTACTCCATGAAAAATTATTAGCCGGGATCCAAAGACTTTAAAACTGACTCTGAAACATGTCTAATTTTTCATATCTGTTTGTGCTTGTTCTTTTTATATTAGTTCGGCAGATAATGATGGTGGAAACCCGGACTGATTTAATGATTAGAAACAAAAGACAAGTAGAAACAGAACAATTGATTAACATTCCTGAAAAAAAAATGTCCAAAACAAATTTGATGTTAAGATTAATTAAGAGATTTGCCAGCTTGCAAAATGTTACCCAAATTACTGCTTGTTTGCCGATACCAAGAACAGTGAGAAAATCTATTCCTTGAAGAATTTTAACTATGAATTTAACTACCCTGGAACATAGAAACAAAACCACCTATTGCAAACAAAGGCCAGTGACTAAATACAACCTAGCCATCAGTAGACGACAGAGGCAGTTCATTATGAAAAAAAAAGAAAATTTAGTATCTTGGTGGAGATGTGAAAAAATTTTATTATTGTAGTACTAAAGACCCAGCAATCGAAAGAATTCCTCTTTTAGCTGCAGCCTTAAAATATGGCTGCTTGTGTAGAAGATTCAAAAATGATCTCAAATTAACTGAAACTGTTTGAAAAGATATGTCAAAAGATTAGTTAAGAAAAATTTTTAGTAGATGGAGATGAAATCTGAGCTCTTGGTTACGGTCTATAATCAAAACTTTGTTTCTGTTACTAATTGTCTTTTCGATGATCATGCTACTATATGCTTGTCTAAAAAAAACCAATTTATCAACAGAATTGTAATAAATCGCATGATCATGAGAGAAGTTCCAATTGTTCCACCAGAATATAGTCCACCACCAGTATATGCCGAAACAAATATTGACTCTCAGAATAATAATAAATACATGTTAGATAGATGATGTGAAAGTATTGAAATAATTTTCAACACTTTCAAAGGGGGGAAATGTTACTGATTTGTCTTTGATTTGTTATTAGTTAGAATTAATCATATTTAGTTTTAACATTTTAGCAAAATCATATGTATGTTGTATTTTATATATTTAACCACCAACCAGTGTCTGCTGTGAAATCCCCTGTATAGCCCCGTATCAAGGCCGGAGAAATTGGCTAAAATCATCTAGTAGGAACATTTAGAACTTAGAGAACAGGATAAAGAAATACCTGACAACGGGGTGGTGTAAGAGTTGTCAGTACGTTACCTGACAACGGCCTGTTTGGAACGCAGCGGCCGATCCCCAAGGATAGAATGTGCGGTACGAGGCTCCTGGAAGGTCCCTGGCTAGAGCCGTTAGAGATAACCACATAGCTACTGTCAAAAAGGACGGATTGCACCTGTTGCCGTAACATCGATGAAGAAATCATAAAGTCTAGACGAACTTTGCTTCATTATAATACCAAAACACACCTCCTGGTCAAAAGCTACCCGCCTCCAAGACTTACCACGCCTCGGAGAGACCTTCACTGCACCTGCGTAAAGGACATTTACATATGCTAATGATTTCCCGGAAGTTTAATGAATATGTATAACTTTTCTCGGAAATCTAATGAATATGCATCGATAAGTCTTAATATAAGGTGTATTGTTTTGGTGACAGGTGTGCGTGGTTTGTGAGAGGACTCGCCCGCGCACCCGGACGTCAATAAAGAAGTGTCTGCTTATCTACACTAAACTGGTGTTGATAAGTTCTTCATTCCGAGCTTTTTGGTAACAAGACCACCAGAGGACTCCTGAAGACCACCAGAGACCTTCACTGCACCTGCGTAAAGGACATTTGCATATGCTAATAGTTTCCCGGAAAACTAATGAATATGTATAACATTTCTCAGAAATCTAGTGAATATGTATGTAGAACATGTACTTAACCTGCACAATTAGGCCTGACGGGGTGCATGATAGGTGGAGCGATCCCGCGTGCAGCCAGTGCTGCAATAAAGAATGCCTGCTTTCTAAAACCCCAAAATCGAGTCTCAGAGAGTTTCTTCGACCAGCTTTTTCGGTATCAGCAGCCCCAGTTCACAGCTGAACTAGTTCTAGGGGGGGGAAAACTGCTGTGCAACAGCAGGTGGCAGAGAGGAATAAGAACATGTGAAGGAAACAACCCTGCAGACACCAAGGCCAGAGGAGAAGGAGGGGGAGGAGGTGCTCCAGGCGCTGGAGCAGAGATTCCCCTGCAGCCTGTGGTGGTCCATGGTGGAGAGGATATCCACCTGCAGCCCATGGAGGACCCCACGCTGGAGCAGGTGGGTGCCCGAAGGAGGCTGTGACCCCACGGGGGACCCACACTGGAGCAGTCTGTGCCTGAAGGACTGCACCCCGTGGAAGGAACCCACGCTGGAGCAGTTCGTGGAGAACTGCAGCCCATGGGAAGGACCCACGCTGGAGACATTCATGGAGGACTGTCTCCCGTAGAAGGGACCCCATGCTGGAGCAGGGGAAGAGTGATGACTCCTGCCCCTGAGAAGGAAGGAGCGCCAGAGACAACATGCGATGAACTGAACCCAACCCCAATTCCCCGTCACCCTGCGTCGCTGCAGGAGAAGGAGGGAGAGAATTCGGGAGTGAAACTGTGACTGGGAAGAAGGGAGGGGCAGGAGGAAGGTGTTTTAAAATTTGGTTTTATTTCTCATTACCCTAATAGGGTTTGGTTGGCAATCAATTACATTAATTTACCCAGGTCAAGTCTGTTTTGCCCGTGATGGTAATTACTGAGTGAATTCCCATCAATCAAGACCCCCAATATCCCTTTCCAGACCCCATGCATTGCCATCGGCTGCCTAAGTTCTCAAAGGAGACTCCTGGTCAGCCAAGCCACCCTTCTGCCCCCCTTGCTTGACTTGCGACACATTGCAATTGCCCGCTCCTGTGCCCTTAAGAAACGGCTCTTCAAAATTGACCGGCATTTACGGGCAACGATACCCTCGAAAGCAGATTCCCAGGGGACCTTGCTAACTAGCTCCTTGAGCAGCTTGAAGTCTGCTCTCCCAGAATCCAGGGGAGTAGCTCTGCGGACAGGGTTTCCCATATCACCAAAGATTGTAAACTCGACCATTTTCTGATCACTATGGCCAAGACAGCCACCAATCATCACTTCACCCACAAGACCCTCTCTGTGTACGAACAACAGGTCTAGGAGGGCACCCTTCCTAGTCGGCTCCCGTAGTACCCGTATCAAAGAGTTGTCTTCAACGTGGGCTTCAGGAATTTCCTGGGCCTGTTCGTGTCTGCTCTGTGACAGCCCCAGTTCACAGCTGGGAAGCTGAAGCCGCCCATAAGGACGACACAGGGCGACTGATCCAGAGATTTCCCGTGATTCCTGATAGATTCATACATTGGCGTCCTCGTCCTGGCTGGGTGCTCCATAGTAGACTCCTGCAAGGACATCCGCTTTATTAGCTTTTCCCCTAATCTTTACGCAGAGGCTCTTGACCACATTGTCCCCAGCTGCAAGCACTGTACAGTCCAACCCCTCCTTTACATACAGCACTGCCCCTCTGCCTCGCCTGCCCTGCCTCTCTCTCCTGAAGAGCCTGGAAGGGTCCGTCACTGCACTCCGGCCACAGGACTCTTCCCAACAAGTGTCCCTTAGGCCAGTGATGTCGTTGCTCTGGGACCGAGCCAAGGCCTCTAGCTCCTCCTGTCTCTTCCTCGCACCGTGCGCTTGAGCCTACAAATGTTTCAAATGCATTCCAGTGTCCTCAGCACATCGTGGAGCAGAGCGAAAGCTCCACGCACCATTCCTCCAACATTGTCAGGCCATCGTTAGCTTATCAGTAATAAGCCTGATTTTACCCCTCCCCCCCTTCAAACCTAGTTTAAAGCTCCTTCAGTCAGCCCCACTCACTCATGAGCAAAAATACTTTTCCCCCACTGAGAACGGTGAATCTCGTCAGGCCCCAGCAGGCCTGGTGTCGCGTAGACCGTCCCGTGGTTGAAAAACCCCCAATTCTGGCAGTGACGCTAGCCTCGGAGCCAGGTGCCGATACGCTGCGTCCGCCTGTGTGTTTCGATGTCATTCCCTACAGCTGGGAGGACAGAGGAGAATACTACCTGTGCTCCTGATCCCTCTACCAATCTGCCCGAGGCCCTGAAGTCTCTTTTGACTTCGTTGGTACCCACATGAAAAAGCAAGAGCGGCTAATAATGAGGGCCGTACAAGGCTCGGAAGTTTCCTGGTAATGCCTTCAACTCGAGCCCCAGGGAGGCAGAAGTCCTCCCAAAAAGGCGGGTCTGGTCGGCAGACCAGGGCAGGAGTGAATGAATTCTTTACATTGCTTTGCCTGGACGAGTAGCTCGTGCTGTACCTACTAAACTGTCCTCTCTCAACCCGCAAGCTTTCCCACTTTTACCCTCCAGATTCTCTCCACCATGCCACTGCGGGCAAGGCATTGAGTAGCTGCGTGATGATGCCAAGCTGCCTGCTGGCATTACCCCACAGCACCTGGGAAGCCAAAGCCCAGTGAATCACTGAGACCAGAGCCCACTGCACCAGCTCTTCTGCAAGACGCTCCCCGACGCCGTGGCAGCTGAGCTGTCAGCACCCTATGCCCGCATTCCCCGACCCAGAGATGCACGGACACTCACGGACACAGCCTTTGTCCAAACAAGAGATTTATTGACATCTTTGCGCACGGTGGATCTCCCGGAGGGAATGGACTCTCTCAGAGAGGGAGGGCGGTCGCTGTCCGCGTGGTCACAGGCATCTCTGTCGCAAGGCTCCTTGCAATGGCCCCTTCGGCTGCATCGGGTCCCACTCCGCAGCGTGTGCTTTTGCTGTGGCGGAATCCTGCGGCAGCGATTCCCACTGCCAATTGAGGAGCGTGTTCTCCGTGTCCGGCGTGCTCAGTTCCGCAGCACCAGCTCCTCAGGAAGTGTCTGGCATGGGTGCTATCTCCATCCAGACTGCAGTGAACACACAGAGGCACATCAGCGCTGCCTTTCGCTTGGTCCCTGCACAGCTGGAGCTGCCAGGAAGAATTTCTGCGCCCATGTGAAATCGCCACCATGGCTGCGACTGTGAGGGGAAAGGAGGATGGACGTCGGCTTTGTAGCCGCCGTAGTCACCACTATCTGCCGTGCTGGGGAGGCTGCCTAGAGGAGCACGCTGACACTCTTGACAGAGGGCTGCTGTACAGGGATTTCCCTTTACTTTCTGTGTCCCGCATTCTTCCCTCTTTTTCCCTGTGGTATGAGGTGGTAGTCTGGTATGAGGTGGTAGTCTGCCATCAGCTGTGAGTCCCGCAAACACAGCTCTGTGCGTGAAGATCTCTTTCAGCGGCCGGAGACCAGCAGTCTCGTGAGCCGTCGTCGCAGATCCGTATACTCACGCATTGCCTCGGCGTGGGCGTCCTGGATCGTGCACCAGGTGCTGGAAGAGGTTGAGTGGTTCGGCCGTTTGGAAGTCTGGGGGCAAGTTTATCTCCTCAGGCACCCTCTCGTTGCCTAAGAAGAAGTGGTCGAGGCGTTTCTCCTCCAGGCAGCAGAGCAGGTATTGCATGATATCCTCCATCCGCAGCACGAAATGCCTCCTGCGCCAGCCTGACAGGGGTATGGTGTTCAGGAGGTGCATCACAACTGTCTTCAAGGTATAGGTGGAAAAGCCTATGCCCACCAGGATGCGGGCGTAGGCCTGCAGGCATCTGAGGTGGAAGCTGTCATGCGGGACCTGCCCGGCCATATGCCTGAAGAACTTCGCCTCTGCCACAGCGTAGCTCTCTGGCCACGTCGTGCTTGGGGTGAAGAGGGCCTCTGTATTCTGGCTGCTCACAAAGATGTCCGAATTGCCTTGCTGCACCCCAAACATCATCTCAATAACGTGGGTTTTGTTGTTGCCTTCTGTCACCCGGAATTTGCAGAAGCGGATAGAGGGCAGCATGGTTAGACGCCATGTGGATGATTGAGGCAAAAACACCCAGGCTGCTTGCACCAGTTGATAGAACCAGCGGGCAGTTTTCTGCACATCTAGGTAGGAGCCAGTGCAGAGGGTGCGTAGGAGGCTGGGACCCTGATTCCTCCTAAGCTCCTCCACAGGGTGGTGCAGGAAGCACAGCATCTCTTGTGCCAGCTGCTCTCTCATGCAGGTGCACTCCAGCTCCACGCGGACGTAGGAGTACCATGCTGGCGTCTCCCCCCTGTTGCCCAACTCCAGGTGGAAGGCGTGCCCACGGGGGGGCTTCAGGGGCACGAGCAGGCGGTAGATGATGTCTTCCTCGCGGGGACTCCAACCTTCGAACGCGCTGCCCAGCCCGATGGCAGGTTCCAGCACTGGGAAGAAACTATTTGACAAGAGCTGTCTGAAGACAAGGATGAAGTTGTCAATGAGGTCCTTTACCACCTGACAGTCCCTGGCTAGGTTCTGAACTGGCCACTGTATGTGCTCCGCAAATAACCTTCCCAGATCATTGTCACTGTCACTGTCATCATCTTCTTCCGCCTCCTCTTCCACCTGCTCCCTGTCACTGCTGGAGCTCTCCTCGTCACTGCTGCTGTCCACCTCATGGCTCCTTTTCCTGAGCCGACAGCAGAGCGCGAAGAGCAGGAGCAGGACTCCAGCAACGGCCCAGAACTGCCACTGCCGCAAGGCAGCAAAGAGCAGGGCTCCCCAGGCAAAGCCGCTCTGCTCCTGGGTCCTCTGCGCCAGCTGCTGCGTCCCCTGCTCCAGCTCCTGCAGCAGCCGAGTCATCACCCGGCTCAGATACTCCTTGCGCTGCTGCATGCGCTCGCGTGTGGCCTCATCCAGCTCATCACCGACCATCTGAGCGTTCCAGAGGATGCTTTGCACAAGCAGGGTGAAGAATTGTATGACAGCCATGGCCTGCAGGAGGAGGGAGAGAAGGGGTTCAGTGGGGCTGGGAGGGAGGGAGCTGGCGCCGGGGGGAGCAGGGGCGGGAGCCGCAGGGAGCTGGGGGCAGGTAGGAGAGGGGGCGAGGCAGCCGGGAGGCAGCAAGGCCTGCGCCCAGCCCCGGTGGCGGCGGCACCGTGCCCTGCCCAAGGTGTTCCCGCGAGCAGCTGGGCCCTCGATGCAGGCTGAGAACCCACCCCCCCGGGGGCCCTCGTCCAGCCCAGCCTCCCCCCGCCTGCGCACTCACCGCTCGCCCAGGCTGTACTGGGGCAGCGCTGCCAGCTGGTGCCTTTTATACCCTACCCCCCCCCCCCCATTGTGACTCGTCCCCTCTGATGTCACAGGTGCCAGAGCGCATCACAGGCACGCCCGCCGGCCAGCCCTGGCCTTCGGCCTCACCCCGGCTCAGCCACTCACAGCTGCCCTGCTGTACCGGTGAAGGCTGGGCTAGAGTTGGTTTTCTTCACGGGAGCTTGCGTGCTGCTTTACGTTGGATTTCTTGCCGTCTGCCTGCCAACGGCAATCTCACAATCCCGGAACGTCCTGAATTGGAAGGGACCCCCGAGGGTCGTCGAGTTGAACCCCTGACTCCTGCACGAGGCAACCTCAAATAGGTATCATAGAATGAGACTATGTGCAAATGCTTCTTGAATACCAACAGGCTTGGGGCCGTGACCCTTTCTGGGGAGGGGCTTGTTCCGCTGCTTGACCACCCTCTCGCTGAAGAACTTTTTCCTAATATCCAATCGGAACTGCCCTTGACGCAGCTTTAAGCCATTCCTTCAAGTCTCATGTCACTGAGGCTCAGACAATCCAATGAAACATTTTAAAATCAACATGTTTGTTCTTCAATCAAAATTGTTTAGAACTCCAAGAACATTAGTAAACCAGCGGTTCAATGGTGTTAGGGGAAATTAATACTACACAACCTACATTAGTGTAAAAGGAACTAGGCCTTAAGCCTCATTGTTTCAAGACTATTCATATTGGACATATAACTAATGATTAGAAATTGGTTTAGATATGATTAATAGAATGCGGGTGCTTATAAAACAATATCTATGAGCTGCTTAATTGTTCTGTGAGACTCCCTCTTCATGGCTGGCTTAAAATCCAGTCAAGCTGAATCAACAGAGGAAGGATCATATACATCTTAGCCGAAGACATGGGAGTAAGTGATTAACTTTAGAACAAGATAAATTAATGAAATAACCTGAGTAGTTTCTTTGGAAATTCATAGGTACCTTTGAAGCGTAAGAAGATAAGTGATGATGGTGACCGGAGACCTTCTGCCTATGACCACCAGTCTCAGAAGAACATGAGAATGGAGAATGGGGAATGGATGAGATAAGACGATGAATGATAACGATAGGAGAACAGAAAATCGGCTGGAAAATTACAGAGACTTTGGATTGGGACAATGGGTGGCCAAAGGGTATGTGAGGTTTGGAAACTTTTGGAAGTGCGCCATTCACTGCGGTGGTGGCCCAACTCGGAGTTGTTAATAAAGCAAACCTAGAGAAACCCGTGACTGAAAATCCTTTCACAATTAGAATGCTTAAGCTTTAGAAATAGTAACCCAACATGCTCATGTCACGGACGCTCACGGAGGCAGCTCGTGTTCAAAGAAGTGGTTTATTGACATCTTGGCTGCTGCGGCTACGCCCACCCTCATAAAGAGTGTGGGGAGTTTCGTTAACGGGGGTACATTAGATGCTCTTCAGTGGTGATGCAGCTAGGGGTTTCTGGGGATCGGGAGTGTTTCTGACGGAGGGACCTGGGGACGATCAACCGATAACGTCCCGAGTAGCCTATCGGGCTGGGGGTGCGGAGCCCAAGGAGAGAGGAGAATCCGTTCCTGTTCGGGTAAAGGCATTGTCGGGGTTAACGGAGGGGGTGCAAAAGGCCTCCTGTGTTGGGGTGATGTATGTTTGCGGGGGCCGGTCTCTTCTGTCAGGTGGCTGGAGGCAGGGCGAGAGGAAATGGCCTCACGTTGCGGCAGGGGAGATGGAGGTTAGATATTAGGAAACATTTCTTTACTGAGAGGGTTGTCAGACATTGGAATAGGCTGCCCAGGGAAGCGGCTGAGTCACCATCCCTGGAGGTGTTCAAAAAGCGAGTGGACGGGGTACTTCAGGACGTGGTTTAGTGGGCATGGCTGGTGGTCGGACTCGATGATCTGGAAGGTCTCTTCCAACCTAAATGGCTCTAAGATTCGATGACAGGGGGCAGGCAGCGAGGGATGGCGCCGCCCACAGAGGTGGACCCCCGCCACCTTAGACCTCTTCTCAGAGGGCTACGGACGCTTTGAAGAGCCTCCGAGAACGTCCCTCAGAGAAAGGGCTGAGCGCAACCCGCCAAAACCGCCACGAACCGCCCGGCCCGCGCAGGCGTCGAACTGGGCGGAAGCGTCCCACAGCACCGCGGCTCCCGGGCGCGAGGGCGGGTGGGCGGAGCCGGAGGGCGGCGCGGCGGGCGGCGGGCAGGTCCGGCAAGGCAGTCGCAAGCCCCGCCCCGAACGCCGCCCCGCCCCTGGCGCGGGCCTGACCCCCGTCCCCGGGGCGGGCCGGGTCGGCGGGCCGATCCCGGAGGGGATGAGCGGCGGAGAAAAGCCGGCAGCCGGTGGAATCGCCAGAGGGCAAAACTGGAGACCGAAGGGAGACGCCGGCACCCGCACCCCCCCCCTCGCGCGGCACTGCGAGGGGGACGGGAAGAGTGAAGAAACGCGGAGCTGCGGCGTGGGGTTCAGGCCGCCCCGTCCGCGCGGTGAGTTCTTCCCAGTGGTCTGCTGATGAGGAGCCTCCTACACTCTTGGTTCCTGTGGGTCCAAGACGGGTAAGTTCAGAATTCCTGACTGATACAGGGGCCCGGATTAGTGGCTTACAGAAACAACTAGTGCCAGGAGCGGCAGAAAAACGTCCCGTAGCTCAAACTGAACTCGGGCTGCCTGGGGAAAAGAGAGGGACGGCTGTGGAAGTGGCTGTGAGCTCTTACAAGGGAAATGTACTGGGATTCGATGTGCTGGCAGGCAAATGATGGTATCTACGCAGTGGCAGGGTGTGGAGCTGTGGAGGCAGAGGGGCAGAGGCTACCCACGTGAAAACTTTGTAGGTTGCTCCTGCGCTACCGCCATCTAAAGTAACCCATGTCTCTCGATACCCGCTACCAAATGGGGGATTTCAGAAGTAATTGGCGACCTCGAGAAAAGACACATCATAAGTCGCACACATTCCCCTTATAATTCTCCAGCTTGGCCAGTCCGTAAACCGGGTGGGAGGTGGCAATTAACAACTGATTATAGCAAATGAAACAGTTAATACCCCACCATTAACTGCTGCCATCCCAACCATAACCTAAATAGTAACGGCAATACAGGCAGCTGCCCACCCATGGACGGCTCCTTTGGATGTCGAGGATATGTTTTTGATGATTCCCCTAAGGGAAGAGAGCAAACCCCAGTTCGCATTTACTTGGGAGGGGACACAGTACACCTTTAATCAGCTTCCCCGAGGATACAGGCACTCTCCTGCTGTTGCCCACGGTGCCTTAGCCAAGCTTCTCGATGCTGTGGAAGTGCCATAAGGCGTCCATATATATCAATATAGAGACGATATCGTAGTTGGTGGAGATAACAAGGAACAGGTAGGGCAAGTGTCTGAAGCCATCTGGAATCTGTTGACCAAGAATGGGCTAGACATGCCGCTTTCTAAATGTCAAGGTCCCGGACAAGAAATTAAATTCCTAGGAGCTTGGTGGAGAGCTGGAGCAGTCACGGTACCTGGTGACACTCTGTCAGCTATTGAGAAGGGACAGACTCCAGGCAATAAGATGGAATTACAGCAGCTGCTAGGTACCTTGGGCTACTGGAGAAAACATATACCCGGGTTCTCAGTGATTGCCCGCCCTCTGTGTGACTTGCTTTGAAAGAAAAGGAAATGGGATTGGAGTCCGCAACATACAGAAGCTCTCAATATCCTGAAAGATGAGCTCAAGGCTTACCAGAGGCTAGGCCCGTTGCACCCGCGAGATCCTTTAAGGGTGGAGTGGGGATTTGCTGCGCATGCTTTGTGCTGTGGCATGTTCCAAAAGGGACCATGAACACCAGCTAGACCTTTTTTGTTCTCTTCCGCTTCATTTAAGGAGGCTGAGCAACGGTACGTGGACTGGGAAAAAGGGGTCCTTTCCCTCATTAGAGCAGTTAAGGAGGCTGAAAAGCTGCGCACGTTACAAGATGTTACAGTAGAGGGCCCTCTTCCTCTCCTAAACTCAGTCCTCAATGGATCGCCTCCTCCCAAGGGAGAAGCCCAAAAGGCCGCAGTTAGGAAATGGTATGCATACTTAGAAGGGATTAGCCAGTTGCCTCCACTAAAAGAGGGTCCGCTTAAGGCCTCCAGGCTACAACAGCCTGTAAAGCCCAATCTGACCTTGTTGGGTCGACCCTACAAACCTTCTCCGACTGAAGAGGCACCTGAATTTGTGGCAGGCTCCGATATGCAGGGACTATGGTTCACTGATGCATCTGCCCATCCAGTGGGATGAAGGTGGCAATATAAAGCGGTAGCATTAGAAATCGGTACCGGGAAGACAGTCAAAGAAGAGGGCGAAGGTAGTGCACAAGTAGGAGAATGACGGGCTCTATTACTGGCCACAGAGAACGGTGCTACTGTCGTTTATACTGACTCCTATGCAACCATTAAGGGCGTTAGAGAATGGATATGTCAGTGGGAATCCAGTAAATGGGAAATAGGTCGTACAAAGGTATGGAGGACAGAGGACTGGCAACGTCTCCTGGCAATAGGGAGGTCCCGGCCTTTAAAGGTGGGATGGGTCAAGGGCCACGCACGGGAGGGACCCCCCCCCTGCAAAATGGAACCACCAGGTGGACCACCTGGCCCAAATCAGGACGGTCACCAGTGAGAAGGAAGATGGGGATGGATTAGCTGAATGGTTGCATATCAAGCGAAGCCAACATCTTTGGGGCCGTGACCCTTTCTGGGGAGGGGCTTGTTCCGCCGCTTGACCACCCTCTCGCTGAAGAACTTTTTCCTGCTATCCAGTCGGAACTTCCCTTGACGCAGCTTTAAGCCATTCCTTCGTGTCCTATCACCAGACCCCAGGGAGAAGAGATCGGCACCTCCCTCTCCGCTCCCCGTCCTGAGGAAGTTGTAGGCAGCGATGAGGCCAGCCCTCGGTCTCCTCTCCTCTAAGCTGAACAAACCCAGTGTCCTCAGCTGCGCCTCATCAGGACACGTCCGCTAGTCCTTTCACCGTCTTCGCTGCCCTCCTTTGGACGTGTTCTAATACCTTTACATCCTGCTTACACTGTGGAGCCCAAAGCTGCACGCAGTACGCGAGGTGAGGCCGCAGCCCTCCTGAGCGTGGTGGGTCAATCCCTTCTTTCCACCGGCTACCTCTGCTGTGCCTAACGCGCCCCAGGAGATGGCTGGCCCGTTGGGCCGCCGGGGCACGTTGTTGACTCCTACTGAGCTTACCACCAACCAAGACCCCCCAGATCGCTCTCCAGAGCCCACACGCTCCCGTCGGCCACCTAAGTTCCCAGAGGAGACTCCTGCTCAGCCACGCCAGCCTTCTGCCCCCTTGCTTGACTTGCAAGGCCAGCTCCTTGCAAGGGCCCGCTCCTGCGCCCTCCCGCCCTGCCCCTGCATCCCTTTCCCGCTCGGTGCCTCTGCCCGCCCCTCGCCAGTGTTCCGCCTTTGGACACCCCGCGCCTCTCTGCTCTGCTGCCGTCCGTCCCTCTGTTTAGCTCCCGTCCCTCTCCTGCCGCCCCACCGCCCTGTCCCCCTCTCCTCCTCCTCCCTGCCCCAGCGGGGCTCTGGGACCGGGGCCGGGGCAGCCCCGCGGAGGCGGCCATGCGGCCTGCGAGGGGCCGGGGCCGGGCCGGGCATGGTGTGCCGGCAGGGGAACGCAGCGGGAAGGAGCGCCCCGGGGCATGCTGGGAGCTGTAGTCCTGGGGCGCGGGGCTGCCGGGCGGCCATGTTGTTTAGCAGAGGCGCAGCCTCCGCTCCAGTTGCGGAGGGGAGGGCCGGGGCCGCCCGTGAGGAGCGAGGCCCTTGGGCGGGCGCGGGGGTGCCTCGTGCCCGCTGGCCGCTCGGGGGTGGCGAGGGGGAGCTCCAAAGCGCCCGGCGCGACGGGCTCGCGGTCAGCTGGAGCTGGGCCCGGCCGGGCAGATCATCGCGCAGGTTGCCGGCGACGAGGCAGGCTGATTTCAAGCCAGGAAGGCAGTCTGCAGCTCAGAGTCATGTCCAGGGATGGCCAGGCAGGGCTGTGGGGATGGGGCCAGGCCGAGGACTGGCTGGGATGTTGGCCCGCTGGTGGGCCTGGCTCGTCGGGGCCTGCGGGCAGGCTGGGCAAGGCTGGGGGAAGCTGGAAACTAACAACCTGCAGCGTCACTGGGCCAGGGACTGACAGCCCTGGTTTGAGCTGGAGGGGGATCCTGGGCCATGGACAGGGTGGAGTGAAGCCCTGGGGGGCTGGTCAGGGCCCAGGCAATCATGGAGGCAGTGTTGATAGCATATTTCCATGCATTCTGTATGGTACATCTAAACACTATGATTGAAACTACAGGCAAAAGTATAGCCAAGCAATTAGCTAGCAGAGGTGGTTACTCGTAAGTTTTGCATTTCTTTGCTCTTACGGCTAGATGTTCCTGTACGCTAGATGAGAACAATGTTGAAACTGACCACGTGTGATTGAAACTGCCTTAACCTTCAAGGTCAAAGAACAAGGGCAAGAATAAAGACTTCAAGGAGAGCCAACGAGAACTTCAAACGGGTCGGTGGTCGTAAAAGCAGCCCTTCGACTCAAATGGATCCTTCATTGCGCATGATCGGATGTAGGCAGTACTATGATAATCGGTTACAGTCATTTTTATGTATATGTATACTAATCTGATTAATGTGCAATTAATAGTTATTCTATGTGCAATATAGTTATTCTGTAGAACCTCTTTGTGCTAAAGCTGTGGTATGCACGCTAGGTGGAACTATCCCCCCTGCATCCAGCGCTGCAATAAAGGAACGCCTGCTTTCTAAAACTCCAAAACGAGTCTTGGAGAGTTTCTTCGACCGGCTTTTTGGTACCATTTTGGCGACCCAGATGGGACAAGGCTTCTGAGGCTCGACGGACGTGGGATCGCAGGACCTCCAGCCGGCACCGAGATTTCTCGGAGAGACCCTTGATCCCCCGTTCCCCGGGCTCACAAGCCAAGGCCACTGGTAAGGTTTTATTTAAAGGCATTCTTTTGATTAACCTGGTTCTGGTATTCTGGTCTGGTACTCTTACCTGTACGCCTGACTAAGAGAAGTCAGCAAGGAAGAAATCTAAAAGGACCCTTAAAAATCTGGTATTCTGGTAGAAGTACTTCTCTGGTAAAGGGTATCTGTCTCGCTGGTTGAAGGCGGAGATACTGTCATGACCCAGACTGGACAGCCCAGGGAGTTGCGTTTAATTCGAAATTCCCTCGGGCTAAATTCAGGTGAAACGACACCAAAGGATCAGTTAAAGATTTTATTCATGACAGAAGCAAACTGAACTGGGGAGGCGTGGTAGTAGGTGGCAGGGTTTCTCCCAACAGGAATCGGCATAAGACTACTTCTGTAAACTGTGTAACCATATACATCGATTCAGGGAATAAGGAGATCCCTCCCGTTGAGTCACGAGGTTCAGAGCAGACCCCCTTGCTTTCCAGACTCCTCCTCAGAGAAGGGTCTAGGGGTGGCTGGATCCACTTTTAGTCTCAGACTTGGTCAACGGTTTATATCTTGAAACGGATGAGGTGTAGGGATTGTGGAAAAGGAAAAGGAAAGAGAGAAGACAGAGGGAGAAAAAGGAAGAGAGAAAGATTTCACCGGTCCTGGGTCCAGCGTTGGTTCAGTCAGCCAAGGGGTCCAGTCAGCCGATGGGTCCAGTCCCGGTGGGCTTGCGCACCCGGGGCTTCAGTTGGTGTCCTTTTATCATCCTTGCCCCTCCTTCAGGCGGGCACCCGAACTCCTCAGGTTAATGAGCAGTTTGTGAGCCTTTGGGCTTGGGGGTCTTTGTGGAGTAACTTCTCCTTCCCTGCAGACACTGCCATTGTTTGATCTTTGTATCAGAACAGCTTATCAGAACAGGGAGCTGCTCACCCTCCAGCATGCCCTCCCCCTCCTGTTGCTGATGTCTGAGCTGATGGGCTTTTCACCTTGGCTCCTTGCTGTGCAGGGTTTGTCTTTAAGCAGAACTTGCTCCACCACAATGTTTGAGACATTAACTCTTTCAGTCTCTCACAGATAGCCCTTTGGTTTGGTCTTGGTACTTTGATTAAGGCTTTGGGATTTGACTATTGATTTTGGATATGACCTTAGATCTCTGATTGATTCTGTTTGGTATTTTGACTTAGGCTTTGATATTTAATTTTCTGATTTTGATTTTTGTATATTGAAGGTATTGATAATGGGAACAGGACAGTCAAGTGAACTCCCTAAAAAAATCACCTTTGGGGTGTGTTTTAAAGCACTGGAAACAGCTGGGGGGTGTCCCGGGTGGCAACCTGCGGAGAGAAGACTTTATTAAATATTGTAATCATTGGTGGCCTCTGTATAAGCTTGACGAATGGGAAAAGTGGCCTGTGAATGGGACGCTGCATTATAACACCATGTTACAACTGATGTTATTTTTGAGAGGTGAGCAGAAATGGGATGAAGTTATGTATTGTGATTTGTTCTTTACCTTAAAGAATCATCCTGAGTGGCAAAAGGATTGTGGAATTAACATGCCACCCAGCGATCCTTTTGGGCTATCTTTAGAAAAAGAGGGAAACAAAAAGGTGACAATAAGCTCAGAAGGTGTTGTTCTGCCTGTAGTATTGGGCAAAGATGTTTAAAGCTATGCAAGCAAGAACGAGAGGATGATACTGAAATTGTAATTGGATCTCAAAGGGCCCCACCTAGAACTGCTCCCAGAAATAGTGATGAAAGAGAGCCCATGCATAGTCCTGTCGCAGGGCAAACAAGAGCTAAACAGAGCGAAGTTATTCAAGCTCCTCTCCGTCAGGCGCCTGGGACTGAGGGTGTGGCAACTATTAAAGTACCCTTTTCTATTGTGGATTTAAATAATTGGGAAGTACCAGCTGGGAGCTATCAAGAAAACCCTGATCAAACAGCCCAGGCTTTTGAAACAATGATTCAGACTCAGGATCCTGACTGGAAAGATGCTAGGAAATATACTATAATATGGATCCTGAGTCTGAAGACGGAAAAGCTCAGTTGGCTCCTTTATTTATAGGACAATCCTCTGATGATATCAGAAGGAAATTACAAAACTTACAAGGAGCAGATTCTCGAGATTGGGGAAAATTATTAGAAGTTGCTTGGGTGGCATATAGAAAGAGAGATGAATTACAGAGTAAAATGAGTGCAAGGTTAGTAGCTGCTCTGGAAGTAGGAGCTGGCATGGGACAAAGGAGAGGAACTGGACTGGGGCCACCAGTGGGATTAAACCAGCCCCTGGGACCGAATCAGTGTGCGTACTGTAAACAAGAAGGACACTGGAAAGGAGAATCTCCCCTGAGACCTACAAGGTCACAAGTGATCCCAATTTCGACCGCACAATCTCAGCAAGTTCCCCCTTTCTTAGGAAAGTTGAGTGAAAGTATCTGACGGGGACCGGAGGGGAGTCTCCCAGCAGAACCTCTGGTGACAGCTAACCTGGGAGAACAGAAAATTGAATTTTTAGTTGACACTGGAGCCACCTTTTCAGTTTTAAACACCTTAGAGGGGGAGTTAAGTTCTGAAGAAAGCAGTGTTGTTGGTGCGACAGGTGAATGAGAGGCTAGACCTTTCTTTAAGCCTTTGACAATGAAATTAGGAAAGCAGTGGGTCACTCATCAGTTTCTGTGTTTGCCAAATTCTCCTCAAACCCCGGTTAGGGAGAGACCTACTTGAGAAACTGGAAGCAGAAGTTAAATTTAAAGATGGTGAGATTAAAATTTAAATTTAAAAATGGTGAGATTAAAATTTTAATTCCAGAAACTAAACATATCGAAGCAGTGGCTTTGTTGTTACAGGACGGCTACCGAAAGCAGAGGATCATACCAGTCGAAGTAAATAATGCTGTAATTCCCATCGTCTGGGCTGAGGAAGTTCCTGGTAAATCCAAAAGAGCAGAGCCTGTGAGAATTGATTTAAAGCCAGGATCGAGTCTGGTAAGAATTAAACAACGCCCCCCTAAAACTGGAAAGTCGGAAGGAGTTAGTACCGATAATACAAAAATTTCTAAAGTACAAATTGTTAATAGAATGTGAATCCAAATATAACACCCCAACCTTGCCTGTTAAAAACGCTAATGGAAAAGATTACAGGTTAGTTCAAGACCTCAGAGTGATAAATCGAATAGTACAAGATATTCACCCGGTAGTAGCAAATCCTTATACTTTGTTAACAACCCTAACAGAGAGACAAGAATGGTTCACAGTGTTAGACTTGAAAGATGCCTTTTTCTGTATTCCCTTGGATCCCAATAGTCAAGAGCTTTTTGCTTTTGACTGGGAAGATCCTGAGACTGGGAGAAAAACACAATATACGTGGACAGTCTTGCCTCAAGGCTTTAAGAACAGCCCTGCCATTTTTGGAAGTCAATTGGCACGAGAATTAGAGATTTGGAAGAAAGAAAATAATCAAGGAATCTTGTTGCAATATGTGGATGACCTGTTAATTGCAGCTGAGACAGAAGATGGTTTACCCTGCTGTGTTTTTAACAACTGATCAACTTGAAGGAGAACTGGAACATGGCTGCTTGCAGACAATTGAAGAAGTCTGCTCCAGCCAACCGGATCTCCGAGGTGCGCCACCGGAAGAAAAAGATTGGGAGCTATATACCGACGGGAGCAGTTTCATCCGTGAAGGAAAACGTTTATCAGGATATGCGGTAACCACTACTGAGAAGGTAACTGAATCACGAGCTTTGCCTTCAGATGTATCTGCCCAAAAGGCTGAATTGGTAGCTCTTACTCGAGCACTGGAACTACGTCAAGGAAAACGAATCAGCATTTGGAGAGACTCAAAGTATGCTTTTGGGGTAGTACATGCACATGGAGCAATATGGAAAGAAAGAGGACTGTTACCTGCACGAGGAACCACCATTCAGCATGCAGAACAAATACTGAAATTGTTAGAAGCCATTCAAAAGCCAACAGCAGTCGCGATAATGCACTGTAAAGCACATCAGTCAGGTAGGACTGTCCTTGAAACAGGTAACGGATTGGCTGATAGAGCTGCTAAAGAGGCTGCAGAAAAAGGCATCCTAGCACTAGTTCCAGAGAAAAGTGTAAATTTACCGAAAGATGCTCCAAATTATAATGAAAAAGATGAAGAATTAATTATTAAATTGCAGGCTAGTAAAAATGAAACCGGGTGGGCTGTAACACCAACAGGTCAAATAATAGTCCCACCCGCAATAATGAGAGAAATTGCCCGGGCTGAAAATAACAAAGTACGTTAGGGAACAGAAAACCTTGTTAAACATTTACAAAAGTGTATTTTGAATAGAGATATGACAAAAATTATTCGAATAATTACAATTGGGTGTGAAATTTGTATACGCAATAATCCCCAAACCAATAATAAAATCACTTTTGGAGTTACGAAACAAGGAAATTCTCCAGGAAAGTATTGGCAAATTGATTTTACAGAATTGCTTCAATAAGAGGGATATTGATATATCCTAGTTCTAGTTGATACCGTTACTGGGTAGCCTGAAGCTTTCCCTTGTCGCACCAACAAAACAAGAGAAGTATTTATCATCATTGTTACAATCCGCATCGCTTTCAGCTGTCTTAAACGAGCTGTGAGACAATCTATGTTCAAGTGAGACTACTAAAAGAATTAGTAGCCTCAAACAGAAAGGGGGGAATTGATAGCATATTTCCATACATTCTGTATGGTATATCTAAATATTTTGATGGTTTTAATATTTTGTAACAGCCGTGGAAACTGGTTTGCTGCTAGGTGACTGTAAAAGTGAGATTTGGTATATCATTATTAGCAACCTTATACTAACACTATGATTGAAACAATAGACAAAAGTATAGCCCAGGAATTAACTAGCAGAGGTGGTGTGTACGGAAGGGTTAAAAGATGGAATTTTGGTCCATGGATGGACACTGAGTCAGAAGTAGATAACTAAAAAACGCAGTCAGCACAGGGAACAGATAGTTTATTGTCTGTTGTTTGAAATGCTGGTCATGGGGATAAGAAAGTAGAGCAATGTTAGGGGAGGTAGTACGTGCAGTAATGGAGGAATACAAGGCACCACACATAATTTTGCTTACCTTGCAAAAGTCCTGCTGTTGGTTAGAGCATCGTGACGGATGGATTATGGTAATTTGCCGTGTGCCCGTGAACCAATAGAAGGGATGGCTATGGCACGTGCAGCGCGTGTCGACACCCTTTCCTCCACAAATGTCTAAAATACTGGGGTTTTCCGAAGAGCAGTGGGCCGGTGTTCGGCAAGGTCACCGTTGCCTCCGTGGGGACGCCCACGTAAAGCTGGCACCTACCGACTGCTGGGCTGAGCTTGCGGCGCAAGACGACACAAGCATGTACAGAATGTACAGAAGGTTCGTCTTCTTCTTCACAGTCCTTGGGCTGGTATGTTAATAGTGGGGGGTTTTTTTTTGCTTTGTAAGATACCCTTAGCGTAACGCATGTGTGTAGTTAATAAAATGCTTGCTTTTTCCCCTATAGTCAGTGTGTGTGTGTTTACCTTCTCGGGAATCCTCGAAACCACCCTAGAACAGGTGGTTACTCGTAAGTTTTGCAGTTCTTTGCTCTTACGACTAGATGTTCCTGTACGCTAGACGAGAACAATGTTGAAACTGACCACGTGTGATTGAAACTGCCTTAACCTTCAAGGTCAAAGAACAAGGACAAGAATAAAGACTTCAAGGACAGCCAACGAGAACTTCAAACGGGTCGGTGGCCGTAAAAGCAGCCCTTCGACTCAAATGGATCCTTCATTGCGCATGATCGGATGTAGGCAGTACTATGATAATCGGTTACAGTCATTTTTATGTATATGTATACTAATCTGATTAATGTGCAATTAGTTATTCTACAGAACCTGTTTGTGCTAAAGCTGTGGTATGCACGCTAGGTGGAACTATCCCCCCGTGCATCCAGCGCTGCAATAAAGGAACGCCTGCTTTCTAAAACTCCAAAATGAGTCTTGGAGAGTTTCTTCGACCGGCTTTTCGGTATCAGTGTGTCTGGTAAGGCAGTCGTTAATGAATACTTTTTGTTCCTAAGCTAGGACAGACCCATGACGCAATTATGGGACCAGGGAAAGAGAAGCAATGCAGACTTCTTGCACCTGCATTATTTACCCAGTCCTTTGCAGGGAAACCCACGTAGTGAGATCCGGTGGTAATGGAGGGCAGGGAGCATTTCCTGCCCATGACACGACGTGTTGGGACAGGGTTTTCTTATGCCGAGTCCTGCTCTTGCTCCTTCCCACTCCCATCGTACCCACAGTTCAGCCTGTTTCTTTTTCTACGTATGGTGTTAGCTATCTTGCTGCATCCTTATGCGTTCTGTGTCCTTAGGCAGATTATAGCCTGAAGTTAATTCCAGCTTAACGGAAAATGTTGTCAGTTGCCATGGAAATGCCTTACCATGTGATTGTGGTTGTACTTCCTGTTGTGCTTAGGTCTAAAACTGTTAGATGACCCTCATTTTTACACTGCCTTCCACTCCTCCTGTAAATATCTGTTACTCGTAACTGTGGTCAGAACATTCAGTCTTCTAACACCGGTCATTTTTTTTTTATGCTGTGATCTTATTGCCGGTTATTAAACACTTATGCTAAAGCTTTCTTCAGCAGAGATCCTCAGACTTGCTGGTTTTGTATTTAAGATCTGCAAGCCAAATTCCTGCGGACAGCTGTCAAGGAAAGGGGCGGGTTTCCATGAGTGAAGAAAATGCTGAAGCTGGTCACTTGCCTTTGCTAGCTGGCTGATACTGAGATGAGAGCTCTAGTATGCAGGAGGTAAGGGCTGCTGTGCCAGGCAGCCCAGCATGGAAAACTGCCCAAGTGCTGGGTGACTCCTGGCCACAGTGCTGGCAACTGTAAACAGCAGCTGCTTTTGCTCAGTGATATATCTGCCATCACTAACAGCTCATTTGGAGACCTGTGCTGGCTCTTTCTTTGTTCATCATATACATTAGGTCTTCAAGTAATGCGGTTTTGTACAAGCTTATCTATGCTGTTGTCATCGTCAATGAAAAGACTCCCCCCACCATCAACAGTGTCCCCTCCAACAATCTTTGGACAATGCTTTCATTACTGGTAGCTCCACCTGAAGGCCTCCGGAGCAATGGAAACAGCTGCACTATAAGGTCTTTCACCCGCACAACAAGGTCACCGAGGCCATTTGATCCTCACTCTCACAGAGTAACACAGAGAATTTGGGTTGGAAGAGACCTCTGGAGGTCTTTAGTCTCACCCCCTAATTAAAGCAGGGCTAACACCAAAGTTAGGACATGTCCCTCAGGGTCTTGTCCAGCTGAACTTCTAATGTTGCCAGAGAAGGAGATTCCCCACCCTCTCTGGCTGCTTCTTCCAGGGCTTATCTGCTCTCATGGCATGCTTCCCTTGGTGCAACGCGTGACACGTTCTTTCATTGTGCACCTCTGAGAAAAGACAGGCTCCGGGTAGTGGAAGACAGCAATTAGATCTCCCTCAGCCTTCCTTCTTGGAGAGATGTGGTGCTGGACATTCGTGGTGTGGTGCGGTGTATGGGTGTCATCCTGCTACCTGTTGACAGAGCTGCAGCATCAGCCTGTTGCCGAGCCAGGGCACCCACCTCTTGAAACGAACGGTCCCCAGAGCAGCTTCTCCACACAGACAGGACAGTATAACCTATGGGATCCTCTCTAGACATCGTGCTGTCCTCAACCACCCCTGCACCTAGGCACACCTCTTGGGATGCTTACTCAGGGCCACTGGCACGGCCTGCAGGCTCATGTGCAACTGCGACCTGGCTGTTACTCAATGAACAGCGCCAGGCACGGATGAATCTATGTCCTGTCTGAAGCACTTCTTTTACTGCGAGCTTTTCTTACAGTAGTGAGCTTGCAACATGAGCATCCCTCGTGCCTACAGGCTCTTTTAAGGTCCTTTAAAGGTCCTCAGAGTTGCACAGAAAACCACCGGAAAACAACCTTCCTTCTTATGCAGCCTGCTCCTGACAGCCCTCCTTCCTTGGCATCTTGGGACTCCCAGGAACTAGCCCCGCACTGTACTACTTCCCTTCCTCAGAGGAATTGTGTCTCTGTAGCATGAGAGCCAAGGGGCTCAGGGAAAGGTGACAACTGGCAGCAAGCTTCCAGTGCTGCCAGGCAGGTCCTAGAGCATGCTCCTGGGCAAGAGACAGCTGCTGGCTGGGGCACTGCTGGGACCCAGGGGCTGTACAGTGGATCTTCAGTTGTGCCTGAACACAACTGGGATGGGGATCCTGCAGCATCTGGCTATCTGTGCCAGTTATCCTCTGGGAGTCAGAAAACAAAGTGCTCAAGAACAGTTTTTAATAATGCAGGTGTGGCCAGAGTTGTCAGTGGCTCGGGATTTGTACAGAATACAAAAAAGAGAAAGTTCAACCCAGGATACCCCTCTCCAAGAAGAGCCTTCATAAGGGTGAGCAACCCTGAGGCAGTGAGAGGAAGTTGCCAAAGAGCCTGGAAAACCTGGAGCCGCTTGGAATGGAAACCAGTTAATATGATGAAAACGCTTTAGCCTGGGTCACTGGCAAACCTGACTTTGTGGTAACAATCCATTGGGATGCAGAGGGCTAAGCAGATTGCATTGTCTTCATGGCCTCAGTCAGTGCTTGTAATTCTCCTTTGTCCCCCACATTCTGAGCCTTGTCCTTGATCAAAAGAACTTTGCGAGATGAACCTGCTTTCATTGGTTCAAAAGCTCAAAGGTACACAAGAGGGAAAAAAAGGAGCAAGAAACAAGCAACATGTTCGAGAGGAGAGATCAGCAAACTGTCTTTAACTGTAGCTCAGAGCTTGCTCTTTGAAGCTGGGGGGATGCAAAGCACTAAACTGGAATACCATGGATGTATTCAAATGAAAAAATTCACGTGGAAGGTCTTACTCAAATAACATGTTTCTCTTCTTGCCTTCATATACCAAAACCATAACGTACTTTACCTCTTTGAACCAGCAAAGATGCAACGTAAACACAGTGTTATGGCTATTTTTCAGTGAAACAAACTTTTTGGGGGGAAAGGTCAGGTCACAGAGACAAAACCACCGGTGCAAAAGATGCAGAGATAGCATCTCATCTCAGCGTTAACTTCACTTTCCAAAGATCCATCATTAGGCAAGTGTCCTAGTTTCAGCTGGGATAGAGTTAACTGTCTTCCTAGTAGCTGGTACGGTGCTATGTTTTGACTTCAGTATGTGAAGAATGTAGATAACACTGATGTTTTCAGTTGTTGCTCAGTCGTGTTTAGACTAATGTCAAGGATTTTTCAGCTTCTCATGCCCAGCCAGTGAGAAAGCTGGAGGGGCACAAGAAGTTGGCACAGGACACAGCCAGGGCACCTGACCCAAACTGGCCAACAGGGTATTCCATACCATGGGACATCCCATCTAGTATAGGAACTGGGAAGGGGGGG
The DNA here is from genome assembly GCF_900496995.4 of Aquila chrysaetos chrysaetos. Lineage (NCBI taxonomy): Eukaryota > Metazoa > Chordata > Aves > Accipitriformes > Accipitridae > Aquila > Aquila chrysaetos. The sequence goes on along the minus strand of NC_044005.1, from coordinate 6,634,559 downwards.
CGGGGAATCGCCGCTCGGGGACTAGCGGGGTGCCGGTCGGCGGGTGGTGAGCAATTGCACTGCGCATCATTTGTACATTCCAATCCTTTCATTATTGCTGTTGTCATTTTATTAGTGTTATCATTATCATTATTAGTTTCTTCTTTTCTGTTCTATTAAACCGTTCTTATCTCAACCCGTGGGTTTTGCTTCTTTTTCCCGATTTTCTCCCCCATTCCACTGGGTGGGGGGGGGGGGGAGTGACTGGGCGGCTGCGTGGTGCTTAGTTGCTGGCTGGGGTTAAACCATGACAGCAAGGAAGGTTCTGGTAGCTTTGCGCATCATGGAAAAACTGGCCATGTTCTGCACAGTCTAACTGAAAACGGGGAGAAGCCTGAGCTTCTCTAGCACTTCGACATAGTTAGACAGCTCTTTTGATGTGACAATTATTAAAAAGCTCTCAAATCTTCGCCCGTACACCATCATTGAATTTCCACTGAAGGTGTACCAAATACAGCTATGACTGCACCTCTTCTGCCACACGGTGGTCGTCAGCCACTACTTCTTATAGCGCCAGGGTCTACAGCCAAACCACCCTTCTGCCCCTCTTGCTTGACTTGCGACACATTGCAATTGCCCGCTCCTGTGCCCTTAAGAAATGGCTCTTAAAAATTGACCGGCATTTACGGGCAACGATACCCTCAAAAGCAGATTCCCAGGGGACCTTGCTAACTAGCTCCTTGAGCAGCCTGAAGTCTGCTCTCCCAGAATCCAGGGGAGTAGCTCTGCGGACAGGGTTTCCCATATCACCAAAGATTGTAAACTCGACCATTTTCTGATCACTATGGCCAAGACAGCCACCAATCATCACTTCACCCACAAGACCCTCTCTGTGTAGGAACAACAGGTCTAGGAGGGCACCCTTCCTAGTCGGCTCCCGTAGTACCCGTATCAAAGAGTTGTCTTCAACGTGGGCTTCAGGAATTTCCTGGGCCTGTTCGTGTCTGCTCTGTGACAGCCCCAGTTCGCAGCTGGGAAGCTGAAGCCGCCCATAAGGACGACACAGGGCGACTGATGCAGAGATTTCCCATGATTCCTGATAGATTCATACATTGGCGTCCTCGTCCTGGCTGGGTGCTCCATAGTAGACTCCGGCAAGGACATCCACTTTATTAGCTTTTCCCCTAATCTTTACGCAGAGGCTCTCAACCACGTCGTCGCCAGCTGCAAGCGCTGTACAGTCCAACCCCTCCTTTACATACAGCACTGCCCCTCCGCCTCGCCTGCCCTGCCTCTCTCTCCTGAAGAGCCTGGAATGGTCCGTCACTGCACTCCAGTCACAGGACTCTTCCCAACAAGTGTCCCTTAGGCCAGTGATGTCGTTGCTCTGGGACCGAGCCAAGGCTTCTAGCTCCTCCTGTCTCTTCCTCGCACTGTGCTTCAGCCTACAAACATTTCAAACGCACTCCAGTGTCCTTGGCACATCGTGGAGCAGAGCGAAAGCTCCATGCACCGTTCCTCCAACATTGTCAGGCCATCGTTAGCTTATCAGTAGTAAGCCTGATTTTACCCCTTCCCCGCTTCAAACCTAGTTTAAAGCTCCTTCAGTCAGCCCCGCTCGGTCGTGAGCAAAAATACTTTTCCCCCACTGAGAACGGGGGATCTCGTCAGGCCCCAGCAGGCCTGGTGTCGCGTAGACCATCCCGTGGTTGAAGAACCCCCAATTCTGGCAGTGACGCTAGCCTCGGAGCCAGGTGCCGATACGCTGCGTCCGCCTGTGTGTTTCGATGTCATTCCCTACAGCTGGGAGGACAGAGGAGAATACTACCTGTGCTCCTGATCCCTCTACCAATCTCCCCGAGGCCCTGAAGTCTCTTTTGATCGCCCTTGGACTTCTCGTCACGACTTCCTTGGTACCCACAAGAAAAAGCAAGAGCGGCTAATAATGAGGGCCGTACAAGGCTCAGAAGTTTCCTGGTAACGCCTTCAACCCGAGCCCCAGGGAGGCAGAAGCCTTCCCAAAAAGGCAGGTCTGGTCGGCAGACCAGGGCAGGAGTGAATGAATTCTTTACGTTGCTTTGCCTGGGCGTGTAGCTCATGCTTTACCTACTGAACTGTCCTCTCTCAACCCGCAAGCTTTCCCACTTTTACCCTCCAGATTCTCTCCACCGTGCCACTGCGGGCAAGGCATTGAGTAGCTGCGTGATGATGCCAAGCTGCCTGCTGGCATTACCCCACAGCACCTGGGAAGCCAAAGCCCAGTGAATCACTGAGACCAGAGCCCACTGCACCAGCTCTTCTGCAAGACGCTCCCCGACGCCGTGGCAGCTGTCAGCACCCTATGCCCGCATTCCCCGACCCAGAGATGCACGGACACTCACGGACACAGCCTTTGTCCAAACAAGAGATTTATTGACATCTTTGTGCACGGTGGATCTCCCGGAGGGAATGGACTCTCTCAGAGAGGGAGGGCGGTCGCTGTCCGCATGGTAACAGGTTGCATCGGGTCCCACTCCGCAGCGTGTGCTTTTGCTGTTGAGGAAAGGTGCGGCAGCAATTCCCAGTGCCGATAGAGCAGCATGTTCTCCGTGTCCAGCGTGCTCGGTTCTGTGGCACCAGCTCCTCAGGAAGCATCTAGCATGGATGCTTTCTTCATCCAGACTGCAGTCTGAGGCACACAGAGGCACATCAGCGCTGCCTTGCGCTTGGTTCTTGCACAGCCGGAGCTGCCAGGAAGAATTTCTGGGCCCATGTGAAATCGCCACCATGGCCGCGACCGTGAGGGGAAAGGAGGATGAACATCACTTTGTAGCCACCATAGTTACCACCATCTGCTGCACTGGAGAGACTGCCTAGAGGAGAACCCTGACGCTCTTGACAGAGGGCTGCTGTACAGGGTTTTCCCTTTACTTTCTGTGTCCTGCATACTTCCCTCTTTTTCCCTGTGGTATGAGGTGGTAGTCTGGTATGAGGTGGTAGTCTGCCATCAGCTGTGAGTCCCGCAAACACAGCTCTGTGCGTGAAGATCTCTTTCAGCGGCCGGAGATCAGCAGTCTCGTGAGCCGTTCTTGCAGATCCATATACTCACGCATTGCCTCGGCGTGGGCGTCCGGATCCTGCACCAGGTGCTGGAAGAGGTTGAGTGGTTCGGCCGTTTGGAAGTCTGGGGGCAAGTTTATCTCCTCAGGCACCCTCTCGTTGCCTAAGAAGAAGTGGTCGAGGCGTTTCTCCTCCAGGCAGCGGAGCAGGTATTGCATGATATCCTCCATCCGCAGCACAAAATGCCTCCTGCGCCAGCCTGACAGGGGTATGGTGTTCAGGAGGTGCATCACAACTGTCTTCAAGGTATAGGTGGAAAAGCCTATGCCCACCAGGATGCGGGCGTAGGCCTGCAGGCATCTGAGGTGGAAGCTGTCATGCGGGACCTGCCCGGCCATATGCCTGAAGAACTTCGCCTCTGCCACAGCGTAGCTCTCTGGCCACGTCGTGCTTGGGGTGAAGAGGGCCTCTGTATTCTGGCTGCTCACAAAGATGTCCGAATTGCCTTGCTGCACCCCAAACATCATCTCAATAATGTGGGTTTTGTTGTTGCCTTCTGTCACCCGGAATTTGCAGGAGCGTCTAGAGGGCAGGATGGTTAGACGCCATGTGGATGACTGAGGCAAAAACACCCAGGCTGCTTGCACCAGTTGATAGAACCAGCGGGCAGTTTTCTGCACATCTAGGTAGGATTCAGTGCAGAGGGTGTGTAGGAGGCTGGGACCCTGATTCCTCCTAAGCTCCTCCTCAGGGTGGTGCAGGAAGCACATCTCTCCTGCCAGCTGCTCCCTCATGCAGGTGCACACCAGCTCCACGCGGACACGGCAGTTCCTCGCTGGCGTCTCCCCCCTGTTGCCCAACTCCAGGTGGAAGGCGTGCCCACGGGGGGGCTTCAGGGGCACGAGCAGGCGGTAGATGATGTCTTCCTCGCGGGGACTCCAACCTTCAAAGGCGCTGCCCACCTCGATGGAGGATTGCAGCACTGGGAAGAAACTATTTGTCAAGAGCTGTCTGAAGACAAGGATGAAGTTGTCAATGAGGTCCTTTACCACCTGACAGTCCCTGGCTAGGTTCTGAACTGGCCACTGCATGTGCTCCTCAAAAAACCTTCCCAGGTCATCTTCACTGTCACTGTCGTCTTCTTCTTCCGCCTCCTCTTCCACCTGCTCTCTGTCACTGCTAGAGCTCTCCTCGTCACTGCTGCTGTCCACCTCCTGGCTCCTTTTCCTGAGCCGACAGCAGAGCGCGAAGAGCAGGAGCAGGACTCCAGCAACGGCCCAGAACTGCCACTGCCACAAGGCAGCAAAGACAAGGGCTCCCCAGGCAAAGCCGCTCTGCTCCTGGGTCCTCTGCGCCAGCTCCTGCGTCCCCTGCTCCAGCTCCTGCAGCAGCCGAGTCATCTCCCAGCTAAGGTACTCCTCGCGCTGCTGCATGCGCTCGCGTGTGGCCTCATCCAGCTCATCACCGACCATCTGAGCGTTCCAGAGGATGCTTTGCACAAGCAGGGTGAAGAATTGTATGACAGCCATGGCCTGCAGGAGGAGGGAGAGAAGGGGTTCAGTGGGGCTGGGAGGGAGGGAGCTGGCGCCGGGGGGAGCAGGGGCGGGAGCCGCAGGGAGCTGGGGGCAGGTAGGAGCGGGGGCGAGGCAGCCGGGAGGCAGCAAGGCCTGCGCCCAGCCCCGGTGGCGGCGGCACCGTGCCCTGCCCAAGGTGTTCCCGCGAGCAGCTGGGCCCTCGATGCAGGCTGAGAACCCACCCCCCCGGGGGCCCTCGTCCAGCCCAGCCTCCCCCCGCCTGCGCACTCACCGCTCGCCCAGGCTGTACTGGGGCAGCGCTGCCAGCTGGTGCCTTTTATACCCTACCCCCCCCCCCCCCCATTGTGACTCGTCCCCTCTGATGTCACAGGTGCCAGAGCGCATCACAGGCACGCCCGCCGGCCAGCCCCGGCCTTCGGCCTCACCCCGGCTCAGCCACTCACAGCTGCCCTGCTGTACCGGTGAAGGCTGGGCTAGAGTTGGTTTTCTTCACGGGAGCTTGCGTGCTGCTTTACGTTGGATTTCTTGCTGTCTGCCTGCCAATGGCAATCTCACAATCCCGGAACGTCCTGAGTTAGAAGGGACCCCCGAGGGTCGTCGAGTCCAACCCCTGACTCCGCACCGGGCAACCTTAAAGAGAAATCACAGAATCATAGAATCCCTTAGGCTGGAAAAGACCCTTAAGACCATCGAGTCCAACCGCAAACCTCAGCCTGCCAACTCCACCAGTAAACCATGTCCTCGAGCACCGCGGCTACACGTTTTTTAAATACCTGCAGGCATGCTGCCTCAACCACTTCCCTGGGCAGCCTGTTCCAATGCTTGATTACCCTTGCAATAAAGAAATTTTGCCTAATATTCAATCAGTTCTGCAGACTAAACTACCCTAGCTCCCTCAGCTGCTCCTCATAAGACTTGTTCTCTAGACCCTTCACCAGCTTTGCTGCTCTTCTTTGGATGCGCTCCAGCACCTCAGTGTCATTCCTGTACCGAGTGGCCGAAATCTGAGCAGACTAATTGAGGTGAAGTCTCACCAGTGTTGTGTCCAGCAGGGGATGATGACTTCCATAGTCCTGCTGCCTATGTCACCGAGGCTCACACAATCAAATTAAACATGTTAAAATCAACAAGTGTATTCTTCAATCCAAATCGTTTAGAACTCCAACAACAGTAGTAAACCACAGGTTCAATGATGTAAGGGGAAATTTATACTACAGGACCTTGTTAAGAATTCTTAAGCTGTAGAAATATTAACCCAAAACGTGCATAAAACTCACTCTAATGAATGAGGGCTCTCAACCTTGAGGTGGTACTTCCGGTGCTGTGCCGACCAAAGGGGACAGTCCCCAACTGCAGACCCGCTGCTCCAAGGAGGACCAACTTAATTTGCCCTCTGGTAGGGCACCATTTATACCATCGTCGAATCTGGCTTGTGGTTATATATGGTCATATTTAGTCCTCATTGGTTGAGGGTCAACACTTTGTTATTCCTACGTGTGTACCTGGTGGTTGTAACTCAACCATGCAGGTGGGGCGGCTTGACCCCCTGACTGTGGCTTCCGGGTTTTTTTTCTCTTTTTCATGGCCGAGAAGTTTCAGTCTCTATCAGGGCGAGTGTACCTGCCACACAATCCACCCCGTGACCACAGTCACAATTCAGCTGGTTTCCTTGGAGTGGTGGTACAGTGACCCCTTGCCTCCAAAGTTAAAAGGGATCACAGTTTTGGTGAGTTTTGACGCTCATTTTGGATTGTCATTTCCTTCTTATTCTGAAGTTATATTGGGGTATCTAATACATTAAAAGGTTTTAAGGGAGTATACATAACCATTAATACAGATTTCACTACCACGCATTTAATAAAGTTTATTGTAATACAGATTACAATAATCATAACTACAATCATTGTTAAAGATTGGAAGAGGCTGGTTATCCATCTCGACAAAGAAAATCCAAATATACCAAAAACCTTTCCCAGCCAATTAGTCCCTAGTGCAGCAACATTTGCATCTGAGTCTTTTGCCGCTTTCTTCCTTTTGTTGATTTGGTCCTGAAGCAGCACTGATACATTTGGAATGTGGACACAGCAGTCATCCACTGACATGTTCAAAACTCTTCATACACCTTTCTCCTTTAGTACCATCAAATCCAGTATGGCTCGGGTTTGGAAGGTCATTTTACTCATATGTTGTAACTGATCGTTCAAGAGCCCCAAACTGTCAGACATAGCATTGGCTAAGGCTGATAGCTGTAGACCCAGTTCTAGAATGCTCTGTCGGTTTCATACCAGAGCAATTCCTAGCCCAAATATTGATTCCATCCACCATCCGACTGGTGTTGAGGCTTCCTGCCATCCCTTCTGTAAATCCCTTGGCCTACGATCCCTCCACTTGTATGGCATGGGTCCTTCCCAATTAACAGGACAGAGAGAAAGCACAGCTAATGTGCAGGCTAGTCCCAGGATGGTTGGATATAGTCGGGAATATAGGTGGCCATCAGAACATGCCCACACTAAGTTAGGGCGTGCAGAGACGCTGGATGTTTGACATGAACCTGGTATGGCAGTAAGGCGATGACAGTAGTCTCTCTTGCTCCAGTTCAGGACAGAAGGTTGTGAGTAGCTAGTATTGCTACACAGACAGCCTTGTATCAGAGCTTCTTGGATGGGAGGTTATAGCCACAGTAATGGCATTTTATCCTTGCACCCAATTTCCACCTGACAGTTCCAGAGCAGAGATTTCCCTGCCAGTATTATTTTTTCTTTTTCTCCATATCAGCTAGGTCCACAGGTGTGTCTAGCCCACATGCAATTGAGGGGCAGTCAAATGAGTTTCGGTTACATGTCCTGCGACATTCACTGTTATCCCGTTCAGGGTGTTTGATACACCATGAGGTGTTTAATGGCTTTGTGTATTGTAGAGAATGGTCATTAGTGTTCCATCGAGTACTATATTTGGTAGTCCCCCATGGAATTTCGGGGCATGGTGTAGTACCATTCCAGCTCCACCCCATGGCCTCATGAGTAGGTTGGAGAATATAATTACATCTGGTGTTCTATACCGAACTAGCATTTACCGCACCTGGTGACCAATTATAGACAATATAAGTATAGCCTCCTCCCCCGCCCTCTTTGAACCTCCAGCTATAACTGTTAAATTGCTCCCATGTGAGCTCAAGGGCTAGCGATATATTGATGTCCTGCACAAAAATCAGTAGAGGGTCTTCAGCTGACTTGGGGGTAGGTAGGCAAACTGTTACAGAAGTTAGGTTCATCATTTGGGCGAATCCCACCATCATTTTTGCCACTACACTGTCATCCAGATCTTCACCATCCACGCTGGCCACCATCATCACTGCCAGTAGGAGCACCAGGATGGCTTATTTCTCCATTGTCCTGTAAGAAAACACAAAGCTAGGCCTCAGTCCTTTGAGACCAGGTCTCGGGGTTAGAAGTCGGGGGTTATCCACCAGGCACTGATATGGGGAGTCTTTCCACTCCTGTCTAGGGCTTCCCAGGCATATAAGCCTCTGGGTTTAGGCAGGGTCATAGGAACAATGCCAACGGAGGGCAGTTTCACCATGACAGGTTGGCCCACATACATCCTTAGTGGGAACTGGTGTCCATGATCGTCTGGTATAGAGTCATCACAAGTAAATGGTCCCGTAGAACAAAATGCTTGAATTTTTGGACTTCAATAATTTCCCATCGGTTATTAATAGTAAAAACTGCTTGTGGTAATCGTATGTCCCAGTTATGGTGTGAGACATCAGCATGTCTTTTGATCAAAGCATTGGTTCGTTCAACTATACCGTTAGCTTGGGGATAATATGGTGTGTGAAACACCTATTTGATGCCTTCCCCTCGTGCCCAGTCTTGTACCACTGTGGCCATGAAATGTGACCCATTGCCACTTTGTATACATTCAGGAATAGGTAAAATAATAAACCATTCTCACAGAGCTTGGACTGTCTGATCTCCGGTGGCTGTGTTAATGGCTGTGGCCATTACAATCCCGGTACCAGCTCTACTCCTACCAAAATATATTTCCTCCCATGGGGTGGTTTCAAACGGCCAATGTAATCAATCTGCCACGTGCTCCAAAGAGCCTTGCCTTGTCTGATATGCTGGGCCGGGGCTTGATTTGGGTGATCAGCCTTGAGCCTTATTTGGCATTGTGCGCAAGCTCTGAGGATTGCTTCACAGGTTTTCATAGGCAATGGCCAACCCCGGGATCAGCATTCATAATAGAGATCTGCTTTCCCTGAGTGGCTTCACTTGATATGCAACCATTCAGCTAATCCATCCCCATCTTCCTTCTCACTGGTGACCATCCTGATTTGGGCCAGGTGGTCCACCTGGTGGTTCCATTTTGCAGGGGGGGGTCCCTCCCGTGCGTGGCCCTTGACCCATCCCACCTTTAAAGGCCGGGACCTCCCTATTGCCAGGAGACGTTGCCAGTCCTCTGTCCTCCATACCTTTGTACGACCTATTTCCCATTTACTGGATTCCCACTGACATATCCATTCTCTAACGCCCTTAATGGTTGCATAGGAGTCAGTATAAACGACAGTAGCACCGTTCTCTGTGGCCAGTAACAGAGCCCGTCATTCTCCTACTTGTGCACTACCTTCGCCCTCTTCTTTGACTGTCTTCCCGGTACCAATTTCTAATGCTACCGCTTTATATTGCCACCTTCATCCCACTGGATGGGCAGATGCATCAGTGAACCATAGTCCCTGCATATCGGAGCCTGCCGCAAATTCAGGTGCCTCTTCAGTCGGAGAAGGTTTGTAGGGTCGACCCAAGAAGGTCAGATTGGGCTTTACAGGCTGTTGTAGCCTGGAGGCCTTAAGCGGACCCTCTTTTAGTGGAGGCAACTGGCTAATCCCTTCTAAGTATGCATACCATTTCCTAACTGCGGCCTTTTGGGCTTCTCCCTTGGGAGGAGGCGATCCATTGAGGACTGAGTTTAGGAGAGGAAGAGGGCCCTCTACTGTAACATCTTGTAACGTGCGCAGCTTTTCAGCCTCCTTAACCGCTCTAATGAGGGAAAGGACCCCTTTTTCCCAGTCCACGTACCGTTGCTCAGCCTCCTTAAATGAAGCGGAAGAGAACAAAAAAGGTCTAGCTGGTGTTCATGGTCCCTTTTGGAACATGCCACAGCACAAAGCATGCGCAGCAAATCCCCACTCCACCCTTAAAGGATCTCGCGGGTGCAACGGGCCTAGCCTCTGGTAAGCCTTGAGCTCATCTTTCAGGATATTGAGAGCTTCTGTATGTTGCGGACTCCAATCCCATTTCCTTTTCTTTCAAAGCAAGTCACACAGAGGGCGGGCAATCACTGAGAACCCGGGTATATGTTTTCTCCAGTAGCCCAAGGTACCTAGCAGCTGCTGTAATTCCATCTTATTGCCTGGAGTCTGTCCCTTCTCAATAGCTGACAGAGTGTCACCAGGTACCGTGACTGCTCCAGCTCTCCACCAAGCTCCTAGGAATTTAATTTCTTGTCCGGGACCTTGACATTTAGAAAGCGGCATGTCTAGCCCATTCTTGGTCAACAGATTCCAGATGGCTTCAGCCATCAATTGTTAATTGTTAATTGCCACCTCCTACCCGGTTTACGGACTGGCCAAGCTGGAGAATTATAAGGGGAATGTGTGCGACTTATGATGTGTCTTTTCTCGAGGTCGCCAATTACTTCTGAAATCCCCCATTTGGTAGCGGGTATCGAGAGACATGGGTTACTTGAGGTGGCGGTAGCGCAGGAGCAACCTACAAAGTTTTCACGTGGGTAGCCTCTGCCCCTCTGCCTCCACAGCTCCACACCCTGCCACTGCGTAGATACCATCATTTGCCTGCCAGCACATCGAATCCCAGTACATTTCCCTTGTAAGAGCTCACAGCCACTTCCACAGCCGTCCCTCTCTTTTCCCCAGGCAGCCCGAGTTCAGTTTGAGCTACGGGACGTTTTTCTGCCGCTCCTGGCACTTTCCTGAGGGTTTGACTCCTAGCTCATCAGCTAGTTGTTTCTGTAAGCCACTACTCCGGGCCCCTGTATCAGGCAGGAATTCTGAACTTACCCGTCTTGGACCCACAGGAACCAAGAGTGTAGGAGGCTCCTCATCAGCAGACCACTGGGAAGAACTCACCGCGCGGACGGGGCGGCCTGAACCCCACGCCGCAGCTCCGCGTTTCTTCACTCTTCCCGTCCCCCTCGCAGTGCCGCGCGAGGGGGGGGTGCGGGTGCCGGCGTCTCCCTTCGGTCTCCAGTTTTGCCCTCTGGCGATTCCACCGGCTGCCGGCTTTTCTCCGCCGCTCATCCCCTCCGGGATCGGCCCGCCGACCCGGCCCGCCCCGGGGACGGGGGTCAGGCCCGCGCCAGGGGCGGGGCGGCGTTCGGGGCGGGGCTTGCGACTGCCTTGCCGGACCTGCCCGCCGCCCGCCGCGCCGCCCTCCGGCTCCGCCCACCCGCCCTCGCGCCCGGGAGCCGCGGTGCTGTGGGACGCTTCCGCCCAGTTCGACGCCTGCGCGGGCCGGGCGGTTCGTGGCGGTTTTGGCGGGTTGCGCTCAGCCCTTTCTCTGAGGGACGTTCTCGGAGGCTCTTCAAAGCGTCCGTAGCCCTCTGAGAAGAGGTCTAAGGTGGCGGGGGTCCACCTCTGTGGGCGGCGCCATCCCTCGCTGCCTGCCCCCTGTCATCGAATCTTAGAGCCATTTAGGTTGGAAGAGACCTTCCAGATCATCGAGTCCGACCACCAGCCATGCCCACTAAACCACGTCCTGAAGTACCCCGTCCACTCGCTTTTTGAACACCTCCAGGTGTTACTGATTTGTTATTGATTTGTTGTTAGTTAGAATTAATCATATTCAGTTTTAACATTTTAGCAAAATCATATGTATGTTGTATTTTATACATTTAACCACCAACCAGTGTCTGTTGTGAAATCCCCTGTATAGCCCCGTACCAAGACCGCAGAAATTGGCTAAAATCATCTAGTAGGAACATTTAGAACTTAGATAACAACATAAAGAAATTAAAATCTGATTATAAAAGAGTTTGATTTGACTAAAAAGTAGAAAATTGTGAAGCATAAGTATGGGAGTGTTAAGTTTGAAATGTAGCCTTAGGAACTTAGGAGCTTAGAAAATGTATAATGTGTAACCATAAGTATTGTTCAAAATCATTTAACCACAGAAGTTTTGACAAAGATTGGTAGTCTTGTAGTGTTTGTTTTAGAAACTAAGGAAACCGTTATGGACACCAGATTGTTGCTTGGAGACACCTGAGAGGTCAAGAAACGGACGAGTGAGGAAGACTATGAAAGACCACCAGAGGACTCCTGAGGACCACCAGAGACTTTCAGTGCGCCTGCGTAAAGGACATTTACCTATGCTAATGATTTCCCGGAAGTTTAACGAATATGTATAACTTTTCTTGGAAATCTAATTAATATGCATCAATAAGTCCTAATATAAGGTGTATTGTTTTGGTGACAGGTGTGCGTGGTTCGTGAGAGGACTCGCCTGCGCACCTGGACGTCAATAAAGAAGTGTCTGCTTATCTACACTAAATTGGTGTTGATAAGTTCTTCATTCCGAGCTTTTCGGTAACACAGGGATGGTGACTCAGCCGCTTCCCTGGGCAGCCTATTCCAATGTCTGACAACCCTCTCAGTAAAGAAATGTTTCCTAATATCTAACCTCCATCTCCCCTGCCGCAACGTGAGGCCATTTCCTCTCGCCCTGCCTCCAGCCACCTGACAGAAGAGACCGGCCCCCGCAAACATACATCACCCCAACACAGGAGGCCTTTTGCACCCCCTCCGTTAACCCCGACAATGCCTTTACCCGAACAGGAACGGATTCTCCTCTCTCCTTGGGCTCCGCACCCCCAGCCCGATAGGCTACTCGGGACGTTATCGGTTGATCGTCCCCAGGTCCCTCCGTCAGAAACACTCCCGATCCCCAGAAACCCCTAGCTGCATCACCACTGAAGAGCATCTAATGTACCCCCGTTAACGAAACTCCCCACACTCTTTATGAGGGTGGGCGTAGCCGCAGCAGCCAAGATGTCAATAAACCACTTCTTTGAACAAGAGCTGCGTCCGTGAGCGTCCGTGACATGAGCATGTTGGGTTACTATTTCTAAAGCTTAAGCATTCTAATTGTGAAAGGATTTTCAGTCACGGGTTTCTCTAGGTTTGCTTTATTAACAACTCCGAGTTGGGCCACCACCGCAGTGAATGGCGCACTTCCAAAAGTTTCCAAACCTCACATACCCTTTGGCCACCCATTGTCCCAATCCAAAGTCTCTGTAATTTTCCAGCCGATTTTCTGTTCTCCTATCGTTATCATTCATCATCTTATCTCATCCATTCCCCATTCTCCATTCTCATGTTCTTCTGAGACTGGTGGTCATAGGCAGAAGGTCTCCGGTCACCATCATCACTTATCTTCTTAGGCTTCAAAGGTACCTATGAATTTCCAAAGAAACTACTCAGGTTATTTCATTAATTTATCTTGTTCTAAAGTTAATCACTTACTCCCATGTCTTCGGCTAAGATGTATATGATCCTTCCTCTGTTGATTCAGCTTGACTGGATTTTAAGCCAGCCATGAAGAGGGAGTCTCACAGAACAATTAAGCAGCTCATAGATATTGTTTTATAAGCACCCGCATTCTATTAATCATATCTAAACCAATTTCTAATCATTAGTTATATGTCCAATATGAATAGTCTTGAAACAATGAGGCTTAAGGCCTAGTTCCTTTTACACTAATGTTGGTTGTGTAGTATTAATTTCCCCTAACATCATTGAACCGCTGGTTTACTAATGTTCTTGGAGTTCTAGACAATCTTGATTGAAGAACAAACACGTTGATTTTAAAATGTTTAATTACATTGTCTGAGCCTCAGTGACATAAGACGTGAAGGAATGGCTTAAAGCTGCGTCAAGGGCAGTTCCGATTGGATATTAGGAAAAAGTTCTTCAGCGAGAGGGTGGTCAAGCAGCGGAACAAGCCCCTCCCCGGAAAGGGTCACGGCCCCAAGCCTGTTGGTATTCAAGAAGCATTTGCACATAGTCTCATTCTATGATACCTATTTGAGGTTGCCTCGTGCGGAGTCAGGGGTTCAACTCGACGACCCTCGGGGGTCCCTTCCAATTCAGGACGTTCCGGGATTGTGAGATTGCCGTTGGCAGGCAGACGGCAAGAAATCCAACGTAAAGCAGCACGCAAGCTCCCGGGAAGAAAACCAACTCTAGCCCAGCCTTCACCAGTACAGCAGGGCAGCTGTGAGTGGCTGAGCTGGGGTGAGGCCGAAGGCCGGGGCTGGCCGGCGGGCGTGCCTGTGATGCGCTCTGGCACCTGTGACATCAGAGGGGACGAGTCACAATGGGGGGGGGGTATAAAAGGCACCAGGTGGCAGCGCTGCCCCAGTACAGCCTGGGCGAGCGGTGAGTGCGCAGGCGGGGGGAGGCTGGGCTGGACGAGGGCCCCCGGGGGGGTGGGTTCTCAGCCTGCATCGAGGGCCCAGCTGCTCGCGGGAACACCTTGGGCAGGGCACGGTGCCGCCGCCACCGGGGCTGGGCGCAGGCCTTGCTGCCTCCCGGCTGCCTCGCCCCCTCTCCTACCTGCCCCCAGCTCCCTGCGGCTCCGGCCCCTGCTCCCCCCGGCGCCAGCTCCCTCCCTCCCAGCCCCACTGAACCCCTTCTCTCCCTCCTCCTGCAGGCCATGGCTGTCATACAATTCTTCACCCTGCTTGTGCAAAGCATCCTCTGGAACGCTCAGATGGTCGGTGATGAGCTGGATGAGGCCACACGCGAGCGCATGCAGCAGCGCGAGGAGTATCTGAGCCGGGTGATGACTCGGCTGCTGCAGGAGCTGGAGCAGGGGACGCAGCAGCTGGCGCAGAGGACCCAGGAGCAGAGCGGCTTTGCCTGGGGAGCCCTGCTCTTTGCTGCCTTGCGGCAGTGGCAGTTCTGGGCCGTTGCTGGAGTCCTGCTCCTGCTCTTCGCGCTCTGCTGTCGGCTCAGGAAAAGGAGCCATGAGGTGGACAGCAGCAGTGACGAGGAGAGCTCCAGCAGTGACAGGGAGCAGGTGGAAGAGGAGGCGGAAGAAGATGATGACAGTGACAGTGACAATGATCTGGGAAGGTTATTTGCGGAGCACATACAGTGGCCAGTTCAGAACCTAGCCAGGGACTGTCAGGTGGTAAAGGACCTCATTGACAACTTCATCCTTGTCTTCAGACAGCTCTTGTCAAATAGTTTCTTCCCAGTGCTGGAACCTGCCATCGGGCTGGGCAGCGCGTTCGAAGGTTGGAGTCCCCGCGAGGAAGACATCATCTACCGCCTGCTCGTGCCCCTGAAGCCCCCCCGTGGGCACGCCTTCCACCTGGAGTTGGGCAACAGGGGGGAGACGCCAGCATGGTACTCCTACGTCCGCGTGGAGCTGGAGTGCACCTGCATGAGAGAGCAGCTGGCACAAGAGATGCTGTGCTTCCTGCACCACCCTGTGGAGGAGCTTAGGAGGAATCAGGGTCCCAGCCTCCTACGCACCCTCTGCACTGGCTCCTACCTAGATGTGCAGAAAACTGCCCGCTGGTTCTATCAACTGGTGCAAGCAGCCTGGGTGTTTTTGCCTCAATCATCCACATGGCGTCTAACCATGCTGCCCTCTATCCGCTTCTGCAAATTCCGGGTGACAGAAGGCAACAACAAAACCCACGTTATTGAGATGATGTTTGGGGTGCAGCAAGGCAATTCGGACATCTTTGTGAGCAGCCAGAATACAGAGGCCCTCTTCACCCCAAGCACGACGTGGCCAGAGAGCTACGCTGTGGCAGAGGCGAAGTTCTTCAGGCATATGGCCGGGCAGGTCCCGCATGACAGCTTCCACCTCAGATGCCTGCAGGCCTACGCCCGCATCCTGGTGGGCATAGGCTTTTCCACCTATACCTTGAAGACAGTTGTGATGCACCTCCTGAACACCATACCCCTGTCAGGCTGGCGCAGGAGGCATTTCGTGCTGCGGATGGAGGATATCATGCAATACCTGCTCTGCTGCCTGGAGGAGAAACGCCTCGACCACTTCTTCTTAGGCAACGAGAGGGTGCCTGAGGAGATAAACTTGCCCCCAGACTTCCAAACGGCCGAACCACTCAACCTCTTCCAGCACCTGGTGCACGATCCAGACGCCCACGCCGAGGCAATGCGTGAGTATACGGATCTGCGACGACGGCTCACGAGACTGCTGGTCTCCGGCCGCTGAAAGAGATCTTCACGCACAGAGCTGTGTTTGCGGGACTCACAGCTGATGGCAGACTACCACCTCATACCAGACTACCACCTCATACCACAGGGAAAAAGAGGGAAGAATGCGGGACACAGAAAGTAAAGGGAAATCCCTGTACAGCAGCCCTCTGTCAAGAGCGTCAGGGTTCTCCTCTAGGCAGCCTCCCCAGCGCGGCAGATAGTGGTGACTACGGCGGCTACAAAGCCGACGTCCATCCTCCTTTCCCCTCACAGTCGCGGCCATGGTGGCGATTTCACATGGGCCCAGAAATTCTTCCTGGCAGCTCCAGCTGTGCAGGGACCAAGCGAAAGGCAGCGCTGATGTGCCTCTGTGTGCCTCAGACTGCAGTCTGGATGGAGATAGCACCCATGCCAGACACTTCCTGAGGAGCTGGTGCTGCGGAACTGAGCACGCCGGACACGGAGAACACGCTCCTCAATTGGCAGTGGGAATCGCTGCCGCAGGATTCCGCCACAGCAAAAGCACACGCTGCGGAGTGGGACCCGATGCAGCCGAAGGGGCCATTGCAAGGAGCCTTGCGACAGAGATGCCTGTGACCACGCGGACAGCGACCGCCCTCCCTCTCTGAGAGAGTCCATTCCCTCCGGGAGATCCACCGTGCGCAAAGATGTCAATAAATCTCTTGTTTGGACAAAGGCTGTGTCCGTGAGTGTCCGTGCATCTCTGGGTCGGGGAATGCGGGCATAGGGTGCTGACAGCTCAGCTGCCACGGCGTCGGGGAGCGTCTTGCAGAAGAGCTGGTGCAGTGGGCTCTGGTCTCAGTGATTCACTGGGCTTTGGCTTCCCAGGTGCTGTGGGGTAATGCCAGCAGGCAGCCTGGCATCACGCAGCTACTCAATGCCTTGCCCGCAGTGGCATGGTGGAGAGAATCTGGAGGGTAAAAGTGGGAAAGTTTGTGGGTTGAGAGAGGACAGTTTAGTAGGTACAGCACGAGCTACTCGTCCAGGCAAAGCAATGTAAAGAATTCATTCACTCCTGCCCTGGTCTGCCGACCAGACCCGCCTTTTTGGGAGGACTTCTGCCTCCCTGGGTCTCGGGTTGAAGGCGTTACCAGGAAACTTCTGAGCCTTGTACGGCCCTCATTATTAGCCGCTCTTGCTTTTTCGTGTGGATACCAAGGAAGTCAAAAGAGACTTCAGGGCCTCGGGCAGATTGGTAGAGGGATCAGGAGCACAGGTAGTATTCTCCTCTGTCCTCCCAGCTGTAGGGAATGACATCAAAACAAACAGGCGGACGCAGGGTAATAACGATAACACTAATAAAATGACAACAGCAATAATGAAAGGATTGGAATGTACAAATGATGCGCAGTGCAATTGCTCACCACCTGCCGACCAGCACCCTGCTAGTCCCCGAGCGGCGATTCCCCGCCCCCCCTTCCCAGTTCCTATACTAGATGGGACGTCACATGGTATGGAATACCCTGTTGGCCAGTTTGGGTCGGGTGCCCTGGCTGTGTCCTGTGCCAACTTCTTGCGCCTCTCCAGCTTTCTCGCTGGCTGGGCATGAGAAGCTGAAAAATCCTTGACATTAGTCTAAACACGACTGAGCAACAACTGAAAACATCAGTGTTATCTACATTCTTCACATACTGAAGTCAAAACATAGCACCGTACCAGCTACTAGGAAGACAGTTAACTCTATCCCAGCTGAAACTAGGACACTTGCCTAATGATGGATCTTTGGAAAGTGAAGTTAACGCTGAGATGAGATGCTATCTCTGCATCTTTTGCACCGGTGGTTTTGTCTCTGTGACCTGACCTTTCCCCCCAAAAAGTTTGTTTCACTGAAAAATAGCCATAACACTGTGTTTACGTTGCATCTTTGCTGGTTCAAAGAGGTAAAGTACGTTATGGTTTTGGTATATGAAGGCAAGAAGAGAAACATGTTATTTGAGTAAGACCTTCCACGTGAATTTTTTCATTTGAATACATCCATGGTATTCCAGTTTAGTGCTTTGCATCCCCCCAGCTTCAAAGAGCAAGCTCTGAGCTACAGTTAAAGACAGTTTGCTGATCTCTCCTCTCGAACATGTTGCTTGTTTCTTGCTCCTTTTTTTCCCTCTTGTGTACCTTTGAGCTTTTGAACCAATGAAAGCAGGTTCATCTCGCAAAGTTCTTTTGATCAAGGACAAGGCTCAGAATGTGGGGGACAAAGGAGAATTACAAGCACTGACTGAGGCCATGAAGACAATGCAATCTGCTTAGCCATCTGCATCCCAACGGATTGTTACCACAAAGTCAGGTTTGCCAGTGACCCAGGCTAAAGCGTTTTCATCATATTAACTGGTTTCCATTCCAAGCGGCTCCAGGTTTTCCAGGCTCTTTGGCAACTTCCTGTCACTGCCTCAGGGTTGCTCACCTTTATGAAGGCTCTTCTTGGAGAGGGGTATCCTGGGTTGAACCTTCTCTTTTTTGTATTCTGTACAAATCCCGAGCCACTGACAACTCTGGCCACACCTGCATTATTAAAAACTGTTCTTGAGCACTTTGTTTTCTGACTCCCAGAGGATAACTGGCACAGATAGCCAGATGCTGCAGGATCCCCATCCCAGTTGTGTTCAGGCACAACTGAAGATCCACTGTACAGCCCCTGGGTCCCAGCAGTGCCCCAGCCAGCAGCTGTCTCTTGCCCAGGAGCATGCTCTAGGACCTGCCTGGCAGCACTGGAAGCTTGCTGCCAGTTGTCACCTTTCCCTGAGCCCCTTGGCTCTCATGCTACAGAGACACAATTCCTCTGAAGAAGGGAATTAGTACAGTGCGGGGCTAGTTCCTGGGAGTCCCAAGATGCCAAGGAAGGAGGGCTGTCAGGAGCAGGCTGCATAAGAAGGAAGGTTGTTTTCCGGTGGTTTTCTGTGCAACTCTGAGGACCTTTAAAGGACCTTAAAAGAGCCTGTAGGCACGAGGGATGCTCATGTTGCAAGCTCACTACTGTAAGAAAAGCTCGCAATAAAAGAAGTGCTTCAGACAGGACATAGATTCATCCATGCCTGGCGCTGTTCATTGAGTAACAGCCAGGTCGCAGTTGCACATGAGCCTGCAGGCCATGCCAGTGGCCCTGAGTAAGCATCCCAAGAGGTGTGCCTAGGTGCAGGGGTGGTTGAGGACAGCACGATGTCTAGAGAGGATCCCATAGGTTATACTGTCCTGTCTGTGTGGAGAAGCTGCTCTGGGGACCGTTCGTTTCAAGAGGTGGGTGCCCTGGCTCGGCAACAGGCTGATGCTGCAGCTCTGTCAACAGGTAGCAGGATGACACCCATACACCGCACCACACCACGAATGTCCAGCACCACATCTCTCCAAGAAGGAAGGCTGAGGGAGATCTAATTGCTGTCTTCCACTACCCGGAGCCTGTCTTTTCTCAGAGGTGCACAATGAAAGAACGTGTCACGCGTTGCACCAAGGGAAGCATGCCATGAGAGCAGATAAGCCCTGGAAGAAGCAGCCAGAGAGGGTGGGGAATCTCCTTCTCTGGCAACATTAGAAGCTCAGCTGGACAAGACCCTGAGGGACATGTCCTAACTTTGGTGTTAGCCCTGCTTTAATTAGGGGGTGAGACTAAAGACCTCCAGAGGTCTCTTCCAACCCAAATTCTCTGTGTTACTCTGTGAGAGTGAGGATCAAATGGCCTCGGTGACCTTGTTGTGCGGGTGAAAGACCTTATAGTGCAGCTGTTTCCATTGCTCCGGAGGCCTTCAGGTGGAGCTACCAGTAATGAAAGCATTGTCCAAAGATTGTTGGAGGGGACACTGTTGATGGTGGGGGGAGTCTTTTCATTGACGATGACAACAGCATAGATAAGCTTGTACAAAACCGCATTACTTGAAGACCTAATGTATATGATGAACAAAGAAAGAGCCAGCACAGGTCTCCAAATGAGCTGTTAGTGATGGCAGATATATCACTGAGCAAAAGCAGCTGCTGTTTACAGTTGCCAGCACTGTGGCCAGGAGTCACCCAGCACTTGGGCAGTCTTCCATGCTGGGCTGCCTGGCACAGCAGCCCTTACCTCCTGCATACTAGAGCTCTCATCTCAGTATCAGCCAGCTAGCAAAGGCAAGTGACCAGCTTCAGCATTTTCTTCACTCATGGAAACCCGCCCCTTTCCTTGACAGCTGTCCGCAGGAATTTGGCTTGCAGATCTTAAATACGAAACCAGGAAGTCTGAGGATCTCTGCTGAAGAAAGCTTTAGCATAAGTGTTTAATAACCGGCAATAAGATCACAGCATAAAAAAAAAATGACCGGTGTTAGAAGACTGAATGTTCTGACCACAGTTACGAGTAACAGATATTTACAGGAGGAGTGGAAGGCAGTGTAAAAATGAGGGTCATCTAACAGTTTTAGCCCTAAGCACAACAGAAAGTACAACCACAATCACATGGTAAGGCATTTCCATGGCAACTGACAACATTTTCCATTAAGCTGGAATTAACTTCAGGCTATAATCTGCCTAAGGACACAGAACGCATAAGGATGCAGCAAGATAGCTAACACCATACGTAGAAAAAGAAACAGGCTGAACTGTGGGTACGATGGGAGTGGGAAGGAGCAAGAGCAGGACTCGGCATAAGAAAACCCTGTCCC
Organism: Aquila chrysaetos chrysaetos; assembly: GCF_900496995.4. Taxonomy (NCBI): domain Eukaryota; kingdom Metazoa; phylum Chordata; class Aves; order Accipitriformes; family Accipitridae; genus Aquila; species Aquila chrysaetos. The sequence goes on along the minus strand of NC_044005.1, from coordinate 6,614,106 downwards.
AACACGTCGTGTCATGGGCAGGAAATGCTCCCTGCCCTCCATTACCACCGGATCTCACTACGTGGGTTTCCCTGCAAAGGACTGGGTAAATAATGCAGGTGCAAGAAGTCTGCATTGCTTCTCTTTCCCTGGTCCCATAATTGCGTCATGGGTCTGTCCTAGCTTAGGAACAAAAAGTATTCATTAACGACTGCCTTACCAGACACACTGATACCGAAAAGCCGGTCGAAGAAACTCTCCAAGACTCATTTTGGAGTTTTAGAAAGCAGGCGTTCCTTTATTGCAGCGCTGGATGCACGGGGGATAGTTCCACCTAGCGTGCATACCACAGCTTTAGCACAAACAGGTTCTGTAGAATAACTAATTGCACATTAATCAGATTAGTATACATATACATAAAAATGACTGTAACCGATTATCATAGTACTGCCTACATCCGATCATGCGCAATGAAGGATCCATTTGAGTCGAAGGGCTGCTTTTACGGCCACCGACCCGTTTGAAGTTCTCGTTGGCTGTCCTTGAAGTCTTTATTCTTGTCCTTGTTCTTTGACCTTGAAGGTTAAGGCAGTTTCAATCACACGTGGTCAGTTTCAACATTGTTCTCGTCTAGCGTACAGGAACATCTAGTCGTAAGAGCAAAGAACTGCAAAACTTACGAGTAACCACCTGTTCTAGGGTGGTTTCGAGGATTCCCGAGAAGGTAAACACACACACACTGACTATAGGGGAAAAAGCAAGCATTTTATTAACTACACACATGCGTTACGCTAAGGGTATCTTACAAAGCAAAAAAACCCCCCCACTATTAACATACCAACCCAAGGACTGTGAAGAAGAAGACGAACCTTCTGTACATTCTGTACATGCTTGTGTCGTCTTGCGCCGCAAGCTCAGCCCAGCAGTCGGTAGGTGCCAGCTTTACGTGGGCGTCCCCACGGAGGCAACGGTGACCTTGCCGAACACCGGCCCACTGCTCTTCGGAAAACCCCAGTATTTTAGACATTTGTGGAGGAAAGGGTGTCGACACGCACTGCACGTGCCATAGCCATCCCTTCTATTGGTTCACGGGCACACGGCAAATTACCATAATCCATCCGTCACGATGCTCTAACCAACAGCAGGACTTTTGCAAGGTAAGCAAAATTATGTGTGGTGCCTTGTATTCCTCCATTACTGCACGTACTACCTCCCCTAACATTGCTCTACTTTCTTATCCCCATGGTCAGCATTTCAAACAACAGACAATAAACTATCTGTTCCCTGTGCTGACTGCGTTTTTTAGTTATCTACTTCTGACTCAGTGTCCATCCATGGACCAAAATTCCATCTTTTAACCCTTCCGTACACACCACCTCTGCTAGTTAATTCCTGGGCTATACTTTTGTCTATTGTTTCAATCATAGTGTTAGTATAAGGTTGCTAATAATGATATACCAAATCTCACTTTTACAGTCACCTAGCAGCAAACCAGTTTCCACGGCTGTTACAAAATATTAAAACCATCAAAATATTTAGATATACCATACAGAATGTATGGAAATATGCTATCAATTCCCCCCTTTCTGTTTGAGGCTACTAATTCTTTTAGTAGTCTCACTTGAACATAGATTGTGACACGGCTCGTTTTAAGACAGCTGAAAGCGATGAGGATTGTAACAATGATGATAAATACTTCTCTTGTTTTGTTGGTGCGACAAGGGAAAGCTTCAGGCTACCCAGTAACGGTATCAACTAGAACTAGGATATATCAATATCCCTCTTATTGAAGCAATTCTGTAAAATCAATTTGCCGATACTTTCCTGGAGAATCTCCTTGTTTCGTAACTCCAAAAGTGATTTTATTATTGGTTTGGGGATTATTGCGTATACAAATTTCACACCCAATTGTAATTATTCGAATAATTTTTGTCATATCTCTATTCAAAATACACTTTTGTAAATGTTTAACAAGGTTTTCTGTTCCCTAACGTACTTTGTTATTTTCAGCCCGGGCAATTTCTCTCATTATTGCGGGTGGGACTATTATTTGACCTGTTGGTGTTACAGCCCACCCGGTTTCATTTTTACTAGCCTGCAATTTAATAATTAATTCTTCATCTTTTTCATTATAATTTGGAGCATCTTTCGGTAAATTTACACTTTTCTCTGGAACTAGTGCTAGGATGCCTTTTTCTGCAGCCTCTTTAGCAGCTCTATCAGCCAATCCGCTACCTGTTTCAAGGACAGTCCTACCTGACTGATGTGCTTTACAGTGCATTATCGCGACTGCTGTTGGCTTTTGAATGGCTTCTAACAATTTCAGTATTTGTTCTGCATGCTGAATGGTGGTTCCTCGTGCAGGTAACAGTCCTCTTTCTTTCCATATTGCTCCATGTGCATGTACTACCCCAAAAGCATACTTTTGAGTCTCTCCAAATGCTGATTCGTTTTCCTTGACGTAGTTCCAGTGCTCGAGTAAGAGCTACCAATTCAGCCTTTTGGGCAGATACATCTGAAGGCAAAGCTCGTGATTCAGTTACCTTCTCAGTAGTGGTTACCGCATATCCTGATAAACGTTTTCCTTCACGGATGAAACTGCTTCCGTCGGTATATAGCTCCCAATCTTTTTCTTCCGGTGGCGCACCTCGGAGATCCGGTTGGCTGGAGCAGACTTCTTCAATTGTCTGCAGGCAGCCATGTTCCAGTTCTCCTTCAAGTTGATCAGTTGTTAAAAACACAGCAGGGTAAACCATCTTCTGTCTCAGCTGCAATTAACAGGTCATCCACATATTGCAACAAGATTCCTTGATTATTTTCTTTCTTCCAAATCTCTAATTCTCGTGCCAATTGACTTCCAAAAATGGCAGGGCTGTTCTTAAAGCCTTGAGGCAAGACTGTCTACGTATATTGTGTTTTTCTCCCAGTCTCAGGATCTTCCCAGTCAAAAGCAAAAAGCTCTTGACTATTGGGATCCAAGGGAATACAGAAAAAGGCGTCTTTCAAGTCTAACACTGTGAACCATTCTTGTCTCTCTGTTAGGGTTGTTAACAAAGTATAAGGATTTGCTACTACCGGGTGAATATCTTGTACTATTCGATTTATCACTCTGAGGTCTTGAACTGACCTGTAATCTTTTCCATTAGCGTTTTTAACAGGCAAGGTTGGGGTGTTATATTTGGATTCACATTCTATTAACAATTTGTACTTTAGAAATTTTTGTATTATCGGTACTAACTCCTTCCGACTTTCCAGTTTTAGGGGGCATTGTTTAATTCTTACCAGACTCGATCCTGGCTTTAAATCAATTCTCACAGGCTCTGCTCTTTTGGATTTACCAGGAACTTCCTCAGCCCAGACGATGGGAATTACAGCATTATTTACTTCGACTGGTATGATCCTCTGCTTTCGGTAGCCGTCCTGTAACAACAAAGCCACTGCTTCGATATGTTTAGTTTCTGGAATTAAAATTTTAATCTCACCATTTTTAAATTTAAATTTTAATCTCACCATCTTTAAATTTAACTTCTGCTTCCAGTTTCTCAAGTAGGTCTCTCCCTAACCGGGGTTTGAGGAGAATTTGGCAAACACAGAAACTGATGAGTGACCCACTGCTTTCCTAATTTCATTGTCAAAGGCTTAAAGAAAGGTCTAGCCTCTCATTCACCTGTCGCACCAACAACACTACTTTCTTCAGAACTTAACTCCCCCTCTAAGGTGTTTAAAACTGAAAAGGTGGCTCCAGTGTCAACTAAAAATTCAATTTTCTGTTCTCCCAGGTTAGCTGTCACCAGAGGTTCTGCTGGGAGACTCCCCTCCGGTCCCCGTCAGATACTTTCACTCAACTTTCCTAAGAAAGGGGGAACTTGCTGAGATTGTGCGGTCGAAATTGGGATCACTTGTGACCTTGTAGGTCTCAGTGTTACTGATTTGTCATTGATTTGTTATTAGTTAGAATTAATCATATTTAGTTTTAACATTTTAGCAAAATCATATGTATGTTGTATTTTATATATTTAACCACCAACCAGTGTCTGCTGTGAAATCCCCTGTATAGCCCCGTATCAAGGCCGGAGAAATTGGCTAAAATCATCTAGTAGGAACATTTAGAACTTAGAGAACAAGATAAAGAAATACCTGACAACGGGGTGGTGTAAGAGTTGTCAGTACGTTACCTGACAACGGCCTGTTTGGAACGCAGCGGCCGATCCCCAAGGATAGAATGTGCGGTACAAGGCTCCTGGAAGGTCCCTGGCTAGAGCCGTTAGAGATAACCACATAGCTACTGTCAAAAAGGGTGGATTGCACCTGTTGCCGTAACATCGATGAAGAAATCATAAAGTCTAGACGAACTTTGCTTCATTATAATACCAAAACACACCTCCTGGTCAAAAGCTACCCGCCTCCAAGACTTACCACGCCTCGGAGAGACCTTCACTGCGCCTGCGTAAAGGACATTTACATATGCTAATGATTTCCCGGAAGTTTAATGAATATGTATAACTTTTCTTGGAAATCTAATGAATATGCATCAATAAGTCTTAATATAAGGTGTTTTGTTTTGGTGACAGGTGTGCGTGGTTTGTGAGAGGACTCGCCCGCGCACCCGGCCGTCAATAAAGAAGCGTCTGCTTATCTACACTAAATTGGAGTTGATAAGTTCTTCATTCCGAGCTTTTCGGTAACAGTTTTTGGTGACCCAGATGGGACCTCGCTGAGAGAGACCGGAGGAGTCGGGGACCGATCGGTTCCTGCTGGCACCGAGGATTTCTCGGGGATACCCATCGATCCCCGATCCATAAGGCTCTTTGCGACGTCCCCTGGATTTTGGTAAGACACTTCTTTTAAATATTAAGGATAGTGGGTTAGAGTCCCACCGGTATTGTTTGGGGTTGGAGTCCCCCCGAGTGGGTTAGAGTCCCACCGGTATCGTCTGCCTGTCAGACGTGGCGAAAGCTGCGCAAGGTTGGACAAAAGGATCCTGAAGGAAGTGGAAGCCTAGGCGTCTGCCCGTAAGACATAAGCGAAAGCTATTGCTGGGTTGGACAATTTGGGAGTGGGAAGGAGTCCCACAACTTTTGAGGATTCTGGGTTAGAGTCCCAGCTTCAAAAGCATTTTGGAAATTTTGGGTTTGAGTCCCAGATTCTAAAAAAAAAAAAAAAAAAGAAAAAGAAAAAAAAATGGGTGGGGAGAAGTGAGATATATTGTGTACTTAGAAGTATCGTGAGTGTTGTAAGTGTGGGATGTGCAATTGAGTATGAAGTGAGTCTTGGCAACGATTGTAGTGTCTGTTATTGAGGTTGGAAGTTATAAAGAGTGAATATATTTGCTGGTTAATAATTTTGCCAGGGGATATTGGTTATGACTCTTGCTTAGGGAAGTTGGCTTTGTCTGTGCCCTGGGCAAGTAGGTGGACTCCATTACCTGGCAACAATTGTTATTTGTATTTATTTAATATTTGGTGTTTGATATATGTATTTGGTATTTGAAACTTAGTATTTGATACTTGGCATTTGATATTTGGTATTCAACATCTGATAATTGATTATTGATTTTTGATATTTGTTATATATTTAATAGATATTTGGTATTGGGTATAAACATAATGGCATTTGCCAAATTATTTAAGAGTAAGAATATGGGAAATTTGTCCACTGATGGAAAGATACCGAAAACATCTCCGTTGGGATGTTTGTTGGCACATTGAGGTGAATTGCATGATGATTTACGTAAAAATCAAATGATTGAATATTGTAATCATTGGTGGCCTCTGTATACATTGGAGGATCAGGAAAGGTGGCCCGTGAATGGGACACTGAATTATAACACCATTCTGCAGTTAATGTTGTTTTGTAGAAGAGAAGGGAAATGGAGTGAAGTACCTTATGTGAATTTATTCTCTTACTTAAGGCAGAGACAAGATTGGCAGAATGAGTGCAAGCTAGTTAGTAGAGACAATATGATGATGGCTATAACTTCTGACAATAAGAAAGAGAAGAAATGTTGTCTGGCATGTGATATTGCCCCCAAAGAGGATGAAAGGCCAGAGTTAGATATATCCCCTCCCAGGAAAGGAAGGAATTGGGGGCGAGAGCATAGGGAACAAATAGAAGAACCAGAAAGCAGTGGAATAGAGGATGCAGGGGAAGGACCATCTGAAGTTGTGATTCACACCCCCATTTCTCGAAGGACCCGACAGCAGGCACAAACAATAGCTCCCTTGCGGCAGGGAGTTGGTAACGATGGACCAGTGTATGTAAAGGTGCCCTTTTTGGTTGTGGACTTGATGGCTTGGAAGCAGGCAGCTGGAATATATAGAGAAAATCTTGAGAGAGTTGGCAGAGTAGTGGATACTATAATTAGAACGCAGAATCCAGACTGGAGTGATTTACAGGTGATCTTGGATCATTTGTTGGATGATACAGAAAAGCAGATGGTACTAAAAACTGGCAAAGCACAGGCAGAAGTGGCAGTATTGAGTGGGACAATAGGTGGAACATTAGAGCAGAATTTTCTGTCTGGGGATCCGCAGTGGGATCCAAATAACGTGGAACATAGAGAAAGGCTGAGTTGGTATCAGAAATAGATTTTATATGGAGTTAAACATGCTGTCTTTGAATTGGTCTAAATTATATGAGGTGAGGCAAGATAAGAATGAATCTCCCTCAGCGTTTCTGGAAAGATTGAAGGAAGCTGCCAGAAAATATACTGATTTAAGAGTAGAAACAGAGGCGGCTCAGATACAGTTGGCTTTGATTTTTATGGGATAGTCGGCACCAGACATAAGAAAGAAACTTCAGAAGCTGGAGGGAGAGGATTCAAGAAGCTTGAATAAAATGTTAGAGGCAACATGGAAAATATATAATAACAGGGAAAAAGAGGAAAGGAAAATTAGAGAAAATAGATTATTGGCCTTAATGACAGGAACAGCAGACAGAGGACGAGGTAGAGGAAGAGGACGAGGTGGCAGTGGACGGAGAGGATTTATGAATTTTAGCAATCGGAATTTTAACACCCCCTTAGGAGTGAATCAGTGTGCTTTGTGTCGGGAGGAAGGACATTGGAGAAAAGATTGTCCTAAAAATGTGCAGTGTTCAGGAGGAAATATTCGGAAAGAGGTAGCCAGAATGATGGTTTTGAATGAATGAAGAGGACCGGAGGGGAACCCTGCTAAGCCTCTGGTTATAATTAAGCTGGGAGAAAAAGAAGTTAAATTTCTAGTGGATACAGGAACGACATTTTCGGTATTAAATACTTGTAAAGGAAAAATTGGAACAAAACCAGCAAACATAGTAGGAGCAACAGGGAAAGAAGAAAACAGACCATTCCTGCAACCTCTGGATTTGAAATTTGGAAATAAAATAATTACACATGAATTTTTGTATGTACCAGAATGCCCGATACCCTTGTTAGGAAGGGATTTGTTATCTAAATTAAATGCACAAATTGTTTTTGAGGAAGGAGAACTCTTTTTGAAGATACCTGAGTCAAAAACAGGAGAAATTTTAATGATACAAGAAAAAGTGGAGGAGCAGGAAATTCCACCAGAAGTGGATTTTGCAGTGATCCCTACAGTGTCGGAAACAGATATTCCTGGTAAATCAAAATTAACAGCACCTGTAAAGATAGATCTAGAAAAAGATGCAGGAACAGTAAAAATTAAACAATACCCAATTAAACCAGAGGTCAGGCAGGAGTTAAAGAAATTGATTGACAAATTTTTGAAGTATAAAATTTTGGAGGAATGTGAATCTGAATATAATACTCCTATTTTACCAGTTAGAAAACCCTCGGGAGAATACAGGTTAGTGCAAGATTTGAGAGCAGTGAATCAAATAGCCAAAGACATATATCCTGTGGTTGCAAATCCTTATACATTGCTAACAGCGTTAAAGAAGACTCATCACTGGTTTACAGTGCTTGATTTAAAGGATGCTTTCTTTTGCATACCCTTGGAGAAGGAAAGCAGAAAGTTATTTGCTTTCGAATGGGAAAATCCACAAAGTGGGCGAAAGATGCAGCTGACATGGACAAGACTACCCCAAGGATTTAAAAATAGCCCGACAATTTTTGGAAACCAGCTGGCAAAAGAGCTTGAAATCTGGAAACAGGACAAACCAAGGCCTGAACATTTACCTCTACATTATGTGGATGACATATTGATTGCTACAGAAGAAAGATCTACCTGCATACAGCTGTTCGTTCATGAAAGACAACACCTGGCTCTTGGTGTGTTAACCCAGAAGATGGGGAGCTGGAAACGACCAGTCGGGTACTTCTCCAAACAACTGGACACAGTGAGTAAAGGGTGGCCAAATTGTCTTAGAGCAGTGGCTGCAACAGTGATGATCATACAAGAAGCTCGGAAATTGACTTTGGGAAAAACAATAACAGTCTATGTCCCACACATGGTGAAAACTGTTCTAGAACAAAAGGGGGGACACTGGCTATCTCCGAGCAGAATAATAAAGTACCAAGTAATATTAACTTAACAAGATGATGTAATTTTAAAAGCAACTAACCTGGCAAATCCAGCTGTGTTTTTAAGTTCCATACAGGAAGAAGGACAATTGGAACATGATTGCCTGGCTGCTATTATGTTTATTCCAGTCGTGAAGATTTGAAGGATGTACCATTGGAGCGACCGGACTGGGAACTGTATACAGATGGTAGCAGCTTTGTAGAGCAAGGAGTTCGATACGCTGGATATGTGGCAACAACAGATACCACAGTTATAGAAGCAAAAACATTGCCAAGTACCACCTCAGCTCAGAAAGCAGAACTTACTGCTTTAATTCAAGCTTTAGAACTAAGCGAGGAGAAGAAAGTAAATATTTGGACAGATTCAAAGTATGCTTTTGGAGTGGTACATGTCCATGCAGCATTGTGGAAAGAAAGAGGATTATTGTCCTCCCAGGGATCAAATATTAAACACCAAGATGAAATTTTACAATTATTACAAGCGGTTCAGAAACCAGATTAAGTAACAATCATGCACTGTAAAGCACATCAAAATGGAAACACAAAAGAAATTGCTGGAAATAATTTAGCCGACCGAACGGCAAGAAAGGTAGCAAAGGAACGAGCATTGTAAATGGCATTAATTCCCTCCAAAACAGTAACTCTCCCTAGGGAAGAACCAAAATACTCAGAGGAGGATGATAAGCTAGGTCAATTATTAAATGCTAAGAAAAACCTAGCCGGATGGTGGGTAACACCTAAAGGACAGGTAGTAGTTCCACCCTTTTTGATGAGAGAAATAATTCAAACAAAGCATCAGGAGTGTCACTGGGGAGCAGAGGCCTTAGTAACCTCCTTACAAAAAACAAGTAGTATCGCTCAGAATGTTAGGAATAGCTAAAATAATAACTGCAAAATGTGAAATATGTTTGAAAAATAATACAATAATCAAGAAAAAAGGTTCAAATAGGTCGAATAAAATCTGGTACAGAGCCTGGAGATTATTGGCAAATAGATTTTTCAGAACTACCTAAGCAGAATGGGTATCGGTACATCCTGGTGGAGGCTGATACTTTTACAGGATGGCCAGAAGCTTTTCCCTGTCGTTCCACACAAGCAAAGGAAGTAGTAAAATGGTTACTACGAGAAATAATTCCAAGGTTTGGCATTCCTATTGGAATTTTTTCTGACAGAAGTCCACACTTTGTTGCAGAAGTAGTCCAAAATGTTAGCAAAATTTTAGGTATCACATGGGATTTGCATACCCCATGGAGGCCACAATCCAGTGGGAAAGTAGAAAGAATGAATCAAACCTTAAAAAGGCAAATAAGCAAAATTTGTCAAGAGACTAATTTAAAATAGCCTCAAGCACTTCCATTGACATCATTACGAATCAGAGTACAGCCAAAGAGTAGAACCTCAGTCAGTCCTTATGAATTATTGTATGGGAAACCTTATGAATCTCCAGAACCAAACCCGAACATGCATGTAAAAAGAAAACAAGATGTATATAACTATTTGCTTTCCTTAGGAAAAACTTTGACTGTAATTCGGAGAGCAGTGGTGTGAAATAGACCATTATCCCTGGAAGTTCCGGTGCATGACTTACAACCAGGAGACTATGTCTATGTGAAAACGTGGACTTCCGAACCCCTGCAGGAACGTTGGAAAGGACCCTTCCAGATACTGTTAACCACCTTCACGGCTATTAAAATTGCAGAATCGGATGTTTGGATACACTACATTCAAGTGAAGAAGACACCTACTCCATGAAAAATTATTAGCCGGGATCCAAAGACTTTAAAACTGACTCTGAAACATGTCTAATTTTTCATATCTGTTTGTGCTTGTTCTTTTTATATTAGTTCGGCAGATAATGATGGTGGAAACCCGGACTGATTTAATGATTAGAAACAAAAGACGAGTAGAAACAGAACAATTGATTAACATTCCTGAAAAAAAAATGTCCAAAACAAATTTGATGTTAAGGTTAATTAAGAGATTTGCCAGCTTGCAAAATGTTACCCAAATTATTGCTTGTTTGCCGATACCAAGAACAGTGAGAAAATCTATTCCTTGAAGAATTTTAACTATAAATTTAACTACCCTGGAACATAGAAACAAAACCACCTATTGCAAACAAAGGCCAGTGACTAAATACAACCTAGCCATCAGTAGACGACAGAGGCAGTTCATTATGAAAAAAAAAGAAAATTTAGTATCTTGGTGGAGATGTGAAAAAATTTTATTATTGTAGTACTAAAGACCCAGCAATCGAAAGAATTCCTCTTTTAGCTGCAGCCTTAAAATATGGCTGCTTGTGTAGAAGATTCAAAAATGATCTCAAATTAACTGAAACTGTTTGAAAAGATATGTCAAAAGATTACTTAAGAAAAATTTTTAGTAGATGGAGATGAAATCTGAACTCTTGGTTACGGTCTATAATCAAAACTTTGTTTCTGTTACTAATTGTCTTTTTGATGATCATGCTACTATATGCTTGTCTAAAAAAAAACCAATTTATCAACAGAATTGTAATAAATCGCATGATCATGAGAGAAGTTCCAATTGTTCCACCAGAATATAGTCCACCACCAGTATATGCCGAAACAAATATTGACTCTCAGAATAATAATAAATACATGTTAGATAGATGATGTGAAAGTATTGAAATAATTTTCAACACTTTCAAAGGGGGGAAATGTTACTGATTTGTCTTTGATTTGTTATTAGTTAGAATTAATCATATTTAGTTTTAACATTTTAGCAAAATCATATGTATGTTGTATTTTATATATTTAACCACCAACCAGTGTCTGCTGTGAAATCCCCTGTATAGCCCCGTATCAAGGCTGGAGAAATTGGCTAAAATCATCTAGTAGGAACATTTAGAACTTAGAGAACAAGATAAAGAAATACCTGACAACGGGGTGGTGTAAGAGTTGTCAGTACGTTACCTGACAACGGCCTGTTTGGAACGCAGCGGCCGATCCCCAAGGATAGAATGTGCGGTACAAGGCTCCTGGAAGGTCCCCGGCTAGAGCCGTTAGAGATAACCACATAGCTACTGTCAAAAAGGACGGATTGCACCTGTTGCCGTAACATCGATGAAGAAATCATAAAGTCTAGACGAACTTTGCTTCATTATAATACCAAAACACACCTCCTGGTCAAAAGCTACCCGCCTCCAAGACTTACCACGCCTCGGAGAGACCTTCACTGCGCCTGCGTAAAGGACATTTACATATGCTAATGATTTCCCGGAAGTTTAATGAATATGTATAACTTTTCTTGGAAATCTAATGAATATGCATCAATAAGTCTTAATATAAGGTGTATTGTTTTGGTGACAGGTGTGCGTGGTTTGTGAGAGGACTTGCCCGCGCACCCGGACGTCAATAAAGAAGTGTCTGCTTATCTACACTAAATTGGTGTTGATAAGTTCTTCATTCCGAGCTTTTTGGTAACAAGACCACCAGAGGACTCCTGAAGACCACCAGAGACCTTCACTGCACCTGCGTAAAGGACATTTGCATATGCTAATAGTTTCCCGGAAAACTAATGAATATGTATAACATTTCTCAGAAATCTAGTGAATATGTATGTAGAACATGTACTTAACCTGCACAATTAGGCCTGACGGGGTGCATGATAGGTGGAGCGATCCCGCGTGCAGCCAGTGCTGCAATAAAGAATGCCTGCTTTCTAAAACCCCAAAATCGAGTCTCAGAGAGTTTCTTCGACCAGCTTTTTCGGTATCAGCAGCCCCAGTTCACAGCTGAACTAGTTCTAGGGGGGGGAAAACTGCTGTGCAACAGCAGGTGGCAGAGAGGAATAAGAACATGTGAAGGAAACAACCCTGCAGACACCAAGGCCAGAGGAGAAGGAGGGGGAGGAGGTGCTCCAGGCGCTGGAGCAGAGATTCCCCTGCAGCCTGTGGTGGTCCATGGTGGAGAGGATATCCACCTGCAGCCCATGGAGGACCCCACGCTGGAGCAGGTGGGTGCCCGAAGGAGGCTGTGACCCCACGGGGGACCCACACTGGAGCAGTCTGTGCCTGAAGGACTGCACCCCGTGGAAGGAACCCACGCTGGAGCAGTTCGTGGAGAACTGCAGCCCATGGGAAGGACCCACGCTGGAGACATTCATGGAGGACTGTCTCCCGTAGAAGGGACCCCACGCTGGAGCAGGGGAAGAGTGACGACTCCTGCCCCTGAGAAGGAAGGAGCGCCAGAGACAACATGCGATGAACTGAACCCAACCCCAATTCCCCGTCACCCTGCGCCGCTGCAGGAGAAGGAGGGAGAGAATTCGGGGGTGAAACTGTGACTGGGAAGAAGGGAGGGGCAGGAGGAAGGTGTTTTAAAATTTGGTTTTATTTCTCATTACCCTAATAGGGTTTGGCTGGCAATCAATTACATTAATTTACCCAGGTCAAGTCTGTTTTGCCCGTGATGGTAATTACTGAGTGAATTCCCATCAATCAAGACCACCAATATCCCTTTCCAGACCCCATGCATTGCCATCAGCTGCCTAAGTTCTCAAAGGAGACTCCTGGTCAGCCAAGCCACCCTTCTGCCCCTCTTGCTTGACTTGCGACACATTGCAATTGCCCGCTCCTGTGCCCTTAAGAAATGGCTCTTAAAAATTGACCGGCATTTATGGGCAACGATACCCTCGAAAGCAGATTCCCAGGGGACCTTGCTAACTAGCTCCTTGAGCAGCCTGAAGTCTGCTCTCCCAGAATCCAGGGGAGTAGCTCTGCGGACAGGGTTTCCCATATCACCAAAGATTGTAAACTCGACCATTTTCTGATCACTGTGGCCAAGACAGCCACCAATCATCACTTCACCCGCAAGACCCTCTCTGTGTACGAACAACAGGTCTAGGAGGGCACCCTTCCTAGTCGGCTCCCGTAGTACCCGTATCAAAGAGTTGTCTTCAACGTGGGCTTCAGGAATTTCCTGGGCCTGTTCGTGTCTGCTCTGTGACAGCCCCAGTTCACAGCTGGGAAGCTGAAGCCGCCCATAAGGACGACACAGGGCGACTGATCCAGAGATTTCCCGTGATTCCTGATAGATTCATACATTGGCGTCCTCGTCCTGGCTGGGTGCTCCATAGTAGACTCCGGCAAGGACATCCGCTTTATTAGCTTTTCCCCTAATCTTTACGCAGAGGCTCTCGACCACATTGTCCCCAGCTGCAAGCGCTGTACAGTCCAACCCCTCCTTTACATACAGCACTGCCCCTCCGCCTCGCCTGCCCTGCCTCTCTCTCCTGAAGAGCCTGGAAGGGTCCGTCACTGCACTCCGGCCACAGGACTCTTCCCAACAAGTGTCCTTAGGCCAGTGATGTCGTTGCTCTGGGACCGAGCCAAGGCCTCTAGCTCCTCCTGTCTCTTCCTCGCACCGCGCGCTTGAGCCTACAAACATTTCAAACGCGCTCCAGTGTCCTCGGCACATCGTGGAGCAGAGCGAAAGCTCCACGCACCGTTCCTCCAACATTGTCAGGCCATCGTTAGCTTATCAGTAATAAGCCTGATTTTACCCCTCCCCCCCTTCAAACCTAGTTTAAAGCTCCTTCAGTCAGCCCCACTCACTCATGAGCAAAAATACTTTTCCCCCATTGAGAACGGTGAATCTCGTCAGGCCCCAGCAGGCCTGGTGTCGCGTAGACCATCCCATGGTTGAAGAACCCCCAATTCTGGCAGTGACGCTAGCCTCGGAGCCAGGTGCCGATACGCTGCGTCCGCCTGTGTGTTTCGATGTCATTCCCTACAGCTGGGAGGACAGAGGAGAATACTACCTGTGCTCCTGATCCCTCTACCAATCTCCCCGAGGCCCTGAAGTCTCTTTTGACTTCGTTGGTACCCACATGAAAAAGCAAGAGCGGCTAATAATGAGGGCCGTACAAGGCTCGGAAGTTTCCTGGTAACGCCTTCAACCCGAGCCCCAGGGAGGCAGAAGTCCTCCCAAAAAGGCGGGTCTGGTCGGCAGACCAGGGCAGGAGTGAATGAATTCTTTACGTTGCTTTGCCTGGGCGTGTAGCTCGTGCTTTACTTACTGAACTGTCCTCTCTCAACCCGCAAGCTTTCCCACTTTTACCCTCCAGATTCTCTCCACCGTGCCACTGCGGGCAAGGCATTGAGTAGCTGCGTGATGATGCCAGGCTGCCTGCTGGCATTACCCCACAGCACCTGGGAAGCCAAAGCCCAGTGAATCACTGAGACCAGAGCCCACTGCACCAGCTCTTCTGCAAGACACTCCCCGACGCCGTGGCAGCTGAGCTGTCAGCACCCTATGCCCGCATTCCCCGACCCAGAGATGCACGGACACTCACGGACACAGCCTTTGTCCAAACAAGAGATTTATTGACATCTTTGCGCACGGTGGATCTCCCGGAGGGAATGGACTCTCTCAGAGAGGGAGGGCGGTCGCTGTCCGCGTGGTCACAGGCATCTCTGTCGCAAGGCTCCTTGCAATGGCCCCTTCGGCTGCATCGGGTCCCACTCCGCAGCATGTGCTTTTGCTCTGGCAGAATCCTGCGGCAGCGATTCCCACTGCCAATTGAGGAGCGTGTTCTCCGTGTCCGGCGTGCTCAGTTCCGCAGCACCAGCTCCTCAGGAAGTGTCTGGCATGGGTGCTTTCTCCATCCAGACTGCAGTGAACACACAGAGGCACATCAGCGCTGCCTTTCGCTTGGTCCCTGCACAGCTGGAGCTGCCAGGAAGAATTTCTGCGCCCATGTGAAATCGCCACCATGGCTGCGACTGTGAGGGGAAAGGAGGATGGACGTCGGCTTTGTAGCCGCCGTAGTCACCACTATCTGCCGCGCTGGGGAGGCTGCCTAGAGGAGCACGCTGACACTCTTGACAGAGGGCTGCTGTACAGGGATTTCCCTTTACTTTCTGTGTCCCGCATTCTTCCCTCTTTTTCCCTGTGGTATGAGGTGGTAGTCTGGTATGAGGTGGTAGTCTGCCATCAGCTGTGAGTCCCGCAAACACAGCTCTGTGCGTGAAGATCTCTTTCAGCGGCTGGAGACCAGCAGTCTCGTGAGCCGTCGTCGCAGATCCGTATACTCACGCATTGCCTCGGCGTGGGCGTCTGGATCGTGCACCAGGTGCTGGAAGAGGTTGAGTGGTTCGGCCGTTTGGAAGTCTGGGGGCAAGTTTATCTCCTCAGGCACCCTCTCGTTGCCTAAGAAGAAGTGGTCGAGGCGTTTCTCCTCCAGGCAGCAGAGCAGGTATTGCATGATATCCTCCATCCGCAGCACGAAATGCCTCCTGCGCCAGCCTGACAGGGGTATGGTGTTCAGGAGGTGCATCACAACTGTCTTCAAGGTATAGGTGGAAAAGCCTATGCCCACCAGGATGCGGGCGTAGGCCTGCAGGCATCTGAGGTGGAAGCTGTCATGCGGGACCTGCCCGGCCATATGCCTGAAGAACTTCGCCTCTGCCACAGCGTAGCTCTCTGGCCACGTCGTGCTTGGGGTGAAGAGGGCCTCTGTATTCTGGCTGCTCACAAAGATGTCCGAATTGCCTTGCTGCACCCCAAACATCATCTCAATAACGTGGGTTTTGTTGTTGCCTTCTGTCACCCGGAATTTGCAGAAGCGGATAGAGGGCAGCATGGTTAGACGCCATGTGGATGATTGAGGCAAAAACACCCAGGCTGCTTGCACCAGTTGATAGAACCAGCGGGCAGTTTTCTGCACATCTAGGTAGGAGCCAGTGCAGAGGGTGTGTAGGAGGCTGGGACCCTGATTCCTCCTAAGCTCCTCCACAGGGTGGTGCAGGAAGCACAGCATCTCTTGTGCCAGCTGCTCTCTCATGCAGGTGCACTCCAGCTCCACGCGGACGTAGGAGTACCATGCTGGCGTCTCCCCCCTGTTGCCCAGCTCCAGGTGGAAGGCGTGCCCACGGGGGGGCTTCAGGGGCACGAGCAGGCGGTAGATGATGTCTTCCTCGCGGGGACTCCAACCTTCGAACGCGCTGCCCAGCCCGATGGCAGGTTCCAGCACTGGGAAGAAACTATTTGACAAGAGCTGTCTGAAGACAAGGATGAAGTTGTCAATGAGGTCCTTTACCACCTGACAGTCCCTGGCTAGGTTCTGAACTGGCCACTGTATGTGCTCCGCAAATAACCTTCCCAGATCATTGTCACTGTCACTGTCATCATCTTCTTCCGCCTCCTCTTCCACCTGCTCCCTGTCACTGCTGGAGCTCTCCTCGTCACTGCTGCTGTCCACCTCATGGCTCCTTTTCCTGAGCCGACAGCAGAGCGCGAAGAGCAGGAGCAGGACTCCAGCAACGGCCCAGAACTGCCACTGCCGCAAGGCAGCAAAGAGCAGGGCTCCCCAGGCAAAGCCGCTCTGCTCCTGGGTCCTCTGCGCCAGCTGCTGCGTCCCCTGCTCCAGCTCCTGCAGCAGCCGAGTCATCACCCGGCTCAGATACTCCTTGCGCTGCTGCATGCGCTCGCGTGTGGCCTCATCCAGCTCATCACCGACCATCTGAGCGTTCCAGAGGATGCTTTGCACAAGCAGGGTGAAGAATTGTATGACAGCCATGGCCTGCAGGAGGAGGGAGAGAAGGGGTTCAGTGGGGCTGGGAGGGAGGGAGCTGGCGCCGGGGGGAGCAGGGGCGGGAGCCGCAGGGAGCTGGGGGCAGGTAGGAGAGGGGGCGAGGCAGCCGGGAGGCAGCAAGGCCTGCGCCCAGCCCCGGTGGCGGCGGCACCGTGCCCTGCCCAAGGTGTTCCCGCGAGCAGCTGGGCCCTCGATGCAGGCTGAGAACCCACCCCCCCGGGGGCCCTCGTCCAGCCCAGCCTCCCCCCGCCTGCGCACTCACCGCTTGCCCAGGCTGTACTGGGGCAGCGCTGCCACCTGGTGCCTTTTATACCCTACCCCCCCCCCCCCCCCATTGTGACTCGTCCCCTCTGATGTCACAGGTGCCAGAGCGCATCACAGGCACGCCCGCCGGCCAGCCCCGGCCTTCGGCCTCACCCCAGCTCAGCCACTCACAGCTGCCCTGCTGTACCGGTGAAGGCTGGGCTAGAGTTGGTTTTCTTCCCGGGAGCTTGCGTGCTGCTTTACGTTGGATTTCTTGCCGTCTGCCTGCCAACGGCAATCTCACAATCCCGGAACGTCCTGAATTGGAAGGGACCCCCGAGGGTTGTCGAGTTGAACCCCTGACTCCGCACGAGGCAACCTCAAATAGGTATCATAGAATGAGACTATGTGCAAATGCTTCTTGAATACCAACAGGCTTGGGGCCGTGACCCTTTCCGGGGAGGGGCTTGTTCCGCTGCTTGACCACCCTCTCGCTGAAGAACTTTTTCCTAATATCCAATCGGAACTGCCCTTGACGCAGCTTTAAGCCATTCCTTCACGTCTTATGTCACTGAGGCTCAGACAATGTAATTAAACATTTTAAAATCAACGTGTTTGTTCTTCAATCAAGATTGTCTAGAACTCCAAGAACATTAGTAAACCAGCGGTTCAATGATGTTAGGGGAAATTAATACTACACAACCAACATTAGTGTAAAAGGAACTAGGCCTTAAGCCTCATTGTTTTACAACTATTCATATTGGACATATAACTAATGATTAGAAATTGGTTTAGATATGATTAATAGAATGCGGGTGCTTATAAAACAATATCTATGAGCTGCTTAATTGTTCTGTGAGACTCCCTCTTCATGGCTGGCTTAAAATCCAGTCAAGCTGAATCAACAGAGGAAGGATCATATACATCTTAGCCGAAGACATGGGAGTAAGTGATTAACTTTAGAACAAGATAAATTAATGAAATAACCTGAGTAGTTTCTTTGGAAATTCATAGGTACCTTTGAAGCCTAAGAAGATAAGTGATGATGGTGACCGGAGACCTTCTGCCTATGACCACCAGTCTCAGAAGAACATGAGAATGGAGAATGGGGAATGGATGAGATAAGATGATGAATGATAACGATAGGAGAACAGAAAATCGGCTGGAAAATTACAGAGACTTTGGATTGGGACAATGGGTGGCCAAAGGGTATGTGAGGTTTGGAAACTTTTGGAAGTGCGCCATTCACTGCGGTGGTGGCCCAACTCGGAGTTGTTAATAAAGCAAACCTAGAGAAACCCGTGACTGAAAATCCTTTCACAATTAGAATGCTTAAGCTTTAGAAATAGTAACCCAACATGCTCATGTCACGGACGCTCACGGACGCAGCTCTTGTTCAAAGAAGTGGTTTATTGACATCTTGGCTGCTGCGGCTACGCCCACCCTCATAAAGAGTGTGGGGAGTTTCGTTAACGGGGGTACATTAGATGCTCTTCAGTGGTGATGCAGCTAGGGGTTTCTGGGGATCGGGAGTGTTTCTGACGGAGGGACCTGGGGACGATCAACCGATAACGTCCCGAGTAGCCTATCGGGCTGGGGGTGCGGAGCCCAAGGAGAGAGGAGAATCCGTTCCTGTTCGGGTAAAGGCATTGTCGGGGTTAACGGAGGGGGTGCAAAAGGCCTCCTGTGTTGGGGTGATGTATGTTTGCGGGGGCCGGTCTCTTCTGTCAGGTGGCTGGAGGCAGGGCGAGAGGAAATGGCCTCACGTTGCGGCAGGGGAGATGGAGGTTAGATATTAGGAAACATTTCTTTACTGAGAGGGTTGTCAGACATTGGAATAGGCTGCCCAGGGAAGCGGCTGAGTCACCATCCCTGTGTTACCGAAAAGCTCGGAATGAAGAACTTATCAACACCAATTTAGTGTAGATAAGCAGACACTTCTTTATTGACGTCCAGGTGCGCAGGCGAGTCCTCTCACGAACCACGCACACCTGTCACCAAAACAATACACCTTATATTAGGACTTATTGATGCATATTAATTAGATTTCCAAGAAAAGTTATACATATTCGTTAAACTTCCGGGAAATCATTAGCATAGGTAAATGTCCTTTACGCAGGCGCACTGAAAGTCTCTGGTGGTCCTCAGGAGTCCTCTGGTGGTCTTTCATAGTCTTCCTCACTCGTCCGTTTCTTGACCTCTCAGGTGTCTCCAAGCAACAATCTGGTGTCCATAACGGTTTCCTTAGTTTCTAAAACAAACACTACAAGACTACCAATCTTTGTCAAAACTTCTGTGGTTAAATGATTTTGAACAATACTTATGGTTACACATTATACATTTTCTAAGCTCCTAAGTTCCTAAGGCTACATTTCAAACTTAACACTCCCATACTTATGCTTCACAATTTTCTACTTTTTAGTCAAATCAAACTCTTTTATAATCAGATTTTAATTTCTTTATGTTGTTATCTAAGTTCTAAATGTTCCTACTAGATGATTTTAGCCAATTTCTGCGGTCTTGGTACGGGGCTATACAGGGGATTTCACAACAGACACTGGTTGGTGGTTAAATGTATAAAATACAACATACATATGATTTTGCTAAAATGTTAAAACTGAATATGATTAATTCTAACTAACAACAAATCAATAACAAATCAGTAACACCTGGAGGTGTTCAAAAAGCGAGTGGACGGGGTACTTCAGGACGTGGTTTAGTGGGCATGGCTGGTGGTCGGACTCGATGATCTGGAAGGTCTCTTCCAACCTAAATGGCTCTAAGATTCGATGACAGGGGGCAGGCAGCGAGGGATGGCGCCGCCCACAGAGGTGGACCCCCGCCACCTTAGACCTCTTCTCAGAGGGCTACGGACGCTTTGAAGAGCCTCCGAGAACGTCCCTCAGAGAAAGGGCTGAGCGCAACCCGCCAAAACCGCCACGAACCGCCCGGCCCGCGCAGGCGTCGAACTGGGCGGAAGCGTCCCACAGCACCGCGGCTCCCGGGCGCGAGGGCGGGTGGGCGGAGCCGGAGGGCGGCGCGGCGGGCGGCGGGCAGGTCCGGCAAGGCAGTCGCAAGCCCCGCCCCGAACGCCGCCCCGCCCCTGGCGCGGGCCTGACCCCCGTCCCCGGGGCGGGCCGGGTCGGCGGGCCGATCCCGGAGGGGATGAGCGGCGGAGAAAAGCCGGCAGCCGGTGGAATCGCCAGAGGGCAAAACTGGAGACCGAAGGGAGACGCCGGCACCCGCACCCCCCCCTCGCGCGGCACTGCGAGGGGGACGGGAAGAGTGAAGAAACGCGGAGCTGCGGCGTGGGGTTCAGGCCGCCCCGTCCGCGCGGTGAGTTCTTCCCAGTGGTCTGCTGATGAGGAGCCTCCTACACTCTTGGTTCCTGTGGGTCCAAGACGGGTAAGTTCAGAATTCCTGACTGATACAGGGGCCCGGAGTAGTGGCTTACAGAAACAACTAGCTGATGAGCTAGGAGTCAAACCCTCAGGAAAGTGCCAGGAGCGGCAGAAAAACGTCCCGTAGCTCAAACTGAACTCGGGCTGCCTGGGGAAAAGAGAGGGACGGCTGTGGAAGTGGCTGTGAGCTCTTACAAGGCAAATGTACTGGGATTCGATGTGCTGGCAGGCAAATGATGGTATCTACGCAGTGGCAGGGTGTGGAGCTGTGGAGGCAGAGGGGCAGAGGCTACCCACGTGAAAACTTTGTAGGTTGCTCCTGCGCTACCGCCACCTCAAGTAACCCATGTCTCTCGATACCCGCTACCAAATGGGGGATTTCAGAAGTAATTGGCGACCTCGAGAAAAGACACATCATAAGTCGCACACATTCCCCGTATAATTCTCCAGCTTGGCCAGTCCGTAAACCGGGTGGGAGGTGGCAATTAATAATTAACAATTGATGGCTGAAGCCATCTGGAATCTGTTGACCAAGAATGGGCTAGACATGCCGCTTTCTAAATGTCAAGGTCCCGGACAAGAAATTAAATTCCTAGGAGCTTGGTGGAGAGCTGGAGCAGTCACGGTACCTGGTGACACTCTGTCAGCTATTGAGAAGGGACAGACTCCAGGCAATAAGATGGAATTACAGCAGCTGCTAGGTGCCTTGGGCTACTGGAGAAAACATATACCCGGGTTCTCAGTGATTGCCCGCCCTCTGTGTGACTTGCTTTGAAAGAAAAGGAAATGGGATTGGAGTCCGCAACATACAGAAGCTCTCAATATCCTGAAAGATGAGCTCAAGGCTTACCAGAGGCTAGGCCCGTTGCACCCGCGAGATCCTTTAAGGGTGGAGTGGGGATTTGCTGCGCATGCTTTGTGCTGTGGCATGTTCCAAAAGGGCCATGAACACCAGCTAGACCTTTTTTGTTCTCTTCCGCTTCATTTAAGGAGGCTGAGCAACGGTACGTGGACTGGGAAAAAGGGGTCCTTTCCCTCATTAGAGCGGTTAAGGAGGCTGAAAAGCTGCGCACGTTACAAGATGTTACAGTAGAGGGCCCTCTTCCTCTCCTAAACTCAGTCCTCAATGGATCGCCTCCTCCCAAGGGAGAAGCCCAAAAGGCCGCAGTTAGGAAATGGTATGCATACTTAGAAGGGATTAGCCAGTTGCCTCCACTAAAAGAGGGTCCGCTTAAGGCCTCCAGGCTACAACAGCCTGTAAAGCCCAATCTGACCTTCTTGGGTCGACCCTACAAACCTTCTCCGACTGAAGAGGCACCTGAATTTGTGGCAGGCTCCGATATGCAGGGACTATGGTTCACTGATGCATCTGCCCATCCAGTGGGATGAAGGTGGCAATATAAAGCGGTAGCATTAGAAATTGGTACCGGGAAGACAGTCAAAGAAGAGGGCGAAGGTAGTGCACAACTAGGAGAATGACGGGCTCTATTACTGGCCACAGAGAACGGTGCTACTGTCGTTTATACTGACTCCTATGCAACCATTAAGGGCGTTAGAGAATGGGTATGTCAGTGGGAATCCAGTAAATGGGAAATAGGTCGTACAAAGGTATGGAGGACAGAGGACTGGCAACGTCTCCTGGCAATAGGGAGGTCCCGGCCTTTAAAGGTGGGATGGGTCAAGGGCCACGCACGGGAGGGACCCCCCCCTGCAAAATGGAACCACCAGGTGGACCACCTGGCCCAAATCAGGACGGTCACCAGTGAGAAGGAAGATGGGGATGGATTAGCTGAATGGTTGCATATCAAGCGAAGCCAACATCTTTGGGGCCGTGACCCTTTCTGGGGAGGGGCTTGTTCCGCCGCTTGACCACCTTCTCGCTGAAGAACTTTTTCCTGCTATCCAGTCGGAACTTCCCTTGACGCAGCTTTAAGCCATTCCTTCGTGTCCTATCACCAGACCCCAGGGAGAAGAGATCGGCACCTCCCTCTCCGCTCCCCGTCCTGAGGAAGTTGTAGGCAGCGATGAGGCCAGCCCTCGGTCTCCTCTCCTCTAAGCTGAACAAACCCAGTGTCCTCAGCTGCGCCTCATCAGGACACGTCCGCTAGTCCTTTCACCGTCTTCGCTGCCCTCCTTTGGACGCGTTCTAATACCTTTACATCCTGCTTACACTGTGGAGCCCAAAGCTGCACGCAGTACGCGAGGTGAGGCCGCAGCCCTCCTGAGCGTGGTGGGTCAATCCCTTCTTTCCACCGGCTACCTCTGCTGTGCCTAACGCGCCCCAGGAGATGGCTGGCCCGTTGGGCCGCCGGGGCACGTTGTTGACTCCTACTGAGCTTACCACCAACCAAGACCCCCCAGATCGCTCTCCAGAGCCCACACGCTCCCGTCGGCCACCTAAGTTCCCAGAGGAGACTCCTGCTCAGCCACGCCAGCCTTCTGCCCCCTTGCTTGACTTGCAAGGCCAGCTCCTTGCAAGGGCCCGCTCCTGCGCCCTCCCGCCCTGCCCCTGCATCCCTTTCCCGCTCGGTGCCTCTGCCCGCCCCTCGCCAGTGTTCCGCCTTCGGACACCCCGCGCCCCTCTGCTCTGCTGCCGTCCGTCCCTCTGTTTAGCTCCCGTCCCTCTCCTGCCGCCCCACCGCCCTGTCCCCCTCTCCTCCTCCTCCCTGCCCCAGCGGGGCTCTGGGACCGGGGCCGGGGCAGCCCCGCGGAGGCGGCCATGCGGCCTGCGAGGGGCCGGGGCCGGGCCGGGCATGGTGTGCCGGCAGGGGAACGCAGCGGGAAGGAGCGCCCCGGGGCATGCTGGGAGCTGTAGTCCTGGGGCGCGGGGCTGCCGGGCGGCCATGTTGTTTAGCAGAGGCGCAGCCTCCGCTCCAGTTGCGGAGGGGAGGGCCGGGGCCGCCCGTGAGGAGCGAGGCCCTTGGGCGGGCGCGGGGGTGCCTCGTGCCCGCTGGCCGCTCGGGGGTGGCGAGGGGGAGCTCCAAAGCGCCCGGCGCGACGGGCTCGCGGTCAGCTGGAGCTGGGCCCGGCCGGGCAGATCATCGCGCAGGTTGCCGGCGACGAGGCAGGCTGATTTCAAGCCAGGAAGGCAGTCTGCAGCTCAGAGTCATGTCCAGGGATGGCCAGGCAGGGCTGTGGGGATGGGGCCAGGCCGAGGACTGGCTGGGATGTTGGCCCGCTGGTGGGCCTGGCTCGTCGGGGCCCGCGGGCAGGCTGGGCAAGGCTGGGGGAAGCTGGAAACTAACAACCTGCAGCGTCACTGGGCCAGGGACTGACAGCCCTGGTTTGAGCTGGAGGGGGATCCTGGGCCATGGACAGGGTGGAGTGAAGCCCTGGGGGGCTGGTCAGGGCCCAGGCAATCATGGAGGCAGTGTTGATAGCATATTTCCATGCATTCTGTATGGTACATCTAAACACTATGATTGAAACTACAGGCAAAAGTATAGCCAAGCAATTAGCTAGCAGAGGTGGTTACTCGTAAGTTTTGCATTTCTTTGCTCTTACGGCTAGATGTTCCTGTACGCTAGACGAGAACAATGTTGAAACTGACCACGTGTGATTGAAACTGCCTTAACCTTCAAGGTCAAAGAACAAGGACAAGAATAAAGACTTCAAGGAGAGCCAACGAGAACTTCAAACGGGTCGGTGGTCGTAAAAGCAGCCCTTCGACTCAAATGGATCCTTCATTGCCCATGATCGGATGTAGGCAGTACTATGATAATCGGTTACAGTCATTTTTATGTATATGTATACTAATCTGATTAATGTGCAATTAATAGTTATTCTATGTGCAATATAGTTATTCTGTAGAACCTCTTTGTGCTAAAGCTGTGGTATGCACGCTAGGTGGAACTATCCCCCCTGCATCCAGCGCTGCAATAAAGGAACGCCTGCTTTCTAAAACTCCAAAACGAGTCTTGGAGAGTTTCTTCGACCGGCTTTTCAGTACCATTTTGGCGACCCAGATGGGACAAGGCTTCTGAGGCTCGACGGACGTGGGATCGCAGGACCTCCAGCCGGCACCGAGATTTCTCGGAGAGACCCTTGATCCCCCGTTCCCCGGGCTCACAAGCCAAGGCCACTGGTAAGGTTTTATTTAAAGGCATTCTTTTGATTAACCTGGTTCTGGTATTCTGGTCTGGTACTCTTACCTGTACGCCTGACTAAGAGAAGTCAGCAAGGAAGAAATCTAAAAGGACCCTTAAAAATCTGGTATTCTGGTAGAAGTACTTCTCTGGTAAAGGGTATCCGTCTCGCTGGTTGAAGGCGGAGATACTGTCATGACCCAGACTGAAGCATTGCCAAGTACCACCTCAGCTCAGAAAGCGGAACTTATTGCTTTGATTTGAGCTTTAGAACTAAGCGAGGAGAAGAAAGTAAATATTTGGACAGATTCAAAGTATGCTTTTGGAGTGGTACATGTCCATGCAGCATTGTGGAAAGAAAGAGGATTATTGTCCTCCCAGGGATCAAATATTAAACACCAAGATGAAATTTTACAATTATTACAAGCGGTTCAGAAACCAGATCAGGTAGCAATCATGCACTGTAAAGCACATCAAATTGGAAACACAAAGGAAATTGCTGGAAATAATTTAGCCGACTGAATGGCAAGAAAGGTAGCAAAGGAACGAGCATTGCAAATGGCATTAATTCCCTCCAAAACAGTAACTCTCCCTAGGGAAGAACCAAAATACTCAGAGGAGGATGATAAGCTAGGTCAATTATTAAATGCTAAGAAAAACCTAGCCAGATGGTGGGTAACACCTAAAGGACAGGTAGTAGTTCCACCCTTTTTGATGAGAGAAATAATTCAAACAAAGCATTAGGAGTGTCACTGGGGAGCAGAGGCCTTAGTAACCTCCTTACAAAAACAAGTAGTATCGCTCAGAATGTTAGGAATAGCTAAAATAATAACTGCAAAATGTGAAATATGTTTGAAAAATAATCCAATAATCAGGAAAAAAGGTTCAAATGGGTCAAATAAAATCTGGTACAGAGCCTGGAGATTATTGGCAAGTAGATTTTTCAGAACTACCTAGGCAGAATGGGTATCGGTACATCCTGGTGGGGGTTGATACTTTTACAGGATGGCCAGAAGCTTTTCCCTGTCGTTCCACACAAGCAAAGGAAGTAGTAAAATGGTTACTACGAGAAATAATTCCAAGGTTTGGCGTTCCTATTGGAATTTCTTCTGACAGAGGTCCACACTTTGTTGCAGAAGTGGTCCAAAATGTTAGCAAAATTCTGGGTATCACATGGGATTTGCATACCCCATGGAGGCCACAATCCAGTAGGAAAGTAGAAAGAATGGATCAAACCTTAAAAAGGCAAATAAGCAAAATTTGTCAAGAGACTAATTTAAAATGGCCTCAAGCACTTCCATTGGCATTAT
Source organism: Aquila chrysaetos chrysaetos (assembly GCF_900496995.4). Lineage (NCBI taxonomy): Eukaryota > Metazoa > Chordata > Aves > Accipitriformes > Accipitridae > Aquila > Aquila chrysaetos. The sequence continues at coordinate 6,588,047 of NC_044005.1, read as the reverse complement.
TGTGAATCAGAGTACAGCCAAAGAGTGGAACCTCAGTCAGTCCTTATGAATTATTGTATGGGAAACCTTATGAATCTCCAGAACCAAACCTGAACATGCATGTAAAAAGAAAACAAGATGTATATAACTATTTACTTTCCTTAGGAAAAACTTTGACTGCAATTCGGAGAGCAGTGGTGTGGAATAGACCATTATCCCTGGAAGTTCCGGTGCATGAATTACAACCAGGAGACTATGTCTATGTGAAAATGTGGACTTCCGAACCCCTGCAGGAACGTTGGAAAGGACCCTTCCAGATACTGTTAACCACCTTCACGGCTATTAAAATTGCAGAATCGGATGTTTGGATACACTACATTCAAGTGAAGAAGACACCTACTCCATGGAAGATTATTAGCCGGGATCCAAAGACTTTAAAACTGACTCTGAAACATGTCTAATTTTTCATATCTGTTTGTGCTTGTTCTTTTTATATTAGTTCGGCAGATAATGATGGTGGAAACCCGGACTGATTTGATGATTAGGAACAAAAGACAAGTAGAAACAGAACAACTGATTGGCATTCTTGAAAAAAAATGTCCGAAGAAAATTTGATGTTAGGATTGATTAAGGGATTTGCCAGCTTGTAAAATGTTACCCAAATTACTGCTTGTTTGCCAATACCAAGAGCAGTGGGGGAATCTATTCCTTGGGGAATTTTAACTATAAATTTAACTACCCTGGAACATAGAAACAAAACCACCTATTGCAAACAAAGGCCAGTGACTAAATGGTCTGAACAGGTAAAGATCATTAGAAAACAATGGAAATGGATGGGCAGAGAAGAAGATTGTTTGAAATTATCAAATCATCAATTTACACCAGCCTCTTCTATAGGAGACATGTTTATGGTGAGTAGCCCTATGGGTTGGTGTTCATATGATGTATGAATCAAAACTAATGAGAGCCGGAGCATCATGGCATGGAAATGTGGTGAGGCCAATCAAACCATACCAGAAAAAACAGTTAGCTGGGATTCAGTATGGTCTATGACCATATTGTCTCAATTTCAATACATGGCCAAAACTTCTTGGTGCTTTACTTGGGATGGATCAGTTAATACAGCCTGGCCATCAGTAGATGACTGGGGGAGTACATTACGAAAAAAAGAAAAATTAGTATCTTGGTGGAGATGTGAAAAAATTTATTATTGTAGTACTAAAGACCCAGCAATCGAAAGAATTCCTCCTTTAGCTGCGGCCTTGAAGTATGGCTGCTTGTGTAGAGGATTCAAAAATGATCTCAAATTAACTGAAACATTCACACCCAAAAGGGGAACCTTTTTCAGTTGTAGAAAATCTACCATTCAGAGTCTAGGACATTTGGTTTGGGCATTAAGTGATGGAACTTGGACAACTCACTTATCATTAGATGGCACGGTAAAACAAATTACTTTAGGCATGCCAACATTATGCCTGATTTGGAAGAAATCGCCATTCAAAGGACCCTTGGAGAATTTAAAGTTAAAACGAACCAAGAGGTTTGAAATAGATGATGATATATGGAACGAACCATCAACAGGAGTGAAAATTGGCTGGGCACTTGAATCCCTTTTGAACCCTATAGCTTCATATAGAAAGAGAGAATGGCTCCACCAGTTAACAGGTCAGGTAGAAAAATTAGCAAACATCACAAAAAAGGGGTTCAAGGAATTGAACGTACAGCTGCAGGTGACATCTAGGATGACTTTCCAAAATAGAATGGCTTTAGACCTATTTTTACTTAAGGAACATGGAGTGTGTGGATATCTCAAAGATAGAGTGGACCATTGTTGTATTCATATTCCTAATGTCACTCAGGACGTAGAACATGATTTGGAGTTACTGAGCAAAGTTGAAAAAGAAACTGAAACTATTCGAGAAGATATGTCAGAAGATTGGCTGGGAAAATTTTTTAGTGGATTGGGATGGAATCCGAGCTCTTGGTTACGGTCTATAATCAAAACTTTGCTTCTGTTACTAATTGTCTTTTTGATGATCATGCTACTATATGCTTGTCTGAAGAGACAATTTGTCAATAGAATTGCAGTAAATCGCATGATCATGAGAGAGGTTCCAATTGTTCCACCAGAATGCAGTCCACCACAAGTATATGCCGAAACAAATATTGACTCTCGGAATAATAGCAGATAAATGTTAGGTAGGTGATGTGAAAGTATTGAAATAATTTTCAACACTTTCAAAGGGGGGAAATGTTACTGATTTGTCATTGATTTGTTGTTAGTTAGAATTAATCATATTCAGTTTTAACATTTTAGCAAAATCATATGTATGTTGTATTTTATACATTTAACCACCAACCAGTGTCTATTGTGAAATCCCCTGTATAGCCCCGTACCAAGACCGCAGAAATTGGCTAAAATCGTCTAGTAGGAACATTTAGAACTTGGATAAGAACATAAAGAAATTAAAATCTGATTATAAAAGAGTTTGATTTGACTAAAAAGTAGAAAATTGTGAAGCATAAGTATGGGAGTGTTAAGTTTGAAATGTAGCCTTAGGAACTTAGGAGCTTAGAAAATGTATAAAGTGTAACCATAAGTATTGTACAAAATCATTTAACCACAGAAGTTTTGACAAAGATTGGTAGTCTTGTAGTGTTTGTTTTAGAAACTAAGGAAACCGTTATGGACACCAGTTTGTTGCTTGGAGACACCTGAGAGGTCAAGAAACGGACGAGTGAGGAAGACTATGAAAGACCACCAGAGGACTCCTGAGGACCACCAGAGACCTTCACTGCGCCTGCGTAAAGGACATTTACATATGCTAATGATTTCCCGGAAGTTTAATGAATATGTATAACTTTTCTTGGAAATCTAATGAATATGCATCAATAAGTCCTAATATAAGGTATATTGTTTTGGTGACAGGTGTGCCTGGTTCGTGAGAGGACTCGCCCCCACACCTGGCCGTCAATAAAGAAGGGTCTGCTTATCTACACTAAATAGGTGTTGATAAGTTCTTCATTCCGAGCTTTTCGGTAACACAAGTACCGTTGCTCAGCCTCCTTAAATGAAGCGGAAGAGAACAAAAAAGGTCTAGCTGGTGTTCATGGTCCCTTTTGGAACATGCCACAGCACAGAGCATGCGCAGCAAATCCCCACTCCACCCTTAAAGGATCTCGCGGGTGCAACGGGCCTAGCCTCTGGTAAGCCTTGAGCTCATCTTTCAGGATATTGAGAGCTTCTGTATGTTGCGGACTCCAATCCCATTTCCTTTTCTTTCAAAGCAAGTCACACAGAGGGTGGGCAATCACTGAGAACCCGGGTATATGTTTTCTCCAGTAGCCCAAGGTACCTAGCAGCTGCTGTAATTCCATCTTATTGCCTGGAGTCTGTCCCTTCTCAATAGCTGACAGAGTGTCACCAGGTACCGTGACTGCTCCAGCTCTCCACCAAGCTCCTAGGAATTTAATTTCTTGTCCGGGACCTTGACATTTAGAAAGCGGCATGTCTAGCCCATTCTTGGTCAACAGATTCCAGATGGCTTCAGCCATCAATTGTTAATTGTTAATTGCCACCTCCCACCCGGTTTACGGACTGGCCAAGCTGGAGAATTATAAGGGGAATGTGTGCGACTTATGATGTGTCTTTTCTCGAGGTCGCCAATTACTTCTGAAATCCCCCATTTGGTAGTGGGTATCGAGAGACATGGGTTACTTTAGATGGCGGTAGCGCAGGAGCAACCTACAAAGTTTTCACGTGGGTAGCCTCTGCCCCTCTGCCTCCACAGCTCCACAGGGTTTGACTCCTAGCTCATCAGCTATTTGTTTCTGTAAGCCACTACTCCGGGCCCCTGTATCAGTCAGGAATTCTGAACTTACCCGTCTTGGACCCACAGGAACCAAGAGTGTAGGAGGCTCCTCATCAGCAGACCACTGGGAAGAACTCACCGCGCGGACGGGGCGGCCTGAACCCCACGCCGCAGCTCCGCGTTTCTTCACTCTTCCCGTCCCCCTCGCAGTGCCGCGCGAGGGGGGGGTGCGGGTGCCGGCGTCTCCCTTCGGTCTCCAGTTTTGCCCTCTGGCGATTCCACCGGCTGCCGGCTTTTCTCCGCCGCTCATCCCCTCCGGGATCGGCCCGCCGACCCGGCCCGCCCCGGGGACGGGGGTCAGGCCCGCGCCAGGGGCGGGGCGGCGTTCGGGGCGGGGCTTGCGACTGCCTTGCCGGACCTGCCCGCCGCCCGCCGCGCCGCCCTCCGGCTCCGCCCACCCGCCCTCGCGCCCGGGAGCCGCGGTGCTGTGGGACGCTTCCGCCCAGTTCGACGCCTGCGCGGGCCGGGCGGTTCGTGGCGGTTTTGGCGGGTTGCGCTCAGCCCTTTCTCTGAGGGACGTTCTCGGAGGCTCTTCAAAGCGTCCGTAGCCCTCTGAGAAGAGGTCTAAGGTGGCGGGGGTCCACCTCTGTGGGCGGCGCCATCCCTCGCTGCCTGCCCCCTGTCATCGAATCTTAGAGCCATTTAGGTTGGAAGAGACCTTCCAGATCATCGAGTCCGACCACCAGCCATGCCCACTAAACCACGTCCTGAAGTACCCCGTCCACTCGCTTTTTGAACACCTCCAGGGATGGTGACTCAGCCGCTTCCCTGGGCAGCCTATTCCAATGTCTGACAACCCTCTCAGTAAAGAAATGTTTCCTAATATCTAACCTCCATCTCCCCTGCCGCAACGTGAGGCCATTTCCTCTCGCCCTGCCTCCAGCCACCTGACAGAAGAGACCGGCCCCCGCAAACATACATCACCCCAACACAGGAGGCCTTTTGCACCCCCTCCGTTAACCCCGACAATGCCTTTACCCGAACAGGAACGGATTCTCCTCTCTCCTTGGGCTCCGCACCCCCAGCCCGATAGGCTACTCGGGACGTTATCGGTTGATCGTCCCCAGGTCCCTCCGTCAGAAACACTCCCGATCCCCAGAAACCCCTAGCTGCATCACCACTGAAGAGCATCTAATGTACCCCCGTTAACGAAACTCCCCACACTCTTTATGAGGGTGGGCGTAGCCGCAGCAGCCAAGATGTCAATAAACCACTTCTTTGAACACGAGCTGCCTCCGTGAGCATCCGTGACATGAGCATGTTGGGTTACTATTTCTAAAGCTTAAGCATTCTAATTGTGAAAGGATTTTCAGTCACGGGTTTCTCTAGGTTTGCTTTATTAACAACTCCGAGTTGGGCCACCACCGCAGTGAATGGCGCACTTCCAAAAGTTTCCAAACCTCACATACCCTTTGGCCACCCATTGTCCCAATCCAAAGTCTCTGTAATTTTCCAGCCGAAGTCTCTGTAATTTTCCAGCCGATTTTCTGTTCTCCTATCGTTATCATTCATCGTCTTATCTCATCCATTCCCCATTCTCCATTCTCATGTTCTTCTGTGACTGGTGGTCATAGGCAGAAGGTCTCCGGTCACCATCATCACTTATCTTCTTACGCTTCAAAGGTACCTATGAATTTCCAAAGAAACTACTCAGGTTATTTCATTAATTTATCTTGTTCTGAAGTTAATCACTTACTCCCATGTCTTCGGTCTGAGATGTATATGATCCTTCCTCCGTTGATTCAGCTTGACTGGATTTTAAGCCAGCCATGAAGAGGGAGTCTCACAGAACAATTAAGCAGCTCATAGATATTGTTTTATAAGCACCCGCATTCTATTAATCATATCTAAACCAATTTCTAATCATTAGTTATATGTCCAATATGAATAGTTGTAAAACAATGAGGCTTAAGGCCTAGTTCCTTTTACACTAATGTTGGTTGTGTAGTATTAATTTCCCCTAACATCATTGAACCGCTGGTTTACTAATGTTCTTGGAGTTCTAGACAATCTTGATTGAAGAACAAACACGTTGATTTTAAAATGTTTAATTACATTGTCTGAGCCTCAGTGACATAAGACGTGAAGGAATGGCTTAAAGCTGCGTCAAGGGCAGTTCCGATTGGATATTAGGAAAAAGTTCTTCAGCGAGAGGGTGGTCAAGCAGCGGAACAAGCCCCTCCCCGGAAAGGGTCACGGCCCCAAGCCCGTTGGTATTCAAGAAGCATTTGCACATAGTCTCATTCTATGATACCTATTTGAGGTTGCCTCGTGCGGAGTCAGGGGTTCAACTCGACGACCCTCGGGGGTCCCTTCCAATTCAGGACGTTCTGGGATTGTGAGATTGCCGTTGGCAGGCAGATGGCAAGAAATCCAACGTAAAGCGGCACGCAAGCTCCCGTGAAGAAAACCAACTCTAGCCCAGCCTTCACCGGTACAGCAGGGCAGCTGTGAGTGGCTGAGCTGGGGTGAGGCCGAAGGCCGGGGCTGGCCGGCGGGCGTGCCTGTGATGCGCTCTGGCACCTGTGACATCAGAGGGGACGAGTCACAATGGGGGGGGGGGGGGGTAGGGTATAAAAGGCACCAGCTGGCAGCGCTGCCCCAGTACAGCCTGGGCGAGCGGTGAGTGCGCAGGCGGGGGGAGGCTGGGCTGGACGAGGGCCCCCGGGGGGGTGGGTTCTCAGCCTGCATCGAGGGCCCAGCTGCTCGCGGGAACACCTTGGGCAGGGCACGGTGCCGCCGCCACCGGGGCTGGGCGCAGGCCTTGCTGCCTCCCGGCTGCCTCGCCCCCGCTCCTACCTGCCCCCAGCTCCCTGCGGCTCCGACCCCTGCTCCCCCCGGTGCCAGCTCCCTCCCTCCCAGCCCCACTGAACCCCTTCTCTCCCTCCTCCTGCAGGCCATGGCTGTCATACAATTCTTCACCCTGCTTGTGCAAAGCATCCTCTGGAACGCTCAGATGGTCGGTGATGAGCTGGATGAGGCCACACGTGAGCGCATGCAGCAGCGTGAGGAGTACCTTAGCTGGGAGATGACTCGGCTGCTGCAGGAGCTGGAGCAGGGGACGCAGGAGCTGGCGCAGAGGACCCAGGAGCAGAGCGGCTTTGCCTGGGGAGCCCTGCTCTTTGCTGCCTTGCGGCAGTGGCAGTTCTGGGCCGTTGCTGGAGTCCTGCTCCTGCTCTTCGCGCTCTGCTGTCGGCTCAGGAAAAGGAGCCATGAGGTGGACAGCAGCAGTGACGAGGAGAGCTCTAGCAGCAACAGTGAGCACGACGATCAAGAAGAGCAGGAGCAGGAAGAGGAGCAGGAAGAGGAAGACAGTGAAGAAGAAGATTCTGATGATGAGAGCAAGCTGGGCAGGATTTTAGCAAAGCGCATCCAGTGGCCAGTGCAGAACCTAGCCTACAGGAGCCGAGTGGTGGAGGATCTGGCGGGCAACCTCCTCCGTGTCTCCCAAGAGCTCTTGACAAATAGTTTCTTCCCAGTGCTGCAACCAGCCATCAAGGTGGGCAGCACATTCGAAGGTTGGAGTCCCCATGAGGATGATGCTATCTACTGCCTGCTCATACCCCTGAAGCCCCCCCGTGGGCACGCCTTCCACCTGGAGTTGGGCAACAGGGGGGAGACGCCAGCGAGGAACTTCTGCGTCCACGTGGAGCTGGTGTGCACCTGCATGAGGGAGCAGCTGGCACAAGAGATGCTGTGCTTCCTGCACCACCCTGAAGAGGAGCTTAGGAGGGATCAGGGTCCCAGCCTCCTACGCACCCTCTGCACTGACTCCTACCTAGATGTGCAGAAAACTGCCCACTGGTTCCAGAACTTCGTGAGGTCAGCCTGGGCAGTGGTGCCTCTATCACGTCGCTACAATATGAAGGTGCTGCCCTCCAGCTGCTCCTGCAAGCTGCAGCTGACAAACGCCTCCGGAAGAACCCTCTTCATTGAGATGGTATTTGGGGTGCAGCAAGGCAATTCAGACATCTTCGTGAGCAGCCAGAATACAGAGGCCCTCTTCACCCCAAGCACGACGTGGCCAGAGAGCTACGCTGTGGCAGAGGCGAAGTTCTTCAGGCATATGGCCAGGCAGGTCCCGCATGACAGCTTCCACCTCAGATGCCTGCAGGCCTATGCCCGCATCCTGGTGGGCACAGGCTTTTCCACCTATACCTTGAAGACAGTTGTGATGCACCTCCTGAACACCATACCCCTGTCAGGCTGGCGCAGGAGGCATTTCCTGCTGCGGATGGAGGGTATCACGCGATACCTGCGCTGCTGCCTGGAGGAGAAACGCCTCGACCACTTCTTCTTAGGCAACGAGAGGGTGCCTGAGGAGATAAACTTGCCCCCAGACTTCCAAATGGCCGAACCACTCAACCTCTTCCAGCACCTGGTGCACGATCCGGACACCCACGCCGAGGCAATGCGTGAGTATAGGCATCTGCAACAACGGTTCATGAGAGTGCTGATCTATGGACACTGAAAGAGATCTTCACGCACAGAGCTGTGTTTGCAGGAGTCACAGCCAACAGCAGACTACCACCTCATACTGCAGGGAAAAAGAGGGAAGAATGCGGGACACAGAAAGTAAAGGGAAAACCCTGTACAGCAGCCCTCTGTCAAGAGTGTCAGCGTGCTCCTCTAGGCAGCCTCCCCAGCGCGGCAGATAGTGGTGACTATGGTGGCTACAAAGTGATGTTCATCCTCCTTTCCCCTCACAGTCGCAGCCATGGTGGCGATTTCACATGGGCCCAGAAATTCTTCCTGGCAGCTCCAGCTGTGCAGGGACCAAGCGAAAGGCAGCGCTGATGTGCCTCTGTGTGTTCACTGCAGTCCGGATGGAGATAGCACCCATGCCAGACACTTCCTGAGGAGCTGGTGCTGCAGAACTGAGCACGCTGGACATGGAGAACACGCTCCTCAACTGGCAGTGGGAATCGCTGCCGCAGGATTCCACCACAGCAAAAGCACACGCTGCAGAGTGGGACCCGATGCAGCCGAAGGGGCCATTGCAAGGAGCCTTGCGACAGAGATGCCTGTGACCACGCGGACAGCGACCGCCCTCCCTCTCTGAGAGAGTCCATTCCCTCCGGGAGATCCACCGTGCGCAAAGATGTCAATAAATCTCTTGTTTGGACAAAGGCTGTGTCCGTGAGTGTCCGTGCATCTCTGGGTCGGGGAATGCGGGCATAGGGTGCTGACAGCTCAGCTGCCACAGCGTCAGGGAGCATCTTGCAGAAGAGCTGATGCGGTGGGCTCTGGCTTCACTGATTCTGTGACTAAGGCTCCTCCCCCTGTCCATGCTCCTGCACTGGGGCTATCAGAATAATTTGCCACCCTCCACAGCTGTGCATGACAGAACATGATTCATCCAGTGCAGCAGATGGAGCAGAGGACCCAGGAGCAGAGGATGCAGAAGCAGAGCGGCGTGGCATGGGGAGCCCTGCTCTTTGATGTCCTGCAGCAGTGGCAGGTCTGGTCCTTTCCTCTAGTCCTCGTCCTGCTCTTTGGGGTCTTCTGGTGGCTCAAGAAAAGGAGCTGTGAGGATGTCAGCAGCAGTGAGAAGGAGTGCTCCAGCAGTGACATGGAGCAGGAGGAGGTAGAGGAGGAGGAAGAGGAGGAGGGGGTGAGGGTCAGGAGGGGAAGAAAGTGAAGAAGACCCCTATGATGATAGTGATTATGGGCATGGTTTTTCAAAATGGCATTCAGTGTCCAGCGCAGAACCTAGCCAACAAATGCAAGGTGGCGTAGGAACAGGTGGCGACTTCCTCCATGTTTTTTGATAGCTTTTCTTGCATAATTTCTTGCTGGTGCTGCAGCCAGCCATCGGGGTGGGCAGCGCCTTTGAAGGCTGGAGTCCTCACGAGGACAATGCTGTCTACCACCTGCTTGTGCCCCTGCATTCTCTCCTTGGGCACGCCTTCCACCTTGATATAGTCACCATGGAGGAGATGCGGGCGAGAGAATCCTGCATCTGCATGGAGCTGGAGCGTACCTGCACGAGGGAGTGGCTGGTGGAGAACATGCTGTGCTTCCTCCACCGCCCTGAAGACACACTGAGTAAATACCTGTATCACCCCCCTACCAGGTAATGGTGCTGCCCTCCTCCCACTACTGCAAACTCTGGCTAGCTGACACCTTCAGGAGGCCTGTTTTCATAATGCTGACATTTGGCAGGGAGAAAGGCAACTCAGACATCTTCCTAATCATTTGGTAGGCTGAGGCTGGCTTTACTGGCTTTTACTTTCTCTCTGATAGGATCGTGTCTTTCAAGTAGCATTTGGTCATCTCGTGATATCATATTCATCCTTCATGAGTCCTTAGGATTTTAAGCTGTATCTTTGGGGTTTAGATTGTCTTTAGCAGGAAACGTACCACTTAGCGTAGCTAGAGCAAGTATGTGGGAGCTGTCTGCCTCTTTCTGTCTGGATATTTATCACACACCCATTTTGGCAATATTTAGGTGCATCGTATTTATATGGTGTTTCGTTTTCCCCCTCTTTAACGGCAGAGGCCAGTAAACATCACAGCCTCTGGCATCCCTCCTTCCCAAGGCATATGCCAAGGCATCTTTGATACTCCCTCTGTTTTAACTCTCGCAATTAGTTTCTGCCCCCAAAGAGGAAAACTGCACTACGCTGGGTAGGAGACCTTTTCTGAACCTGAGGGCTTGTGAGAGACTGAAGGAGTTAATGTCTCAAACATCGTGGTGGGGCAAGTTCTGCGTAAGGACGAACCCTGCACAGCAAGGAACCGCCGGTGAAAAGAAGCCGATCGGCCCAGATCAGCAACAGGAGGGGGAGGCCGTGCCGGAGGGTGCACAGCTCCCTGTTCTGACAACGCTCCTCTGATGTGCTGAGCAGGGCAGCTCACCGCACGGCCAAAGATCACACAACGCTCACGCCTGCAGGGAAGACGTTACTCCCCAGAGGACCCCCGAGCCCAGCGACCCATTTCCCGAAAGTTCTGAAAGCACAAACTGCGCAGGACACCTAATTAGCCGAATGAGCTCGAGTGCCCGCCGAAGGAGGGGCAAGGAGATGATAAAACGACAGAAACGGAAGCCCCACCACGCGCGCCCCTACTGGAACTGGGCCGCGAGGCTGGCTGGGCCGGCGAAATCGTTCTCTCTCCCTTCCCTCCGTCTCTCTCTCCTTTTATAACCCCTACACCTCATCCCTTTGAGACATAAAACCGCTGACCAAGTCTGGGACTAGGAGCGCATCCAGCCGCCCCCGGGCTCTTCTCTGAGAAGGAGTTTAGAGAGCAAGGGGGGGCCGCTCCGAGCCGCTGCCTCAGCGGGAGGGCTCTCCTTCTGCCCCGAGCTGATGCATACGGTTACCGCGGGTCACACGGGTTGCTGAGGTGGTTTCGCGCCAATTCCTGCTGTGAGAAACCCCGCCACCTGCTGTTAACGCCTCCCAAGTTCAGGCTGCTTCTGCCACGGATATCACGTTTAACCGATCGTTTGGTGCCGTTTCCCCTTAATTTAGCCCGAGGGAATTCCGAACTCACCACGACCCTCCCGCCAGGTCTGTCCAGCCCGGGTCGTGACAGGGCTTTAAAGGTACACTCCAGGGGGGTCTGCGTGTGGGAGGAAAGAACTGCTCCGCTGCCAAGTGGCCGTCCATATTACAGACGGAGGGTGTCTCTGGAAAACGCAGCTGCTCTCAGTGGTAGCTCCCACAAATGTTGCTGCAAACCTGCTCACGATCTTGTTGCAAGAGGGACAATCCCAGTCAGCCGGTAGAGCTCCTCTGGGCTTTCTGGGTTGGTGTCGATTTTCCTTAGCATTTGAGTGGACTGGAAGGAACTGCTGTGTTTTGGGAGGGGGATATTGATGGATATAAAGGAAAACAATTCACAGAATCCTAGAATAGCAGGTTGGGAGGGAGCTCAAGGATCGTCCGCTTAAACCTTTCTTGGCAAAAGCAGGGTTTAGACAAGATGGCCCAGCACCCTGTCCAGCCAAACCTGAAAAGTATCTTAGTCTTAAATGTTGGGGAATCCACCGCTTCCCTGGGGAGATTATTCCAATGGCTGATTGTTCTCATTGTGAAAAATTTTCCTTTCCTGTCCAATCAAAGTCTCCCCTGCATTAACTTGTACCCATTACCCCTCATCTTTCCCATGTGACTCCTTGGAAAAAGGGAGTCTCCATCTTCTTTTTAGCCACCCTTTAAATACTAGAACATGGTGACAAGGTCTCCCCTAAGCCTTCTTTTCTCAAGGCTAGACAAACCCAGTCTTGCCTCATATGGCAGGCTTGTTTCCCCTGGCAGAGTTGCTTTTCCTTTGATTACGACCCCACAAGAGAGCCTCCTCTACGTCAGATTTCTCAGGCCACTCATACTGCCCCTGGGCTGGTGTTGCCTCTGGGCTCCCAAACACCCGCAATGTCCCCTGGAAACTCCCCGGACCACAAGTGCTGGGCAGGAGCCTCCAGCAAGATGGTTCGGTCCTCTTGTTCCCCCTCCACGCCTTTGTCAGTTCCATCCCATTAGGGCTTTTTGCCCTGGTCTTTGATTTTTCACCGTCCTAATTCTCTTGCTAATTCCCACACATCTTGCCTACGCCTGCAGCCTTGGCCACCCATACCTGTCACCGGGTGACCGCATCACGCTGTCAGGGACGAGGTTCATAGGCACTGCCCTGAGGTCCCAGTCCTCCAAATACGTTGAATCGCCACCCTTGCACTCGAGGAGTTGACTGAGCTCTCAGCGCTGACATGGGCAATTTGTTCTTCCTCTGTTCTCTCTGTTCTCTCCACGTGAGCTCTGGGGGAAAAGCAGCCTCCCTCCTTCGGTGTCTGAGCGTACTGTACGTATTCCAGCTGGGCTGGCTTCTAGCTGTGGCAGCACCCCACAGGGGTGAGTCTCTGCCCAGTGGGCTCCCTGGCACATCCCCTTGTATCGCTACCACTCCCCACAGCGGGACCTTGTGTGCCAGCATCCCTCAGCACATCCCCTTGCCCAGGCGCTGCTTCACCCACCGGAGGACAGAAAGGGGGCTGAAATGGCTGGCCATCAGCCCTCCTTGATGCTGCTGGTCTTTGGCTGGGGCACCCCACTCACTACATGCAGTGAGGCTCGAGCAGCATCACAAGTCTTGCCCAGGAATCAAGTCCTACCTGATTCCTGCCCAGCTGGGGAAGGCAGGCACTGCACTTTCAGGGCTTCACCTTTAACAAAGCAGCCAGACTTTGTGCGTAACTACCAGGGCAATAGCTCAGTCAAACAGAGGTCTTGTTTCACAATGTCAAGTAGGGTTAATACATTTCGAGGCTCATTGGCTTGATAACATAGATGGAGGGAAGGGAACAGCATCTCATCTTGTTGCTTGATAGACAAGGGGGAAAGTCCTGGTGTCTGGGATGGACAGCGTGTGAAAGTCTCCGCGGTCTCTGCTCTTATCGTTCTCTTTGGGATATTTGTTATATTGTTGCACTATGCGCCTTAATACAGCAATACTTTGTAATGAGAGCTCCTTTCAGGTTAGAACCCTAGCCATGAACGGCCTCTAGCTGGAGCCAGAGATTTATGTATTGCACTACGGTCCTGAAAAAGCGTAACAAGCGAATGGCTAAAGACATTCTTGCCCTCTCCAAAACATCAGTCTTCCATAGTTGGTTCCTAGTCTTGTTAAAGCAATGAGAGCTGGCCAAGAGAGAGAAACAGCCATTTCCAAATGTTTGCCTACCCCAAATCACACCTACTGTGGAACAAAGGATGGGAATTGCCCATAAAGTACTTGCCGAGTTTCTTTCCTCCTCTTTAGCAGCTGTTTCTTTTGTAAGGTGGTCCTTTCTCTTGTGTTGGTGATGCAAAATGCAAGAAAACAAGTAGAGCCATCAATCAGAACACAAGTTAGGTCACTGCAAAGATCAGGGGTTAATCCATTAATCCATTGCAAAGGACAGGGTAGCGTGAAACGCTGCGTCAAGCGTGGAGCACTGTAGCGGGCCACAGCAGCGGTGGCATGAAAGACCTGACTGCCCCAGCACAAGGAAGGAGTAAAGAATACACGTGTGCTGCCAGCGGCTTTTGGTCACCACTGAGCCAGTCCCACTGGAGGTGCGATTGGCAGCTCCCAAGGACAAACTTGAACGAGACTGAGGTCTCCAGAGTTTAGCAGGGCGGTAAAGCTGAATCGTGGCCTGAGTGCAACCGCTGTGGCTCAAACTCCTCCCTGTGCAAGCACGATACAGCACTACCCCTCGTGGTGCTATACGGAGTTGTCCACAGCACCTGCTGCCTGTGGGCACTGGCATCTCCTCAGGGTTACCTTCTGGCCAAAGCATCACCTCAGAGGAGAGTATGTCTTTGTATTTCTGCGGGAGACTATTGAAACCAGTGGCTGATGACACTGCTGAAGCTTTCCCAATGAGTTTGGCAAGCTGTGGGTGAGAGCTAGAGGCATGATGGGGAGCAGGTTTTCGCCAAAATAGTGTTTTGTAGAGTCATTTCATAAAGTCATTAGTAGCAACTTCACTCTGATGCTAGAGCTTACGCAGCTACTTTTCCATGCGCTCTCCTCATCTTGATTTCTACCCTCACCCTTGGGACAGGAGAACAGGCTTTGGTGGGGTCAGAGACAGTGGGAAAGCCTCATGCCAGGGGGTGATGGGTTGGTTTATTTCTGCCAGGGCTCGACCTTCCTCCAGAAAAGGCTGTGATCCCTGTAGTCCCTATTCACATGCTTTGACTGCTCTGAGATGAGTTACGAGCTGCAAGAGATGTTTGGCAAGCTGAAGGCAGATCACAGAAAGCACAGATCTAAAAACAGGGCGAGTGATTAAATGGATAAAGTCTCTCAGCCACATCAATCACAGCCTGTGTTTGCCAAGCAGATTAAAATGACATGTACACAAAATGCTGGTAGAGAATGGTGGAAAAGTTGCTATTTCCAAACAACGTGCTTCCTGGAATCATGCATGTTTCACGTAACGATTAATGGAAACTGGTGTGCAAGTGTTATGACCCTGTATTGTTTCAATATTGTTTATCACACAATAGAGTTGCTACCATATTACTATTGTGTATAATTATGTATTACTAAAACTATTACAATATTATTTCAATATTTCTTACATGGGGTAAGGCTTTGACAAGCTGGCCATGGGAGCAGAGGAAGACAGAAACATCCCAGGCCTAAAGGAGACTTGATTTGCTGAAGTCCCTTTTGATTTCCACCCTGCCATCCTGCTGCAACCCTCCGAACTGTTGGCAGGATGAATGTGGGGCAGGACATAGCCCAGAGGCTGGCAGCTGTACGTTGACTCAAGCCATACAGATGAGTCTTCCAGATAGGCTAGGACATGATTTTGGGAATGGTGCTGGCAGCTAACCTGCCACCGATACGCTGCAGCTCAGTTACCCTGTTGCACAACCCTGCCTGCTTTCAGGTTAAAGCTGGGGGGTGTCAGCTGCTCTCCCACCTCCTGAGCACAAGCTGGGGAGAGAGAATGGGTGTTACCCACTAAAACTCTTAAAATCACACACCATAACAGAGGAAAGAGAGGGGCAGAGGCACCTTTTTGAGACTGATCTAGGCAGGACTGAGAGCGGAAGTGTCAAAACCAGGCCTCCAACACTGGCAATGCCACAGGTCCTATTGTCAAAAAAAAAAAAAAAAAAACCAAAACCCCAAAGAAAAAACAAAAGCCAAACCCAACAAATGTTAATAAATGTTTGCAATTTCTGAGATTTATGGCTGTGAGAAGCTGCTGCGCACTGCTAATGGCCTCTTCCCTGCACACTCCTCTTCCTCACTTGGCTCAGGAATTCTGCAAAGGCAGCGGGAGGAATTCCCCTGTGTCCTCCCTGCCAGGCGGGGCAGGAGGCTGAAGGAGTCTGGAGACTGCTTGGGGAAAGGACGCTGGACCTGCAGCAGCACAGGTAATGCTCATTCCAGCCTCGCTCTGTGACGGAGGAGTCAGATTTCTCTGTCATGAGGACCTTTGGCTCCACAGTATATATTTTGTCGAGTTGTTCATTCTGTCATTAGCAGCGACTTCTCTTTAGCAGTGGAACAAATGAAACGCTTGGGCCTGGAGGATGGGGTTTTTTGGCTCAGTCCCTAATCAATAATGTCCCTATCATTCCTCCTGCCTCCTCAGCTATAGGTCTGAGCTGGTCCTGCAGCACATGGTGCACTTTCCTATTGCTCTGATGTGTCTAAATACTCACAGTTGCTAATATGGAGGGGTGTCCACTGCTGAGTGATTTCAGAGCTGTTCACCGGTGCCTGAGTGTAAGATCTGGGTGGGGGTCTCTGGTTAGCTCAGCCGTGGGGCTTCTTGGATCACCCAGGTTAGGGCACATCCCCCAGGTGACCCTCAGCTGGAGAAAATGGACATGTTGAGAGCAGAGAGAGGACATAGAAGGCACATCTATATAGCAGGGTGGGTGTGAGGATCTTATGCAGGCACTTCTCACAGGCGCTTTGGTTGATTTTGGCAGCAGTGCTCAGCATCTGCTGTGGTTCATGGCAGCTGCAGCTGGCACTGCTCTGGTCCATGCTCCCACTGCTGCAAATGGGAAAAGCTCCTGTGGGTTTATTTAGGCTCTTGTCTGTGCTGAGGCACCAGGTGAGACGAAACACCCTGAGGGTGCCCTGTGCTGTTAGCAGGAGAGCTGGTGAAAGTCAGCCTACCCCCCGTATGAGCCAACCTTCCCCTATGAGGCTCCCAAGATAGAAAAGCAGAAAGCTGTAGCCTAAGCTGTATTGTTGCATCAGCAGCTTGTTGAGCTTGCCTGTCCTCTGTTGTCCTTCATGCTGGTATAAATCTGACGTGCTTTAATAAGGAATTCGGGGTTTGCCCAGACTGGGGCCTTGCTGAATGCAAAGACCAAGGAAGGGCTCTCACCTGTGCTGGCAGATCGGCAGTCCCATGGAAGGTGACAGAGCAAGTGGGGATTTCTTGGGTGCAGGGACCCCATCTGCAAAGTCTGGCTTTTCAGGTTAGCAAAATTAATGCTGACATCCCAGGACAGTCCAGCACTTAATTTCACCCCAGACCCTGAAATTTGTTCAAGAAAAATTCAGATTTTTCCTTCTGCTTTTATAGTGATGGATTCCATTGTTTCAGGTATTTAGTAGAAAAGCTCTCACATGGAAACACTTTTTGGCAGCCTGAATCTCCCCCCCCCCACACACACTTTTGCACAGGGTCATGGGAGCTGTAGTCCAAGAACATCATCTTCCCCTTCTCTGTGGTGAGCTGGCTTCCCAGCCCAAACCTCCTCTCCCACCATACCCCAAAAGTCAGGCTGTTCCCATACTGCATCACAAAACTTTAGCAGTGGGATATTTTTAGGACATGCAGCCTTCCAAAGTGTCCTGCCCCTAAGAAGGGGCTTGAACTCTGGAAGGTGGCTCTTGCAAGGCAGATGCATCATGGGGACATACTATCAGATGATCTTAAGCTCTTTTAAAACTGAAACATGCCACGCTCAGTGGCACGTTCTGTTTTAGAGCTAAGTGACTGAAACAGAACAGCTAAATGTGGCTTTCCCTAATGTAAATGGGAAATATTTTAGAAAAAGGAAGATGGGTTTTTTTTTGAAAACTACACCTTCCAGAGAGAACCCTTTTGATGGGATATGCCTGACTTAATTCCAGCTTGCTTTGATGCAGTGCAGCTGCAGACCTGGGATGGAGGTTGCTGTGCACTGCCTGTTTTCCTGGAGGAACCCTTCCCCGAGAATGGGGGGACCTGTGCACAACCGCAATGGCCCAGAGCATCAGCGCCTGAGTTCAGCATTCCGTTCTTACTCTGCCTGTTGTAAAAAATCAAACCCGCGCGTGCCTGAAGCTTGTTCCCAGCCAGCCTGAGCTGGTGGCTTCAGAGGGTGACTGCCCAGCTACGCCAGCCAGCCTGGAATTTGCTCCTCTGATTGCCACATGTTTCTCCATGTCTCAGAGGCGCGTCGTTAAAGTAGTTGTGGGTCAGACACAGACCCTACACTGTATGGCACTAAGCAAATGCTAAGTGCAGGGTTGTAAGGTATTTAACTTTCAGTCAGTCATAAATTACCTTTATTAAATCTGTGCTGTAAAAACACTAGTGGTTTTCTAACAAAATGTAATGTTCATTCCCCCAGACTCCACCCTCTAAATAAGGAGCTCCAGAGACCCCGTCCCGACTTTCCCATTGCCTCCGCACACAGTGGTTTTGGCTAAACAAATGCAGCACTCTTCCCCAGAGTGCTGAGATAGGAGCCCCCCTCCTCATTTCAGCTAAATTCTCACTGCCAGACAGATTTTCAGCTCCCTCCTTTGGCCCAGAGCATCCGTGTGTGTGTGTGTGTGTGTTTTGTGACTTTGAAGAGAATGTAAAAAGGCTTACTTTATTAACAGCCAATAGACACTTCAAAGCAAAAATGTGGTTGAGAAATTAATCATTCTGCACCTCCAAAGTGAGATTTATTATGGCTCTGAAACTAAGACAGAAATGAACCAAAAGCTAAATGCATGAATCACTCTTTTAAAATAAAGTCAGGGCTTCAATGACTATGGTATGTGTACCGGTAAAATTAAATGCAGGGAAATCTGATTTCCTTCATTTGAAGATAATATTAAGGTAACGTCTTGGTCCTTAGCATCTCAATGGCCTGGGGAAAGTGTTTCCATTTAGCAGAAAAGGTCTTGTCTGATAATACTTTCCCAGATTACTGAAAAGATTTTGTTTCCCACTCTTTTTTTTTTTTTTTTTTTTTTTGTCTCAAAATCCAAATTAACTTCCTCTGAGGAAATGCCTGCTTTCTGTGTTTACCAGGGCAAAGGCGGCCATTGTCTGGGGAAAATGGCTCTGATGGGAATGCGAATGCAGGGACAGGGCATTAACATTTGCTGAGTTGGGTTGCGAGTGGGATGGAGTTTCACCTGAGGGATTACATTCATAGATTCTTGGTGGATTTTTTTTCCACAGTTCCTCCCAGTGCACAGTTTGCTGGGAGGAAAATGTGGCCACCCTCAGCTGCAACACCAAGGGTGCATTTTTAAAAAACCACTGCCGCCAGTTGCTGCTCTGGGAGCTGGTTCCCAGCAGCTCCTGGGAAGAGGATGAGGTGCTCTCTGCCTGATCCCGTGCCCACAGCCTCTGTGATTATGAGCTGCTGGCAAATGGAGCCCATTTCACAGGAGAGACTGTCACCAGAGGAGCCCCCACAATAACCCTGCCATGTTTTCTCAGCCCATCTGCTTGCTTTGGGGCCTGGTTGAGCAAGGATGATGCTTTCCCAGCTGCATGGCCATGCAGTCTGCATTGTTCTCAGTCCCCTTCAGCTCCTTCTAGGTTATTGTCACTGTGTTATAACTCTGTTTCTCCTGATGAGTATGTTCTGGTTTTTCCTCAAACCATAGAGCACCAAAAATCTCAGTAGGCAGACCAGCTTTGTCTTTTTGCTAAATTCTTTGTACACAAGATATGTTTTTCCCCAAGAGCTGGAAAGGCTCAGTTTCCCATAATAAACACTTGTCTAATGCACTGAAGTGCCTCGGAATACTTTGATTTTCCGTCCTCCTTGTGCTTTATTTTCAAAAGCACAAAATCTCTGACTAGAAATAAATTACAGCTTCGCAGTGCAGGGATAAAGCGCCTGGACAAAAATGTTGCAGTGATACGGAAGGGAAATTCAAACGTCAACATCCAATCCTTAGACACTTTTGAAAGAGTTTCCTGTTTTTCCAGTCCTTTAGGGCCAGGCGGTGAGTTCATGCAGAGCTTGCTCAGACCTTACTTACATGAGTAGGCCAGCTCACGGTGGGGATGGCATACCTGCTAGCGGCACCTCGCTGCTGCAGACGACCAACAGAATTTACAGCAGAAACCCACCCAAAAGCAGGCCTCTTGCTTCAAATCATGTGCCAAAAATGGGCAAGAGCTTCAAACACGTCAGCTTCCAGAAGATGGGTCTGCCCTTCCTCTCAGCATCATCCTGCCTGTTT
The DNA here is from genome assembly GCF_900496995.4 of Aquila chrysaetos chrysaetos. Classification (NCBI taxonomy): domain Eukaryota; kingdom Metazoa; phylum Chordata; class Aves; order Accipitriformes; family Accipitridae; genus Aquila; species Aquila chrysaetos. Next base: position 6,568,257 of record NC_044005.1, on the reverse strand, counting down.
CAGGGGACGTTTGCAGTGCACAGAGCTGCTCACTCATCACGCTTAGCAAAAGACTTTGGTACAGAGCTTGGTTTCACGCGATGCTCCTTCCCTAGTCCACAAAGCACTGTGGTGTGTTTGCATGTGTCGCTGCTTTGCAGCTGAGCTGAGCAAAGATGGTCACGTCAGCCCAAAGAGAGATTAACTGATTGCTGAGGAATTTCTTTATCTCCATGCTGTGTAAATAGAGATTAGAGACAGAACGTTTTTCTTACAGCTGCGAGCCGCTTCTGCAAACAGGAGGGAATATGGTGCTAGGCAGCATTACACAGCCAGCTCAGGAGTGTTGTTGCAAAACAGGAGGACGTGGGCTCATCATAGCATCCAGGTAAAGTAAGAATGGGCAGTGCTGCTCTGCCTGCAGGGCATTCCTCCATTGGCAATGCCTTGTGGACCACCAAGCCCACATAGCCGTGTTTGTGTTAGTCCCAGCTGAGCCTCACCCCAGCAGTGACATGCTCCTTGGAGGGCAGTGCTTGTCCCCTAGGTGAAGGTCTCTGCAGGCAGTGGAGTGGCAGGAGCCCTGAGGAGGTCCCTGATATACAGATGAGATCAAACAGGAGCTCAGGTTGTGCTGGAAGTTTAGTGTATTTGAAGCGTCAGTTCTGATTGCTTTCTGCGATAAATTGCTTTCACTTGAGGGGATGGCTAATTCTGCGCACCAGGCCTTGAATTCTGATCAGAAGAGGCGAGTTGTGCGTGATACAGGAGAGTATATAGTGTGGCTTCCTATATTTCAGTGGCTGCCTCCTTCCTTGCAAGCAGGCCTTGAAAAGCATACAAAGCAGAGTAAAAATAAAATAGTATTCATCAGTGGTAATGAAAAACTACTCCTATCCCAAAAGAGAGAAGAGTAACACTTTCCACAGTTTGAGGTGTGGGCATTTGACAGAGCGGGTCCTGCTACGTGCTTGGATGGCACCCAGCCCATGTCTCATCGCTGTTTACTATGTAAATATTGATTTCCCAATGGAAACAACTGTTGTACAGTACAGCCAGAGTTAAAGAACTGCTCTGAAAAAAAAAAAACCCACACGCATGCCTCACTTCTGCAGCATTCCTGAGACAAGGCTGTATTTTTATCATCTGCAAAACCAGCTACATCTGCTGTGCCGAGCTATAACTGGAATTCTGACTCCCTCATTACGACCTCCCTCAGAGAAGCTTTGGAAATTACTTTGAAATTCACAACCGGTGAAGTGAAATAGTTTTTTCCCTGGCAAGTCACACTTATCCTGCGGAGCTCATTGCTACAGGAGACCAGAAGAGGTTAGGAAAAGGACTGGGCGCGGCGAGAAGGAGGAAAAAATCCACTTTATGGAAGTGTGGCTTTGTTGCGATAAAATCTACCTTCTTGCCTGAAAAACAAAAAAATTCAGCTGGCGTTTTAACAAATTTCTCTAATGGACATACAATTCCTGAGACTCTTTTGCATTTTCCTGCAGGGATGTTATAGACTGCTTGTTTGGAATCTGGATTTTGGTATGAACTGTGGGATTTGGGGCTGAAACCGTATAGGATGGGTTGAAGCTCTACGGGTCCAACCCTGGTTTTCTTTTGCAGATCAAACCCTGTGACGGAGCTCAGATGGGCAGAAAATGCCAGCGTCAGGCCCGGGGGGCTTAACCTGTCTAGCAACGCTCGCATGGACTCTATGCCTACATCCATTTCTGTCTCTCTCCCTCGTACAGAAGGCCACCTAGGAGTCTGGACGGCTGTGTATAACCTAGCCAGGTTCTCACGTTACATTTTGTTCCATGCTTTGCTATCAACTCCCCCATGGATGCTCGCTCTTTACTTTCCCACCATTGGCCCTTCCTTTGTCTCTGGACCAACTTGTGGGGGCTCCATGCGAAAAACAATCCCTGTAGATCCCTTCCAGCCTTTCAGACCTTCCCATACAGTTGTTGCCGAGACAAAAATTCATACGAGATGTAAATGACCTCTTCTCCAGAAAAAAAACCCTAAAGCTTACTTAAGCTAAAACGTTACCCGCTATTAACTTGATCTGGAGTTCTGGTTTGCACCGCAAGCAATAACTACCCCTCCTGCTTGAAGCCCACAGCCTCATCTCATGCAAGGAGGCTATTCCGGCGCACGTGGAAATCCAGCCACGTATCAGATCGCTGCTCTGGTTTACGTGAAACGGGAACCCCTGGAAAACGGGTTTCTTCAACCCGAGCTGACAGGCGGAGAATGTCGTGGCTTGGGAGACCTCTTGTCAGGCCGCCGGGACGCTCATCCCGCGTGCCCGCGATCACCCACGTTCGCCGGTCGGATGAAACTTCCCTCTTCGTTGCTCCTCGCCGCGGGTGGGAGCCGCACCCTCCCCGCCCTCCTCCCATCCCGCCCCCAGGACGCGGCCTGCCGTTCCTCCGCAGCACAAGCAACGGCGGGAGACCCGCACCGCGCCTCCCGCTCCGCGCAAGGGCCGTCGGCCCACCCGGGCCCCCTCGATTCGGACACCGACACCGCCGGCCCCCCGCCGCTGCCCGCGCTTCGCTACAACTCCCGCCGGCGGCGGGGGGCGTGGCGGCGGCGGGCTGACGTCAGCGCGCGGGGCGGGGCCGGGCCGGGCCGTACGGGAGGGGCGGGGCGGCCGCGGCCCATTGTGGGCCGGGGCCGGGGCCGGGGCCGGGCGGGCTCCGCGCCGCGCAGCCCAGCGCCGCGCCGGCAGGTACGGCGGTCCGCGCCCGGGAGTGTGAGAATGGGGGAAGCAGAGCGGCATCGTTCTGGGACGGGACCTGCAGTCACTGAGGTCTGAGCGCAGTGGGTCGGGGTGGCGGAAAGACCCACGGCATGTTATGCTGCTCGGGTGATGTCCTAGCAGCTCAGTGCCTGTTACGGGCAACCTCTGCTAGCAGCAGATCTTGCCCCCAGCTCCAGCAGGGAGGAGAAGGATGGAGGAACAGTCGGGAGACCACTTCCCCCACCCCAAACAAGCAAGATTAATTGCTTGCCATGGCATGGCTGCAGAGGCAGCGCAGCCGGCATGTGTTCTGGCTCAGATGTGTTGCATGACGTTTAGCTTAGGCTGTGGTGGGTCTGCCCCGCTGCTGCTCCTGAGTGTTTCTTTTGTGCAGACCTTTCCGAGGCAGCTCTCTAGAGCTGCACGTCCATCTGACTTTCACCTAGTCGTGAGATTTTCTAATTTTTTTTTCTGGGTGCTTGTTTCTCGCTTGGCCTTAGCATCTTCTGAATGACGGTGCTGAGAAGAGCTGTGAACTCGTGTGCAATCCTGGCGAGTCTGCGGCAGCTGAGGTCCGGTGCAGCTGTTTCCTTCAAGGATGCTTGCGTGGATGTGAGCGACTGTGAATCTGTTTGTGTAAAGCTTTCTCCTCCCGTGGCTGCCAGGCACCCCTTCACGCTCCCCTTGCTTCACGCTGCTGCTTCTGGCAACCGCAGCACCTTCTTGCCCAAGGCAGAGCTGAGGCCGGGGGAGATGCAGCTGGGAAGGTGGACGCCCTCGCCGTGCCTGGCTTTCACAGAAATCGCGTGCAAAGGACGCTTCCTTTGCGGAGGTTTTCTCCCCTCTGCCCCCAAAGCGCTAGGAGCGTCTTGGCTGCGTCTGTGTGCCCGGCGCAGGGAAGAGAGGCTGCACTCTGCCTTAATATCGGGTTAAGCCTTCAGATGCATGGTGATTTTCAGCTGCCCTGTTTTGCTTGGCACCGTTCTTGCGTATCCCATGCATAACTTTCGGCTGCCGTTCCTCTGCCGAGGGACGCTTGCCCAGCTTGCTTGCGGACGGCCTGGTGCTGGACCTCCTCCAGCTGCAAGGGAGAAGAGCAGGCCCACGGCGATGCCGCCTTGGGTTTCCTTCTTCCATCAAGTCCTGTGGTCAAGCACGGGGCTTCTCCCATCCCCGTCCCTGTTTCCCACCTTCCCTGTGCAGGAGTCGGTAGGGTTAAGGCTGCCGGGAACCTGGGTGTTGTTCGGTGGTGCCAGGCGAGCGTCAGGCAGGAGAAGAGCTGAATTTGCAAATCTGTTCCTGGGTACTCCGGTAAGTCACGCCAAGGACTGTTTGAACTGCGCTAATCCCCAGTGCCTCTGGAGCAAACCTTGTTTACAAGAGCCGGTGCTTCAGACGGGTGTCCTGACAGATATTTTCCGTAAAGCCGTTTGCTTACCAAAGCTCTCTGGGTACGAGAGGTTGGTTTTGAGACCTCGGCCCACATGCTGCCTCCTCGCCCTGGCATTTTGGAGGCATCCTGCAAAGAGGCTGGAGGCTTTTTAGGGACAACTCGGATCCATTTATAAACTCCAGCTCCTTTTATCTTCCGTGGAGAGTGCTGCCTGGCAAGCTGCATGTGAAACAGCTGGTGGCTCTGGAGCCACAAGATATCTCCACCCATCACAGGGAGCAAAAAGATGTCGAGGAAAATTTTTGGAGCATGCTAAATACTGTAATCCCTACAGTCAGTTTGCTTTTGGGTATGGAGCTGGAAATGAGTCTTTATGCTCATCGTTTTCTCGCTTTTACTTTTGTATTAAGTGCTGCTCTTCTGTTCACCAGGTTCAACAAAATTTGCCATTTTTTAGGTGATGCAGCGCTGACCATAGGTGTGTTCAAACTGCGGTGATGTGCGATGGGCTGTGATTTGGGTTATGTAGTCATGAAATTGTGCCGTTGCCTTAGCTGTAAAATACAGTATCTCCCTCGCTTTTCAAAGCCATCCTATAGCGTGACAGCTTTCAGCGTGAGAAAAAGAGAGTAAAGAGGGACTTTAACCTCAAAATACTCAGCGGATGGTTTTCCAAAGGATCGATCATAGTTGCATCAGGGGAAGCTCTGTTGGCTTTGCACCGGGGTTGAGGCTGAACTAGGTGAGAGATGCATGAGACGGTGGCGATGACGTGTCTCACAGCTGTAGCTTGGTTGCCTCATGGCGACATTTTCTTCCCTTTGCCTTGTGTTTTGGACTACGTGTTTCATTTTGGTGGGAGTCGGGGCGAGACTGTGTCTTTGGGGTCTGGTGTTGCCAGTATGCCATGGGGTGTTGGAGCAATTAAGGAGGGATCCATCCCTGGGGACACTGAGGGCTGAGCTCCAGGTACGGCAGCGGGCTGTTACGGTGCATCCGGAGATGCATGTTCTTGCTCTGGGAAATGGATTCTTTGGGCAGCACGGAGAGGGTGGAGAAAGACCCTTGAAAAATGGGTGCTCGTTTTTCTGGGGTGGGGAGGGAAGCCGAACAAAACACATCTAACAGTCGCCTTGTCAGTGACCATCACGGGGATGTCCATACCCAGCACCTGGGCTGTGCTCAGTGCTGCTAATTACAGCTGCTGTCACTGTTGAAAGTAAAAGTTTGAGTCTGTTCACTCTGGGGTTCCCATGGCAGCTTTTTGGGATGGCACCAGCCCCACACCTCCATGCCTGGCAGCCCTTGTCCAAGGCCAGGGACCAGGCGGCCCTTTGCTTGAGCTAAGCCTTGGATTTGCGAGCACGCGTCATGGTTGAGGAAGGTCTCGGGGGGAAAAAAACCTCTCTGGCTTTCTGCCCTGTAGTGAACCCACCTGCTGCAAAAGGCTCTTGCAAAGGTGCTCTGGAGCTTGAGAGATGTTGCTGTAACGGTCCAAAACAGATGACCGCTGTCCTTTCCAGTGCTGGCCTTGCTTTTGGCTCTGTCCTGCCAGAGGATCTGCAGCTCCGCTCTCCCTTGGGTGCAGCGGTTCCTGCCGAGCAGAACTGGCTCGAATTCGGGAAAATAAGCAGACCTGCAATACCGGAGCTGGGAGTCCCTGGTTGTTGCACGAGGGGAGAAGGTTGTAACCAAAAGGCACTTTCGTCACCTCTCCACCTGTGCCGCTGCTGCAGCTGGCTTTGCGGCACTGTAATTGCATTGCCGTCTAATTTATAATATGCTGCGTTTGGAGGACAGCTTTATATTCTTTCTAAATTCTTGCATAGCTCCAAGAGGGGAAATTATCACTCACCTTTCCGTTTTGCACGTGGTTTTGTTTTTGTTCGGAGTTCCACGTTCTGAAAGCTTGCGGGATGCCGCTGTTGGGGATGTGGCATGAGCGAGCCTGCGCCGCACGTCTGGGCAGAGGAGCAGGGTGGTCTCTCACCTGAGCTCATGGGATGCTCCGTGCTTTCCCGGCACCAGCTCCAGGTCATTCAGTGCCCAGCGCAGGTGGATGCTAGCAGCTTGCCAGTGCTGGTCTAACCCCAAGCCTGTTAAAAGCCCACAGGACCGAGTCTTCCCCTTCCTCCTCCTGCTTCCTCCCCCTCCCTTGCTTTTCAACACCGCGTTCTTGAATAAATCATCTAGGATGTGATCACACAGGAAACTCGCGATTTTTAATTTTTTTTTTTACAGCTAAGTTAGGAAGTGAATTCAGCTCTCCAGGGTTTCAGTCCTGTGCTTTTTAGTCACGAGGTTCTACATCCTTTCTACTCCGTCACTTGTGACATGACGTCTCCTTGGCCGCATAAGCTTTTCGCCTGCTTCTGCCTGCCTGCAGAAACAATAGCTGCTGGAAATGCTCTTCAAGAACCTGAAAGGGATGGGGATTGTCTGTGGAGAATGCAGATTTGATCTACGTTAGGTCTTTTTGTTTTTAATTTGTTTACCACTCGGTTATCCTTTTCCTTCAAAGAAAAGCAAAGCCCTTGTTCTTGCAGAATTCATCGCTGCTGATGTGTTACTTGCTGGAAGTAACATGCTCAAAATACTGCATTCCTTTGTGCATCTTTTCTTTATTTTCTTTTTCTTTGTGGGTGGGAGCTTAGGGCGTATAATGGGCAGATTAGCAACTGTATTTGTGGAGTAACCCATCTTTGTGCAGGTCTGGCTAGAAACCAATTAAGCTTGTCTTGATCTCTAAATGAGATTTTTTGCCGAACGCCTCACCCAACTGCCTTTTGCATCCATTAATAGCGGGGTGGGATGAAAGCAGCTGAACGTGTAAAGATCGTGTGTTGGATAAATAGAGGCGCGTTGGTTGTGGGGAGGTTCCCCGGGATGCATGCGAACTGCTGCCTCTTTGTGCGGTTGTTTTGTAGCTCTGGTTCTTGAAACTGGGATTAGGTGTTATGTGGCAGCTAGTGTGCAATCCCCTGGGATAGCGGGCGTGGGGTTGGAGGCAGAGCTGCTGGATAAACAGGAACATCCCATGGACTCCATTAACGTGCCGGTCCCCATCCCTGTAAGATCCCTGGGGTGAGACCAGGGTGCGTTTGGGAGCTCCTGGTGACACTCAGCTGTGGGTCACCCAAAGTGCCTTGCCCTTGGTGTATCCCCCTGGTCTTGGGTTGCTTTTTAGCCTGGGAAAGCCCCGAGACTTTCCAGGGGGTGGGGGGGGAATTGCATCGCCATGCTGGGGGACCCTGCCTGGGTGGTGTTTGCTGCTGCTGCAATGAAAACCGGTCCGGGAACGGCACTTCAGTGCAGCATTTTTGAAGAGAACCGACTAAAGAAAGATGCCTTTAAGAAACCGTGCCTTCAGGGAACCCTTATATCTCTGTCCCAGACCGTTTCTGCGTCATGATAAGATTGCAGAGCAGCTGGATTTGTGCTCTGCTTTGGGAGGTGTAGGTGGGGGAAGGGCACTGGGATTTGCGTGAGGGTGCAAACATTCGTTATGATCACCTTTATTTGTAAAGTAACTACAGACAAGCAGTGCACAGCCTAATACCTTCTCCCGTGAATGCCTGGATTCCCTGTCGTGGCCAAACGGCGGGGAGAGTGATCTCGAGGGAAGGAGGGAAGGAAAACACTGGGCGAACTGCGCTCCCTGTGTTGGAAAGGATCCCATTTTCCCCATCCCAGCCCTCCTGGCTGCCATCTGCCGCCCCAGCTCCGAACCGGGAGTGTGGGCTTTGCCAGCGGTGGGTTACGGGGTGTTGGTAGTGGGATCACGATGTTGTGTTCATGCAAGGGCGTAGCTGCTACAGATGTGCCGTAGCACACACGAGACCATCCTCCTGCACGGCTTGGTCCTCTCCCATGGGTGCACGAACCAGCCTCTCCCTGCGTGCCCCACGCTTTGCTCTCCATCTCCCTGCTCTTTAAAGTCCAAAGGCTCTTAGATGACCTGTGGAAGTACTGCTGCTTTTTCTTCTCCCAGTGTAAAAGTGCCCAATAAGAGATGCGGGTCTAAAGAAATTCCGTGTTGTGCTGAAGCCCATGCGCCACATCGAGGATGGTCATCTTGTGGACCTCGACGTCCTGGCACGGCCAAACCCAGTTCTTGCCTGTTTGCGGGGGAAATTTAGGTCAACTTGGAAGTCCTGGATCCACAAAGACCTGGATCTGAGTGAGGCAGGTGCCTTGTGGGGTGCAATGACAAATGCAAAAGCCTCAGAAAAATCCAAAACTAGGATGACTGGAAGATGGTTTTGGTGCTTGGGTGGGGGGTTATGGAGAGAGGGGGTGGGACAGCACTTTGCTACCTTTAGGGCTGGGGCTGTTTTGCTTTTTGGTATGCCCTTGATTGGAAATTTGGGGAGTTTTAATGCCAGTGAGACAGAAAAATACCCGGCAGCAGGGTCTCCCTCAGGCTTCATCCTGCTGTTGTGGGGCTGAGCCGGCGCGGTGCAGTGATCTGATGTGGCGTGGCAGCCATGCCCTGTGGAGATACCATCTCCTGGGAGGAAAATATAAAAATAACCACCTCTTTGGCCACGTCTTTGAGTTGTGTGAGACCGCAGTGAAGGAGATGGGGGGTGAAATGTTACCGGTGGAAGCTAGGCAGGAAAACTGAGCGTTTTCCCAGGAGGCAGATCTGAAGCAAAGGTCCTGAAGACCACGAGGGAAACATCCTCACCCTCCTCCCATACTGTGCTGGGGTGCAGGGGACACACTGGAGCTGGGGTCTGGGGTGGTTTGAGGAGATTCCCCATTGTCCCCCATCCTCCTCTTCCTCCCTTTGGGCTGAAGGTGGTGCAGCACCGCGCAGGTTACTGCACCTCATCCCGCGCCGTGGCTCTGGGGTCTAGGCAGGTGATGCAAACCCTTGTGAGGCTGTGTCCTGCCCAAGACTTTGGGAACCTGTTGGACCTACTTCGCTGCCTCTTTGCTGTGTATTTCCCTTTTCAGAGCTTTGATGGAGCAGGTCCATTCCTCCTTGGGGGACCACAAAATCGTGGAGCTAGGAGGAATAAAACCGTGGGAGGCGTGGTCGATGGCAGACGGGAGCTCCTGGCATAAGCAGGCTCAGCTAATTTAATCTGCGGTGGACCCGATCTTCTTTGTCTTCCAGTTGAGTTAAATATACCCTTCGAGTTGTGGTTACAGAGGCTAACTCCCACTTTGATTATGCAAAACGCGCTAACGCGGGACGCAGCTGGCTGCCTCCGAAGGGAGCTGGGAGGAGAGCAGGACGGGGCATCCCATGGCCAAGACCCACGTTGCTCTCTCTTGCTAACCTGTATGTGGACCACGGCCGAGGTGCGGGATGCTCCATAGGCAGCTGCGTGGAGATCTCCAGCTCTGGGGTTTTGGGGAATGCAGCTTTTGGAAGCACTAGGTCTTGCAGCGTACCCATAAGCTTTCCGTTGTCTGACAGGTTTTAAAGTTTAGTGGCCATGCTGCAGCTACCTGGGCATGGCTGGTGGCTTCAGGACAGAGAAAAGGGCCCTCTCCGTCTTTGCAGATATTCCCAGAGGCTGCACTTCAGTATTTCTGGATGCAAAAAAATAACAAGTTGTTGGTTGGCTTGAGCAGCAGTTGGAAGAAGTTTTAGTCTTGGAAGGCGAAAGGGAAATTAAGTGTCAGCAGGGAAATTTAAGGTATTAGTCCAAAGGTGCCACCTGGGGATTTATGTGCCTGGGATTAAGATCAGCAGGTGGCCATGTGCGTGTTGGGGGCCGCCTGTTTGCACCCCGGTCTGTCTGTGTTGGTGCTCTGCCTGAGCTGCTGGGTGGGTCTCTGGTTGCTTTATCTCCTGAGATTTGTCTTGTGTGACAGCATCTCAGATTCTTCTGTGTTTGGCCCCACGAGAGTCCTTGAAAGGCCAGAAAGTCACAACAACAGGTAAAAAGCACTGCTGCATCTTGTCCGTGGTGCCAGCCTCAAAGCTAAGAGTTGCTTTATCTTTTCAGCTTTCTCTATTGCAGGCTTCAAAATAGCCAAGAAAGCAGTTCATGAGGAGAGCTTTAACGAAATATAGCTTCAGGGTCTCCGGTATCGGCAACTTCTGAGTTAAATACCTGGTGACAGTCATGCACCGGGTCGCGTCGGTATTTGCTGTAGGCTGGCAAACCGCTATTCACCATTTGCTTATCTGCAGTATCTGACCAGCTTATCCTTGAGTAGCTGGATTTATCCCCCTTATCCGCCTGTGTGTTGGGAGCCTGGCGTGCCGTACCGTGCCAGCCCACCACGCTTTCCCACTCCTCCACCCCAGCGTGCCGGGAGGAGCCCGGATGGCTGCAGCCGCGGCTGGAGCTGGGGGCTTCGGGGAGAAATGGGTGTTTGCCCTCCATGGGATGATTGATTGCTTCTGTTATTTAAAAAAAAACCAACCCTCCTGGAGAGAGGTACTTAAGCTGACTGAAGTGTTTAAGTGAATGAGTTTCCCTTTAATGAAAAACAAAAAAAATTATATATATCTATCATAATGGTACCTAAAAGAACGAGCCACTGACCTGCTTCATCCCTGGTTTGGCTTACAGATGGAGAGGGGAGGCAAATTTTAGATGAAAGGTGGGCGGAATCAGCTTTGCCCTTGAAAGATCAACTCCTTGGCTTCTGTGGCAATGCCTGACTCTGTTAGCTGTGAAAAGCAGAGAACCGCTTTCCAAGGGCAGGGCAGTTTGTGCTTTCCTGGTGTCTCAGGAGCAGAGCAGCACGTGTACAGTCGGAAGAAAGTCCCCTGGCGAGGGTGAAAACTGCAGCGGGTGGTGGCACATCCTCTGCGCCTTCATCCCCACGGCGTTTGCTGGCGTTGGCTCTAGCCCCACGCTCTGCCTTTCCTCTTTGCCGTTTTAAATGATTTCTAGTGAGCGGAGAAGTGGCTGTTTGCTGGCTGCATATTCCTGCGTTGCATTAAAGTCATTAAAGGTAGATCTGTGCCTGTTCTGTATTGCTTTGGGTATCGCACGGGCAGCAGCTGAAGGGAAGCCCCGGGTGCTCAGGGATGCTCACGGGCTCACCCGCCTCGTCTGGGTACCTGCCGTGCCACGGCGAGAGCACGGAGCTCATTTTAGGACTGCAGCGGAGGGCGATAGTCCCCAATTGCTGCTGTGCCTGGGCTCAAAGATATTCACGATGAGGGCGATTTCTGAGACGGCGCAACCAGAAAGTGCTTGGAGCCGGCAGCCAGGGCTGTAAGGACCCGCACAAAGCACACGTGCCAGCTCGCTCTCCCTCTCGCCTGGGCTGGGCAGGGCTGACAGGGCTTGCAGCCTTCCCAGCTCCGAGCTCTGGGCTCCGCAGTGTTATTTATTGTGCTCCCAAGAGCTGTGAGCAGTGGCTGGCACCCTCTGTTTCGATCACCCATGCTCCCCGGTGCCGTGCAGGGCTCATCTGCTATGAGGGAACGTTTGCAAACGCTACAGTGATGAGAGTCCGTTTATTTTTTTAATCCTCACCACGCAAAGGAGCCGTTTTCTCCCCAGCGCTCCTAAATAGCATGGTGGAGGCAGGTGGTCCGTCCAGGGCAGGGGTTCCTGGTCCACGAGGTAGAAGGATGCTGCAGAGCCAGGCGAGGAACGGTGTCACACCAGGGATGCAAAAGCCCTTAGGGTTTTATTCTGCAAAGCCAATGCACGCGGGAACGGCAACCCCTCGATGGCTGAGTTAAGTGAATAGATGTGACGAGACACGTTTGTTTATGAAAATACTAATCGTTCCCTCGGGGGATGGGGTGTGTTTTGGGGAACGGGTGAGGCAGCGTGGCAGGGCGTGGGTGACTGCAAGCGATGGGGACCACAAACACAGCTGTGTGTGCCTACGTGCCCTGATAACGTGAACTCATCGCTGCTGGGAGTCCCTGCCTCAGGTTGCTGGCAGAGATGGGGTACCCTTTATTAATCCACAGAGATAATTGTATTTTTAATGTAACCAGCGGGGGAGTTCACATGGGGCGGAGGCATTCCTAGAAGACCTCCATAGGTACCACCTTGGAGGCATCTAACAACATGACTCAGCATCTTCGCTGATGGTTTTTTAAAGTAGGTCTCAAACTGGCACCAGTTTTAAAGACTAGGAGATGATCTGAAGATGGGGATGCTGGGATGTGATCCCAGGAGGTAATTTGGAGCTGTGGAAAGCGGTTTGAGCCATGGTCAGCTCTGCCCGCTCCTGCGAAAAGCAGTTTGGGAGCAGGACTGCTGCTGAGCCTGCGGTGGAAGAGCAGCGCCTGCCCCTGCCCTCGGTGTTGACGGGGCCGGTTTGACTGATGAGGGTGCGGGGAAGTGCCGCACGTGCATAAAAGCTGGGGCGATGCTTCGTGCTGGGATATTTGAGTGCTCCTCTTGCCTTTTCATCAAGAAGCTACAAAATGCAAGTGTATATCGCTTTGTCAGGGGGGTGGTGGTGGGCATCCAGCGGCTCTTCAGTCCAGCAAACAGCCCATGCCTGGAAGCCAAAGCCAGATGCTTGCTATCCAGAGCAAGGCACAGGTACATCTGGATATTTATTTATTTTTGAGCTGCATTTAACCAGTGGAACAAACACTTGCAGAAAATGGCCTTAGCCTTGTCTCAGTGTCCTGGATCCAGACCACAGGTGGCCCTGGGAGGGAGTTTGAGTTTGATGAAAGCACGTTAAGCTATCGGTATCAAGAGAAGCGGATAAGAATGATGAGCTGCAACGCTTGGGAGTCCCATACTCCAGGAGAAATCACTCTTTCAGAGCAGACGCTTCTAATGTGGCTTCGCGGGGCCGGAGGAGGACAATGCGGAAGAGGTCAGCACGGATCCGTGCCGCAGTCCCACCTCCCTGCCCCGTGGCGAGCAGACCCTGAAGGGGTGGCTGGGGCAGCACGCGGGATGGTGTCGGTGGCAGCAGCCTCCATGTCCCACCCTGCCCGGTGGCTGCAGCCCTACGCAAGCCAACAAGCAGGTGTGGATGGAGCTTCAGTGGATGCGAAGCTGACGCCAAGCAGCATTTTCACCTACTCGCTTGCAAGAATCACCCATTGGTTCTGCCTGCTGTAGCGCAGAGAGGTGGGGACGGGGTGAGACACGGCACAGATCTGCGCTGGCCTCTGTATCGTCCTCCGCCAGCCCTGCGAAGCCCTGCTAGAAGTGTCTGTTCTGAAACAGTGGTTTCTTCTGGAGTATGGGGCTGAAATGATAGCGCTGCAGCCTCTCACTGCTGAGGATAGCCCTCGTTTTGTCTTGTCCCGTTGATCTGAATGAAGTAATTTATAAGGACGTTTTCCATAAGTCAATAAATCGATGCTCGCTGCTGTGCCTGGGAGGTTTAGTTTGCTCTAGATACTGCACTGAGTATCTCTGTCCTGAATTGCACTGCAAAGTCCTGCTCTTTGGGAGAGGATGGGGATACGGCTCGATCCTCCGGGAACACGCTGCAGGCGGCTGATGGTGCCTGGTCCCTCTTACTTACGCACCTCCCAATGTGGGCTAATGAGACCAGGGAGTGTGTAAGTGCAGTAGTTTCTCTAGATAGTGTGTGGAGCTTGAGGACTCTCCGTTGTGCCAAGCAATTCCTGATGTTACAGGTCTTGGGGAAACTGAAGCCAAAAATAAAGGAGGGGAGGGAGCGTTGGCCTTTGGAAGAACACGGTGCAGAAATCTCAGTTACATGTAGGTTTCCCTTTTGTATCTCTGCGTGACGTTTCCTGACGAGAGGAAGTGAAAAATTCCTGCTGCACCGTGACACCTCCTCTTCCAAAACCTGCTTTTGTGAGCCTTTTGAAAGCGATGCACATGTGTTTACAAAGCCTGATGCAGGATCTGCCTGAAAAAAGAGGGTTCAGAAATGCAGCTCTGCTACATATAGAGAAATCAAAGATAACCCCAAGGCCTTCAATCCTGTGCTTGTTTCCCGTGCTGTGTCCGAGCACCATGGTCTGGCAAGGCTGGAGCCATGGTCACGCGGATGGGTTCATCCTATTGCCAAGACCCGGGAGGGGACCTTTCCTTTCTGCTGTGCACTGTGGGTTTGGGATAGTTCCTGACTTGTTCTTGTGGCACGAGGGGTGTTCTGGGGACCTCTGAGCTGATGGGCCATGGACTCGGGTCAGCCGACCCCGTGGGCACCCGGAGCCCGGCTCTCCATCCCACTCCGCCTGCTGAGCTGAGCCCCCAGGGACCCCTCCACTTCTCCTCCAGAGTGGCTCCGAGACAGTTCTGCATCTTTTGGAGGTCAGAGCTCCTGCTGGGGAATCCAGAAACGTTCCCAGAGCCAAACCACGCCACGGCGAGCGGGTGTGTGCCTGGTCTCTGCTTCTCATTTCCTTCGTCACTGCAGGGAGCAGTTGAGCTGCACATGGGGTTTCAGCGGGGTGTCCCCTCTTTCATTCCTATATATTAGAAAAGTCTGTTCATGTGTTTATATTTAAAAAAAAAAAAGTACATATTTTAACATAGCTGTTTGTGAGCTATGCCACTTGGGACTGGTCTGGTTGGGCGAAGGAGGGATGTTGCTCGGAGCTGCCTACCTGTTGCACTGGCAGCCGTGCGATGGTCCTGCTAGTTTGGCCGTGCTTGCACTTAGGTTTATTTTGGTGAATTCTTTTTAAAAAGGGCGTGACTTATTTTTGCGAGCAGCCCCGCACACACTGACTTTGTTCTGCTGCAGTTGAGTGTTTCAGGTCTTCCAAGATTTAATCAGAATAATTGGTTATTGTCTGTTCATACCTTCTGTTTTTGTTGCAGGATTTCCAAAGGGCGTATTTATCTTCCAGAGTGCTGCCTAAGTGTCGCTTAATCATTAAGCATTTGATTTCCTCCAAGTTATCTGTCATGCTGCTTATGTAAGTAAATAAAGAAAAAAGAAGGGAGGGTGGGGATGGTGTTGGTAGATTCTGCTTGGGGGGGGTTGTAAGGATTTTTTCTGATTGTCATGGGTTTAATTGCAAGTTGCCTTGGGTTCCCAGCCCGTCATGCAGTGATCGGAGGACTGCATGTTTGGATTGGCACTTAACGACCCAGCCAGTTTAATGAGGTTGCTTTCAGCCAAGCCTTCATGTATACCCCGCTAAACTGGCAAGAGCTGTGTTACTCCCTGTCATTTCAGGAGGGGGAAGAAAAAAATGGCTTTACGTAAATAAAGGGCTTTTGCTTTCGCTTGTACAGTTACACCTTTGACTCTTTAACCTGGTGGTATCCCTTATAAAAATCACAGCTCTGCCTGGAAATAAGTTACCCCTGTAAGTTCGCCACGATTGGAAATTGGGTGTTTTTCAGCCTGTATTTGCACGTTTGGTTTGGGAAGGGGGACCTTCCCAATTCCCACATTTCCCATCTCTTTAACACCGGAGGTGAGAAGGACACAGAAAAACACTGCAGAAGAGGATGGGATGGCTGGAAAGCCTCACGAGACAGATGTGGTGCTGAACCCACCCCTGGTTCATGCTCGGCGGCTAAATGAATCGCACGATGTTTTCCCTTCAGTATTTATCACCAAGAGCAGCGGAGGGCAGCTGCCATGCTGATGGCAGTGTGGGGCCAGATGATTTGCTTTTTTCCCTTGGTTTCCCTTTCTTCCCAAGCTGGGATGGTAGGGGTTGGCAGGGGTTGGGTGCCGGGATGCTGGCTCATTGATACGGATGCATGACTAACCAAATCCAACAGGTGTTAAAACTCAGATTTATTCTTCAGCAAAAGCTAGTTAGAAGTCCGGTAACATTTTATAAAGCCACAGGCTCAACGATGTAAAGAGAATTAATACTACACGGCTGACTTAAGAATCCCCAGGATTCAAAGTGATGGCTCAAAACGTGCATATCACTCACCTAAAAGCTGAGGGCTCTCTCCCTGGAGGGGTTACCTCGGACGGTGCCCCGACCCGAGGGGGAGTCCCCGACTGCTGACCCGCTGCTCCGAGGAGGACTGCCAACGTGTCCTCCGGCGGGACCCCGTTTATACCGCTGTCGAATCTGACCTGTGGTCATTTAATTCTGTTGGCCAGGAGGGTCACCTCGGTGTACCTGGCGCATCTCGATTGGCCAGTTCAAATTTCAACCTGCAGCCTCCAGGGTTTCCTTCCCCTTCTCCCTTCCTGGAGAAGTTTTGTTTTCTGCTGGCAGGCTGGGGCGGTGGGGGGAATGTACTGTCACAGAAGTATCCATATGAGTTACGTCAAAATGTAAGCATAGATAATAGAAGCACTAACGAGCATTCTTTAGGATAAGATGCATCAAACATGCAGAAGATCACACTGTGCAGAATCATCCGAGAAGGGTCAAGTAGCGGACAAGTGAGGAAGACTATGGAAGACTGTTACTGATTTGTCATTGATTTGTTATTAGTTAGAATTAATCATATTTAGTTTTAACATTTTAGCAAAATCATATGTATGTTGTATTTTATATATTTAACCACCAACCAGTGTCTGCTGTGAAATCCCCTGTATAGCCCCGTATCAAGGCCGGAGAAATTGGCTAAAATCATCTAGTAGGAACATTTAGAACTTAGATAACAAGATAAAGAAATACCTGACAACGGGGTGGTGTAAGAGTTGTCAGTACGTTACCTGACAACGGCCTGTTTGGAACGCAGCGGCCGATCCCCAAGGATAGAATGTGCGGTACAAGGCTCCTGGAAGGTCCCTGGCTAGAGCCGTTAGAGATAACCACATAGCTACTGTCAAAAAGGGTGGATTGCACCTGTTGCCGTAACATCGATGAAGAAATCATAAAGTCTAGACGAACTTTGCTTCATTATAATACCAAAACACACTTCCTGGTCAAAAGCTACCCGCCTCCAAGACTTACCACGCCTCGGAGAGACCTTCACTGCGCCTGCGTAAAGGACATTTACATATGCTAATGATTTCCCGGAAGTTTAATGAATATGTATAACTTTTCTTGGAAATCTAATGAATATGCATCAATAAGTCTTAATATAAGGTGTATTGTTTTGGTGACAGGTGTGCGTGGTTTGTGAGAGGACTCGCCCGCGCACCCGGACGTCAATAAAGAAGTGTCTGCTTATCTACACTAAATTGGTGTTGATAAGTTCTTCATTCCGAGCTTTTTGGTGACAAGACCACCAGAGGACTCCTGAAGACCACCAGAGACCTTCACTGCACCTGCGTAAAGGACATTTGCATATGCTAATATTTTCCCGAAAAACTAATGAATATGTATAACATTTCTCAGAAATCTAGTGAATATGTATGTAGAACATGTACTTAACCTGCACAATTAGGCCTGACGGGGTGCATGATAGGTGGAGCGATTCTGCGTGCAGCCAGTGCTGCAATAAAGAATGCCTGCTTTCTAAAACCCCAAAATCGAGTCTCAGAGAGTTTCTTCGACCAGCTTTTTCGGTATCAGCAGCCCCAGTTCGCAGCTGGGAAGCTGAAGCCGCCCATAAGGACGACACAGGGCGACTGAGCCAGAGATTTCCCGTGATTCCTGATAGATTCATACGTTGGTGTCCTCATCCTGGCTGGGTGCTCCATAGTAGACTCCTGCAAGGACATCCGCTTTATTAGCTTTTCCCCTAATCTTTACGCAGAGGCTCTCAACCACGTTGTCCCCAGCTGCAAGCGCTGTACGGTCCAACCCCTCCTTTACATACAGCACTGCCCCTCCGCCTCGCCTGCCCTGCCTCTCTCTCCTGAAGAGCCTGGAAGGGTCCGTCACTGCACTCCGGCCACAGGACTCTTCCCAACAAGTGTCCCTTAGGCCAGTGATGTCGTTGCTCTGGGACCGAGCCAAGGCCTCTAGCACCTCCTGTCTCTTCCTCGCACTGCGCGCTTGAGCCTACAAACGTTTCAAATGCGCTCCAGTGTCCTTGGCACATTGTGAAGCAGAGCAAAAGCTCCATGCACCGTTCCTCCAACATTGTCAGGCCATCGTTAGCTTATCAGTAGTAAGCCTGATTTTACCCCTTCCCCGCTTCAAACCTAGTTTAAAGCTCCTTCAGTCAGCCCCGCTCGGTCGTGAGCAAAAATACTTTTCCCCCACTGAGAACGGGGGATCTCGTCAGGCCCCAGCAGGCCTGGTGTCGCGTAGAGCATCCCATGGTTGAAGAACCCCCAATTCTGGCAGTGACGCTAGCCTCGGAGCCAGGTGCCGATACGCTGCGTCCGCCTGTGTGTTTCGATGTCATTCCCTACAGCTGGGAGGACAGAGGAGAATACTACCTGTGCTCCTGATCCCTCTACCAATCTCCCCGAGGCCCTGAAGTCTCTTTTGACTTTGTTGGTACCCACATGAAAAAGCAAGAGCGGCTAATAATGAGGGCCGTACAAGGCTCGGAAGTTTCCTGGTAACACCTTCAACCCGAGCCCCAGGGAGGCAGAAGCCTTCCCAAAAAGGCAGGTCTGGTCGGCAGACCAGGGCAGGAGTGAATGAATTCTTTACATTGCTTTGCCTGGGCGTGTAGCTCGTGCTTTACTTACTGAACTGTCCTCTCTCAACCCGCAAGCTTTCCCACTTTTACCCTCCAGATTCTCTCCACCGTGCCACTGCGGGCAAGGCATTGAGTAGCTGCGTGATGATGCCAAGCTGCCTGCTGGCATTACCCCACAGCACCTGGGAAGCCAAAGCCCAGTGAATCACTGAGACCAGAGCCCACTGCACCAGCTCTTCTGCAAGACGCTCCCCGACGCCGTGGCAGCTGAGCTGTCAGCACCCTATGCCCGCATTCCCCGACCCAGAGATGCACGGACACTCACGGACACAGCCTTTGTCCAAACAAGAGATTTATTGACATCTTTGCGCACGGTGGATCTCCCGGAGGGAATGGACTCTCTCAGAGAGGGAGGGCGGTCGCTGTCCGCGTGGTCACAGGCATCTCTGTCGCAAGGCTCCTTGCAATGGCCCCTTCGGCTGCATCGGGTCCCACTCCGCAGCGTGTGCTTTTGCTGTGGTGGAATCCTGCGGCAGCGATTCCCACTGCCAGTTGAGGAGCGTGTTCTCCATGTCCAGCATGCTCAGTTCTGCAGCACCAGCTCCTCAGGAAGTGTCTGGCATGGGTGCTATCTCCATCCGGACTGCAGTGAACACACAGAGGCACATCAGCGCTGCCTTGCGCTTGGTCCCTGCACAGCTGGAGCTGCCAGGAAGAATTTCTGCGCCCATGTGAAATCGCCACCATGGCCGCGACTGTGAGGGGAAAGGAGGATGGACGTCGGCTTTGTAGCCGCCATAGTCACCACTAGCTGCCGCGCTGGGGAGGCTGCCTAGAGGAGCACGCTGACACTCTTGACAGAGGGCTGCTGTACAGGGTTTTCCCTTTACTTTCTGTGTCCCGCATTCTTCCCTCTTTTTCCCTGTGGTATGAGGTGGTAGTCTGGTATGATGAGGTGGTAGTCTGCCATCAGCTGTGAGTCCCGCAAACACAGCTCTGTGCGTGAAGATCTCTTTCAGCGGCCGGAGCTCAGCAGTCTCGTAAACCGTTGTTGCAGATGCCTATACTCACGCATTGCCTCGGCGTGGGTGTCCGGATCGTGCACCAGGTGGTGGAAGAGGTTGAGTGGTTCAGCCATTTGGAAGTCTGGGGGCAAGATTATCTCCTCAGGCACCCTCTCGTTGCCTAAGAAGAAGTGGTCGAGGCGTCTCTCCTCCAGGCAGCGGAGCAGGTATTGCATAATATCATCCATCCGCAGCACGAAATGCCTCCTGCGCCAGCCTGACAGGGGTATGGTGTTCAGGAGGTGCATCACAACTGTCTTCAAGGTATAGGTGGAAAAGCCTGTGCCCACCAGGATGCGGGCGTAGGCCTGCAGGCATCTGAGGTGGAAGCTGTCATGCGGGACCTGCCCGGCCATATGCCTGAAGAACTTCGCCTCTGCCACAGTGTAGCTCTCTGGCCACGTCGTGCTTGGGGTGAAGAGGGCCTCTGTATTCTGGCTGCTCACAAAGATGTCCGAATTGCCTTGCTGCACTCCAAACATCATCTCAATAATGTGGGTTTTGTTGTTGCCTTCTGTCACCCGGAATTTGCAGAAGTGGATAGAGGGCAGCATGGTTAGACGCCATGTGGATGACTGAGGCAAAACCACCCAGGCTTCTTGCACCAGTTGATAGAACCAGCGGGCAGTTTTCTGCACATCTAGGTAGGAGCCAGTGCACAGGGTACGTAGGAGGCTGGGACCCTGATTCCTCCTAAGCTCCTCCACAGGGTGGTGCAGGAAGCACAGCATCTCTTGTGCCAGCTGCTCCCTCATGCAGGTGCACACCAGCTCCACGCGGACGTAGGAGTACCATGCTGGCGTGTCCCCCCTGTTGCCCAACTCCAGGTGGAAGGCGTGCCCACGGGGGGGCTTCAGGGGCACGAGCAGGCGGTAGATGATGTCTTCCTCGCGGGGACTCCAACCTTCGAAGGCGCTGCCCACCCCAATGGCGGGTTCCAGCACTGGGAAGAAACTATTTGACAAGATCTCTTGGAAGACAAGGATGAAGTTGTCAATGAGGTCCTTTACCACCTGACAGTCCCTGGCTAGGTTCTGAACTGGCCACTGTATGTGCTCCGCAAATAACCTTCCCAGATCATTGTCACTGTCACTGTCGTCGTCTTCTTCCACCTGCTCCCTGTCACTGCTAGAGCTCTCCTCGTCACTGCTGCTGTCCACCTCATGGCTCCTTTTCCTGAGCCGACAGCAGAGCCCGAAGAGCAGGAGCAGGACTCCAGCAACGGCCCAGAACTGCCACTGCCGCAAGGCAGCAAAGAGCAGGGCTCCCCAGGCAAAGCCGCTCTGCTCCTGGGTCCTCTGCACCAGCTCCTGCGTCCCCTGCTCCAGCTCCTGCAGCAGCCGAGTCATCACCCGGCTCAGATACTCCTTGCGCTGCTGCATGCGCTCGCGTGTGGCCTCATCCAGCTCATCACCGACGATCTGAGCGTTCCAGAGGATGCTTTGCACAAGCAGGGTGAAGAATTGTATGACAGCCATGGCCTGCAGGAGGAGGGAGAGAAGGGGTTCAGTGGGGCTGGGAGGGAGGGAGCTGGCGCCGGGGGGAGCAGGGGCGGGAGCCGCAGGGAGCTGGGGGCAGGTAGGAGAGGGGGCGAGGCAGCCGGGAGGCAGCAAGGCCTGCGCCCAGCCCCGGTGGCGGCGGCACCGTGCCCTGCCCAAGGTGTTCCCGCGAGCAGCTGGGCCCTCGATGCAGGCTGAGAACCCACCCCCCCGGGGGCCCTCGTCCAGCCCAGCCTCCCCCCGCCTGCGCACTCACCGCTCGCCCAGGCTGTACTGGGGCAGCGCTGCCACCTGGTGCCTTTTATACCCACCCCCCCCGCATTGTGACTCATCCCCTCTGATGTCACAGGTGCCAGAGCGCATCACAGGCACGCCCGCCGGCCAGCCCTGGCCTTCGGCCTCACCCCGGCTCAGCCACTCACAGCTGCCCTGCTGTACCGGTGAAGGCTGGGCTAGAGTTGGTTTTCTTCACGGGAGCTTGCGTGCCGCTTTACGTTGGATTTCTTGCCATCTGCCTGCCAACGGCAATCTCACAATCACGGAACATCCTGAGTTGGAAGGGACCCCCGAGGGTCGTCGAGTCCAACCCCTGACTCTGCACGAGGCAACCTCAAATAGGTATCATAGAATGAGACTATGTGCAAATGCTTCTTGAATACCAACAGGCTTGGGGCCGTGACCCTTTCTGGGGAGGGGCTTGTTCCGCTGCTTGACCACCCTCTCGCTGAAGAACTTTTTCCTAATATCCAATCGGAACTGCCCTTGACGCAGCTTTAAGCCATTCCTTCACGTCTTATGTCACTGAGGCTCAGACAATGTAATTAAACATTTTAAAATCAACGTGTTTGTTCTTCAATCAAGATTGTCTAGAACTCCAAGAGCATTAGTAAACCAGCGGTTCAATGATGTTAGGGGAAATCAATACTACACAACCAACATTAGTGTAAAAGGAACTAGGCCTTAAGCCTCATTGTTTTACAACTATTCATATTGGACATATAACTAATGATTAGAAATTGGTTTAGATATGATTAATAGAATGCGGGTGCTTATAAAACAATATCTATGAGCTGCTTAATTGTTGTATGGGACTCCCTCTTCATGGCTGGCTTAAAATCCAGTCAAGCTGAATCAACAGAGGAAGGATCATACACATCTCAGACCGAAGACATGGGAGTAAGTGATTAACTTCAGAACAAGATAAATTAATGAAATAACCTGAGTGGTTTCTTTGGAAATTCATAGGCACCTTTGAAGTGTAAGAAGATAAGTGATGATGGTGACCGGAGACCTTCTGCCTATGACCACCAGTCTCAGAAGAACATGAGAATGGAGAATGGGGAATGGATGAGATAAGACGATGAATGATAACGATAGGAGAACAGAAAATCGGCTGGAAAATTACAGAGACTTCGGCTGGAAAATTACAGAGACTTTGGATTGGGACAATGGGTGGCCAAAGGGTATGTGAGGTTTGGAAACTTTTGGAAGTGCGCCATTCACTGCGGTGGTGGCCCAACTCGGAGTTGTTAATAAAGCAAACCTAGAGAAACCCGTGACTGAAAATCCTTTCACAATTAGAATGCTTAAGCTTTAGAAATAGTAACCCAACATGCTCATGTCACGGACGCTCACGGACGCAGCTCTTGTTCAAAGAAGTGGTTTATTGACATCTTGGCTGCTGCGGCTACGCCCACCCTCATAAAGAGTGTGGGGAGTTTCGTTAACGGGGGTACATTAGATGCTCTTCAGTGGTGATGCAGCTAGGGGTTTCTGGGGATCGGGAGTGTTTCTGACGGAGGGACCTGGGGACGATCAACCGATAACGTCCCGAGTAGCCTATCGGGCTGGGGGTGCGGAGCCCAAGGAGAGAGGAGAATCCGTTCCTGTTCGGGTAAAGGCATTGTCGGGGTTAACGGAGGGGGTGCAAAAGGCCTCCTGTGTTGGGGTGATGTATGTTTGCGGGGGCCGGTCTCTTCTGTCAGGTGGCTGGAGGCAGGGCGAGAGGAAATGGCCTCACGTTGCGGCAGGGGAGATGGAGGTTAGATATTAGGAAACATTTCTTTACTGAGAGGGTTGTCAGACATTGGAATAGGCTGCCCAGGGAAGCGGCTGAGTCACCATCCCTGGAGGTGTTCAAAAAGCGAGTGGACGGGGTACTTCAGGACGTGGTTTAGTGGGCATGGCTGGTGGTCGGACTCGATGATCTGGAAGGTCTCTTCCAACCTAAATGGCTCTAAGATTCGATGACAGGGGGCAGGCAGCGAGGGATGGCGCCGCCCACAGAGGTGGACCCCCGCCACCTTAGACCTCTTCTCAGAGGGCTACGGACGCTTTGAAGAGCCTCCGAGAACGTCCCTCAGAGAAAGGGCTGAGCGCAACCCGCCAAAAACCGCCACGAACCGCCCGGCCCGCGCAGGCGTCGAACTGGGCGGAAGCGTCCCACAGCACCGCGGCTCCCGGGCGCGAGGGCGGGTGGGCGGAGCCGGAGGGCGGCGCGGCGGGCGGCGGGCAGGTCCGGCAAGGCAGTCGCAAGCCCCGCCCCGAACGCCGCCCCGCCCCTGGCGCGGGCCTGACCCCCGTCCCCGGGGCGGGCCGGGTCGGCGGGCCGATCCCGGAGGGGATGAGCGGCGGAGAAAAGCCGGCAGCCGGTGGAATCGCCAGAGGGCAAAACTGGAGACCGAAGGGAGACGCCGGCACCCGCACCCCCCCCTCGCGCGGCACTGCGAGGGGGACGGGAAGAGTGAAGAAACGCGGAGCTGCGGCGTGGGGTTCAGGCCGCCCCGTCCGCGCGGTGAGTTCTTCCCAGTGGTCTGCTGATGAGGAGCCTCCTACACTCTTGGTTCCTGTGGGTCCAAGACGGGTAAGTTCAGAATTCCTGCCTGATACAGGGGCCCGGAGTAGTGGCTTACAGAAACAACTAGCTGATGAGCTAGGAGTCAAACCCTCAGGAAAGTGCCAGGAGCGGCAGAAAAACGTCCCGTAGCTCAAACTGAACTCGGGCTGCCTGGGGAAAAGAGAGGGACGGCTGTGGAAGTGGCTGTGAGCTCTTACAAGGGAAATGTACTGGGATTCGATGTGCTGGCAGGCAAATGATGGTATCTACGCAGTGGCAGGGTGTGGAGCTGTGGAGGCAGAGGGGCAGAGGCTACCCACGTGAAAACTTTGTAGGTTGCTCCTGCGCTACCGCCACCTCAAGTAACCCATGTCTCTCGATACCCGCTACCAAATGGGGGATTTCAGAAGTAATTGGCGACCTCGAGAAAAGACACATCATAAGTCGCACACATTCCCCGTATAATTCTCCAGCTTGGCCAGTCCGTAAACCGGGTGGGAGGTGGCAATTAACAATTAACAATTGATGGCTGAAGCCATCTGGAATCTGTTGACCAAGAATGGGCTAGACATGCCGCTTTCTAAATGTCAAGGTCCCGGACAAGAAATTAAATTCCTAGGAGCTTGGTGGAGAGCTGGAGCAGTCACGGTACCTGGTGACACTCTGTCAGCTATTGAGAAGGGACAGACTCCAGGCAATAAGATGGAATTACAGCAGCTGCTAGGTGCCTTGGGCTACTGGAGAAAACATATACCCGGGTTCTCAGTGATTGCCCGCCCTCTGTGTGACTTGCTTTGAAAGAAAAGGAAATGGGATTGGAGTCCGCAACATACAGAAGCTCTCAATATCCTGAAAGATGAGCTCAAGGCTTACCAGAGGCTAGGCCCGTTGCACCCGCGAGATCCTTTAAGGGTGGAGTGGGGATTTGCTGCGCATGCTTTGTGCTGTGGCATGTTCCAAAAGGGACCATGAACACCAGCTAGACCTTTTTTGTTCTCTTCCGCTTCATTTAAGGAGGCTGAGCAACGGTACTTGGACTGGGAAAAAGGGGTCCTTTCCCTCATTAGAGCGGTTAAGGAGGCTGAAAAGCTGCGCACGGTACAAGATGTTACAGTAGAGGGCCCTCTTCCTCTCCTAAACTCAGTCCTCAATGGATCGCCTCCTCCCAAGGGAGAAGCCCAAAAGGCCACAGTTAGGAAATGGTATGCATACTTAGAAGGGATTAGCCAGTTGCCTCCACTAAAAGAGGGTCCGCTTAAGGCCTCCAGGCTACAACAGCCTGTAAAGCCCAATCTGACCTTCTTGGGTCGACCCTACAAACCTTCTCCGACTGAAGAGGCACCTGAATTTGCGGCAGGCTCCGATATGCAGGGACTATGGTTCACTGATGCATCTGCCCATCCAGTGGGATGAAGGTGGCAATATAAAGCAGTAGCATTAGAAATTGGTACCGGGAAGACAGTCAAAGAAGAGGGCGAAGGTAGTGCACAAGTAGGAGAATGACGGGCTCTATTACTGGCCACAGAGAATGGTGCTACTGTCGTTTATACCGACTCCTATGCAGCCATTAAGGGCGTTAGAGAATGGATATGTCAGTGGGAATCCAGTAAATGGGAAATAGGTCGTACAAAGGTATGGAGGACAGAGGACTGGCAATGTCTCCTGGCAATAGGGAGGTCCCGGCCTTTAAAGGTGGGATGGGTCAAGGGCCACGCACGGGAGGGACCCCCCCCTGCAAAATGGAACCACCAGGTGGACCACCTGGCCCAAATCAGGACGGTCACCAGTGAGAAGGAAGATGGGGATGGATTAGCTGAATGGTTGCATATCAAGCGAAGCCAACAACTTGGGGCCGTGACCCTTTCCGGGCAGGGGCTTGTTCCGCCGCTTGACCACCCTCTCGCTGAAGAACTTTTTCCTGCTATCCAGTCGGAACTTCCCTTGACTCAGCTTTAAGCCATTCCTTCGTGTCCTATCACCGGACCCCAGGGAGAAGAGATCGGCCCTCCCTCTCCGCTCCCCGTCCTGAGGAAGTTGTAGGCAGCGATGAGGCCAGCCCTCGGTCTCCTCTCCTCTAAGCTGAACAAACCCAGTGTCCTCAGCTGCGCCTCATCAGGACACGTCCGCTAGTCCTTTCACCGTCTTCGCTGCCCTCCTTTGGACGCGTTCCAATACCTTTACATCCTGCTTACACTGTGGAGCCCAAAGCTGCACGCAGTACGCGAGGTGAGGCCGCAGCCCTCCTGAGCGTGGTGGGTCAATCCCTTCTTTCCACCGGCTACCTCTGCTGTGCCTAACGCGCCCCAGGAGATGGCTGGCCCATTGGGATGGCCAGGCAGGGCTGTGGGGATGGGGCCAGGCCGAGGACTGGCTGGGATGTTGGCCCGCTGGTGGGCCTGGCTCGTCGGGGCCCGCGGGCAGGCTGGGCAAGGCTGGGGGAAGCTGGAAACTAACAACCTGCAGCGTCACTGGGCCAGGGACTGACAGCCCTGGTTTGAGCTGGAGGGGGATCCTGGGCCATGGACAGGGTGGAGTGAAGCCCTGGGGGGCTGGTCAGGGCCCAGGCAATCATGGAGGCAGTGTTGATAGCATATTTCCATGCATTCTGTATGGTATATCTAAACACTGTGATTGAAACAACAGGCAAAAGTATAGCCAAGCAATTAGCTAGCAGAGGTGGTTACTCGTAAGTTTTGCATTTCTTTGCTCTTACGGCTAGATGTTCCTGTACGCTAGACGAGAACAATGTTGAAACTGACCACGTGTGATTGAAACTGCCTTAACCTTCAAGGTCAAAGAACAAGGGCAAGAATAAAGACTTCAAGGAGAGCCAACGAGAACTTCAAACGGGTCGGTGGTCGTAAAAGCAGCCCTTCGACTCAAATGGATCCTTCATTGCGCATGATCGGATGTAGGCAGTACTATGATAATCGGTTGCAATTATTTTTATGTATATGTATACTAATCTGATTAATGTGCAATTAATAGTTATTCTATGTGCAATATAGTTATTCTGTAGAACCTCTTTGTGCTAAAGCTGTGGTATGCACGCTAGGTGGAACTATCCCCCATGCATCCAGCGCTGCAATAAAGGAACGCTTGCTTTCTAAAACTCCAAAACGAGTCTTGGAGAGTTTCTTCGACCGGCTTTTCGGTACCATTTTGGCGACCCAGATGGGACAAGGCTTCTGAGGCTCGACAGACGTGGGATCGCAGGACCTCCAGCCGGCACCGAGATTTCTCGGAGAGACCCTTGATCCCTGTTCCCCGGGCTCACAAGCCAAGGCCACTGGTAAGGTTTTATTTAAAGGCATTCTTTCGATTAACCTGGTTCTGGTATTCTGGTCTGGTACTCTTACCTGTAAGCCTGACTAAGAGAAGTCAGCAAGGAAGAAATCTAAAAGGACCCTTAAAAATCTGGTATTCTGGTAGAAGTACTTCTCTGGTAAAGGGTATCCGTCTCGCTGGTTGAAGGCGGAGATACTGTCATGACCCAGACTGGACAGCCCAGGGAGTTGCGTTTAATTCGAAATTCCCTCGGGCTAAATTCAGGTGAAACGACACCAAAGGATCAGTTAAAGATTTTATTCATGACAGAAGCAAACTGAACTGGGGAGGCGTGGTAGTAGGTGGCAGGGTTTCTCCCAACAGGAATTGGCATAAGACTACTTCTGTAAACTGTGTAACCATATACATCGATTCAGGGAATAAGGAGATCCCTCCCGTTGAGTCACGAGGTTCAGAGCAGACCCCCTTGCTTTCCAGACTCCTCCTCAGAGAAGGGTCTAGGGGCGGCTGGATCCACTCTTAGTCTCAGACTTGGTCAACGGTTTATTTCTTGAAACGGATGAGGTGTAGGGATTGTGGAAAAGGAAAAGGAAAGAGAGAAGACAGAGGGAGAAAAAGGAAGAGAGAAAGATTTCACCGGTCCTGGGTCCAGCGTTGGTTCAGTCAGCCAAGGGGTCCAGTCAGCCGATGGGTCCAGTCCCGGTGGGCTTGCGCACCTGGGGCTTCAGTTGGTGTCCTTTTATCATCCTTGCCCCTCCTTCGGGTGGGCACCTGAACTCGTCGGGTTAACGAACAGTTTGTGAGCCTTTGGGCTTGGGGGTCTTTGTGGAGTAACTTCTCCTTCCCTGCAGACACTGCCATTGTTTGATCTTTGTATCAGAACAGCTTATCAGAACAGGGAGCTGCGCACCCTCCAGCACGCCCTCCCCCTCCTGTTGCTGATGTCTGAGCTGATGGGCTTTTCACCTTAGCTCCTTGCTGTGCAGGGTTTGTCTTTAAGCAGAACTTGCCCCACCACAATGTTTGAGACATTAACTCTTTCAGTCTCTCACAGATAGCCCTTTGGTTTGGTCTTGGTACTTTGATTAAGGCTTTGGGATTTGACTATTGATTTTGGATATGACCTTAGATCTCTGATTGATTCTGTTTGGTATTTTGACTTAGGCTTTGATATTTAATTTTCCGATTTTGATTTTTGTATATTGAAGGTATTGATAATGGGAACAGGACAGTCAAGTGAACTCCCTAAAAAATCACCTCTGGGGTGTGTTTTAAAGCACTGGAAACAGCTGGAGGGTGTCCCGGGTGGCAACCTGCGGAGAGAAGACTTTATTAAATATTGTAATCATTGGTGGCCTCTGTATAAGCTTGACGAATGGGAAAAGTGGCCTGTGAATGGGACGCTGCATTATAACACCATGTTACAACTGATGTTATTTTTGAGAGGTGAGCAGAAATGGGATGAAGTTATGTATTGTGATTTGTTCTTTACCTTAAAGAATCATCCTGAGTGGCAAAAGGATTGTGGAATTAACATGCCACCCAGCGATCCTTTTGGGCTATCTTTAGAAAAAGAGGGAAACAAAAAGGTGACAATAAGCTCAGAAGGTGTTGTTCTGCCTGTAGTATTGGGCAAAGATGTTTAAAGCTATGCAAGCAAGAACGAGAGGATGATACTGAAATTGTAATTGGATCTCAAAGGGCCCCACCTAGAACTGCTCCCAGAAATAGTGATGAAAGAGAGCCCATGCATAGTCCTGTCGCAGGGCAAACAAGAGCTAAACAGAGCGAAGTTATTCAAGCTCCTCTCCGTCAGGCGCCTGGGACTGAGGGTGTGGCAACTATTAAAGTACCCTTTTCTATTGTGGATTTAAATAATTGGGAAGTACCAGCTGGGAGCTATCAAGAAAACCCTGATCAAACAGCCCAGGCTTTTGAAACAATGATTCAGACTCAGGATCCTGACTGGAAAGATGCTAGGAAATATACTATAATATGGATCCTGAGTCTGAAGACGGAAAAGCTCAGTTGGCTCCTTTATTTATAGGACAATCCTCTGATGATATCAGAAGGAAATTACAAAACTTACAAGGAGCAGATTCTCGAGATTGGGGAAAATTATTAGAAGTTGCTTGGGTGGCATATAGAAAGAGAGATGAATTACAGAGTAAAATGAGTGCAAGGTTAGTAGCTGCTCTGGAAGTAGGAGCTGGCATGGGACAAAGGAGAGGAACTGGACTGGGGCCACCAGTGGGATTAAACCAGCCCCTGGGACCGAATCAGTGTGCGTACTGTAAACAAGAAGGACACTGGAAAGGAGAATCTCCCCTGAGACCTACAAGGTCACAAGTGATCCCAATTTCGACCGCACAATCTCAGCAAGTTCCCCCTTTCTTAGGAAAGTTGAGTGAAAGTATCTGACGGGGACCGGAGGGGAGTCTCCCAGCAGAACCTCTGGTGACAGCTAACCTGGGAGAACAGAAAATTGAATTTTTAGTTGACACTGGAGCCACCTTTTCAGTTTTAAACACCTTAGAGGGGGAGTTAAGTTCTGAAGAAAGCAGTGTTGTTGGTGCGACAGGTGAATGAGAGGCTAGACCTTTCTTTAAGCCTTTGACAATGAAATTAGGAAAGCAGTGGGTCACTCATCAGTTTCTGTGTTTGCCAAATTCTCCTCAAACCCCGGTTAGGGAGAGACCTACTTGAGAAACTGGAAGCAGAAGTTAAATTTAAAGATGGTGAGATTAAAATTTAAATTTAAAAATGGTGAGATTAAAATTTTAATTCCAGAAACTAAACATATCGAAGCAGTGGCTTTGTTGTTACAGGACGGCTACCGAAAGCAGAGGATCATACCAGTCGAAGTAAATAATGCTGTAATTCCCATCGTCTGGGCTGAGGAAGTTCCTGGTAAATCCAAAAGAGCAGAGCCTGTGAGAATTGATTTAAAGCCAGGATCGAGTCTGGTAAGAATTAAACAATGCCCCCTAAAACTGGAAAGTCGGAAGGAGTTAGTACCGATAATACAAAAATTTCTAAAGTACAAATTGTTAATAGAATGTGTATCCAAATATAACACCCCAACCTTGCCTGTTAAAAACGCTAATGGAAAAGATTACAGGCTAGTTCAAGACCTCAGAGTGATAAATCGAATAGTACAAGATATTCACCCGGTAGTAGCAAATCCTTATACTTTGTTAACAACCCTAACAGAGAGACAAGAATGGTTCACAGTGTTAGACTTGAAAGACGCCTTTTTCTGTATTCCCTTGGATCCCAATAGTCAAGAGCTTTTTGCTTTTGACTGGGAAGATCCTGAGACTGGGAGAAAAACACAATATACGTAGACAGTCTTGCCTCAAGGCTTTAAGAACAGCCCTGCCATTTTTGGAAGTCAATTGGCACGAGAATTAGAGATTTGGAAGAAAGAAAATAATCAAGGAATCTTGTTGCAATATGTGGATGACCTGTTAATTGCAGCTGAGACAGAAGATGGTTTACCCTGCTGTGTTTTTAACAACTGATCAACTTGAAGGAGAACTGGAACATGGCTGCCTGCAGACAATTGAAGAAGTCTGCTCCAGCCAACCGGATCTCCGAGGTGCGCCACTGGAAGAAAAAGATTGGGAGCTATATACCGACGGAAGCAGTTTCATCCGTGAAGGAAAACGTTTATCAGGATATGCGGTAACCACTACTGAGAAGGTAACTGAATCACGAGCTTTGCCTTCAGATGTATCTGCCCAAAAGGCTGAATTGGTAGCTCTTACTCGAGCACTGGAACTACGTCAAGGAAAACGAATCAGCATTTGGAGAGACTCAAAGTATGCTTTTGGGGTAGTACATGCACATGGAGCAATATGGAAAGAAAGAGGACTGTTACCTGCACGAGGAACCACCATTCAGCATGCAGAACAAATACTGAAATTGTTAGAAGCCATTCAAAAGCCAACAGCAGTCGCGATAATGCACTGTAAAGCACATCAGTCAGGTAGGACTGTCCTTGAAACAGGTAACGGATTGGCTGATAGAGCTGCTAAAGAGGCTGCAGAAAAAGGCATCCTAGCACTAGTTCCAGAGAAAAGTGTAAATTTACCGAAAGATGCTCCAAATTATAATGAAAAAGATGAAGAATTAATTATTAAACTGCAGGCTAGTAAAAATGAAACCGGGTGGGCTGTAACACCAACAGGTCAAATAATAGTCCCACCCGCAATAATGAGAGAAATTGCCCGGGCTGAAAATAACAAAGTACGTTAGGGAACAGAAAACCTTGTTAAACATTTACAAAAGTGTATTTTGAATAGAGATATGACAAAAATTATTCGAATAATTACAATTGGGTGTGAAATTTGTATACGCAATAATCCCCAAACCAATAATAAAATCACTTTTGGAGTTACGAAACAAGGAGATTCTCCAGGAAAGTATCGGCAAATTGATTTTACAGAATTGCTTCAATAAGAGGGATATTGATATATCCTAGTTCTAGTTGATACCGTTACTGGGTAGCCTGAAGCTTTCCCTTGTCGCACCAACAAAACAAGAGAAGTATTTATCATCATTGTTACAATCCGCATCGCTTTCAGCTGTCTTAAAACGAGCCGTGACACAATCTATGTTCAAGTGAGACTACTAAAAGAATTAGTAGCCTCAAACAGAAAGGGGGGGAATTGATAGCATATTTCCATACATTCTGTATGGTATATCTAAATATTTTGATGGTTTTAATATTTTGTAACAGCCGTGGAAACTGGTTTGCTGCTAGGTGACTGTAAAAGTGAGATTTGGTATATCATTATTAGCAATCTTATACTAACACTATGATTGAAACAACAGACAAAAGTATAGCCCAGGAATTAACTAGCAGAGGTGGTGTGTACGGAAGGGTTAAAAGATGGAATTTTGGTCCATGGATGGACACTGAGTAAGAAGTAGATAACTAAAAAACGCAGTCAGCACAGGGAACAGATAGTTTATTGTCTGTTGTTTGAAAAGCTGACCATGGGGATAAGAAAGTAGAGCAGTGTTAGGGGAGGTAGTACGTGCAATAATGGAGGAATACAAGGCACCACACATAATTTTGCTTACCTTGCAAAAGTCCTGCTGTTGGTTAGAGCATCGTGACTGATGGATTATGGTAATTTGCCGTGTGCCCGTGAACCAATAGAAGGGATGGCTATGGCACGTGCAGCGCGCCTGGCCAGCGGGCGCGTGTGCCATAGGCTCCCTATGTTGCAATCGAGGTGTGTTTCGGCGCTCATTGGCCGTGAGTGTCGACACCCGTTCCTCCACAAATGTCTAAAATACTGGGGTTTTCCGAAGAGCAGTGGGCCGGTGTTCGGCAAGGTCACCGTTGCCTCCGTGGGGACGCCCACGTAAAGCTGGCACCTACCGACTGCTGGGCTGAGCTTGCGGCGCAAGACGACACAAGAATGTACAGAATGTACAGAAGGTTCGTCTTCTTCTTCACAGTCCTTGGGTCGGTATGTTAATAGTGGGGTTTTTTTGCTTTGTAAGATACCCTTAGCGTAACGCATGTGTGTAGTTAATAAAATGCTTGCTTTTTCCCCTATAGTCAGTGTGTGTGTGTTTACCTTCTCGGGAATCCTCGAAACCACCCTAGAACAGGTGGTTACTCGTAAGTTTTGCAGTTCTTTGCTCTTACGGCTAGATGTTCCTGTACGCTAGACGAGAACAATGTTGAAACTGACCACGTGTGATTGAAACTGCCTTAACCTTCAAGGTCAAAGAACAAGGACAAGAATAAAGACTTCAAGGACAGCCAACGAGAACTTCAAATGGGTCGGTGGTCGTAAAAGCAGCCCTTCGACTCAAATGGATCCTTCATTGCGCATGATCGGATGTAGGCAGTACTATGATAATCGGTTGCAATTATTTTTATGTATATGTATACTAATCTGATTAATGTGCAATTAGTTATTCTACAGAACCTGTTTGTGCTAAAGCTGTGGTATGCACGCTAGGTGGAACTATCCCCCATGCATCCAGCGCTGCAATAAAGGAACGCCTGCTTTCTAAAACTCCAAAATGAGTCTTGGAGAGTTTCTTCGACCGGCTTTTCGGTATCAGTGTGTCTGGTAAGGCAGTCGTTAATGAATACTTTTTGTTCCTAAGCTAGGACAGACCCATGACGCAATTATGGAACCAGGGAAAGAGAAGCAATGCAGACTTCCTGCACCTGCATTATTTACCCAGTCCTTTGCAGGGAAACCCACGTAGTGAGATCCGGTGGTAATGGAGGGCAGGGAGCATTTCCTGCCCATGACACGACGTGTTGGGACAGGGTTTTCTTATGCCGAGTCCTGCTCTTGCTCCTTCCCACTCCCATCGTACCCACAGTTCAGCCTGTTTCTTTTTCTACGTATGGTGTTAGCTATCTTGCTGCATCCTTATGCGTTCTGTGTCCTTAGGCAGATTATAGCCTGAAGTTAATTCCAGCTTAATGGAAAATGTTGTCAGTTGCCATGGAAATGCCTTACCATGTGATTGTGGTTGTACTTCCTGTTGTGCTTAGGGCTAAAACTGTTAGATGACCCTCATTTTTACACTGCCTTCCACTCCTCCTGTAAATATCTGTTACTCGTAACTGTGGTCAGAACATTCAGTCTTCTAACACCGGTCATTTTTTTTTTATGCTGTGATCTTATTGCCGGTTATTAAACACTTATGCTAAAGCTTTCTTCAGCAGAGATCCTCAGACTTGCTGGTTTTGTATTTAAGATCTGCAAGCCAAATTCCTGCGGACAGCTGTCAAGGAAAGGGGCGGGTTTCCATGAGTGAAGAAAATGCTGAAGCTGGTCACTTGCCTTTGCTAGCTGGCTGATACTGAGATGAGAGCTCTAGTATGCAGGAGGTAAGGGCTGCTGTGCCAGGCAGCCCAGCATGGAAAACTGCCCAAGTGCTGAGTGACTCCCGGCCACAGTGCTGGCAACTGTAAACAGCAGCTGCTTTTGCTCAGTGATATATCTATCTGCCATCACTAACAGCTCATTTGGAGACCTGTGCTGGCTCTTTCTTTGTTCATCATATACATTAGGTCTTCAAGTAATGCGGTTTTGTACAAGCTTATCTATGCTGTTGTCATCGTCAATGAAAAGACTCCCCCCACCATCAACAGTGTCCCCTCCAACAATCTTTGGACAATGCTTTCATTACTGGTAGCTCCACCTGAAGGCCTCCGGAGCAATGGAAACAGCTGCACTATAAGGTCTTTCACCCGCACAGCAAGGTCACCGAGGCCATTTGATCCTCACTCTCACAGAGTAACATAGGGAATTTGGGTTGGAAGAGACCTCTGGAGGTCTTTAGTCTTACCCCCTAATTAAAGCAGGGCTAACACCAAAGTTAGGACATGTCCCTCAGGGTCTTGTCCAGCTGAACTTCTAATGTTGCCAGAGAAGGAGATTCCCCACCCTCTCTGGCTGCTTCTTCCAGGGCTTATCTGCTCTCATGGCATGCTTCCCTTGGTGCAACGCGTGACACGTTCTTTCATTGTGCACCTCTGAGGAAAGACAGGCTCCGGGTAGTGGAAGACAGCAATTAGATCTCCCTCAGCCTTCCTTCTTGGAGAGATGTGGTGCTGGACATTCGTGGTGTGGTGCGGTGTATGGGTGTCATCCTGCTACCTGTTGACAGAGCTGCAGCATCAGCCTGTTGCCGAGCCAGGGCACCCACCTCTTGAAACGAACGGTCCCCAGAGCAGCTTCTCCACACAGACAGGACAGTATAACCTATGGGATCCTCTCTAGACATCGTGCTGTCCTCAACCACCCCTGCACCTAGGCACACCTCTTGGGATGCTTACTCAGGGCCACTGGCATGGCCTGCAGGCTCATGTGCAACTGCGACCTGGCTGTTACTCAATGAACAGCGCCAGGCACGGATGAATCTATGTCCTGTCTGAAGCACTTCTTTTACTGCGAGCTTTTCTTACAGTAGTGAGCTTGCAACATGAGCATCCCTCGTGCCTACAGGCTCTTTTAAGGTCCTTTAAAGGTCCTCAGAGTTGCACAGAAAACCACCGGACAACCACCTTCCTTCTTATGCAGCCTGCTCCTGACTGCCCTCCTTCCTTGGCATCTTGGGACTCCCAGGAACTAGCCCTGCACTGTACTAATTCCCTTCCTCAGAGGAATTGTGTCTCTGTAGCATGAGAGCCAAGGGGCTCAGGGAAAGGTGACAACTGGCAGCAAGCTTCCAGTGCTGCCAGGCAGGTCCTAGAGCATGCTCCTGGGCAAGAGACAGCTGCTGGCTGGGGCACTGCTGGGACCCAGGGGCTGTACAGTGGATCTTCAGTTGTGCCTGAACACAACTGGGATGGGGATCCTGCAGCATCTGGCTATCTGTGCCAGTTATCCTCTGGGAGTCAGAAAACAAACTGCTCAAGAACAGTTTTTAATAATGCAGGTGTGGCCAGAGTTGTCAGTGGCTCAGGATTTGTACAGAATACAAAAAAGAGAAAGTTCAACCCAGGATACCCCTCTCCAAGAAGAGCCTTCATAAGGGTGAGCAACCCTGAGGCAGTGACAGGAAGTTGCCAAAGAGCCTGGAAAACCTGGAGCCGCTTGGAATGGAAACCAGTTAATATGATGAAAACGCTTTAGCCTGGGTCACTGGCAAACCTGACTTTGTGGTAACAATCCGTTGGGATGCAGAGGGCTAAGCAGATTGCATTGTCTTCATGGCCTCAGTCAGTGCTTGTAATTCTCCTTTGTCCCCCACATTCTGAGCCTTGTCCTTGATCAAACGAACTTTGCGAGATGAACCTGCTTTCATTGCTTCAAAAGCTCAAAGGTACACAAGAGGAAAAAAAAGGAGCAAGAAACAAGCAACATGTTCGAGAGGAGAGATCAGCAAACTGTCTTTAACTGTAGCTCAGAACTTGCTCTTTGAAGCTGGGGGGATGCAAAGCACTAAACTGGAATACCATGGATGTATTCAAATGAAAAAATTCACGTGGAAGGTCTTACTCAAATAACGTGTTTCTCTTCTTGCCTTCATATACCAAAACCATAACGTACTTTACCTCTTTGAACCAGCAAAGATGCAACGTAAACACAGTGTCATGGCTATTTTTCAGTGAAACAAACTTTTTTGGGGGAAAGGTCA
The DNA here is from genome assembly GCF_900496995.4 of Aquila chrysaetos chrysaetos. Taxonomy (NCBI): domain Eukaryota; kingdom Metazoa; phylum Chordata; class Aves; order Accipitriformes; family Accipitridae; genus Aquila; species Aquila chrysaetos. Next base: position 6,531,957 of record NC_044005.1, on the reverse strand, counting down.
GGTCACAGAGACAAAACCACCGGTGCAAAAGATGCAGAGATAGCATCTCATCTCAGCGTTAACTTCACTTTCCAAAGATCCATCATTAGGCAAGTGTCCTAGTTTCAGCTGGGATAGAGTTAACTGTCTTCCTAGTAGCTGGTACGGTGCTATGTTTTGACTTCAGTATGTGAAGAATGTAGATAACACTGATGTTTTCAGTTGTTGCTCAGTCGTGTTTAGACTAATGTCAAGGATTTTTCAGCTTCTCATGCCCAGCCAGCGAGAAAGCTGGAGGGGCGCAAGAAGTTGGCACAGGACACAGCCAGGGCACCTGACCCAAACTGGCCAACAGGGTATTCCATACCATGGGACGTCCCATCTAGTATAGGAACTGGGAAGTGGGGCGGGGAATCGCCGCTCGGGGACTAGCGGGGTGCCGGTCGGCGGGTGGTGAGCAATTGCACTGCGCATCATTTGTACATTCCAATCCTTTCATTATTGCTGTTGTCATTTTATTAGTGTTATCATTATCATTATTAGTTTCTTCTTTTCTGTTCTATTAAACCGTTCTTATCTCAACCCATGGGTTTTGCTTCTTTTTCCCGATTTTCTCCCCCATCCCACTGGGTGGGGGGGGGGGGGGGGCGGTGAGTGAGCGGCTTCGTGGTGCTTAGGTGCTGGCTGGGGTTAAACCACGACAGCAAGGAAGGTTCTTGTAGCTTTGCGCATCATGGAAAAACTGGCCATGTTCTGCACAGTCTAACTGAAAACGGGGAGAAGCCTGAGCTTCTCTAGCACTTCGGCATAGTTAGACAGCTCTTTTGATGTGACAATTATTAAAAAGCTCTCAAATCTTCGCCCGTACACCATCATTGAATTCCCACTGAAGGTGTACCAAATACAGCTATGAGTGAACCTCTTCTGCCACACGGCGGCCGTCAGCCACTACTTCTTATAGCGCCAGGGTCTACAGCCAAACCACCCTTCTGCCCCTCTTGCTTGACTTGCGACACATTGCAATTGCCCGCTCCTGTGCCCTTAAGAAACGGCTCTTCAAAATTGACCGGCATTTACGGGCAACGATACCCTCAAAAGCAGATTCCCAGGGGACCTTGCTAACTAGCTCCTTGAGCAGCCTGAAGTCTGCTCTCCCAGAATCCAGGGGAGTAGCTCTGCGGACAGGGTTTCCCATATCACCAAAGATTGTAAACTCGACCATTTTCTGATCACTATGGCCAAGACAGCCACCAATCATCACTTCACCCACAAGACCCTCTCCGTGTACGAACAACAGGTCTAGGAGGGCACCCTTCCTAATCGGCTCCCGTAGTACCCGTATCAAAGAGTTGTCTTCAACGTGGGCTTCAGGAATTTCCTGGGCCTGTTCATGTCTGCTCTGTGACAGCCCCAGTTCGCAGCTGGGAAGCTGAAGCCGCCCATAAGGACGACACAGGGCGACTGATCCAGAGATTTCCAGTGATTCCTTATAGATTCATACATTGGCGTCCTCGTCCTGGCTGGGTGCTCCATAGTAGACTCCGGCAAGGACATCCGCTTTATTAGCTTTTCCCCTAATCTTTACGCAGAGGCTCTCAACCGCGTCGTCCCCAGCTGCAAGCGCTGTACGGTCCAACCCCTCCTTTACATACAGCACTGCCCCTCCGCCTCGCCTGCCCTGCCTCTCTCTCCTGAAGAGCCTGGAAGGGTCCGTCACTGCACTCCGGCCACAGGACTCTTCCCAACAAGTGTCCCTTAGGCCAGTGATGTCGTTGCTCTGGGACCGAGCCAAGGCCTCTAGCTCCTCCTGTCTCTTCCTCGCACCGCGCGCTTGAGCCTACAAACATTTCAAACGCGCTCCAGTGTCCTCGGCACATCGTGGAGCAGAGCGAAAGCTCCACGCACCGTTCCTCCAACATTGTCGCGCCATCCCTAGCTTATCACTAGTAGGACTGATTTTACCCCTTCCCCGCTTCAAACCTAGTTTAAAGCTCTTTCAGTCAGCCCCGCTCGGTCGTGAGCAAAAATACTTTTCCCCCATTGAGAACGGGGGATCTCGTCAGGCCCTAGCAGGCCTGGTGTCGCGTAGACCGTCCCATGGTTGAAAAACCCCCAATTCTGGCAGTGACGCTAGCCTCGGAGCCAGGTGCCGATACGCTGCGTCCGCCTGTGTGTTTCAATGTCATTCCCTACAGCTGGGAGGACAGAGGAGAATACTACCTGTGCTCCTGATCCCTCTACCAATCTCCCCGAGGCCCTGAAGTCTCTTTTGTTCGCCCTTGGACTTCTTGTCACGACTTCCTTGGTACCCACAAGAAAAAGCAAGAGTGGCTAATAATGAGGGCCGTACAAGGCTCGGAAGTTTCCTGGTAACGCCTTCAACCCGAGCCCCAGGGAGGCAGAAGCCTTCCCAAAAAGGCGGGTCTGGTCGGCAGACCAGGGCAGGAGTGAATGAATTCTTTACCTTGCTTTGCCTGGGCGTGTAGCTCGTGCTTTACTTACTGAACTGTCCTCTCTCAACCCGCAAGCTTTCCCACTTTTACCCTCCAGATTCTCTCCACCGTGCCACTGCGGGCAAGGCATTGAGTAGCTGCGTGATGATGCCAAGCTGCCTGCTGGCATTACCCCACAGCACCTGGGAAGCCAAAGCCCAGTGAATCACTGAGACCAGAGCCCACTGCACCAGCTCTTCTGCAAGACGCTCCCCGACGCCGTGGCAGCTGAGCTGTCAGCACCCTATGCCCGCATTCCCTGACCCAGAGATGCACGGACACTCACGGACACAGCCTTTGTCCAAACAAGAGATTTATTGACATCTTTGCGCACGGTGGATCTCCCGGAGGGAATGGACTCTCTCAGAGAGGGAGGGCGGTCGCTGTCCGCGTGGTCACAGGCATCTCTGTCGCAAGGCTCCTTGCAATGGCCCCTTCGGCTGCATCGGGTCCCACTCTGCAGCGTGTGCTTTTGCTGTGGCGGAATCCTGTGGCAGCGATTCCCACTGCCAATTGAGGAGCGTGTTCTCCGTGTCCGGCGTGCTCAGTTCTGCAGCAGCAGCTCCCCGGGGAGTGACTTCAGGCGTGGCCCTGTGCCTGAAGATTTGCACCTCTGCCATAGCACAGCTCTCTGGCCACGTCCTGCTGCTGGTAACACTGGCCTCTGCCTACTCGATGCTCAGGAAGGTGTCCAAGCCATCTTGCTGCACCCCAAATATCATCTCGATCAGCAGGGGACTATCGGAAGCGTTTGTCAGCCGGAGCTTGCAGGAGCGCCTGGAGGGCAGCACGGTTAAACGGTAGTGTCTCGACTGAGGCAAAACCACCCAGGCTGCTTTTACCAGGATCTGGAACCAGCGGGTGGTTTTCTCCATGTCTAGGTAGGGGCCGGTGCAGAGGGTACGTAGGAGGCTGGGACCCTGATTTTTCCTCAGCTCCTCCTCGGGGTGGTGCAGGAAGCACAGCACGTCCTCCACCAGCCGCTCCCTCATGCAGGTGCACTCCAGCTCCACGCGGAGCCTGGAGTTCCTCGCTGGCATCTCCCCCGTGGTGCCCAGCTGCAGGTGGAAGGCGTGCCCACGGGGGGGCTTCAGGGGCACGAGCAGGTGGTAGACAGCATCATCCTCACAGAGACTCCAACCTTCTAAGGCGCTTCTCACACCGACAGCTGGCTTCAGTCGCGGCATAAAACTATTCCTGGAAAGTTTTCGGCAGATACGAAGAAGTTCATCCACCATCTCATCCACCATCATGAACGATTCTGGCAGGTCCAGGAGGCGCTTGACCGAAATTCTGCCCACATCCACTGCAACACTGGATTTTACTTTTTGCTCCTCCTTATCTGCCTTCTTCCTGCAGCTGGCCTCCTTGCTGCTGCTGGCTGGCTGATGGCTCCTTTTCCTGAGCCGACAGCAGAGCGCGAAGAGCAGGAGCAGGACTCCAGCAACGGCCCAGAACTGCCACTGCCACAAGGCAGCAAAGAGCAGGGCTCCCCAGGCAAAGCCGCTCTGCTCCTGGGTCCTCTGCGCCAGCTCCTGCGTCCCCTGCTCCAGCTCCTGCAGCAGCCGAGTCATCTCCCAGCTAAGGTACTCCTCGCGCTGCTGCATGCGCTCGCGTGTGGCCTCATCCAGCTCATCACCGACCATCTGAGCGTTCCAGAGGATGCTTTGCACAAGCAGGGTGAAGAATTGTATGACAGCCATGGCCTGCAGGAGGAGGGAGAGAAGGGGTTCAGTGGGGCTGGGAGGGAGGGAGCTGGCGCCGGGGGGAGCAGGGGCCGGAGCCGCAGGGAGCTGGGGGCAGGTAGGAGAGGGGGCGAGGCAGCCGGGAGGCAGCAAGGCCTGCGCCCAGCCCCGGTGGCGGCGGCACCGTGCCCTGCCCAAGGTGTTCCCGCGAGCAGCTGGGCCCTCGATGCAGGCTGAGAACCCACCCCCCCGGGGGCCCTCGTCCAGCCCAGCCTCCCCCCGCCTGCGCACTCACCGCTCGCCCAGGCTGTACTGGGGCAGCGCTGCCAGCTGGTGCCTTTTATACCCACCCCCCCCCCGCATTGTGACTCGTCCCCTCTGATGTCACAGGTGCCAGAGCGCATCACAGGCACGCCCGCCGGCCAGTCCCGGCCTTCGGCCTCACCCCGGCTCAGCCACTCACAGCTGCCCTGCTGTACCGGTGAAGGCTGGGCTAGAGTTGGTTTTCTTCACGGGAGCTTGCGTGCTGCTTTATGTTGGATTTCTTGCCGTCTGCCTGCCAACGGCAATCTCACAATCACGGAACAGTCCTGAGTTGGAAGGGACCCCCGAGGGTCGTCGAGTCCGACCCCTGACTCCGCACCAGGCAACCTCAAATAGGTATCATAGAATGAGACTATGTGCAAATGCTTCTTGAATACCAACAGGCTTGGGGCCGTGACCCTTTCCGGGGAGGGGCTTGTTCCGCTGCTTGACCACCCTCTCGCTGAAGAACTTTTTCCTAATATCCAATCGGAACTGCCCTTGACGCAGCTTTAAGCCATTCCTTCACGTCTTATGTCACTGAGGCTCAGACAATCTAATTAAACATTTTAAAATCAACGTGTTTGTTCTTCAATCAAGATTGTCTAGAACTCCAAGAGCATTAGTAAACCAGCCATTCAATGATGTTAGGGGAAATTAATACTACACAACCAACATTAGTGTAAAAGGAACTAGGCCTTAAGCCTCATTGTTTTACAACTATTCATATTGGACATATAACTAATGATTAGAAATTGGTTTAGATATGATTAATAGAATGCGGGTGCTTATAAAACAATATCTATGAGCTGCTTAATTGTTGTATGGGACTCCCTCTTCATGGCTGGCTTAAAATCCAGTCAAGCTGAATCAACAGAGGAAGGATCATATACATCTCAGACCGAAGACATGGGAGTAAGTGATTAACTTCAGAACAAGATAAATTAATGAAATAACCTGAGTGGTTTCTTTGGAAATTCATAGGCACCTTTGAAGTGTAAGAAGATAAGTGATGATGGTGACCGGAGACCTTCTGCCTATGACCACCAGTCTCAGAAGAACATGAGAATGGAGAATGGGGAATGGATGAGATAAGACGATGAATGATAACGATAGGAGAACAGAAAATCGGCTGGAAAATTACAGAGACTTCGGCTGGAAAATTACAGAGACTTTGGATTGGGACAATGGGTGGCCAAAGGGTATGTGAGGTTTGGAAACTTTTGGAAGTGCGCCATTCACTGCGGTGGTGGCCCAACTCGGAGTTGTTAATAAAGCAAACCTAGAGAAACCCGTGACTGAAAATCCTTTCACAATTAGAATGCTTAAGCTTTAGAAATAGTAACCCAACATGCTCATGTCACGGACGCTCACGGACGCAGCTCTTGTTCAAAGAAGTGGTTTATTGACATCTTGGCTGCTGCGGCTACGCCCACCCTCATAAAGAGTGTGGGGAGTTTCGTTAACGGGGGTACATTAGATGCTCTTCAGTGGTGATGCAGCTAGGGGTTTCTGGGGATCGGGAGTGTTTCTGACGGAGGGACCTGGGGACGATCAACCGATAACGTCCCGAGTAGCCTATCGGGCTGGGGGTGCGGAGCCCAAGGAGAGAGGAGAATCCGTTCCTGTTCGGGTAAAGGCATTGTCGGGGTTAACGGAGGGGGTGCAAAAGGCCTCCTGTGTTGGGGTGATGTATGTTTGCGGGGGCCGGTCTCTTCTGTCAGGTGGCTGGAGGCAGGGCGAGAGGAAATGGCCTCACGTTGCGGCAGGGGAGATGGAGGTTAGATATTAGGAAACATTTCTTTACTGAGAGGGTTGTCAGACATTGGAATAGGCTGCCCAGGGAAGCGGCTGAGTCACCATCCCTGGAGGTGTTCAAAAAGCGAGTGGACGGGGGTACTTCAGGACGTGGTTTAGTGGGCATGGCTGGTGGTCGGACTCGATGATCTGGAAGGTCTCTTCCAACCTAAATGGCTCTAAGATTCGATGACAGGGGGCAGGCAGCGAGGGATGGCGCCGCCCACAGAGGTGGACCCCCGCCACCTTAGACCTCTTCTCAGAGGGCTACGGACGCTTTGAAGAGCCTCCGAGAACGTCCCTCAGAGAAAGGGCTGAGCGCAACCCGCCAAAACCGCCACGAACCGCCCGGCCCGCGCAGGCGTCGAACTGGGCGGAAGCGTCCCACAGCACCGCGGCTCCCGGGCGCGAGGGCGGGTGGGCGGAGCCGGAGGGCGGCGCGGCGGGCGGCGGGCAGGTCCGGCAAGGCAGTCGCAAGCCCCGCCCCGAACGCCGCCCCGCCCCTGGCGCGGGCCTGACCCCCGTCCCCGGGGCGGGCCGGGTCGGCGGGCCGATCCCGGAGGGGATGAGCGGCGGAGAAAAGCCGGCAGCCGGTGGAATCGCCAGAGGGCAAAACTGGAGACCGAAGGGAGACGCCGGCACCCGCACCCCCCCCTCGCGCGGCACTGCGAGGGGGACGGGAAGAGTGAAGAAACGCGGAGCTGCGGCGTGGGGTTCAGGCCGCCCCGTCCGCGCGGTGAGTTCTTCCCAGTGGTCTGCTGATGAGGAGCCTCCTACACTCTTGGTTCCTGTGGGTCCAAGACGGGTAAGTTCAGAATTCCTGCCTGATACAGGGGCCCGGAGTAGTGGCTTACAGAAACAACTAGCTGATGAGCTAGGAGTCAAACCCTCAGGAAAGTGCCAGGAGCGGCAGAAAAACGTCCCGTAGCTCAAACTGAACTCGGGCTGCCTGGGGAAAAGAGAGGGACGGCTGTGGAAGTGGCTGTGAGCTCTTACAAGGGAAATGTACTGGGATTCGATGTGCTGGCAGGCAAATGATGGTATCTACGCAGTGGCAGGGTGTGGAGCTGTGGAGGCAGAGGGGCAGAGGCTACCCACGTGAAAACTTTGTAGGTTGCTCCTGCGCTACCGCCACCTCAAGTAACCCATGTCTCTCGATACCCGCTACCAAATGGGGGATTTCAGAAGTAATTGGCGACCTCGAGAAAAGACACATCATAAGTCGCACACATTCCCCTTATAATTCTCCAGCTTGGCCAGTCCGTAAACCGGGTGGGAGGTGGCAATTAACAATTAACAATTGATGGCTGAAGCCATCTGGAATCTGTTGACCAAGAATGGGCTAGACATGCCGCTTTCTAAATGTCAAGGTCCCGGACAAGAAATTAAATTCCTAGGAGCTTGGTGGAGAGCTGGAGCAGTCACGGTACCTGGTGACACTCTGTCAGCTATTGAGAAGGGACAGACTCCAGGCAATAAGATGGAATTACAGCAGCTGCTAGGTGCCTTGGGCTACTGGAGAAAACATATACCCGGGTTCTCAGTGATTGCCCGCCCTCTGTGTGACTTGCTTTGAAAGAAAAGGAAATGGGATTGGAGTCCGCAACATACAGAAGCTCTCAATATCCTGAAAGATGAGCTCAAGGCTTACCAGAGGCTAGGCCCGTTGCACCCGCAAGATCCTTTAAGGGTGGAGTGGGGATTTGCTGCGCATGCTTTGTGCTGTGGCATGTTCCAAAAGGGCCATGAACACCAGCTAGACCTTTTTTGTTCTCTTCCGCTTCATTTAAGGAGGCTGAGCAACGGTACTTGGAGTGGGAAAAAGGGGTCCTTTCCCTCATTAGAGCGGTTAAGGAGGCTGAAAAGCTGCGCACGGTACAAGATGTTACAGTAGAGGGCCCTCTTGCTCTCCTAAACTCAGTCCTCAATGGATCGCCTCCTCCCAAGGGAGAAGCCCAAAAGGCCACAGTTAGGAAATGGTATGCATACTTAGAAGGGATTAGCCAGTTGCCTCCACTAAAAGAGGGTCCGCTTAAGGCCTCCAGACTACAACAGCCTGTAAAGCCCAATCTGACCTTGTTGGGTCGACCCTACAAACCTTCTCCGACTGAAGAGGCACCTGAATTTGCGGCAGGCTCCGATATGCAGGGACTATGGTTCACTGATGCATCTGCCCATCCAGTGGGATGAAGGTGGCAATATAAAGCGGTAGCATTAGAAATTGGTACCGGGAAGACAGTCAAAGAAGAGGGCGAAGGTAGTGCACAAGTAGGAGAATGACGGGCTCTATTACTGGCCACAGAGAACGGTGCTACTGTCATTTATACCGACTCCTATGCAACCATTAAGGGCGTTAGAGAATGGATATGTCAGTGGGAATCCAGTAAATGGGAAATAGGTCGTACAAAGGTATGGAGGACAGAGGACTGGCAATGTCTCCTGGCAATAGGGAGGTCCCGGCCTTTAAAGGTGGGATGGGTCAAGGGCCACGCACGGGAGGGACCCCCCCCTGCAAAATGGAACCACCAGGTGGACCACCTGGCCCAAATCAGGACGGTCACCAGTGAGAAGGAAGATGGGGATGGATTAGCTGAATGGTTGCATATCAAGCGAAGCCAACAACTTGGGGCCGTGACCCTTTCCGGGCAGGGGCTTGTTCCGCCGCTTGACCACCCTCTCGCTGAAGAACTTTTTCCTGCTATCCAGTCGGAACTTCCCTTGACGCAGCTTTAAGCCATTCCTTCGTGTCCTATCACCGGACCCCAGGGAGAAGAGATCGGCACCTCCCTCTCCGCTCCCCGTCCTGAGGAAGTTGTAGGCAGCGATGAGGCCAGCCCTCGGTCTCCTCTCCTCTAAGCTGAACAAACCCAGTGTCCTCAGCTGCGCCTCATCAGGACACGTCCGCTAGTCCTTTCACCGTCTTCGCTGCCCTCCTTTGGACGCGTTCTAATACCTTTACATCCCGCTTACACTGTGGAGCCCAAAGCTGCACGCAGTACACGAGGCGAGGCCGCAGCCCTCCTGAGCGTGGTGGGTCAATCCCTTCTTTCCACCGGCTAGCTCTGCTGTGCCTAACGCGCCCCAGGAGATGGCTGGCCCGTTGGGCCGCCGGGGCACGTTGTTGACTCCTACTGAGCTTACCACCAACCAAGACCCCCCAGATCCCTCTCCAGAGCCCACACGCTCCCGTCGGCCACCTAAGTTCCCAGAGGAGACTCCTGCTCAGCCACGCCAGCCTTCTGCCCCCTTGCTTGACTTGCAAGGCCAGCTCCTTGCAAGGGCCCGCTCCTGCGCCCTCCCGCTCTGCCCCTGCATCCCTTTCTCGCTCGGTGCCTCTGCCCGCCCCTCGCCAGTGTTCCGCCTTTGGACACCCCGCGCCCCTCTGCTCTGCTGCCGTCCGTCCCTCTGTTTAGCTCCCGTCCCTCTCCTGCCGCCCCACCGCCCTGTCCCCCTCTCCTCCTCCTCCCTGCCCCAGCGGGGCTCTGGGACCGGGGCCGGGGCAGCCCCGCGGAGGCGGCCATGCGGCCTGCAAGGGGCCGGGGCCGGGCCGGGCATGGTGTGCCGGCAGGGGAACGCAGCGGGAAGGAGCGCCCCGGGGCATGCTGGGAGCTGTAGTCCTGGGGCGCGGGGCTGCCGGGCGGCCATGTTGTTTAGCAGAAGCGCAGCCTCCGCTCCAGTTGCGGAGGGGAGGGCCGGGGCCGCCCGTGAGGAGCGAGGCCCTTGGGCGGGCGCGGGGGTGCCTCGTGCCCGCTGGCCGCTCGGGGGTGGCGAGGGGGAGCTCCAAAGCGCCCGGCGCGACGGGCTCGCGGTCAGCTGGAGCTGGGCCCGGCCGGGCAGATCATCGCGCAGGTTGCCGGCGACGAGGCAGGCTGATTTCAAGCCAGGAAGGCAGTCTGCAGCTCAGAGTCATGTCCAGGGATGGCCAGGCAGGGCTGTGGGGATGGGGCCAGGCCGAGGACTGGCTGGGATGTTGGCCCGCTGGTGGGCCTGGCTCGTCGGGGCCCGCGGGCAGGCTGGGCAAGGCTGGGGGAAGCTGGAAACTAACAACCTGCAGCGTCACTGGGCCAGGGACTGACAGCCCTGGTTTGAGCTGGAGGGGGATCCTGGGCCATGGACAGGGTGGAGTGAAGCCCTGGGGGGCTGGTCAGGGCCCAGGCAATCATGGAGGCACTGTTGATAGCATATTTCCATGCATTCTGTATGGTATATCTAAACACTGTGATTGAAACAACAGGCAAAAGTATAGCCAAGCAATTAGCTAGCAGAGGTGGTTACTCGTAAGTTTTGCATTTCTTTGCTCTTACGGCTAGATGTTCCTGTACGCTAGATGAGAACAATGTTGAAACTGACCACGTGTGATTGAAACTGCCTTAACCTTCAAGGTCAAAGAACAAGGGCAAGAATAAAGACTTCAAGGACAGCCAACGAGAACTTCAAACGGGTCGGTGGTCGTAAAAGCAGCCCTTCGACTCAAATGGATCCTTCATTGCGCATGATCGAATGTAGGCAGTACTATGATAATCGGTTGCAATTATTTTTATGTATATGTATACTAATCTGATTAATGTGCAATTAATAGTTATTCTATGTGCAATATAGTTATTCTGTAGAACCTCTTTGTGCTAAAGCTGTGGTATGCACGCTAGGTGGAACTATCCCCCCTGCATCCAGCGCTGCAATAAAGGAACGCCTGCTTTCTAAAACTCCAAAACGAGTCTTGGAGAGTTTCTTCGACCGGCTTTTCGGTACCATTTTGGCGACCCAGATGGGACAAGGCTTCTGAGGCTCGACAGACGTGGGATCGCAGGACCTCCAGCCGGCACCGAGATTTCTCGGAGAGACCCTTGATCCCTGTTCCCCGGGCTCACAAGCCAAGGCCACTGGTAAGGTTTTATTTAAAGGCATTCTTTTGATTAACCTGTTTCTGGTATTCTGGTCTGGTACTCTTACCTGTAAGCCTGACTAAGAGAAGTCAGCAAGGAAGAAATCTAAAAGGACCCTTAAAAATCTGGTATTCTGGTAGAAGTACTTCTCTGGTAAAGGGTATTCGTCTCGCTGGTTGAAGGCGGAGATACTGTCATGACCCAGACTGGACAGCCCAGGGAGTTGCGTTTAATTCGAAATTCCCTCGGGCTAAATTCAGGTGAAACGACACCAAAGGATCAGTTAAAGATTTTATTCATGACAGAAGCAAACTGAACTGGGGAGGCGTGGTAGTAGGTGGCAGGGTTTCTCCCAACAGGAACTGGCATAAGACTACTTCTGTAAACTGTGTAACCATATACATCGATTCAGGGAATAAGGAGATCCCTCCCGTTGAGTCACGAGGTTCAGAGCAGACCCCCTTGCTTTCCAGACTCCTCCTCAGAGAAGGATCTAGGGGCGGCTGGATCCACTCTTAGTCTCAGACTTGGTCAACGGTTTATATCTTGAAACGGATGAGGTGTAGGGATTGTGGAAAAGGAAAAGGAAAGAGAGAAGACAGAGGGAGAAAAAGGAAGAGAGAAAGATTTCACCGGTCCTGGGTCCAGCGTTGGTTCAGTCAGCCAAGGGGTCCAGTCAGCCGATGGGTCCAGTCCCGGTGGGCTTGCGCACCCGGGGCTTCAGTTGGTGTCCTTTTATCATCCTTGCCCCTCCTTCGGGTGGGCACCTGAACTCGTCGGGTTAACGAACAGTTTGTGAGCCTTTGGGCTTGGGGGTCTTTGTGGAGTAACTTCTCCTTCCCTGCAGACACTGCCATTGTTTGATCTTTGTATCAGAACAGCTTATCAGAACAGGGAGCTGCGCACCCTCCAGCACGCCCTCCCCCTCCTGTTGCTGATGTCTGAGCTGATGGGCTTTTCACCTTAGCTCCTTGCTGTGCAGGGTTTGTCTTTAAGCAGAACTTGCCCCACCACAATGTTTGAGACATTAACTCTTTCAGTCTCTCACAGATAGCCCTTTGGTTTGGTCTTGGTACTTTGATTAAGGCTTTGGGATTTGACTATTGATTTTGGATATGACCTTAGATCTCTGATTGATTCTGTTTGGTATTTTGACTTAGGCTTTGATATTTAATTTTCTGATTTTGATTTTTGTATATTGAAGGTATTGATAATGGGAACAGGACAGTCAAGTGAACTCCCTAAAAAATCACCTCTGGGGTGTGTTTTAAAGCACTGGAAACAGCTGGAGGGTGTCCCGGGTGGCAACCTGCGGAGAGAAGACTTTATTAAATACTGTAATCATTGGTGGCCTCTGTATAAGCTTGACGAATGGGAAAAGTGGCCTGTGAATGGGACGCTGCATTATAACACCATGTTACAACTGATGTTATTTTTGAGAGGTGAGCAGAAATGGGATGAAGTTATGTATTGTGATTTGTTCTTTACCTTAAAGAATCATCCTGAGTGGCAAAAGGATTGTGGAATTAACATGCCACCCAGCGATCCTTTTGGGCTATCTTTAGAAAAAGAGGGAAACAAAAAGGTGACAATAAGCTCAGAAGGTGTTGTTCTGCCTGTAGTATTGGGCAAAGATGTTTAAAGCTATGCAAGCAAGAACGAGAGGATGATACTGAAATTGTAATTGGATCTCAAAGGGCCCCACCTAGAACTGCTCCCAGAAATAGTGATGAAAGAGAGCCCATGCATAGTCCTGTCGCAGGGCAAACAAGAGCTAAACAGAGCGAAGTTATTCAAGCTCCTCTCCGTCAGGCGCCTGGGACTGAGGGTGTGGCAACTATTAAAGTACCCTTTTCTATTGTGGATTTAAATAATTGGGAAGTACCAGCTGGGAGCTATCAAGAAAACCCTGATCAAACAGCCCAGGCTTTTGAAACAATGATTCAGACTCAGGATCCTGACTGGAAAGATGCTAGGAAATATACTATAATATGGATCCTGAGTCTGAAGACGGAAAAGCTCAGTTGGCTCCTTTATTTATAGGACAATCCTCTGATGATATCAGAAGGAAATTACAAAACTTACAAGGAGCAGATTCTCGAGATTGGGGAAAATTATTAGAAGTTGCTTGGGTGGCATATAGAAAGAGAGATGAATTACAGAGTAAAATGAGTGCAAGGTTAGTAGCTGCTCTGGAAGTAGGAGCTGGCATGGGACAAAGGAGAGGAACTGGACTGGGGCCACCAGTGGGATTAAACCAGCCCCTGGGACCGAATCAGTGTGCGTACTGTAAACAAGAAGGACACTGGAAAGGAGAATCTCCCCTGAGACCTACAAGGTCACAAGTGATCCCAATTTCGACCGCACAATCTCAGCAAGTTCCCCCTTTCTTAGGAAAGTTGAGTGAAAGTATCTGACGGGGACCGGAGGGGAGTCTCCCAGCAGAACCTCTGGTGACAGCTAACCTGGGAGAACAGAAAATTGAATTTTTAGTTGACACTGGAGCCACCTTTTCAGTTTTAAACACCTTAGAGGGGGAGTTAAGTTCTGAAGAAAGCAGTGTTGTTGGTGCGACAGGTGAATGAGAGGCTAGACCTTTCTTTAAGCCTTTGACAATGAAATTAGGAAAGCAGTGGGTCACTCATCAGTTTCTGTGTTTGCCAAATTCTCCTCAAACCCCGGTTAGGGAGAGACCTACTTGAGAAACTGGAAGCAGAAGTTAAATTTAAAGATGGTGAGATTAAAATTTAAATTTAAAAATGGTGAGATTAAAATTTTAATTCCAGAAACTAAACATATCGAAGCAGTGGCTTTGTTGTTACAGGACGGCTACCGAAAGCAGAGGATCATACCAGTCGAAGTAAATAATGCTGTAATTCCCATCGTCTGGGCTGAGGAAGTTCCTGGTAAATCCAAAAGAGCAGAGCCTGTGAGAATTGATTTAAAGCCAGGATCGAGTCTGGTAAGAATTAAACAATGCCCCCTAAAACTGGAAAGTCGGAAGGAGTTAGTACCGATAATACAAAAATTTCTAAAGTACAAATTGTTAATAGAATGTGTATCCAAATATAACACCCCAACCTTGCCTGTTAAAAACGCTAATGGAAAAGATTACAGGCTAGTTCAAGACCTCAGAGTGATAAATCGAATAGTACAAGATATTCACCCGGTAGTAGCAAATCCTTATACTTTGTTAACAACCCTAACAGAGAGACAAGAATGGTTCACAGTGTTAGACTTGAAAGACGCCTTTTTCTGTATTCCCTTGGATCCCAATAGTCAAGAGCTTTTTGCTTTTGACTGGGAAGATCCTGAGACTGGGAGAAAAACACAATATACGTAGACAGTCTTGCCTCAAGGCTTTAAGAACAGCCCTGCCATTTTTGGAAGTCAATTGGCACGAGAATTAGAGATTTGGAAGAAAGAAAATAATCAAGGAATCTTGTTGCAATATGTGGATGACCTGTTAATTGCAGCTGAGACAGAAGATGGTTTACCCTGCTGTGTTTTTAACAACTGATCAACTTGAAGGAGAACTGGAACATGGCTGCCTGCAGACAATTGAAGAAGTCTGCTCCAGCCAACCGGATCTCCGAGGTGCGCCACCGGAAGAAAAAGATTGGGAGCTATATACCGACGGAAGCAGTTTCATCCGTGAAGGAAAACGTTTATCAGGATATGCGGTAACCACTACTGAGAAGGTAACTGAATCACGAGCTTTGCCTTCAGATGTATCTGCCCAAAAGGCTGAATTGATAGCTCTTACTCGAGCACTGGAACTACGTCAAGGAAAACGAATCAGCATTTGGAGAGACTCAAAGTATGCTTTTGGGGTAGTACATGCACATGGAGCAATATGGAAAGAAAGAGGACTGTTATCTGCACGAGGAACCACCATTCAGCATGCAGAACAAATACTGAAATTGTTAGAAGCCATTCAAAAGCCAACAGGAGTCGCGATAATGCACTGTAAAGCACATCAGTCAGGTAGGACTGTCCTTGAAACAGGTAACGGATTGGCTGATAGAGCTGCTAAAGAGGCTGCAGAAAAAGGCATCCTAGCACTAGTTCCAGAGAAAAGTGTAAATTTACCGAAAGATGCTCCAAATTATAATGAAAAAGATGAAGAATTAACTATTAAACTGCAGGCTAATCGAAATGAAACAGGATGGGCTGTAACACCAACAGGTCAAATAATAGTCCCACCTGCAATAATGAGAGAAATTGCCCGGGCTGAAAATAACAAAGTACGTTAGGGAACAGAAAACCTTGTTAAACATTTACAAAAGTGTATTTTGAATAGAGATATGACAAAAATTATTCGAATAATTACAATTGGGTGTGAAATTTGTATACGCAATAATCCCCAAACCAATAATAAAATCACTTTTGGAGTTACGAAACAAGGAGATTCTCCAGGAAAGTATCGGCAAATTGATTTTACAGAATTGCTTCAATAAGAGGGATATTGATATATCCTAGTTCTAGTTGATACCGTTACTGGGTAGCCTGAAGCTTTCCCTTGTCGCACCAACAAAACAAGAGAAGTATTTATCATCATTGTTATAATCCGCATCACTTTTAGCTGTCTTAAAACGAGCTGTGACACAATCTATGTTCAAGTGAGACTACTAAAAGAATTAGTAGCCTCAAACAGAAAGGGGGGGAATTGATAGCATATTTCCATACATTCTGTATGGTATATCTAAATATTTTGATGGTTTTAATATTTTGTAACAGCCGTGGAAACTGGTTTGCTGCTAGGTGACTGTAAAAGTGAGATTTGGTATATCATTATTAGCAATCTTATACTAACACTATGATTGAAACAACAGACAAAAGTATAGCCCAGGAATTAACTAGCAGAGGTGGTGTGTACGGAAGGGTTAAAAGATGGAATTTTGGTCCATGGATGGACACTGAGTAAGAAGTAGATAACTAAAAAACGCAGTCAGCACAGGGAACAGATAGTTTATTGTCTGTTGTTTGAAAAGCTGACCATGGGGATAAGAAAGTAGAGCAGTGTTAGGGGAGGTAGTACGTGCAATAATGGAGGAATACAAGGCACCACACATAATTTTGCTTACCTTGCAAAAGTCCTGCTGTTGGTTAGAGCATCGTGACTGATGGATTATGGTAATTTGCCGTGTGCCCGTGAACCAATAGAAGGGATGGCTATGGCACGTGCAGCGCGCCTGGCCAGCGGGCGCGTGTGCCATAGGCTCCCTATGTTGCAATCGAGGTGTGTTTCGGCGCTCATTGGCCGTGAGTGTCGACACCCGTTCCTCCACAAATGTCTAAAATACTGGGGTTTTCCGAAGAGCAGTGGGCCGGTGTTCGGCAAGGTCACCGTTGCCTCCGTGGGGACGCCCACGTAAAGCTGGCACCTACCGACTGCTGGGCTGAGCTTGCGGCGCAAGACGACACAAGAATGTACAGAATGTACAGAAGGTTCGTCTTCTTCTTCACAGTCCTTGGGTCGGTATGTTAATAGTGGGGTTTTTTTGCTTTGTAAGATACCCTTAGCGTAACGCATGTGTGTAGTTAATAAAATGCTTGCTTTTTCCCCTATAGTCAGTGTGTGTGTGTTTACCTTCTCGGGAATCCTCGAAACCACCCTAGAACAGGTGGTTACTCGTAAGTTTTGCAGTTCTTTGCTCTTACGACTAGATGTTCCTGTATGCTAGATGAGAACAATGTTGAAACTGACCACGTGTGATTGAAACTGCCTTAACCTTCAAGGTCAAAGAACAAGGACAAGAATAAAGACTTCAAGGACAGCCAACGAGAACTTCAAACGGGTCGGTGGCCGTAAAAGCAGCCCTTCGACTCAAATGAATCCTTCATTGCGCATGATCGGATGTAGGCAGTACTATGATAATCGGTTACAGTCATTTTTATGTATATGTATACTAATCTGATTAATGTGCAATTAGTTATTCTACAGAACCTGTTTGTGCTAAAGCTGTGGTATGCACGCTAGGTGGAACTATCCCCCATGCATCCAGCGCTGCAATAAAGAACGCCTGCTTTCTAAAACTCCAAAATGAGTCTTGGAGAGTTTCTTCGACCGGCTTTTCGGTATCAGTGTGTCTGGTAAGGCAGTCGTTAATGAATACTTTTTGTTCCTAAGCTAGGACAGACCCATGACGCAATTATGGAACCAGGGAAAGAGAAGCAATGCAGACTTCCTGCACCTGCATTATTTACCCAGTCCTTTGCAGGGAAACCCACGTAGTGAGATCCGGTGGTAATGGAGGGCAGGGAGCATTTCCTGCCCATGACACGACGTGTTGGGACAGGGTTTTCTTATGCCGAGTCCTGCTCTTGCTCCTTCCCACTCCCATCGTACCCACAGTTCAGCCTGTTTCTTTTTCTACGTATGGTGTTAGCTATCTTGCTGCATCCTTATGCGTTCTGTGTCCTTAGGCAGATTATAGCCTGAAGTTAATTCCAGCTTAATGGAAAATGTTGTCAGTTGCCATGGAAATGCCTTACCATGTGATTGTGGTTGTACTTCCTGTTGTGCTTAGGGCTAAAACTGTTAGATGACCCTCATTTTTACACTGCCTTCCACTCCTCCTGTAAATATCTGTTACTCGTAACTGTGGTCAGAACATTCAGTCTTCTAACACCGGTCATTTTTTTTTTATGCTGTGATCTTATTGCCGGTTATTAAACACTTATGCTAAAGCTTTCTTCAGCAGAGATCCTCAGACTTGCTGGTTTTGTATTTAAGATCTGCAAGCCAAATTCCTGCGGACAGCTGTCAAGGAAAGGGGCGGGTTTCCATGAGTGAAGAAAATGCTGAAGCTGGTCACTTGCCTTTGCTAGCTGGCTGATACTGAGATGAGAGCTCTAGTATGCAGGAGGTAAGGGCTGCTGTGCCAGGCAGCCCAGCATGGAAAACTGCCCAAGTGCTGAGTGACTCCTGGCCACAGTGCTGGCAACTGTAAACAGCAGCTGCTTTTGCTCAGTGATATATCTATCTGCCATCACTAACAGCTCATTTGGAGACCTGTGCTGGCTCTTTCTTTGTTCATCATATACATTAGGTCTTCAAGTAATGCGGTTTTGTACAAGCTTATCTATGCTGTTGTCATCGTCAATGAAAAGACTCCCCCCACCATCAACAGTGTCCCCTCCAACAATCTTTGGACAATGCTTTCATTACTGGTAGCTCCACCTGAAGGCCTCCAGAGCAATGGAAACAGCTGCACTATAAGGTCTTTCACCCGCACAGCAAGGTCACCGAGGCCATTTGATCCTCACTCTCACAGAGTAACATAGGGAATTTGGGTTGGAAGAGACCTCTGGAGGTCTTTAGTCTCACCCCCTAATTAAAGCAGGGCTAACACCAAAGTTAGGACATGTCCCTCAGGGTCTTGTCCAGCTGAACTTCTAATGTTGCCAGAGAAGGAGATTCCCCACCCTCTCTGGCTGCTTCTTCCAGGGCTTATCTGCTCTCATGGCATGCTTCCCTTGGTGCAACGCGTGACACGTTCTTTCATTGTGCACCTCTGAGGAAAGACAGGCTCCGGGTAGTGGAAGACAGCAATTAGATCTCCCTCAGCCTTCCTTCTTGGAGAGATGTGGTGCTGGACATTCGTGGTGTGGTGCGGTGTATGGGTGTCATCCTGCTACCTGTTGACAGAGCTGCAGCATCAGCCTGTTGCCGAGCCAGGGCACCCACCTCTTGAAACGAACGGTCCCCAGAGCAGCTTCTCCACACAGACAGGACAGTATAACCTATGGGATCCTCTCTAGACATCGTGCTGTCCTCAACCACCCCTGCACCTAGGCACACCTCTTGGGATGCTTACTCAGGGCCACTGGCATGGCCTGCAGGCTCATGTGCAACTGCGACCTGGCTGTTACTCAATGAACAGCGCCAGGCACGGATGAATCTATGTCCTGTCTGAAGCACTTCTTTTACTGCGAGCTTTTCTTACAGTAGTGAGCTTGCAACATGAGCATCCCTCGTGCCTACAGGCTCTTTTAAGGTCCTTTAAAGGTCCTCAGAGTTGCACAGAAAACCACCGGACAACCACCTTCCTTCTTATGCAGCCTGCTCCTGACTGCCCTCCTTCCTTGGCATCTTGGGACTCCCAGGAACTAGCCCTGCACTGTACTAATTCCCTTCCTCAGAGGAATTGTGTCTCTGTAGCATGAGAGCCAAGGGGCTCAGGGAAAGGTGACAACTGGCAGCAAGCTTCCAGTGCTGCCAGGCAGGTCCTAGAGCATGCTCCTGGGCAAGAGACAGCTGCTGGCTGGGGCACTGCTGGGACCCAGGGGCTGTACAGTGGATCTTCAGTTGTGCCTGAACACAACTGGGATGGGGATCCTGCAGCATCTGGCTATCTGTGCCAGTTATCCTCTGGGAGTCAGAAAACAAACTGCTCAAGAACAGTTTTTAATAATGCAGGTGTGGCCAGAGTTGTCAGTGGCTCGGGATTTGTACAGAATACAAAAAAGAGAAGGTTCAACCCAGGATACCCCTCTCCAAGAAGAGCCTTCATAAGGGTGAGCAACCCTGAGGCAGTGACAGGAAGTTGCCAAAGAGCCTGGAAAACCTGGAGCCGCTTGGAATAGAAACCAGTTAATATGATGAAAACGCTTTAGCCTAGGTCACTGGCAAACCTGTCTTTGTGGTAGCAATCCGTTGGGATGCAGAGAGCTAAGCAGATTGCATTGTCTTCATGGCCTCAGTCAGTGCTTGTAATTCTCCTTTGTCCCCCACATTCTGAGCCTTGTCCTTGATCAAAAGAACTTTGCGAGATGAACCTGCTTTCATTGGTTCAAAAGCTCAAAGGTACACAAGAGGAAAAAAAAGGAGCAAGAAACAAGCAACATGTTCGAGAGGAGAGATCAGCAAACTGTCTTTAACTGTAGCTCAGAGCTTGCTCTTTGAAGCTGGGGGGATGCAAAGCACTAAACTGGAATACCATGGATGTATTCAAATGAAAAAATTCACGTGGAAGGTCTTACTCAAATAACATGTTTCTCTTCTTGCCTTCATATACCAAAACCATAACGTACTTTACCTCTTTGAACCAGCAAAGATGCAACGTAAACACAGTGTCATGGCTATTTTTCAGTGAAACAAACTTTTTGGGGGGAAAGGTCAGGTCACAGAGACAAAACCACCGGTGCAAAAGATGCAGAGATAGCATCTCATCTCAGCATTAACTTCACTTTCCAAAGATCCATCATTAGGCAAGTGTCCTAGTTTCAGCTGGGATAGAGTTAACTGTCTTCCTAGTAGCTGGTACGGTGCTATGTTTTGACTTCAGTATGTGAAGAATGTAGATAACACTGATGTTTTCAGTTGTTGCTCAGTCGTGTTTAGACTAATGTCAAGGATTTTTCAGCTTCTCATGCCCTGCCAGCGAGAAAGCTGGAGGGGCGCAAGAAGTTGGCACAGGACACAGCCAGGACACCTGACCCAAACTGGCCAACAGGGTATTCCATACCATGGGACGTCCCATCTAGTATAGGAACTGGGAAGTGGGGCGGGGAATCGCCGCTCGGGGACTAGCGGGGTGCCGGTCGGCGGGTGGTGAGCAATTGCACTGCGCATCATTTGTACATTCCAATCCTTTCATTATTGCTGTTGTCATTTTATTAGTGTTATCATTATCATTATTAGTTTCTTCTTTTCTGTTCTATTAAACCGTTCTTATCTCAACCCATGGGTTTTGCTTCTTTTTCCCGATTTTCTCCCCCATCCCACTGGGTGGGGGGGGGGGGCGGTGAGTGAGCGGCTTCGTGGTGCTTAGGTGCTGGCTGGGGTTAAACCACGACAGCAAGGAAGGTTCTTGTAGCTTTGCGCATCATGGAAAAACTGGCCATGTTCTGCACAGTCTAACTGAAAACGGGGAGAAGCCTGAGCTTCTCTAGCACTTCGGCATAGTTAGACAGCTCTTTTGATGTGACAATTATTAAAAAGCTCTCAAATCTTCGCCCGTACACCATCATTGAATTCCCACTGAAGGTGTACCAAATACAGCTATGAGTGAACCTCTTCTGCCACACGGCGGCCGTCAGCCACTACTTCTTATAGCGCCAGGGTCTACAGCCAAACCACCCTTCTGCCCCTCTTGCTTGACTTGCGACACATTGCAATTGCCCGCTCCTGTGCCCTTAAGAAACGGCTCTTCAAAATTGACCGGCATTTACGGGCAACGATACCCTCAAAAGCAGATTCCCAGGGGACCTTGCTAACTAGCTCCTTGAGCAGCCTGAAGTCTGCTCTCCCAGAATCCAGGGGAGTAGCTCTGCGGACAGGGTTTCCCATATCACCAAAGATTGTAAACTCGACCATTTTCTGATCACTATGGCCAAGACAGCCACCAATCATCACTTCACCCACAAGACCCTCTCCGTGTACAAACAACAGGTCTAGGAGGGCACCCTTCCTAATCGGCTCCCGTAGTACCCGTATCAAAGAGTTGTCTTCAACGTGGGCTTCAGGAATTTCCTGGGCCTGTTCATGTCTGCTCTGTGACAGCCCCAGTTCGCAGCTGGGAAGCTGAAGCCGCCCATAAGGACGACACAGGGCGACTGATCCAGAGATTTCCCGAGATTCCTTATAGATTCATACATTGGCGTCCTCATCCTGGCTGGGTGCTCCATAGTAGACTCCGGCAAGGACATCCCTTTATTAGCTTTTCCCCTAATCTTTACGCAGAGGCTCTCAACCGCGTCATCCCCAGCTGCAAGCGCTGTACGGTCCAACCCCTCCTTTACATACAGCACTGCCCCTCTGCCTCGCCTGCCCTGCCTCTCTCTCCTGAAGAGCCTGGAAGGGTCCGTCACTGCACTCCGGCCACAGGACTCTTCCCAACAAGTGTCCCTTAGGCCAGTGATGTCGTTGCTCTGGGACCGAGCCAAGGCCTCTAGCTCCTCCTGTCTCTTCCTCGCACCGCACGCTTGAGCCTACAAACATTTCAAACGCGCTCCAGTGTCCTCGGCACATCGTGGAGCAGAGCGAAAGCTCCACGCACCGTTCCTCCAACATTGTCGCGCCATCCCTAGCTTATCACTAGTAGGACTGATTTTACCCCTTCCCCGCTTCAAACCTAGTTTAAAGCTCTTTCAGTCAGCCCCGCTCGGTCGTGAGCAAAAATACTTTTCCCCCATTGAGAACGGGGGATCTCGTCAGGCCCTAGCAGGCCTGGTGTCGCGTAGACCGTCCCGTGGTTGAAAAACCCCCAATTCTGGCAGTGACGCTAGCCTCGGAGCCAGGTGCCGATACGCTGCGTCCGCCTGTGTGTTTCAATGTCATTCCCTACAGCTGGGAGGACAGAGGAGAATACTACCTGTGCTCCTGATCCCTCTACCAATCTCCCCGAGGCCCTGAAGTCTCTTTTGTTCGCCCTTGGACTTCTTGTCACGACTTCCTTGGTACCCACAAGAAAAAGTAAGAGTGGCTAATAATGAGGGCCGTACAAGGCTCGGAAGTTTCCTGGTAACGCCTTCAACCCGAGCCCCAGGGAGGCAGAAGCCTTCCCAAAAAGGCGGGTCTGGTCGGCAGACCAGGGCAGGAGTGAATGAATTCTTTACGTTGCTTTGCCTGGGCGTGTAGCTTGTGCTTTACTTACTGAACTGTCCTCTCTCAACCCGCAAGCTTTCCCACTTTTACCCTCCAGATTCTCTCCACCGTGCCACTGCGGGCAAGGCATTGAGTAGCTGCGTGATGATGCCAAGCTGCCTGCTGGCATTACCCCACAGCACCTGGGAAGCCAAAGCCCAGTGAATCACTGAGACCAGAGCCCACTGCACCAGCTCTTCTGCAAGACGCTCCCCGACGCCGTGGCAGCTGAGCTGTCAGCACCCTATGCCCGCATTCCCTGACCCAGAGATGCACGGACACTCACGGACACAGCCTTTGTCCAAACAAGAGATTTATTGACATCTTTGCGCACGGTGGATCTCCCGGAGGGAATGGACTCTCTCAGAGAGGGAGGGCGGTCGCTGTCCGCGTGGTCACAGGCATCTCTGTCGCAAGGCTCCTTGCAATGGCCCCTTCGGCTGCATCGGGTCCCACTCTGCAGCGTGTGCTTTTGCTGTGGCGGAATCCTGTGGCAGCGATTCCCACTGCCAGTTGAGGAGCGTGTTCTCCGTGTCCAGTGTGCTCCGTTCTGCAGCAGCAGCTCCCCGGGGAGTGACTTCAGGCGTGGCCCTGTGCCTGAAGATTTGCACCTCTGCCATAGCACAGCTCTCTGGCCACGTCCTGCTGCTGGTAACACTGGCCTCTGCCTACTCGATGCTCAGGAAGGTGTCCAAGCCATCTTGCTGCACCCCAAATATCATCTCGATCAGCAGGGGACTATCGGAAGCGTTTGTCAGCCGGAGCTTGCAGGAGCGCCTGGAGGGCAGCACGGTTAAACGGTAGTGTCTCGACTGAGGCAAAACCACCCAGGCTGCTTTTACCAGGATCTGGAACCAGCGGGTGGTTTTCTCCATGTCTAGGTAGGGGCCGGTGCAGAGGGTACGTAGGAGGCTGGGACCCTGATTTTTCCTCAGCTCCTCCTCGGGGTGGTGCAGGAAGCACAGCACGTCCTCCACCAGCCGCTCCCTCATGCAGGTGCACTCCAGCTCCACGCGGAGCCTGGAGTTCCTCGCTGGCATCTCCCCCGTGGTGCCCAGCTGCAGGTGGAAGGCGTGCCCACGGGGGGGCTTCAGGGGCACGAGCAGGTGGTAGACAGCATCATCCTCACAGAGACTCCAACCTTCTAAGGCGCTTCTCACACCGACAGCTGGCTTCAGTCGCGGCATAAAACTATTCCTGGAAAGTTATCGGCAGATATGAAGAAGTTCATCCACCATCTCATCCACCATCATGAACGATTCTGGCAGGTCCAGGAGGCGCTTCACCGAAATTCTGCCCACATCCACTGCAACACTGGATTTTACTTTTTGCTCCTCCTTATCCGCCTTCTTCCTGCAGCTGGCCTCCTTGCTGCTGCTGGCTGGCTGATGGCTCCTTTTCCTGAGCCGACAGCAGAGCGCGAAGAGCAGGAGCAGGACTCCAGCAACGGCCCAGAACTGCCACTGCCACAAGGCAGCAAAGAGCAGGGCTCCCCAGGCAAAGCCGCTCTGCTCCTGGGTCCTCTGCGCCAGCTCCTGCGTCCCCTGCTCCAGCTCCTGCAGCAGCCGAGTCATCTCCCACCTAAGGTACTCCTTGCGCTGCTGCATGCGCTCGCGTGTGGCCTCATCCAGCTCATCACCGACCATCTGAGCGTTCCAGAGGATGCTTTGCACAAGCAGGGTGAAGAATTGTATGACAGCCATGGCCTGCAGGAGGAGGGAGAGAAGGGGTTCAGTGGGGCTGGGAGGGAGGGAGCTGGCGCCGGGGGGAGCAGGGGCCGGAGCCGCAGGGAGCTGGGGGCAGGTAGGAGAGGGGGCGAGGCAGCCGGGAGGCAGCAAGGCCTGCGCCCAGCCCCGGTGGCGGCGGCACCGTGCCCTGCCCAAGGTGTTCCCGCGAGCAGCTGGGCCCTCGATGCAGGCTGAGAACCCCCCCCCCCGGGGGCCCTCGTCCAGCCCAGCCTCCCCCCGCCTGCGCACTCACCGCTCGCCCAGGCTGTACTGGGGCAGCGCTGCCAGCTGGTGCCTTTTATACCCCCCCCCCCCCCCGCATTGTGACTCGTCCCCTCTGATGTCACAGGTGCCAGAGCGCATCACAGGCACGCCCGCCGGCCAGTCCCGGCCTTCGGCCTCACCCCGGCTCAGCCACTCACAGCTGCCCTGCTGTACCGGTGAAGGCTGGGCTAGAGTTGGTTTTCTTCACGGGAGCTTGCGTGCTGCTTTATGTTGGATTTCTTGCCGTCTGCCTGCCAACGGCAATCTCACAATCACGGAACGTCCTGAGTTGGAAGGGACCCCCGAGGGTCGTCGAGTCCGACCCCTGACTCCGCACCAGGCAACCTCAAATAGGTATCATAGAATGAGACTATGTGCAAATGCTTCTTGAATACCAACAGGCTTGGGGCCGTGACCCTTTCCGGGGAGGGGCTTGTTCCGCTGCTTGACCACCCTCTCGCTGAAGAACTTTTTCCTAATATCCAATCGGAACTGCCCTTGACGCAGCTTTAAGCCATTCCTTCACGTCTTATGTCACTGAGGCTCAGACAATCTAATTAAACATTTTAAAATCAACGTGTTTGTTCTTCAATCAAGATTGTCTAGAACTCCAAGAGCATTAGTAAACCAGCCATTCAATGATGTTAGGGGAAATTAATACTACACAACCAACATTAGTGTAAAAGGAACTAGGCCTTAAGCCTCATTGTTTTACAACTATTCATATTGGACATATAACTAATGATTAGAAATTGGTTTAGATATGATTAATAGAATGCGGGTGCTTATAAAACAATATCTATGAGCTGCTTAATTGTTGTATGGGACTCCCTCTTCATGGCTGGCTTAAAATCCAGTCAAGCTGAATCAACAGAGGAAGGATCATATACATCTCAGACCGAAGACATGGGAGTAAGTGATTAACTTCAGAACAAGATAAATTAATGAAATAACCTGAGTGGTTTCTTTGGAAATTCATAGGCACCTTTGAAGTGTAAGAAGATAAGTGATGATGGTGACCGGAGACCTTCTGCCTATGACCACCAGTCTCAGAAGAACATGAGAATGGAGAATGGGGAATGGATGAGATAAGACGATGAATGATAACGATAGGAGAACAGAAAATCGGCTGGAAAATTACAGAGACTTCGGCTGGAAAATTACAGAGACTTTGGATTGGGACAATGGGTGGCCAAAGGGTATGTGAGGTTTGGAAACTTTTGGAAGTGCGCCATTCACTGCGGTGGTGGCCCAACTCGGAGTTGTTAATAAAGCAAACCTAGAGAAACCCGTGACTGAAAATCCTTTCACAATTAGAATGCTTAAGCTTTAGAAATAGTAACCCAACATGCTCATGTCACGGACGCTCACGGACGCAGCTCTTGTTCAAAGAAGTGGTTTATTGACATCTTGGCTGCTGCGGCTACGCCCACCCTCATAAAGAGTGTGGGGAGTTTCGTTAACGGGGGTACATTAGATGCTCTTCAGTGGTGATGCAGCTAGGGGTTTCTGGGGATCGGGAGTGTTTCTGACGGAGGGACCTGGGGACGATCAACCGATAACGTCCCGAGTAGCCTATCGGGCTGGGGGTGCGGAGCCCAAGGAGAGAGGAGAATCCGTTCCTGTTCGGGTAAAGGCATTGTCGGGGTTAACGGAGGGGGTGCAAAAGGCCTCCTGTGTTGGGGTGATGTATGTTTGCGGGTGCCGGTCTCTTCTGTCAGGTGGCTGGAGGCAGGGCGAGAGGAAATGGCCTCACGTTGCGGCAGGGGAGATGGAGGTTAGATATTAGGAAACATTTCTTTACTGAGAGGGTTGTCAGACATTGGAATAGGCTGCCCAGGGAAGCGGCTGAGTCACCATCCCTGGAGGTGTTCAAAAAGCGAGTGGACGGGGTACTTCAGGACGTGGTTTAGTGGGCATGGCTGGTGGTCGGACTCGATGATCTGGAAGGTCTCTTCCAACCTAAATGGCTCTAAGATTCGATGACAGGGGGCAGGCAGCGAGGGATGGCGCCGCCCACAGAGGTGGACCCCCGCCACCTTAGACCTCTTCTCAGAGGGCTACGGACGCTTTGAAGAGCCTCCGAGAACGTCCCTCAGAGAAAGGGCTGAGCGCAACCCGCCAAAACCGCCACGAACCGCCCGGCCCGCGCAGGCGTCGAACTGGGCGGAAGCGTCCCACAGCACCGCGGCTCCCGGGCGCGAGGGCGGGTGGGCGGAGCCGGAGGGCGGCGCGGCGGGCGGCGGGCAGGTCCGGCAAGGCAGTCGCAAGCCCCGCCCCGAACGCCGCCCCGCCCCTGGCGCGGGCCTGACCCCCGTCCCCGGGGCGGGCCGGGTCGGCGGGCCGATCCCGGAGGGGATGAGCGGCGGAGAAAAGCCGGCAGCCGGTGGAATCGCCAGAGGGCAAAACTGGAGACCGAAGGGAGACGCCGGCACCCGCACCCCCCCCTCGCGCGGCACTGCGAGGGGGACGGGAAGAGTGAAGAAACGCGGAGCTGCGGCGTGGGGTTCAGGCCGCCCCGTCCGCGCGGTGAGTTCTTCCCAGTGGTCTGCTGATGAGGAGCCTCCTACACTCTTGGTTCCTGTGGGTCCAAGACGGGTAAGTTCAGAATTCCTGACTGATACAGGGGCCCGGAGTAGTGGCTTACAGAAACAACTAGCTGATGAGCTAGGAGTCAAACCCTCAGGAAAGTGCCAGGAGCGGCAGAAAAACGTCCCGTAGCTCAAACTGAACTCGGGCTGCCTGGGGAAAAGAGAGGGACGGCTGTGGAAGTGGCTGTGAGCTCTTACAAGGGAAATGTACTGGGATTCGATGTGCTGGCAGGCAAATGATGGTATCTACGCAGTGGCAGGGTGTGGAGCTGTGGAGGCAGAGGGGCAGAGGCTACCCACTGTGAAAACTTTGTAGGTTGCTCCTGCGCTACCGCCACCTCAAGTAACCCATGTCTCTCGATACCCGCTACCAAATGGGGGATTTCAGAAGTAATTGGCGACCTCGAGAAAAGACACATCATAAGTCGCACACATTCCCCTTATAATTCTCCAGCTTGGCCAGTCCGTAAACCGGGTGGGAGGTGGCAATTAACAATTAACAATTGATGGCTGAAGCCATCTGGAATCTGTTGACCAAGAATGGGCTAGACATGCCGCTTTCTAAATGTCAAGGTCCCGGACAAGAAATTAAATTCCTAGGAGCTTGGTGGAGAGCTGGAGCAGTCACGGTACCTGGTGACACTCTGTCAGCTATTGAGAAGGGACAGACTCCAGGCAATAAGATGGAATTACAGCAGCTGCTAGGTACCTTGGGCTACTGGAGAAAACATATACCCGGGTTCTCAGTGATTGCCCGCCCTCTGTGTGACTTGCTTTGAAAGAAAAGGAAATGGGATTGGAGTCCGCAACATACAGAAGCTCTCAATATCCTGAAAGATGAGCTCAAGGCTTACCAGAGGCTAGGCCCGTTGCACCCGCGAGATCCTTTAAGGGTGGAGTGGGGATTTGCTGCGCATGCTTTGTGCTGTGGCATGTTCCAAAAGGGACCATGAACACCAGCTAGACCTTTTTTGTTCTCTTCCGCTTCATTTAAGGAGGCTGAGCAACGGTACTTGGACTGGGAAAAAGGGGTCCTTTCCCTCATTAGAGCGGTTAAGGAGGCTGAAAAGCTGCGCACGGTACAAGATGTTACAGTAGAGGGCCCTCTTGCTCTCCTAAACTCAGTCCTCAATGGATCGCCTCCT
Source organism: Aquila chrysaetos chrysaetos (assembly GCF_900496995.4). Lineage (NCBI taxonomy): Eukaryota > Metazoa > Chordata > Aves > Accipitriformes > Accipitridae > Aquila > Aquila chrysaetos. The sequence continues at coordinate 6,503,498 of NC_044005.1, read as the reverse complement.
CCCAAGGGAGAAGCCCAAAAGGCCACAGTTAGGAAATGGTATGCATACTTAGAAGGGATTAGCCAGTTGCCTCCACTAAAAGAGGGTCCGCTTAAGGCCTCCAGGCTACAACAGCCTGTAAAGCCCAATCTGACCTTCTTGGGTCGACCCTACAAACCTTCTCCGACTGAAGAGGCACCTGAATTTGCGGCAGGCTCCGATATGCAGGGACTATGGTTCACTGATGCATCTGCCCATCCAGTGGGATGAAGGTGGCAATATAAAGCGGTAGCATTAGAAATTGGTACCGGGAAGACAGTCAAAGAAGAGGGCGAAGGTAGTGCACAAGTAGGAGAATGACGGGCTCTATTACTGGCCACAGAGAACGGTGCTACTGTCGTTTATACTGACTCCTATGCAACCATTAAGGGCGTTAGAGAATGGATATGTCAGTGGGAATCCAGTAAATGGGAAATAGGTCGTACAAAGGTATGGAGGACAGAGGACTGGCAACGTCTCCTGGCAATAGGGAGGTCCCGGCCTTTAAAGGTGGGATGGGTCAAGGGCCACGCACGGGAGGGACCCCCCCCTGCAAAATGGAACCACCAGGTGGACCACCTGGCCCAAATCAGGACGGTCACCAGTGAGAAGGAAGATGGGGATGGATTAGCTGAATGGTTGCATATCAAGCGAAGCCAACATCTTTGGGGCCGTGACCCTTTCTGGGGAGGGGCTTGTTCCGCCGCTTGACCACCCTCTCGCTGAAGAACTTTTTCCTGCTATCCAGTCGGAACTTCCCTTGACGCAGCTTTAAGCCATTCCTTCGTGTCCTATCACCAGACCCCAGGGAGAAGAGATCGGCACCTCCCTCTCCGCTCCCCGTCCTGAGGAAGTTGTAGGCAGCGATGAGGCCAGCCCTCGGTCTCCTCTCCTCTAAGCTGAACAAACCCAGTGTCCTCAGCTGCGCCTCATCAGGACACGTCCGCTAGTCCTTTCACCGTCTTCGCTGCCCTCCTTTGGACGCGTTCTAATACCTTTACATCCTGCTTACACTGTGGAGCCCAAAGCTGCACGCAGTACGCGAGGTGAGGCCGCAGCCCTCCTGAGCGTGGTGGGTCAATCCCTTCTTTCCACCGGCTACCTCTGCTGTGCCTAACGCGCCCCAGGAGATGGCTGGCCCGTTGGGCCGCCGGGGCACGTTGTTGACTCCTACTGAGCTTACCACCAACCAAGACCCCCCAGATCGCTCTCCAGAGCCCACACGCTCCCGTCGGCCACCTAAGTTCCCAGAGGAGACTCCTGCTCAGCCACGCCAGCCTTCTGCCCCCTTGCTTGACTTGCAAGGCCAGCTCCTTGCAAGGGCCCGCTCCTGCGCCCTCCCGCCCTGCCCCTGCATCCCTTTCCCGCTCGGTGCCTCTGCCCGCCCCTCGCCAGTGTTCCGCCTTCGGACACCCCGCGCCCCTCTGCTCTGCTGCCGTCCGTCCCTCTGTTTAGCTCCCGTCCCTCTCCTGCCGCCCCACCGCCCTGTCCCCCTCTCCTCCTCCTCCCTGCCCCAGCGGGGCTCTGGGACCGGGGCCGGGGCAGCCCCGCGGAGGCGGCCATGCGGCCTGCGAGGGGCCGGGGCCGGGCCGGGCATGGTGTGCCGGCAGGGGAACGCAGCGGGAAGGAGCGCCCCGGGGCATGCTGGGAGCTGTAGTCCTGGGGCGCGGGGCTGCCGGGCGGCCATGTTGTTTAGCAGAGGCGCAGCCTCCGCTCCAGTTGCGGAGGGGAGGGCCGGGGCCGCCCGTGAGGAGCGAGGCCCTTGGGCGGGCGCGGGGGTGCCTCGTGCCCGCTGGCCGCTCGGGGGTGGCGAGGGGGAGCTCCAAAGCGCCCGGCGCGACGGGCTCGCGGTCAGCTGGAGCTGGGCCCGGCCGGGCAGATCATCGCGCAGGTTGCCGGCGACGAGGCAGGCTGATTTCAAGCCAGGAAGGCAGTCTGCAGCTCAGAGTCATGTCCAGGGATGGCCAGGCAGGGCTGTGGGGATGGGGCCAGGCCGAGGACTGGCTGGGATGTTGGCCCGCTGGTGGGCCTGGCTCGTCGGGGCCCGCGGGCAGGCTGGGCAAGGCTGGGGGAAGCTGGAAACTAACAACCTGCAGCGTCACTGGGCCAGGGACTGACAGCCCTGGTTTGAGCTGGAGGGGGATCCTGGGCCATGGACAGGGTGGAGTGAAGCCCTGGGGGGCTGGTCAGGGCCCAGGCAATCATGGAGGCACTGTTGATAGCATATTTCCATGCATTCTGTATGGTATATCTAAACACTGTGATTGAAACAACAGGCAAAAGTATAGCCAAGCAATTAGCTAGCAGAGGTGGTTACTCGTAAGTTTTGCATTTCTTTGCTCTTACGGCTAGATGTTCCTGTACGCTAGATGAGAACAATGTTGAAACTGACCACGTGTGATTGAAACTGCCTTAACCTTCAAGGTCAAAGAACAAGGGCAAGAATAAAGACTTCAAGGACAGCCAACGAGAACTTCAAACGGGTCGGTGGTCGTAAAAGCAGCCCTTCGACTCAAATGGATCCTTCATTGCGCATGATCGAATGTAGGCAGTACTATGATAATCGGTTGCAATTATTTTTATGTATATGTATACTAATCTGATTAATGTGCAATTAATAGTTATTCTATGTGCAATATAGTTATTCTGTAGAACCTCTTTGTGCTAAAGCTGTGGTATGCACGCTAGGTGGAACTATCCCCCCTGCATCCAGCGCTGCAATAAAGGAACGCCTGCTTTCTAAAACTCCAAAACGAGTCTTGGAGAGTTTCTTCGACCGGCTTTTCGGTACCATTTTGGCGACCCAGATGGGACAAGGCTTCTGAGGCTCGACAGACGTGGGATCGCAGGACCTCCAGCCGGCACCGAGATTTCTCGGAGAGACCCTTGATCCCTGTTCCCCGGGCTCACAAGCCAAGGCCACTGGTAAGGTTTTATTTAAAGGCATTCTTTTGATTAACCTGTTTCTGGTATTCTGGTCTGGTACTCTTACCTGTAAGCCTGACTAAGAGAAGTCAGCAAGGAAGAAATCTAAAAGGACCCTTAAAAATCTGGTATTCTGGTAGAAGTACTTCTCTGGTAAAGGGTATTCGTCTCGCTGGTTGAAGGCGGAGATACTGTCATGACCCAGACTGGACAGCCCAGGGAGTTGCGTTTAATTCGAAATTCCCTCGGGCTAAATTCAGGTGAAACGACACCAAAGGATCAGTTAAAGATTTTATTCATGACAGAAGCAAACTGAACTGGGGAGGCGTGGTAGTAGGTGGCAGGGTTTCTCCCAACAGGAACTGGCATAAGACTACTTCTGTAAACTGTGTAACCATATACATCGATTCAGGGAATAAGGAGATCCCTCCCGTTGAGTCACGAGGTTCAGAGCAGACCCCCTTGCTTTCCAGACTCCTCCTCAGAGAAGGATCTAGGGGCGGCTGGATCCACTCTTAGTCTCAGACTTGGTCAACGGTTTATATCTTGAAACGGATGAGGTGTAGGGATTGTGGAAAAGGAAAAGGAAAGAGAGAAGACAGAGGGAGAAAAAGGAAGAGAGAAAGATTTCACCGGTCCTGGGTCCAGCGTTGGTTCAGTCAGCCAAGGGGTCCAGTCAGCCGATGGGTCCAGTCCCGGTGGGCTTGCGCACCCGGGGCTTCAGTTGGTGTCCTTTTATCATCCTTGCCCCTCCTTCGGGTGGGCACCTGAACTCGTCGGGTTAACGAACAGTTTGTGAGCCTTTGGGCTTGGGGGTCTTTGTGGAGTAACTTCTCCTTCCCTGCAGACACTGCCATTGTTTGATCTTTGTATCAGAACAGCTTATCAGAACAGGGAGCTGCGCACCCTCCAGCACGCCCTCCCCCTCCTGTTGCTGATGTCTGAGCTGATGGGCTTTTCACCTTAGCTCCTTGCTGTGCAGGGTTTGTCTTTAAGCAGAACTTGCCCCACCACAATGTTTGAGACATTAACTCTTTCAGTCTCTCACAGATAGCCCTTTGGTTTGGTCTTGGTACTTTGATTAAGGCTTTGGGATTTGACTATTGATTTTGGATATGACCTTAGATCTCTGATTGATTCTGTTTGGTATTTTGACTTAGGCTTTGATATTTAATTTTCCGATTTTGATTTTTGTATATTGAAGGTATTGATAATGGGAACAGGACAGTCAAGTGAACTCCCTAAAAAAATCACCTTTGGGGTGTGTTTTAAAGCACTGGAAACAGCTGGAGGGTGTCCCGGGTGGCAACCTGCGGAGAGAAGACTTTATTAAATATTGTAATCATTGGTGGCCTCTGTATAAGCTTGACGAATGGGAAAAGTGGCCTGTGAATGGGACGCTGCATTATAACACCATGTTACAACTGATGTTATTTTTGAGAGGTGAGCAGAAATGGGATGAAGTTATGTATTGTGATTTGTTCTTTACCTTAAAGAATCATCCTGAGTGGCAAAAGGATTGTGGAATTAACATGCCACCCAGCGATCCTTTTGGGCTATCTTTAGAAAAAGAGGGAAACAAAAAGGTGACAATAAGCTCAGAAGGTGTTGTTCTGCCTGTAGTATTGGGCAAAGATGTTTAAAGCTATGCAAGCAAGAACGAGAGGATGATACTGAAATTGTAATTGGATCTCAAAGGGCCCCACCTAGAACTGCTCCCAGAAATAGTGATGAAAGAGAGCCCATGCATAGTCCTGTCGCAGGGCAAACAAGAGCTAAACAGAGCGAAGTTATTCAAGCTCCTCTCCGTCAGGCGCCTGGGACTGAGGGTGTGGCAACTATTAAAGTACCCTTTTCTATTGTGGATTTAAATAATTGGGAAGTACCAGCTGGGAGCTATCAAGAAAACCCTGATCAAACAGCCCAGGCTTTTGAAACAATGATTCAGACTCAGGATCCTGACTGGAAAGATGCTAGGAAATATACTATAATATGGATCCTGAGTCTGAAGACGGAAAAGCTCAGTTGGCTCCTTTATTTATAGGACAATCCTCTGATGATATCAGAAGGAAATTACAAAACTTACAAGGAGCAGATTCTCGAGATTGGGGAAAATTATTAGAAGTTGCTTGGGTGGCATATAGAAAGAGAGATGAATTACAGAGTAAAATGAGTGCAAGGTTAGTAGCTGCTCTGGAAGTAGGAGCTGGCATGGGACAAAGGAGAGGAACTGGACTGGGGCCACCAGTGGGATTAAACCAGCCCCTGGGACCGAATCAGTGTGCGTACTGTAAACAAGAAGGACACTGGAAAGGAGAATCTCCCCTGAGACCTACAAGGTCACAAGTGATCCCAATTTCGACCGCACAATCTCAGCAAGTTCCCCCTTTCTTAGGAAAGTTGAGTGAAAGTATCTGACGGGGACCGGAGGGGAGTCTCCCAGCAGAACCTCTGGTGACAGCTAACCTGGGAGAACAGAAAATTGAATTTTTAGTTGACACTGGAGCCACCTTTTCAGTTTTAAACACCTTAGAGGGGGAGTTAAGTTCTGAAGAAAGCAGTGTTGTTGGTGCGACAGGTGAATGAGAGGCTAGACCTTTCTTTAAGCCTTTGACAATGAAATTAGGAAAGCAGTGGGTCACTCATCAGTTTCTGTGTTTGCCAAATTCTCCTCAAACCCCGGTTAGGGAGAGACCTACTTGAGAAACTGGAAGCAGAAGTTAAATTTAAAGATGGTGAGATTAAAATTTAAATTTAAAAATGGTGAGATTAAAATTTTAATTCCAGAAACTAAACATATCGAAGCAGTGGCTTTGTTGTTACAGGACGGCTACCGAAAGCAGAGGATCATACCAGTCGAAGTAAATAATGCTGTAATTCCCATCGTCTGGGCTGAGGAAGTTCCTGGTAAATCCAAAAGAGCAGAGCCTGTGAGAATTGATTTAAAGCCAGGATCGAGTCTGGTAAGAATTAAACAATGCCCCCTAAAACTGGAAAGTCGGAAGGAGTTAGTACCGATAATACAAAAATTTCTAAAGTACAAATTGTTAATAGAATGTGTATCCAAATATAACACCCCAACCTTGCCTGTTAAAAACGCTAATGGAAAAGATTACAGGCTAGTTCAAGACCTCAGAGTGATAAATCGAATAGTACAAGATATTCACCCGGTAGTAGCAAATCCTTATACTTTGTTAACAACCCTAACAGAGAGACAAGAATGGTTCACAGTGTTAGACTTGAAAGACGCCTTTTTCTGTATTCCCTTGGATCCCAATAGTCAAGAGCTTTTTGCTTTTGACTGGGAAGATCCTGAGACTGGGAGAAAAACACAATATACGTAGACAGTCTTGCCTCAAGGCTTTAAGGACAGCCCTGCCATTTTTGGAAGTCAATTGGCACGAGAATTAGAGATTTGGAAGAAAGAAAATAATCAAGGAATCTTGTTGCAATATGTGGATGACCTGTTAATTGCAGCTGAGACAGAAGATGGTTTACCCTGCTGTGTTTTTAACAACTGATCAACTTGAAGGAGAACTGGAACATGGCTGCCTGCAGACAATTGAAGAAGTCTGCTCCAGCCAACCGGATCTCCGAGGTGCGCCACCGGAAGAAAAAGATTGGGAGCTATATACCGACGGAAGCAGTTTCATCCGTGAAGGAAAACGTTTATCAGGATATGCGGTAACCACTACTGAGAAGGTAACTGAATCACGAGCTTTGCCTTCAGATGTATCTGCCCAAAAGGCTGAATTGGTAGCTCTTACTCGAGCACTGGAACTACGTCAAGGAAAACGAATCAGCATTTGGAGAGACTCAAAGTATGCTTTTGGGGTAGTACATGCACATGGAGCAATATGGAAAGAAAGAGGACTGTTACCTGCACGAGGAACCACCATTCAGCATGCAGAACAAATACTGAAATTGTTAGAAGCCATTCAAAAGCCAACAGCAGTCGTGATAATGCACTGTAAAGCACATCAGTCAGGTAGGACTGTCCTTGAAACAGGTAACGGATTGGCTGATAGAGCTGCTAAAGAGGCTGCAGAAAAAGGCATCCTAGCACTAGTTCCAGAGAAAAGTGTAAATTTACCGAAAGATGCTCCAAATTATAATGAAAAAGATGAAGAATTAATTATTAAACTGCAGGCTAGTAAAAATGAAACCGGGTGGGCTGTAACACCAACAGGTCAAATAATAGTCCCACCCGCAATAATGAGAGAAATTGCCCGGGCTGAAAATAACAAAGTACGTTAGGGAACAGAAAACCTTGTTAAACATTTACAAAAGTGTATTTTGAATAGAGATATGACAAAAATTATTCGAATAATTACAATTGGGTGTGAAATTTGTATACGCAATAATCCCCAAACCAATAATAAAATCACTTTTGGAGTTACGAAACAAGGAGATTCTCCAGGAAAGTATCGGCAAATTGATTTTACAGAATTGCTTCAATAAGAGGGATATTGATATATCCTAGTTCTAGTTGATACCGTTACTGGGTAGCCTGAAGCTTTCCCTTGTCGCACCAACAAAACAAGAGAAGTATTTATCATCATTGTTACAATCCGCATCGCTTTCAGCTGTCTTAAAACGAGCCGTGACACAATCTATGTTCAAGTGAGACTACTAAAAGAATTAGTAGCCTCAAACAGAAAGGGGGGGAATTGATAGCATATTTCCATACATTCTGTATGGTATATCTAAATATTTTGATGGTTTTAATATTTTGTAACAGCCGTGGAAACTGGTTTGCTGCTAGGTGACTGTAAAAGTGAGATTTGGTATATCATTATTAGCAATCTTATACTAACACTATGATTGAAACAACAGACAAAAGTATAGCCCAGGAATTAACTAGCAGAGGTGGTGTGTACGGAAGGGTTAAAAGATGGAATTTTGGTCCATGGATGGACACTGAGTAAGAAGTAGATAACTAAAAAACGCAGTCAGCACAGGGAACAGATAGTTTATTGTCTGTTGTTTGAAATGCTGACCATGGGGATAAGAAAGTAGAGCAGTGTTAGGGGAGGTAGTACGTGCAATAATGGAGGAATACAAGGCACCACACATAATTTTGCTTACCTTGCAAAAGTCCTGCTGTTGGTTAGAGCATCGTGACTGATGGATTATGGTAATTTGCCGTGTGCCCGTGAACCAATAGAAGGGATGGCTATGGCACGTGCAGCGCGCCTGGCCAGCGGGCGCGTGTGCCATAGGCTCCCTGTGTTGCAATCGAGGCGTGTTTCGGCGCTCATTGGCCGTGAGTGTCGACACCCGTTCCTCCACAAATGTCTAAAATACTGGGGTTTTCCGAAGAGCAGTGGGCCGGTGTTCGGCAAGGTCACCGTTGCCTCTGTGGGGACACCCACGTAAAGCTGGCACCTACCGACTGCTGGGCTGAGCTTGCGGCGCAAGACGACACAAGAATGTACAGAATGTACAGAAGGTTCGTCTTCTTCTTCACAGTCCTTGGGTCGGTATGTTAATAGTGGGGTTTTTTTTGCTTTGTAAGATACCCTTAGCGTAACGCATGTGTGTAGTTAATAAAATGCTTGCTTTTTCCCCTATAGTCAGTGTGTGTGTGTTTACCTTCTCGGGAATCCTCGAAACCACCCTAGAACAGGTGGTTACTCGTAAGTTTTGCAGTTCTTTGCTCTTACGACTAGATGTTCCTGTACGCTAGATGAGAACAATGTTGAAACTGACCACGTGTGATTGAAACTGCCTTAACCTTCAAGGTCAAAGAACAAGGGCAAGAATAAAGACTTCAAGGACAGCCAACGAGAACTTCAAACGGGTCGGTGGCCGTAAAAGCAGCCCTTCGACTCAAATGGATCCTTCATTGCGCATGATCGGATGTAGGCAGTACTATGATAATCGGTTACAGTCATTTTTATGTATATGTATACTAATCTGATTAATGTGCAATTAGTTATTCTACAGAACCTGTTTGTGCTAAAGCTGTGGTATGCACGCTAGGTGGAACTATCCCCCATGCATCCAGCGCTGCAATAAAGAACGCCTGCTTTCTAAAACTCCAAAACGAGTCTTGGAGAGTTTCTTCGACCGGCTTTTCAGTATCAGTGTGTCTGGTAAGGCAGTCGTTAATGAATACTTTTTGTTCCTAAGCTAGGACAGACCCATGACGCAATTATGGGACCAGGGAAAGAGAAGCAATGCAGACTTCTTGCACCTGCATTATTTACCCAGTCCTTTGCAGGGAAACCCACGTAGTGAGATCCGGTGGTAATGGAGGGCAGGGAGCATTTCCTGCCCATGACACGACGTGTTGGGACAGGGTTTTCTTATGCCGAGTCCTGCTCTTGCTCCTTCCCACTCCCATCATACCCACAGTTCAGCCTGTTTCTTTTTCTACGTATGGTGTTAGCTATCTTGCTGCATCCTTATGCGTTCTGTGTCCTTAGGCAGATTATAGCCTGAAGTTAATTCCAGCTTAATGGAAAATGTTGTCAGTTGCCATGGAAATGCCTTACCATGTGATTGTGGTTGTACTTCCTGTTGTGCTTAGGGCTAAAACTGTTAGATGACCCTCATTTTTACACTGCCTTCCACTCCTCCTGTAAATATCTGTTACTCGTAACTGTGGTCAGAACATTCAGTCTTCTAACACCGGTCATTTTTTTTTTATGCTGTGATCTTATTGCCGGTTATTAAACACTTATGCTAAAGCTTTCTTCAGCAGAGATCCTCAGACTTGCTGGTTTTGTATTTAAGATCTGCAAGCCAAATTCCTGCGGACAGCTGTCAAGGAAAGGGGCGGGTTTCCATGAGTGAAGAAAATGCTGAAGCTGGTCACTTGCCTTTGCTAGCTGGCTGATACTGAGATGAGAGCTCTAGTATGCAGGAGGTAAGGGCTGCTGTGCCAGGCAGCCCAGCATGGAAAACTGCCCAAGTGCTGGGTGACTCCTGGCCACAGTGCTGGCAACTGTAAACAGCAGCTGCTTTTGCTCAGTGATATATCTATCTGCCATCACTAACAGCTCATTTGGAGACCTGTGCTGGCTCTTTCTTTGTTCATCATATACATTAGGTCTTCAAGTAATGCGGTTTTGTACAAGCTTATCTATGCTGTTGTCATCGTCAATGAAAAGACTCCCCCCACCATCAACAGTGTCCCCTCCAACAATCTTTGGACAATGCTTTCATTACTGGTAGTGTTACTGATTTGTTATTAATTTGTTATTAGTTAGAATTAATCATATTTAGTTTTAATATTTTAGCAAAATCATATGTATGTTGTATTTTATATATTTAACCACCAACCAGTGTCTGCTGTGAAATCCCCTGTATAGCCCCGTATCAAGGCCAGAGAAATTGGCTAAAATCATCTAGTAGGAACATTTAGAACTTAGAGAACAGGATAAAGAAATACCTGACAACGGGGTGGTGTAAGAGTTGTCAGTATGTTACCTGACAACGGCCTGTTTGGAACGCAGCGGCCGATCCCCAAAGATAGAATGTGCAGTACAAGGCTCCTGGAAGGTCCCTGGCTAGAGCCGTTAGAGATAACCACATAGCTACTGTCAAAAAGGATGGATTGCACCTGTTGCCATAACATCGATGAAGAAATCATAAACTCTAGACGAACTTTGCTTCATTATAATACCAAAACACACCTCCTGGTCAAAAGCTACCCGCCTCCAAGACTTACCACGCCTCGGAGAGACCTTCACTACGCCTGTGTAAAAGATATTCACATATGCTAATGATTTCCCAAAAATCTAATGAATATGTATAACTTTTCTTGGAAATCTAATGAATATGTATCGATAAGTCTTAATATAAGGTGTATTGTTTTGGTGACAGGTGTGCGTGGTTCGTGAGAGGACTCGCCCGCGCACCCGGCCGTCAATAAAGAAGTGTCTGCTTATCTACACTAAATTGGTGTTGATAAGTTCTTCATTCCGAGCTTTTCGGTAAGAGTTTTGGCGACCCAGATGGGACCTCGCTGAGAGAGACCGGAGGAGTCGGGGACCGATTGGTTCCTGCCGGCACCGAGGATTTCTCGGGGATACCCATCGATCCCCGATCCATAAGGCTCTTTGCGACGTCCCCTGGATTTTGGTAAGACACTTCTTTTAAATATTAAGGATAGTGGGTTAGAGTCCCACCGGTATTGTTTGGGGTTAGAGTCCCCCCGAGTGGGTTAGAGTCCCACCGGTATTGTTTGGGGTTAGAGTCCCCCCGAGTGGGTTAGAGTCCCACCGGTATTGTTTGGGGTTAGAGTCCCCCCGAGTGGGTTAGAGTCCCACCGGTATCGTCTGCCTGTCAGACGCGGCGAAAGCTGCGCAAGGTTGGACAAAAGGATCCTGAAGGAAGTAGAAGCCTAGGCGTCTGCCCGTAAGACATAAGCGAAAGCTATTGCTGGGTTAGACAATTTGGGAGTGGGTTAGAGTCCCACAACTTTTGAGGATTCTGGGTTAGAGTCCCAGCTTCAAAAGCATTTTGGAAATTTTGGGTTTGAGTCCCAAATTCTGAAGAAAGAAAAAAAAAAAAAAAAAAAAAAAAAAAGAAAAAAAAAAGTAAAAAAAAAAGTGAGATATATTGTGTACTTGGAAGTATCGTGAGTGTTTTAAGTGTGGGATGTGCAACTGAGCATGAAGTGAGTCTTGGCAACGATTGTAGTGTTTCTTATTGAAGTTGGAAGTTATAAAGTGTGAATATATTTGTTGGTTAATAATCTTGCCAGGGGATATTGGTTATGACTCTTGCTTAGGGAAGTCGGCTTTGTCCGTGCCCTAGGCAAGTAGGTGGACTCCATTACCTGGCAACAATTGTTATTTGTATTTATTTAATATCTGGTGTTTGATATATGTATTTGGTATTTGAAACTTTGTATTTGATATTTGGCATTTGGTATTTGGTTTGGTATTTAACATCTGACAATTGATTATTGATTTCTGATATTTGTTATATATTTAATAGATATTTAGTATTGGGTATAAACATAATGGCATTTGCCAAATTATTTAAGAGTAAGAATATGGGAAATTTGTCCACTGATGGAAAGATACCGAAAACATCTCCGTTGGGATGCTTGTTGGCACATTAGGGTGAATTATATGATGATTTACGTAAAAATCAAATGATTGAATATTGTAATCATTGGTGGCCTCTGTATACATTAGAGGATCAGGAAAGGTAGCCCGTGAATGGGACACTGAATTATAACACCATTCTGCAGTTAATGTTGTTTTGTAGAAGAGAGGGGAAATGGAGTGAAGTACCTTATGTGGATTTATTTTTTTTTACTTAAGACAGAGACAACATTGGCAGAATGAGTGCAAGCTAGTTAGTAGGGACAATTTGGTAATGGCTATAACTTTTGATAATAAGAAAGAGAAGAAATGTTGTCTGGCATGTGATATTGCCCCCAAAGAGGATGAAGGGCCAGAGTTGGATATATCCCCTCCCAGGAGAGGAAGGAATTGGGGGTGAGAGCATAGGGAACAGATGGAAGAAACAGAAAGCAGCGGAATAGAGGATACAGGGGAAGGACCGTCTGAAGTTGTGATTCATACCCCCATTTCTCGAAGAACCTGACAGCAGGCACAAACAATAGCTCCCTTGAGGCAGGGAGTTAGTAACAATGGACCAGTGTATGTAAAGTGCCCTTTTTGGTTGTGGACTTGATGGCTTGGAAGCAGGCAGCTGGAGTATATAGAGAAGATCTTGAGAGAGTTGGCAGAGTAGTGGATACTATAATTAAAACGCAGAATCCAGACTGGAGTGATTACAGGTGATCTTGGATAATTTATTGGATGATACAGAAAAGCAGATGGTACTAAAAACTGGCAAAGCACAGGCAGAAGTGGCAGTATTGAGTGGCACAATAGGTGGAACATTAGAACAGAATTTTCTGTCTGGGGATCCGCAGTGGGATCCAAATAACGTGGAACATAGAGAAAGGCTGAGTCGGTATCAGAAATAGATTTATATGGAGTTAAACATGCTATCTTTGAATTGGTCTAATTATATGAAGTGAGGCAAGATAAGAATGAATCTCCCTCAGCGTTTCTGGAAAGATTGAAGGAAGCTGCCAGAAAATATACTGATTTAGAATAGAAACAGAGGCGGCTCAGATACAGTTGGCTTTGATTTTTATGGGGCAGTCGGCACCAGACATAAGAAAGAAACTTCAGAAGCTGGAGGGAGAGGATTCAAGGAGTTTGAATAAAATGTTGGAGACAACATGGAAAGTATATAATAACAGGGAAAAAGAGGAAAGGAAAATTAGAGAAAATAGATTATTGGCCTTAATGACAGGAACAACAGACAGAGGATGAGGTAGAAGAAGACCGACGAAGTGGCAGTAGACGGAGAGAGAATTTATGAATTTTAGCAATCAGAATTTTAACACCCCCTTAGGAGTGAATCAGTGTGTTTTGTGTCGGGAAGAAGGACATTGGAGAAAAGATTGTCCTAAAAATGTACAGTGTTCAAGAGGAAATATTCAAAAGAAGGTAGCCAGAATGATAGTTTTAGATGAATGAAGGGGACCGGAGGGGAACCCAGCTGAGCCTCTGGTTATAATTAAGCTGAGAGAAAAAGAAGTCAAATTTTAATAGATACAGGAACGACATTTTCGGTATTAAATACTTGTAAAGGAAAAATTAGAACAAAAACAACAAACATAGTAGGAGCAACAGGGAAAGAAGAAAACAGACCATTCCTGCAACCCTCTGAATATGAAATTTGGAAATAAAATAATTACACATGAATTTTTGTATGTACCAGAATGCCCGATACCCTTGTTAGGAAGAGATTTGTTATCTAAATTAAATGCACAAATTGTTTTTAAGAAAGGAGAACTCTTTTGAAGATACCTGAGTCAAAAACAGGAGAAATCCTAATGATACAAGAAAAAGTGGAGGAAGCAAGAAATTCCACCAGAGGTGGATTTTGCAGTGATCCCTACAGTGTGAGAAACAGATATTCCTGGTAAATCAAAATTAACAGCACCTGTAAAAAAAAGAGATCTAAAAAAAAAAAAAGATGCAAGATAAGTCAAAAGAAAGTAAAAATTAAACAATACCCAATTAAACCAGAAGTTAAACAAGAGTTAAAGAAATTGATTGACAAATTTTTGAAGTATAAAATTTTGGAGGAATGTGAATCTGAATATAATACTCCTATTTACCAGTTTAGAAAACCCTCGGGGAGAATACAGGTTAGTGCAAGATTTGAGAGCAGTGAATCAAATAGCCAAAGACATATATCCTGTGGTTACAAATCCTTATACATTGTTAACAGCGTTAAAAAGAGACTCATCAGTGGTTTACAGTGCTTGATCTAAAAAAAAAATGCTTCCTTTTGCATACCCTTGAAGAAGAAAAGCAGAAAGTTGTTTGCTTTCGAATGGGAAAATCCAGAAACTGGGCAAAAGATGTAGCTGACATGGACAAGACTAACCCAAGAATTTAAAAATAGCCTGACAATTTTTGGAACCACTGGCTAAAAGAGCTTGAAATCTGGAAACAGGACAAACCAAGGCCTGAACATTTACTTCTACAATATGTGGATGACATATTGATTGCTACAGAAGAAAGATCTACCTACATACAGATAACCATTGATGTCTTGAATTTTCTGGGACTAAATGGGTACAAAGTATCCAGGAAGAAAGCCCAAATAGCATGTCAAACTGTGATATAATCTGGGCTTTGAGATTTCAAAGGACAGAGACAATTAAGAAAAAATCGCAAAGAAACCATCTGTAGTATACCTGAGCCGAAAAATATTCATGAACATTAGAAACATTCTTGGGAATGGCAGGGTGGTGTCATCTTTAGATCATGAATTGTAGTCTAATAGCTAAACTGTTATATGAGGCCCAAAAAGAACTCTTCCTTTGTGTGTGGTCCAAAACAGCAAAGGGCCTTTACAGAGTTAAAACGCGCTTTAATGTCTACACCTGCCTTTAGGCCTCACTGATTTTAACTAAAGGTTTTCAGGCTGTTCGTTCATGAAAGACAACACCTGGCCACTTGGTGTGTTAACCCAGAAGATGGGGAGCTGGAAACGACCAGTCGGGTGGACTTCTCCAAACAACTGGACACAGTGAGTAAAGGTGGCCAAATTGTCTAGAGCAGTGGCTGCAACAGTGATGATCATACAAGAAGCTCGGAAATTGACTTTGGGAAAAACAATACAGTCCTATGTCCACACATGGTGAAACTGTTCTATAACAAAAGGGAAGATACTAGCTATCTCCGAGCAGAATGATGAAGTACCAAGTAATATTAACTTAACAAGATAATGTAATTTTAAAAGCAACTAACCTGGCAAATCCAGCTGTGTTTTTAAGTTCCATACAGGAAGAAGGACAATTGGAACATGATTGCCTGGCTGCTATTGAGTATGTTTATTCCAGTCGGTGAAGATTTGAAGGATGTACCATTGGAGCGACCAGACTGGGAACTGTATACAAATGGTAGCAGCTTTGTAGAGCAAAGAGTTCGATACGCTAGATATGCGGTAACAACAGACACCACAGTTATAGAAACAGAAGCATTGCCAAGTACCACCTCAGCTCAGAAAGCAGAACTTATTACTTTGATTCGAGCTTTAGAACTAAGTGAAGAGAAGAAAGTAAATATTTGGACAGATTCAAAGTATGCTTTGGAGTGGTACATGTCCATGCAGCATTGGAAAGAAAGAAGATTATTGTCCTCCCAGGGATCAAATATTAAACACCAAGATGAAATTTTACAATTATTACAAGCAGTTCAGAAACCAGATCAGGTAACAATCATACACTGTAAAACACATCAAATTAGAAACACAAAGAAAATCACTGGAAATAATTTAACCGACCAAACGGCAAGAAAGGTACAAAAAAACGAGCATTGCAAATAGGCATTAATTCCCTCCAAAACAGTAACTCTCCCTAGAGAAAAACGAAAATACTCAGAGGAAGATGATAAGCTAGGTCAATTATTAAATGCTAAGAAAACCTAGCCAGATGGTGGGTAACACCTAAAGGACAGGTAGTAGTTCCACCCTTTTTGATGAGAAAAATAATTCAAACAAAGCATCAGGAGTGTCACTGGAGAACAAAGGCCTTAGTAACTTCTTTACAAAACAAGTGGTATCACTCAGAATGTTAGGAATAGCTAAAAAAAAAATAACTGCAAAATGTGAAGTATGTTTGAAAAATAATCCAATAATCAGGAAAAAAGTTCAAAGGGGTCGAATAAAATCTAGTACAGAACCTGGAGGATTATTAACAAGTAGATTTTCAGAACTACCTAGACAGAATAGGTATCGGTACATCCTGGTCGGAGTTGATACTTTTACAGGATGGCCAGAAGCTTTTCCCTGTCGTTCCACACGAACAAAGAAAGTAGTAAAATGGTTACTACGAAAATAATTCCAAGGTTTAAAGTTCCTATTAGAATTTCTTCTGACAGAGGTCCACACTTGTTGCAGAAGTGGTCCAAATGTTAGCAAAATTCTGGGTATCACATGGGATTTGCATACACCCATGGAGGGCCACAATCCAGTGGGAAATAAAAAGAATGAATCAAACCTTTAAAAGACAAATAAGCAAATTTGTCAAGAGACTAATTTAAAAATGACCTCAAACACTTCCATTGACATTATTACGAATCAGAATACAGCCAAAGAGTGGAACCTCAGTCAGTCCTTATGAATTATTATATGGGAAACCTTATGAATCTCCAGAACCAAACCCGAACATGTATGTAAAAAGAAAACAAGATGTATATAACTATTTGCTTTCCTTAGGAAAAACTTTGACTGCAATTCGGAGAACAGTGGTATGGAATAGACCATTATCCCTGGAAGTTTCGGTGCATAACTTACAACCAGGAGACTATGTCTATGTGAAAACGTGGACTTCCGAACCCTGCAGGAACATTGAAAAAGACCCTTCCAGATACTGCTAACCACCTTCACAACTATTAGAATTGCAAAATCAGATGTTTGGATACACTACATTCAAGTGAAGAAAACACCTACTCCATGAAAAATTATTAGCCGGGATCCAAAAACTTTAAAACTGACTCTGAAACATGTCTAATTTTTCATATCTGTTTGTGTTTGTTCTTTTATATTAGTTCAGCAGATAATGATAATAGAAACCTGGACTGATTTGATAATCAGGAACAAAAGACAAGTAGAAACAAAACAATTGATTAGCATTCCTGAAAAAAATGTCTGAAGAAACAATTTACCAATAGAATTACAGTAAATTACATGATCATGAGAAAAGTTCCAATTGTTCCACCAGAATGCAGTCCACCACCAGTATATACCGAAACAAATATTGACTCTCAGAATAATAATAAATAAATATTAGATAGATGATGTGAAAGTATTGAAATAATTTTCACACTTTCAAAGGGGGGAAATGTTACTGATTTGTTATTAATTTGTTATTAGTTAGAATTAATCATATTTAGTTTTAATATTTTAGCAAAATCATATGTATGTTGTATTTTATATATTTAACCACCAACCAGTGTCTGCTGTGAAATCCCCTGTATAGCCCCGTATCAAGGCCAGAGGAAATTGGCTAAAATCATCTAGTAGGAACATTTAGAACTTAGAGAACAGGATAAGAAATACCTGACAACGGGGTGGTGTAAGAGTTGTCAGTATGTTACCTGACAACGGCCTGTTTGGAACGCAGCGGCCGATCCCCAAAGATAGAATGTGCAGTACAAGGCTCCTGGAAGGTCCCTGGCTAGAGCCGTTAGAGATAACCACATAGCTACTGTCAAAAAGGATGGATTGCACCTGTTGCCATAACATCGATGAAGAAATCATGAACTCTAGACGAACTTTGCTTCATTATAAATACCAAAACGCACCTCTGGTCAAAAAGCTACCCGCCTCCAAGACTTACCACGCCTCGGAGAGACCTTCACTACGCCTGTGTAAAAGATATTCACATATGCTAATGATTTCCCAAAAATCTAATGAATATGTATAACTTTTCTTGGAAATCTAATGAATATGTATCGATAAGTCTTAATATAAGGTGTATTGTTTTGAAGACAGGTGTGCGTGGTTCGTGAGAGGACTCGCCCGCGCACCCGGCCGTCAATAAAGAAGTGTCTGCTTATCTACACTAAATTGGTGTTGATAAGTTCTTCATTCCGAGCTTTTCGGTAACAGTAGCTCCACCTGAAGGCCTCCAGAGCAATGGAAACAGCTGCACTATAAGGTCTTTCACCCGCACAACAAGGTCACCGAGGCCATTTGATCCTCACTCTCACAGAGTAACATAGGGAATTTGGGTTGGAAGAGACCTCTGGAGGTCTTTAGTCTCACCCCCTAATTAAAGCAGGGCTAACACCAAAGTTAGGACATGTCCCTCAGGGTCTTGTCCAGCTGAACTTCTAATGTTGCCAGAGAAGGAGATTCCCCACCCTCTCTGGCTGCTTCTTCCAGGGCTTATCTGCTCTCATGGCATGCTTCCCTTGGTGCAACGCGTGACACGTTCTTTCATTGTGCACCTCTGAGGAAAGACAGGCTCCGGGTAGTGGAAGACAGCAATTAGATCTCCCTCAGCCTTCCTTCTTGGAGAGATGTGGTGCTGGACATTCGTGGTGTGGTGCGGTGTATGGGTGTCATCCTGCTACCTGTTGACAGAGCTGCAGCATCAGCCTGTTGCCGAGCCAGGGCACCCACCTCTTGAAACGAACGGTCCCCAGAGCAGCTTCTCCACACAGACAGGACAGTATAACCTATGGGATCCTCTCTAGACATCGTGCTGTCCTCAACCACCCCTGCACCTAGGCACACCTCTTGGGATGCTTACTCAGGGCCACTGGCATGGCCTGCAGGCTCATGTGCAACTGCGACCTGGCTGTTACTCAATGAACAGCGCCAGGCACGGATGAATCTATGTCCTGTCTGAAGCACTTCTTTTACTGCGAGCTTTTCTTACAGTAGTGAGCTTGCAACATGAGCATCCCTCGTGCCTACATGCTCTTTTAAGGTCCTTTAAAGGTCCTCAGAGTTGCACAGAAAACCACCGGACAACAACCTTCCTTCTTATGCAGCCTGCTCCTGACTGCCCTCCTTCCTTGGCATCTTGGGACTCCAGGAAACTAGCCCTGCACTGTACTAATTCCCTTCCTCAGAGGAATTGTGTCTCTGTAGCATGAGAGCCAAGGGGCTCAGGGAAAGGTGACAACTGGCAGCAAGCTTCCAGTGCTGCCAGGCAGGTCCTAGAGCATGCTCCTGGGCAAGAGACAGCTGCTGGCTGGGGCACTGCTGGGACCCAGGGGCTGTACAGTGGATCTTCAGTTGTGCCTGAACACAACTGGGATGGGGATCCTGCAGCATCTGGCTATCTGTGCCAGTTATCCTCTGGGAGTCAGAAAACAAACTGCTCAAGAACAGTTTTTAATAATGCAGGTGTGGCCAGAGTTGTCAGTGGCTCGGGATTTGTACAGAATACAAAAAAGAGAAGGTTCAACCCAGGATACCCCTCTCCAAGAAGAGCCTTCATAAGGGTGAGCAACCCTGAGGCAGTGACAGGAAGTTGCCAAAGAGCCTGGAAAACCTGGAGCCGCTTGGAATAGAAACCAGTTAATATGATGAAAACGCTTTAGCCTAGGTCACTGGCAAACCTGTCTTTGTGGTAGCAATCCGTTGGGATGCAGAGGGCTAAGCAGATTGCATTGTCTTCATGGCCTCAGTCAGTGCTTGTAATTCTCCTTTGTCCCCCACATTCTGAGCCTTGTCCTTGATCAAACGAACTTTGCGAGATGAACCTGCTTTCATTGGTTCAAAAGCTCAAAGGTACACACGAGGGAAAAAAAGGAGCAAGAAACAAGCAACATGTTCGAGAGGAGAGATCAGCAAACTGTCTTTAACTGTAGCTCAGAGCTTGCTCTTTGAAGCTGGGGGGATGCAAAGCACTAAACTGGAATACCATGGATGTATTCAAATGAAAAAATTCACGTGGAAGGTCTTACTCAAATAACATGTTTCTCTTCTTGCCTTCATATACCAAAACCATAACGTACTTTACCTCTTTGAACCAGCAAAGATGCAACGTAAACACAGTGTCATGGCTATTTTTCAGTGAAACAAACTTTTTGGGGGGAAAGGTCAGGTCACAGAGACAAACCACCGGTGCAAAGATGCAGAGATAGCATCTCATCTCAGCGTTAACTTCACTTTCCAAAGATCCATCATTAGGCAAGTGTCCTAGTTTCAGCTGGGATAGAGTTAATTGTCTTCCTAGTAGCTGGTACGGTGCTATGTTTTGACTTCAGTATGTGAAGAATGTAGATAACACTGATGTTTTCAGTTGTTGCTCAGTCGTGTTTAGACTAATGTCAAGGATTTTTCAGCTTCTCATGCCCTGCCAGCGAGAAAGCTGGAGGGGCGCAAGAAGTTGGCACAGGACACAGCCAGGGCACCCGACCCAAACTGGCCAACAGGGTATTCCATACCATGGGACGTCCCATCTAGTATAGGAACTGGGAAGTGGGGCGGGGAATCGCCGCTCGGGGACTAGCGGGGTGCCGGTCGGCGGGTGGTGAGCAATTGCACTGCGCATCATTTGTACATTCCAATCCTTTCATTATTGCTGTTGTCATTTTATTAGTGTTATCATTATCATTATTAGTTTCTTCTTTTCTGTTCTATTAAACCGTTCTTATCTCAACCCATGGGTTTTGCTTCTTTTTCCCGATTTTCTCCCCCATCCCACTGGGTGGGGGGGGGGGGGCGGTGAGTGAGCGGCTTCGTGGTGCTTAGGTGCTGGCTGGGGTTAAACCACGACAGCAAGGAAGGTTCTTGTAGCTTTGCGCATCATGGAAAAACTGGCCATGTTCTGCACAGTCTAACTGAAAACGGGGAGAAGCCTGAGCTTCTCTAGCACTTCGGCATAGTTAGACAGCTCTTTTGATGTGACAATTATTAAAAAGCTCTCAAATCTTCGCCCGTACACCATCATTGAATTCCCACTGAAGGTGTACCAAATACAGCTATGAGTGAACCTCTTCTGCCACACGGCGGCCGTCAGCCACTACTTCTTATAGCGCCAGGGTCTACAGCCAAACCACCCTTCTGCCCCTCTTGCTTGACTTGCGACACATTGCAATTGCCCGCTCCTGTGCCCTTAAGAAACGGCTCTTCAAAATTGACCGGCATTTACGGGCAACGATACCCTCAAAAGCAGATTCCCAGGGGACCTTGCTAACTAGCTCCTTGAGCAGCCTGAAGTCTGCTCTCCCAGAATCCAGGGGAGTAGCTCTGCGGACAGGGTTTCCCATATCACCAAAGATTGTAAACTCGACCATTTTCTGATCACTATGGCCAAGACAGCCACCAATCATCACTTCACCCACAAGACCCTCTCCGTGTACGAACAACAGGTCTAGGAGGGCACCCTTCCTAATCGGCTCCCGTAGTACCCGTATCAAAGAGTTGTCTTCAACGTGGGCTTCAGGAATTTCCTGGGCCTGTTCATGTCTGCTCTGTGACAGCCCCAGTTCGCAGCTGGGAAGCTGAAGCCGCCCATAAGGACGACACAGGGCGACTGATCCAGAGATTTCCCGAGATTCCTTATAGATTCATACATTGGCGTCCTCGTCCTGGCTGGGTGCTCCATAGTAGACTCCGGCAAGGACATCCGCTTTATTAGCTTTTCCCCTAATCTTTACGCAGAGGCTCTCAACCGCGTCGTCCCCAGCTGCAAGTGCTGTACGGTCCAACCCCTCCTTTACATACAGCACTGCCCCTCTGCCTCGCCTGCCCTGCCTCTCTCTCCTGAAGAGCCTGGAAGGGTCCGTCACTGCACTCCGGCCACAGGACTCTTCCCAACAAGTGTCCCTTAGGCCAGTGATGTCGTTGCTCTGGGACCGAGCCAAGGCCTCTAGCTCCTCCTGTCTCTTCCTCACACCGCGCGCTTGAGCCTACAAACATTTCAAACGCGCTCCAGTGTCCTCGGCACATCGTGGAGCAGAGCGAAAGCTCCACGCACCGTTCCTCCAACATTGTCGCGCCATCCCTAGCTTATCACTAGTAGGACTGATTTTACCCCTTCCCCGCTTCAAACCTAGTTTAAAGCTCTTTCAGTCAGCCCCGCTCGGTCGTGAGCAAAAATACTTTTCCCCCATTGAGAACGGGGGATCTCGTCAGGCCCTAGCAGGCCTGGTGTCGCGTAGACCGTCCCGTGGTTGAAAAACCCCCAATTCTGGCAGTGACGCTAGCCTCGGAGCCAGGTGCCGATACGCTGCGTCCGCCTGTGTGTTTCAATGTCATTCCCTACAGCTGGGAGGACAGAGGAGAATACTACCTGTGCTCCTGATCCCTCTACCAATCTCCCCGAGGCCCTGAAGTCTCTTTTGTTCGCCCTTGGACTTCTCGTCACGACTTCCTTGGTACCCACATGAAAAAGCAAGAGCGGCTAATAATGAGGGCCGTACAAGGCTCAGAAGTTTCCTGGTAACGCCTTCAACCCGAGCCCCAGGGAGGCAGAAGCCTTCCCAAAAAGGCGGGTCTGGTCGGCAGACCAGGGCAGGAGTGAATGAATTCTTTACGTTGCTTTGCCTGGGCGTGTAGCTCGTGCTTTACCTACTGAACTGTCCTCTCTCAACCCGCAAGCTTTCCCACTTTTACCCTCCAGATTCTCTCCACCGTGCCACTGCGGGCAAGGCATTGAGTAGCTGCGTGATGATGCCAAGCTGCCTGCTGGCATTACCCCACAGCACCTGGGAAGCCAAAGCCCAGTGAATCACTGAGACCAGAGCCCACTGCACCAGCTCTTCTGCAAGACGCTCCCCGACGCCGTGGCAGCTGAGCTGTCAGCACCCTATGCCCGCATTCCCCGACCCAGAGATGCACGGACACTCACGGACACAGCCTTTGTCCAAACAAGAGATTTATTGACATCTTTGCGCACGGTGGATCTCCCGGAGGGAATGGACTCTCTCAGAGAGGGAGGGCGGTCGCTGTCCGCGTGGTAACAGGTTGCATCGGGTCCCACTCTGCAGCGTGTGCTTTTGCTGTTGAGGAAAGGTGCGGCAGCAATTCCCAGTGCCAATAGAGCAGCATGTTCTCCGTGTCCAGCGTGCTCAGTTCTGTGGCACCAGCTCCTCAGGAAGCATCTAGCATGGATGCTTTCTTCATCCAGACTGCAGTCTGAGGCACACAGAGGCACATCAGCACTGCCTTGAGCTTGGTTCTTGCACAGCCGGAGCTGCCAGGAAGAATTTCTGGGCCCATGTGAAAGTGCCACCATGGCCGCGACTGTTGAGGGGAAAGGAGGATGAACATCACTTTGTAGCCACCATAGTCACCACCATCTGCTGCACTGGAGAGACTGCCTAGAGGAGAACTCTGACGCTCTTGACAGAGGGCTGCTGTACAGGGTTTTCCCTTTACTTTCTCTGTCCTGCATACTTCCCTCTTTTTCCCTGCAGTATGAGGTGGTAGTCTGGTATGAGGTGGTAGTCTGCCATCAGCTGTGAGTCCCGCAAACACAGCTCTGTGCGTGAAGATCTCTTTCAGCGGCCGGAGATCAGCAGTCTCGTGAGCCGTTCTTGCAGATCCATATACTCACGCATTGCCTCGGCGTGGGCGTCCGGATCCTGCACCAGGTGCTGGAAGAGGTTGAGTGGTTCGGCCGTTTGGAAGTCTGGGGGCAAGTTTATCTCCTCAGGCACCCTCTCGTTGCCTAAGAAGAAGTGGTCAAGGCGTTTCTCCTCCAGGCAGCGGCGCAGGTATCGCATGATATCCTCCATCCGGAGCACGAAATGCCTCCTGCGCCAGCCTGACAGGGGTATGGTGTTCAGGAGGTGCATCACAACTGTCTTCAAGGTATAGGTGGAAAAGCCTATGCCCACCAGGATGCGGGCATAGGCCTGCAGGCATCTGAGGTGGAAGCTGTCATGCGGGACCTGCCCGGCCATATGCCTGAAGAACTTCGCCTCTGCCACAGCGTAGCTCTCTGGCCACGTCGTGCTTGGGGTGAAGATGGCCTCTGTATTCTGGCTGCTCACAAAGATGTCTGAATTGCCTTGCTGCACCCCAAACATCATCTCAATAATGTGGGTTTTGTTGTTGCCTTCTGTCACCCGGAATTTGCAGGAGCGTCTAGAGGGCAGCATGGTTAGACGCCATGTGGATGACTGAGGCAAAAGCACCCAGGCTGCTTGCACCAGTTGATAGAACCAGCGGGCAGTTTTCTGCACATCTAGGTAGGAGCCAGTGCAGAGGGTGTGTAGGAGGCTGGGATCCTGATCCCTCCTAAGCTCCTCCTCAGGGTGGTGCAGGAAGCACAGCATCTCTTGTGCCAGCTGCTCTCTCATGCAGGTGCACTCCAGCTCCACGCGGACACGGAAGTTCCTCGCTGGCGTCTCCCCCCTGTTGCCCAGCTCCAGGTGGAAGGCGTGCCCATGGGGGGGCTTCAGGGGCACGAGCAGGCGGTAGATGATGTCTTCCTCGCGGGGACTCCAACCTTCGAAGGCGCTGCCCACCCCGATGGAGGAGTCCAGCACTGGGAAGAAACTATTTGACAAGAGCTGTCTGAAGACAAGGATGAAGTTGTCAATGAGGTCCTTTACCACCTGACAGTCCCTGGCTAGGTTCTGAACTGGCCACTGTATGTGCTCCTCAAAAAACCTTCCCAGGTCATCTTCACTGTCACTGTTGTCTTCTTCTTCCGCCTCCTCTTCCACCTGCTCCCTGTCACTGCTAGAGCTCTCCTCGTCACTGCTGCTGTCCACCTCCTGGCTCCTTTTCCTGAGCCGACAGCAGAGCGCGAAGAGCAGGAGCAGGACTCCAGCAACGGCCCAGAACTGCCACTGCCGCAAGGCAGCAAAGAGCAGGGCTCCCCAGGCAAAGCCGCTCTGCTCCTGGGTCCTCTGCGCCAGCTCCTGCGTCCCCTGCTCCAGCTCCTGCAGCAGCCGAGTCATCTCCCAGCTAAGGTACTCCTCGCGCTGCTGCATGCGCTCGCGTGTGGCCTCATCCAGCTCATCACCGACCATCTGAGCGTTCCAGAGGATGCTTTGCACAAGCAGGGTGAAGAATTGTATGACAGCCATGGCCTGCAGGAGGAGGGAGAGAAGGGGTTCAGTGGGGCTGGGAGGGAGGGAGCTGGCGCCGGGGGGAGCAGGGGCGGGAGCCGCAGGGAGCTGGGGGCAGGTAGGAGAGGGGGCGAGGCAGCCGGGAGGCAGCAAGGCCTGCGCCCAGCCCCGGTGGCGGCGGCACCGTGCCCTGCCCAAGGTGTTCCCGCGAGCAGCTGGGCCCTCGATGCAGGCTGAGAACCCACCCCCCCGGGGGCCCTCGTCCAGCCCAGCCTCCCCCCGCCTGCGCACTCACCGCTCGCCCAGGCTGTACTGGGGCAGCGCTGCCAGCTGGTGCCTTTTATACCCCCCCCCCCATTGTGACTCGTCCCCTCTGATGTCACAGGTGCCAGAGCGCATCACAGGCACGCCCGCCGGCCAGCCCCGGCCTTCGGCCTCACCCCGGCTCAGCCACTCACAGCTGCCCTGCTGTACCGGTGAAGGCTGGGCTAGAGTTGGTTTTCTTCACGGGAGCTTGCGTGCTGCTTTATGTTGGATTTCTTGCCGTCTGCCTGCCAACGGCAATCTCACAATCACGGAACGTCCTGAGTTGGAAGGGACCCCCGAGGGTCGTGAGTCCAACCCCTGACTCCGCACCGGGCAACCTTAAAGAGAAATCACAGAATCATAGAATCCCTTAGGCTGGAAAAGACCCTTAAGACCATCGAGTCCAACCGCAAACCTCACCCTGCCAACTCCACCAGTAAACCATGTCCCCGAGCACTGCGGCTACACGTTTTTTAAATACCTGCAGGCATGCTGCCTCAACCACTTCCCTGGGCAGCCTGTTCCAATGCTTGATTACCCTTGCAATAAATATATTTTGCCTAATATTCAATCAGTTCTGCAGACTAAACTACCCTAGCTCCCTCAGCTGCTCCTCATAAGACTTGTTCTCTAGACCCTTCACCAGCTTTGCTGCTCTTCTTTGGATGCGCTCCAGCACCTCAGTGTCATTCCTGTACCGAGTGGACGAAATCTGAGCAGACTAATTGAGGTGAAGTCTCACCAGTGTTGTGTCCAGCAGGGGATGATGACTTCCATAGTCCTGCTGCCTATGTCACCGAGGCTCACACAATCAAATTAAACATGTTAAAATCAACAAGTGTATTCTTCAATCCAAATCGTTTAGAACTCCAACAACAGTAGTAAACCACAGGTTCAATGATGTAAGGGGAAATTTATACTACAGGACCTTGTTAAGAATTCTTAAGCTGTAGAAATATTAACCCAAAACGTGCATAAAACTCACTCTAATGAATGAGGGCTCTCAACCTTGAGGTGGTACTTCCGGTGCTGTGCCGACCAAAGGGGACAGTCCCCAACTGCAGACCCGCTGCTCCAAGGAGGACCAACTTAATTTGCCCTCTGGTAGGGCACCATTTATACCATCGTCGAATCTGGCTTGTGGTTATATATGGTCATATTAGTCCTCATTGGTTGAGGGTCAACACTTTGTTATTCCTACGTGTGTACCTGGTGGTTGTAACTCAACCATGCAGGTGGGGCGGCTTGACCCCCTGACTGTGGCTTCCGGGTTTTTTTTCTCTTTTTCATGGCCGAGAAGTTTCAGTCTCTATCAGGGCGAGTGTACCTGCCACACAATCCACCCCGTGACCACAGTCACAATTCAGCTGGTTTCCTTGGAGTGGTGGTACAGTGACCCCTTGCCTCCAAAGTTAAAAGGGATCACAGTTTTGGTGAGTTTTGACGCTCATTTTGGATTGTCATTTCCTTCTTATTCTGAAGTTATATTGGGGTATCTAATACATTAAAAGGTTTTAAGGGAGTATACATAACCATTAATACAGATTTCACTACCGCGCGTTTAATAAAGTTTATTGTAATACAGATTACAATAATCATAACTACAATCATTGTTAAAGATTGGAAGAGGCTGGTTATCCATCTTGACAAAGAAAATCCAAACATACCAAAAACCTTTCCCAGCCAATTAGTCCCTAGTGCAGCAACATTTGCATCTGAGTCTTTTGCTGCTTTCTTCATTTTGTTGATTTGGTCCTGAAGCAGCACTGATACATTTGGAATGTGGACACAGCAGTCATCCACTGACATGTTCAAAACTCTTCATACACCTTTCTCCTTTAGTAGCATCAAATCCAGTATGGCTCGGGTTTGGATGGTCATTTTACTCATATGTTGTAACTGATCGTTCAAGAGCCCCAAACTGTCAGACATAGCATTGGCTAAGGCTGATAGCTGTAGACCCAGTTCTAGAATGCTCTGTCGGTTTCATACCAGAGCAATTCCTAGCCCAAATATTGATTCCATCCACCATCCGACTGGTGTTGAGGCTTCCTGCCATCCCTTCTGTAAATCCCTTGGCCTACGATCCCTCCACTTGTATGGCATGGGTTCTTCCCAATTAACAGGACAGAGAGAAAGCACAGCTAATGTGCAGGCTAGTCCCAGGATGGTTGGATATAGTCGGGAATATAGGTGGCCATCAGAACATGCCCACACTAAGTTAGGGCGTGCAGAGACACTGGATGTTTGACATGAACCTGGTATGGTAGTAAGGCGACGACAGTAGTCTCTCTTGCTCCAGTTCAGGACAGAAGGTTGTGAGTAGCTAGTATTGCTACACGGACAGCCTTGTATCAGAGCTTCTTGGATGGGAGGTTATAGCCACAGTAATGGCATTTTATCCTTGCACCCAATTTCCACCTGACAGTTCCAGAGCAGAGATTTCCCTGCCAGTATTATTTTTTCTTTTTCTCCATATCAGCTAGGTCCACAGGTGTGTCTAGCCCACATGCAATTGAGGGGCAGTCAAATGAGTTTCGGTTACATGTACTGGGACATTCACTGTTATCCCGTTCAGGGTGTTTGATACACCATGAGGTGTTTAATGGCTTTGTGTATTGTAGAGAATGGTCATTAGTGTTCCATCGAGTACTATATTTGGTAGTCCCCCATGGAATTTCGGGGCATGGTGTAGTACCATTCCAGCTCCACCCCATGGCCTCATGAGTAGGTTGGAGAATATAATTACATCTGGTGTTCTATACCGAACTAGCATTTACCGCACCTGGTGACCAACTATAGACAATATAAGTATAGCCTCCTCCCCCGCCCTCTTTGAACCTCCAGCTATAACTGTTAAATTGCTCCCATGTGAGCTCAAGGGCTAGCGATATATTGATGTCCTGCACAAAAATCAGTAGAGGGTCTTCAGCTGACTTGGGGGTAGGTAGGCAAACCGTTACAGAAGTTAGGTTCATCATTTGGGCGAATCCCACCATCATTTTTGCCACTACACTGTCATCCAGATCTTCACCATCCACGCTGGCCACCATCATCACTGCCAGTAGGAGCACCAGGATGGCTTATTTCTCCATTGTCCTGTAAGAAAACACAAAGCTAGGCCTCAGTCCTTTGAGACCAGGTCTCGGGGTTAGAAGTCGGGGGTTATCCACCAGGCACTGATATGGGGAGTCTTTCCACTCCTATCTAGGGCTTCCCAGGCATATAAGCCTCTGGGTTTAGGCAGGGTCATAGGAACAATGCCAACGGAGGGCAGTTTCACCATGACAGGTTGGCCCACATACATCCTTAGTAGGAACTGGTGTCCGTGATCGTCCGGTATAGAGTCATCACCCGTTAATGGTCCCGTAGGACAAAATGATTGAATTTTTGGACTTCAATAATTTCCCATCGGTTATTAATAGTAAAAACTGCTTGTGGTAATCGTATGTCCCAGTTATGGTGTGAGACATCAGCATGTCTTTTGATCAAAGCATTGGTTCGTTCAACTATACCGTTAGCTTGGGGATAATATGGTGTGTGAAACACCTATTTGATGCCTTCCCCTCGTGCCCAGTCTTGTACCACTGTGGCCATGAAATGTGACCCATTGCCACTTTGTATACATTCAGGAATAGGTAAAATAATAAACCATTCTCACAGAGCTTGGACTGTCTGATCTCCGGTGGCTGTGTTAATGGCTGTGGCCATTACAATCCCGGTACCAGCTCTACTCCTACCAAAATATATTTCCTCCCATGGGGTGGTTTCAAACGGCCAACGTAATCAATCTGCCACGTGCTCCAAAGAGCCTTGCCTTGTCTGATATGCTGGGCCGGGGCTTGATTTGGGTGATCAGCCTTGAGCCGTATTCGGCATTGTGCGCAAGCTGTGAGGATTGCTTCACGGGTTTTCATAGGCAATGGCCAACCCCGGGATCGGCATTCATAATAGAGATCTGCTTTCCCTGAGTGGCTTCGCTTGATATGCAACCATTCAGCTAATCCATCCCCATCTTCCTTCTCACTGGTGACCGTCCTGATTTGGGCCAGGTGGTCCACCTGGTGGTTCCATTTTGCAGGGGGGGGTCCCTCCCGTGCGTGGCCCTTGACCCATCCCACCTTTAAAGGCCGGGACCTCCCTATTGCCAGGAGACG
This sequence comes from Aquila chrysaetos chrysaetos, assembly GCF_900496995.4. Taxonomy (NCBI): domain Eukaryota; kingdom Metazoa; phylum Chordata; class Aves; order Accipitriformes; family Accipitridae; genus Aquila; species Aquila chrysaetos. The sequence goes on along the minus strand of NC_044005.1, from coordinate 6,474,046 downwards.
TTGCCAGTCCTCTGTCCTCCATACCTTTGTACGACCTATTTCCCATTTACTGGATTCCCACTGACATATCCATTCTCTAACGCCCTTAATGGCTGCATAGGAGTCAGTATAAACGGCAGTAGCACCGTTCTCTGTGGCCAGTAATAGAGCCCGTAATTCTCCTACTTGTGCACTACCTTCGCCCTCTTCTTTGACTGTCTTCCCGGTACCAATTTCTAATGCTACCGCTTTATATTGCCACCTTCATCCCACTGGATGGGCAGATGCATCAGTGAACCATAGTCCCTGCATATCGGAGCCTGCCGCAAATTCAGGTGCCTCTTCAGTCGGAGAAGGTTTGTAGAGTCGACCCAAGAAGGTCAGATTGGGCTTTACAGGCTGTTGTAGCCTGGAGGCCTTAAGCGGACCCTCTTTTAGTGGAGGCAACTGGCTAATCCCTTCTAAGTATGCATACCATTTCCTAACTGTGGCCTTTTGGGCTTCTCCCTTGGGAGGAGGCGATCCATTGAGGACTGAGTTTAGGAGAGGAAGAGGGCCCTCTACTGTAACATCTTGTACCGTGCGCAGCTTTTCAGCCTCCTTAACCGCTCTAATGAGGGAAAGGACCCCTTTTTCCCAGTCCAAGTACCGTTGCTCAGCCTCCTTAAATGAAGCGGAAGAGAACAAAAAAGGTCTAGCTGGTGTTCATGGTCCCTTTTGGAACATGCCACAGCACAAAGCATGCGCAGCAAATCCCCACTCCACCCTTAAAGGATCTCGCGGGTGCAACGGGCCTAGCCTCTGGTAAGCCTTGAGCTCATCTTTCAGGATATTGAGAGCTTCTGTATGTTGCGGACTCCAATCCCATTTCCTTTTCTTTCAAAGCAAGTCACACAGAGGGCGGGCAATCACTGAGAACCCGGGTATATGTTTTCTCCAGTAGCCCAAGGTACCTAGCAGCTGCTGTAATTCCATCTTATTGCCTGGAGTCTGTCCCTTCTCAATAGCTGACAGAGTGTCACCAGGTACCGTGACTGCTCCAGCTCTCCACCAAGCTCCTAGGAATTTAATTTCTTGTCCGGGACCTTGACATTTAGAAAGCGGCATGTCTAGCCCATTCTTGGTCAACAGATTCCAGATGGCTTCAGCCATCAATTGTTAATTGTTAATTGCCACCTCCCACCCGGTTTACGGACTGGCCAAGCTGGAGAATTATAAGGGGAATGTGTGCGACTTATGATGTGTCTTTTCTCGAGGTCGCCAATTACTTCTGAAATCCCCCATTTGGTAGCGGGTATCGAGAGACATGGGTTACTTTAGATGGCGGTAGCGCAGGAGCAACCTACAAAGTTTTCACGTGGGTAGCCTCTGCCCCTCTGCCTCCACAGCTCCACACCCTGCCACTGCGTAGATACCATCATTTGCCTGCCAGCACATCGAATCCCAGTACATTTCCCTTGTAAGAGCTCACAGCCACTTCCACAGCCGTCCCTCTCTTTTCCCCAGGCAGCCCGAGTTCAGTTTGAGCTACGGGACGTTTTTCTGCCGCTCCTGGCACTTTCCTGAGGGTTTGACTCCTAGCTCATCAGCTAGTTGTTTCTGTAAGCCACTACTTCCGGGCCCCTGTATCAGGCAGGAATTCTGAACTTACCCGTCTTGGACCCACAGGAACCAAGAGTGTAGGAGGCTCCTCATCAGCAGACCACTGGGAAGAACTCACCGCGCGGACGGGGCGGCCTGAACCCCACGCCGCAGCTCCGCGTTTCTTCACTCTTCCCGCCCCCCCTCGCAGTGCCGCGCGAGGGGGGGGGGTGCGGGTGCCGGCGTCTCCCTTCGGTCTCCAGTTTTGCCCTCTGGCGATTCCACCGGCTGCCGGCTTTTCTCCGCCGCTCATCCCCTCCGGGATCGGCCCGCCGACCCGGCCCGCCCCGGGGACGGGGGTCAGGCCCGCGCCAGGGGCGGGGCGGCGTTCGGGGCGGGGCTTGCGACTGCCTTGCCGGACCTGCCCGCCGCCCGCCGCGCCGCCCTCCGGCTCCGCCCACCCGCCCTCGCGCCCGGGAGCCGCGGTGCTGTGGGACGCTTCCGCCCAGTTCGACGCCTGCGCGGGCCGGGCGGTTCGTGGCGGTTTTGGCGGGTTGCGCTCAGCCCTTTCTCTGAGGGACGTTCTCGGAGGCTCTTCAAAGCGTCCGTAGCCCTCTGAGAAGAGGTCTAAGGTGGCGGGGGTCCACCTCTGTGGGCGGCGCCATCCCTCGCTGCCTGCCCCCTGTCATCGAATCTTAGAGCCATTTAGGTTGGAAGAGACCTTCCAGATCATCGAGTCCGACCACCAGCCATGCCCACTAAACCACGTCCTGAAGTACCCCGTCCACTCGCTTTTTGAACACCTCCAGGGATGGTGACTCAGCCGCTTCCCTGGGCAGCCTATTCCAATGTCTGACAACCCTCTCAGTAAAGAAATGTTTCCTAATATCTAACCTCCATCTCCCCTGCCGCAACGTGAGGCCATTTCCTCTCGCCCTGCCTCCAGCCACCTGACAGAAGAGACCGGCCCCCGCAAACATACATCACCCCAACACAGGAGGCCTTTTGCACCCCCTCCGTTAACCCCGACAATGCCTTTACCCGAACAGGAACGGATTCTCCTCTCTCCTTGGGCTCCGCACCCCCAGCCCGATAGGCTACTCGGGACGTTATCGGTTGATCGTCCCCAGGTCCCTCCGTCAGAAACACTCCCGATCCCCAGAAACCCCTAGCTGCATCACCACTGAAGAGCATCTAATGTACCCCCGTTAACGAAACTCCCCACACTCTTTACTGAGGGTGGGCGTAGCCGCAGCAGCCAAGATGTCAATAAACCACTTCTTTGAACACGAGCTGCGTCCGTGAGCGTCCGTGACATGAGCATGTTGGGTTACTATTTCTAAAGCTTAAGCATTCTAATTGTGAAAGGATTTTCAGTCACGGGTTTCTCTAGGTTTGCTTTATTAACAACTCCGAGTTGGGCCACCACCGCAGTGAATGGCGCACTTCCAAAAGTTTCCAAACCTCACATACCCTTTGGCCACCCATTGTCCCAATCCAAAGTCTCTGTAATTTTCCAGCCGAAGTCTCTGTAATTTTCCAGCCGATTTTCTGTTCTCCTATCGTTATCATTCATCGTCTTATCTCATCCATTCCCCATTCTCCATTCTCATGTTCTTCTGAGACTGGTGGTCATAGGCAGAAGGTCTCCGGTCACCATCATCACTTATCTTCTTACACTTCAAAGGTGCCTATGAATTTCCAAAGAAACCACTCAGGTTATTTCATTAATTTATCTTGTTCTGAAGTTAATCACTTACTCCCATGTCTTCGGCTAAGATGTATATGATCCTTCCTCTGTTGATTCAGCTTGACTGGATTTTAAGCCAGCCATGAAGAGGGAGTCCCATACAACAATTAAGCAGCTCATAGATATTGTTTTATAAGCACCCGCATTCTATTAATCATATCTAAACCAATTTCTAATCATTAGTTATATGTCCAATATGAATAGTCGTAAAACAATGAGGCTTAAGGCCCTAGTTCCTTTTACACTAATGTTGGTTGTGTAGTATAATTTCCCCTAACATCATTGAACCGCTGGTTTACTAATGCTCTTGGAGTTCTAGACAATCTTGATTGAAGAACAAACACGTTGATTTTAAAATGTTTAATTAGATTGTCTGAGCCTCAGTGACATAAGACGTGAAGGAATGGCTTAAAGCTGCGTCAAGGGCAGTTCCGATTGGATATTAGGAAAAAGTTCTTCAGCGAGAGGGTGGTCAAGCGGCGGAACAAGCCCCTCCCCGGAAAGGGTCACGGCCCCAAACCTGTTGGTATTCAAGAAGCATTTGCACATAGTCTCATTCTATGATACCTATTTGAGGTTGCCTGGTGCTGAGTCAGGGGTCGGACTCGACGACCCTCGGGGGTCCCTTCCAACTCAGGACGTTCCGTGATTGTGAGATTGCCGTTGGCAGGCAGACAGCAAGAAATCCAACATAAAGCAGCACGCAAGCTCCCGTGAAGAAAACCAACTCTAGCCCAGCCTTCACCAGTACAGCAGGGCAGCTGTGAGTGGCTGAGCTGGGGTGAGGCCGAAGGCCGGGGCTGGCCGGCGGGCGTGCCTGTGATGCGCTCTGGCACCTGTGACATCAGAGGGGACGAGTCACAATGCGGGGGGGGGGGGGGGTATAAAAGGCACCAGCTGGCAGTGCTGACCCAGTACAGCCTGGGCGAGCGGTGAGTGCGCAGGCGGGGGGAGGCTGGGCTGGACAAGGGCCCCCGGGGGGGTGGGTTCTCAGCCTGCATCGAGGGCCCAGCTGCTCGCGGGAACACCTTGGGCAGGGCACGGTGCCGCCGCCACCGGGGCTGGGCGCAGGCCTTGCTGCCTCCCGGCTGCCTCGCCCCCTCTCCTACCTGCCCCCAGCTCCCTGCGGCTCCCGCCCCTGCTCCCCCCGGCGCCAGCTCCCTCCCTCCCAGCCCCACTGAACCCCTTCTCTCCCTCCTCCTGCAGGCCATGGCTGTCATACAATTCTTCACCCTGCTTGTGCAAAGCATCCTCTGGAACGCTCAGATCGTCGGTGATGAGCTGGATGAGGCCACACGCGAGCGCATGCAGCAGCGCGAGGAGTATCTGAGCCGGGTGATGACTCGGCTGCTGCAGGAGCTGGAGCAGGGGACGCAGGAGCTGGTGCAGAGGACCCAGGAGCAGAGCGGCTTTGCCTGGGGAGCCCTGCTCTTTGCTGCCTTGCGGCAGTGGCAGTTCTGGGCCGTTGCTGGAGTCCTGCTCCTGCTCTTCGCGCTCTGCTGTCGGCTCAGGAAAAGGAGCCAGGAGGTGGACAGCAGCAGTGACGAGGAGAGCTCTAGCAGTGACAGGGAGCAGGTGGAAGAGGAGGCGGAAGAAGAAGACAACAGTGACAGTGAAGATGACCTGGGAAGGTTTTTTCAGGAGCACATACGGTGGCCAGTTCAGAACCTAGCCAGGGACTGTCAGGTGGTAAAGGACCTCATTGACAGCTACATCCTTGTCTTCAGACAGCTCTTGTCAAATAGTTTCTCCCCAGTGCTGGAACCAGCCATCAAGGTGGGCAGCGCCTTCGAAGGTTGGAGTCCCCGCGAGGAAGACATCATCTACCGCCTGCTCGTGCCCCTGAAGCCCCCCCATGGGCACGCCTTCCACCTGGAGCTGGGCAACAGGGGGGAGACGCCAGCGAGGAACTTCCGCGTCCGCGTGGAGCTGGTGTGCACCTGCAGGACGGAGCAGCTGGCAGGAGAGATGCCGTGCTTCCTGCACCACCCTGAGGAGGAGCTTAGGAGGGATCAGGGTCCCAGCCTCCTACGCACCCTCTGCACTGGCTCCTACCTAGATGTGCAGAAAACTGCCCGCTGGTTCTATCAACTGGTGCAAGCAGCCTGGGTGGTTTTGCCTCAGTCATCCACATGGCGTCTAACCACGCTGCCCTCTAGACGCTCCTGCAAATTCCGGGTGACAGAAGGCAACAACAAAACCCACGTTATTGAGATGATGTTTGGGGTGCAGCAAGGCAATTCAGACATCTTTGTGAGCAGCCAGAATACAGAGGCCCTCTTCACCCCAAGCACGACGTGGCCAGAGAGCTACGCTGTGGCAGAGGCGAAGTTCTTCAGGCATATGGCCGGGCAGGTCCCGCATGACAGCTTCCACCTCAGATGCCTGCAGGCCTATGCCCGCATCCTGGTGGGCATAGGCTTTTCCACCTATACCTTGAAGACAGTTGTGATGCACCTCCTGAACACCATACCCCTGTCAGGCTGGCGCAGGAGGCATTTCGTGCTCCGGATGGATGATATCATGCGATACCTGCGCCGCTGCCTGGAGGAGAAACGCCTCGACCACTTCTTCTTAGGCAACGAGAGGGTGCCTGAGGAGATAATCTTGCCCCCAGACTTCCAAACGGCCGAACCACTCAACCTCTTCCAGCACCTGGTGCAGGATCCGGACGCCCACGCCGAGGCAATGCGTGAGTATAGGGATCTGCAAGAACGGCTCATGAGACTGCTGATCTCCGGCCGCTGAAAGAGATCTTCACGCACAGAGCTGTGTTTGCGGGACTCACAGCTGATGGCAGACTACCACCTCATACCAGACTACCACCTCATACTGCAGGGAAAAAGAGGGAAGAATGCGGGACACAGAAAGTAAAGGGAAAACCCTGTACAGCAGCCCTCTGTCAAGAGTGTCAGCGTGCTCCTCTAGGCAGCCTCCCCAGCACGGCAGATAGTGGTGACTATGGTGGCTACAAAGCCGACGTTCATCCTCCTTTCCCCACACAGTCGCGGCCATGGTGGCGATTTCACATGGGCCCAGAAATTCTTCCTGGCAGCTCCAGCTGTGCAGGGACCAAGCGAAAGGCAGCGCTGATGTGCCTCTGTGTGCCTCAGACTGCAGTCCGGATGGAGATAGCACCCATGCCAGACACTTCCTGAGGAGCTGGTGCTGCGGAACTGAGCACGCCAGACACGGAGAACACGCTCCTCAATTGGCAGTGGCAATCGCTGCTGCAGGATTCCTCCACAGCAAAAGCACACGCTGCAGAGTGGGACCCGATGCAGCCGAAGGGGCCATTGCAAGGAGCCTTGCGACAGAGATGCCTGTGACCACGCGGACAGCGACCGCCCTCCCTCTCTGAGAGAGTCCATTCCCTCCGGGAGATCCACCGTGCGCAAAGATGTCAATAAATCTCTTGTTTGGACAAAGGCTGTGTCCGTGAGTGTCCGTGCATCTCTGGGTCGGGGAATGCGGGCATAGGGTGCTGACAGCTCAGCTGCCACGGCGTCGGGGAGCGTCTTGCAGAAGAGCTGGTGCAGTGGGCTCTGGTCTCAGTGATTCACTGGGCTTTGGCTTCCCAGGTGCTGTGGGTTAATGCCAGCAGGCAGCCTGGCATCACGCAGCTACTCAATGCCTTGCCCGCAGTGGCACGGTGGAGAGAATCTGGAGGGTAAAAGTGGGAAAGCTTGCGGGTTGAGAGAGGACAGTTCAGTAGGTAAAGCACGAGCTACACGCCCAGGCAAAGCAACGTAAAGAATTCATTCACTCCTGCCCTGGTCTGCCGACCAGACCCGCCTTTTTGGGAAGGCTTCTGCCTCCCTGGGGCTCGGGTTGAAGGCGTTACCAGGAAACTTCTGAGCCTTGTACGGCCCTCATTATTAGCCGCTCTTGCTTTTTCATGTGGGTACCAAGGAAGTCGTGACAAGAAGTCCAAGGGCGAACAAAAGAGACTTCAGGGCCTCGGGGAGATTGGTAGAGGGATCAGGAGCACAGGTAGTATTCTCCTCTGTCCTCCCAGCTGTAGGGAATGACATTGAAACACACAGGCGGACGCAGCGTATCGGCACCTGGCTCCGAGGCTAGCGTCACTGCCAGAATTCGGGATTTTTCAACCACGGGACGGTCTACGCGACACCAGGCCTGCTGGGGCCTGACGAGATTCACTGTTCTCAATGGGGCAAAAGTATTTTTGCTCACGACCGAGCGGGGCTGACTGAAAGAGCTTTAAACTAGGTTTGAAGCGGGGAAGGGGTAAAATCAGTCCTACTAGTGATAAGCTAGGGATGGCGCGACAATGTTGGAGGAACGGTGCGTGGAGCTTTCGCTCTGCTCCACGATGTGCCGAGGACACTGGAGCGCGTTTGAAATGTTTGTAGGCTCAAGCGCGCGGTGCGAGGAAGAGACAGGAGGAGCTAGAGGCCTTGGCTCGGTCCCAGAGCAACGACATCACTGGCCTAAGGGACACTTGTTGGGAAGAGTCCTGTGGCCGGAGTGCAGTGACGGACCCTTCCAGGCTCTTCAGGAGAGAGAGGCAGGGCAGGCGAGGCGGAGGGGCAGTGCTGTATGTAAAGGAGGGGTTGGACCGTACAGCGCTTGCAGCTGGGGACGACGCGGTTGAGAGCCTCTGCGTAAAGATTAGGGGAAAAGCTAATAAAGCGGATGTCCTTGCCGGAGTCTACTATGGAGCACCCAGCCAGGACGAGGACGCCAATGTATGAATCTATAAGGAATCACTGGAAATCTCTGGATCAGTCGCCCTGTGTCGTCCTTATGGGCGGCTTCAGCTTCCCAGCTGCGAACTGGGGCTGTCACAGAGCAGACATGAACAGGCCCAGGAAATTCCTGAAGCCCACGTTGAAGACAACTCTTTGATACGGGTACTACGGGAGCCGATTAGGAAGGGTGCCCTCCTAGACCTGTTGTTCGTACACAGAGAGGGTCTTGTGGGTGAAGTGATGATTGGTGGCTGTCTTGGCCATAGTGATCAGAAAATGGTCGAGTTTACAATCTTTGGTGATATGGGAAACCCTGTCCGCAGAGCTACTCCCCTGGATTCTGGGAGAGCAGACTTCAGGCTGCTCAAGGAGCTAGTTAGCAAGGTCCCCTGGGAATCTGCTTTCGAGGGTATCGTTGCCCATAAATGCTGGTCAATTTTTAAGAGCCATTTCTTAAGGGCACAGGAGCGGGCAATTGCAATGTGTCGCAAGTCAAGCAAGAGGGGGCAGAAGGGTGGCTTGGCTGACCAGGAGTCTCCTTTGAGAACTTAGGCAGCCAATGGCAATGCATGGGGTCTGGAAAGGGATCTGGGGGTTCTTGATTGATGGGAATTCACTCAGTAATTACCATCACGGGCAAAACAGACTTGACCTGGGTAAATTAATGTAAATGATTGCCAACCAAACCCTATTAGGGTAATGAGAAATAAAACCAAATTTTAAAACACCTTCCTCCTGCCCCTCCCTTCTTCCCAGTCAGTTTCACCCCCGAATTCTCTCCCTCCTTCTCCTGCAGCGGCGCAGGGTGACGGGGAATTGGGGTTGGTTTCAGTTCATCGCATGTTGTCTCTGGCGCTCCTTCCTTCTCAGGGGCAGGAGTCGTCACTCTTCCTCTGCTCCAGCGTGGGGTCCCTTCTACGGGAAACAGTCCTCCATGAATGTCTCCAGCGTGGGTCCTTCCCATGGGCTGCAGTTCTCCACGAACTGCTCCAGCGTGGGTTCCTTCCATGGGGTGCAGTCCTTCAGGCACAGACTGCTCCAGTGTGGGTCCCCCGTGGGGTCACAGCCTCCTTCGGGCACCCACCTGCTCCAGCGTGGGGTCCTCCATGGGCTGCAGGTGGATATCCTCTCCACCATGGACCACCACAGGCTGCAGGGGAATCTCTGCTCCAGCGCCTGGAGCACCTCCTCCCCCTCCTTCTCCTCTGGCCTTGGTGTCTGCAGGGTTGTTTCCTTCACATGTTCTTATTCCTCTCTGCCACCTGCTGTTGCACAGCAGTTTTCCCCTCCTTCTTAAATATGTTGTCCCAGAGACGCTACCACTATCGCTGATGGGCTCAGCCTTGGCCAGTAGCAGATCCATCTTGGAGCCAGCTGGCATTGGCTCTGTTGTATGGGAACATATTTAGCTAACGGTCACAAGAGCATTCCAGATGCCTTTAGAAGACCTTGAACAGAATAAACAAGAAGACAAAAAAAGAAAGATGCCAATTAGAAGAACACAGGTGTGCATTCCACGATAAAGGGAACTTGGCACAAAGAACCTCAAATTCGGCAGTTTATGTTGACCAATTAGACTGAGACAAGTTTTGCATGTTTTAGTTGGTATAACCAATTATGTCCTATGTTTATGCACGTGTACAGACTTGGTATAACCAATCATATTTTATTCTTGTGCGCGTGTACAATGACTTTGCAGAATATATGATTATAAATATGTGTGTGTTTTAGCAATAAAGGGTCATCTGCTTTCAACTTTACAGGCGTCTGTTTATTTCTACCTCCTGCAGTGTTGGACATGGGGGAAGCTTCCAGCAGCTTCTCACAAAAGCCACCCCTGTAACCGTCCTGCTACCAAAACCTTGCCACGTAAAGCCAGCACGCCTTTTTAGCTCTTTCTGGCAACCTGTCCTGCCTACATGGTGCTCTTGCTTTGACCTAATGTTGCTGCTGCCAGCATCTGTGAGGCCTTAGCATGAGCTGTGTTAGCCAAAACTGAAGCAGGAGCTGAAGGAACAGTCACAAACATCAAAAGCACCTGCACAAGTCAGGGGCCTGACCCTGTCAGAAACAGCTACTCAGCCACACATGACATCACAAGCACCTGCACAGGCCAGGGTCTTGGTTCTGGCCTGTCAGTCACTCAGCTACACGTGACATCACCAGATTTTTAACAAGCAAGGGGCCTGATCCTGCCCTTTCAGCTACCCAGCCTCAAGGCTTGCAGTGGTCGTGGCCCTGACCCATGGGGTTTGGGGTGCCTGTCCCTGTCTGGTCCATGACCTCCAGGGTTTGCAGATGTCCTGCCCCTGTCCTAGACCTGACCCACAGGGTCTGGGGGGACCCTGCCCCTTTCCTGACCCTGGACCACACAGTCCATAGCTTCCTGTTTAGGGCCTGAACACACTCTTTGGAGCGTGGCAGGATGAAACCTCAATTTCTGTATGTCCAAACAAAAATGCATCCAAAAAATTGTTACTTTTTGTATGCCAATTGTTGGGGGGTTGTATTTTTTCCAAATTGACAATGAATTTTAAACCTGATTTTTCACCTATTTTACTACCAACCACCTGTCACTCCCAGCCCCCCCCCCCCCCCCCCCAACAGGATTTTTGCCAACAGGTCAAAGATTTGTATTTTGTTTGGCATAGTTTGGGCCAAAAAAAAGATGAAAACCTGGTGCTGGGGAGCCAAGAGTTGCACTTTTCTGGGACTGGCATGGGGCCTGTGCTGAGGCTTTGCTGCTTGACTCGTAACTAAAGCTCTGAAATTTAAGGATGATCTTTTAACCGCTTGCTGCCCACCACCAAACATTAATTTTACTGTTTTTGAATAGCAAAACCCAGCAGTTTTAGGTCAGAGCTGACCCCAGCTGTCAAAGCAGGGCTGCATATTGCTGCCCCATCCTGGTGGCACCCAGGCAATAGCAGTTTTGGGGGATTTCACCCCAAAATATGGCTTGAGGCCATGTTTTTTGCCCCAACCCAGTGAGATAAATATGGGAAAATATTTGGCAGAAACATTTTTCCTTGGAGATGCTCCTTTTCTCCCTGTCACTGCTTTCCCCTGGGGCTTGCTAAAACCCATCCCTCTGTGCCCCAAATCCTTCAGAGGCCTTTGTCCCCTCTGGGTGTCCCCCCCTAGACCTTTTCGGTGCCCCCCATGTGCCTCTGTGCCCCTTTGGATGCCTCCCACGTGCCTCCATGCCCCTTTGCGGCACTCCTCAGGTCTCTTTGGGTGTCCCCTGTCTCCCTCGTGGATGTCCCCCAATCCTCTCAGGGTGCCCCTTTCGCCTCCCTGCTACCCCCTAGGAAGAGAGGCCCTGGAGTCCCTCATCACTCATCCCCATTGCCATACCCCCCACTGCTGGCACCCCCCTGAAACCCCACTGTTTCTCCCAGGGTGCCCTCGGTGGAAGCCTACGAAGCAGCCATGGTGCTGAGTGGGGTGGGAGATGTGCTTGGGTACTGGGGGGGCCACTGAGAGTAATGCACCTCAGGACCCCGGATCCATGCTGAGCTGGCTGAGCTGGGGGGGTTGGAGGCCATCACCCTCAAGCCCCCCAAGTGGCCCATCAGTGATGACACTGTCCTCCACCTCGCAATCACCGAGGGCCTGGCCACAGGTTGGGGGGGTGGGCAGCAGGAGTCTCCATTGCACCCCACAGACACAGGGGAGGGTCCCCAGGAGATGGTGTCCCCATTGTACCCCAGGCCCACAGTGGAGTGAGTGTTCTGGGGGTGGACTGTCCCTGTTATACCCCTGGCCTGCATGCCAGTTCCCTGGGGGGGGTTGGAGGTCCCTGTGATAAGCCTTGGGCTGCATGGTGGAGGTCCGGGGGTGGTGTTGGGGCTCCTCATTATCTCAGGGGGGTATCCCTGGGCTGTATTGGGGGGGGGGGTCCCTGGGGACATTTGGGCATTCTCTTTATACCTCTGAGCTGCTTAGGGGTGTTTCTGAGGGAGTTTGGGGGTTCTTGTTATACCCCTGACCCAGACTGGAGGGTCCCTGGGAGGGGCTTTTGGGGGTCACTGGCCAGCCCTGGAGGGGGTTTGGGGGCATCCTAATTCTGTCCCCTTTTTAGGGGCTCCAGTGAGGTTCCCTATTTCTGCCCCCCAAAAATTGGAGGGTCCCCCATTTCCACTCAGGGGGTGTCCTATTTTTCCCCACAGTCTGTGGGAATTTGTGTTCCCTTTCTTCCCATATTGGGTGCTGGGGGGGCCCATTTCCCTCTCCTAATTTGGGGGGCCCAGAACAGGTTACCACTTTCCCACCCAATTTGGGGTGCTCAGGAGGATTCCCCATTTCTCCTGAGTTTAGGGGTGTTCATGGATGTTGTCCCACTTCCCCTCCTGTTGGGGGGGTGCATGGGGGGAGGGGGGCACAGGGGGACAGGACACTGAAGTGTCAGAGATGGAGGGATGGTGTTAGCACACTCAACTTCCGACTCCCAGGCCCTGAGGGAGCTCCCAGTCCTCACAGCACCCTGGCACAAGTGTCCGCAGTGCCATGATACCTAGGTTCTGCTGCCAGTCCTTGCCAGAAAACTATACCCCAACCCACTCATAGCCTCCTGCACCCTAATAGATCCTGTTGTTGCTGTAATTGCCAGCTACAGATTAGGTGGCAGTGGGGCAGTCCCAAGGGAATGTTGAACTGGGCCAACAGAAGTCCTTCTGTCAATTTATGAGTTGTGGAGAAGTGTTACTGCCTGATAGCTGGATCTGTTGGTTTCCCACAACTGAAAACTGCAGTGATGAGACCTTATGTTTGCTTCTTCAGCTCCTTCTTGAGGAATGAGCAGCATTGAATAGGTCTGCCAGTCCAGATGGCCCAAGGTCTTGAGGAACATGAAAGAAGAGCTGCCCTCACCAGCAATTTGTTTTGATTAACTAGCATCTAGGAGGGTTGTATTAACTTGCATCTAGGCGGGATGTATTCATGATCACCCAGTGCACAGGGATAATGGTGGCTGGTTCATCAGATGATAGACTATCTGAATTTACCTTCCCAGCAGTCTAGACAGGTTATCACTATGGTTATGAAGCAGGTGTGAGGAGCCAGCATGAGCTCTCAGATAAGGATGTTGTACCTACAGAAGCTCCCAGCATTTAGGAAGTGCTCGGTTTTCATGACTGGGGTGAGTGGTGTCAGGCTAGCCCAGTGTCCAGACCCCTGGGTGGGAAGGAGTCAATGACAGTGCTTTGGGTCAGCCCAGATCCCCCTTCTCTCAGTGACTCTCATTCAGCAGCTACAACAAGTGCACAGCTCCAGCAGCCTCCACTAAGAGCATGTTCTGCAGCTTTTAATCTCGGCAAAATAAGGAGAAGAGCACAGTCACGGCTAACAGAAAGTATTCTTACCTTTATGAGGAATGACTTCAAGTAGAGCACTCCACTGAGTGAATATGGGTTCCTCCTTCTTTTCTTCCCCAAAGCAACTTATTTGTGAAGATCCTAGTAGTGAATAGATACTGTGCTTTCTCTCCCTCTCTCCCTCTGCAAGTGTCAACCCAAGTACGAACAAGATGCTGTGTGATGGGACACTCCTCTCATGTCAGAACAATCTGTAGTGGTTATTAAAGATTTGCAGGCAGGTATGAAGAAACAGACTGTGAAAAGATGGTGTGTATTCCCTGTTCCAGAGCTAGAGGAAAACAAAGGTCACCAATCTTCTGAATGCTTCCTCGCAGTCAAGGGCTTCTGGAGATGCATGCACAAACATTAAACCTGCTACCTTGGAGATGGGGCTAGAGGCAAACCCAGCTTAGTATGTACACACTTCAGAGGAGACATCATGAGAAAGATGAGGTTTCCTGGCACCTTACCCACCCTGATCAAACCACTGCAACTGAAGTCAATATCAATATTCTCACCATCTTCCCTGAGTTTCATGTTTTTTCCATCCATTTTCCCCTCAGATGTATTGAGGAAAGAATCCACCTGTATTATCTTCATGTCTGCTGTGCAGACAAGGAAATGCTACATTTGTATGTGTAAAGGGATTTCGCTTGTCTTACAGGGCTGGGAGTCTGAGAGACACAAAACAGTGAAGCCATAGGTGCCATTATTTGTATAGAAATAGTTTAAATGTGAGGAAGAAACACACCTTCGACACCCTGTAGCTTCAAAAGAAGTGAGAGGAAGCATGACACATCCTGTTTCTACAAAACCTTTTCCAGTAACTCTAAAGAAAATCTTTAAACTTTTAAGCGTATGCAAAGCTACTTACCTTCATTCATAGTTTTCCTGTTTTCCTCTGAGGTCAAACAGATTTATGTGTGAAAGGACAACCTGCACTTGACAGAGTGAAGCCATTTGCCACTTCTTGTTTACACCAGTTCTGCAAAGCTAATCCCACAGTCTCTGCCTTTTCTTGTATTATCAAACTCAATAAAAACATAAAAACTTGAAGAGCAGAATAGGTGGCACATTTTAAATGCTTCTTCAAAGGCTGATTTGCTTCACTGTTTTCTTGCGATTAAAGCAGTGCATCTGCTGAAATAACAAAGAAATTGTGCACAAAGCAAATGAAAATGCTGGAAAATCTAAGGTCAAGCAAGTTATTCTGAGTGTTAAGAACGTTCATGGTACAGCCAAGCTCCAATCTGTCTGGTATCTGTTCCAAAGTCAATACCTTCATTCGACAACTTTGCTCTCCCACTCTACAAATTCTTCTCAATGGCAGCCAAATTCTCATTGAAGCTCATGGGAACAAGCTCTGACACTTACATAAGTGAGTTCCCAATGCATGGGAAGCATTCTTCTGAAATCAGTAGAGCCTACATTACTGTAGGTAACATAGAATTATAGAATCATTTAGGTTGGAAAAAACGTTTAAGATCATTGAGTCCAACAGTTAACCTAACATTCCAACTCCACCACTAAACCATGTCCCAAAGCACCATGTTTACATGTCTTTTACATGTCTCTTCTTTGGACATGCTCCAGCACCTCAACATCTTTCCTCTGGTGAGGGGCCCAAAACAAACACGCTATTTGAGGTGCGGTCTCACCAGTGCCAAGTACAGGGCAGGGGATCACTTCCCTAGTCCTGCTGGCCACACTATTTCTGATACAAGCCAGGACGCTCCTGGCCCTCTTGGCCACCTGGGCACACTGCCGGCCATCAACCAACACCCCCAGGTCCTTCTCCACCAGGCAGCTTTCCAGCCACTCTTCCCCAAGCCTATAGCATTGTGTGGGGCTGTTAAAATCCAAAGCACTTAGCCTTGTTGAATCCCATACAGTTGGCCTCAGCCCATTGATCCAGCCTGCCCAGATCCCTCTGTCGAGCCTTTCTACCCTCAAGCAGATCAACACTCCCACCCAACTTGGCGTCATCTGCAAACTTACTGAGCAGACACTTGATCCCCTCATCCAGATCATTGATAAAAATATCAAAGATATTCAGAGATTACGCGTTAATTGGTTATACTTTGTCTAGTGTAGTAGAGTACTACAGGGGTCTGTCCTGGGGTCTGTCCTGAGGTCTGTCCTGTTAAACATCTTTATGAGTGACCTGGAGGAGGTGATGGAATTCACTCTCATCAAGATTGCAGGTAGCAGCAAATTGAGAGGACCAGGCAATGTGCTTGCAGGCAGGGCTTGTCACCTGCTACGACTGGAGGAATGGGCCAACAGTAACTTTATGAAATTCAACAAGGACCAATGCAGAGTCATGCCCTTAGGAAAGTGGAATGCCTTGCAAGGATACAGTCTGAGGACTGACTAACTGGGGATCATCTCTGTGGAAAAGAACCTGAGGGTTTGAGAAGCTGCGCAATTCCATCCTTGGAGGTTTTCTAAAACCTAGCTGGATAAAAACCTGAGCAACCTGGTTTGACCTCAGAGCTGATCTTGCTTTGAGAAAGAAGTTGGATTAGAAACCTCCTGAGGTCTCTTCCCACCTGAGTTATCCTGTGATGCTGTGTTGTCATAAAAGACTTCATTATAGAGAAGTCCCATTGGAATCAGTACACAGATGCTTTGTTTGCTGGGGCCCCAGAGATACGATCCAGGCAAAATCCCCAGGAATGTTAGAGGCCTGTCAGCCTGTACACCCTTTAGGATCAAACCTGTAGGTTTTGAGGTTCTTTTCAGATTTTTAGGGCATACCAAGAGGTTGGCACAGTGTTTTCCTCTGACATGCTGTACTGGGCCTGGCTAGGATAGAGTTAATTTTCTTCATAGCAGCTCATATGCTGCTGTGTTTTAGATTTTTGACCAAAACAGTACTGGTAACACATTAATGTTCTAGCTTTTGCTGAACAGTGTTTGCACAGCATCAAGGCTTTCTCTGTTTCTCACTCTGCCACCCTAGTGAATAGATTGGGGGGTACGTAATACGCTGGGAGTGGACAGAACCAGGCAGATTATCTGAACTAACCAAAGAGATATCCCATACCATATAATGTCATGCTCAGCAATAAAAGGTAAAAGAGGGGGCTTTAGGGGAATTAGCCATCTTTTGCTTGGGAACTGGCTGAGCACTTGTCTATCCACAGAAAGTGGTGAGTGATTGCTTTTGCATCACTTGTTTTGTTTTGTTTTCTTCCCTCTCCCACTTATCCTTCACTTACTAAACAATTTCCGTTGGGGTTTTTTTTGTCTGTTTTATCTTGACCCCCAAGTTTCCTTGGTTTTATTCTTCCTTTCCTCTTCCCCTGTCCCATGCGGGTGGGGTGGGAAGTGAGTGAGCAACTGTGTGGTGCTTATCTGCCTGCCAAAGTTAACCCACAACATGCCCTGCCTGTCTGTCAGTGGCAGGAGCAGTGGATGACCCCAAGGGTCTGCATGTCTTAATGAATTCGTAGGCTCTATTTACTTTGGCCCCTCACCAGAGGAAAGACTTTGAGGTGCTGGAGTATGTCCAAAGAAGAGCAGCGAAGCTGGTGAAGGGTCTAGAGAACAAATCTTGTGAGGAGCACCTGACGGAACTGGGGTTGTTTAGTCTGGAGAACAGGAGGCTGAGGAGGGGAGACCTTGTTACTCTCTACAACTACCTGAAAGGAGGCTGTAGTGAGGTGGGGGTCACTCTCTTTTCTCAAGTACCAAGCAATAGGATGAGAGGAAATGGCCTCAAGTTGTTCCAGGGAGGTTTAGATTGAATATTAGGAAAAATTTCTTTATTGAAAAGGTTATCAAGCACTGGAACAGGCTGCCCAGGGAAGTGGTTGCATCACCATGCCTTGAGGTATTTAAAAAAATGTGTAGACGTGGTGCTTAGGGACATGGTTTAGTGGTGGAGTTGGCAGTATGAGGTTTGTGGTTGGACTCGATGACCTTAAGGGTCTCTTCCAACCTAAATGATTCTATGATTCTATGAATCTGATGGCATAACCATTTTTTAATCCATCTAATTGTGCACCCAGCAACACTGTAATGTCCTCTGTCATATACACTGCATAGGAAACGTTGGCAGAAGAACACATCCAGGCCTGGTACATATGCAACCTGCAGCCATTTGCCTCTATGTCCAAGGTTTTGCTATGAGCTGTTGTAGCCGTGCCGGGCTGCATGACCCTGCCCTGCACTGCAAGCAGACAAGCAAAGCCCATTAGAGCAGCCCAGCTGTATTTTCCTGAAGCTGCGCCTGAGCACAGGGCAAGAAGGGTCTTCTGGGGCCATCAGGGCTTGCTCTGGAGTCCAGTTCTCAGAGTTAGCAGGAGGCAGAGGAGGGAAAATAATGTTTTTCCAAGTAAACTCCCCTGTGGGCCCTTTGCAGGCTATCCTCACCTGTCCCCAGAGCCTCTTGAGCAGAGATGGCCACCTGCCAGCTCCTCACATCCTGACCCACTTTTCCTGAGAACTCAGCAAGGCAGAGTTTCACAGACAAGAGGAAATCCCTAAACAGCATGCAACCCAGAGAGTGGAAAGTTTGGGGGTGGGAGGGGCGTTGGTGTTCTGGGTTTTTCCCAACTTCCCCATGAACATATTTGACAGCTCGCTGTCCCTGTCAGCACAGGATCTCAGTGGAAACTGGAGCTGGGAGGGCTCTTCCTGCCTGGGGGAGGCTTCCCAGGAGCGCGAGGGATTTACCAGTCACCACCTTTCATTTCCCTATCCCTTGCTGTGTCCCACTGAAGGCCATGTGCAGTGGCAAGCTGCAGACGGGTTTGCTGGTGGCCGGCTACTTCGTCTACCTGCTGGTGGGTGCAGCTGTGTTCCAGGCACTGGAGAGGACTGCTGAGAAGCAGGAGAAAATAGCAGCTGCCCAGATGAAGGAAGCTTTTCTGCAGAGCTTCACCCACCTCACGGTGGCAGAGATGGAGCAGTTTATGAAGGTAAGTGCCAGTCCTGCAGAAGCCCTTTCTCTCTCCTGTTTCCCTGTGAGATGTTGTTTCCTACTCAGCCTTGCTACACAGATATCTTTCACTGCTTTCCTACTGATTTGATCATTTGGATGATTTTAGCAAACCCCAAGCTCACTCTCTGGTCTGAGCAGGCAGGTCACACTGATGGTAAATACAGCTTGTGTAACTTGACAAAACCTTGTGTGTTAACTATTAACAGTCCCCATCCCACGATGTCTGGACTTTGTGGGGTCTTGCCTCCTGCTAATTGGACTTTCAGTGGGGCTGTGCTCATCTACAATGGATGGCATGGCAGTAAAAATGAGATTGTCTAAAATGAATGGCTGTGGTTGCCACTTACAACAGCGTCATAGATAGCACGAAGCAACAATACAGCAACGTCTGAAGTAATCTGTTGGGTGAAAAAAAGAAGCTCAAATCACTACAAGGAGGGTGGCATAGTCAGGGTTTACTTTTTGAAGATGCTGTAGAAGTGAAACAGGTAGCCTGGCCGAGGGAAAGGTGTTTCTGGTCACAGCACAGGAAGCTGAGAATGAGTATGGTTGTCTCTTCATCTGCGGTATTTTCTAGCTCTATCTGCTACAGTGCAGAAGAAAATGGGGAGGGCAAATAGCCTTGCTGTAAGCATCTCCGCATGGGAAACTAACGAAGCTCTTAACGGGCCAGTTCACATGATGAGGAAAGGAGGGGAAGAGCTGGTATTTCTGATAAACAACCAGCAATCCAGCCCTCAGTTCACATATGCACGCACCCTCTTCACCTTGAATTTTTTTGGCAGGTAGGGAAGGAGAAAAAAAAAGAGGAACTTTTCAAGAAAATGAAATCTTTGTGCAAGGGTTGTGGAATGATTTCTGTTAGCTTTGATTTTTCTGGGACAGCAGCAAAAAATATAGTGAGGGAGGAAGGGGCAGTTTAAACTTTTCTGGTGCAGTTTATTCCAGCTTGTGTCTTGCCTCTGGCAGGACTCAGCCCTGCATTTTTTGTAGGCTGTTTCTGTACAAACCAGCCTGCCTTTCAGATGTCCGGTCCAATGTTCTCTGTTTGCTAAAGGCAGGGACAGCTGGATACTGTTTGGGTTTTTTAATTTATTTTTTTTAACTTAAAAAAAAAATTAACAGCACTTACTTAGAGTTAAAACCAAGGAAGAAGGGAATAGTCTGAAAATGCATGACATGATAGATAATAAGGCTGGAGGGGCTTAGGAGAAACATCTAGTCAAACCCCTGTGGCAGGGCAGTCTCAACTCAAGGCAAACCATCTCTGACAGATGTTCATCTAACCTCATCTCAAAGGCCTCAATATAAATATGTGCATGTGTGTTCACGCATGCAGTTTGGAGAAGAGTGTATAAGTCAGGCTGAATTCTGATTGTGGTCTGTCATGACCTGGGCTGGACAGACCAGGGAGGGGTCGTGGTGAGTTCAGAATTCCCTCAGGCTAAATTAAGGTGAGATGACACCAAACGATCAGTTCAACATTTTATTCATGGCAGAAGCAGCCTGAACTTGGGATGCATAATGGTAGTGGGGTTTCTCTCAACAGGCATTGGCATGAAACTACCTCAGTAAACCGTGTAACCCGTAGTAACCATATACATCAATTCGGGGAAGAAGGAGAGTCCTCCCGTTGAGTCACAAGGTTCAGAGCGGACCCCCTTGCTTTCTAGACTCCTTCTCAGAGAAGAGCCTGGGGGTGGCTAGATCCACTCCTAGTCCCAGACTTGATCAACGGGTTTATGTCTAAAGCAATGAGGTGCAGGGACTATGGAAAAGGAGAGAGAAAGAGAGACAGAGAGAGAAAAAGGAAAAGAAAAGAAAGATTTCACTGGTCCTGGGTCCAGCCTAGAGGTCCAGTTCCAGAGAGTGTGCGTGCATGGGGTTTCAGTTTGTGTCCTTTTACCATCTCCTTGCCCCTCCTTTGGGCAGGCACTCAAAGTCATTAGGCTAATTAGGTGTCATGTGCAGTTTGTGCTTTCAGAACCTTTGGGAAATGGGTCAGTGGGCTTGGGGGTCCTTTGGGGAGTAACTTCTCCTTCCCTGCAGGCATAACCGTTGTTTGATCTTTGGCCATATGCGGTGCACCTGTGGTTCAGTGTTCATTGTTATGCAGAACTTGCCCCACCACAATGCTTGAGACATTAACTCTTTTAGTCTCTCACATGGTCTCACCAAGTGTAATGCTTTGCAAATCAATGGACTTTCTCTGAATTTAAATCTGTGACACTAATCAGAATACAGCCTTAAAATGAAATTCTCTGTGTAGTCACATGTACCCTGCTATAACTCACTGATGCCCTTCTGGGAGGGATCAGAGTCACTGCTCAGTGTGACTGAATACAGGTGATTTATTAGATCCTGGATCCACCACTGCTGTCTCAAGGGCGAACTCAAAACCAGCAACCAGCCACTTCATCACTTAAGCTGGTGGGCTATCTTGCTCTGCCATTTCCTAGTCATCTATAGGATCATTATTTCCAAAGTACTTAGCCTAAAAGAAAGTCCTTGATCACGCTAAAAGAAACAAGTTCTAACACTCACTAGAGCAGCCAGCATAAACAGGGCAAAGGACTAACACTCAAAAACATGAGCCGGCTGCTACCCAACCTTGGAGGTAAAGGTGTGAATAGTGTCAGATATTGCTGAGGACAGGTGAGTGGTATTCACAGGAAAGGAGCAGTAGTTGGCTAAATCTGTAGTATTCTTGCAGCAAGCACTTGAGAAAACCAGCCATGTTGATATCAAACTTTGCCTTCCCTCCCAGAACCTGACTGAAGCCATTCAGAATGGAGTATACCCTGTTGGAAATGAATCACAGACTGAAGACAGCAACTGGGATTTCAGTAACTCCTTCTTCTTTGCAGGCACAGTTGTCTCCACAATAGGTAGGTCTAATGCTTTCCATGTATGTGTGTTTGTGTGTGTGTGATGCTTATTATGTCTGGTTATTAGGACCTGAATGGATAATACTTTCAAGGATAAAAACTCGAGCCCTTTATTGTCATGGATGGTAAGCAGCAATGGACTTGGTCCTGAGACCTCACCACTGCACAGCTCTTTGTGCATTATTTTGGCTTGTGAAATACCAGTGGCCTTTCATATTATTTCTGACTTGTTTCTTCTTTTTGAGCCATCTGTTAAAATGTTCACTCTGCTGCCAGTTGTGGGTAGGAGATAAATTTCACTTTCCTGGTCTTTATTCTAGGGTCAAACAGGCTTTAAATCCGAGAGTGCTGTAAAGCATAAAAGAATGGTAGGAAAGAAATGAACTCTGCTGGGGCATGGACACTGTCTCAATAACCTGTGCTGAGCCGTTAGTGCACATACTGAATTAGTAATATGCCAGGAGGAAAAAATGGGAAGGGGGTAAGGCAAGTGCTGAGACTTACACTGCTGCTTCAAGCTGTTCTGACCTTTTCAGGGGCTGCCTGCCGCTATCTGCCTCTCCCTTTCTCTCAAATGTGCCTTCAAAAAAGTGCAGGCCTTCCAAATTTAAGCATAAAATCCACACTGTTGGCTCCTGCTTTCATGATTTGCTTTCATGCAGTGAAAGTCAAACCTATGTTTTTGCAGAGTACAGCTGAGGCCTTACTCCCACTACACCCTAGACACAACTATTCCACTGATCCATGAGTGTGACAGGTCACAAGGGACGCAGTGGTGTCCCAGCATCATGGCAGGTGTGTAGGTGTTGCATGAACCCATGTGGAGACCTCCTACTGTAGAAGAAAGAAAGACTTCTGACCCATCACATCAATGACAAAGTTCCATGGTTACAACAACATTCACATATCGATAAAGCTTCCCTGGTTTGTCAGCACCTGCTACTAGCCAATCCATTCCTTGCCACCACCTGTATTACTGTATTTTTTTAATTACAGCATTTCTATGCCAAACAAATCAGTCGCTTCCCATCAAATTTCTTTCCCTAGTGAGGCAGACAGGCTGTCCCAGAAAAAGCGCAGCTTTGCCTGTTTCTCTGCAGCTTCACTGCAGAGGTCTGTTGTGAAGGTACATCAGGTACTTCCACCCATCTTCACTAGGTTTTGTCATGAAAATGGAATATTTCTGCAACAGGGAGCACAGACAGCCCAAGCATTTTGGGGCCTAGTAGCCAATAAATCACTCAGTTGTTTTATTTGTCTTTCCCCCCAAAGAAAACATTGCATTTTCCAAGTAATGAATGCCTTGAGATGAACTGTGCTTGGGAAAGTGCCTTTTCTCAAGGTCACTGATAGAGTAAGGACATACACAAAGTACAGGACTCTTGCACTCAGGGATGTACCTCATGGGATCTAAAAGGAACATTCTCCAGTCCATTAAAGGACATGTTTGGAGTTCTGCAGCCGTTGTTCCACTACTTAGATAAATACTCTTTTAGTAGGACTTTAAGACAAATATCTCTCTGGCATGAATAAATCAGCCACCAGTAAGGTCTGGAGTAATTAGCACCATCTATTCTAATGCACACTGCACTGCCTCCAGGATTGGAGCCAGTATCTGGACATAACCAACTTACTGGCAGTTAGCCAGGGAGGTCATTAACACACAGGCAGATCAACAAGAAGCTGAAGATGGCTATATGTGATTCTGACATGACAAACAGCCTGGGACTCCAGCCTTGATGTCTTCCAGGTCCCCACACATCTGGTTTCTGTCTTTCCATGTATTTGTCACAGGACAGAGCATGTTTTCCATAACTGCTTTTAGATTGTGCTTCCATTCCCACTAAGGCTGGATTGGGAGCACACAGCGCTCTCTGCATCTCCCAAAACATGGAGGGTAAATCACTTTGCTTACCGCCTTTTTCAGAGAAAAAAGTGTGCATGTGAACTGAGAAGTCCTAGCCACATCTTTTGGGGTCAAAGGCAGGCCAGGCTGGGGTAGGTGTGAATGTGACTGTGGACTGCTTCAGTTCTCTGGAATATCTCCTCTGACCCAGTTTTTTCATAGGTTATGGCACGCTACATCCTAAAACTACTGGGGGCCAGATCTTCTGTGTCTTTTTTGCTCTGTTTGGAATCCCTCTGAATATTGTTTTTCTGCACCGTGTTGGTAAGATGCTCTCACTGCTGTGTAAAAAGCTGGGGAAATTCCTGTACGAAAAAGGAATGAGAAAGGTAATTAGTTTTACTTACTCAGGCACATTTATATGCTCATTTCTAGGTTTTTTTTCTCAAGATATATGCTGGCATTATCCTCTATTATATTTGTTCTCATGCTGTGTTAAACATTGTGCTAGGAGAGGGAAAGACACATTCTTCACTTGCAGAGCTAAACAGACAAGGCAACCATAGAGGATATTTTCAGAGAAAGGGAAGCATTTTGTCTACCCATCTAAATGGCAGACATCCAGCCCCCTTCAGCAATCAATGGAGTGGGCGCCTCATCCTGCTTCTCTAGACACTTATCTCAGGAGCTAACACTCTAGGGAAGTGTCTGTCTCCCTTTATAACCAGTAAAGAGAGAGATGATTAAGCATCTCATCTTGAGGCAGGAAAAAGCAGGTGAACTGTAAAAAGCTATAAAAAGCAGGTGAGCTGTAGGGGTTTCAATGGATATTGACTCAATGTCTAGTGTGTCACCCTTCCTTATTCATTATGCAGTCCTTCAATCCCTCTTCTCCCTTGACTTTGACAGAAAGGAAACATCAGGCTGAAGTTGTCCATTTGATCCCAGTTGCTGAAAGGTGAGGAGGCACCTGTAAAGGGCTAGAGAAAGATGTGTCTTGCCTGGTTATGCCCCAAGTTATTTGCAGCTCCTCCCCTTCTCTCACCACTACTGAGGAAGTGAAAATAGCTTTTCTGTGTCTCCTACTGTAATTCTCTTTCAGGACAAGGTATGAACGCTACAGATAACCCTGTTCAAATTGCTAAATTTCTCCCCATGTCTGGGGAACTTAAATAGAACCTAAGGCTTGATCAGATATAGACTCAAGCACATGCACAATGCATGAAGGCATGAAAAATTATCCGACAGTTGCCATTAATTTCTAGACAATCTGGACTTATAAAATTCTATACATAAACTATATGTGTGTCTGGCTGATAAATCTTAATATATAACAAGCCTTTTTTTCCAGTCAAGGCTTCTTCATGACTGCTGGGAAGTAGGATGGTTCAAAAGTCACTGTCCAGGCACTTCTTCATTGGGAGCTCATTTGTTAAAGGTGTTCTTGTAGTAAGGTATCCACTGGGTAGGAGCCAATTTCTGGCACTGATGCAATGAGTAATAAAGTCAACAGTCAAGACTCTTGGAGATAGTACTGTCAGAAATGGTGTCAATTTTTTTTTTTTTTAAGTCTATTTTCCCAGGCAAATTTGAATGTTCTTTAGGTGCCACACCTGAATACCTAAAAACTAAAATTGAAGTCTGCTGAAAAGTGGAAATAGTCTGACTCCAGTAAAAGTCATTGGATAGGAATTCCTCCTATACTCATGGTTATTGGAGGATGATACAATCAGATAAAAGCCTACCTCTCCCAGGGCTACTGAGGCCATGCAACACTCATAATACATGGCTTTCTTCTGCTTCAGAGCGAGGCTACGGTACTTTTAGAGGAAGAGCACTCAAATACAAATCCTTCAGTTCCTGTGGTCCTAGTAGGTATTCCTAGATAGCCACGCATTTTGGACAGCCACCGCTATATATGGCCTGCTAGTGTGTCAAATCATGATTATAATTGAATTGGTTTCTTCCTTTTCCAGAAGAAGATCAAACTTCTGACCCTTTTATTCTTCCTGGCAACGGGGATCCTAGTTTTTCTGTGCTTGCCATCACTCTTCTTCCAGATAACAGAGGGCTGGTCCTACAGCGAAGGAATTTACTTTGCATTTATCACCCTCAGCACCATTGGCTTTGGAGATTATGTAGTAGGTAAGGTTGATTTCAGGGAGGAGACACAGCAAAGCACCAGGGTTATGACTGTAATTACCGTGGGTTGACTGCACAGGCCACCAATGTACTGCAGAGACAAATCTTCTGTCTGAGTTGTTGGCTAGTCTTTGCCTTGTACAGTTCTGGGGGAAATACGCATTTCTCTGGGATTGCGTGTGCTGACAAAGTTGTCTAAATATAATGAAATGTGGTGCTTCGGGTTGCAGAGAAGCCAGGTATTTTGGGGAGGAAAGGGGAAGTGTGGGGGGAGAATTCAAGGAGCCTAGGAATTTGCATATACCAAAAGGGAACAGTTTGCAACAGTCATACAAAGAAAGACAGGTATCCCTGCTTTAGCCATCTAAGACTTATGTTTCAAAGTGTAAAGAAATAAGTGCTCATATTGCAGAAGCCATGATTTTACACAACAGACTGAAAGGTGGAAATCCCAGTCACGGGAAAGTGGGGAAATCTACTCACTCTGTGAGAAGTGGGGCTTAAACATATAAATGACCGCAAAAGTGGCCTTCTTTAGTCTGCTATGCATCACTGGGGGCTCTCTGTCTTCACAAGCCAGAGCTTAGGATTTCCCTGAAGACAAACTGTTTAAGCTACGCTCCAGCATGCTGGTGTGCTTCCCGAAACATTTCTGTGGATCTGCTGACCAAAATATACTCTCCATAGAATAAGCTTCTGCAGGAGCTCCAAAATGATGATCAGGAGCCAAATCAGTGTCCACAGAAGAAGCAATCAAACACCTGGACTCCATGGAAAAATCAAAGATTTCTCTACAGCAAGATGGCCAGCATCTTGCCAGCCTGAACTTCTCTTCAGTGGGGATATGAGAATGAAGCTCTGAAGCTAATACTTGAGCACCAGTGCTGTCCCTACAGAGAATCTGGAAGCCTCATGTCCCTTTCTGATGGACAGACATCCACCACACGTCAAACCCTAGGCTCTCAAGCCTTGCAGAGATACAAGAGGGGCCTTGGAGACTGGCTGGCAGCCTTGCTACGTGTTTGAAAGATTTCTTACATCAGGCTCAGGACTTTGGCAGAGGGAGCCCACAAACTTTTCCAGACACTGATGTTCCCTGCTGACCTTAATTTTTCTGAGTCAGCTAAAGAGGCTGGGTAGTGCTTTGATGATCCAGTTGACATCTTGCTTGTTTGCATGAGTTTAGTGATTGTAATGATCTTGTAGCCTAGCTGATGGTTAATTCATGCAATGGCAATGAATTGATTAGGCCACATTTCCCCAAGTGATCCCAGCCAGCTAACTGCTCCCTCTTGCTACAAAGCACAGGAAACCAGTGTCCCCTGAAATTCCCCTTTTCACATAATCCAGAGAAAGATTCTTTGTCTCCAACAGTGGTTAAGCAG
Organism: Aquila chrysaetos chrysaetos; assembly: GCF_900496995.4. NCBI lineage: Eukaryota > Metazoa > Chordata > Aves > Accipitriformes > Accipitridae > Aquila > Aquila chrysaetos. The sequence goes on along the minus strand of NC_044005.1, from coordinate 6,447,452 downwards.
TATTACTGTGAACACAACACAAAACTCAGGCATCAGCAAGGAATCTGTATTACACAACAGTGGCCTCTTTGCTCACTCCAGCCAGGGCCAATCTTTGTCACTGCAGTGGAGGACAACAGGGCACAAGCATTTCTTTCCTAACCATCTGTAGGACTGATAACCCTGGCCTGTGTGATACTGAACACCTCAAACTTCAGTGATGTGGAATACAGGAAGGTGCAAAGTGGCTGGTGCTGTGCAGGAGAAAAAGTGAACATCAAACTGGTGCATTCTCTTCCCTTGTCCAAATTACAAGTGTGTTCTACAATAATGACAGCAAGTCACAGCCTTAAAACCACTACCTCCATAGCACTTTCCTCCTCTGCAGCCATATTATTTTACAAATACAGTAAAAAATAACAATTAGATAGGCCTTCTGGCTTTGTGATTTCATCTTCTTTAGGATGACTTAACTGGAGCTGAAATATTTCTCCCTGCAGTGTTTATTGATAGGACAAGGAATAATGGCTTTAAACTGAAAAAGGGTAGATTTAGATTAGATGTAAGGAAGAAGTTCTTCACTGTGGGGGTGGTGAGGCACTGGAACAGAGGTTCTGCCCAGAGAGGCTGTGGATGCCCCATCCCTGGAAGTGTTCAAGGCCAGGTTGGATGGGGCTTTGAGCAACCTGGGCTAGTGGAAGGTGTCTCTGCCCATGGCAGGGGGGTTGGAACTAGATGATCTTTAAGGTCCCTTCCAACCCAAACCATTCTGTGGTTCTGTGATTTATCTCAATTGGCCTTAAACAAAGGTGATAAAATGATCATAAGTTTAATGCCTCACACCTTCACAATGAAACAAGCAGAATCAATGACTGCTCTGAGTATTATGCATTTAGAATTGATTACAGATGACAAATGGATTTGTGCGAGCCAAGTGCAACAGAACAGGTTTGACTTTATTTTCATTTTAGTAATTCGAAACTGGTTTGTAGCTGTTGCACTTCAAGCATGAGATAAAGCCTGTTTTGGGTAGGGAGATATCCTAGGAAGATGGCAGAGTCTGGATTTAACTGTTTGTAGTACACGTACCCATGGGTGATACTTCTAGGGTGAAACTCCCCTTGGGCTGTAAACTGAATTTATGCCCTGCTGAAGTACAGTTTTGAGTTAACAATACAAAGATATTACTACTTGCTTTGCTAACCCCACATCATGAACTGCGGATAAGAGCACAAAAGGAGATGCTTTGTAGCAAGGCTGGAATCCCCTCTGCCAAGTGAACCCCAGCAGAAGAAAAAGAAACAGCTGTTGGATATCTATCCATGAGGACAAACCAGCCCAATCCTGCCCCATTTCCAGAGCTCTTGCATGACGAAGTACAAAAATCCTGCACATCGATCTGTGCAGTACAGAGCACTGCAAGACTTGAAAAGAGTTGCCAGCATCATGGCACCTTCTGGGCAGCTTCACAAGGGGTAATGATCCACCAGGTTTGTGGTCTCCCTGTCCAGGCACATTGCTGTGTTATCTGCTATGTGGAGTCACCCTTGACAGTGACTTATAGCACTCAATAAGCAGTATCACCAAGTTTTCCTGCAGATGCCAGGGCCATATCAGCTGTATCATGATGACAACATTGTGTGGGACTAAGTGCAGCAGGAGAAAATGCTTTCTGTATGTTGGTGGTGGATTGCTGATGTCTGAAGGAACAAATGAAATGACCCATGCAGAAAAGCAGGTGTGGGATACTGGCTGATGCTAAGAGGTTTGGACTGCATGAAATAAGCTTCGGTCCACTGGTTGCCAACACAGAAAGTTGTGTTCTTGGCATGTGTCAGCGAGTCCTCATCAGTCACCTAGTTTTTTAATGGAGGAAGCTCCTGAAGCCATTCAAAAGTAAAGTAGGAATTGCAACTACTCTCTTTGTATGATCAAGGGTACCTATAATTTAAAGCAAATATTTATTAGTTTCTAATCACACTTTATAGAAGTACACAGAATTACAATAACCTAGGTAGTAATAGTTGTGTGGTTATAGTGGCCCACTGTGCTCTGCGAGTTTGGGAATATTTTCAAGGTAATACAACACAATTTTACACTACTTCCCACATCATTGCGTTTACCTGTAGATGCAGAGGTTGAAATGGAATTGGTATGTTGTAAGGGGAAAAAAATATCCTGCTCTGCTACTAGTTCATCTCAATCCCGGTATATCTTTTTGACAGGCCAGCAAGTTTGTGCTAGCCTCTATCAGTTTATTGCAACAACAAGAGACTTGCCCAACCTTAACCTAATGCTGGGGAGGTGAGAGTCTCCACTACAATGGAAAAGTCACCTTAAAGTACTCAATGTAAAATACATTGATGAATCCATTAGGCTGGCCCACTTTACACAGGCAAAGCAATTTTAACTTGTTAATTTTTTTCTTTCTCTCCCCTTATCTGCAGGTAAACAGCCTGACAGGATTTACTTTTCCTACTACCGAACACTGGTGGCCATTTGGATTCTTTTCGGCCTTGCCTGGATTGCTCTCCTATTTAATTTATTGACAACAGTACTAGAAGATACTGAAAAAATAATTGTCAAGGATCTCCATCAAATTGGAAAGGTGAGTAAGGGCAATGAAGCAAGCCAACAAAGAAGATACCGGCCTGCTCAATTTATTCCGGAAGAAGAACTACTGCCACCACATGCTGGAGGGGATGCAGAGAAAATGGAGTCATTAGAAACAGATTCTGAACACACAAAAAATGAAAAAAATGATTTTTCTTACAGCAAAACTATTGCCATAACATATGAGAATTGAATTCTTCATTGGAGAGTTGCTAGTGAATTATTCTGAAGAAATTCCCATGGAAATAAAATTTCTCCTACCTTTTGCTGAGATATGACCTTTCAGAACTCAAGACTTACACTTACACAAAGCCCGAAATTAATGGTAAGAAATTTGCTCCTCAATTTGCAGCTAGGTTGTGCTAACAACCTGAAAAGTGCACTTGTTTTGCAAGGCATTTTTAAAGTGCTTCCACAAAAATGCAGAGGAGGGGCACGGTAGAGCTTGCTGGTTCTATTTGGATTTTGCTGATTGCACGAAATCATGTCTCTTCCAGGAACTGATATGCACAAGCTTTTATGAGGCATTGCATAGCACCTTTGGAAGAAGAAATAAGGGTATATAACTTAACAGATGCCTGATTTGAGCCATCATATTGGATAAGCTATTATGATCTGAAAGACATGTTTAAAGCACAAGACCTGGGCTCAGTTCAGACACTAGAAACATCTAATGGACAGGGTTAGAAAAAGGTTAGTGTGTTAGAAATGATTAATTCTACCTCTTCCTGTTTTATACTAGGATGAATAAAGGCAATTTCACCCTTTATCCCTGTGGCTTTGAACAACCTTTCTGATGGTGTTTATAAAGAACATATAAACCCATGTCTTTAATTCAAATTTTATAATAATTTTATTCTGTCAGCACTTTATAAGAACAGAGACTGGTTTGAATGGAGCAGCCCTCACTGCATCAGAGCCTTGCTGCTATGTTTGTATTCCATAAGAGCTATAAAGTCGTTTTAAAAGGATTTTATTGTGTTGTGCTAAGGTAGCTTTCCAAGAGCAAGTGTTGTCTAAACAGTGCAGCCTAACCTTCAACCAGGTAAAAAAAAGGATGTCAAATCTGGGCATGGTGTTTCAGATGTACTGCCTGGCATGCAGGCCATCCCTGGGTGAAGACCCTAGCCTTTAAAGGCTCAATCCATGCATCAGGTGCCTTGTGTGTGTCAAGAGTACATGAAAACCCTACCCTGAAGTGCTGGCAAAGCAGCTGTGGTAGACACAGTCATAGAGGTGAAAAGTCCCATGGGTGTATATGGTTACATTAAAAGTCAGTCCAGTCCAACATCCTGTCTCTGACCATGCCTACTAGCGTATGCCTCCAAAGAGCATAAGAACGAGGCAGCTCTGCCATGCCCCTGTGATGGGGTGCAATCCCTCTTCCAGTAGTTGGTGGCTCAAAGGCTGCCCAAACAAGAGGTGGTGTCTCTGTACTTCAAAGTCCGTGAACTTGCCCAAATGCTGAACCCACATCAGCACCCACAGGACCCAACCAAGGTAGTCCTCCAGTAACTCCAGTACAGTAACCGAAGTACCTCCCTTTGATGGTGCCGAACATGTCACTTGATAGGTTTTCGTGATATCCTCAAGTTCCTATTTTGTCAGACAGTGAATAATTGTTCTCGGCTAACCCTCTGGGTGTTAGTTACAGCAAGACCAGCCCTTGCCAGAGCTATTCCTGTATGAAAGGGAAAATAAATTACAGCTATAAAGCAAATTTAGGCTGTAAAGATGCAATCAGCCTTGAAGTTGAATTCATAACTATTTCAGTCAAACAAAACCACACTTCTTGCCAAAACAGCTCTGCTGGTTCAAGACCTGGCATGTAGACCTGACCAAATATGTCCTTTCTTTCCCTCCCCAAATTATTTTCCAGTGTTGCCCTCAAGGCTGACTTCTCGCCTAATATGTCTCACTCTCAGTAAACCTTTCTGAGGCAGCAGGAACAAGAACTGACCAAAACTGGGGCCAGGTGGCAGGGGTATCATAGGACACAGCAGTCCTTGTGCAAGCCACGACCCTGTTGCTATCACAAGGTGACACCACAGCCATGCAGAGAAAGCAGCTGGATGCTCCTGGGCAGGGATCTCTTCACCTCTCTGTCTTCCCCTCTCACCAAGCATTGACTCACATTATTATTTTCCAGGCATGATTTTTTCTTTTCTGTTTTTTCCCATCCCTTCCTACAAGGACAATTAACCCCATCCCCACCCTAATAGAGGTACTGTCAAGGCTGGTTTAGGGAGAGATGGTCCTGCCTTGGGGTGCGATGGCCATTTTGCACAGTCTCTCATAGTTCCTTCCAGGTCAGTTCCTGGTGTTTGATACCCCCAGCACCAAGGTGGCAGGCAGGGCCTCTGGGCCAGCACAACCCATGTCTATTTGCTGTCTCTATTGATGGAGAGAACGAAGAGCCTCCAGGGAACATCTTGAAGTCAACACACTGCTGGAGGGTTTTCTTTAGCTTGTTCCCACTGTCCTGCTTGCTCCCTGTCATGACGAATACCACAACGCAGCCCTGAAACAAGCTGGTAATATCTTATTCCAACACAGAGCAATTGAGGATGCTTGTTTAGACATTTCAGGAAGGGCAAGAGAGACAGCCCATGGACTCTGACTGTAAACACAAGCACAGAGCCAGGCATTGGCTCTTTGAACAGAATAGGAGAAATTCTCTGTCCTTCACACTGGTGGGTGTTTAACAACGAGCCATGAAAACCAAACACGGCCCGTGTCCAAAAATCAGTCTGCCCTGTGCCGCTATTGTCATAGGGTGCAGGCAATTCACATTTTAACTCATCCCCTCTTGCCACACTCCCCATGTAAGGATGTGGTTGCTCCAGACAAGGCACAGAGGTACTGAACAACTCACCCAGGGCCAGGGTATGTGGGAAACGTGAGCCAGAAACAGCCGTCATGGGGCTGTCCTCCTTCAGGCACCAAGAATTGAGGTGTCCCTCCAGCTGCAGATGCCAGCCTGGGAACAGAAAAAACACATCCACAAGCATAAAGAACATAAAAGCTCTCAGGAGAAATGCAGATAACTGCCCTAAGAAAGAAGTCTAGCCATTCTTAAATCCTCAGACCTGCAGGGAGGTCTTTTGAAGAAGAGTCTCAGCTTTGCTTCTCGTGCCCTCTCGTGGCTGTGTGCAGCAGACACCCTTCCTTTGCATTTCTGCCAAGTTCAGGCAGTTTTACTCTGCCTCCTACTGTGCGGTTCAGCTGATGTAGCTGGTACAACCCTGGCCAGTGCAAGTCCCAGGCCAGCAGATTTGTCAGTGTGAACCAGAGGAAGCCAACCAGTATTTTTATGCAGTTCCTACGAGCTAGCTAAGGGCTAAAACATGCCTCATTCTCAAGAAAGAGATGGGAATGGGCACCCTGAACTAGTCCAGCCAGGGATCCTGCTTTGTACCCATGCTGAAACAGCTTTGTGGAGGTCAGCTGGGGATGCGACAGCTTTCTGTCAGCAAACCATCATGCGAAGGACCCTTGCTGGCAGCACGCACAGCGCTGACCATGGCGTATGCTCCTATCATGTCCCATGCACCAGCTTCCCCTGCACAACGTCTGCTGCAGGACCGAGGCACACATTCACACCCTCTGTCACACAGGGAAAGGGATTGTTCCAGAAAAAAATCTGCAAAATGGCAGGTTTGGGTGCAGGCTTTGGGGCCAGGATGAGCTGGCCCACTCTGCAGCAGCCTCAAGGGCAGGCAGTGCCTCATGCAGCAGGAGGGGTGGAGATAGAAGCTGCAGATATGTGGAAGAAAGAGCCAGCACCAAAGGGTGTGTGGTCCTCTCTGCTGGGAAAGGCAAGGGAAAAGCCCAGGAAAGCTGCAAGCCAGGGTGGGAGAGGAACTTTTTTGGATGCCATATTGTTCCTCACGCTTACACTGAACAATAAAGCTGAAGGGCTTAGGCACAGTAACAAATCTCTCTGGGGCTAGAGCAAGCAGCCTCTCCCAGCATTATCATCCTCTGAGCACCGCACAACTGCAGCAGATCTTGTCCTCGCTTCACCCCTGAAAGGGAAAGCTGTTGCTTTCTCTGCAGATAGTAGGGGCCCCAGAGAAAATTAAGTGTATCACCTGAGCTCATGCATGAGACCTTTGGCAAACACCTGGTCTGGTGCTCTCTCAACCAGGCCCAGGTGCCCCGGTATTGCTTACTAATAAATTAGCTAGTGGTTCTGTAGTTGTTGAGGTTAAGAAAAATAATCTTGAATTGAGAGCAAAGTTAGAACAGAGCTTCTCCTCCACAGCTGGAGATTTAAAACGGTCCCAAGACTTTTAATTCCTGAGTGTAAGCCAGGCTCCGGCTCTTCTTCTGCACGTCCCCCCTGCCCAAGGGAGAGAAAACAGGAGTAAAATCCGTTCTGAAATCCCTTTTTTGCCAAGTGGCGAGGCAGCAGCAATCCTCCGGAGACCAGGCAGAGGGGTTCTCCATCAGCAGATCTGCACAGTCTGGAGCCTTTCCCGCGAGCTGTTTAAAAACCCTGACTGTGACCCAGCCCCACTGTGCCACTCAGGGAAATCCAATTTTCACAGAGCAACCTCGTGTGCAACTGCCAGCTCTCCCACTACAGCTTGTTTTCAAATGGGAAACATTTCCAAAGCAAGCCAAATACTTTCCCATACATTAAACCAGTTGCTGAAAAACTCCAGGAGTATGATCATGAAATATATTATCTTGGATTAAATGGGAGCAGCATGTTCCTGCATTCAGTCTGGGCTGCTCCTCATACATCACCCACGTCTTTGCTGCCAGCTAGCAAACAGTGTGCATTTCTGCACTTGAAACCAAGGAAATGCTATGAGGAATTATCTTTCCCTCAGAAAGAAGCCCCTCAGAAATTCAATTGCCTCCAGAGAGAATAGGAGAAACTGCACTTTGATCTGTCTTTAATTAATGTATGGGATTGTTTAGGGATCTTTCGAGGTCTCCTTCAATTAATAGCCAGTTCATTTGGAGAGATTAGTTTTCTTCTGGAAGCGGAGAGACTAGTCAAAGCAGTGGAACAGCTTGGCTAAAGTAACATCATATAGCCAGGGGGATAATTTTTTTACAGAAATTACTAAACGTGGGCCACACACATGCTGTTTTCCACTCTGTCACACTTGGACATGTGCTTTCTTGCCTGACTTGTGACCAAAAGGCACTGGATCCAGCTCAGAACTGGTTTAACAAACATAACTAATTACTCTCCAAAGGCCTTTTCTCCATCCCTCACAATCACACCCGAAGAAACAAAAAAATCAGATTTTGGTGTCAGCCAAGTCCCCCTGTACCCTTCCAGCAGGATTCAAAGTGGTCTTGAGGCTTTCCTGTGAGGTTTTATACCAGCTCTCACACTGTAAGGAAAGGGGATCCCTGGGATCCCTGGCACTTTGGGCTGAAGACCGGCATGGGGCAATATTGCTGGTTCCATGCTAGAAAAGTCAATATTTAGCTCTTCTGGGGCTAAAAAGTTGGGGGGAAGAAAAAATGCTGCCCTCCAGAGAACTTCATCCATGCTTTTGCATCCCCGCAGCCAGCCCCACCTCCACCTCAGGCCATGAACTCAAACAGCTCCAAATCTGCTTAGAAAATTCAGCATTTTCTATCATGAGGGGTTCTGGACTTGATTAGGATAATTCTCTACCAGAGGTTTGGAAAGGCTCATTTTGCTGAGTTAAAGTTAGGGCAATTATTGAATCCATTTAATTACCGGTTCAACATGATTTAGGAGACATGTATCTGAATAAAGACTTTCCAAATTTCTCTTTCAATTATTCTCACATATGTGGTTGGAAACCATAGCTGTACTTCTGTGGTGAGATGCCGAAGCATGAAATAATACATCCCCAGAAAGAGAGATAAACTGATAAGCAGAACAATAATAGTAACAAGCATGCGTCATTGAAAAATGAAGAGAGGTACAACTTACAATTTAAGTTAATGGCTTCCTTGAGAGGGATTAGCCAGAAGGATGCTAATATTCTCAAAGAACAAATGTGGCTTGAGGTGAATCCAGCTTTTCAAAGTAAAAGATGTTTGTTCATCATAGCAAGGCATGGAGAAAATCATGCATCACAACCAGAAAAAAACATAAGCCAGAATTTTTGCTGAAAATCCCCCAGAATTCACAGTTCCATTCATTTAAATGACTCACTGAGTGCTTTAAAAACAAGGTTAAGGTCTTAAATTTAAAATGGCTTTAGACATTTGCTAGAAACCAAGGATGAAACCCAAGCAGAGATCTGTCTATTCTCAACTTCAAAAGTCCAGGCATTCATCTCAAAATACAATACACACTGGCTCAGAACAAGAAAGATGCAAGAAGCCCAGTATAGGCATCTTCCAGTTGCTAGATGCCAATTCTCCCTATTCGAGCAGTCTGCCTCTTCACAAAACCTGCAGAAGCTAGACACCATTTCTATTGTGCAAGACTGTTGCAACAGAAATGCTGGGATCAGGGCACGTATATTGCCCAAAAGTATATATAAATCAACTAAAGATTAATGGCCCAACTCTGCAGAACTTTGGCCAGTTTCCCAATTGCCAGTATAAAATTCCAATACATAAATGTTTTCTTAACAGATTTTTTTTTCCCCTTTCTTCCTTTTCTTCCTTATTTCTTTCTTCCTTACAGCCCTCAAGTTGGTGATGGGATGAAGAATGGGTGCAGCAGAGCTCACTACAGTCCCAGAAATGCTTCTAGAGAAACATGGCCCAGAAGCAAGGTCTACAAAGTGCTTAAAGGTTGCATGTAATATCAGCAGTGGTAGCACAATTTGGTGATGCCAAATAGCCACGAATTGCCAGGAGGAAACCAAAAAGTGGAATTCTCAGCAGTGACTGTAAAAGTCTATTCCTTGCTTGCAGTAGGTCTCTGAGCAAAAGCCTGAATACAAGCTGTCCAGGTCCTTTGCTCAAATGTGGTTCATTTGTAGGGCTGGGGTTTGGTAACAACACTTCCCAGCCATCATCCTGCAGCCTTCTGCAGGGGCTCAGCCTGCCTTGGCAAACCGGCTAGCTAAGGTGGAAAACATCCTCTTAGGATGCAAATGTTAAGGGAGAAGCACGATTTCTGGTGCATGACAATTTGCATGCTGGTATTTGTAGTAATAAACAGTAATAAGCCATACCAAAGTGGGTAGGGCTTTGGTGTAGCAGCCAGGGTGCCTTTCAGCTACACTTCTGGGAGGTTAAAAGCAGGACTAGAAATTTCCATATAAAGAGCCTTGCCTTGGCACACAGTTTTCTCAGTTAATATGGCTCATAGACAAAAGCAGAGAATGGCAACCTCATGCTAAAAACCCCAAAGCCTTTACTTGCCTCACAGATGCCAAAAAGCAGAGAAGTGAGTTACAAAAATGTTGTCACTCCAGCACCAGGGCCATCCGTCATACGTGGTGACAGCATGGTGAGGAGAGGTGGCACAGAGAAGAAGGACAGGCAGAGCACTCTTTCCCATGGGATTATGGATAGGGGCTTATTTTGGGGGTCAGCAGTGTAAGACAGCCTGCACCGTAGGTTAACCCCCACCTTGTGAACAGCAGCGATGCTCCAGATGTCCATCAGCTGAGACAGTAAGTCCGTTTGCCATCATCTGAAAACCTAATTCAGATTTCCCTGACTTTTAAACTTGGTCAGATCACAGCTTGTCTTGTATCCAGACCTGTCTTATTTGAGTTTGGGCTCATGTCTACTGACCACGTCACGAGCAGATGTCACTAACAGAGGGAACCAGAGTGAACATGCTAAATGCTACCCAAATCAGCAACAGGATTTCAGCAAATATATCCAGACAATTAGGCATGCCCCAGGGTCAAATCACCCTGGCATAGCAGGATAGCCAAAAGGTGCTTCTTACAAAATGCAACCATGAAGATGAGCAAAAAGCCATGTAGAAATAACTGTGCACACACACTGCCACGGCATAGCCTCCAGATGTCAGCACTAACCCAAGCAAGAGAGACACACAGCGCAAACGGTGCAGAAAAACCCCACTTGCAGGCTTTGACTTCCAGAAACACCCTCCTGCAGTCCTGCTTTCCTACCTGGGACAGACAGACAGACAGGAGGGTTTCCATTTCACCTGGAAAAAGTGCTCGGTTCACAGACAAAACCAAGGGATGCACTTTGTAGCTGTGCATGCAAGCGTTTTACATGCACATTGTACTGATGTAGACCATGTGTGCCTCCGTGCATGTAGGTGCTCATCAGCTATATATATATACACACACACACACACACACACACACACATACACACATACACACATATAACTTTTGTTCTTAAGAATAACAGTCTCTTTGCTGACAACTTTACATGAAGGTAAAAGCAAAGCATGTCCTCCAGTACTTTTTCAAACCATATGCATATTCATCTCTTCCAGTACACATTCCTGTGTGCCATGCAGCTGATGAGCTGAGAAACACAGCAATCAGCCCTGGATAAAGGATCTGAGAACATAAACATCGGTCGGATCCCCCAGTGATGTAAGGCAGCATGCCTTCAAGTCTATGTAGCAAGGTTGATGTTAACTGATGAAGAAATTGGTTTTCTCCTCTATTACCCTTGGCCTGTTAAGTTCATTTTATGCCACTCTTTTAGCAATGTAAATTTGCCTATTAGGAAAAAAAAAGGCTTAAAAAAATCCCATCTCTACCTTTTCTTCCCCTTAACTCTGCCCTCTCCTTACAGCCCACAAGCTTTAAATGCATTGAAAATTTATTGGGAAGGCCCCAAATTCTGCTCAAAGCAGGCATTGACGTTGTCCCTGTTACAGTGTGGTGCAGAATAAAGACACAAGTACAGCAGAACGGCCCCTGACGCCAAGCATTGAGCCAGCAGAGGTGTGAGACCCAACGGAGACTGCTGACCACTCTTCCACAGGCTGCAGAGAGGTACGCAGGGTGGCAGAGAGCATCCTCCAGCCTAACCTTGCACCTGCAGATAACTGGGGGAAGATCCAGGGGCTGTTTATTTAAACATATACTCCCCCTTAACACCAGATCAAAGAAAAATTAATGAAGGAGATGCCAGATTCCCCAACTCTTGTAGGGCACAGAGGTGTTGTTTTTACATGAAAAGACCCTCAAGATCCTCCTGCACCAAAGTGTTCATCCGAAGAACTGAGCTGCACATAGTTTGAGCAGGGCTGGGAGTGCCTGGAGGGATCATGACACGGAAGATTAATGGATCTCTTCCAGCCATAGGCTGTCAGTTAAGTCAAGCACTGCTAATGTGGGATGTTGTCCTGAGACCTCTGTTAGCACAATGACGAAGCTTTTTTTAAGTCCTCTGTGTAAAAGGCATAATCCTCGTATGCCAATGGATCATATCCTTGAGATCCCTAGAGAGCAGGGCAAATGTGGAAAGAAAAGGAAAGGAAATCCCTTATTTCATAATGGTGCAAACAGACATGTCAGGAGAATTACATCAACATGCAGCACGTGTGAAATTTAATACTCCTCCTAATGCATTTAGATGAGGCAAAATGCAAAGTCTATACTGCCTCTGGGAATAATTCTGGTAGGAAGCTTTCACCGCTAGGAACCAAGGACTTTCTACTTACTCTGGAATTTGAGCCTTTGTTTTCAAAGCCTTCCTGAGAGACTTCAAAATCAAGTTTGTTAAGTGTACGTTACTCTTTGAAGATCTGTATTCCAAAATGAAACACCAGTGCTCTTCCCAGCAATGCTGTCGCAAATTAAGAGTAGCATGCTTGAAAATCAGTAAACATTCATGGGGTCGCAGACAATCTGCAAAAGAGGAGAGCCTGATCCTTTGCATTGCAGAAAGCCAAGATATGCAAACACACACAGCCCTTATCCTTTGCCTAGTGTCAGCTGGCATTGCTGCAAGGGTGCTGCAGACCTGCATGGATTTCCACCAGCTTTGACTGTGGCCCATAAAGCTCTCAAAGGCTTTTAAATGCAAGCAGTATTTGCTTTGGAGTCCTTGCAGACAGGAGGAGCCTGAGATCTTCCGGCTGGTTCCCCACCCCCCATATCAGACTATAGATATGGGATTCAGCAAAGGATACAGCTCAGATGTGGCTTGAATTCAGACAAGTGACTTGAAGTGATGATTTCCCCCCCACCAGGCTGCAGATGATCGATGTATTATGCATGAAAATAGCGCCAGGCACAGATGGGGTGGGAGTAGAAGGTGTGAGCTGATAATGACAGCAGCCAAGCTCTGCTAGAAAAGACTCTACAACACACTTGCATATTGGGCAGAAAAAGGATGCAACATATATGAGAGACTAGCCATGGTTTAAAGGGCCAAACAGTTTAATTACCACCAAAACTGAGGTTTATGCAAGGATTTGAGTGGCATGGTTGCCAGAGGGAGGAGGGGATTAGCCTTGATGATTCAAGGAAGTGTATTCCCATCTTGTGCTCTTGAATAACTGTAGGGAGATCAGTGAAATACTTATTCTGGGTTTTAAAAGCTGAAGACAGGGAATCCAAAGCAGTGACATGGTGCTGCATCAGATATTGCCTCCAGCAGGATCCTGGCTCGTACTCAGCACAGTGCTGAGAACTTGGCACCAGGTCCAAAGCTGAAACAAACAGGAATTTCTCCATGGACACTTCTAGGGTTTGGATCCAGGCCCTTGAAGACCAGCACGCATGGCCTGATCCTGAAGAAACAGTGGCAGTTTGGATGGGCAACATGTCACTGACTTGGAGCCAGGTGGGTACAGACTTCAGTGGGAGGATGAGTCAAGAGAGCTCCAGCTCCATCTGCAAAAGGACCTGGTGCTGTGAGAAAGAGCTTAGCAAGTGTGCTATCCATAAAGACCCACAAGGAAGCAGTGATGGTCCAAAGAAAAGCCTGTGACTTCCCTGATCAGCCTTGGAGCACTCTGGAGGTCATTGCAAGACCAGATGCTTAAAATAAGCTGCTTTCCTTCTACAATCAAACCATGAGAAGGGGATACTCTTCCTTACAGTGCTTCTCTGAAGAAGCTCCAGCCTTGGACTATGCATCTTACAGCTGGCAAGATGTCATTGGCTTTGCCAAATCTGACCACAGCTGATCCCCGATGCAATAAAATGTTGGCCTTCAATCACCAGAGGCTGAGAATGTGCTTGTCTGGAGGATCATCAGGCAAAGGCAGCAAAGACTTGCTGGCAACTTGCAATGCATTTGCCAGTTCCAGGCTCTGTGGAAGCCTGACCCTACACAAAAAGATCCTTGCATGAGTCCACTCTTTGCTACCAGCCCTGCTGATGGTGCCAGTGACATAACAGCTATAGGAAATCTGTGACTGAGGGATCTGAGCTGTGCACTCAGATATATGCAATAATCCTTGCAATGCTGAGACATAACAATGTTTTGGGAAGTCAGGCCAGCAAGCATTGCACAGAAGCAATGAATATTTTACGTCACTTAAGGGCTAGGTCCCTATGAAATGTAGCTGTTTCACCGCTCAGAAGGCAATCTGTTCAAATTTCCTCCAAACAGGGCTCAAATGCTCAAATTTGTCCATGGGAATAAGCATTTCTGATAACACTGCCCAACTTAAGCTTGCAAAGAAACCTCCCATAGAGGGAGCATCTCAAGGGATAAGGTTTCAACTCATGTATTTCCCATAGCCCAAGAGGCTGCAACCCACTTATGGGTGTGGAAACTCACCTAAAACCAAGAGAAAATGTGTGATAGAAAGGGTGCATTAGGAGACTGGAGGAATCCAGCACTCATGATGGTTCATGATGGGACATACTGCATCATGCCCTGCTAGTCACTGGTTTGGGTTGTCTCTGCTTCCCCTCCATCTCCCAGCTCGGCAAGCCATCTCCACAGGGCTTAATTCATACACATCCTGAGAGACACCTTCAAATAGGCTTCCCCGTCACTGTGGCCCACCACAGTCTCCCTAAACTGTACAAGGACCTGAAGGTCTTGCGTAGGTCCGGTTTCATTAGCTTTACACCCAGCCAAGACCCACCACAGACTAGTAAAAGCCCCTTCATTCCCACTCAAGTTGGCTTTGAAGTCACATTTTGTGGTGCTAGCACCATCGAGACCTGTGCATCAGTCTGGATCTGGCCCCAGTCTATCCTGCATGGCTGTCCTTATCTCAGGCATTTTCAAGGAGCTCAGCAGCAATTTATGGATCAAAGCTAATCGATAATACCAGAGCCCTTTCACCATATTGCTTTCACTAAATTACTGCATCCTTTAAAAAAGAAATCTTAGCAGACCACAGTACAATGCCAGACAGACTGTCACTACCAAATTATGTTTATTTATTCTCTCTCTGGCTCTTGGCTGGCCCCATTACCAGCATATCTTAGTGTCTCTCAGTCATCAGCATATTTGCCTTCCCTCCCTTCCCCCTACCCCGAGGTACATGTCTCCTCTCAAGTACAAAGCGGACTGACACGGCAAGTTTTTGAGCCTATTTAACACCAGCTTTATCTGAGGAGAACTAGATTCAGTGACAGAGCCTCAGAATTAATTACACAGAGGTGAATTCCTGTCACAGAGCCCGGCACAGTGTCACCGCAAACATTTTAACAGCCAATCTCTGGCCCTTGGCTGCCTTTGTGCAGTGTAAAGCAATTATTTGTACCTGCTTGGTGAAATGTGTCAGCCCCCTCAGAGGTGTTGCAATATAGCAAACACGGTTATTCGTGGGCAGGGCAAAGAAAAGGGTGTATGGTGGATCTCGGCTGTGCACACAGTCCCTGGTGCTGCGGTGCTCAAGCCCTTCAGGGCTGTGAATGCAGTTGTTTGTGTACAATCCATGCGGTGAATACTCTCTTGCAGATGAGACGCAGCCAGACTCAGTGATTTGGCCAAAAGGAGAAATGGGACTCGAGGCCAAGGAAGCAACGTTGAAGTGCAAATCTCAAACTCCAGCCTGTCCTCGCCGAGCCCCACCAGCAGGGAGCAAATGGGAGACTGAACCCCCTCTCCCATCTCCCTTTTGTCAAGCGTCCTCAGCCCTTTCTTCTCCCTTTTCACCTTCCCTGCATCCCAGAGTATCCCTGGTGGAAATTCTTTTCATCCTTCACGCCCCAGCTCTCCTTCCCCTTGTTGCAGCTGTTGCAGCTGGCACATTCCTGCTAGTCTTTTTTTTTTTTTTTACAAAAAGGGACATGTTTGGGGGTTTTCTTTACATACCTGTATTACAAATTTGCACATTGTTGAGCTGACGTGGGGGTTAGCCTGTAAAGTTCATCAGAGATGATCATAGGAGAGCAGAGGGTGAAAATGAACAAAATTGCATTTCAGCATGGAGCAAGGAAGGGAAATTGTGTTTATCACTTCTGCTGCAAGGTGCAGTTTTCCTTCATCTTCCTCAACAGCTACCAGCTCCGGGGCAAGGAAAGAGGGATGGAGGGATGAGGGGAGGCTGGGTACAGTGGAGAGCAAAGGGAATTGTCTGTATAAAGGGGGGACTGGGGCACAGGGCAGGGAACAAGCAGTGGAGGACACATCTCTGCCTTTCCTGGAGGAAAAGACCTGTCTGCACATCCCAAACTCTCCCACTACTGTGACTAGCTGGTGCTGTGAGGCTCTTTTAAGAAATATTAGAGGCAGATCAGATTTACCCAGGGGCTTTGGGGTTTAGTCAGAGCTCCTGGACCTCCCCGAATTGACTGCCGGCTGTGGAGGACCTTGGGGTCACCCGGGGAAGAAGTGCTGAAGAGACCAAGTCGCTCCTGGGCAGAAAGTCCCGAAGGCTAGCGTGTGGTGGGCTCCCCGCACACAGGGGGACAGGATGAGCTGTCGGCCAGAGAAGCCCATGCAAGCCCCGAGAGAGGAAGTTTTCCAGCTGATCAGCAGGAAAATGGGGCTATTCTCGGTGAACTCGGCCGCAGTGCAAAAACAAAGTTCTTCCTCATTAGGGAGGAATTCGATGGGCCTCTCTGGGAGCCGGTGCCGCGGCATGCAGAAGGTCAGGTCTCATTCTGGAAGCCTTTCGTCCCCTTCTGCTGGCAGGAAAAATCATTTAAAATATCCCCTAAAGAACTCTGCCCCCCCAATCCCCTTCCAAATATGAAAAGGAGGAAATCGCCTCAGTCTGGGGAACAGTGCTGCAGTGGGGATGGCCAATCTCCCTGCCCAGCCCACGGGACCCAAGATTCCTTTTCATCTGACAGCCTCGTTATTAAAAGGCCACATCTAATTAAGAGGGGAAGGAACGACGGGTACATCCTGTTCCCGCAACATGGCACGTTGCAGAGATCGCCACGTCTGTGGAGACCCACGCCAACATTAACTGTCACGGTGCGGCCGGTTGCATATGAGACTTTCTTAGGGGAAATTCAGTCTCTTTAGGTGCCCCAGCTACACCTTTGGTTCTGCGGGTGGCCTGAGTCTGCCTGCACCGGCCAGCATAAAGTCTCCCAGCGCTCTACTAGCCTACAGAAACGTGCCTCACAGTCTCATTTTGGGCTGAAGACAAAAGGAGTCAGCTCTGGCAATCAGAGCCGTGTCAAGACGAAGGCTTCTCACCTTCACATCCAGCTGCCATCACCCACTTCTGCTTCCTGTAGCTTCAGCAGAATCAGATTCATCCAGACCTGTGGAGGAGCATTGTCATGTCCCATAGCACAGCACATCCAAACCTTTGTTGAAACCATTTTGCGTCCATGTTACAGAGGAAAACTGACAACTGCCTGTTGTCTATTGTAATCTTTCTGTACCAGCTCCATCTGATTCTCAAATTGTTTGTGAATATGAAATTCCACTTCTGCGATCGAGGCTAATTATTTGTTTAAGATAATTTATTGTTACACTGAATTCAGCATCTTGACTGGCTAGTTATATGGATTTTCAAATGGACTTGTAGAGAGTAGCAGTTACATATTGTCCAAAGCCTAGGACCTGAACTAAAGAAGTTTTGTTTCAGCTCTCATCAGCTGCAGAGCTCACAATTAAGTAAAATCGGCTTAAGCTGGGATTGGAAAACTGTGTCTGCTACATTAGCAGAGAGATCAAATGACAGATTTGGTCTGGCCTCATTATCTAGCCATAAAAATGTAAGGGCCTGAAATATTCGGGGAATGGGAATGCAGAGAGCAGGAGGGATTTCTGTAGGATCTCTATGTAGTATTTGCTGTCTGAGAAAATGAGACCAAAGGACCCCCCACCCAAACTGTCTGATGCGAGCTCTTATCTCCAACGACAAGCTGAAACCAGGAGAATCAGTCTCTTCCTTTTGCAAACAGTTGGGGGAACAGGGGCTCCTGTGTGTCTACAACATCTCACGTTTATTTTTAGCTTCATCTATTTGGTTAGTGAGGTCACTGGAGCCCAGGCTTAAACATGTTTTAAGCAAATGTTACCCTGACCTGCCAAAGCTCTGAATTGCCTGTAGCTATACATACCCCAAAGAAACAGAGCTAATGGTGCAAGAGAATGTTATGTTAGCATTTTATGCTAGAGTTCAAATAACTATGTATCCTCATTTATTGCAACACTTTTTTTTTTAATATGGCAAGTGTAAAATACACTTTGAGCGGTTTTGATCCAAAAAACATTTGATGAAGCTATTTCCTGACTAAAGTAGCCCCTGTGCCTTTTCCAGTAATTCTGCATTTAGGTTTTTATTTACACAGTTCAAGGATTAAATCACAATTTCCAGTCCTCAGTATAAAACCAAAAAAATCCAGCCCTCCTTCCCCCAGAGTTGGGAAGCATTATCCCAATCACTGCAAGGAAACAAATGTCACGGTACCCAAAGCCACCAGCTCCCATCATTTCCAGCCTCATCCAAACTAGAAAATGAGTTTGTGGAGGAAAACCTTCTCATGGAGCTGCAGAGATACTAGCAAATAATGCTTTTTGTAATGATAGCTTGTTCTGTGAATGCAATAAGCTCCCGATGGAGTCCCCAAGCCCAGTGCTGGAAGCACGCCAGGACAGAGGTGCAGGGGAGCAGGCAATATTCACCACTGTTCCAGATGTGAGGTGAAGTTGAAGAGCCTGCAGGAAGCTCAGCAGGGGATAGGTAAGGTAGCACGGCCCTGGATCTTGCAGGGTGAATGCTTGTCCTAACAGGCTTTTTGACTCTCTGCTGGGAATCATGAGCACACTGGCGTAAACCTGGCCTCTGCACATGCTACAGCTCCTGCTCAAAGAAAAGATGTCCCCCAAGAAGAAAAAAACCTTCAGAAGCGTGCATCTATCCTTATTTTTAGTCTTTAGGATGAGTCATTCTGGAAAAAGCCCTTTTCTAAGTGCTGATATAACCATCTCTTCCCTAGGGATATATTCATGTAGCTGCAGGTGACCAAATTAGGGAAGCTCAGCAAAAGTTACTGCTAACAAAGTAAGCTATGGTGACTACCCATGTGCAGACTTTTAGCCTCCTGCAAATGCAAAACAAAATGTCCCTGCAGGGTGACTGGAGCTAATATGCTTTACTTTACATTTGCATTTGGCTCAGAGTTGCACAAGGCTTCTTGCTGGGGCAAAAGTGATAAAGAGTTAAGCTCCTGTAACTCAATTGCTTGCAAGTACTTGCTATATCTCTGGTGGAAAAATGTTGCAATAAAAGCACACCTCTTGCTCATATGGAACCAGAAAATGTTAAAGATTTGGTTCAGCTCTTCTCCTGGCTGGTCAGTGTGTCTGAAGTTCACACACCGAGACCAAATTCCCATTTTTCTGTTATCAGAATACCAAACATTTCTACAAGCAGTTATTCGTCTAGAGAAGCCATGGTCACTGCAATAGCAGACTATATGAATCAAGATACTTAATTCTAGAAAGCCAGCATTTGTGGACTTTCATTCAGATCTTCTGTTCTTTCATTATTTTTATGTCGCCCTTCCTAAATTGGTAAGAAAGATCCTCCCCTTCCCAGAATGCCAAAAGACTGGCTGCTTATGCCTTATTTGGGGTGCAGGTATGGAAATACCCATGGATCTGCTACCTATTTGCTAATCACTGGCCAAAACTGCAAATAATTTGTGATTTATTTAATTATTGAAATGTTTTGATAATCAAATTAGCCACTGGGTGACACCATAAATGGCACATACATGAGGAGCAGTCATTCAGGAAAATTCACTGTAAACTGTTTAGAGACCTGTGGTATGGAAAAGGAGTCATTTAAGCTATCCAGACACACAGAGCTACGTACCCAGGCTCATTCTGAGTAGTTTGAGAATGGGCAGAAAAAAATAGAATAAAATCCTCTGATAATTCATCTGTGGAGGGTAATTTACTGGGTCTAATCAGAGCAAACATCTCTATGGCTGGAATGTTGAAATAAATTAAATATAAAGCCTTCAAGGTCATAGCTTCCCGAGCTAATAATGCAGCACGGCTGAAGTCAGGTGGATACACTCTGGGTGTACGTACTGCGTTCCACTGTGAAAAATCTTCATCAGTTGGATGTAATGGGAATATTTCAAGCAGCGATCAGGCCTGCCTGAAAGAAAATGGAGTAAACAGAGGATATAGAGGATTCATATAGAGGATTCAATCTTCAAATGAGGAAACTTGAGCAGGCTATTCAAATAAGTTTAGATGCTCAGATTGGAAACAATAACATATAAAGAGACATTTGTTTGGGGAGGGGGGCAGGGAGGAGAGTTTGGAGAGTGTTGCTAGCAAGACGTAAGCTGTGAGAAGCAAATCTTGCTGTTTCACCTCCAAAGTCTGATGCAGAAGCAATTACATATTGCAGGAGCGGCCACGTTACACATCCCAACTCCTGCAGTGACCATTCCCCCCACTCCGATCAAAGGTTGATAACCCTCTCTCAGCCCCAGCTGCCCCATCCAGCCGGCCAGAGGTTACCACCCCACCAGCTGCACAGCACAGCCATTTCTCTGCCTTTCAAATCCCAGCCCTGAAGAGATCTGGCTGCAGAAACAACAAATATCACCTTAACATTGAGCAGGTCCCAGCTAAAGGGCAGCCGGGAGACCAGTGATCAGGCAGGGGCAGAGGCGAGCAGGAAGCCGTGGAGACCCCAGACACAGGCAGACAGCAGTGCACAGCCAGCACAAGAGGGTCTCCTGGTCCAGACAAGCGGGTGGGCACCCTGGAAGGATCTGGGTGCCTGGTAAAGTCCTGAGCCTTTGAGGTCTACCTTAGCAATCCTGGTTATCATCATCCTGAAATGCCTGGGAGCCTGCCCTGCACCACAATGTGATGCCCGAAGATTTCATTGCTACCATGGGTTATTTTTTTGTTCTTCTGATGGCTTTCATGGCAGCAGAGGATTTTTCCATAGCAGGATTAGAAAATTCCCTTATTATTTTATTTTTTTATTTTTTTGATAAATATACATTTCACAGGCATCCTCAACTTCACACTCATTCCTGTGAATCTCACTGTTAAAAATGACTGCCTCACCCTAGCTGTTAATTTAAGATTAGATCCTATACGTGTATATGCGTGTATGCGTGCACACACACACAGAGCACCATCCACTTTGATTTAGTCTCCTCTGCATATGTTATAATGTGGTCTAGAAAGACACGACCATAGACCTTTTCCTCTGCCCTCCATCAGACCCTGCTTTACTCCGTACATAATGATCCACATCCCTAAATGAGGCAGTTGCTGCATATTTCTCTCCCTGTTCATCACACATCCTCTCGTCCTCATTCACTTGCATATCTTTCAAATCCTGGGCTGAGCTTTCCTATGAAGTGCTCTCTCTTGGAGACTGAAAACCTCACCAGCACTAATGGATGTATCTTCAGCAGAGCCCTGTGCCACAAAATGACACTATTATTCCCATTTTCGGAGACGGGGAATGGAATTGCAGAGATAGAAAGGTCAACATTGTTAAAAGCATCTGCTAATTTGAGAAAGCAAAAGGCTTGATTTTTCAGAGTACTTATTTCCATAGCACTTTACTTGGTCACAGTATGGGTCCCCTTTGACTGCATCTGCAATCATGAGAGCTTCACCCTTGTGTCTGACAGAAGCGGGTTGCAAGCTGGGGACCGAAGTGACCAGCAGCACTTAATTAGTGCCCATCTCTGAGGAGTCTGACCTGACCAGAGACACACAGCAAAATTCCCATCTGAAGCAGGCTGAGCTGGAAAAGCTCTAAAAAAACCAAATGCTGGGTCTTCTGATGGAAAATATTGCATCTAGCTATCAGCTGCGGTCTAACAGTTTTCAACCTGTGGCCTGTTTGTCTATGAATTCAAGCCTACTAGGAAGGTGCTTACATTGCTGTAAAGGCATTCATGCCTCCACCAGAAAAACTGGAGTGTGAAAATCAAAGCTGTGAAAAACACCAAATTTTGCACAGATGCCGTGATAATCATAACTAAAGAGCAGGCAAGAGGCTTTTTGATGAGCCGATAGACTCATCAGCTGAGTTGTCAGCTGGAAAGGAGACAGCTTCCCTCTTTTCCAAAACAGGAGTTTCTTTTGCCAATACCTATCTGGGTTGAGGTCCTACGTGTTGGGGAGACTTTTTTTTCCTCTTCTCTGCTCTTTATGCCAGCACTCAGACAGAAAATCCGTTAGTTTAAGCACAGTTGTGGTTACCTTCAATATATAGACGCCCTGTCAGAAAAGCCTGAGTTGTCCTATATGTTCAGTGAAAGAATTAAGAACAAATTGATTGAAAATCCGGGGCATGGAAGGGGCACCTTCCCCCTCTGCTTCCTGTGGTCCCGAAAATCTAAGACTTTTAAGAAAGGACATAATTCCACATTTTCTGCTAAACTTCCCATCGTTTCTTTAAGCTGAGGTAAGATTCCAGGGTTTTTGTGTGCTTTCCTTTTTTGCTTATACTCAGCAATAATTCTACCAGTACAGGTTTCAGCTGGTGCTAGCACAAACCACCATCTGATCAAATTTATGATCCAGGTTTGTTAAAATAAAACTAGTCTCATCAGGCTCGGTACTAGATAAGGGCACATGCTTGCACAAATCTGAAATGCTGTTGGAGAATTTGGTTTTCAGGCTTCCCAGCCTGTTGCCATCCTGCCTGAATTTGGTGGGGAAGGAACATAAACCATAGGAAGCAAACTAGTTCTAATATTTCCTAAGATCCACACTTTTCACTTAGAAAAGGTGGGGGTTTTCCCTGAAGTTGAAACAAGAAGAATAAATTGCAATGAAACAGTCACAGAGTTATCTGTTTCTGGACCTCACGTTTCCCGCAGAGGTTTCCCTTTGGGGCAGCAGTTTGGTCCCGTACAATGCTGAGCCTTTGGGGATACGTTCCTGCACCTCAGGCTTTTTTGCAGGGTGTCAGCTTCACTTCTCACCTTTATTTGCCTGTATGTCCAGTCGGTTGGAGCCCCCCAAGGCCTTTTTCAAAGCCCAGCAGAGCCAACAGGGGAATTTCTTATTATTTCAAGGAGCCTTAGATGCAGATGCCAGTTTATAAAGCTGTGGTGGAGGAGAGGCACTAATGGAGATGGAGGAGACACCTGGTCCGGCTCTCTAGGCTGGCTTTCTGGTACAAAGTAAAGTGCAGGAAATTCAGACAAGTGGCAGATCGGCTCCAAAAGCACCCGCTTAGGTTATAACAGACTGCTGACACAGCTGTACCCACCAGGAGCCACCCCACTTCTGCAGACCTTGGAAATGCAGGCTCTGAGAGCTCCCTTGCACAGAAAATCAAGGAGGTTTCAAAGAGAAACCTTTCCTTCAGGAAGATGTGGTCCCCGCCTGTGTTTCATCAACCCCGCAACAAAATCTAGCAAATGCAGCAGAATGGCCAGGTTTTACCCAATCTGCTCATTCCAGCCACCAGCGCTAGCCTGGTCCCAAAGATGGTGATCTGGTGAGGCAGTGAGCCTGAACCGACAACGAAAAACCTGTATTTAAGCAGCTAATGAGAAAACCACCTCTTTGACTTTGGCACAGCTATTGCTTAAGCCACCAGAAAAGAGTAAGGACTTTGTTCCACCCTCATCGTCATTCGTATCTAGTAAATTGGCAAGGAGTTAGGACATTGCCAGTATTTCCACACATGCAACCCCCTCCCCCCCAAAAAACCCATAGCCCATTACTCACATCCCCAGAGAAATCATAATAAGAGACACAGAGTTTACCACCTTCAAGCAGGAAATAGCTGCCTTTCTAATGCTTGCTAATTGCTTCACTTAAAACTAGTTTGATTACTTGGCACTGAGACAGTATTTTAAACCTGAGTTATTGCTTGGAACTTTCCTTTCACCTACCAAGAGCCCAGGCCATTAAAAATGTGTAACAAAGGTCTCCCTGCGAGGTGCAGGATTGCCTGTTAACTCTTTTATGAATCATAAGAGATGTTTGGCTTCTCGGACAGCGTCTTGCCATCTTGGCGTACACGCCGTGGAAATTAAGGTGTTATTTGTTAATACTGCAGAGGCAGAGGCAAGTGTGCACGTGGAGAAACGCGAATTGTTGAAGCAAGTTACATCATGGAGCTATCAGGCATATTCCTAAAAGCTGTCACCTGGGGTGGGATCACATTTTCACTTTCTGAAACAAATAGGCCAAATCTATCACTCTAAGATTCAGGGGGAAACAAATTCTTTCTTAACTTGGCTTGAATTTATCCAGTCGAGTGGGAATTACAGTGCTACTTTTAGGGAGTGAAGGACATCAGGGCAGCAGTTATGGGAGCATGAGCTGTACATACTGACCTCCAGGAGCAGACTGGTTTGGGGCTTGGCTGTACCAAACATTGTCATTAAAACTGCCTTTGTCACAGCACTTCTTTAGGATCAGAATTTAACTTGCATTTTGTACTTGACAGGAAGTTATTAAGAAATCTCTGCAGCTACAATAAAACTGATGCTTAAATTGCAATCTTTCAAAAAGAATTTGAATCTCAATACGAAGCATCAATAAGGTAAGCAGCAGCTATGTAGTTGGCACTTCCCTAAAGTGTCTGTTCCCGAAAGTCTCCCTTCAGGTGAGAATCAAGTCTGGGGAAAAACTAGGCTTCATGGCCAGGCATGTGCGGGACAGCACCCAACAGCAATCTGCCTCTCCAAACACTGCACGAAGAGCTTTAGGGGGGATTTTCAACCACCTCCCACACCAATCAATTATGTTTCCCATCAAATTCAGTGTGAAGTTTCTTTATCCTCTTGGCAAATGAAGTTTTTCACAGCTACACAGGAGCTGTCCTGTAGGACAGGGAACAGTTAGGGCTTTCTCCTTGTCCATGCCACTTGGGAGCAGCAATGCAGACTCTGACCTCTAATTTATCCCCGAGGAGTTTGGCAGCTCACAGCTTTGCTTCAGAAAGCCAGTGAAATAAAATGTACAAGAATATGGTGATGATGGGGGTGTAAAACACAGCCTGAATCTAACACAGGATGTTTTGAGGCAATTAGTCAAAATATGTGAAAGAGGGTGGGCTTTGCCACTGTGCCACTGCTTTTTTAAGCAGCAGGCATCCAGAATAAAATTTACATGTTGACAAAGTCTTCAGTGCAACTCAGCCACTGAGAAAAGGCTTCCACTTTGGAGGCCTGCAGGTAGGTCTATATCGAGCAAAGCTTTACCCAGATGGGAGCATGGAGTTACAGCCCGTGCATCTGCACTACACAGGGCTGGGACCACGCTGCCTATTTCTGCACTTACCAGGGTAATTTTTAGAGTAAATTAGAGAATCTCTAGTGGCTGGGAAAACATTTTGGAAAGTGTCACTGGCTAAAATGTTGGCCTGTTGATCAGGAGGCAGGGAATCAGGTCAAAAGGAACAAAAGTATCTGGGTCTACGTGCAATGGAAGGAAAATAACACTTTTTTTTCATTTTAGAAGTCACTTGCAAAGCTTTCCATGGGAAGCAGACAGATGAAATATGCAGATCTATGTGGAAGAGCTATTAGCCAAGTGATGGATCTGAAGGTGTCTTTGCAGCTGGTATTTTTAAGCCTCTGGGTCATTCAGGAGAAAATGAAGCCATGGGCCAGTTTCTCAGCCAGTGCTGATGACTAAATATTAGTAATAACAGGGACTCCCAGCCGTGTTCTTGTGCTTTACTGTCACTGAAATTAAGGGTAGGAATTGAAGATTAGCACCAAATAATCCCTTTTCTGAGGTGATGCCCCCACAATCCCCTGGAAAATGTTTTCAGCAAGACTGCCCTTGGTCCAGACCACAGGATGGCAGAGAGGTACAGGAGACACTGACCATTTGTGTCCCAGTAGCCCCTTCTCGCTTTGATCCCAACAATGGGCACAGAGATGGAGGAGCTGCCATGGTGATATCCCAAATCCATCCTCTTGCATGCCCCAAACCCCAAGAAATGCAATTTGCTTCAGAAAGGTATACTGGGGCAGTTCTAGGGAAAATCATCCTTTAGAAGGGTAATATCACAGAAAAAGAAGCAAGGTAACATTTAGGAAAACACCAAAGATGGGATGTTTTATTTGAGCAAACGAAATCCAAGCAGAAAGCACAGACCCAAAGAAATCCCTGTCACCACATGGCCCGGGCTGGGAGATGTCTCATCTGATCTCCAGAGTCAACACTAAGTTTTAGTGAGAAAAGACATTGCCAGGGTTGAAGATGATGCAAGTGCCACCTTTGACATGGAAAACACCAGTTCCAGCTTCCTCAACACTAATTTTGGCACCCAGCATGACCGTAACGGGTGCAGGATTGATTGAGTACACCATGCTATAAGAGGAGCTCCTTAGCTTGCTACATATAAAAAGCCACCCCATGCCTCCAGGATAAATATTTGTGTTTTTATGATCTTTTCTCCTCTTCAGCCCACTTCCTGCATCCTTTACCAGTCCCCTAAACACTTGATGAAAGACTTCTAAAGATCATGGCAGGAACTGAAACTTAACATTTTTGTTTTCAAGCTTCAAAAATATTTCCCAAACATCTCTTATTCCTCTACAGGAAATCCCTTTAAAAACATTCTCCAGTGAGCAGTTAAGTAGTTGAACCAACACACATCCCATCTCAAGTTTCTACTGGTAATTAATAAACCAACTGAATATCTGACAGGATGGTAACTTTTATCATTTCTAGATAAATGTTAATGCGTCTGGTTATTTCCAGACCTTAACTGATGTGATCGGAAAAGCAAATTAGATAGTGTTGTAGCAGTCTGCTTAACACTCCTTCTTTTGTGCTATTAATGTTAATTTATTCCTTTAAGCCAATTTTTGCACTGTCACTACTGTGAAGGTTTTCTCAACAATTTAATTACAAAAAAGAACCCCCCCAACATGAAATTGCTACAGGATAAAAATCAATATTTAAGGTGTCAGCTTAAAAGCAGCTCATATCTTCTGTGTGTGTGAGGGGGAACATGTGCACACACCCATCAAGCCTATTTGAATGTGTAAATTTATAAACTCTCCTTTTTTTGTAAGGAAAACATTTGCCTTGATGTTCTATCATCCTTAGAACTAAATGTTTCTTGGTTAATTGAATAAACATTTTTGCATTGCAGAAAATAAAGAGAAGTTATTATCCCTTAAAAATCCCATACATTTGAGGAGCTCCAAGACTTTCTGAGAACCCAACATTTTATGAAGATTTTTGAGCATGCATAATTTTTTGCCCATAAATGCCACCCACTCAGAAACAAAGGAACTAAAGTAGGCTGTAATTACTTCTCTACACAATAGATTCCAATTGCTCCTATCAAGAAATATTACATAATTATTATAACTTAGGGCTGTGATTATATATTTGCTCGAAGGAGAATCACACATAATAGAAAGCAGTGGGACTTATGGCTCTTTGTCTATTGTGTCAACTCATACGTTTAAATTATTTGATTAGAAAACTAAATAAAGACCTTGAGTCCTAAACAACACTTTCTCATCAGCTGTCAGGATTGAAGGAAGTGATAAATGATGGGGCATGCATATTTGTATAGAAAAATTGGAGAAGCAGGAGAATAGAGAGGAGAGGATGTGTTGTGCGTCTACTTGTGTCCATCCATCCCTCCCTCCTTCTCTCCCTCCATCCATCGGAGTCTTGGGCAGCCTCTCTGCGTACATCTCACAAGGAATTTGCAAGAAGCTGATAAATAAGATCATGTGTCCATTGAAGACAAAGTCAAAGGTCAGCCTGTGGAAGACATCAAGAAAAATCAGCTCCTCCTCATTTTTTCTTCATGTTCGTGCAGACTTACCCTCTCCCCTCCTTCTCACCGGCTGGGCTCCTGGCTATTTGTACAATTTTCCAACAGGGGCAGAGCCTGCACGTGCTGGGGTGTGGGAGGACAAGGAGGAGACAAGGCTTCACTGGGGCTTACCACTTTTCTCAACAGTTTTGGACGTCTGATTTAAATCGACTGTTTCTCATGCTCACAACTCATGCCTCAGATAACCCACACGTCTTTGATACTATCAGCACTTAGGATAAGTCCTCCTGCTTCGTATCCTTCGTATCCTTGGATAACCCGCACAAAACAAGAGGCAGATGGCTATCAAAACCAGGACAAACTATTAGCTAGAGAGATCAGGCTTTGAGGACAAGATGTAGGACTGCTGCTGGAAAAGGTGCCAGAGGGTGACTTTCCCCTCACAGACACACAGTATCCCTTGCTGCTGAACAGCAGCTATCCCAGTGCAGTCACCTGTTGCACTTAAGACAGCAAAAATTTGCATTTCCTGAAAAGCAAGAAATAGAATTTTTAAAAAAAAAAATCCTTTTTGGCCTGCAAAATGCCACACTGATCATAGTAGCACAAGAGAGAGGAGGAACGGATTCAAATTTTGGCAACAAGTCCAGCCGTCTCTGTTAGCAGACGGGGTCGAGCAACACAACGAGCATGTACGGCAGCTGCAGATGGGTCTGTGACTGCTCACTGGTGTGGAGCCAGAGTAACTTCAAAGAGAAATGCCACAAGAAGCTGATTTTTCATGTGTGTGTGTTCTTTTATTAGAAATTTTTATATTTCTGCCTAGTAATAGCAGAAGTAATATCACGATTTCCCAAAGTGTAACAAATCTAATGTGTTGTACATATTGGATGGAAGTAATTTAACATGAGCGCTCTTTAATTTCATAGATCTCTATTGCAAACAGTTCCTGGTTAATGATCGGGGGTTTGCTGTTTTGCCTTTTTAAAGTCAAATCTTTTAAAGTCCAGATGGAGAGGGTTTTTTACAGCTGTGCGGGAACAGTGACATTGATACATGCTGAACTCTGCGGGCGGTATTAAAATTCTGACATCTACTTTAAAAGGATTTTTGAAAGTCATTTTAAAGGGACATCATCAATTTGAAGATCACTTCGGATCTCATAATATTACAAGTAATATTTCAGACTACCACATGAAGCCAGCTGTGGGGAGAGAAATTGATGCTCCATGCCAAATAAGCCTCTTTGCTTTGTATTTTGACAATATTTTATATTGGATTTTTAAAAGCTTCCAGGGGGATGCTGCAACCCTGTGAACAGCTTTCACTGCTACTGGATGGCCAGGTAAACCCCAGCAGTGGTCACAGACTCTTACACCAAGCTCAGCACTTCCAGCAGCAACTAAGGGCTAGGATTGGCCTCACTCCTGTGCTTAGAGGAATATTCTTGACAGCAACCAGAAGCAGAGAAATGCTGGTGTTGATTTCCAAAAAAGAGCCTCGTCTTTTGCAACACTCCTCAGCATTAAGAGAGCATTTAGAGATGCAAGGAAGCCTTCTGGTTCCAGCTGCTTTTGCTTCCACTGTGACCTCTTTCAGTTTTTATTAAATCTTGGTTAGGAGTGTTCATTGTTCAATGCACAGACCTCCAATTTACAAGGGGCTGGGATGGCGCTTAATCTGCAGAGAGCAAAAATGCTTCAGAAAGGGAAAGTTCTCCCCATCAGAGAAACTTCTGGAGTGGAAACAATGACCGAATCACTTGGAAAGGAAAAACCTAGCACAGGGAAATGTGAGCCAGGTTGTGGTCTAGAAAAGGATTAAGTAAACCAAACACTTTGCAACTGAAAGTATATTTTAGAGCAGGGACAGGCAACATATTTTAAACTCTTTTTCACAATCACCTCACCTGCTGGGCTTCATTTCAGAGCCAGTGGTTTTATGAGATGAATCTATCTCATCCCTCTCTGTTTAACTCACACATCAGCTTGCATGAGGAGTGAAGCACATCTGGGCACAGTGGTCTCAGACAGGACTGGGATGGTCTGGGACAGGGCTGGATCCATCCTCCCTTGGCATCCTCCCTGCAACCCAGCCTTTGAAAGTTTGAACCTTTTGATATTTTCTCTTTGCAATATACACTCTGAGATACATATGTATATTCGTAAGGAGAATGGGCTCAAACTAATCCTGGCACAGTACCTTTTTATATTCATTTTCTCAGGCAGGTATTTGTACGGCAGCAGGGACGGGTCCTAGAGGAGCCCACTTTGGGAAGGTGTCACTGTTTCGGGTTGGGACAAATTGTGGTATGGTTTTTCCATCAAGAAAGTGCCCAATCAGTGCGGCCCTGAAAACAAGAAGCACTGGCAGAAGAAACGAAGCACAGTCACCTACACATATTGGGCTGTTGAGGTTTCTCAAATCTCCTGCTGCAAATGAATGTCAACAAAATCCCCAAAGTGCCTCATTTTCCCCTAACACAGATGCAGACAGAGACAAACAATGTCTTGGTGCTACAGTGTCCTCCTCAAACACTGCGGGTCAGATTTAAAGGGATCTAAGCAAAGGAAGAAGCTTCAAGCCTAAAACCAAACTGGCATGTTAGGCTGTGCCTTTCGTCCACTTCAGAGCACCTGACACCTCAGGAGGTCATGAGGCTAAATTAATTAGGAGACTGGGAAGCCGTCAGGTACTGCAGGAATTAGTATGATGGTGAAAATCCCTATTCATCATTTTCTGCCCTGTTCTGGTCTGTCATGAGGTTTGATATCTATTGATCAGCTGGGTCCCAGCAGCTGATAGCTAGTCCTCAGTATCTGCTTTTTCTGTAGTATCTCTTTATGATGTGCATTTTAAAAATACTCTTATATGCATTGCAGTCTTTTTAGATTAATTTAAATAACTGGATTTCATTTATTTAGTCAAAAGCATTCTGCAAGACACATCTCATTCAGCATTACAGATACAAGCGTTAAGAACTTCCATCAAGAACAACCGCTTATGAAAAGCTTCCCCAGTACACCATAAACACAGAGAGGGCCACAGGGACTGATGGTTTGTGCTGTGTCAGGGAAAGGGACCCCCTACCAGGCACCAAGTGCCCTAGAGAGGGGGGGATCTCATTTCCCCTACCAGACGGTAGCGATGCAGAGATCTTTACTGCAGGTACATAGAGCAGAGTGAGATGGGGATGGATGCTAATGCACAAGCCAATACAGACCTGGGGGGAACTGAAGATGTGGGCAGAAATCTGAACTGAAGGTGTGGGCAGAAATCTGGGAGCAAGCGGAGAAGGTTTGCAGCTGAGTTGCGGGCTCAGAGCTCCCCCTCCTGAGAGCTCAGCACCGGCCCTGCGGGACGTGACCTCCGCTTTTAGCCTCTCTGCCGGGATGGAACTAGTACCAGGACTTTTGCCCGTGTCTCTCAGCATTCTTGGAAGCACCTGACTTTACATCCAAATTCCTCTCTGGTCGAACAGCTAGAAAAAAATATAAAGCAATTACATGTATCTTTAATTAAATTCAAGGTAGCACTGGTGTTGCTTAATCCTCAGAAAATAGCCCAACACTGCTATTTCCCTGATCAACTGGAATTTCCTTCCAGTCTGACGAGGCGATACACTACAGGCCTTTATTTGGGGAATGGTAGATTTTCTTTTTCTTTTCCTTGCGCTGGTGATCCTGTGTCATTTCATTTAGCAATGCCACTGTGCTAGGCTGGCTAGAAGGGAAAATACTTACACTTAAAGAACTGATCTGGATAACCAGTTCCTGAAGAAAAGCCAAACATCTCCTGCAGCATCTTGGCATATTAAGACTTTTCTAATTTGGCTTCAGGTTTCCTAGAAGTTTTTGAACAAAATATGTGTGTCAGTGGGGCCGCAGACCCAGAGGGAGCACCCAGCTTGTCACCATTTATTTTATCCTCTGATTTCATTTGGATTTCAATTAGAGTCATCATGGGGGTAGAGAAACAAACCAAAAAAAATCTGTTAAATTACAAAAGCCATAGATACATTCTACAGCCATTGCATTTTGCAATCTAATTACTTTAACATGTAGGGATGGGGGAGGGGGTTATTACTCAAAATACCGGAAAGCTTTCACTGAATAACACAGAATTATTAAACTTTTCAGAAAGAATCCAGTTTGCAGTTCCCACTGCACATTTACCTGGGCGATTTTCCCTTTTCCTGTGGCCGAGCATCACTTTGTATTACACTTTCCCACCTATAAAAGAAGCCCTTGTTCACAGCTGCCCTGAGGTGCTCATAATGTTATTGGTTCTGTGCTAAGAAGTTGGGGTTGCTGTGAATTCCTGCCTTGTGGCTCTCCGGTTCACAAAAGTAAACACATTTGCTGAGTTAGCTAGGCTTCACGGTGCCCAAAATCCCGCGGGGAATGAAACGTCCTATCGGAGGAAGCTTTGAAACTCTAGTTGCTCTACAACAGTTTTCTTGGGCAGGAGAGCACACAAAGCATGCTTCTGTGCTGTATTTACTGCTTTTTTGTGGATCCAGTGCATAAGAGCTGCATTGAACCTTGGCAGAGGGGAGAGGTCTCCCCTTGGAAACGTGCAGGATGCAATGGAAAAAAAAAAATCAGTGCTTTTCGCTCCTTACTGAGTCCCTTGTGCTCCGTACACAGGTGGCTGCCTGGAGATGAAAAAAACACTCACGGGTGAAGGGAGAAGCAGCCAAAACAGTAACTTTCCTGGCTCAGATGCACTTACTGAAAAATAAATAGGTAAAGTCAAGGCCAGCCGGCGCACGGGATGCCTGTGGTACGCATGTCCCTGCCACCGCCACAGCTCAACCTCTGAGTGCTATAGGAACCATTCGCCACGACGCATAGAGCGGGGACACGCTGCAGATGTGTCCCCTGACACACAGCCTGCTCTTCCAGCGCGGTGGCTGTCTTCATTGAACACCCGTAGGCAAAAGAGCCTTTGAAAAATGCCTGTTTCTGACACAGCTTCTCAAATGTATTTTCTTCATTTTCTTCCAGCACTAATTAGATCCAGGTGAGACCCGGTGGACCCTAGTTAGGGGCTTGGGGTGGCGAAGTGTTCAGACAGGATGAACCAGCCAAGTACCAGTTAATTTAGCTGAGAAGGTGCTGCCCAATTGAAAACCATCAGCAGTAGTTTGAGATTTTTTTTGGAGGGAGGGTGCCTTTTGTTAAGCCCAGCTTTCTCCAGCACAGCTCTTGCAAGACATGAGGGCACCTGGGAGATGGTTCCTGGAGAAAGTCCCTCTCTAGAAGGACTTCCCCCTGCCCTGAAGCCCTCTCCCCGTGCAAAACACATTGGACAACCTCCTGGGGTGAAGAGGACCAGAGGGGATGCTGATTGCCAGAGACATGGGCAAAGGTGACAGCATCCTAAAGTGCAAGCTGGCACCCCAAAGGCTGGCCTGTCCTCTCCTTGCACGGCATGCCGTGGCAGTAGCTGCGGGGGGTGGTGTGGAGAGCTGGCACGGGATTATCCTGGGAAGAAGGATGTTACCGATGCTGTTTCCGTGCCATCTCTGCTGTGGGAAAGCAGTAACATGTCTGACAGCTCACCCTCACTCCAGGAGTCGTGCATGTGCTCAGGACACGTCCCAGCTGCTCATCATTTCCGATCGTGGTGGATCGCCGGTTATGCTTGTGTGCTCACACACACAAAGCACATGCAAGCAGGCAGCATAACTGGCACGCTATTTCCTCACTTATAATGAAAAATCCTTGCTGCCTTAGGCTCCTTAATCTGAAATTAAATTCTACATTGGCTGCAGCTGATCGCAGAGCAGGGCATGGGGTGGCTGTGGAGCAAATCACAGTTCAGCACTCCAGACATTTGCACTCACTCCTAACGCCCATGTCATGTTGCCATCAGACACATTCCAGAAGTCCTCATTTTCTAGGCATGAAAACATTTTAACAATAAACAGAAATTCTTCCGATTACATGGTTATATTCAGCTGCTGAAAGCAGACTCTTATTAAGCTAGGCAGAGAGCAATTAATGTCATGTAGAGAGCAGTCTTCCACATGGCAAAAAGCTGGACTAATATATCTTTCCCACCTCCAGCAGCTAGGACCATGAGTTAAGGCTCCAAGTTTGCAAAAGCTTATTAAGACACTTGCTGTAAGCATGTGAGCAGCTCCACGAAAATCGGAGCCTAGTGAAAATCTGGCTGTAATGAGATCCGTGAAGGTTTTAGCATTGAATTTAGTGGGGACAGTGTTTTACCTGTAAGTTTCAAAGGGTTTTACCTTTGTTTTATTCCTTCCCACCACTAGCAACATGGATGGATATTTCTTCCTTGGCATGCTGGACGTTGAAACGATACAGAACTGGATTTCAAACCTGATTGAGCTGGAAGATCTTCACCAACCAAAATCTTCAAAGTTCTTTATTTATACCCTTTTTCCAAAGGAGTCTTGAGGCTATTCTCACGTGTCTGCAGCACACTGCAGCTCCTAAAGAAAGAAAAAAACAACATAATGAAACTGAGCCACAAATTGCTTCACAATTATTTTTACCACCTAATTCAGTGCACGAGGCTGGAGGCTTGCTCTTTGCATACTGTAATCCTGCCGCAAAATCAAGAACTGCCCAAACGACCACAGAACAGACAAGATATTCATTATCATTTCTCTCATGTTGCAGCTGTGACAGAGGCCCTGGAGATTTTGCCCAGCATGATATTTGCAAATGCCTGCTCGACTCTATATTAGCTCAACTAGAGAACTGCTGCTGAGGATAATGTTCCTCCTACCGCCCTACTCCCACCCAGCAAACACAGCCGTACCACCTGGAAAGTGCAACCTGGACCAACTTTCATGGGACTCTCTGTCCAGGCTCGCTCTCTGCCTGCTGATGGTATGCTTGGGACGTGGAGCAACGATCCCACCACAGCTCAGGCTGGAGTCACTCATGCTCAGCAAACCAAAGGCTCAGGATGTTCCAGGATTTATAGATTTTTGCAGTGAATTATGGTGCTCATTGAAGAGACAGGGAAGTTACAGTAAAACCACTAAGTCCACAATGAAAGGGCTTTTATACGCTCTGTTGCAGTGGTGGTTATGGCTGCCAATTTCGCACAATTCACTTTCAAGCACAAGAGCAGCACAAACTGGTTTAAGACGATTTCTGAATGATGAATGCTGACTTGAAAGGTTTCCAGTACAACATAATTACTCTGCATTAATGTGCAATACACAATGGTCTATATGTATCTCAATGGGAATCTCAGTGGGGCTTCGTGGGCTCCATTCCAAGTAACCTCCGCTGGGAGTCACACTTAGAGTCCTACAGGCTGACATACAAATAGATCCCATATTCATTCCTGAATTATTTCTGTGCAGAATCAGATGCGAGAGATCCAGGGCCATATTCACTGGTGTGTGGCAGCACACAATTGTACTCAGCTGTAGTAAATACAGCCGTTTTATTTTCTTTCCTTGGCCCGATGTATTTTGCTTCGGCTAATGTATGCACACCTTAATCTTTAGTCGCCCAGAGACAGACAACTCTAATGAACTCCCTACAGCTTTAAACAAAGATATGTTTTCAATAAGTGAGGTCAGGGAGGGGAGACTCAACCACTTGTCCTGAGCAAAGGCCAAACTGAATGAAGAATTCATTTACTTATTCCCAGCTAAACACCATGCACTTTGAGATTTCACCTAGCCCTCAAAATTAACTGTAATCCTCTATAATGATTGTCCTCCTGCAAAGACTCTCCCGGTACTGTTGTTGGGTGGATAATGAAATACTCAGGTTCAACATTCACAACATCCTGATCAGCTTTTGACTACTTCAACATTTGGCAGGTATTGCTTTTTTTATCACTGCTAGAGGCCCAGGTACCCTGGCGATGAGCACAGGATAAATGCATTCAGGAAAAAAAAACCTCTTACTAATCAGTTCTTGGTGTGGAGTTAAAACTTCTCTCCAAAGCTCAGAGCTATTTGAAGCAGGGGTTTTCACCTAGGCTCGTCTCCAATCAGCATGATAGCTGCACTGGTTTTGTACCACCGTGCTGCTCTTAGCCTTGGGGTCACGGCAGACTGCTGCAATCCGCTGGTGGGATGCTGGGCAAACGAAAGCAGCCCTCATCACAGCCAGCAAGTCCTCCTCCCAGAGCCAGTGTCTCCAGTCCATGGGATGGAGGGGGAATATCTTATTAACATTATGGGCAACTCCGCTTCCCTGTTTGGTTTGCGCTGCCAAGTGCCTGGGGTGAAGGCAAAGGCAGCTGTGAAGGGGCTGTTAAGGGGAATTGGAGGATTAAAAACAACGGTACAGAGACGTGCACTGCAGATAGGCAGCTTCAAAGGTATGAAGATAACAATGGCTGGACACATCCCAGGTGGAGCAAGTTATTCTTCGCAGAGCTAAGCCTTGGATCAAAGGAGACCTCAAACCTCCAAGACCCTGGAAGGCAGAGCAGGTTTGGCTGGGTGGTGGTGGGTGGTGGCAAAAAGAGATGGAGACTGAAGGAGGATTTCCTTCAACATAGTCAGGGCAGGTCATGAACAGATGAGTTCATTACTCGCTGCAAGCAGCTAGCTGCCTGATACACTGCAAGAGAAGGTTAAGTTTGTGCAGAAGGTGTAGGACCCATTTTTACCTCAGGAAGCAAGGTTTACACGAGGATACAGCCTACTGGTTCCTCTCTACCCTCAAGCTTTTGAACCAGCTTGCCAATTTTAATCATATTCAAAAGAGAGGTAGATGCCTCCAAGATAACACTCCTACTGATTTGTTTCTCACTGAACAGACAAAGCAAAACTCATCACCCGCACAAAAAGAAGGGAAACCCAACCAAACACCTCTGAAGAGGGAAAGACAGGAGGAATGTCTCTATTTGTTCCTGTTAGCCCGTGGCTGGCTGGCAGATCAGCTCACCCTTATCTCCCACCTAGCCAGGACACGGAACGTAGAAGAATTATGAGCCATAGTGTTTTCTGAGTCACTTTTCATCAGTTGATGGCCTATGCTTCAATGAAAAACCTTTTCACAAGCTCAAAACCCAAAAAATTCACAGCAGGGGTAACACAAGGGGGTTAGTACCCTGGGCTTGTGACTGGGTGAGGAATGGTGCCTGGGAGGGGAAAGGTCTGAATCGAAATCCCAGGGGACAGCACTTAAAGAGAGACCTCAAGGATGGTTCACCCCACAATGAGATAGCAAACTATGTAAAATAAATAACAAAAATGTAATAAGGAATGGATGAAGCTGAACTGTTTGGCTTTTGCAGCAGTCCTAGTGCAGAAGGAACGGGAGCTCAAGAGTTCTTGTCAGAGCAAAAGGATGTTCTAGCAATTAGGACATTCACTTGGAGCTTAAGACATCCATGAGCAGCCTCTCTGCCACATATTTCCTAGGTGGCCTTGGGCACATTGCCTGCCTTCTGCCAACTTCCCATCTGTTGAAACTCCCCACCTCAAAATCATCAATAAATCACTACAGGCCTTTCTGATCTGATCATATTTGAGGTCTCTGGGTTGTTTCTGTTAAGAAAACAAAACTGGCAATGCAGGTAGGTATATTGATACAATTGCACTTTTACCAAAAAAATGCAGTTGTAATTGCTGGACTGACTCACACATCTCTGCCGAGAAGTACTAGCCCCTTCCAGCCATCTTGCAGCCCACAGGACTCTCTCCCGTGGGTTTTTTTCAGAGCTGTGGGGCCAATGCTCTTTCATCTGCATCCCTGGCTTCCTGATGGGACTCCATATCTCCTTTCAGGGTTTTGTTTTAATTGCTTCTTCCTTATCAACCCTGTACCCAAAGGTCATACGTAACCGTGCCGTCACCAGAAATCAATTTAAACAAACAACACCTGGTGAAAGCCCTTCTTACATGCACATTACACGTGGGGAGAGGTCAGGACCATCTCAAATACTCAGCTCCCTTGGGGAACAGTTACTCTTTCCAGGCGAGGTTTATAGGAAGCAACTGATACAATTTGAAAAAGCCCATTCTTTCAAAAGTTCACTTTTGAAAAGTTCATTTTTTTCAGGAACAAACCCTTCCCTAGGCTTGACGTATTAGCATTGCAACCCACGATAGCTGAGCAGTTCTTGATTTTCACACTGGCAGGGCGACCGGCTGGGAAGGAGGGAGCTCTTCCATGGCTAAGAGCCTCTCTTCCTATCATGCTTAATGTCAGAGACAAATACCTTGGGGTTCAGCCCAGTTTCTAACTCCTGGATGTGGTGCCGAGAGCTGCAGCCCCACTGGGCATTTGCAAAAAAAGCAGCCGGGGCTTGCATAAACCCCCGTTTGCAGAGGACAGGTCTCCTTTCTAGACCCGCTCACTAGCTCAGCATGACCAGTGCCAAATCCCACTTCTCCTCAGATGCCTGAGGACCCCGTTAATGCAGCGGGGTTGTTTGCACAGACCAGCAGGAAGTAGCCTTTGGCCAGTAAGACGAATTATTACCGCTCCCCAAGGACCCTTGCAGTGTGGTTTCTGGCCTGTCTCCACTCTGCTTTTTTGTTTAAAGTAATCTCCATCGGCACTTGCTTTCCATCCTCCCTCCGAGCACCACAGCCAGCGCTCGCAGATGTGCTAACAGCCCCGTCAGCGACTCAGCACTGGTCCCACCGACCCGTCCCATCCCACTGAATTCAAAGAAAAGCAGAAAAACGCCATGTACACATGCTTTAAAACGAAGCTGCTCAGAATAACGCAAAACCATCGGCAGTGCCACTTTTAGCTACTCCAGAGCCAGGAAAAAAAAAAATGCGGCTATTCTCTGCTTTGTTTGCAGAATAACTGGTCTAAGTTTCACCCAGGTGAAGCCTGGCTAAGTCTTGCAGCTCTTTTCCCAAGCCCAAAGGACCATCACCTTTGGGTCTCTAAATGCCATATCTAGCTTCTCTATAACTCTCATCCTACTACCAAAATAACACCCTCCAGACTGACTCATTTTAGCAGATATGTCCTTCTGGATGCATGAGGATTCAATAGCCTGGCAGCGGACTTAAAGACCTCTAGCTCCAGGTTCAGGTCCACCTGTGAACTTGCCCAAGGCAGCGCGGCAAAGCGGGGCAGGGAAGCAGCAGTTTTGGCCAGGGAGGGCTTGCTCAGCCAGCACATGCTCTCCCAAATACATTTCTGTTGAAGCTGCTCTTAGGAGTTAAAGGCAGCAGAATCTCCACTTTATTTTAAATTCTGACAATACACCCGAACGCTGAGGTTTTGTCAGATCTCCAAAGACTTGTCTTCACTACTGAAAAACAGTTATATTTCTTTTTACTGGAAGGTAACTAATGGCCAGCAGCTCTCTTGAGGTAAACAACACAGCCAAGACGGAGGACTTGAGTTTTACTGTGGGTAAACTCACCAAGGTCAATCCTGTGTTCCCGCTTGAAGTTGACCTCTGCAAATTTATCTCACAGGGTGCTTTAGTTTTACTGTCTCATTTGTGTTTTTACC
Source organism: Aquila chrysaetos chrysaetos (assembly GCF_900496995.4). Lineage (NCBI taxonomy): Eukaryota > Metazoa > Chordata > Aves > Accipitriformes > Accipitridae > Aquila > Aquila chrysaetos. The sequence goes on along the minus strand of NC_044005.1, from coordinate 6,408,416 downwards.
TCAGGATATTGGATGAGCACTGGTTCCCCTGGGGTTGAAAAAAAAGATTTAAAAAATTTAGCAGTAAAGGCAAGACCAAACAATCCTCTTCAAGGGGAAAATATCTCTACAGGGGCTAAAACAGCTGTTCTTTGTATAAGTCGACCGACACAGATGTATATGCTTTTCCCCACTGGCAGAAAACAGTGTAAACCAAAGAGACAAGCCTGCACCCTCTAGGAAATACTATCACCAGAAAAAATGTATCACTAGGAAAGTGTGTTCAGCTCATATAAATCCACCAGCTCTTTCACAGCAAAACTATGGAGGAGGAAACACTTATAATGCCAGCAAGTATAACAACATTTTTACAGGAGATATTCTACTCCTGGTAAAAGCCCAAATACAAAAACACAGCCCTGGATTTAGGGCCAATAAAATTAATGTGAAATTGGAAAAAAACAAAGTGCTTGCTGTTTGCAAAATTACATTATGCTTTGTTATGACTAATTACACAAGGAGAGACTTTTTTTTTAAGAAGCCTGTCTCCAACACAAGACTGCTTAAAATAATTTAAGCGTTATATCTTAAAAGCATACACAGGGTTGAAAAGTGAACTGAATCACATTTTGCCCTCTGCCACACACATGTAAATACCAACTGATACAGCTGAAATCAAGGAGTTGTTGGTTGCTTTCCAAAGCAGTTGTGGAGACTTTGGCCAACCGGTATTTTAAGACTGACCCAGAAAGGGATGTGGATGTCCAGTCTGTGCCCTGGTTTTTTGAAACGCAAGTGGTGAGTTCTGGAAGAGGTTGTAGGGATTTTCTCTACCACCATCAATTACACCTCTCCTTCCAATGAAACAAACAAACAAAAAGTTTAAATAATAGTGTCTTTAACCTACTGGCTCTTGCATTTTCATCAAGAGATTTCCAACTTTAAATAATGTATTAATTTGACCTGAGCAAAAGAAGTAAGAGTTAAGGAGAGCACAGAACTCCCAGTGAAGTTTTCCCTTTCCTTGCCCTTTCTTGTGTAATAAAACTATCCTTTTTAACAGAGATATTCAAGCAACAGAGTACTACAAACACAACATGAATCTCTGATGTAGGTGGGGCAGGAAGTCATACTATCTTCTAATATAAATGAGCATAAAATAACAGCAATCTTTGTGGGTTTACATAGCTGCATATCTACCCTCTGACCATCTGTGCCCTCCACTCTTTCTGGAAAATCCCCTTGGGCTCAGAATGTACATCATCAAGAAACAAAGACGGCACAAGCCCATTATTTTAGCTTGCATGTCATTTGAGGAATGAGGATCCTTTCTTTAATAGGGTGTTTGCTGGCTGTTTACTGAAGAAATTGTCTCTTGCTGGAGGTCATTTTCAACTGCACTGTGAGATCTGCTTTAAGGACACTGCTTAGTGCAACCAGAGCAACGTCAGGAAGGTCTGAAGCAATAGACTTTCCAAAGGATTTTTTTACAGAGGAAGTTGCTTTAACTGGATATCTACTCAGAAAATATATTTTCTGTTCCTAGGTTGTTTGACTTGAGGAGAACAATAAATTCCCAAGAGTTCTTACAAAGATCAGTCATGCCTCTTTGTTTTAATGGCATATTTTGAAGTTTTGCCTCCAGAATATTGATAAGAATCAAAGTAACTTTTGATATATGGTGTTAGATATGCTCCAGGAATAAGAACCCTCTCAAGTTAGACTGTCTGCAGACAACTCAGACCACCCACTTTCAGCTTAGACACAGCCTGTTCAAAGTCTGCAGCAATTCAGATCAGAGCAGTATCTGTCTGCTCATACTGTGAGATCTTGGCATTCATCAGACATGTCCAGTGCACATCTGATAACACAGCTTAAACTGCCCAGGGCCATTGGAAGGCAGGTGAGGGAGAGCTAGGAAATATCAAAGTTGGAAACAGCCTAATCTTCAACTCAGCACACTACACATTTTGAATTTCACACGCATTCCACAAAATTCCCCAAGTCCCAAAAGCTTTAATCCAGTCACTTTGCAACATATGTGTGTTTTATTTAAAAATAAATTATTCAGTATTACTTTTCCTTTCTTGTATCCAGCTGGCAACATTTTCAGTTAGTTCTACAGGAGCCAACATAACCTCCTATTAGTTATGGTATTGTCCATTTGTCTACATCTTCAACTAATTTTCTGCAAAGCCTTTGAACAATACATGCAGTTGACTTTTCAGGCAGTTAGCTCAGTGCTCTAGGGACTTCACACTGACACTACCAAGACTTTGCCCATGCATCTCCTAGAGTCTTTGCCAGTGATGCTTGGAGATGGGCACATCACCTAAACTGATCCAGTTGCCTACTCCAGCTAAGAGCTACCACTCAGCAGCTGATTTCAGGGAACTGACTGTGGGGGAAAGCTCTGCTGCAAAGATAAAGCATTAAACTAATGTGTCAGAGGCACCAAAAAAGGAAACAGGCAACTACAGCAGGCAGCGTGATGGAAACATCAGCACTGAGGTTGGTAGCTGTCAGAAAACCCCTGGCAAGGAGAACTGAGAAATATTTGATCAGGAATAGAGAATAAGCCAGAAATCCTCTCTAGACAGCTACATAAGACTATGACAAGCCTCCACCTTGAATATTGTATTTGTTTGCCTTTCACCATCTCAGCAAGATGATAGTGAACCAGATACGGAACAGAGGAGGGTGATCAACAGGTTCAGGGGTACAGAAGCTGCTCAGTACCAGGACACAGACACAGCCCGTTAACCCCAGAAAAGGAGAAAAGGGAGAAACCGAAGCTCATGAATGACCCAAGGGAGGTGAATGGGTAGGTTTTACTCACTACCCCACATATTGCAAAAGCTGAGGGTCAGCTCGTGAAATTATCAGTGGCGGATAAAAACAGCAGCAACAAATAGCCCCACAAAAAAAGAGTTGCTTTATCATGCATTATGGGTTTAACCGTGGTGCTCCTTACCCCAGGGCACAGCGATGGCTGCAAGTTTCCTTTGCTTAAGCAACATTTGAGCCATATTCATAGCAGAAAAGCCCCTCAAGGTCTGTTGAAGACAAAGATACCAACTTTGACCTGTGAACTCTCTGCATTGCAGAGCAGTGGAAGAGTCTATTGGAGAGTTATCACTATATGCAAGTTTTGTCCTGCTGCTTTTCAGCAGACATCTGCTGCTGGTTATGGCTGAAGGTAAATCAAGGTGTATTTTTTTACAGCTCTGTGTTCTTTTCATCCAACCCAATACAGCTGTGTAACAGCTGCAGTTACAGCCTGCAACTGGGGTCCATACCTCCCCAGATAGATGATCATTTCTGCACCCACTGTGCTTGATAGCTTTTACCTTTTCAGCTGATGGAGAAGTTTCTCCTGTCCTGCAGAACATCACCAATGAGCTGGAAAGAGCTTTACCATGCAGGTTTGCCTTCTTGTCTGAGCGAGGATTTTCTGCAAGGAAGTGGCACAGGAAGCTGGAGGTGTTTTGGCCCTTGTACATTTGTCATGTTTGAGAAAGGCAGGGAGAGGTCTCAGAGGATTTAGGCATGACTGACACGGTATGAGCGTTTGAACTGATGCAGATGAGTGCAGACAAGACTGGTGGTGTGTCACTGAGAGGAGACGGAATCCTGGGGCGTGCTGGGGGACTGAACAGAGACAATGATGTGCGTGACAGAGTGCAGCAGCAGGGACAGGCAATGGGCTTTGCATTGCCATTTCAGGAGATGCCAAAAATCCTTATGAAGTCATGAGGAGTTATGTGTGGCCTTGGTTAAGAGAGTTCCTCCTCCAAGGAAAGGGCATCGAGGTGCCTCCAGACCTGGACCTTGTGTCCTGAACCAGACAGGGCCAGAAGGGCCAATCTGCCCACCTCATACTCCTACCTCTGCCCACCATCCGAAAGTTTAGGACATTGCTTTGGAATCTGGGGAAGAGTGGAGGCAAATGGCTATTCCCCAATTCCCTGCTCACGCCCCACCATGTGGCCTTCTCTAGTTTTCCAGGCAATGACTCTCCAGCTCTGTTGCCTCCCTCTTGATTGCCCTTGCGCTGTAGGATCAATAACCACCATCGGCCAATCTCATGGGGTGGACCCAGGACAACACATACTGTCAGACAAGATTATTTTGCACTATCCAGCAGGAGACATCATTATTCTGGGAAAAGTGGTGCCTTCTCACAGCCAGAATTGAGATCCATCATGACGTTTGCCTTGCAACGCTTAACATGGTCAAGTGCAGGCTGGCTGGCAGCCCAGTGCCTGTTCAGCGTCTGCCCCCTTCAAAGCCTCCCAAGCATGGAGGACACAGGCTGGAGGATTCATCACACCTTTGTTTGAAGGTCACCATGCATATCTGCAACTCACATGATGGGAAGATCTTGTGCCTATGGGCCAAGCTGAGCTGAGGCCCTGGAGATGAACATATGGAAACCCTGCAGAATACAAAAGGGAGGTGAGAAGGGAAGCAGGCAGGAAAAACCTGAATTTCCTAACTCCTAATGGGAAAGCAAGAGGTCTGAGGTGCTGTTGTGGGGCCAGGTAGAGAAAAGTTGCCAGGGCTCAAACTGCATAGAGCTGGAAGGAGAGAAAACACCACCTTCCGAAGTCAGTGCAGAGAGAAGGGGACAAGTGGACAGAGTGGACGTTAGGAAAAGGTTCTTCACTGAGAGGATGGTTGATCACTGGAACAGGCTCCCCAGGGAAGTGGTCATGGCACCAAGCCTGTCAGAAATCAGGGAGTGTCTGGACGACACTCTTAGTCATATGGTTTAGTTTTAGCTAGTCCTGTGAGGACCAGGGAGTTGGACTTGGTGATCCTTAGAGGACCCTTCCAACTTGAGGGATTCTATGATTCTATGAAGCGGGCTACCAGTAAGAGGAGAAAAAACCCACCCCAAACCCACCACAGAGTAGGAAAAGCCTGGAAAAGAGAAAGCAAAAGTGTGTTCGGTAAAGCCATTTCCCCTTTCTTGAAGGCTCCTTCTAATGGCCATCTCATGAAGAGGCATCTGTGAGCTCCTGGGCACACACCGAGGCTGCTCAGCCTCAAAGCTGCTCTCCTGGAGCAGTGGTCGACGGCACCAGGGCAACAGTGCTGAAAGACATTCGTTTCAGTCAATTATGGTAGGACTGCAGAGACATGGTGCAGGGCTGTGCACAGGTACTTGTTGAAATGCTGTGAAGACGTGTCTTTCCTCTCTCCTTCTTGTTGCCCAGTTCTTTGTCCATCTGTCTGGCAAGACCAGCAAGCACAAACTGATTGAAGTATAGGAATGCATTTACACATCACATGGTTATAGGGATGGACTTAGGCATTGCACGCAGCCGTGTGCAGGGGGATGCCACAGAGGCCCACGTGAGAGGGGACGGGGCCGCGGTGGGCACGGGACTACCTGTCCCTGCTGCCATAACCTGCTTAGATGCCCTGCCCATGCTTGCATGGCGAGGTTTTGAGAAACGATCCCCCCCCCTCCATTTCACATACTTCACCTTTGCTGCAAGCCATCTGTACTTCACATTCTGGCCGCCCAGGGCTCCTTTTTCACCTCAACCGCTCCCCGCGCACCATGAAAAGCTGTATACTGCGTATGTAAATGTAGGAGACATGCGGTGGTGTGTAGTGATGAAATGGCTGTTTCAAGAGGCCAGCAGCAGCACTGAGAGTTATTGCAGATCTAGCCCATTTCTTTTCTACAGCTTTACATATTTTCAATAGCTGCTCAGCCACATCCTTACCTATAACACAGGGCTGCTTTGAGCAATGCTCGGGGGAGGGAGGCATTGCAAATCAAATGTTGTTTCTGAGCGAGCTCTCTTTGCTCCAGGGTAGCCTGGCTTTCACTTACTTTTAACAAGTTTTCTAAGAGGGTTTCCAACTGTGCATGGAGGGAGCTGCAGAGTGTGGCTGCGAGGGGTTAATGCCTCCAATGGCTGGCACACACCACCAGCACTGATGACGTCCATCCATCCATCCCATACCAAACCCAGTAAAGCGTGACAAGCCCCAGCCACGGGACACAGGGGGCTGATCAGGGCTGGAGGGCTCCAGGCTGCCATCAGGAGCTGAGGACATCACCCAGCAAAGTATGGGCTGCAGGACCAAGACAGCACCTGGAGACTCAGAGGAGAAAGGCCTCCACAGGGTTCTGCCCCTGAATTTCCTCAGTCCTCCCCGTAAAACCATCCAAGAGGTTCCCTACCTGTTTTATCTCAGGTCTTATGGATGTTTATGAGCACGGGCAGGAGTCTCAGCCACTGGAGCACAGTGAATGTCATTTTTTTCCAGGGGAGAAATGCTTCTGGCCCTTGGCACTGTGGAGAAAAGACACATAAAACCACTAAAAACTAAACTCGTAGAAATAGGGTCTGGCTGCACCCAAGAATGTAGAGAGGGAGGTCAGAAATAATAAAAAAAACACTTCTGTAATATATTACACTAAGCTTTTGATCATTTGGCCCCAGCAAGCCATGTTTTGGGAGTTATTTTTCATATGCAGCAAGATTGCTAGTCTGAATATTGGCTTGAATTAAAAGGTGACCGGCAGCAAGGTGGAGGGACCTCAGGGTAAGAGCAGGATTCCCTCGAGCTGTGCCAGCTCCAGCGGTGACCCCTGGGCTGCGGACATTGCACAAAGGGGTTTGCTGATGGCATGTGGAGAGAAATCCCCTCCCTGGCCCTGAGGTACCTGTCATTTTGCAGATGTTCAAAGTCCACGTAAGACTCAGACCCCATTGCATACCCCACCCTCCATCATGCCAGCATCTCCTCTGCTCTTCATCTTTTTGTTCTCCCCAGTACAGAGCAACAACGATCATTGCTAGAAGACATAATTGCTGGTTTTCCATAGGAGGCCACTGCAGAAAACATCCCTGCATTGGATTTTGGGGTCATGGTGGAACTGTAGAAAGATCCAGCACCAATATTAAGCAAATTATTAAATATGAAAATGAGATTTTTTTAAATGCCATTATTGATCTTACATAATGGAAAGTAGTTTCCATGTTCTAGTTAAAAAGAAAGAAATCCAAATTAGACAGCCCCTTATTAAAAATCCTCCACTCTATTTCTTGGTCTAGTGAAATTCCCAAGTGCAATTTTATTCTGCTGTCTTAAATGATTGTCTCCTTTTAATCATCAGCGAGAAAATTAACCTGCTGAACAAAGACACTTTCAGCATTTTCATATTCAGTCGCATAATAAAAGACAAACTTATGCTAAAACATCAAAATTGCTGCAAAACCAAAGGAGAGACAAAGACATTCCAGGGGGAAAAAAGTCTTTCTCAGAAGCGCAGCAATGCACTAAACTTCTCTGAATCCCCACCTGCACTTGTCATGTCCCATCCCCACCTTAAACAGAAAAGTAATTTATCACTGCATCACTTCATTACTTTATTAGCCGTAAACACAGCAAAGGCCCACGCCTATAAGAAGCATGTTTAAGGGGGTAATTAAAGCAGAATAATTGACCAGCTTGAGGCTGCAGGAGGGAACAGAGTGCCAATCTGGTATTTTTATTAATACGAAAGCTCACCCAGAGTACTATGACAATGAAGGCAACGGTGGGGTTCAAAGGGGGTTGCGGGGAAAGGGAGGGCTTGGTGCAAAATTACTGCAGAGCGTGAGCTGAATTCAGGTGCTTGCTGGAAGCGTAAGCTCTTTAATCTTGCCGTGCTTGGCTACGAAGGTCCCTGGAGAGGTGAGGTGGCTGTAGTTTAATCAGAGTCATCTATTTGTTCTCGAGTGCAAGGACTCCCTTCTTGCGCGCATTTGAGCAAGGTCATTGTTCAGTGCCGGTAATGCATGAACGCACAGCGGCTCTGTCAGATTGCTCATTAGTATTCTGTACGTTACACGGGCTAAATTTGCCATTTCATTTAGAAGGCTCCTGTTTGCATTTTTCTTCCATATCATAGGCCTCATCAGAAGAAACAGGTGCTACTGGGAAAGATCCAATAAGCATTTATACATATTTACAGCAAATACTGGACACAGCTTTTTGCTTAAAATTCTGAATATTCAATAAGCAGCTCATTCTATGCATTACAAAAGGCAGAAAGGCTAATTTGGAATTAATGCTGTAAATATTTGCGGAAAATGAGGGGGTAAAAATCACAGCAGAAAAAAAATCCTGCTGTATGCCAGGGTTGCAGAGAATGGGCCAGAGAGATAACGGGCCAGAGCCAGCCTGGACCTGGTGCGGGCTCCAGTTCAGCAGGATGCTGGGCTGCACCTCGAGATGCAAAGCACCACCATTCTGCGGTGACAGGGATGCACTAGTCCCCTGGTAAATCCAATGCTAATTCTTACCATCATTTATTCCAAATGTCTGATGAATCAGGGCACTAATGAGTTAATGCACTTATGCATTAAGTCCCGTGCTGTCCAGAGCAGACCCTAAGCAGGTACTTTCTTTCTGTCATGGCTTCTGTGGGAGCACCCATGGTTCCTCAAGGCCCTACTTCCATAAAACACGGTTTGCAGTTAATTCAGTGTCAGTGCAAAAACATGCTTTAAGAGATTGCTGAGTCTGAGCAGATCAGCCCTGGACTTGCTCTGGATTACCCCAAAACTGGCAGGTTGGCCCATTCTCCGTCTTTTGTCTGCAATAACTTGCTGCCAGGACAACCAGCTGCCAGGCAGGAGTACTCCTGCCCAGGCTGGCACGAGCAGGGAAACTCACTGAAACCTCTCCGCTCCACAAACCCAAGGCACAGGCACAGCTACCACGGTGGCTGAGAAAACCCACACCAATTTTTGCAATGCACTATCTAGCCACAAGCTCTTGACCTTTCTTTTTAAATAATTACAGAGGTCCTTTTTGCTGATATCTATTTCTAGGTGTAATTCATTACAAACCCCATCCTGTGCCATCGAGGGTATCAGCCATTTTTGCTTTTAATTGCCTATTCCAAGCATTAACGTGTGCCCATGTTCTTATGGAGGCTGTTAAAGGTAAACTCTTAAAGTTCCCAGGCTCTCGTAATAACACAGAAAATATCGTTCTTCACACTGGCTAGACTGGTGCCACAATTATGCATTGACTGGCTTGGCTTTAACATTATATCGCTTCCTGGTATTTGAAATATTCAGTAAAAAAAAATTAAATAAATAAAAAATCTGGTCCCACCAGGAAACGGAGAGAGAGAGAGAAAGTCCCAGAGCCTCTGAGCACTCCTTACAAAGAACTCCCTTAAAATCCTTCCATGAAAAAAAAGAAAATAAAGGAAACTCGGCTAATAACACTTTTCCACATAAATAATGTAGATTGTAACTGGCCTTTGGAGAAGCCTGAGCACAACAGAGCTCTCTTTGTATAGCCAAGTACTGATTACATGGTGCTGAGCGCTTTCATGATGATAGCTTTTCATACTAAAGCATCTCAAGCACACTTAAAATTAATAAGCCAGGCTGCCTCCTCCCGGGCTGCACCATCCCAGCAGACGTGCCCTGAGATGGATGTAACCCCGGCAGATGTCAAGTAAAAGGACTGTGGGCCTTTCCCAGCGACATTTCCAGGGCTGACAGGCTGCACGAGCTCAGGTCCCTGCTGATGTTCGCCTCTGCCCTTATACAATAATAAAGGGATTAGACGGCAGGTCTACCTGCAATGGCAGGAGACGGGATTTGGTGACCCCCAAGGTTGCCCCTGGTCCTATTCCTTAATGAAGCAGTGAGATAAGCCCTAATGCATACATATCTTTGGGAGAGGAGATTGCTATTAAAGCCTTTTGCGAGGGCTTTAATCCCAGAGGTGGCTCTGCCGGGGCTGTGAGCGGCTCCGCTGTGCAGAGCTGCTGCCAGGCCAGCCTGGGCAGGCTGCTTTGCCCAGCAGCAGAGAAGTTTGGGCAAGATCCCCCTTCCAAAAATATCAGTATCCCCCTGTTCTCCCTCCCCTCCATATTACACATGCAAAAATAACCCTTTTTTTTCATTTCTCAATGGGAAGATGTGGATGCAAAGTGGCACCTCTCAGCCCTGGTGGGAGCCAGAGCTGGGAGCAAAGCTGACCTGCGCAAACCTCTCCTGCTCACCATCCAGTTTTATCACCCAGTTTTGGGGGTGCTGGGGACTCCCTTGGCTCTTGTGTGAGTTAAACACAGCCAGCATAGCTCAGCAGTACAAGGATGTCTGCACCTGCATCCTCTCCTAACAGGAGCTGTTTTCCTGGTCTTTAAACCTGTGATGCTCAGCTTTAGGTATCACCCTCTCTGGTGGATCTTGGTCCTCTTGGCTGACTGCACAACAAGGCGGCAAAGAGCATGCCTCCTTTTAAGCACATAAGAAATCGCAGGAAGACCAAGTTTCATATCCTAAATGGGAAGCAAAACACCTAAATCAGAAGTTGGGGGCTGAAAGGCACCTAAAGATCCAGGCTCAAGTGCTTGGCTTACAGCTGCATTTAGAAGGGGAAAAAAATGAAAATGCTCATGTTCTTTCTTAGCAAGAAATCCTTGGCAGAAAACATTGTAGTTTGCAAGCAGAGACAGATCAGACCCTTAGATGCAAGTTGAATTGATAGGTTATTGCTATGAAGAAACTCCAAACCTAAAAGCTGAAAATAGCTCACTTTTAAATGCAAGCACGAACCTTGAAATTAAGTACAATATTGCTTCACTGAGAAAACCGCCACAAAAGAGCTCTATTTTCTGACAGCCAACATCCCAAATTAAACAGCTTCCACGTGTGTCAATAAAAGGCGTTGGCTTCATTATTTGCAGTCCCCCAGTGACAATTTCTAGCCCCTTTTGGTAAATGTCATTACAGTTCCAGACAGGCATCTGCACCACGGGCAAATTGACTGATAAATGTTCCTTGTCGGGAAAGCGAACCAGGAGGGACAGGGGATTCCTGATGCCGCAGGCGGCTTTGTGAGGGCAGGAGGTCTGGGCAGCCTCTCCCCAAGCCACATCGTCTGCGCAGGTGGGGAGAGACCATTGGATCCGCACGGGGCGCTGGGTGAAACTGAACTCCGTCTGATGCGTAAACACGACCTGATCCAAAGTCCAGCACACCAGCAGGGAGAGGCTGCGGGTTTCCCAGTTCTAGTTCTCCCTCCCATTCACTCCGGGTTTTCTACCACTCTTCCCCAAGAGGTTTTCAGGTCCTGTCCTCACTCTGTCCACAGCCGGCTTGGCTCTAGACATAACTTCCTTTTTTGTTCTCCACCAAAGAGAAAGGTTATCAACGGGTAACTGTGGAAACTGCGGGTGAGCTGTTCCCAGCGTGGTGCAGCTGTGAGCACACGTGGGGAACGCTATGTTGATCCCAAACGGCTCCTTTTGAGGAAACCAAAGGTCTCACCTACAGCTTGTGGCTTTTCTGGTGGGGCCCAGGACAGGACCTGCAGCTCGGGTGAACACCGGCAACATGACACAGACCACGCACAGAGGGACATGCTGGATTCATCTGTCTCGGAAACGACATGTCCCTTTTTCCTGCCCATCCCCTGGCACGTGACCTTGTTCTTGCACAGCATTTTACAGTATCTCCCAAATAAAAGGTGCTGGACAGGAGAGAAGGAGCATATAATTTTGGTCCGGGACAGTTGGCAAGCCTTTTGCCTTATATGATGAACTCATATTGTGTTAAAAGAACCCTCACTTGGGCCTCCCTCCCCTTCAAACCATCCTGCACTCAGTAAATCTACCTGAACAGTGAACAAGAAAGAAAATTTAGTTCATCCCCCCCCCAAAAAAAATCTTGATTTAAAAAAACCTAATTGCTAAGCAGTTGGTTGGGGTTGCTAATTGATCAGCAGAGCCATCGTTAACCCAGGTATTTGGCAGTGACAGCAGACCATTCCTGCCTGACATGCACTGTTGCTGCGGCATGAAAAAAGGCACAAGAAAAGCAGCAGGGCTGACCCCACTTTCTCCACTGGCCCAGGACTGCTTCCAAATTCCACTTGCATAACTAACAGCAAAAGCAGGTCCAGCATTTTCTGTAGCAAAACTGTCTTTGCGTTGAAAAATTACCCGCTAAACTATGCTTTCCAGTAAACGCCAGACTGTTTTTTGTTCACTCCACCACTACAGCTTTTCTTAGTTTATTATTTATGTCTCCTTTCAGAGTTTCCCACCTGCACCATCTCTATCAATGGGCACGAAATAAAAATCAATAGCAGCTGTCCTGCCGATAGAACAGCACGGCAGCAGCTCTGGTGTTAGATCCCAGCCAGGAACCGGTGGACGATCCTGCTGAGAAAACAGGACTATTTTGTGCATGCTCGGTGGTTAACTCCAGCTCACTCTTCTGCAGACCAGGACATTTTGGGGGCTGGATGTGTGGGGAGGGGGGAGCAACTGATGTTTAGGGACATAGGGAGCCAGTCACACACCTGGGAGGCTGCAAGGAGCATCATAGCAGGCTGGTCCTGACTGTGCCTTCGCCCCAATGCACCTCTGGTTCGTCCCTTCCCAGTAGAGATCTGTTCTTCCAAACTGCCAGCAACAGGGATTTCTACAGGCAAAATAGAAGTGCTTCACTGTCCCCCTTACAAGTTCTTCCTCAGCTCCAGGGTTTGGAGTGAGACAGTGTTAGATCCTGTGGATCGGTCCCCTATGGCACGGGGAGGCTGGATCTCGAGATACATGGCTAAGCCTGCATGAAATTCCAGTTCAACTTTGCAGAAGTATTTATGCTGTCACTTCGTTCAAAAAAAAAAATGTATACTACCTGGAAAGAGTGATCCTAAGTCTTTAAAAGCAATGATAATCGGGGTGCATGTCTTGCAAAGAGTGAGAAAGAGCAGAAGATAAATTTATCTCCTATTCCTGACAGAGACATCCGGAGAAGGTATTCGGCACCTCTGGGGTCTCCGATGCAGTATCCAACTCATCATCTTCTGGAAAAAGGCAAGGTGTTGGCTTTCCATGCATTTAAATTTTAGGTCAATCTGCTCCCCGCCAGCTTCACCTCTCCTCTCTTGGTAGTGTATTTATAGAGAAAATGAGTGCAGACCAGTTAATTGTCCATGGAGATTGACTGCCCAAAGTGTTTAAGATAATTTGTACTGGTAAGGTATTTGCATGGGGTTATGCAGCAGTTTTCACCCCTGCATGGCAGCTTTGAGATGTCTACGCTGTTTTCCAGTGTACAGTGAAGCACATGTGTACATCCTCCTGGCAGAGGTGCTTGAGTCTGAGCCCAAAGGCTGAGCAAGCTGCAAGCATGCCCAGAAGGAGCCTCTTGGACTTACATAGGCTCCAAGACCCATCTTCCTGCTACAGTCCACATCCTTTCCACGTTACAGTGTGTAGAAAGGGAGAACATGGCTCTCAGCAGAAACCAAATGGAAGTGCATTGGGTCCTACCACCTTGGCCACGTGGACATTGCCCACTCATTTATCATCTCCTTCCAGGGAGACAGGACACCAGCAGAGCCACAGTCTCAGTGTACCTAAGGGACACACAGCCTGAGTCCCCTGTGGGACAGGAGCTTGCAGCAACAGTCCCAAGAGACCCCCAAATAACTCAGGAGCTACAGTCAATGCCAAGCATGAGGATAAATTAATCACAGCAAAACTCAAAGAAGGCCATGGGACCATTAAGGAGGCCCAAACCAAAACCAGCCGCTCTTTGCAGCTACACTTTGCCCCATTTCCACCAGTTTCATCTCCCTGGGTGCTGTTTTGCCTCCCTGTCTGTGGCACCAGCCTTAGGATTCAGCAGGAATGAGCACAGCCCAGCTTAGACAGGGAGCAGCTTGCTGAAACCTGGCAGCTCCTCTATCAATTGCATTTATTGCTAAGCACCATCAGGTTGCTCTGAAAACACAGTGGAAGTAGCGTGATTTCTAGCGGCTGCCAGGTTTTCCCCATCTTCACACCTCACCCCCAGCTGCCGAGGAGTTGCCCCCAGGAGTCGGCAGCTCTCGGTGTTCGTTGATGCTTGGTGGTGCAAATGGACTGGAAGGGCACCAAACCTGGGCAGGCCCCAGTGAAAGAGCTGTAGAGCTGGAAAGAAGGGAGAGTGTGTGAGAGCGACTGGAAGCACCCCATGCTCAACTGCAGGCAGGAGCCTTTACACCAGCTCAGAGGCACTGGGAGACCCCTGGGACCATGCAAAGGCTCTGCCCCAAACCTAGCATGGAGAAATGCAGGAGAAAATGGAGAACATAAAGCACAGAAGACCTGAGATTGCATTAAATTGTATCCGAATCCAAATATCTCCTCTATAACACAGAGGATTATTGATAGCCAAGGTAGCCCATGGCTTCTAAACTGCATTCTTCCCTCTGAAGGAGGTTGCACACGTTCCCCGTCTCCTGCGTATGGAAATCTTTACGTGTCCTGCTCTGAGTTATAGGACTGGAAGGAAATGGGGCAGCTCCAGGACTCTCTGCCAGGTCCTACCCTCAGGGCAGGAACCAAAGCTGCAAATGTTGGGCCCACGAGGGTTCATATGTGCAAATTCAAGAGATCTGCAAACAGCCAAAGGGAAAAATTTGCCTTGTTATCGAAGAGAAGCACTGGCGTACAGCTGGGCTCAAGCAGAAGAGATATAGCCCACAGACACCTGATGCTGAAGGCACATCCTTCCCCTAGCAGTTATTCAGAGCACTAGTAATTGGTATACCAGACATTACCCTCCTTCTCTTCCTCACACTTAATAGCAGTGAAACATAGGAGAGCCTGGACAAAGCCTCAAATTCAAGCAGGATATATTGGCCTGAAAACCATCCACCCAGGTTTAAAGGCAATGGCCTGACAGGCTGCATGAACGGCTGGAGGGGTGGAATTTCTCTGTGGGAGGAAATCAAACCAACACCTCTGCAAAGGGCAAGGAAAGTGTCCAGGAAGAATCATGCGTGAAATGCGAGACAGCAGCAGAGGTTTTCAGGAGCTACATTCATCTGTGGTGGATTTCACTCCCACGTGCTCCTGGTGTTGAAGGTAGGTGCGTAAGACTCCTGGGACACCTGTAAAAGCAGCATCCCCTCTCTGTCTAACTTGGAGAGCTAATCTAGCAACGGCAGGCTCAGGATTTTATAACTTGTAAGGCATAAGCATCCCCCCAAGAATTTTTAAAAATAATGTAAAAAGCCTCATGTCTTATGAGGCAAATGAATAGTACGGCGGGGATCTGTTTCTCATTCTTTATACAACGTACTCCTGCACTTTGCCGTTCCAACCTTTAAAATAAACCTGTGCTATATTTGCAAGCATCCCTCTGCCATCACAAGGGAGGCAGAAAGGAAAGACTTACAACAAAACCTCACAGCTTCCAAAGAAATCACACCATCCTAAACACTAGAGCTCAGCGTGAAAGATAGCAGCTCCGCAGTTTGCAGGAGCAGAGACAGAAGCAGAAAAAAAGTGAAAACACTGAAAACACCGTGTGCCTTCTGCTCTGCTGGCCCCCAGCAAAGGACAGCCTGAATCCAGCTGCGACTGTGCTCATAGCTGCCGGGTCAGCAGTGCCTGCTCGTCTGGGTGCAAAACTCACGAATTACCCCAGGGCTTCAGTTATATATAGGGGAGCCCTGCAGGTTCCTGCTGAGGTGCCGCCTTTAAGGGAAAAGCCACACTTTCCAGTGGCAGTACCTGGCTGGGACAAGCTGCCCAAATCACACACCTGAGGTGGGGGTCCCACCTTCTCAGCAGTCCCCACCAGCAGGTTACACCAGCTTAGCTCTGGGCACCGGCTCTTGTCCCCGTACCCTGGGAGGATGGAGCAGAGCCTGGCCAGGAGCAGGAGGGATGCGGCAAAATGCTGTGATAAATGTGCAGAGCTCCCACAGAGGCTCGCTGGGAACAGTAAAAGGAGCTTTGGCTTCAGGGTGAGCAGGACGAGGATTTCATCCCCCCCGAGGAAATGATTCTGTTTAACTTCTGAACTCTGAGCTAAAGCAGCCCAGGCAGAGATGTAGGCAGGTTTGTGTGCAGACTCCAGCGCGTCTGCAGAGCAACTTTCTGGAAAAGCAGTTCATTACAAGACAGCACTTGGTCTCAAACTTCCAGTTTGTTGCAATCCATTGGCCTCCTCACTGCTGTAGAGCTAGGAGTTTTGACACGTCCTTTGCCCACCAGAAAGCTTGTGATTTAAGAAGCCAGAAAAGATATCCTTCTTTCCCCCTTTTAGCCTACAGTGACTCTGCAAGCCAACAGGAGCAGCTCTGCCTCTGTCTTATGCCAGTATTTCTGACCAGTGTACCCCCTGGAGACCCAAAACCTGGGACCAAGCGTGGCCAGACTGGCCTGGCAGGATCTGAACATTAGTTCAGTCATTAAAGCTGCTTATACAAATACAGGAAAAACCTATTGAAGACTAGGAAGCAGCAAGGATCTGCTTCTTCAGCTCACTCTGCTTCTGGAGTAATGTCACACTATCTGCACCAAGTGGAGAACAGACTGCAGAACCACTTAATCTAGGGACGTATTTATGTGAGTATTTCCTCGTCCCTCTGCAGGCCAGTCGGCTCTTGTGGTTTCTGTAAAACTTACATGAGCTGCAAAGAAGCGTCTGTGTCCTCAGCAGCTTTAACCATTTCCATGCCAGCTGCCCTGAGCACTGCCTGTCTTTCCCCAACGCACGCAGTGCACAGCAAGCAGCTAAAACCCAAACCCTGTACCCCACATCCAGCCCTTCTCAGGCAGGAGAGGGTGAAAGAGGTAATGAACCAGCACATGGTGGACATTAGCTCTGTCAGTAAGCTCTCAGCTCCCCTGGTGATGAGAAGAGGAGAAAAACGTAGACCGAGAACATCTATCTTGTCAGGACAATTTTGTCAAGCCTTGAGGTGGGGATTTACTGGCTGGGTTGTACATGTTGGTTTGCAGCTTGAAACAGCTTTCCCTTGATGGCTTTGGTTTTCTGGCCTCAGCCCCTGTTCCTGAGCTCCCAGTCTGTTTCCAGGTTCTCCAGACCCAGGGTAAGGTATACAGGGGAAGTTCTTACTCCACTACATCGCCCCAAATGTTTATGCCTGGAGCATACTCAAGAGCACCTCCCCGACTCTTGGGCAGTGGAGGTCAATGTCAAGAGCAGGTCATCAGCCATGGTCTCAGGAGAGCCCTGGGAAGGCAGCAGGGTGGACAACAGTGAGGTGGGAACATAACAAGCTACATTGTACAGCTGGTAAAGAAATTATAAATCGGGAATAAAATATGAAGCACACATGAATGCAGACCCTGCTGCTAATAATTTCCACTCTTGGCTCAATTGCCTTCGCTCTTTTTGCAGCTGCACACATGCAGTCATTACAGAGCATTTTGGCTAAACACATTTTGTCTTCTTTTTATGTCTGCCAGCTGAATCAAAGGTCTCCATGCAAGTAGTGTGCACCATGACACAATCCATGACACTTTCCTGGAGAGCTCTGGATCCCCTAAAGCAATAAATTGATTACAGCACAGAAAGACATGCAAGATCCTCGTCTTTCTTCAACGGAACAGACACAAGTGTTGTCCTCATGAAAGACTACATCTCTTTCTTTCACAGGAAAAGCACTGCCCCTGAGCAGGAGTTAACATAGGTTTGGCTAGTGTGATGAACTGGGGTCATCAATAAAAACTACTTTCCTTCTGGGATAATTTCTGGCAGTGTTATCTGAGCACACACCTTGCACCTTCTTTCCTGGTGAGACATGTGCCATGCACAAGGTCATGCAACAGGGTTGCATACTTCTGATCCCACACATCAAACGCAGCATGTCAGGGTGGGAGGTGGGGGAAGGAAAGGAGGGCACTACAGGGGCTGTTTTCTGTCCCCGAAGCCCAAATGTGGGAGGGAGGTTGGAGCACAACAAACCATCAAAGGGGCCATAGCCATCAGAAGACAGATCAGCCTAGCCCAAGAGGGGATGGCTAGGAAAGAGTCTAAGCTCAGGGAAGCAGTTACTGGTATTTCGCCAGCTTCCAGCCATTTTCAGCACAAGGGTTTCCCAAGACAGATGTGGTTCCTGTGCAGTTAGCAACCCTGGGTGGATCTCTCTTGCATGAACTTGTTTAGCGTTCCCTGGAGCCCCTGTCAATTTTCTAGCATCTGTATCCACAGTTGGTCAAGGGGCTGTGGTTGTTCCACAGGCAACAGCCTATCATGGGAAGGTGCAACTCCTTTTGTTTGCTCTGAGTTTCTCCTAGCTTCCTCAGGTACCTCCCAGTCTTTGCAGTGGAAAAGAGAGTGAAAAGCTAGTTCTACTCCATCCTGGCAATGCCAATATGTTATCAACACTTAAGGGGCAGCCTGCATGGCACACACAGCATTCATGAGGTTTATGGTTCAAGCTCTTCCTTCTCCCAGTAAGTCTTCCAAAGTAGATGTCTTAAGATGCCCATCTGACAGGGCTAGAAGACATAATTCTCCTGACACTGATAAACACATTTGTAACCCTAATCCTAATTGTTCCGTGACCTCTGTGATATTTCGTCATGGGAAGACTGGCTGGTTTAGAGTTCCCTGAGGTAAAAACATACCAAACTTCTGGTGAATTACTGTCAGCTCATGTTAAGGCCTTCCTAAAGGAACTTGTCCATTGCCAGCAATAAATCTCAAATAATGAAAGAATTCAGTCAAAGTCTTGGTGCATCTTTCTCAGGATGCAGCCCCGAGAAACCAGGCTGTTTGCAACCATTTCAAACAGAAACCTCCGGAATTGCCCAGGCAGTTTTGAAGCAGACTGTGGCCTTGACACTCAAATATCAGGAATAGCTGACGACTGGCTAGAGGACCTGTGGTTTTAGACACATGAAAACCCTCCAAGTTGAAAACCATTAAATCCAGAGCAAAGTGAGTCCCTGCAGAGAGCTGCAGCATTCAGTGCATGATAAGTGACCCTCCACCACTTTTTCCACACAAGCTGGCGTGAGCTGCAGGACACCCCACAAGCGAGACTTTGACCTCACATGTGCTTGGCTCTGTAACGCTGTATCTGCGGGCGTAGAACACAAAAAGTGATGCAGGAAAAGGTCAGTCCAGGAATCTTTCTATACACATCAGAAATTATATATGAATATATAGTTCTTTTTTTCCAAGCAAGGCAAGAAATCTTCTAAGAGTCAGCTGCTGGAAACTGCAAGAGCATGCCAGAGAAAGGCTCTCTTTCTAATTCAGATTTGGTCTTAAGCAAAATTTTGGGCTTTCTAAGTGGCTGCAGGGTCCACTGATCTCATGGTGCTATCACAAGTCCTGCTTAGCAGAATTATCTTGATTCTCAGAGATGAATGCGTACTTGGCCTGTTCTTTTCTGACAAAATTCAGCTATAAGAGCAAGGTATCCAGATGCAGACTTGGAGATGTTCTTGAAACCTTGGCTGTAAAAGTGTTCTGGAAAGTGAACTTACTAGCGGGAAAAAAGATGACCCTACAAAATCACTGAGATTTAAATATTACAGGATCATTCTGCAATGCTATAAGCTCCCAGTGAATAAAATGATGTTACTTCTTAGGACAGATCCGAGCCCACAATTTTACACTGCCTATTCACAGCCACAGGAATTGTCTCAGCCACAATGGCAAAGATTTAAAATGTAAATTAACATGTCTATCAAGCTTATCCGGCATTACCCTGATTAGTGATAAGCATTTTCAAGGAGACTTTTACTCCCAAAAGTTTAAACCAAACACTGTCAGCAAGTGGGAGGGAATCAAAGACCAGGAGAGCACATCTGTAGATGAAGGCTGAGATGGTCCTGCAAGGATGCCCATGCTAAGTGCTCATAGGTGTGCACATCAGGGTGCACCGCCAACAGCAGCTCTTTGGTGTCTGCTGTATTCATTTTGTCTTGCATTGGTTTGTTGGGGGGGAATTTGCTGCTTCTTAGCTTTCTGCCTCCTTCTAAAATGGCACATTTCATCTCTGGGTCTTTTTTAGGAAATACTGTGCTTCTCTCAGGGACTTTCACTGGCCAGTATCCAAGTTACTTGTTGTCCTCTCTTTATCCCCTGCCTTCTCATCCGTTTTCCAAGACTATAGCCAGCCTCTTGCAAGGAAATCCTATTCTTCCTTGTTTGGAGAGCAGCTAGTCTCAAGGTCACTTTTGTATATAATCTCAGATATCATCATATTAGCACCACTATTCAGGCATTCAAAAACAAATCTAAACAGGAGAGCTCATCAATTTAGCTGTCTCACGGCTAAACCTCACCATTATGCATGGCTTCCTTTCCTTACTGATTACAGTACAGTAGATTCATTATTATTATTTTTAATTTGGTTATATACAACTGCATGGTGTCTTTTAATTGCCTTTTTTTTCCAATTGAGCCGCCAAGGGATGTAAGCAAATTATATGGCTTAACAATTTTGCCTGCTGCAGACAGCCTTGTGTGGCCAGTGTACCAAAGACACTGTGAAAACATTACCTTTTACTGGAAGTGTAAACTCAATAAACCCCCAGGAGAGCAATAAAAATGCAGTAGCCAGCAGATTTAACAAGGACATGCTCAGTGCACAGTGTAATCTTATTATGTGCTTAATGCCCAGTGGAATTACAGGAATTTGATTTAGCAACATCAGATTTCAGTTTCTCAAATTATACTGACTGCTTATAAATTAAGACTGCGATTTGGGATAATTGCTTTTCATTTGCATTGGCAAAGCTCATATATTATATTTATTCTTACTACACTCTTTATATTTTTGAAGTGTCACGGAGCATTGCCTCTGGGACTTAAACTGGGGTGATGGAGAGCTTTCCTTTGCATCAACGACACTCATGTTACTTCCCCATTAAATCCGGGTAAATGTTCTACCCTGGTGATCTTTATATGCTTGAAAGGTCTATTTTATGGGTTTCCAAACCTGACTGAACACAGTGAAAGATGAGTGAGTTTCTGGTGAAGGACTCTGTCTTCCTCTCCATCAATCTGAGCTGGGACAGCGTCATTGGAAAGCCAGCAATCTGCAGATGTGCAGTGAAGAAATAAGTGCAACAGTGTCCTCACAACCGTACCAACATTATACTCAGGAGTGTTTTCTCTTTGCGTGACCCTTTTTTGGGCTCTGCCACTGCAGTGTGTAAATGAACTGGAGAGAATGAGGCAATGAGTGATTAATTACCTCTGAGGAGGGGAGTCTTGATGTCAGCAGGGCCACCACTGAACTAGCAGGTAACGGTAATGCTTGCAGGACTATGAAGTGGATCAATGAATGGCTATTGAACTGCATAAGGACATTATGAGCACTTGAGCTTTGGGACAAATCATTTCATCTCAAGAGAAATGAATGAAACAATTAAATCTAATGGAATGAGCACAGGGCACAGGAATACCTCTGGAAGAAGACAGGAAATACCTTTGCTGCTGACTTTGGCTTCCATGTCTTAGACATCTGTATAATCTTAAATAACCCTCTCTGTGCAAACTACAGTGTACAGTAGCATTACTTGATTTACTGAGGATCATTCAGACCGGCTCATACAGCAGTCATTCCCCAGGATATTGGCATATCCTGGGCTGGAAAACCTTTACTGCTCCAAAGTCATTAATAGATCATAATGACTTGATTAAAAAATTAACAAGGTAACAATTCAATTAAGTATTGTACCATTGGGCAATAAATGTAGCTGCAATTGGCAAGCATATCAACAGACTGCTGAGCAAGAAGAACTTCTGTTTACTTCCTGCACGACACGTGAATCCAATGGCTCTCACCCAAGGCTAGAGGGAAAAAGTATCTTTTAAGCATTTTGTAATGGCCATGGATATTTGCTGCGAAACACAAATATCATCCTTGTTTTGATGAAGTAAAACTGAACCAGCAAGCCCTTTAGCCTGTGATCAAGGCGTTAGGTGGCAGGTCAGCTGTAGATAACTAACAGACAGCTACAGAATTTCCCTGACTCCAGACTCATTTGGAAGTTTAACTCGTTCCTTAACAATATCATATAATATGACAATGAAGTCCTCTAGCATTTTTCCAGGTTTCACTCATATTCGCCAAGGGAACAAAAAAACCACTATCCCAGTATTTGCTGTGGCAAGGGTGCTGCCCAGGGCTTTTCTGCAGCGCTGGGAGCCTTTTCCCAAGTTGAATAAGAGATTCAAACATGGTTTATGCAGCCCTGAGCCCCTCCATGGTCGCTGCAGGATAGCTGTACTGGTGGCTAGCAATAGCCCCAGTGCCCAGCCCACACCACCTTCACCACCTCCAAGACAGAGGCAGCACTCCTCCTCTGTCTGCATGGCCACAAAAAGGGTTCCCCGTAGCTATGCAAAGCCCCAGTGTCCCCATAAAGCCCAGGAGAGCCTAACCAGCCATGTTCAGAGAAAGATCTGCTCTGGAAACGGTCTTTCAAAGCACAGAAGTGTTCACCCAGGATCAGCAAGACAGAAACCCAAAACGCAACGATACTGCTCAGTGCTTCCTGGCAGCTGAAACCGGGAAGACCCATTATAGCCCTTTTTCCATTTTTCCAGCTCTGGTTCCCAGAAGGATTGTGTTCAGAGCCGTGTTTCTGGCACTATTTTGTGTGCACTTCTAATCTGCCCCATCTGCACTTCAGGAGATGCAGTTCAGTCACCTTTCCCAACATAATGCCTGACGGATTTATGTGTGCCGGTTCTGCACAACCGTGCTGCACTGTGTTGTTAACCTTCATTAAGATGTTTTAATAATTGAATAAATGATGCGCCAGACATGCAGTTTAATCTCAGAGTGTAACGAAACATAGGACAATGACATTAACTGCAGCCCTGGAATAAATATCACCATAAATACCACTAAGGAGGTATCACACAGAAACACCTGCCCTTGACATTAAAAAACATGTTCAGCCACACTGAGAAGGGAATACAATACATAATACATCACAATTTATCTGCATCTCAATACCATTAAATGAGCATGGTTAATGCTCTAATAATCTGCCAGGGAACACCGTGGGCTCTGCATCTGAGCTAACCCATGAAAGAGGAAATTCTCTCATCTGTTGCCCCGAGCAAGACGAAATACCATGGACCGTCCTTGGCAAAGAGGCCATGCAATGACATAGAGAGGGTTCAGGAACAACCAGTTCTGTCAGTGGTGATACTTCAAAGAGTGACATCAAATTAGGGGAGGAGGACGATGAACTCACAGAGATGCCTATTTGTCCCCATGGAGGGAGGATAAGGGATTCCAAGGGAAGTGAGGACGTGTGGGGAAGCATATAAGAAATGAGGGACAGACACAGGGCCCTTCCCCAGGATATCTCAGTGTATCTCGAGGGCCTGTCTGCTGCTGAGCAGGTGGCCATCTCCCAAACTCCTGTTTGTACCTGGACCCGATGATGACCACAGGTGGTTCTGTCTCCCATAAATGTGTCTATCCACTTTAAACCCATTTATAATCTTTGGCTTCTACAGTTTTAGGGTGCACCTCCTGATGCACCCTGTAAAGAAATACTTCCTTGTAGTTTTGCACCCAACTGACATCCTCCCGGACATCTGCTGGGCTGTCCTGTAGGAGGGACGGTGCATAGGCAAGAGCTGTGCTCCACACCCTGCATGGCTTCACAGATCTCCATCCCACCCTTTTCCCAAGCTTTCACTGTGTGGCAGTTTGTAACAGGTCTTATGCTTTTAATCAGTGAGACTGAATCCACCAAAAGCATTCAGAGCCTCCTTGCTTACCCAGGTCCAAACCTAGGGAAGGTTAGGTAAAAAAGACGCTTTGGTCCAGGGTGGGTTTGTCTGGATACACACAGCGACCAGCAGGACGAGAACATTCATCCTGCCAGAACTCACAGGGCAGGTTGGAGATTAATTTTCCAGCTTTTAATTTATCCATCTCACCCAGGAGTTCAGTGTTTTCCCTTCTTTAAATAAATATTTTTTTCTTGTGCTTATAATTTCTGTGTTGTAATAAAACAGCTTCAAAGATCAAAAGCTCTTGGGGGGTCTTTCGGCACCTTCAAGGAATTAAAAAAAAGAGCTGGGTTAGAGGGGGGCAGCCCTGCTTCCAAGCAGACTTGCATGCACACATGTTTCCAACCGATGCTTTCATTTTGAAAGCAAGCAAGAAAACCAACTTGAAAGTCAGTAATTTTCTAATTTTCTTCTATGGGACAAAAAACTCTAATGAGGAATTTCTGTTGGAAGATTTGGGAAGGCAAAATCAGAGCCAAAGTCCAGGTATGATGCTTTCCTCATTTGCATTTGCACCTGTTAACAATCAAACTGGAATTTGCTGGTATCTAAATCTTCCTCATACCCGTCAATTTACTGTAAAAGAAATTCCAGATGTAGGCACTAAACTGATTCTTTAACTGTCCCTATTGGCAGCAAGGTTTGGGGACCATTTCTGTTTATTTGCCCATTGCTAGGGCTACTGGTCCTGCGAAGGAAATCAGCAAAAGTCAGCAGAAACCAGTTGTAAGATTGAGCCGTAGAGAAAAAAAAAAAAAAAAAATCAGGGTCCCTTTGGGAAAAAATGCTGGTGCCATTGAAATCCACATCAAAACTTCCAGTGAGTTTAATAAGGGCATGTTTAGGCCCCGTGCCTAGTTCTGCTGGCAAAGGAGCATTATCAGTAAAATGCTAAAGACCCTCAACGGGGCCTGATTTCAGCAAGAAGTGAATATGCAAGGGTCCCCATTCTAGCTCTAATTTTGGGTACTGCAACATGTGATCCCAATCCAAACTGGGAAAGAGAAATCTAAAAGTACAAAAGCCACATCGCTCCATGTTTAGAAAGAAGCTGGCATGTCTGAAGCTGAGATTTAGATCAAGCTGTGCTTACCCAAAGGAGTTTTCCTCATTTTACAAGCCCCAGCAGATTTTCCGCTGGGACAAAATCACTTTCTGCATAGCTTTTGGGCAATGTGGGAAGCCTCATCCCAGCCAGTGTTTCTGTCACCAGTGCAGAGTAGGGCCAGTCCCAGTTCAGCTTTGGTTCCCATGGGATGCATTTTAGTGTGTTTAGGCTGCATTTTATGCCTTCCCATATCATTCCTTCACCTCCTTATCATTTAGGAACCTGGCCTCCCACCCTCCTGGCTTTCCCCTATGTCCAGGGAAGGGACAGCCAAGCTGGGCACATGTGGCATTGCTGGTAGCGGCTGAGGGCTGATGCAGGAGGTGCAGCATGTGCTGCAGGATGTTAGAAGATGGAAGAGGACTGCTGCCCCCAGCCACATCTCCCGGCTCCACTCCGCTGGGAAAAGCCGGCAAACCACGCCGGCAGGCGAGCAGCCCCTCCATTATCTCTGAGAAGGGCTCCGGCATCACAGTGGGATGAACCAGGGAAAACAAACCATGCACTCACCCTGTCTCCAGGGGGGCTAAATGTGAAGTTTAGGTTAAACAAACCATGTAATGAAATGACTTACATTCCCATTAACGGAAATCATAGATGCAATCAGGAAGGATGAAGCAGAGAGTCACATTTCCCCCTCGAGCACCGTCCCTCTCTCTCACACCCACCCTCATGCACCATACACACTCACACATACACAAACACACAACCTCTCGCCTCCTGGCATGCTCCCCTGTGCATTTATAGGTGGGATGTTCTCTCCGAGTTGCGACCCACTGCACCATAGCAGTGCCAGGGCCAGTGAAGCAAAACGGTTCAGTTGGCTTGGGATCGCCAGGGCTTCTAAAAATAATCTAGGGCTGAGCATTTAATAACATAT
This sequence comes from Aquila chrysaetos chrysaetos, assembly GCF_900496995.4. Classification (NCBI taxonomy): domain Eukaryota; kingdom Metazoa; phylum Chordata; class Aves; order Accipitriformes; family Accipitridae; genus Aquila; species Aquila chrysaetos. The sequence goes on along the minus strand of NC_044005.1, from coordinate 6,382,873 downwards.
TTAAAGGTTAAAATCCAGGTGAGACAGGTCCTTCACATTGGCAGCCAGTTCTGCAAGCTACTGTTCCCCTGAGCATCGCCACTGCCTTCTGCGAGCCCCTGCTGCACCCCCTTCACCCCGTTCCTCTGTTGGACCAGCCTTTGCCTTCCAAAAAGCCCCTCCAAAAAGCTTTGTATTTCTAAGCCTAATTGCTTTATGAGAGCAAAGCCTGAACTACACTTTTAAAGTAGAGAAGACTAGGCAGAAGAGAGGTTAAAACACAGGGCTCTGCAGGTCTCCCTCCCCATCATGTCACAGCCTTGCAGGGTGTCCCAGCTCCCGCTGTGCCTCCCTCCACCTGGGCAGCAAAGAGCCGCCCACACGCACTCTGGGAACAAGCAGAATTAAACAAATACCATCTGCTACCACCACCGTCAGACCAGAGCACCGACAAAATGTGCACCGCACCGCAAACACTGATAGAGCCAGCAAAACGTCAGGAAGGTTAGCGAGACAACACCGTGTTCACAAGCTCTAATCTTGTTACAGCTATGCCAGACAGTTGAAAAGCTTTTATTGGGGTGGGAGAGCTGCAGTTCCCCATAAATAAGTCTTTCCAGACATGCAGATTTTCTGTATTTTAACTTTTGGAGCTGCAGTTCCTGGTGAAGGTCATTGGCTTTATTTAGGCAATGGCGGGTTTAGGGAGAAAAATCTGAATGAAGCTGATTTAGTCAAGTCTGTGCATAAGCTGGGGGCCAAACCACCTTATTTAGCCCATGATAGAAATCAGTAAAATTGCACACTTCCACATAGGAGTAGAAAGGTTAAAATGGAAACCTCAGCTGTCATTCCCTAACTTCCAAGCATTTGGAGAAACTGCAACCTCTGTCTTGCTCAGTATTACAGATACAATAGGCACAGGACTTGGATGGATGAGGTATGACTTCAAGAGCAGCTCAGATATCTAGTAACCACCCAGCCCTATCTCCCCCAAGAAGCAAGGACCAGATCCTCCAAGGGCAAAGAAGCCCAGACAACTCATACAAGAGCAGCAGCTTTTATTGGTGGTTGTTTTTCTGGAGCTCAGATTCCCAAGCCAGACCCAGACAACTCACTTCTGCTGAAAAACAGAAAGCCCTTAAAAATTAAGAATCCTTGTATTTTACAGGAGGATGAATCCAAAGACATATCAGCAATGTCAAAGTGCAAACATTACTTGAATTAGCAGGAAAATGGGAATGGTGTCCTGGTCCCATGGACCCATGGACCCATGGTAGTGTGACCTTCACAGCTGTTCCTAAAAATACTTCTGCGCACAGCCCCCTGCCTGACCACAGGTCTCCCTGCAAGAACTGGGAAGCATGAAATGTTCACCCCTCTCCCAACGAGGCCACACAGAGGGCGTCTAGTGACAGACATCATCCCCTCTGCCCCTCTGGCAGCTGCTGCCATGGTCCTGAACCACACTGTGTAGAGCAATTTTTTCAGCCTTCAGCCCTGCAGGCCAGATCCTGAATCCCCTATTATGGTCGCTGCTCCTATTCCCTTTAATGGACTTTTTTTGCCCAGCTGAGAAGATGCAGTATTTGGCCCTCCGTGCACTCACCTCTGGTGATTTTGAATCAAAGCATTTAGCAGGACTATCCTCCAGCTCAACTGGACTTTGCAGGTTTCCACTTTTACCACAAACACACCCAAGCACAAAACCACTGTTAACCTGTGCTTGCCTCTTTCTAGCTGCCACAGTCAGAGGGGGAGGCAAGATCCAGTGTGGCAAGCAGCTTCTTTTAATCATCTGATACCGCATTTTCTAGGGCTTCAGTGGTGCTGTTACACATCAGTAGCAGATCTATTCAGCTGGGGTTACAGGAAGGTGGTTGTTTTCAGGGTACAGGGGCCCTTCTGCTTTCCAGCCAAATAGCTACAACTAACAAAAACATTGCTGGTAACCCATGTGTTAGCAACATATTCCTGATATAATCCGACCAGATTTATTGTCGGCAGTATGAAGATTTCAGCAAGGAGCAATATGATTTTTTCAAAAGCCCACACCTAATTAGCTGCATTTAAAGTAACATTCATTAGCCCTTTTTCCACAGCAGAAAATAAACAAATGTGCACGCCGAGCAAGCAGAATTGAGATTTTTTTTCCTTGATTGACTTCTGCATCCCGGAGGCTGAGTTTTGCCTTTTGTTATGAATGAGTTGACTTTTCACAGGCAGTAGCAATCCTTTTAGACTTTACATCTTCCCCGAAAGCTCTCCATGCAGAAGTTCTCCACCATTTCCTCAGGGAGCTCTTTCCGATGTCAACATGCAAATGCTGAGATCACAAACCCTGTATTCAATCCACGTACTCCAACAAAGAGAATATGAAAGGAAAGCATCCCCTGCATCTTACCTCTTGGTACCTGTCCTGCTACATCAGGGTTAAACCCCTTGTAGGGAAGGACTATTTTTTTAATTGACCTGCTTGTAATCTGCAGGGATAATCCTTTTCTTGCTAGGGAGCTGTATCTCACCCCAGCACAGCCTCTCTCCAGCAAATCCTATGTTGCAGCTTGGTAGGAAATGCTACATCTGGGTGCTTTTGTCACTTCACTAGAAGCATCAGCTTGCAGAGATGATTTATTTAGTCCCAGATAACAGACACCCCACTGCTAACAAGTCTAACAACATGTTCACCCTCCAGTAAGTTACCAAGAAAAGACTTGTAGATCATCACTTGTGTCTAAATGTCCTCATTTGGTAGCTCCATCGACCTTTCTCCTAAAAAGCCCCCGTGGCTCTTTAAAATGCTAATTAATCTGTAAATGACTTTTTTTTACATCAAGCCACCATTATTCCTTTACCTTATTCTGCTATAAATAGGAGAAAGCTATGCTCCCAACAGGTAGATGGAAAAGATTTCCTAAGCATGCTCCCTTACAGGCCTACATGCCTCTCTCCCATCCCTTCTCCAGGCTGTATTTTGTACCGAAAAGCTGGCACATTACTTGGACACTCAGCTCCTGGGCCAGGCAAGCCCTGTCATTGACTGCACCAAAGGCTGAGGGGATAGTGAGAGCACTCATGGTATGGATGTCGGTGGAGGTCCCATGGGATGCAAGCATAGCAATGTAATTGCTGTTATTGTGATGCAACGCAGATGTCTGTAACCATTTGGGATACTGATTGCTGTGACTCAGTGTGAAGTCCTCAGCCAACTGATAGCATCATAGCACAACGAGGATAATCATTTCTGATTGCTACAAGGTACTGCAACAAAACCCGTCTCAGGGCTCCTGTTCCATTTTGGCATCTGCTCCACGCAGCATTACTCATCATCTACAGAGACCTCTCAGTCTATTAAGTGAGGAAGTTGAAGACTTAGTCTTTTCTCATCACTGTACCACCAGTGCGGCTTGAGGAATGAATACTCAGCAGAGCTCCCCTGTCCCCACCCAGCCTGTCCTCCCCTCCTCATGCTGAATACATTAAACTCTGCCAGAAAATATTTGCGTGCATCAAATTTGGTGGGGACTGGAATCCAAGCCCCTAAAAGAGAAAAAGCCAAATATACATTAAACAATAGAGACAACTGAGTGTTCTGCAGCTTGGAGGCATGTAGCATTCCCTCATTAAAACTTAAACATCAAATAAATTAATTATATATGGCAACAATAGGAACTAAACCTGGTCTGTATTTTTAAGGCATCCTAATTGAAAACAGACCTGGGTTTGCACTTCCTTTGTGGTCCAGGTGGACGTTCGTTGTCCTATGAATATAACGAGGGTGCTACAAAGTCTTTTCCCCAGCCCTGCAGCCCCTGTTCAAGATCACAGCAGCTTGCTCAGTTTGAGAGCTTTCTTCTTCTTGTTATACAATGCAGGGGGAGGAAGCAGGGGTTGTTATTGCTGCAGTGAGCTTGGGCTTTTGATAATATTAAACTGTTTAGGTTGGATGTGAAACCTGACTTTGTCGAGAACCATATGGCGCTTAAATGATGTTGCTGCCTTGCAAGTCTGCAGGGTGGAAAACAGGGCCAGATTCCACAACATCTGCAAATTACCAAAGCTGTGAATTTAATGAAGAAGGAAGAAAGATTAAGGAAGTTCTGTCTTTGGTGGCAGAGGTATAACTGAGCATGGGAATACCCAAGGGGGAGAGAAGAGGCTACTGCAATAAATTACAGAACATGCTTAGGTGTGGATCTAACTATAAGCATTAAGAAAGAAGGATGCTTCAAGGAGCTCAGAGCCCAGAAGCCTTAAGCTGAGACACTCACCTCTCACAGGCTAGAGGGAACATCATCACCATAAATCTTCTTTGATAATTATAATGATCATCATAATTTTGAAAATCTTATTTGATGATGATAATGATCAATAGTGATCACCTGCAATATTTTAAAGCTTCCCTTTTATTATAACACACTTGCATCAGGGTTCAGTCCTTAGCAGGTGACACTACATCCAGAGAGCGCACTGCACCGGAGGGATCTCAGTCAGGATCTGTGGGACCAGCACACAATCAAGATGATCTCTCAAGAGTGCCTACTATTTTTTACCTCTTCAGAAGTGCTGTACGTAGTTGGTGAAGTGTTCCAGCATCCTTCAGGATGAAAAGTGTCATGTAAGTGTAAAATAATACTGTTAAATCTGAGAGGAAAATATGCACTCATAGCCTGGAAGCATTCTCTGCAACGGCAGGAATCATCAATCCAGACTTCCTGAGAGGCAATGAGAACCATGGGAGTGGTTTTCCCCAATGTGCCCAACATCATATATTACTTTTGTGCTACATCAAGGACTTGGAAAAAAAAAAATTTAAAAACTCCAAAACAACAAACCAAAAAACACAAAGTTTTTTTTAAAAGGCTGTTTAAAAATTCTCTTTTAATTTATTCTATTCATCTCAGGAAAGGCAGAGCTACTGGAAGAAACACCTTTGATGTAAGGAAATCTCTACAACAGAACCGGAGCTGGCAGCTGAATTCATTGCCTTCCACGCTTGGATCATGGGGAAAGCCCTCAGGGCGCTGTTACCAAAGGACAGGGTTGACTTCTTACAGCTCAAGCCTTCCAAGAGGTGGCACAAAACTCAAGACTATTCAGATAGTCTTATTGGCATCTACATCTAGCCCTGACAGTACGGCTGCTGAAGGCAATGGTGCAGGCAGGGTGCACCAGCTCCTGCCAAGCCACCGCATTCATTGTCTGTTGCTGTAGCAAGTGACACAACATAACCCCATGGAAAAGGTCCACCTAAAACCAGCCCAGGTATTCTGTTCTGATAGACAATAGTTTCAGTCCTCCGAAGGTTAAAAATCATCTCCTAATGGTCAGCCTAAATTACTGGTGGCCTATTTGTGTCTGCTTGTTCGTTATGTCCATTAGTTTTAATATTCCCCTCTCACGCTGGTGTTCAAGCCTAGATACGCTTGTGGAGTGAGTACACGTCTCCCCAGCCCCTCTTTGGCAACACCAAACTACCTTAAGGCCTTCTCTGACATGGTGTAAACAGGTCCCAAGAATCCCGAGTGATGGACATCCCACAGCCTCCTCGCTGTTCTACCACACCATTTTGTGGTCCTTACATTAAAGGTTGTGACTAGCATTTAGTCTAGATTTCCATTGCTGCAGGTTAGGCCTAGTTTATTTCCTTCCTTTTTGCAACAACTTTTGATACTTGAAGACCGTCTGGACATTTCAGTCTTCTCTGGACCACAGGTTCCCCAGCTGGTTTGCTTCATTGCTTTTTGCATTGCCCCAGGTGCAATTGTCCCATTTGAAATAGCAAGAGTCAAGGTACTGTGGACCAGGTAGGCACCCTTGCCCTTCATTAACACTGTCATCCCTTTCATGCCCCTGGTTTTGTTTCCCACCATACACTCAGTCTGAACTCTGTTCCAAGCCAAGCAAACCCAGCTCTTCTCATTGTTCTCTGCCCTTATGATTCCTAGAGCTCCAACCACCTGGTTTTCACACCAGACTTCCTAATATTTCAGGACTGTATTAACTACCAATACCCACAGGCATCTTGTTTCCCCTTGGCTATCCTAACTAGCGAGCTGGTCCCTTACCATGTGAACTCCCATGACTCTGCACCCATGCTGTCGCATCCCCGCACTCTTCCTTCCCTCTCCAAGGACACCCACTTCTTCCCGGCAGATACTCCAGGATGTTGTGTCAGGGTCATTTCCCCAGCTCATGCTGTCCAAGGTGTCACAAGCTCACTGACAATTAATTAGAGCTCGTTTCAAGGCCAACTCTTGAGCAACTTTCCCAGCAATTTCTTCCTACCCCCCCCAAAATTCTCCTTTTAGCAAAATCCACTAGTTCTCTCTTTTAGACATTTTAATATGCCTTCATCTCCAATTCTTGTATTATTCTCCCCCGTCAGCTCACCTAGTCATTTTTCACAAGGCACTATATCAATTGCTTCACTGAATCCAGCTAGGAAATGCCATAGATCTAATCTATGTCTAGAAAAATCTATTATTTTATCAAAGATATCAGATTCATACAACACAATCTGCCTTTGCTAGATCCAGGCTGCATTCTCTTCAATTTCCTATTTACCTCCATGCTTTATTTTTCTCCCTGAATGTTCATTTATATCCATATAATTGGGGTCAGACTGATGAGCTCCAACCCTTCCCTCTCTCCTTCTTACATACAGACCTGTCTTTCCTATTACCTTCAGTCGTCACCTGCTTCCCCCAGTTTGATACACTCAAGAGCCACCATTGCTACTGGATGTGCAATGCAGCATTTTCCGTGCTCTGGTCTGGAGATTTTCTACCTTGTTTCTATCCCCTCACCATCAGCCTGAGTGCACTCAAGTCTGAAATTGGCTCCTCTCATGAATGTGGTAATTTCTGCACCCACAGCCTCATTATCACTCTCCCACCTGGTTTTGCCTTAACATTCACTTTGCTGCCTTACTCACAACTGGGGCAAGTGATTTGATTTGCTTTCAGGCCACATTTACGGTTATCTTTAATATCAGCCTCAATCTCATTACACAGAAAACTTCACTCCCTTCCCTTTAAAATATGGCTATTGAACAGAACTGTATTTGTTTAAATTTTCTCGAAGAAAATACACTATCACCTTGCTAGCAATGTCTGCTTATTTTTTCCAGACCATCAGCACATGTGGTGCTTTGCTGATGAGCCTTACCTCCAGGAAGAGGGCCAGGTAGTCTTCTCCTTGTAGACATCTCCTGCAAAGGGACATCAGTGGAGAATGGTTTTAATTTCCAACTCTGTATCAAGAGCTTGAGTCAAACCACATCCACCTAGCCTTTGGGACACATTCCCTCCTTGTAATCGCAGAACCACTGATTTCTATTTCCAATTTCTGCTTCCAAATCGAATTTATAGCAAGAAAGCCCTGAGGAGGCCCAGGGTGAAGAGCGGGTAATGAGGAGGAGTGAAAAAGACAAATAAAAGAGACATGGCTCAAAATGACACTGTAGGGAAAGACCTGGGAGATCCCTCAAGCATCCAAAGGAGAGGTGGGCAGACCCCATCTGTCGGCACCCCAGGCACAACCCTTGTAAAAGGGTGAGCTTCCAAAATATATGAGATCATTACAACCAGCAGCTAAGCCCTTCTGCAGTGCCTGTGCATGCCGTAAAGGGAAAAAATGTGCTTCTGCTAGCACTGGAGAGGTTTGCCAAGGAAAGAAACAACTGCTGGCAGGCTCAACTCCTGAACATGTCAAAATGAGCGTTCAAATCTTGTCAGAAAGACAAATTAATGTCCAGATGGGCTAAATCTGGGCCATCCGAATGAATGGAGCCGTTACTGATTGATACCAGTTAGGAATATGGCCCACTGCCTAGTACTCAAGAAAGCATGGGCATTCGCAGTTTTTAGGAACCAAACACTACAAGACGAATAATCTGGAAAGTCTCCTCCGGTTTCAGAGTTGTTATATTTTTATTTCTAAATGTTTGATGAGAACACAATTTGCATATTCTCCCCAATTCCATTAGCAGCAGATTATGGCATGGAAGCAGCAGGTTTTATCACATGTAGAGCTAACGCTTTGCTTTGGCATCTGTAATGCCGGAGAACAGTTATTTCCTCGTGGGCATTTTCAGTTTGTCTTCCAGGTCCTTTTAAGTCAGATGGTCAAAGCTATGTCTGACAGCATACTGGGATGGAGCTTCAGATGGAACTAATACTCACTCCCCCACAAAATCATTAGGCTTAAGCAAGAAAACAAGGAAAGCTTCTCCAAATAAAGCAACCCTGACCTAATCCCCAGTAGCACCCGTATGTGCTATCTGGGGCTCTGATTGCATCCGGGAAGTCTGCAGTGACTTTGGTTGTCATTTGAGATTTCATTACAAAATAAGAGTGTAAAGGTACATGACTTGCACTGCTTGCACCCCACAGTCACCTACATGTCTCTGCCTTGCTGAGGCCAATGGGAGGTAGTCATCTGGAAGCCTAAGGATCAGAGCCGCGCAATTATTTGGGTGCTCACAGGAGAGAGACCAACTTCAGGAAGCTGGACTTGGGTTCTTAAGTGACTCCATGCTTAGTCCACCCTCTCGCCTTCATGTGAGCCAATTGCCCCTACCTTAGGCATCTGAACCCCTTCCTGGACACGGGAAATTATTTCTCTTGCAAAAGTCAAAATCAAAGCAGCAGCATTTCTGAAACCATACAGGAAGCGTTTAAGTGGGGACCTGTAATCCTAACTTTGGTCAGCCTCGTTGGAAATGACACTGCACAGCACGGAAGTCATCAGAGGAAAAGGCAAAGCTACATCTCTGGCTTCTGAAGTCACCTCTGTGCTGTGAAAAAGTGGATTAATTTCACACCGAAACCGCAAAAGCCAAACCTCTGTGCTTCATGCAGGAAAGAAACTCCCAGCAGAGCCTCCTACCCAGCTTCTTCAGATCCCGCCGCTTCCCTGCCAGCCGAAACATCCCTGATAGCAACAGCCAGAAGAGTTTTTATCAGCCTCTTTCCCTGTTTCCCCATTGTTCCTAAAGACTTGCAATGGTTGCGGAAATTCCCAGGATTTCAATCTGACCACAAACCTTCACTAAAGAGACGCTCTCACAGTTTATTATGAGTCCATTTTATGAAATGAACGTGATGGTAGTCTACTAATTAATATCTGGCAGGAATTAAATGAGAGTGACTTCTAATGCTGCTGCCTCCCTGGCTGGTCAGTTCTTTCATTCCTCTATGCATCAGTCAAAACTAAGTTACAGAAATTGTGGCTAGCATTTGATCAGAAGATGCACCAAGCCAAGACTTTAATTTAGATGGCAGGGGAAAGGCTGAAGGAGACATGAGAGGGTAAATGAGTGACCCTCCAAAAATCTTTACTGCAAGTTTTACTCAGCTGAACATCTGGCAAATGTGGAACTTTTACTGGCTAATTTCACATAATACAGCTTTTAAGCTAGCAGAACACAAAGTAGATGGGAGTGAGGAGAGTTAAATAGCAGCTATTAAAATAAAAATAATCTTGCCTTTCATACCTCTTTTCCATTTTTTCCTACCTCTTTTTTTTTTTCCCCTCATTGTTTTGGCAGGTGAATTTGATGTGCTAAATCCATCCCTGATGGTACTATACCAAAACAGCATTTATATGTCAGGAGAAGAGTAAAACAGTAAAACCCTAGTCAGAGGCCACAATGACGTTACGTATTTTTCTGTGTTGCTGCAATATATCAGGTGAAGACTTGCTTAGAAAAGTGGATATAATTAGTGAAATGAGAGACCCTAAATAAGTATTTACCCTATGGAAATCAGAACAACTTCTCTAAATAACACTTTTTGCATGCAGTGAAAAAGCATCTTTTTCATGATAAAGCAGCATGGAAACAGTACCTTCGGAACCAATTTTATGCAAAACATCCATTGCAGCTGATTAGACATGTACACTATTTTGATTTCACCTCAGCTTAAATTTTACTCTAAGGCCCTGACCTTTTTAATACGTGACAATATTCATATAAACATAGCTCTGCTTCTAATGGGTACCTGTGAGACTGATTAACAAAAAATAAGAATGTGCATTAGGACTCAGCTAAGTTCATTTCACATGGAAATAGCTTGCAAAGTGTTAGAGGACCTGGCCAGGGAGTATAAGCAACAGCATGTGGATAAGAAAGAAGTGAAAGCACCAAGAATAGATTACAAATATGCCACTAGCTGCACAGTTGTGATGGCTCTTCCACATCTCAGAAGTTGCTCCTCACATAATTTCAAATAACAAATACATCTATAAAACATGCGATTGAGTTAGAGTTGATTAAAAGAACATTGTACTTATTGGAAAGTCTAAGGGGAAATCTACACCAGGAGGAAAGCTCTGTACTAGGAAACACTGCAAGTTATATTAAAATATCAAACAGTGTTTCAGGTACAACACTTCCTCATTAACTTAGGTTAAGTGTCAGTGGATATGTTTTTGTAGTGCAATGATTATTCCACCAACAGAGGATCCACTTCCAAATCTCATCATGCACTGAAATTCTGATAGTTTCAATTTACGAACTCAGAAAAATCCAAATGAAGGGCTGGATCCCTCATGGTACTTTCTTTCCTCCCACCATCCTGTTGGGTGGATTGTTTTCTTTACACTCTCTCTGTGCTCCCTCTCTTTGGGCCTCCACCACCATAAGGGCAATATCACGTCTCTTGGCTTGCAGGATGCTATTTCTGGAAACACCATCTTGCAGAAAGCCGTGGCATGGAAGTTATGATTCATACATTTCATAGGAGCAGAAGTGTTAGTGAATTTGGGCAGGTGGTGGGGTGGCACCACGAGCGTGAGGTGGCATGACAGATGTCAGCAGCCAGGAAAGTATGCTCCAGAGGTGCAAGACATGAAGAGTTACAAGCCCCTGGGGAGTTATATCCACTTACATCAGACCTGGGAAATGGGGCATCATAAGCACACTGACATTTAATGTTTTGCCTGCCATTTTTGCAGCTTGTGTCACAAGAAACTGCTGTGTCCCCGCTGTCTTCTGTGCCTGAAACTTCTCCCTTCTTGGCTTCTATTTGCCTCTCAAGTCTGCCTTCACCACCTCTCTCACTCCTTCCCACACCACCGCTCAGGCAGCACCAAGACATTACACCATTTCCTCTGCAGCCTTCCCCCTCTCCAGCCTTGGCCATCCCTCGTGCTGCCCTCATGCCTGGCACCTTCTCCTCTCCCTCTTGCCAACATGATCACCTTCTTGAATTCAGCTCCTTCCCCAGCTCTATTGCTTTCTCTCCCTCCAGCTCCAGTCATTTTTAATCAATTTAATGTAAAGATCCTTAACTAGGCATCACAGCACAATAGCAGCAAGAAATGCTTTGCAACACTGCATGGTCCAAGGCATTTCAAATCTGAAATATTTTCTAAAGTGATAAACTCCTCGGCAGCCCTTGCCCAGCCCTCGTATTGCAAATTGTTGAGGTTTGTAATAAATCACAGCTTCTGCTAAAGCCAGAGCATGGCCCAGCCTCAGAAAGGTGTTGGACCAACTCCACAGCTGCTTTCCAAAGCATCCATCTTCACCTCACTCTTTGTGCTGCAAAAAGGGTTTTCAAACCACTTTTTCAAACTGCTCTAAAAGGACTCTCTTATTCTGAGGAACAGTCTTAATAGGGAACTTTTCTTATATGGTGGGAAGAATGGATGCTCCTCTGTGGGCCAAGGGAGAGAAAATAGCTCCTCTGACAGCAACATCCCTCCATCCAAGGCTCATGACTGCACAAGGAGAGGGAGCCTGGAGAAATAGGAAGGGGAGCCTGACAGAAATTCAGTGGCACAAACAGCGTTAATAAACCTACAGAAAAAACCTGGCACAGGAGGGAGAGCAGCATGAGCCACAAAAATTTGTGAACACCTCTTTTAAAAAGAGAGGTTGCCGTTATGGACCGCAGTGTCCCATACAAAATGAGGCAGCAGTGAAGGATGCTGAGCGCTGCTCGGTCCCTCCCTGCCGTGCCAGCAGCTTCACAGCCGGCCTGGGCACAGTGCGACTGAGAGCCCCAAGATTTTGAGGGCCAGGACAGCACAAGCCAGGTGGACCCCGTTTTCTGGTGACAATCCACAAATCCTTCCCCTTCACACGTATAAGCCCATTCATCTCGCTGTTCTTCGCAGCGCTGGCCGTCTCTCGTATAAACACTGCGTAGTGTGTGTGGCGCGCTGCAATACTTTAAGGACATTGGAATGCACTTTATCAGCACTTTTAAACACTGCAGCTTTATGAGGGGAGTCTGAAAATGTATTTACCATTCCAGACTGTGCACAGATGTGCTTTTAATATAACATCCTGATGTTTTTCTTCTCTTCTCATGACCCCTTGCTGTCCAGGCAAGGGTGCTCACCCTTCCTCGTGCCACCAGATGCTCCAGGAATTCTCCCTGGAGCACCAACCACCAGAGATTTCCCTGACTTGAAGCAGCTCCTTTGCATCTTCTGCTGATGCTCTTCTATGGGCGCTGTGAGGTTTGCTTTATGGAAAACCTCCTTAACTACCCACGCTTGCCACACAGCTGTTTTCTAACCGATGTCACCAGTATTTACATCTCTCCAAGGACCTTCCTCCTGTGCACCAACCATGTGTGCAGAGCTGTTGATTGCTCACTGTGTGGCATAGCAGGTCATGCAGATTGCTATGGACAGAAGGATGACCTGGGGCTCTTCTGGGCTCCTCCCAGGAGGCTGGAAATGAGAGATATTTGGGACTAAGAGGAAATGCCTCCTGTGGCACTGAAGTCACTATGTGCTTTGAGGCAGAGCCTTCGGGAAGGCTCTCCTGATCTCAGGAGCATGCTTGGCCCCCAGCCTCAGCCCTGCAGTAGTGAAAGATAACAATGAGAAATTTCATCTTGGCTCTGCTGGTTGTAGTGGGTCAAGGGGAAGAAACCCTTCCCAACTGAAGGAAAAAAGGAATAGACTATAAAGGGCAAGAAAACGTGGGGAAGCAGGAAGGAAGAAGAACCTGCAGAAAGGACTTCCCTTGGGAAAAGCAAGAAGCACTTAAACCCATTTTCTCTAATCTAAGCTGCTGCTTTTACAGCTCCATTCGACAGAAGCCATTTCCCAGATATATTCTCCTGTATCTCTGACATCTCTGTTCGATATTTGCTGTCTATGTAAAGCCTCCCAGGTGTTACACCAGGAGAGCTGCAAGGCCCAGCAAAGGCAGAAAAGCAAAGGCAAAAACCCTGATCCCTCTCTGGTGCCAGCTCTCAGTGGCTCACAGCGAGCTGCTCGCAGAGAAGCGGTTGTAACCAACCAGGATCTTCTGCAACACACAAAAAGGCATCACCTCATCGAGACATTGGCATTTTATGCTAGTCTGAACTACGAGGTTACCCTCCCCCTTTCTGGAGCAGGGCTCACACACATCCCCATGGGTGTTGCAGCTGGTGCCCCGAGAGCTCAGCACCAGCTTGGGGGTGCAGCTACAGCTCAGTTGCTAATGGCTGGGTGAGATCCACTGTGACCACTGTAGCTGATCACGAGCAACACAGCACAAGGCAACACATAAAACCCACAAGGTCAACAGATGACAAGAATGTAAAATAAACTCAGCAGGGACTGGCTCTACAGGAACATGATTTGTTCCTATGTGAAGATCCACCTGAGACCCTGTACGCTATTTAATCCCTGGAGTTGGGGCCAGCTCCCATTTTTGCAAGTGAAGATTTTCCATTTACTTTAATGGATCTGGAACAGGCCCAGGCAGAGCTGTAAAATAAGCAATGGTTTTATTCAACAAGAGAAACAGCCTTCTCCCTGATTACCTCCTACTCTTCTGCACCAGCTGTAGGTCAGAATCTGCCACTCCTGCTTTTCAAGCGGAGTCTTCTCCCAAGGAGTTGGGTGTTTGAAACAAACCAACCAACCAAAGTGGCATTTTCAATGGGTAAAAAGATTTATCCAATCGCCCAGGGCAACAGCTTCAGATGATAAGCTGGACTATGCCTGACTCAAATATCCACTCATTTTCTGAAGAATGTCATGTTGATTTTATACTCCTCGGCTTCTAAACCAGGAGCTTCATATCTCTTGGTTACATTTTCCTTTAAAAACATTTCTTATCTTGGAGCAGTAGCAGGAGCCCAGACAAATACACAAGTTGAAAAGACAACTGAAACATTTTGAGCCAAGGAAGGATGAATGTAAGCGAACCTGGCTCTAATAACCATGGAAACAAAACACGCATCGTACAAAAATGATTCACACTGTTTTGAGGATTCTTCTGGAAGGCAATAACTTACTGCCTTGGAGGCAGCACAGCAAAACACTGCAACCAGAAAGCCAGGAGAGATGGGTCAGAGAAGGAGTACAACTTGCCCTTATTCCTCCTAGGACCCAACTCACACTCCAGCTGCCAGAAGCCTGTTGTAGTGAAACCTCAGGGCAAGCCACTCAAGTCACTGTCATCTTTGCAGCTAACCTGTGCACATGTAGGTGTGCTGCCAGTGCTGGGGCTAAGCTCCTTCCCATAAAGCTGTATTCAGTCTTCCCCGATCACTAGAAGCCGCAGGCTGCCTGTTAAAACCTTGCATGAAGGTCTGCATCACTCTCCACATACTGGGGAAAGGAGGAGGAGGAGGATGGAGCCACCCACCAGCCAGCACCTCTCCGGGTCTCCGCTGCAAGTTTCCCCCAGCTCACCATGACAGTTTATCCCACAGGTAATCCTTCGCCTGACGCAATGTCAAAGGTCTCCAGCCTACGAGCTTTGGCCAAAATATATAAAATAGATATTACAACATGCCCGGGTCACTTTCTGCAAGGTTGTCCCACAGCGCTGGTCAGCCCCTGGCCCCCAGAGTCTGCTCCCCCCTACGCTGTGCACTTGTGGGACCTCCTCTGCTCTCCCCACTTCTTACACTAACTCCTCACCAAACAGATGAACAAAAACCGCATGTAACCGCCCGGCACACTGTAAAACGCCTGAAACACAGTGATAGCATTTAATCCTCCTGGCAGCACATTACAGCAGCTTTCAAACTCCAAACAAGCTCTACACCGCCACAGCCTTACTTGTGAAATTATTTATCATGGGTTGGTTTATAGAGTCTTTTATAAGCTTCATATTGGCTAATAATGGCCTGGAGGTCTTACATCCTCTGGCTTGACGGATTCCATGTTTACAAGGCTGGGAGCTTGACTCCTGGAAGAGATTTGCAGTCTGGAGCCATGCTGTCTGCCTGACCATATGCAATGAGTATCATTTATGCAATAAGAATTGCACTGGGCGAGTGCTGCGCCTCGAACGCAGGGCTGGGCTGAGTGATGGGTGCCCGTGTCCCATGAGAAGCAGGGTCACACATGGCTCATCCCCTCGCATCCCATTGGGAGTCAAATATTTTTCACCAAGCATAAATCAGAGATGTGCTTGCATCCAACAGTGCCCCAAAATTAAGTGGATCCTGGCAAGCTTTTTGGAGGAGTGTTTTCTTAGCTGTGGTATGTCAGCTCTGGGCAGCAGCCACCCCTTTGGAAATTACTGGAGACTTGAGGAGTTTTCCAGTTGCTATCCACCTTGGGGATCCCAGCCCAGGGAGCACTTCTCTCCATCGCCCATGAGTGCCTACAGTACACGATCCTTCCTTCAAATCCCCTGGGAGGTGCAGATGAAGCCAGGCCTAAGAAAATGCACAGTTTGTTTATTATAGCAGTCAGTTCACAACAGATATTAACAGATGGGAAGCAGCACAGAATAAAAATGTTGTCGTTGGGTAACAAGCTGGTAGCTTTTCACTCGATGACCTGAAATATAGGTATGTTTATGACATTAGAGTCAATACACTGGGATTTGGGGCTTATAAAATAATACTCAGCTACAAATTACACAGTAGCTGTAAGATTAAAAGTCCAGAGATGCAGGTAATAGCTTCGTTAGGGGGTTTCTGAGTGCATGTGTTTGTATAAGCTTATATATAAATGTAAAACAAACACAGTGTGGAAGATGAGAAAGCTTTCCTACAATTTCATTTTTTATTGACCGTAACAGGGAAGAGCCATAAGGGAAAAGGTAAGAGCTTTTGTTTTGGAAAATGACTGCCGGCTTTGGAGAGTTGTAACTGGCAGGCACCAGTTAAGTGCTAAGTGTATTAAAAGAACCTCCTGTTTCCAACTAAATCTTCAAAATAAAAAATAAATAAAAGAAGCAAAGAGGCAGCCACAGAGTGCCATTTTTTTTTCTCTCTCTTTTTCTTTCTTTCTTTTTTTTTCTTTGTGGTGAGCTTTCTCTAGGCAGCAATGAGAAGAGACTAAATTCTTCCTCTCAATTCCGCATCAAGAAAAATCTGCAATGGGGAATGGGCATTCACAAATGCCTACCACAATTACTACCTGAACAAGAGGGCTTTCTCTTCTTGCTCTGAGGGGAGGGAAGGAGGCAGCGTCCAGGGCTGCTGGACTTGATCCAAGGAGTAGCAAGCAGATGGCCAGCACTGCATTAAAGAGCAAGAGGCAAGCAGATGCAAATACAGGCATGTCATGGCACAAGCATGGGCAACTGAGCTCAGCTGTGGCTCGAGAACCAGCAAAGTCTGCTGATCTGTACAAAGTCTGCGGTGTCAGCTCTGGTAGCCCAGCACATCTGTTTTAGCCTCATAAGGGAGGCTGTTTCTGGTGTCTGCTCTGCATGAGCTCCACAACACAGGGAAAAACCAGCCCACAGCACGGCCACGTCTCGTGGTCACGTCCATGAGTTGTATGGCCCTTTCATACCGCTGGAGCAACCAAAGGAGGTGGGTGTACGAGTGCACCTTCCCCAGCTGGCTGGGCTGATGCTGACCATAGAGTGAAAGGGTTACCTGCCTATGTGAGACATGCTCCTCATTTTCGCTACCTGCCCAACACCGGTTGCCAAACAAACTCGCTGACACAAGGCGGGCACTCATGAGGTTTTGCAGTCCCACCCCCGCTCTGTGCTTTTGTTACCAGCAATAGCATTTCATATTAGCCACAGAAACCAGATGGCCCCAACATGAAGCCAGAGCATGGCAACCTCTGTTCTTTCCATTTTCAAAACCTTCCCTTGAAACCATTATTCATGCAGGTCATTCTCTTGCAAGGTTAAATGAAAACCGCAGCATGCTCCATACCTGCCAGATAAAATTAGAGCTTTTGTTGCACAGCATTCAGACACCCTTCCCTTTCTCCATGGGAAGTCACAAAATTATCAACAAGCTGCTTAAGCGTGACAGCAGAGAGGATTTGGAAGAGACATTTAGGAGCAGGAGAGCAAGATATGTTTACTGGAAGCTCATTCCAATGAGAAAAAGTAAGATGGTTTAAGTTGCTGAGTAAAAAGTGCTGGTTTAACAGTATAGCCAGCAGGTGAGACGATGACTTTTTCTAGGAAACTGGAAAATGCTTGGGCCCAACATCATACAGCAAACAAGAAAAGATTCAATCCAGGAAATTTAGGGACTTCTGAAATGCTAGTTGACTTAAATATCTTCTCTCTTGTTTGATATCCAGAGAATTTTTATAAAGCTGGGAGATCTGGGGGATGCAAAAGGCACTCAACTAGGTGAAAGAGCTCTTCATTTTATAAACTTTCTGAGTGCACAGAAGCTTCTCCAACTGCAGAGCTCTACCATTGGTCTCCTTCAAACTCAGTATCTAATACTATGTCTTTCTTCTAATACCAAGTAGTGCTCAACCCACTTTCCATTACCACAGACAGCCTTTCTCCAAGTCACAAGCTTAACAAATGTCATTGCTTTCATTTTGGAACTGCTGGCCAAGTGCTTAAGGGCAATGTCCTGGCACTCATCATCATGATCCATGGGCAGAGAAAGTACCTAGGACCCAAGGGTCCCTGTCATGCATATTTATATGAAAGTCAGTCCTGAAATAAAATCTCTGTAATATACTAGTCCTCCCTTCTGCTTTCTGGGCAGCTCCTTCAACTCTCTCCTTTGACTGCAGATCCCAAGAGAGATGCTCTTGGCTACCTTCCCTTTGCCCACCTCTTCAGTGTGAACTAAGTGCTGAAGTTATTTGTTTCCAAAGCTCACAATTTCATGAAGGAACACAGGAGGTCTGGGAAGCTGAAATAGGTCATTTACTACTTATCAGCAAAAATGAGAAACAAAACTGGAGGTGATGCTCCCAGACTTCCCAGAGCTGGAGTTTGCTGGAGGCATTGCCAGCTCTGAGGTCCATACATCAGTGGTACTCTGGCAACACAGCACAAACAGCTATTTGCACATCGGGCATATAATAAGGAGTTTCATGAAGAATTTAATCAGAATCCTTAAAGCAATGGCTGAAAATAGCTCAGTGTGAGATGATCAAGAAAAACTGATATGTTATTTATATTTCTGCAGAGACTGCTCTGTGCGTTCTCTTGATAGACAGTCTTTGTTGGCTGGAAATAGTACAGCAGTGGAAGGCATAAAACAGTCATTAGCCTGGGTAGGAGAGGGAGAAGAGCAGAAGGAAATCACCAGCCATCATGCATGGAGCAAGCCCACCAAAGCAGGATATCACCGTTGCTTCCAAGCAGGCTGAATTTGAAAAGGAGAGTCCAAGAGCTGAAACTCAGGCCAGTATAGACACAAGACTCCTGTTCAAATATTTAGGGCATGACCGCAGTATGTTGGGTTTTTTGTCTCATATTGGCTGTCCAGAGCCTGTAAACATACCTGGAAGCCAGCAAGAACTAAACCTTAGAGTTCATCTCTTTTGCCAGCTTTCCAGGAAACACTTACCTCTGATTTCACAGCTCTAAGCTCAAGCTATCGTCAGCGTACAGCTCAGTATAAAATGAGGATAAGAGGCTCTTATGCTATTATCAAAATCTTTTGGGGAATGAGGGGAATGGAAGACAGGTCTTCTAGTAGGTACAAACACTTCAATAGCTGAATAATCTTCTTAAAGAGTCTGACTGTGTCCTGGTCTCCTATTTTCCCACCTGTGATGGGAGAAGTATTTGGTCTCTGAGTTCTGCTGCATCAGTCCGAGGGCTTTGCAGAGGGGAGGGAAAGGCAGCGCTGGGGTCAGTGGCTGCAGCCTGATCCTTGTCTCAGTTACACCAGCACCATGAATGCTGGTATGAACATTTTCTTTACCAACAAGGCTATAGGACAGGAAATACCACTGTGGGAACAAATTCCAGCTGTGCCATGGCACTTACAAAACACTTGATATGTAAGTGAAAGAGGCTCAATATTTCCTTTTATCACAGAAGGAGGGAGGATTGCTTCCCCTGCAAGACTCACCTCCTTCAGCCACCACTTTCATCTTCATATATCTACAGGGACACATTTAAAGTCAAATCTGTCCTCCGAGGTCACACAGTGATGCATGGTGAGGAGACCTGCCCTGACACCAGAGGGTGCACAGCAAGGGCTCTCATCTGCATTTTCCAGGCACGGACATTGTCAGGAGCACTGATTAGCACCAGGGTAAGGGACATTGGGACAACTGTGAAATAACGACTATGGTTTTTCACCCTAGCAACCTAGGCTTCCATCCCAGACCACACAGACCACAAGGTGTGGAAAAACGAGCAAAATTCTGCCTTGGTCAACGTTTCATCCTGTCAGTTGTAGGTAAGCCAACTGGGTAAGCTGAGCCTGTGTTTCTCTAGCTGCAAAATGGAGACTGTGATGTTTCTGCATGCATTTTAGTCAGAACAGAGGTACCAGTCATTTCCTACAGTCTTGCCTTGCAACTGGTTCACAGCCCAGCTTGCAACCCTACCATCAAGCTGTTCTTTGACTACCAGCTCCCAACAGTACTTCTGGGACCCTCATTTGTGGGACAGGAAGGCAGCTGATTTTTTTGCTGCGCTCCCTGCTGTAAGCTAGGATTTATCCAGAGTGCATTTACACCACCACCACAGCCCAGGGCATGCCGAGCCTTGACCCTGAAGTGAGATGAGCAGTGGGGCTGCAGTGAACCCTGCCATGGCCAAACTGCTGGTCCCTGAGACAGCTAGGGAAGAGCCGGGTGAGACAATCCCTGCCCAGATCACACGTGGCAGAACTTGACCCTGAGACCCACCACAATGAAAGATGCCACAAGGCTGGTTTCGCTCCCAAGAGCAACAATCTCCTTGGAGCATCCCTTTCTTTTCCATCTCAGCCCTTCACATGTTGGTGCCTGGAGCACAGGCACAGGCAGAAGACCTGGCATCACAGTCTTAGGCTGCTTCAGCACAGAGGAGGAAGCAAACACCAATAAACACACAAACAGATTTCAGACACAATTTCATTGCAGAGATTAAGAGCTAAGAGCAAATCAAGGGGTTGCTGGGAGAGATGTTACCATGCAACAGCAGTTCATATACTTCTGGTCCCCCACTGATAAAAGAGAAGTGAAACGAATTACTCTTCTGTCACAAGCTAAAGATATCACACTGAGACTTAATGGAGTTCACCTTCCTGAGAAGGAGAAGAGGGTTCTTTAGTAGCCTATCCTTTAATAAATTGTCAGGTGAAGCGACAAACCTGAAACAACAGCTAGAATTCAGATGCAATTCTGATTAAAAAAAAAAAGAGAGATGTTTCAAAGAATGAAGGCAATTAACCATTTGAGTTGGCCACCAAGGAAAGACGTGAATCTCTTGGGAGTCTTCAAGTGGAGAAAAGGTTTTTTCTGGAGGTGGGCAATGGCCAAACACTAGTTCTCAACATAAGCCCAGTGACCAGTGGGTAACTTCCACAGTCCTCACCAGGCCGATATTTAAACAAGAGGATCCCTCTGTCTCTTACACAAAATAAAGATGAGACACTTGGCCAGACCTTTCCTGGAAGTGTCTGTGGCCATTTTGTGTCCTGGCCAGCTGGTGGAAGCACAGGAATGATAGAGTAATTGAGGTTGGAGAGGACTTCTGGAGGTGTCTGTTCCAAGTCCCTGCTCAGGGCAAAGCCAGCTTAGAGCAGGTTGCTCAGGGCATTTTTCTAGTTGAGTTTTTCATATCTCCAAGGACTGAAATTGATGCCTGTTTTGGTGCTTGATCACCCTCATGGTGAAAAAAGTTCCCTAATACCAAATCAGAATTTTCCTCATTGGACCTAGTGTCCAGAGGAAGCAACGTGGAAGCCTGAATTAAGCATCACTATTGCTGGAGATCACCTCAGCGGTGACGAGCATCGGCACAGCCCCAGTTGGGTTTGCGCTTTGGTGCGGGGTGAGAGAAGGGTCTTGCAGGACCATGCCAGCATCCCTCCTGCTTCTCCCCCAGGGCTTCTCGGCCCTTTCTGCTGATCGCAGCAAGCTGTTGTGTGGTCTGTGCAGGGAGGTTGCAGTCTGCCAACACTTTTCAGCTGCTTTAATTATTCTCTCATAATAACTCTTCCCCTTTTTCTATGAGGAACAGATGATCAACACGGATTGCATGGCGTTTCAAAAACTGCTGTGTATATTGAGGGAGTGCTTTCCAGCCATCTTCTCCCACCTCCCCCCAGATCCGCGGGGGCTGAGCTCGCTCAACTGACTCTGGAGTCCTAACTTCAACAATGACAATGTTGCCAATACCGGTATTAAATTAAATGCTTTCCATGTTGGGGCACAAGTAACAATAGTCAATATTTTGGTGAGGCTGAATTACAGGCAGCAGTTGCAACAGCTGCCTTCAGTTTTGGCTCTAACACCCTGCTCCCCAGTGAGGTACAACACACCATTTGATGAATTCCACACTCTGTTCTTCAGTTACAGTTTATTAAAAGATGGATTAAAACATTGGCACAACAGTGGCCACAGGAATATTTTTCCAGCAACATCATCCCAGAAGGCTTTGGAGACGCAGAATTGTGTCTAAATTGGGACACCATTCATACACGGTTTGAATTGGTGTTCAGAAAGCCAATGTTCACTGTTAAAGGAGCATTTTGTTACCAAAAAAAAAAAAAAAAAAATCTGTCTTCTCTAGGCTCAATATTGACATACGACATTACAGATATGGTAAAGTCTGAGAAGCACCTTTTGAGCTTTGAAATCAAAGTATAGAGACCAGCAAGACTTAGAAAAACAGTGATTGCAAACAGCTGGTAGACATCATATGTGAGCAGCAAAATCTGCACCGACTTCAACATTACTCTTCCCACTGCGCTGCCTGGATGCAGAACTTAATGCAAGTTATGCGGGGGTTGAGTGGCCCCTCCAGGAGACACACTTTACCTGTCTCACGTGTATGAATCCTGTACCCCATTTTATGACGCCCCCAGGTCATGGATTTTACAGAAAAAATGAGGCTCTGTGACTATGATCCAGGCTTTAACATCATGGAAAAATCATCATGAGTAATTGAGTTAGTTCCATGCAATGCCATGACAAGTTATAATTCAGGAGGAGACAGGGAAATGGTGGGAGCTGAAGTCAACACAAGCCAAGAGGCAGCAACAAACCCCCATTTGAGCTGAAATTCTCCTTGTTCACCCCCTCACTTTTCCTGCTGAGCATGCAAAATTGTTCAGGACATCTTAGCTAAACCATTTGGTGTGAATGAAGACACAGGGCAGAGACCGAGCCTTCGGAGCTATGGATTTGATCTCTGCTGCACTGGGTGGGGAAGCCCGAGTTCAGCTGTCTACTTGTGTGCCAAGCCAATAATTGGGCCACTGTCAAAGAGGTGACGGCACTCACCAGTCCCGCTCAGCCCAACATTTCCCTGCAGCTGAGATGATCCATCCTTTGGAGCACTCCCACAGAGGGATGGGAGACGCATTCCTGCACACAGCGCTGGCTATCATGGGCATCAGCTCTTTCCTTTTATAAGGGAGCTGCACATCTCCAGTGCTGTGAACCGTTCAGCCAGGGTCAGAGACTGAAGGGTTAAACATTAACCCAAGTATATGCCAGATTTCAAATTAACTAGCCAGTGTGAAAAGGAACTTGAGCTCCTACATGCATTTAAAATACTCCCCGTGCAGCTTATCCACTGACGCTGCCGGAGGACTGCACAGAGCCGCTGCAACACGCCGTTGTGCTATGGCCAGAACTCCTGGAGAATATTCGCTGTTTCTTTTTTCCTAGGTACAACTCCCAGCATCACCCTGAGAAAAAACACCTAAAAAGAAAATTTCACGGAATTACACTGAGACTTGTCAAAGCTGTGGGGCTGCTGCTTGCTGGCAGGCAGCAGGCGTGTGCTGTGGTCGGCCACAGAAGCTGTGGGCACTAATGTGTTGATAGCGGCAGTGAGAGGGTTCGCAAAGCACTATGCATGCTGCAGGGACGGGCAGGGGAAGGGCACCCTGGCAGACTTGTTTCAGATGTTCTTTTTTAGGACTCACTACTTTATCCATGAACTCCCCTGGGAGGGTCTTCACCAACCCACCCCCTCCACTATGAAGCAAGGAGTTAAGGCATCACCGTGGCACCTCTTGCCCTCCCCACTTGTACTTTCTATTTTCATACTAAAGTATACAGACATCTGCTAACACCCTGTCCTTTGGGGAGCTGGCCCAGATTTTCCAAAGGCTGTCCTCACACCAGAACATGTCAGAAACCACTGGCAGATGTGTGCGGGAGTGGAAGGGAAGGGGATACTATTTTGCATTTCATCTGCCTTTGTGCTTTTACATTTGCTGTAAGGGCATGCAAGCTGGGTTCAGTCCCATTAAGATACTCTTTCTTAAAGTGAGATTAAAAATATTTTATTTATTTTTAACTGTACTTGGTTCCACTATAACAGCCCTGCTCCCGCATTTCTTTGAAAATTAGCTTGCAGGGACCTTTACTGGGAAGCTGTGCACATTGTGTCCCAAAGATGGATCGACAAAAGGATGCTGTCTTCAGAAGTGAGTAAATATTTTCTCTGAATGGGTACCACGGGAGTCCTTTCCACATTCCCTCCCCAAACTAGACAGATGTGCATACAGCTGCTTCAATAGCTCAGTACCAACCTTCTCAAAAGGCAGATTTCTGAGAGCTGCTGTTGAATGCTGAAGACAAGCCAGCTTGAATACAACTGAGAGATAAATAAAGGTAACGGCACTAACAATTTCCACAAGACTGATCCCATCCTAAACAAGCCAACCTCACACCGTATATATCTCAGCTCTGCTAACGCTGCTCCTGCCAACCGGCCGGTCCACCAGCAGGTTCAGTTTGCTGAAATCAAAGTCTGCTGGAGCCCAGGCCCCTTCCCTGCGAGCAGCGTGAGGGCACAGACATCCCTCCGACCCGAAACAACTCCTCTTTCCTACAGATGCACCCAGCCCAGGCTTCCAGATGTGTCAAGCAGTGCTCCATCATATGGGCTTCCTGCAATGGGAACAAGGGCTTTTCGTTATTGTACGAGGAGAGAAGTAATTTGCTTTGCTTGCAGCTTCAGCCAAATTGGGCCACACATGCAGAAGTTTGGGGTTTACATTAGCATAACTCCACTGGCTTTTGCCAGACCGTAACAGATGTCCCCCATGTCTATGGCAGGTTGAGTTCAAGTCAAGCCCCAAAATAGCACAGATCTCTAGCAGTCAGAAGACAAAAGTTAATTCTTCCAGTCCATTTACCATATGTTCTATTTTGGTGTGTAGCATCCTGCAGTAGAGGGAAAAAAAATCTTATATGCTGACATAGGCATTCATTATAAACATTTGAAGTATGTCAGTCAATCCCCTTTCATCTCACCACTTAAGGGAGCCTACATCCACACAGACGACCTCACTCAGAGCTTGACGTGAGTGTGGGACCAACAGTGAGAAAACACCTGCAATTGTCCACAAAAACACCTGCAAGTGTCCACACCTTTATGCAACCTCTCCTTGGGTACTGGAGTATTTTCTGTTTGAAGGTGTAACTGCTGAGAACTACTGCAGGCTTTCCAAAGAGGGGGAGGCTCCAGGAAAGAGCAGTTCCAACCCACAATACAGAAAGTGGTATTTTGTCCGGAGAGCAGGCTACAGTTTCTATTGCACTGTCTGCATGTCCGTCACATCACAGCTGTGTATAGTACTGGAGACCAGAGTGCTGTTTTCCAGAGGAAGATGTCCTGCCACAGTGTTCTATTGCCCCTATCTAGCCACAGTGACATTTCTCTAGTTTGAAGGTTTTAGAGCTTTTTTCTCCATTTCAGTTCCTCCTAATTTATCCACACAGGAGACCTGACCTCTGCAGGAATTTTCTTTCATATCAGAAAGCACATTGGGGCATCTCAACCCTTCAAAAGCCAGCTCTTCCGTTGTAACTGCAGCTTACAGCGCTGACTGCACTGCAAAGCGATGTAGCTGGAAAATGAAAGAGTGACACTTAGATCAAGGAAAGGTGAAGTCCCCAGAAACACAGGCATCCGAAATCAATTGCAGCAGACCCATTTTATCTGCAGAAGACTTCCTCCAGGCAGGCAACAAGTGAACAACGGACATTTTCATTTCCCAGATGTATCCAGCCCCAGTCTTAAGCCTCAGCTTCACAAATCACTGCACAGCAGTGGAGCAGAGCATCCCTTTAGCTGGCAGCGATACCAGGAAAGATGCATCCCTTTACATTGACATAAGTCTCAGGTCATCACAGCTCATGCTCACCACACACCAGGGGAATGTGCATGGGCAACTGTTGCAGCTCAGCTATGGCTTAGAAAATTACATTTTTTCTCCATCAGCCATTCACAGGCATGCAGTTTTCAAATGCAGTCACAATTCAGAAGGGCTGTGCAAAACCAGAGGAAACAGCCTTGATCCAGCAGAAGCTGTCACCAGTGTCCTCCATCTGACTCAAACAGCCGTTGCAGAGAAAAGCTTAGTAATTAAAGATTAGCTGGGTAATAAATAATTAAAAAATAGTTCACCTAATAAAGAAGATCCTTCCTCACTTAATAGCTGTTATCTTACCTCCAAAAAACTTGGTGATTAATAGCTTGTGTGTCACTAAGTCAAAAAAGTCCTTTCTCTTGCATATTACCATTTCTATTTTAACCACGCTTAGCGTTGGCCTCCATGATAGCACCTGGCACAACAGATATTCCCTTACATCTGCAGTGTTGCCAAGCTCTCTGAGGCAAGGATGGCATCATTGTGTGAGGCCGGGAGGGGTGCACACCACGCAGCAGACACACATCACCACGAGCAACCTACGGTCCTTCTCCACCAGCTCCGCTCTCCCACTGTTCTTCTGACCCCACCATGGCTCCCCCACTTTCTAGCAGCAAGAAAACCTCAATCCCTAGCCAGGCTCCCCCGCAGCAGCCATTTCCCTGACGTTACCAAATGTGACTCTCTCCATCAGCATTTCTGGCGACTTGCAGTGCCAGACCTCTAACACTTCCACTAACAGAATCCTCTTTCCAAGTGCAAGAGAAACTCATGGGCTCTTTGCTGCAGACCGCAGCCTTCAACTGCAGACCCCGTGCAGGCAGCCCTGTGCACTGCCAAGGACTGGGACCAGCACGACGTCTGCTGACCACATCCCAAACGCACCCCGCGAAGCCCAAAACCCCTTCACTCCTCCGAGCCATCTGCCTGTTATGGGAACAGCAACCATCACTCTGGGAGAAGAGCTTCTCCTCATCTGGGGGTATTGTGCCTTCCCCAAAAAGGGTCATTCTCACCAAATAGGATGTAGCACACAATATTGGGGAAAGGTGAAGTATTTTCTCTGGCAACAGGATAGGTATGTAAGCAAGCAGGAGTCCTCCACTGTGCCTGCCCCAACACACACTGCTGCGCTGATTGCGGTCAGGGCAATGAGGGAGCCAGGCTGTAATGAGTATCCTCCAGTGAGATAAGGTAAATTCATGCCACAGTGTTCCAACTGAATAGCTGTAAATACAATCAGGGCTGGATTTCAGCCAAGGCCGTGTTCAGCTGACAATGATTTGCAACTAGAAATGAGGCACAGTTTTGTTTTCAATGGTGGGACTGAGTCCCCAGGGCTGCAAGGGATTTTCCATCAGTGGCGTTATTTAAACCAAGATTGGATGTCATACAAGACGATGGAAACTATGTTGGATTAGTCGATCACTTTTTGGCTATATAAACCACAACCTCAGATACTAAAGGCTCATGCAAAGGACTCCCCTATGATAAGAGCAAAATCTTATTTTTTAAGAGTACCTTTCTAGTCCACATAACTAAACACCAGAAGAGCCTAGACAGCAAGTTGTATAACTGATTCATCAGCCCTCTGGCTTGCCAAGAGATTTCAGCTGTGGCACACATCTCAGTGCAGTGCAAATGCTGCCATTGTGACTTTGGGCTCACCTGCGCTTTTGACACCAGCCCGATGGGACTCTGCAAGCTGTAATGGAGAAAGCAGAGAGCTTTGCCCACCCACATCAATAGACCCTGGTTGCTCCCATGCCCTCTTCTTGAGGGACCTTGTGCTGCTTGCAGGAGGAGAAAGGACCCTCCACCACTATGGGTTAGGGATGGGGCAGCACTAGTAAGAGATCATGGGGATGAACCAGACACTGTGCCCCAAAGCTCCAGATTAGGGTTTATACCAAGGGGAGAAGAGGGAGGGAGGAACAGGGTAATCCACATAGCCCTACTAGGTCCAAAGTGCTTGTTTGTCTCCACTGAGTTATTAATTTTGGCTTGCAATCACAAGCGAGTCTAATCAAAAAAAGCAAACAAATAATCACTTATTTGCTTCTGCAAATCCTACAGTCCCCTCTGGAAACATGCACACCAGTAGTTACATCCCAGTCACCAACTTCTGCTCTAGCCACCGATCCCCCCAACCTTGCAAAGCTCCCACAGACATCAGCACCCCTTCACACTAGGGCTGCGTCCCAGCCAGCAGCCCACCAGCTCCAGGGTGTGCAGCCCCTCCTGCACCACCGCTGGCGTTTCAGGCTGCGACCTGGCCATGCCAGGGAAGGTGTTGAGGGTGTCCTGGAGGCAGAGGACATCCTCATCTCTTCTTCCTCGGGTGTCAGCAAGGACCAAAGCCAGCGATGCTGGAGGAGACAGAGGCCCCAGCTTGGCCCTGGTCCCAGCTGAAGACATGATGTAGCAAGCACATATCTATCTAGAAGAGGTCAGTCAAGTGCCTCCCACTTAATATTTAAAAGCTGTTTCTCTTTTCAGCCCTGGGTCTCTGGAGTGCTCATGGCTCACAGCACAAGAGACCACATTCACATTTTTCAGACGTGTATAAATGTTAAAAATAACCCGCTGGGTTTCTCTTCAAACAGGGATGAGATCAAGCCTCTGAATAGCCCATTGCAACTCCATGTCAATTTGCGGTGATCCTTGGGGGAAAAGGGAAGAGCAGGGGGAAGAGGGAAAGGTATTTTATAATGGAAAAAGTGATGAAACCGCTCGCCCCCCTCCTCACCGCTCAGCACATTGCTGCAAGATCTCCTCGCCAGCTAAAGAGCTGCGTTGCAGGAACGAGTCCATAAAAGACTCGAGGAAATTCCCATCATTGCTGAGCAAGGGCGCCTGGTCACAAGAGGCAGAGTGTTACCAGGCTACACGGCTCAAGAGATGGGATCTGATTGATTCCTGTTGCAGAGCGGCCTGTCGGGGGGCTCTCGCACAATATCGCTCCTTTAGCTGATTAAGCAGGAATGCAGTTTGTGGCAGGAGAGTTGCACTTGCAGTCCCGGGGAAAAAAAAAAAAGAAAAGGAGGGGGAAAGAAGATGTTCCTGTCGCTTGAAGAGACACCAGGGAAGGGTGTTAAGATCATGGTTCTACCTGTGCACTACTGCTGTCTGCCTCAGAGCTTTGGAAACATGAGAGAGTGGATTAGACAGACACAAAACTGCAATGGGAGTCAGAGAAAGCCGCAGCGGCCTCGAGAAGGTGGCACCCAGGCACCCCACTCTGGGTCTGGGTGGTAGCTGGGGCTCTTGGCTTTGCACACACCCCAGGGGACAGAGCAAGGTGACAGCTGCAAGTAACCTGCAAGGTTACTGAACCTGCCTTCTTAGGAGTCACATTTTGCTGTATTTTCTGGATAACTGAGGAGGAGAATAGCTGTTGCCCCTCCTGCTACAAAGGGGTTTCTGGAAGTTGAAAGGGGTTCAAGAACTGGGTTTTCTGGTTGGGCTGAGAGAGATTTTTGAGGGGAGCTCATCTTTCACAGTTTCCATACCACTATTTATTCAACAAATCTCATTGCCAGCTGGATCAGGTTTTAAGATACTAGACAAAAAGCCTGGATGCATTTCTGCATTGGAAGCCTGACTCCAGGGCGATGTGGGAAGAGGGAGAAAGGGCAGGGCGATGCTGGAAGCACTCATGCAAGCAATGGAAGAGAGAGGAGCGTGCATTTCTGGTATTGCCCCTTGCTCATATCAGCACAGCCTGCCCCAGAGCCCCTTCATGACCTAATGCCCTTCACTCCCTATTGCAAGTCCCACAACATCAGCATGTGGCTGGTGGACCGGGTCCACGCACAGTGGCACGGTGCTCACAGCGGCACGGGTGGCTGCCTGTCAGCATGATGGATTGAGCAAGCCAGCAGGATCAACCACAGCCAAGGTCATGCATGTGACAGAAAATGCTCAGAGCAGGGGCTGAGGTGAGACTGTCCGAGCAACTCAGAAGCTGGCCTCGGAGAAATAACCCCACGGACCCACCAAGCTGCACAGCCGTCGAGTGCTTGTTTGTTTAATGGGGGCGTATAGCTCTGCTTGCCGAGAGAAAGCTTAGAGGGTGTTTTCTTTGTATTGGCTGGGAAGAATGAGAACTTGTGGAGGATCCAGAAAGAGAAAGGAAGTTTTGTGGTTTGGTTTTCTTAGGTTTTTTTTCCCCATAGAATTTATTTTTCTTTGATTTTGGTGAGATAAATCCCCCCCTCATCCCCCGCCCCCAGAAGGACAGAGCATGAGCAAAGGACAACAGACACAGGGGAAAAGGAACTCATCTCGTGACAAGAGAGACAGGGGCAGGTCAGGCCCAGACTTCTTAGAATAAAAATGCCCATGGGTCCTCCAGACCAGAAAGAAACAATTCTCCTCTCCCTACTGCCGTGTCCCTCCTCAGCAAACCCTCCTCCAAAATGTGACAGATTGGAGAGAAGCCAGTCATTGCCTCATCAGCATTCAGCAGCATCCCAACGGCACGTGGGGGACGGAAGCGGCGAGCGGGGAGAAGGCAAGGCACGGCTCTGCCTTACGCCTGCCCTCCGCAGCCCTGGCTCCATCCCCTCCATGGTGTGCTCAAGCTGCGGGCATGAGGCACGGACCACAGATGGCCCAGACAGGGACGGGGACATGGATGACACACGTGGCTCTGAGTTTGCACGCCAGTCCCTGCCAGCTGCAGCATTCAGGGCTTAGAAAAGGGAAGGGGGAGGATGGATGCACAGATGAGCTGAACTGTAGGAATCCTCCCCATGGCTCTGAGGCCAACAGCTCGATCCCCAGGTTTCCTCTTCCCTTCCCAACTCTGACTCAGTGTTGGCTCCTCTTCCTCACTTCTGCACTGGGTGGGAGACTGGAGCACGCAGGGGAGAAGACAGAGGGGAAGGGAAGGATCGCTTGTGCCAAAAATATTTGCACGCTGACATGGGGACACACACAGACACACAGATGCGGGATCTCTGCAGCATTAGCCCATGTGCTTTTGGCCAGGGGACTCCTCATGGTAGGTCCCACTGACGGAGCCAAGCACTTGCCCCTCTGCAGTCCCTTGTGCAGTGGAGTGACTGGCTGGGGCACTTTTCTGTCACCTCTCATTCTGGTACAGGTGGCAGCTGTAAAAGCGGGAGCAGGGCTTTGGCTGATTTCTGTGTGGCAAATTTGTGGGGACAGCTAGAGCCTGTAACAACATCACCTCTCTCCTGGCACCTGAAAAGACGTGCCATCCTCTTTCCCACCCAGTCTATCAGCAGCAAAAGGGCCAGATGGGGCCTTCCAGCTCAGCATGTTTCTGTGGGCTAGCAATGACCTATGGGAGCCCTGATGTAGACATGCAGCACCCAGTTGTCCAAGCATCCTCCTGTTTAATTGCTAGGGACTGTGTGGCTTCAAGTTCAGAGAAGGTCAGGTGCATCAAGCCCTGTGCAGCTGCTTAAGATTTCTTCCTATCTTGCTCTCTCCCAGTCCTTGATCCTAGAGGTCTGACACTGCCTCTGTACCCATTTCTTCTCAGACCTCACTGAGGTGTGGGTGCCAGGCTCTTTATCTCCTTCCCTTTGTGCTCCACCCTGCATCTCTTCTTGCCTCTTCAGCTGCCTTCCCTCTTTCATCTCTCACTTGATCTTCAGCCACAATCACTGCCAGAGTCCCTATCCTCCAGTTTCCACCCTAGATTCACTCCAGTCCAGCTCCCACCCTGCAGTCTCCATCTCCAGGGCCGATTCCCTGCCGTGCCATTTCTCAGGACCAGTTTTCCAGCTGTGTCCTCCCAGTCACTTTGAAACAGCCCACTGTGCTCTTCATTTGCAAGTTTTTCCTCCCTTGGCCTCATGACTCAGGTCACACTCTCTTTTTCCCCAACTTTTTAGTCACTCCTTGTGCTCCCCAGAATTACACTGTGAGCAGTGTCAGCTCCCTTCTGAGACTGTCCCTTACCAAGATGCCTACAAAAAGGCATGAATAAGGCTAGTCATGTGCTAAGACCTCTGGCCGTTCAATACTTTCTCATTATTTCATTGCACTCCTCACTCTGTCATCATCTGAGGGCTCTTGTCTTGAGCCATGATGGGGCTGCTTTCTGGCACACAAATATCCTTTCATTTGGAGCAGCCCGTGACGGGGCCTCTTCAGCATGAGAAAAATTGTATATAAATAGCGCACAATACACCTCACCCTTGTGATCACTGCAGGGACACAATTAATGAACAAGCCCATGGTACATAAAGGTGCATTCAGACTGTGAATATCACAAGCATTTTAAAAAATGTTCTGTGTTATCTTAGCACCATAGACATGACTGGTGGGATTTACTTTCTCAGGCTCGTTCCAACAGCACCGTCCATGGCCCTCCAAATATCCATCAGCCTGTTATGAAGCTCTTGGCTGCTATTACAAAGGAAAATTTTGATTCGTCACTGGATTCAGCAGTAATTTTTATGGATGTGGAGCAATGAAACTTGATTAAAAGAATCAAATACAGAAATAAAGATCAAGATGCATCAACTGTTCCTCTCCCCAGTGATAGCACATTTGGCATTTGTTTTCCCTGCCCTGTGGCCATCTACAGAGAACCCAGAATAGACCCTCTTGCCTTAAACAGCTGAACCACCATGCACAAAACTTATCAGAGTCAGGATCAGAGCAAGACCAAATTACTACACATTGAAAAATATTTAACATTTTATTGTAGGGAGAGGGGTCAGCCTCCCATTGCTTGATGAACCATCAAATGCATCCTGCTAGCAGCTGGAGAGCTAATTACAGCCCCACGCCTACCCCACGGGACCTCATTCTTTTTCCCAGAAATGGGGGAGAGGTCCCTGCTCATACCAGTCTCCCCGTGTAGGAATGGGGCTTGGTTTGTTTTTATGTTCTGCATATACACAAACAGAGAGCTAAGACCTGGGAGTCCATCTGAAAAAAAAATTGGAAATGGTCAATGTGCATAAACTCCACTAAAATTTCAGTAAAAGTTTGTTCTGCCTCTTTGTTATCCTCTTTCCGGCTTTGTTTTTAATGGATTTTCTCTTATTTTTAAAATCATGTTCTCTAGGACAAAGTTAAGGAGAGGACAACCCCAGTTACACAGGTTTAAGTGGTGCCTCACCAGCACATTACTTATCAGGTGCTGGAGACACAGGCAAGAAAGTAGGTTTTGGAGAAAAAAAGTTCTGAGATTTTGGGGGGAATCTGTGAACCCCTTCTGAGGGATCTGAAACAGATAGCTTAGGAAACCAGCAAGTGATGTGGGTAGGGTTCCTTCAGAGGTCCTCACCTTGACAAAAATGTGGCAGTTTTCTACAGAATGATAATTGCTGTCCTTTTTCAGCCCCGATGACCTCTCAGGGGCCCCTCAAGTGCTGCCTACTGGCATTATGCCATGTTACAATGCTATGGTTTAACCCCAGCCAGCAACTAAGCACCGCACAGATGCTTGCTTACTCCCCAGACCCAGTGGGATGGGGGAGAGAATCGGAAAAGATAGTAAAACATGGGTTGAGATAAAGATAGTTTAACAGGACAGAAAGGGAGATGATAATAATAACAATAACAACAACAACAACAATAATAATAAAAGGATTGGAATACACAAAACAAGTGATGCACAATGCAATTGCTCACCACTTGCCAACCAATGCCCAGTTAGAACCCGAGCAGCGATCCACCCACCCCTGGCCAGCTCCCCCCGTTTATATACTGGGCATGACATCACATGGTATGGAATACCCCTTTGGCCAGTTTGGGTCAGCTGCCCTGGCTGTGTCCCCTCCCGACTTCTTGTGCCCCTCCAGCCTTCCTGCTGGCTGGGCATGAGAAGCTGAAAAATCCTTGACTTAGTCTAAACGGTACTTAGCAACAACTGAAAACATCAGTGTGTTATCAACATTATTCTCACGCTAAATCCAAGACATAACACTATACCAGCTACTAGAAAGAAAATTTACTCTATCCCAGCCATAACCAGGACATTAGCACACACATCCCAGTTCACACACTCTCCACTGCGAAGTTTCCCCCACTCTGCCATACAAACACCTTGACAGCAGGCTACAGTGTGCAGGGAACCGCATATATCGGCATTGCAGATGAAAGAAAATGCGGTGCCCAGATGTGCAAGTATCCTAATTCCTGCACTGTGGCTCACTGACTGATCCCAGTGCCCCATTGCAAAGGGTTTGACTGTCAATCAGGGCAGATCCTACCACCCTGAAGGGCAAGCAGAAGCAGAGGCAGTAATGGGGATTGCAGTACGGCAGACAAAATACAGCCTCAGACAAAAATTAAGAACTGTCCTCCCTGAGAGCAAGCCAAGGGCTCTGCTCCCCTTCTTAGATACCATTTGTGGATGGAAGTTAGGGACCATGATTCCTCCCACTGGTACCGGCCCCAGGCAAGGTGGTGGCTCCAGGGAGAGGCCATAACACTTCTGCAGACCAGTGAGTCCAACACAGTCATTGCCTCTTCATCACCACCACCCAAGAGCTCACCATGCAACCTGCCGAGCAGAACAGGTCCTTCAGTGGAGAGGGGATCTTCTCTGAGCCCTAGGGTGCAGCCATGTCTGATGGAGAGCAGGAACAAGCGATCCCACCTCCCAGTAGGGTCCCAACATTGCTGTTTTCTTCTCTGTTGTGCTCAGTGCAAAGACTAGAGCTCCTGGCATTTCAGGTGGGAATCAGCAAAGTGCTGTTTAGTATAACCACTCTTCAATACCATCTCACTGAAAAATACTGGTGCACTGCCTCAGCACACAGGGTTTTATTTGTATTCAATGACTAACTCTAAGCCCACCCCACAGTAGGAATTTTTAATGTTATTGTTCTGCCTCAACAGCGTGAGATTGAATTTTACACCTCTGTTTCTCTAAATGTTGCCCATGCTCAGATGCAGAGAAGCATTATGCACCCTTGCAGCCTGCAGTGGATGCAATCAGAGCAAGTCAAAAGCAAGCCCAGCCCCACTCTGCTAGGTCTGTCCTTTAGGAATTAGAAATTGTTTACTGTTGGTCATAATGGCTATTTCACACCAACACCAGAAGCTCAGATAGAAGCTATTGATAAAATATTCTGTTAGCACTACAGCGAGCTTTCTTTGATGGCCCAGCTGTGAGAACATTTGCAAATGTCATACATCGCACGCCTATTAGAAATAGATGCGTTTGCTGAATTTTCAAAGAGCTGGCTTAACAATATGAGTATTACATGGAAAGATGCCAATGTGCCACTATTACTGCATTGTTATTTAAGATTTTGAGCACACCAGGTTAAAAGCATAAACACTGTTCGTCCAAGCATATGAAGGTGATGAAATTCTATTCACATCACCCATTCCAAGAGCCTAAGGCCAGGATACCATCGGATCACCTGGCAGCATCTGACTCTTACATTTCCTCCTGCTCTCACTGTGAGTCCAATCCCTTGGGTTTGCCAGGAAATCAGGCTTCAAGAGAAAAAGAGTCGATCATTTCCTTCATTGGTTGTTCCAGTGGCTAATCACTCTACTGTGATAAATAGGCTGCTTAATTCTGGCTTGTGTCTGTCTGCCGTCAGCCACAGGTCCTTGCTCTGTCCTTCCTGCAAGGTACCCAGAGATTTCTCTCCAGGGAGATGCTGCAGGAATAATAAGGTCACCTCACCATCTCCTTTCTGTGAAGAAAACAGAGCTCTCTAAGCTCTCTAAGGTGCAAAGCATCTTCTCCAGTCCTCAAGTCACTTTTGTGCCTCCTTTCTCCAAGGACCAAAGGCCCAAGCTGGCTCTGCAGGGCAGTGAAAAAGGAGCTGTGGTTTCTACTCCACAGCCTGGCCAAGCCCTTCTGTGCTGCAGGGCAATCTCTGTCATCATCCCCAAGTCCTGGAGCATGACCACGGTGTCTCCAGGAGGTGACAACCCATTTAGAATGCTTCTCTCTGGATCTGGAATGAGGTGTTCAAATCCACACTGTGTGAACAGGCCTGGTTTGCCAAGGAACCCAGGTCACTGTTATTATCTTAACTAACTACCTCTTGCCTAGTCCCACATTCCTTTCTCAAACTAAAAAAAGATGCTTTGAATGTCACAGACCAGATGGATTAAGGCATCGGGGTTACAGCTTTAAAAACATGTCCAGAAGAGATTCCCATGCCATTCATTTCTTCCCTCTATCTCCCCTTGCCATTGCCATTCATCGTCTCTCTTTCTCTCACAGCCTCACTTCTTTCCTGCAAGAAGAGAATAAGAAAGAAGTGAAGGAGGGCTGGGTGAGAAATGCTTGGGATACACATCATCCACCTGTGTGGTAGATCTCCTGAGATCCAGGTATGTCCCTGCTGCTAGCTATAGGATCTAAAATTTTAAAGTCAACAGGTGTCTCACAGCGCCTAACTCCAATAGAAATTAGGTCTATGTAGCAAGGTAGAAGGTAGATGATGGCTGGTCAATGGAGCCTTTGGAATCAGCTCCTTTGGGTATCCATCCCTCCATGATGGATGAGCATCCCTCCATGTCCGACGGATGTCCTCCTCCCCATCCATCCATGATGGATGTCCATTCCTCCTCCCAGCCACCCATGACAGGCGTCCCTGACAGATGCAGATGACATGTACACACGGTAGCACAGAAAGACATGGGACACCACGTAGTCACACTCAGCCCGGGCGCCAGGAGCCGGTATGCCGGTGCCACCATGGCCTGCACCCGTGTGCCGCCGCTCTCCTGCCGCGCTCCTCCGTGCGCACAGGCACGCTCTGTTGGAGGTGCGAGAGAGAGTGTCCTTTCAGCCCTTCTGCTTCAAAGTGGAGGGATGTTTTTCTGCAAGACTGCCACGGGGATTTTTAAACAGGCTTCCCATTCATAGAGAGGTCAATTAACGTAGGCACTTTTGGTGGTATTTTCAGAAGCCCCCAGATACCAGAGAGCTTTGAAACGCTGCCTGCAGTCACAGAGCCAGGCTCTGTGAATACCTGGACCCACACAGCAGCACTGAACGCCAACTAGACCCAGGTTTTGACAAACACTCGCTTTGCTCTACTCTGCATATACCACCACCCTGCAAGAAAGAAGGGTTGGTGTAATTAGGGTTGCCTGATTTGCTGGTTGTTGTATTATCCATGCCCAGAAGCTCCAGGCTGTTTTCTTCTCACAGTCCTGGTGGTGAAAGAGCAACACTGTGCAAGAGAGCAGTGGTGGCTGCAGGAGACAAGGAGACACTGTGATGCTAAACCTTTTTTTTTCTCACAGCCCAACCCCATTCCTCTGTCCTTTGAAAGGTCCTTGCTCTCAGTGCCAAAGAGATAACATCAGAAAAAACAACTGTCACTTGAATCTCCCAGAGAAACAGGCCAAACCTCCCGTGCCCTCTGTAGAGTTTACATAGTGGGGGGGGAAAAAGAAACGCAAAACATCACTTGACTTGGCAGGTCTGCTCCTGGGAACCCAGAAGGATGTTTTACCTTCTCCAGACAAGTACAGCAATCGCCCTGTGCTTCCAGAGAAAACCTCTGTAGTTCTGGGAAGTTCAGGGAGGGATTCAGAGGAGGCACTGAGCTCTCTTGACCAGGAAACAGGAGGACAGACTGCAAAACAGTTCCTTCCAGAGCAGCCTGAATGGGGAGAAAAGAAACAAAATATTTTTCACACACCGAGACTAACCCCAGCTATTGATGTTTCTGGACAATAACTTTTTTGGGCAACCACTCTTGGTTGGGCTTTGTCAGGACAAGATGGAAGAGCAGCTGAAACATTAACACTTCTCTCTCTAGGAAGTCCAGACAGCCCCCAGCACAAATGAGAGCTGCATTTCCTCTTGCAGTCCTGAGCCCTTGGAAAATGCTCCCTATGCAGATTTGGTACCAGCCATCAGGATGCTGAATGAAAGGGACATTTAGAGCGAGCTCAGACATGGGACAAATGATGCTAACGATAAATCCATCCCTCAGCGCTGGGCAAACATGGATGTCCACAGCTAAAATAAACAAATGGTTCAGGCAAACTGACAGGCTTGTTTAGATTCTGCTTGGGATAAATCGCAGTGCCCTTTGATCCCGTGATGTTTTTGGCGCCTGTGTTGCTGTCTAGCAGCAGGGTATATTTTTCTACCCCGAGGAGCAAGTGGATGCAGCTGCCTATAGCTGATTTATAGTAGGAAGTGATTCACAGGAAATCAAAGCTTCTCACACAGTAAAAATTGCTGTCTTTTCACCTCCACCATCACTGCAATGATTAGAGCTCTGGGGACTTTGGTTGGGAAGATCAGCAAAGTGTTTTGTGCTTAGCATAAATCACTTTCTGCCATGACTCACAAAGGATCCTCACAGCGGGCTGCACCTGTATGTACATCCTGATGCATGGGCATTGACAGCATTTGCATTCAGTCCCTTTCCAGGGATTTGAAATCACATTTCTGTGCTCTCTGCAGCAATGCAGGGTGGGTTCTGGATTTGGATTTCCTCTATTAATCGTGTCATTGCTTGGGATTTGGGTCTCCTGCACAACTTGTAGCTCAGAATGGATGTGAGTGCTGGGGGGGGGGGGGGGTGTCCCTGGCCATATACCCACACGAGCAATGTCAGGCAAGACTATCTTTTGTCAAATTGCTGAAGCATGAGGCAGGGCTACTTTCAAGAATACTAGACCCTACCAAAGTATGCTTATCACTAATAATGGCTCTGGATTACCAGACATGTGATTTAGGAGCTGGTTACTGCTTGCAGTTTCTGATAACTGCTCACATCAGTCTCAGAAGCCAACGAAGCACTTGTTTATTACTGCAAAAACTTGAGACCCCGCGGGACATTCGGCAAATATCTCTGTGCTTCTAAGAGAAGATTTGGCTCCTGTTACATCCACTATGAGTGCAAAGCTGAGTCAAACGAGGAGGATTTGCCATCAGCATAATCAGAAACATGGTGAAAGGGAAGGATGGGATTAAGACTTGGCTGCTGGCAAGCATATGTCACTTCAATTAATTGTGCGGAAAATTCTATGCTCAAGATAGTGATAAAAATCAAATAAAAGAAGTGTGAAAACTCAGCTCTGAAGCACACGCCTGGCTAGTTAAATATTGAGGTGTGTATACACAAACACACAAGTCCATGCTGAATGTTTATTAATGTTTATTAATATAAATAAAGGTCCTAGCTGTATCCAGTGAGCATCAGGGCTCCCACTCAAAACATTAGAAAAGCCAGCTATAGCCCTCCCCAGCTCCTCCTTGCCTCCCCAAGATCAAGCTCCCAGGGTGAGTTTTCAGCCGGTCTGACACCTCCACAGGCAGCATTTCTCTCTGTTAACCCGTGACCTCGCGCAGCTCACATCTGCGCAGCATCCCCCATGCACAGCAGCAGAGCAGCACATCTACTTCTCTCAAATCTTTCTCGGTTTTCCCTTCTGTTTTGTCCCCCAGGCACAAGCTGCCCCCGGGGGGGGTGGCTACAACCTAGGGAGAAGCTCCGTTTTTGGGTGGCATTCCTGAAAACTGCCTTCTAGGTAGAGTGCTGAAGGCCTAGACTAGTTTGGGCCCATAGAAGATACCAAAGGAGGGACTTGGAGGAGCTGGGAGGAGGCAATGCTCTCTTACCATGAAGAGATAAGCAGGGTAAAGAACAAGTGTGTCAAACCTGCAAATGCACCCTTACAGGAATGAAACCACACACAGAAGCATCAGGGTAAGGGGCACTTATAAACACATCCCTGGCATGGCCTTGACACCGCTGAGATGTAGGAGCTTACCCAGCTGGTGAAGCTACACCACCGATTTCATTTTGCAGATCAAGCTTAAGCAAAATCCAAGCCAGCGGGAGCTAGAGTAAGACCACAGCAGTTACAAAGCAGCAAACATGGTCCAGTGACA
The DNA here is from genome assembly GCF_900496995.4 of Aquila chrysaetos chrysaetos. Classification (NCBI taxonomy): domain Eukaryota; kingdom Metazoa; phylum Chordata; class Aves; order Accipitriformes; family Accipitridae; genus Aquila; species Aquila chrysaetos. The sequence continues at coordinate 6,343,582 of NC_044005.1, read as the reverse complement.
CCAGTTGTATGGGCGAACTGGGACATGCATCAGTCCATTGCTATTGGTGCAGATGCCCAAAAGGCATCCTGTAGATTTCGGGGAAAAATCCAAGAGTATAAGCACAGGAAAACAGAGGCAGTTTGTTTGGTCATCTTGTTGCAGAGAAGGCAGGATCTGTCCCTACCTGAAGGCAGCAGAGGCTGTGGGAAGCACCAAAAAGTACAATGTGCTCCATCTTTCCTCTAAGCATTTAGTGGTTTGCTGTAATCAAGGCAGCAAGTCTCTCTCTCTTTTATTTTTGCAAACTACTTTCTTTGTAGTGGATATTTGGTCTGGGGAAATTTTTTTGTAATCATTGCAATAAGTTACATTTATTGGCAGCAGTAGGAAAGATTCAAAACAACTCAGCAAACCGGGATTATTTCTCCAGCACAATAATGACAGGGATTTGAGAAATCTTGCCCCTGTGTTTTGTCTTTCATCAACATGAGACCAAAGGTCTTTCAGCCTGGGATAATTCCAGAAGAGAAAATTGCAGCAGAAAGCCTTTTTCATGTCTTGCAAGTATTGCCTATGAAAAGGTCTTTCCTCTAGAAAGACTGCTTAGTCTTCCTTCCCTGATCTGTCCCCCTCTCACTGACAATATTGTCTTTCAAAACATACAGTATGTTTATTTGATCTTCCTTTATTTTAACTGGAGATTTGATTTCTTTCCTGATTTGGTGGGATGCATTTAATTAACAAAAAAAAAAAGCCAAAAAACAAAACACCGACTTCATTCATCCTCATGACTTTGTAAACAATGCTGGCGTGGTAGGTAGATACAGGCATCCTGTTTTTCCCCCTCCATATCTGATGAGGCCAAAGAAGCAGGAGGATAATCATGTCTTTAGGGTAGAAAAAAAATGGATTTTTTTAATAGACCAACACATATTTCTCTTCTGAAATATATGGCAACGTTGCCAGCATGAGGCTAGGATGGGGATAGGAAATGAACAATCAGCCGTTCTTCCAGGACTTTTCTGGGCTTGTTCTGATCAACAGATCTGGGTCCCTTTAGTCTCTTCGGCATAGTTCCAAAATTAAAGAGAACAGAATGACTGCAAAACACAGCCTTGAGACTCCATCCAGTTCTCAAAAACACACGCAAGTACATGTATTTACTGAACAACAATTCAAGCACTCTAATTGTATTTTATAGCTCTCTTCCATGCCTGTCCTGAAGCAGACAGGCAGACAGCGCGTGTCACCTTAGCCTTCATAGGAAGACCTCCCTAAAACCTTCTCAAGACACAATAGGTGGGATGTCATCTGAGATTGAGTGAACTAAATTTAGGTGTCTGTATGTGAGCTAGGTGTCTAAAATCCTGTTATTACATCTTAAATATTAAAAAAACTGGACTTGTTATAGACTGACATATATTAAAATATACAGTAACATTGTCAAGTGAGACAAGGTTGAGGACAGCAAATCAGCATTCAGTATCTCCAAATGGTGGAAGAGCATCAAGATAGACACCAAGAACTAAAACCTATCCAAGAGAGGACACATTAAGAACAACTGTAGACTGCTGAGCCAAACAGATTTTTGTCTACTATTTTGAGAGGTTTTAATTCACATTGAAAAAAAACCCTCCAATTTGGTGGATTGTAAGAGGCCTTGTATTTCAGCTATAAATCTTTCTGCTGTACCTAAAAGGCAGGACTCTTGAAGAGGTTAAGTTTTTGGTAAGTAAAGTTCTTAGCAAGCAATCTTTTCCCACTGAGTTGGCCTCTTCAAGTTTCTATTTGTGCTGCTAATGAGGTTCCCACAATCTCCAGGAAGCTGGTCTGAGTTCTAATTAAACAAGACTTGAGGAACTATTCTGCCAAAGTAAGCGCTGGATCTGCCCACCCCATTGACTGAGTCATGCAGGCTGGATACATGAAGGCTGGAAATGTAAATCATATATTGACATGGAGAGTTATACTCTCCAGTGAGGGTGCTTTCTACAGCTGCAGCATTTATTAAACCTTTGCCATCATCCAAAAACAACACTCATAACTTGAACAGTCCCCAAGGCTAGAGAGTCTTCCAGGACTCTTCTGGCCATGTTCTGATCAGGAGATCTGGGCTCCTCTGACCTCTTGAACATGGTCCCAGGCGTTAAGAAACAGGACCCTGGAAAATATAGCTCTGGGACTCCATCCAGGCCCTTACATAAAATACACATGCACATACATTTACTGGTATTAGAATATTCTCATGGAGCTGCAGTATTCCAGAAACAACCATGGCATAGACATGAGGACTACAAATGTCAGCTTGGCCTTAGAAGCAACATGTCTCCACGGACTTTCCAATTCTTTTTAATATTTATTATATGTATTTACTTATTATCTAAACTATTTTAATTGGCGAGTTCCAAAATGCTTTCACTCACTGCAAATCAAAATGCCACACTACCCGCTCAATGGAAGTCACAGCTGTGTCCTCCCCATGAGTGTCACTGTAGGAAAAAGGGCTGACTGAAAAATACAAAACCAGCTTCTATTCCACTCCCGTAAGAAACAGGTTTTCATAGTGTTTTATGCCAGCTCCTGATGAAGGACAGCAAAGAGCAAAGAGTGGAGTAACTCTCCAAGAAGACATGTAGCAGAGACAAGATTAGTGTCTGTTCATCCCAGGCCAATAAAAACCATCCAGTCTGTGAGCACTCAGGCATGTGACAGTGTCTGCAGACTTTGACTAGACAATGAAGGTTTTCCAGGCAGTGCTGTGAGAAGATCCCATAGCCCTCAACCTCTCCATCCAGACTGAGGAGAGGCAATCTTCACACAGCCTGAGTGACATAAAGAAAACAGCCTGTGCAACTATTTTAAAGGGAGATTTTTTTTACTCAGGCCAACCAAGACCTGTGATGGTGGAAAATGTGTTCAGTTTCCTAATTATACCCTTTCATGGAGGGAACCACTTGGCCATGCCCATGTTATGTGGCTGGAAGCACGTTCACCCCAGCTGGGGCTGACACAGGAGAACAAAGGAGAAAGTTCATGTTATCTCTTCTTTCCTCTATACTAAACTCAGAAAGTCTGTGCCTGGCCCAGGCCTCGAGTGAAGGTAAGTCCAGGCTGTGGAGGTGATGACCTCCACACATTTGTGGTTCCAGGTCCTACATTGCACAGATCTGGTCAGAGGGCAAGGCACATTGGAGCATCTCTCCAGCTTGCATAACTGGGCACGGGGACACAGGAGGAGGAAGTGTCTGGTGGACTCACTGAGGTCTCATTCCCACATGGAAAGAAACCGTTAGAAGCACCTAAGAGCAAGGACTCCCTGCCAGGCATGAGCAGAGACGCTGAGCCATCCCTCGCTGTCAGCACTGACTTCATGATCAAACTGAGTCTTCACGTCCATAGATCTGACTTAGTTTTCCTAGGCCAGTGTGTGCAATGAATAACATGGGACAATACATCCCAATGAAGGGGGGTGCCAGGCAGCCTGTGCTTGTGTAGGACTGTGCGAGCCGGTTGCAAAGCAGGTCCCACAGGATCAAACCATTAGGGGCCATATATACTGCAATAAAACTGTGGAAGTGTTCCTTTCCCCAGCAAAATGTTTAAAGGCTTTTTGTTGATAAAGCAGTCTTATCATGGGAGTTGAGTGCCTTAGAGGAAATATTAACAGTATATGTGGTCAGAGAAGCAGGAAAGCGTGAGCGAGGAGCTGCTGCATTACACAGCTTGCCGCTTGCTCCTGCTGCACATCAGAGGAGCTGCGTGGAGAGGGACCAGGAAAGGAAATGTAAGGAATCAGTGGCAAATGTTAGCAAGACTCCGTTCTGGAAATGTTCTGCCTGATAACAGCAGCAACCGGGGAACCGAGAAGCACAACACTGAGCACGGAGAAAGGCAGGCTGTTCAACCCAGTTGCTCCGCAGCCTTCGTAGTCCCAATCCAGGACCCGCTGGCATCAGTGGATGGACTCCCATCGACTTGGCCGGGGCTTGAATTGGGCCCTTTAGGAACCAAGACAAAAGACCAAGCGTCCGACTTTAATTGATGACTCATCCATCACAGCAGCCCAAACTCCTCTTGACAAGTAGAGGGAAAAACCCACAAATTAAGTGACCATCGCCTGCCTTCTCCTTTCTTGCCAATTGTAAAGGAGAACTTTTGACCTTTCTGCCTCATACATCACGGCTTGGCAGGAGCCGGTTGCTCACCCCAGCTGAACTGTGCCATGCATGTAGCCCCATACAAGAGGTGCCTTTCACGTGCTAAATGATCCTTTCCCCCCTCCTCCTTTGCTTTACTGCAACAATATAGAGAGGGACAATGGCACAGCTCCATGGCAGAAGGAGGAGGCTCTCATTAGGAGCCTCTCGTTAGGGATGAAAGACCGGCTGGATCATCCCACTGTCTTTTTTGCTTCGTACTGATTTCCGGAAGAGGCTGGTGGGAAGCACAAGTCTTATCCCGAAGGGCTTTTTCCCTCCAAGCAAGCTCACCAGCAGCAAACTCACTTGCACAGGGCATGGTTAGGATGCTGTCAGTGGGGCCTGAGGACAGCAAAAAGCTGCATGGGACTGGGCAGTTTGTAGGGAGCCAGCAGCGCCCTGCGGACAGGATGGGAATTCAGAGAGCTCTTCAAGGACTTGAGGCAGGCTTTGAGACCCTTAATCTTGCCCTGCATTAGCGGGGTCAATTGCACACCAGGCAGAGTGGCTGGGATAAGCCCCCTGCAAAGCCCCTCAGTGGCACAAAGGACAGTAATGCCTGTGTAATGGTGTTTGGTCTGCGAGCCACTGAGTGCCTTTGACATGTGGATGAGGAGGCACAGCTCCTTGGCAAAAAAAAAAAGAGCTCTTCCTCTAGAATTGTCCATGCCTAAGAGAACACTGCTCTGCCATTAACTGGAGAAGAAGGCACGACTGCTTCGAAAACCACTGAAACAGATATGATGACACAGGGATCTGGTAATTACCAGGGAAGGCAAAAAAATGCAGCGAACTGACTGCAAAATAGGGAATTTGCTGTAAAATCATTCCTACAGCTCTACTTCAAAGTATTGCCCAAAGGTAGCATTTCTTGTACCAGCCACGTGCCCCATTGCCCCACCAGGAGCAAATAAATTGTTGAACAGAGGCCGCCAGTCATGTGTAGTTATTACGCAGAGAAAGCCTTGCCTGGTTTGAATTCAGGGATGAACTGCTGGAGGAACAAATACCATTATAAAAAACACAGATTTAACACAACCATGTAGTTACCACTACATCATCATGGTGCCTTGGTGTGGTTCAGAGACTGTCTCTCAGACAAGGAGCAAAATCTGATAGAAGAAAAAGCTGCAGGTGATGGTGAAAAGGCATTTTAAGCTTTGCTACAGAGTGCATGTTGCAGATCTCAAAGAGAGCCCAGCGCCCTGGGCCACACTCCCACCTTGGAGTCTGGAGATCCTGACAGGTCCTTGCTCTCAAAAAGGTCACAGTCAATCATTTCTCCTGCACAGAAAAATAATCCACCACCAAAGGCTGGACATGAGCAGAAACTCTGGGCCATTTTCTCCCGACAGGCCATTTTCCCAACTGGGTGGCACTGGGTTGTATTGGAAACATGGGGTTTCTGCTCCCCAAGTGAAAGGCCCCATCAGATTTGTTTATGCATTTATTTGGTGGTCTGGGGCAAGTCCCCCTGTGAGCGCCCAGTTCCTCACCCTTTCCTGGGGACAGCAGCCTTGCCATGCACTGGGAGTCCTTGGGAGGCATTTCACCTCTGCTACAAGGGCTGTGATGATAGTGCATAAGATAGAGAGATCTCAGATCATCTCCAAATTGGTCTTCACCCCCTAGGCTAGGTTTTTCTTGTGGCAACCGAAAGCAAATGTTGCTTAAAAGACAGCGTTTGTTGCATTACAGACCAATGAAACAGTGCCAAAATGTAATCCACTTGCTTGGGTTTTTACCTTTAAATCATTCTGCTTTGTACCTCAGCTTGCTCTGTACCTATAAATTTGGGAACCAAAGCCTGAAAACCCAAAGATGGTAAAATAAAGGGAATCTAAAATGCATAGCTCAATACTTTTAAAACGTTGAGCTTTTATAGCAATTGTATGAGCTAGATGTGGCTCCATTCATGACCTTTTACACCCAGACCATGATCAGGGCAGCACTCTGAGATCCTCTGCAGAGCTTTGTATCCAAGCAAACAACCTGCTCCTGCCAGCTCACGTCGACCCTGCTCAGCCAGTCCGGCAGAAGCACATAACACGGCTGCTGCTTCCCAGCCCGGCTCCACCGGCAAGAGCCAGCCTTGCTTTTGAGTTTCCATGTTAATTTAACGTTCCTTCACTTTCCCAGGAATACATATGTGTCTTTGCAGCCTCCTCGGAGGGCTTTGCGGCCCGTAGAGGGAGGAAGCAGGCTGCTGTGTGGAAAGGGTGTAATCCCCATTTTTATGACCTTCCCTGCAGCTGCAGGTAGTTGCTTGTGTGCTTTATGCCCTGTGCTTTCCCAAAACAAGCACTTCAAGCACTGGTTTGGGCTAAAGGCAGTGGGGAAGGGAAAAGCACCCCTGAGCACGGTGAGGAAATTCAAGACCGCTGGATTTCCTCTGTAGATTCACCTGAATAAAAAGGCAGCGTGCTCCAAGCAGGAGCCCATCCAACGCTCCCAACCAGAGCAGCTGGGATGGGAGATGCAGTGTCACAATGGGAAAAGGAGGGAGCTGCTGGGAGGGGGAGCCCAAGGGCACCCCGGCCCCTCTCTGGGGTGGGCTACTGCTCTCACAGCCACCGGCGTCCAGAAGAGAGCTTTGCTGGTTCTGTCTGCAGCCCTGCGGTGTCACAGCACGTGGGTTGGGGGCCTTATCCCACAGCATGGCACAAGGGACTGCTTCCACTGCCACCAGGGCTCTATATGTGCCTGCAAGAGATCTGAACGCCTCCACCAAGGTCCTGACCCATCTGGGCTAAATTACTGTGAAACATAGTTTTCAACCAGATGAAGATGACTCCAAATGCATCTCTGAGGCTGATTCTTTCAGTACATCTGTCCTCTTAGCCTTCTTCCTCAGACAAGTGTTTTGAAACCAAATGGATCGCCAGCTAAAAGCTGTAGTGCTCTACAGGCACCTGCTAAACACCACGGCCAAATCCTGCACCTTCCCATCCAGACCTGCTGGGTTAGCCCACAGCTCCGTTTTTCTAAAGCCAGCCCAGAGCACCAGCACCTGTGCTCCATGGCTGGGTGGGAAGCGCTGGCAATACTGCTATGTGCTGCAGGGTAAATACCAGTCCTTAAACTGTGAGTGACTCACACAGCAAAATCTGACTGTCTGCGCAATGGGGTTTGCAAGCACTTCCACTGGAGCTAGTGCAGAAGGAAGATAATAAGCAAAGCAAAGAAATCCCAAATCCAGTTGCCAGCAAACAGATTAAGCACATTTTGGTCTCAGTCATACGTGAAACTTGTGAGACACTTGTGCCAGGCATTTTGACTGGTCAATGTCAAATTCTTTAAGGCCCGTAGGGAACAGGATCAGGAATGATGAAAAAAGTGGCAAGAAAACAAGTTACCTGTAACCAAGTTTTGGCTAAGTGGGAGAAACAGAACCTGGGGACCGATCTCCTTAACTGGAAACGCAGACCAGAACCTGCTGACAAACACCCTCATTTCCGAGATGTTCAAAACCCATGCTCAGATCCAGGTCCCCGTTTCACAGCTCAAGTGACGGTGCCTTTGAAGGTAAGGAGCCGCAGCTTGCTGACAGCACTGCCGGAGCATCGCCTCCGGGAGCTGCCCAGCATCCTGTGGGATCGCACCTTCCAGGCTCCAACACCAGAGCTGCAGATGAAAGAGCCGAGCTTGCAGCTGGGCAGCGAGGTTTGTATAAACGTTCGGTGCCCTCTTCAGAGGGGCCGTTTCATCCCTCAATTTGATAAATGTGTAGACGGAGAACCTGAGATGTTGCTCTCCAGCTGAAACCTCCTTTTTCAAATCTGGGGCTGCTGGACTGAACTTGTAGCAATCACTCGATAACAGCGGTATATGCAGGCTATAAGGATCCGGTGAGGGCAAATCCCTGGTCTGCAGCAGATCTGTGTCCTGAAAACTGATACAATCCTGAATGAAACAAAGGAAAAAGAGGAAAAAGGTTTGGTGAAAGAAGGTGAAGGAATCTGAAAAAGCTGAGGACTTGGGGGAGCAGGAGAGAAGCATTTGTTGCTGTATGCAGAAAAGACAGCATTGAGCAGAGAAATGGCTGATGCGATCCCCTAAGCTTCATGCAAATAATTGTTTCCATCATCTTCTAGCGAGGGACTGGGGGGGATGGAAGAAAATCAAACAGTGGTGACACTGGGGCTGGTGTGCAGGGACAGTGGGGCTATTTCCACTGCGGGGGGTTCAGCTCTCAGTTCTTACAAGGGGGAGAGAATCACTGTTTTTCTGGGCTCAGAAGGACGCGTGAAAATTTTCACGAGCCTAAAAAAGAATTGCCTGAGGAGCTCTACCCAGCACCTCTGTGTCTGTGGACATGTCATTTCTGCAGGGGAAAAAAAAAAAAAAAAAAAATTAACAAAAAAACCCTGCATTACAGCATTCAGGTCCCTCTTTTGGACCATTGCCAGGGGTTAGGTGTTACCGGCAGCTCACCACCGTGATCAAGAGAAGCAGCTTCCAGCATCGATTTTGAAAGCCTGAAAGGTATTTGATACCTTGTCCAACGCTCGCCCCTGGCCCCCACGCTCCTTGAAAGAGAAACATCTGTTCCCTCGGGACTTTCACTCCATGTCATATGGCCACCGCTAAGTGCCTGTCCCCAGCCACAGCGAGGGTCCCGCTGCTGATAAAAAGGAGAAGGGGGCTGGGAGCTCGGCTGGGGACAGAGAGCCCTCCTGACCACGGGAGACCGAGGCGAGATGAAAGGCGTGTGTATTTTCCCAGGTGATTCCAATAGCATCTCAAAGCCGCGGCTTTCTCACTCTGGCTTTAGCCCCAAAACAAACAAACTGGTGCCAATTTGAATATGCTGAGGGCTGACTGATTTGAGCCTCTTGTTGTGTTTTCACAGTCAGCAGCTGACTGGAATTCAAAGGGGAAAGAAAAAGAAAATAATAATAGCGGATTGATAAGATTCCCCAACCCTTTCTGGGAAACACGGGGCTTAAGTCTCAGCCAGGCTGTGCAAAAAGCAGGCCCAGAGAAGCCAGGGCTGTTCCAGCACGAGCATATCAAAGCAAAAAATGAGGGGAGTCATCCCAGCAGGGATCAGAAAGATAGCAGCTTGCTTTCTCTTTACTCCTGCTGCACCAGATAAGGGCACATTTTGGGGACATTTAGATCCCCGGGGCCGGAGCACCATCCATCAACCCACCAAAGCCAGCAGCACGGCTTCCAGGGCTCTACCGACGAGCCTCAAATGTCGCAGGTCAGGAGGATCTTCCCATCAGAGCACATTGGTCCCTGTGCATCTGTGTCGGTATTTCTTCTGACTGCTCGGAGCGTGCTGGGTGCTCTCCGGCTTGCAGATACTGCTGGAGAAAAGGGACATGGGGACACCCGCTCTGCCATTCCCAGCTGCGCAGCTGGAAGACCGTGTTGGTGTGCAATTGCTCCAGGAGCTGCTCCCTGCACAGCTCCCAGCCCCAGTCTTTTCCCATCCCATGAAGTGAAATCCAGTGGCCTCCACAACCCGCCACACAGCTCAGAGGTTAGTGTCTCTGTTTTAGACCTAAGGAAAAGCTTACGTGCTCAAAAACTTCCCTGCCGCCTCCCCACCCTCGCCCTACAGTTATATGATCTGAGCAAAATAAAAGCTTCTCTGGCCAACCTTCCTTCAATCACAACCTTCAGGAGTAGGAGCAAAGGGGGATTAAGCAGGAGAGAGCGGCCGCACGCTGCACACCAGGTCTGCACGTAGGGCAGCAGCACTCCGACACCCACCGGGTGCCTCCCAGAGGGGAGAGGAGACCTCCGAGCCCACCAGAGACGGACAGACAGGCAGGAAAGGGACAAGGAGCTAGGGAGCAAAGAGACAAGCTGTCGGGCAGTTAACAAGGAGGTGAAGACTTGATGAGCAAGGAGCAAAGGACCGAGTCTCCTTGTGGATCGGAAATGCCTGGCAGGAGGGGAAGAGTGTGGGAGCAGAGACAGGCTGACAAGACGAGGATATAATTAACAGGGTATCAGTTCCCCTAATAAGAGCGTGCTGGGATAACAGCACGTTGGCTCCTTGCTGACCTGCATAAGCTTCGTGAGCTCTTTGAAGTCAGCTGCCTGCCGGGGCTGGGACACACACAAATACACCCGCTGCGCATCCCAGCCTGCCAGCGGCACACAGTGCGCTGGCTTCGGAGCTGAGGGGATTGCGAAGCGTTATGATTAGTCCCTGGAAATCCCTGTGTGTGTTTTGGCTGATGGCAGCCACTCTGATAAAGCGTGAAGAAGGGGACCCACTGGGCGAAGGCGCTCTTACCGTCTCCCTCCCTGGCTGCAAAGTGAATCAGCCTCAGCGGTATCTCTGAGGCTGGGGATTTCTGCTTGTGTCCTGTCCTTGCCAGTCACTGTCTTGCCTCGTCAGACCCAGTTTTGGCAGGGAGAGGGATTCAGTGCGTATCCTAAATCTCTGAATCCTGAAGTTACATGAGTTGTCAAGAGAAGCACATTGTTGGAAAGAAAATCAGAAAACCTGAACCTCAGAAGTCTAAAAACAAAGGGAAGTAAAAAGGTCCCGTGTTAACCAAAAGTCTTGTGTGAATCTTAAGCTCACCTTTGTTTTGGTGGGATGCTGCAGGTGTCCTAAGCTCACCTTTGTTTTGGTGGGATGCTGCAGGTGTCCACGCAGTCATGCAGAACTCTCGTCATTCAGACTGTGGCTGCATCCAGCTCCACTGATTGCAAATCCAGGCTCTGGAGACCTCCAAGCTCTGTACAGGGATGGCTAAGAATCACCCAGCTCTGCTATAGATAGGAAGGAAAGAAGGGCATTGAAGCTGTGGTCTCACATGCAGTGGCAGGGTTGCTTCAGCTGAGTGCCCCATCCCCTGCCCACCAGCTCTGCCCACTGAAGGGCATCTGGTCATGCAGTTCGGCTCAGGGAATGGATGTGGTCTGGGGGAAAGCTTCACTTAGGAGAGAAAAAAAAAAAAAAAAAAAAGAGGGGTTTTGTCACCTGGATGATCTCCACAACGCATGACAAAAGGGACAGAAGTGAGCACCTGGAAAGACAATCTTTACGAGAGTGTTAATGTAGTTGTGAAACCACAGCCTAAGGGGACGTGTCCCTTCATTGCAATTCATTGCCCATCAGGAACAGGGGACATTTCTCCCTCTCAGCACTAGTGATGGGTGGAGATTTCTGACATGTCCTTACAAGGCAGGCTGTCCCCAGACCGTCCCCCCCATCAGTCTGCACGGAGACACTCGGGGACCAGGGACACATGCCACCCACAGCAAAGCAGCATGTTTCGGATCATGCCCTATTAAAAAATCAGCAGTACAACACGGAAAACAATTAAAAAAATGACAATGATGGATGAGTTCATTCCACCCCGTCTGGAAGTGCTGCTCGCCCTTCCCAGGGCCAACCTCTGCCCTGGGGACCCGGCCTCCAGCTTGCAACCCGCTTCCAGCGGGGAGCCCCCCTCCTGCCAGTGGGATCCTATTGTGCTCCCTTGTACGTTCTACAAATCCCTCTTGGGGTTGCGAGCTTGTGTTTGGGAGAGTCACTGGCCTGGGCTTTCAGCACAGGGCAGACTTGCTTTGACTTTTTTGAAAGGGAACACAAATATGGTCTGCAAATGTAGCCATCTAGGAAAGGATCCACTTTTGTTTCCTAAAAATTAGCATCCTCCAGCATCCAGTCTAATAGCAAGCATTATTCTGCATTTTGAGCCAGCCCAGATCTAATCACTTATAACAAAATAATTCATCTCCCTTACCCTGCCCAGTAAATACTCCCAGTATGTCGTTTCAGTGTCAAACTTCCCAGAGTCGTTACCCTCCCCAGCATCAGACTCCACGGCGACGTGCAGGGTAGCCTGAGCCAGAGACTTCTGCCACAGTCAGCAAACGAGCGTGTTTTACATTAGGCACATTAAGAGGAACAGTCCTATTGCAAGGAATATTAAATTAAAGGAAAACAGCAACAAGAAGGATTCAACCCTGGTTATACACAGAGAAACACAGGACCAGCCCTAAATTTAAAGCATGTGGAAGCACATTGTCATTTCCTTGGTCTATTTGAGCTGTCTAAAGTTACAGGCACAGTTATGGTTGTGTTTCATAATTCCAGGGACAGATGGCAAATTCACTCTTATGTTATCTCCTCTACTTCTTGGGACAGTCATGTTACACCATAAAGTCCTTTACCCCATGACTCTAAAAAGAGAAATCCTCTGTGGTCCTACACTAGAGCTCAAATGAGCGGCACAGCCTTGCTGAAGAAGTGTATGTATGTGTGCGTGAGCGTGCATTTATGTGTGTGGGTGTTATCTGACACACCTGCCAGCACAGCAGCCCAGGGCTGTGAGGTTTCTTGCCTATGGCACAGCACCAGTGTCGCAAACCTTGCACTCAGACCCCAATAAATTAGCAAACCTGTCCTGTCTCCTCACATGGGCAGACTCCAGCTGCACCGCAGCCACTCGCCTTCCCCAGCTATTCCCCCCTCAATCCTTGCAGACCTTTCACAAGGAGGCACTCACATTTTTTCCTCCCCTCCAGGCCTTTCCCACCTCCTGTCAGCCTGTAGTACTTGGAAAAAATATGAGATTCCCCAGCCAGGATTTACTAATACCAATACAAAATGCAAAACCACCTGCACTTTTGCATTGTTGTCTTGCCACATGGGGTGGCTCAGCCACAAGCAACACTCAGGGCTTCTGCAATCTCTCATGGTTTGTGGGGCAAGACCCCTCGCAGCAGCTAAGCAAACCAAAAAGCTGAAAGTAACACCGGGAAAAATGGGGAAAGAAAGATTTTCATAGTGATGCTAAACCGAGCCCACAGAAAGAGTGGAGACACCAGCAGAACAACCTGCAGGAGAGATACTACTTACCAGGTTTGGCATGTGGGTTTCCAGGCGAAAATTTCCATGCACTGTCCCCAGGGTTCATGGTACATACAAACAGTTGGGGATAAAGTGGGCAGCACTTGGATCCTCCAAGGGCATAGTTAAGGTCAGCTCTGCTGGCTCAGCAGGAGCAGCCACAGAAGATACTGCCCTGCGGCCAAGCGCTGGTAGTGATCACGCGCTCTTAGTGTTCCCTGCCTGCAAAGTAAAATGAATTCATGACAGCAGGTTAAATATAAGTGTTTCACTTGTGCACGGGACAGGTGAAGCATGCAGTTACCATCGCCCAGCTGAAGGCTGGTGACTAGTGAAGGCATAGCAATACAGCAGCATCTCATCAGGTGGCCATTCCCTACATGCAGTGTCTCCCACAGAAGATGTTAACGTTGCTAGAGCCGTTCTGCTGGCTTGTATCTTTCTATGGACATTTTGCATGATGTCCATTTTGTAAACGCAATCCAGATCTATACCCGAGGCCACATAGTTCTCTGTTTAATCCAAGGTGGCTCTACAGAGCCTACAGAAGCTAAGGTCTAGGAAAGCCCTGGACAACTGCTGCGTGTTGCATATTCACAGAGCAGCAAGAGATCAGAATGACTCATCTGGAGCTTGTCCGGAGCCGAGGTGGAACCAGGGCTGCAGCAGCTGGATTGAAATAATTAGGGAACTATTGGAAGGCTCAGCAACGCTGGACAGGGTGGTTTGGCTCCTTGTAAAGATAGGGGCCAGAAGGAAACTTCAGATCCTCCTCCAGTTCCAGATTTTTCCAAAACTTGAGCATGCTTAGATCTGAAGGTCTGGCTTGGCCTTTTCTCTGCTGCTAACAGCATTCAGTGTGAAATGTACAGCATGCCGGAGAGCGCTAATGCCTTGCAGACCTGGGTTGTGTCATTCCCCAGTGTTATTTATACAAAACTATTTAAAAACACAGGGTAAAACTTGTAGCAGCATCTATGTGGAAGATTCATTTTATCTAATTTTATCCACCTACAAGCTGCATGCCTTACACCAGACACCCAACTTAGAGATGACTGAAGTCTTCAAGGCTCCTACGTAATCAAAGGGCAGAGACAAGCCTCTCTAGCAGGTAATGTGTCTATCCTAACCTGGGCACCCATCCTGGAAAGAGGAAAATCACCTTCTAGTTATATGTCCCTCTCCACCAGCCACACAGTCAGCTCTGAGAAGTTGCTTCAGCTAAATGCTTGGCCGTTACCTGAGTAGGTTAGGTAAAATGAATCTTGTTGGTGTGACTAAAAAAACCAAATTCCCATTTTCAGTAGTGACTTAGGCGCCCCAGCCAGGTCATTAGATTCATCAAGGACCTAAAAATACCAATAATGATTCGCAGGTTGTTACAGCAAGGGATGCCACGCTGTTGAGCAGACTTTAGGTTCATTACTCACATAGCTGCCTGCATCATTTGAAGAAGTTTCTTCCCCTTTGGTGTCCCACGTCCAAAAAGCCTTGCATACAAGCGCAGCTCCTCTATCCGAGGCAAGATGTAGGCTCTTTGGGGCAGAGCTGTTGGTCTAATTTGTCTGAGCAACGCAGGACACGTCATCTCCCAGGTCTGGACTTTGAACACTACCGTGATACCAAGAACAGGAAAGAAAGAACAAGCCTGGCAGATGCCAATGAAGACCTCAGTGCTGTACATTTGTCACTCCCCTTTAAGTCACATCTTTTTACTTCTCTGTATGCATCTGAGGAACTTCAGGCTTGGCTGGGAGCAGGCAGGACCCTGCCTCTAGACCTGTCTCCTGTTCTTCATGTCTGCTGCAGCAGGAATGCAGGAGATACTTCTCTCTCCACCTCGTGTCCTTCTAAGGAGAAGGAATTGGGCTAAATCCAAGCAAGTCATGGGGAAAGCTGACAAGAAGCTTTCATGAAGCTCTTCACCCTCTGCAGGACACACAGAGGTGTCCTTGGCAGAAATGAACCCAAAACGCAGTGACGGCAGCAAACCAGGCGATCGCTGCAGCGGTGCCTCACGCCTTACAACAGCTCCTAATACCTGGCCTCGTTAGCATCAAAGACTACACACTCTGAGGCAGATCATCTGCCTTTCATTAGGTCTGGGATTATGCTGAGAGTGTCTCATTAGATCTCCAGCGCTGCCAAACCCGGCCAGCCCACTCGGTGCAGCAGCAAAAGTGTCCTCTCCATCTGTATTACTGCTGCACAAGCCAGCGTGGCTGTATGAAATCCAAGGTGGCCTGACAGTAGTTTCCTCTGTCAGCAAAATCCCAAGGAAAAAAAAAAAAAAGAAAAAGAAAATAAGAAAAAAGCTGCAGGGGGAGCAGACATAGCAACAAGCTGGATAATCAGCTGCAATTCAAAGCAGGGAGGATATCTGTTTATTCCCCTGATTTACCCACAGCATCTCAGAGCTTTCCGCTTTGCAACTCCCATCTCGATGCTCAGTGAGTAAATAAATACGAACTGCAAAGATTAGTCACCGCTAAACATTCTTGTTTTCTGTGAGCTCTTTTCAATCACCCCAGCGAAGCTGAAATTATCTTTATTAAGATAATTGCTTCACTGTAGACAATTTAGTCTGTCATCTGCAAAATGAAGAATTGACCAAAGGAGCTGAATCTGCCCCATGCCACATCCCTGTGCCAGGGTGGGAGCACGATGCACTCGCTGCATGCTGCATGGCTGCCCAAAAAGGCTGACAACATCCCTTCAGAGACTGCTGTCAGCACTCCCCCACTGCTCCCTTTCCACAGCCTTCCAGCCCCAAAGGAAATATTAAGTGTGAAATATTACAAACCAAAGAAAATCTCACTTTAAAGGCAACACATTGAGGAAAAGGAATAAAAATAATAATCGAGGGGCACAGCTAGGAAGACAGCTTTGAAGGGCTGGCGGCGTGCTGGTTAATACCGAACATTTCTACCTCTCCATCGGAGCAGGGAGGGACGGAGCAGCTGGAAGGTAGTGCTGAGTTGAGGAGGAACAGCCAGAGCACTTTATACTTGAAACAAGGTTTGCCAAAACTTTGGGAAATCAAAATTTTTGTCAGACTTTGCAAACTACTTTTGTCACTGTTGTTGCTGGGCATTTGGAGGCAAAATAATAGAGGCTGGGGGAGAGGGACTGCTGTAATTTAACCCAAGGACCCATGTCCTCTCCGAGGCTCAGAGGAATGGATGACCTGCAGATATTGCTTGTTGGCTTGTATGTTGTGTAACATACTGTCCACTGCTTCCCATTTCCTCTCTGCCTTCTGTTTGTTTTTTTTTCCATGCAGGCTCCCTAGGCTGTATTTTTGCTCTTTTTCCCCTATTTCAAAGATTTTCACTCTGTTGGATCTTTTCGCTCTGCTCTGAAGAGCTGTATTGTACTGAGAAGGAGCCAAATGCACACGAGCTGACTGCAGTATCTGAAGCAAACTGGAAATCCTCCCATCTAGACTTGCTGCTTTCAGGTGTCTGCTCCTTGGACCTGGTCCCAGGCACTGACTTATTCTGCATCCATCATGTGGGCAGAGCAGTTTGTACCATCATCCCCGAACCCACTGCATCCACAACAAGGCAGGGTGGTTTAAATAGTTTGAAGATCTGGTGTTTGCCACCCTGATGGCCTAAGAGGAGGTGGGTACCAAGTGGCTGTGCTCAGCACCAGCCCGCTGTCTTCTCCAACTGCTTCAACTGAAGCTGCACACAAGGGCTGTGGGTGGTGGCATTGCTCAAAAAGTCATCGTGTTTCACGCTTACAGATCAACAAGCTCCTTGCTCGCAGCTCCTCTGCAAGGATGAGGTGGGAATGGGTTCACCTGGTGGCATTGGTCCTTTTTTCTGCCTTTATGCCCGAGAACACTGATTAGGAGCAGGCAGTGCTGAACAGGGAGGCACTGAGCTCTTGCGGACCCTGGGTTAAAAATAAGGCGAACCAAGAGATCTTGCTGCAATGTGCATCTACTGCTTCCAGACCGTCTCCTCTGCTGGCTCAGTGCTCCCCACAGGAACTGTTCATCATTAAACAGAAATGAATAACTAGTCTTTTTTTTTTTTTTTTTCCTTTCTTTCTTTCTTTTTTAATCCATTGCACAAGCACAGTCTGGAGAACATTTTCTGCAGCTGCCTGTGTGTCACCCATCTATTTTCTCGGGGCCCTGGAAACAATGGGGCCTGGTGTTTGCTGTCGGAGGCCGGGGCACAGCTCTGCCACACCATCTGTTTGGGGCGGTGGGACAGTCGCATTCTCCTCCTCCCGCCTGGCACTCGCACGGTGGTTCTGAAAACAGAGACAGACGAGGCGGCCGGGAGCATCCTGCAGTGGGCAGGGGGTGAGGGCTCCTTCCAGAACCCTCGCAAGGGGGAAGGTGACCCACGGGAATCTCCTGCCTCTCGGGAAGCCGTGGAAGATGACTTGGTGTTGGCCACGGCTCAGTAACACCCACTAGAAGTTGGTCTCCAAGGCTCAGATGGTCTACATGAATGATTTGTCAGGGAGCTAAATAAAATAATCGATGCTGGGGAGAACACCCTCAAGTAATTGATAACTGGGGTCCTCCAGGTAACAGCTGGAGCTGACAAGAAATAATCGCCTGGCCAAGGGAAAATTGCCGCAGTGCAGATCACTGTCAAAGATGTCTGCTGCATGTGATAGATATCACTGGTGAGTCTCTCTCTGTCTCCTGCTTCACCAAGAGGGCGTGAATCCAGTCTATTGGAAACCCCCTGCCTGCTCCCCAATTACATCTACTGCAACTAGATAATTTTAGAGATTGCTCCCCAGCCACTACCTACCCTGAGCTTTGCAAACAAAAGTAATGATCACTGCCTCTTGTTTTATTACGGGTCTGCTGAGCTCAGAGACCTCAAAATGCCACCTTGCAAATATTAATTCATGATGCTTCACGTTTGCCTCTGGTGTCAAGGAAACATTCGCAACCATTTTCAGCTAATCATAAAAACAGAGTTCTGTTCCTCACTATTG
The DNA here is from genome assembly GCF_900496995.4 of Aquila chrysaetos chrysaetos. Lineage (NCBI taxonomy): Eukaryota > Metazoa > Chordata > Aves > Accipitriformes > Accipitridae > Aquila > Aquila chrysaetos. Next base: position 6,325,597 of record NC_044005.1, on the reverse strand, counting down.
TTCTCATAACAAGTGCTCAGAAAAAGTTGGCTAGGTCATGTGCACCATTCATTCCAAATGTTGTCTTTAATTTATTTTTAAAAAGCATAACCACTCACTCATATTTTTGTGCCCACTATAAATCAGCTCTGTTTGAAAACTAGACAAAAATCATCACATTGGTTTAGGCTCTGGGCTTTTCTTTTGTTTATCCACAGGTCTAGATAAACCATTGACTGCAGCGAAGGTTAAACAAAACACACCAGAGCAAAGTCATTCACCTGTTTAAATTAATTTACCCATGAATTCTGTTCATGGCTCCCACAGCTGCAGGGCACTCCTGCACAGTAACCTTCAGTCCGTATGCTGCACCTGCCCCTATTTCAAACACCTTGGGCAATCCCGACCTCAGCGATTTAACCCAAATTCAGAGGGCAAAGGGGCAATTTCACCTCCAGTTGAAACATCTGGAATGCATCAAGCTGCCAGCAGTCCGCTTGCACTCTTAGCCCAAAGTGCTACATGTGATCATGTAGTTAGGGCCCAGTTCAACAAAAGCACCTAAACCTGAGCCTAATTTTAAGTTAACTTTGTGCCAAGTACAGTGCCGAGTAGGGGTGGGTGCTTGCATGCCCTGCTAATAGAAACCACGTGCATGCAGAGAGACAGAGGAACCTGTGACTTGGTGATTTTTCTAGCCCCTTGTCAATCATTCATTTCCCTCTCTGCAAATTCCCCAGTGACAAACCCCACACCCAAAACACACGTATCTTCCACAGTCACTTATTTACAGTGCTAAGGCTCTAAATTGGTACTTGGTAAATCTCCTTTGTGAGGGAGCTGGGTCAGCACTGCCAATATTGTAATACAGCCTAATCATTTATCAGTTCTCCCCTTCACACCATTATTCCTCGTCTAACAGCTCCGGCTTTTGGCGCTGAATACTAATGTCATGGGCTCATCAGTATGCTGGAGGGCTGCACGTGCATCTCAGCCATGCACACTGATAGCATGAAATCCATGGAGGGCATAATGAAAATTCACACGCAGCTTCATAATACCATCAGCATACTTCAGAGACTCTTACCTATCGCCGGCATAAAGAGCTGGCCCCAGATGTCCCATGGATTTGGCCCTGCCACACTCATCACCACAGACACAGACAAGTCTCCTTTGCGATATGCAAGTGAGCTGCCCAGGACAAAAAAGTCCTTTCCAGGCTGGCTCTACCTTTCCCATTTTTTATGCAAACCTTTCATTTACACAGCTTCTCCTGCTGTCGCACTGAAAGCATGACCTTGAGCAAAAATGCTTTGCTCTTCTTAAGGGACATAGCAGGCTCCTGAAAGCACAGAAAGCCACACAGGGAACTGCAAGAGATCAGCAGCTCTTTAGGGTGTGGGATGGGATACAAAGCAAGGCAGCAACCTCCTTGTCTAAACCAGTGGGGTCCAGTACTCGCTCCTCCAAGAACGGCATTTGTCTGAATTTCCTATTTTTATTACTGTTATTTCCATTCCTTATGGCATCTCCCTGGTCAGGCAAAAGGGCCGTGCTGTGGTTGGGGCAGAAGTCCTGCAAGTGTCACCTCCACCCAGGAGCAATGGGGCTCGTGGGCTCCTTCCCTCCGCTGCAATTCTGGGTTTGCTCCGTAGCACTGAGTACTGAGACAGCGAATGGCAAGCTGATGTCTGCCAGAGCCTGTCAGAGGGGTAGATCCTGACCACATGGAGAAGCTATCAAAATCTAACCCAACCTGCCCATTCGTACCAAGCAAGCAGAGAACCTGGCTTGGGGAGGGGACGCAGCCTCGGGTCTGTAAGGAAGGACACCTGCGAGCCCTGTCCTCTTTCTCCTTAGGCAGACGCGCCAGTCAGAACCCCCTCCACCCCCCTGATTCATGTGCTTGCATGAGTCAGGACTCCCATAACGATTATATTACAGAAATAACAGAGAGGAGAGTAAAACCCCATGATCCCAGGCACTGAGTAACTGCAGAGGGACAGATGATCCCTGCCCCAGAGCACTTACGATATGGCTGAGCGAGAGAGAAAACCTTAGATGGAAAAAAGAGGGAAGAGATGTACCTAAAAGCACCCAGCAAGGTAGCTGCAGCGCTGAGAACGGATCCAGCTCCCACCCCTGGGCTCAGCACCCTACTGACCTGCACAAGTCACCTCTCATTTCAGGGGCATTCAGAAAAGAAACCAAGTGTAACACAGAAATAAAACACATGAGGCTAGTTAGCCGTCTCCTTATTATATCTCTCTGTACTAAGTGTCTGCTCCAGCGTCGGGGCTCTCTCTTTTCATCAATGCATACAATATACCCACTGTTATCCCCTCCGACTCTGGAGTCGCATGACCCAACCATGAAAAAATGGTTCTGATTCATTTACGTTAAAGATGTGGATATTTTAAGGGGCATAGAAGACCTTCTCTCGTGATTGTTAAATGTCCACAGTGAAGCACACAGAGCATAAGCCACTGGGTCATGAAATGCAGCATTTCTTTCATTCTTATCTCCTTTCTCCAGCTTGCCAGAACACTGCAAGCCATCATATTGATATATAAGCAGCAAAATCTCCCTCCCAGAATGGAAAAAAAATTCACCTTTAAACAACATTGGCTTTTGCTGGTGAAACGCACAGCTACAACTGCAGGAAACACGACACAGGTTATTACAAATATTAAATATGAGCAACCAAAGGATAACAAGAAAGTGCAGCCTTGAGCATCGTCTCGATAATTTGCGGTAAGCTGTGTGGTGCCACAGGGAACCGAACATAGCTGGCATGCAGATGCACAGATCTGAGTTTTCCAGGCAAGCCGAATTGAAATCAAATAGGATGGAGAACACAGGTTGTTCTGCAACCAGACTTCAGACTCAGTTCCTCAATTAGCTTTCTGATGAAGCATTGCCTTTACTTTGAACCCACTCCTGGGGGAACCGGCATACAGCTGATGTATCCTATGTGCAGACCACTCTGGCATGCTAGAAATACCTATTTACAAGCAAGGCAGATCAGAGGAAGAAAATTACAGTCTCAGCCTCCCACTCGCAGCCCTGCCAGCTCTCCTCTGCCTCCCGTTCACGGTGCAAAGCCTCTGGCCCCACTCTTCTTGCACTACGGCTGGGCAGTCGGCAAAGGCTTCGCTGCTACAAATGCTGTCGGGGTCAAGGGATCGCTCCCCTCAAACCCACACGCACGTCCCACAGACCTTGGAGAAAACAGGCATCTGCTCTTCAAAGTCAATGGCAGGCACTAGAAAGACCTTTAGAAGGGGTGTCCGGCTGACAGCAGAACCGGCAGCTGTGGGAGACACAGCAAATCACAGCAGCGGAGGGACCTGTCCCCACGCTGGGACATAAGGGACCTCGGGGACCCATTATTGAGACCTAATAATATAATATCCATGGATGGAGTGATCAGTCATGTGTTCTGCCAGCCATCACACACTACAGTCTATCTTTATAAATTAGCCTCCGTTTCCCCTTTTGCAAGGGAAGAGGAGGGGGAGAGTCTCTAGCCCATTCCCACATCTTAGAGAAGAAATCCCATATTATTAATATGGTCATCCGTCATGCTGCCTGCTCTGTAAGAAATGCACTCCTTTTAACACAGAAATCAATCCTTTCCTATGGAAAGGAAACAAATGTAATCACTACTAAGTATCACTAGTCCTTCTTGGCTTTTGTATCTGGGGCCCTGAACATCTCGATATTCTTCATGGATTTTCAGCGCTGACCAAAAGTTGAACTCACTGCAAGTGAAATTTCTGGAGGAAGCTGGGAGTGTCCCATCTGAAAGCTATAAAGAGCTCCATGAAAAACAACAGAAAACACTCATACGTCTGCAACAGATTTATTTGTTGGATTAAGGAAGTCTTCCCTAAAGTTGCATTTTATGTCCCAAACTCAGGAAAGCATCCCCAATCAGAATATCACTCAAACACATGATTAATTTTAAAGCAGACACGCCAAATACATGATCTGTTGGCCAGCTCCAGCCTGCACAATACCTTCACTATGGGCTGTGTCATATTCTCCAGAACTATATTTTCATTCCATAAATTATTTTCCTTGCATTCCTGACTGCAAAGACCAGCAAACTGATGCAACCAGCGCAGCAGCATCTGTCTGGCTGTGTGGGCAGCCACTAGCAACGATGCTGAGGGACAAATACCATGGATCCCCTCCTTCTGATGGAAGTCAGAAGTCATCCTCCCATCCCACACAGTGAATCTGAGTCAGTACTCGCAAATTCCTGCTTTGTCCCCCCATGGTTCCTCTGGATCTCAAAGGGGAATCTCACACCTTGCCAGAGAGTGTTCTGCTCACTGCACGCACCCCAGTCCATGCACTGTGCTCACAGGGGAATTTGACTGCAAATTCTCCATCTGCAGCATAGCTCAAATGTCCTTCCTGAACGAAGACCCCCAAAAAAGAAGAACTTAACCAGCTATCTAAAGAAAGAAAGGAGGAATGCAGGGAATGAACCCACCAACATCAAAACCCAGGAAGCTGCCTTTTAGCCACTGAGAGAATCTCGCTGATAGACTTGATTTTTCTCACCCCAGCTGGGAGTAATGTTTTCTTTCCTTTTTTTTTTTTTTTTTTCCATTTGCTGAATGTGTTCATTCTACGGATTTTTTTTTTTTTAAAAAAGACAACAGACATTCATGGCTCCCAGCTGTCAAAAGCCACAAAATGCCTGAGGCTGTCTGTCTTCTTGCAAATGCTGAAGCCATTTTCCTGTAGTGTATGTTCTCATTAATCAAGTTTCAGACTAGACTCAGTCTATATCATTGCCCATAAGCCAAGACAGACACTTTAGGGTCAGTAATGTAACGCAGCATCACCAAACCTACCGCGGCATTGTCGGATGCAAACGTGTCAGCTGGGCTCTCCTCCCACTGAAGTCAGTAGGAGGTTTTTATTTTAATGTGGCTCAGTTCAAAGTCAGGATCAACAACTAAGGAACAGAGGTAATATCTACAGATTGGAGGACTGTTTCTTTGAACATCATCACCAGAAAAAACCATAGCCCCAGACCCATTGAAACTAAATAGTTGTGGTGGGTTGCCTTAACCCCCAGCAAGACCTAATACAATAGTGTTTAGTTTCTACTGAACCACTAGACATGGGCCTGGCTGGTGACTGGTGGTGTCCCCCGAGCTCCTGTTGCTGAAGTTCAGAGAGCAAACAGGGTCCTGGGACGTGGATACGTGTGGGGTGCCAAGAGGGAGAACAGCCCCTTCACTACTTGCGGCTGGAAAAACACTTCCATGCCTGGGGTTCTCACTGCAAAAAGAAAGTTGAAAAGCTACAAATGCTTCAGGGAAGAGCTCTGATAAAGGGGGAAAGCTGGTCTTGAGTGAGAGGTTAGAAAGTCAATCTGCTCGGCTAATGCGACAGAAAGTTCAAAGGTGCCAATATTGAGGCCCCTAAGTATTGCAAGAAGATACGTTTTGCAGTATTGGAGCCTCTCCCAACCAGCAGAGGCAGAATGATGTCACACGGCTGCAGGTTTGGGCTGAAGACATTCAAACTGGAAATCTGGAGCTACAGAAATTGAACGGTAGCAATCATGAAGAAGTGCACCGGCCTCGGTGGCGCTGGGCAGAGGCGGTGCAGCTCTGGCGCGCGCCGTGCCCGCAAAACCCTCTCATTTTGCTCGCGGCAATGAGGATTGAACAAGTTAAAACTGAGGCCAGCGAAGAGCAAGCAGTGACATGACCTGCTGCTCACTGCCAGCTCAGCAACATTGCCCACGGGCCCAACCCGGCCAACGTGGGCTGGAGCAATTGGACGTAATTGTCCCTTCTTGATGTTTTCACCTCCAGAGAAGCCGCAAAAGGGCCTCCCACGTCTCCAGCAGCGGTGGAGGACCTGGCCCTCACGTGGGAGCCTGACAGGCTGCTCGCAAGAGTCCTCTCAGCCAACGTGAAGGATTACCTTTGCTCTGGTAATGAGAAATTTCATGTTTTGCGCTTCTCTCCTTTAAGTCAGGTGGAGGGTCAAGGCAGGACAGCTTCACCGTGAAGCATTTGTCACATGTCAATATTCAATTAATGGCTGTGAAAATGTCCATCAGGAGTCCGGCGGCCACCAAGCGATGTGAGGGTCACCACAGGAAGACAAACGACAGCAGACAGAAGAAGCAAGAAATATGAGCAGAGTCCTGCACATGCTCCTGGGAGAAAAACAAGACCTTTCTCCATCTCATTTCATTCACAAAGATGATTTTGCTTAGAAGGTTTGTATCTTATGCCACCATTCAGGTCATCTTTTAACTGTTGATAATTTTAATTTCAGCAGGCACTTAATGTGCTAATCAAAACTGATAGCTCTCAGCAGGATGGAAAATCCCAAGCGTGGACATGATTATTGGGCTTCTAAAGAAAAACATTGGCATGTAAAGAAAAAAAAGCCAAACACATTTTTTGTATAGGGATTATTTACTGCTTTCTTCACTCCACATGCTAATTCACCCACATTGGTCTGCTTTATACCCAGGTTTATCCAGGCACACATTACTTCATCTGCTGCATCCCAGAGCAGCAGGAGGGACATAGCACGGGGCAAACGGTAATGGGAGCTCCCTGTTTCTTGTGCCATTAACAACAGTTCTTCTGCTTCTCAGAAGCTGACAGGCCAAAATCCCACATCTGCAACCTCAGTAGATGCCCACAAGGACTGCACACCTATTCCCTTCAAAAGCAGGGCTTGACGGCAGGTGAGGGTGCCGATGTGGCCCCAAGGTTCAGGACAGTGCAGGCACCTCAGGCACAAATTTCCTTTCCTCAGATTCCCATGCCAGATCTGAGGATGGGAACCCAGCCGAGGAGGTGTCTTCAGCATGGGATCCAGTTTCCCTACCCCTGCCTTGCTGCGGGCTCCTGTGGGTGGGCTCACAAGTAGGGAGAAGAGAAATTTCTCCCCTCCCTTCCCCTGACTCAGGCTTGTAAAATACGGCCTCTTGGAGAGACCAGCACGATAATAAATCCTAAGCTAACCTGTCTGGGTGACACATGGTTGTGTGATACGATCAGCCCTGGAGGGAGGCGATCACTGCCTGACAAAATTAAACTGACAGACCGCAGTGGGTGGGCAGGATCGGAAAGCTCCCAAGTAAAGGTCCAAGCCTTCCTCCAGCCCCTTGACACGCAGTGGTGCTCCCCGAGCAGGCCAGTGTTTGACAGAGGAGGAGGCCACAGCAAAGACTGCAACCAACTCACCCAAAGCAAAGCAGCCTCTTCTCCAGCCAGGAGCAGACTTCAGGATTGATCCCAAGACCAAGGGTGGCATCTTTACTCCCTCATAGCCTGGACCTGCAGCATCCCCTGATCAGGAAAGTCAGGACTCCAGGAACTGCTCCACGATCACCCAGGATGGTTCAGATAAGAGAAGCATGGATAAAAGCAGTAAAATTTTTCCCAGATCCCATGATAGCACTTGCAGAAATGATGCCTCTGCACTGCTTTCCTCCCCAGTATCACCAGTCCCTGCTGATAGCCAGACCACTGTGCCAAGGCAGCTCACACCTGAAAGCCACACAGCCTCAATGCACTCAGGAGAAGGAGTATCCCAAAACCAGACAGCAGAACAAGACACCCCACAGCCGGTTCCACTCCAGACCACCCCAGATCCCAACAGACCCATGCAAACCCCACACTGGAGGTGGCACAGAAGATCCACGGGCTCAGTGCAGAGCCCGGGGCATGCGTCTGTGCAAGGTCGAGGACTGGAGCAGCACAGCTTGAGCAGTCCGGTCTGCTGGTCCAGGACGTGAAAACACCGAGCGGACAGCGTTAATCCAGGCGGCATTGACCTGGATTGTTGTCTGCCAAGCAGCTCATAGTCCAGCAGCACCGACCAGCTCATTACAATGGTGAACACATAAAGGTGTGAATCTGTCCCTCCAGCCAACCCCTTACACCCAGCGCGTGGCATCCCTGTCTGCTCATGCTCGGCCTCAGGCCTGCTATGCAGCCATCCTTGGGACGGTCCACCAGCCCCCTCTGAGATAGTTTTCATGGAGTTAGGCAGAGAAAAACAGCCACTTCTGCAGCATTTTCTTCTTCTCTGTCTACCTGCCAACAGCAAATTGAGAACTCAGTGCTCAGGCAGCAGTGCACAATAGCATCCCTGGTATAAGTGAGTCTTGAGATGCTCACCTGGCAACCTTTGTGGAAATGCTACAATTCCTTATCAGCCTGGGTCCTCTTGTGTTTCACCTTTCAAAGAAATCCAATTAACCTGCTTCCCTTTGTACTTAGTACTTCTAATGCCAAAGAACATCACCTGGAAGATCCTTTATAGGCACAATAAATGCCATAGCAACTGCAAAGGTATTTCCAAGAAATCCCAGCTGTGGCCCTCGGACTGCAAGTCCAGGAGACATTTCCCACATCGTAATTTCTCTCTTTCAGTATCCTCTGTTTCTGGGGAAGTATTGACTAAGTGTTAAGCCTCCAGACTGAATTTCTGATTCTACCCCTTGAAAGAGCAAGAACCCATCGTTTCAATTTCTCTGGAAATGCTTGTAGAGAAACACTGATCACTGTGATTAATTGTCACAACTGCAGGAGCATCCTGTTCAGGGAAAAATTAGACTCAGTTCTACATGGGTTATTTACGACCCAGCTGCTCCAGCCATTAAAATCGCCCTGAATATCTGCTTTCCCCGCCACAATTTGAACAAGCGGATTAGTCCCTGAAATCACAAGCCGTTGTGTTTTCCAGCTCAGTACAGCTCATCGCAAAATAAAGGCCTTGCCTCAATAAATAGCACTGTTGAGGGCACTCCTGCTGGAACGAGCCTTTCCTGGTAGTGCTTTGACTCCAGAAAGAGCCTGTTCTGAGCACGAAAGAAATCCATCAGAAGTAACCTTGGAATTTGTATGTTTGTATCTGCGTAGCTGTGGAAACACTGTGGGAGAAGGTTGTTTTTTGTTTTGTGAGGCAAATAGAAAATCTACATTCTTCGATATTCCAAGGCTTCCTTCCCCTCCTGTTTCAAGCAAAGGGCTCTCATCCAAGCTGTTTTTTTTTATAAACGCCTCCCCTGCCCCAGCATAGAGCAATCCAGTGTTGAGCACATTCCTTGGCGTCCTCACCCCTAATTGCTCTCAGGCTGTTGCAACACTTCTCGTGTTCCCGGCTGGATGCGGCGACCCAAAGATTGACTTTGGAGGAGGCTGGGCTGACCCCCGGTCTTGCTGAATCCACACTCCCGGTGGGGTGTCTGGGAGACACGCAAGGAGCCTGGTTGAGAGATGAATCACCTGTTGCTCGGGATGAAATGGATTCTTTTCTCTACAGCTTGCAGGAGATACTGCTGAGACGGCTGCAGCCAGCAGAGAGGCCAGAGAGCGCAGTGCAAAGCATCTGCCGAGGCATGTCTCTGGTTGGATCCTCGTGAAAACAAGCGCCCCAAAACTACCCACAGGAATAACCTAGCTTAACCTTTTCGTTTTCACTGCTTCCCTCTTTTCTCCTCACTGCTCCTGCTCTTGTCCCCACCTCCTTTGGACCACTGCTGGGAGGGTTCCCTCCTGCCTACTTCTACCTAATTTCCTTTCAAACCTGCAGCCCAGCCTCAAAGGGGTGAAGCTTGAGATGCACTGACTGAGCTGTTCTGCCTAACAAGTCACCATACTGCCTCACCACCAAAAAGATCTCTTCCCAGCACAGCAAGTCCCCTTTGCATCTCTGCTCTCTCCCTCCTTCCCAGCCCACCGAGGAGAGTCAGGACCCCTGCAATGGGAGCAGACAGAGACTCCATCCTGCCGCCAACTCAAGCATTCATCGGCATTTGAGTAACCTCCTTCCTGGCACAGCAAAACCTCAAACCAAACCTCTGTAGGGCAGTGATTAGCTCACGGACACCCACGCCACAAACCCCTCACAAAACCCCATTGCAAACTACCTACTGCTTACGTCACGTCAAAATTTCTTTCCCAAGTACCTCTACGGCACCAGGCACGCCAAACCCAGCCAGACGCTCGAGCACCACTGTGATGTGAGTAATAGGTACAACCTATTAGTGCAACAGAGCTATTGCATATTGCTGCACACACGAGCTTGCCTTTAATGATGTCTGCGTGCACAAGCTGTTATTCCCTGCAGCAATCCCAGTGAACAGAGTAACCTGGGGCAGTACAACATGCTAGTCTAAAGTAGGGTTAAGTAGCTGATGATAAACTATCACCACCATAATCGAAACCCACGCACGCAGCACCAGATGTATTCAGCATCCTGCAAACAAAGGCTCCGGGCCAGCACTTAGTGACGTGCGAGCCAAAGGGTTTTCCCAGAACTAGGCTGAACCTGGCATAAGGCTTGGGAAAGGAACTGCTCCTTGCGGCAGGACTACCCTCCAAGTGAGTGCATGGGACACCACCAGAAAAGGGGCATGGGACTGGCATCGTCCCCCATTGGTAATGCAGGAGCAGAGGCTCCATGCTGCAAAAACACCCAAGCAAGTTGTGGGGAGGAGAGTTGCTCCATCAAAGGGGATTTTCTAGACCATCTGTTGTAGCCACGCTGTCAGCCTCACCCGCGGAGGAGGCAGGACCCAGCACTGGAGGCTTCCCACTGCTGTTGTGTTCGTTAGGAGGAAAAGTGTTGTTAAGTGGTGGTTAGCGATCAGCTGGGAGGCAAGGGGCTGCCCAGAGAAAAGCTTTCCTGTGACGCAGGGATGCGACCACACTGGGGGCTCTGGATTCCTGCCATTGCCACTTCGCACAAGTCCCTTTGTGGTCAGATACTAGACCACGGTGCTCACCAGGAACATTTATAGCCACAAACTTTGCACATGGCTTCTGCCCCTGGTTGCGGCATGGGTGAGGAAGGGAAAAACCCTGGGAGCAATCTGCTGTTTTTCAGGGGTAACAGAAGCAGAGGAGACTCCCATGCCCATGCTGGATGTTATCGTTGGCCTCCTGCTGCCTATATGGCACATGCTCTGCCACTCCTGCATTTAATGGGAATGAGATACAAAAGATACATGAGGGAAATGAGGGTAATTAGGGAGACGAGTGCACTGCTGTGCCCACTGCATCTGTGCCGCGGCAGGAGAACCGGGGCATGTGCGTGTGCCAGGGCACAGATTAGCATTGCCGATTTCATCCATGCAAAGCATAGAGCCGTGGCATTAGGCTGCTGGTCCGTAAGGCTGCCGGACACCTCCAAGTCACAAACCCTGTTATCGTGTGCCCTGGATGGTGCTCCCTGCACACGGCATCTCCTTGAGGTGGGGGTGAAAACTGTTGGTTATTGCAGACAATGATTCACCTGCTTCATACACAAGGTTGGCAAAACTGCCTGATTTAACCCACCCTAAAGCACTCTGATGGCCTTTTCTTTGGACTTCCCTGCTGCAGGAACCAAGGGGTGGGAAATGAGTGAGTCTCTGTAGCAGGAATGAGCCTTCTGCCAAACTTGATGAGGTCTTTTTTCCCTTTTTAACTTTGCTCAGGAAAGCATAAGCATATGGAGGAAAGGAAAACCTGGATTTGGGTAAGATGCAATGGCAGGACCAGGCAAGGAAAGCATGAGCTGGAGACAGGTTGCCCCAGGCAGACCTAGGGGAAAAGCACGAGCAGGGAAAGGAAATTAGGGCTGCCTGAGCAAAGTTGCTTCTGGTATTCCCCAGCTTTGCAGTGCTTGGCTTGGCAAGAGTGTCATCTTGTGCGTAAGAACCTCCAAAATGGAGTGTACAGGAGTTGTTTTAATGGGAGATGTTTGGAGCAAGACATCAGGGTGGGGATCAGGAGTCAGCCAAATTACATAAATCAATGGGATTTCAGAGCCTGATCTCAAGGCTTTTGGGGGTACTTAAGTGTCGTTGCAGATCTGGGACCCTCTCTGCTTCAGACCCCTTGCACAGTTCAAGGCCAGCAGCATTTTCTTGATGCATAATAAATTGATTAATTCTTGCCAGGAGTAGAGATAATATGCTATTGATGTCCTTAGGTATGGGTATCTTCATGGACTTTTAACGTACACCCTTGTTTCTGCAGTAAAAAAAATAAAACCAAAACACTTACGGAAAACCTCTTGCAGAGCTATAAGATCAGCTCCGTGAACACTGCATCCCTTTGCAGTCATGCATTTCCTCCCCCTTCCCAGCTTCAGTTTGTAAACTATTTGAATGCCGATGGTTTTTAAATAGCTCCCAATGAGGATTTTACATACAGGGAATGGCTGAGCAAAAAAAAAAATTCTGTGGGCTGGAGATTAATGTAAACACAAATTCCCTGCAACAGCAAGTTCCTCACTGCATGTTGCTCCTTTTACACAAACACACCATCAGATAAAAGAATGTACGTGATTCATTCACTGCCCTCTGATGTGGTCGAGCTCTTGAATGAAATGTTTAAACTATCTTCCTTTACTATGCTGCTTAAAATCAGACTCATAGGACTTACAGGCTGAGGTGGTGTGGCAAAAGGCAGGCTGATTTTCTAGCAGACATGGAGTTGTGCGAAACATTTTGCTCCATGGGTGCTAAAAACTCTCATGGGGGCTAGAAAAGAGGTTTTGTTTAGCTGTGCCGAGCTGCTGGTTTGTGGAAACTAGGAAGTCATATTTATATCTGCTGGCCTGCTCTGGAAGCTGTTACAGGCTCAACATTCACTGCCAGTGGATGCTTTATCTTTCCTTGCTTGTGCTAGAAATATCATGGGACCACAATGATGGCAGGCTGCTAGATAGTGCAGTCATTATTAGACCAAAATAGACGGGTCCTGTCATTCAATAGTGCCGCCGATGCTGCTAAGTTTTCAGCTGCATTTGCTTCTTCTTTCCAGGAAATAGGCCAAAGCTGGTAAAATTGCTAAGCATTTTGGGAGAGAGCTGTGGGCACACGTGCTTCATGGAGGGCTGGGATGAGCCCACACGGCCCTCTCAGACCTGAGATAAAAAGCACTTTGGTGGAGGAGATCCAGCACTCTCTGCAGGGAAGTCCAGTAGCCCCATTCCTCAGAAGGGAAACTAAAGCCCTGGTAGAGTTCCTTCCAGTCCCATAAGGGGCTTACACTGGGGCTTCAGCCCTGTCTGCAGATACCACCCAACCGACCCCACCGGCTGTGATGCACCAAGGACTGAGCTGCTATACCCAAGAGGAGAATTGGACCTCCAAATCCCCAGCCTCTGTCTCCTTGCCGCAGTCTGCCTAGCCACAGTGGTTACTCACTCTCATATGAAACAGGGAGGGTTTCAAGCTGGAGCCCAGAGTCCTGTTTTGTCCCCTAAGCCTGTGTAGGAAATGTGGGCAAAAGCCCAGTTCCTCCTTCATACCACCAGCAGCCCCATTATGGGTGCACCAGGGAGCTCTTCTCACACGAAGAGCCCTCTCTCTCCGTTAGTTCTCCAAGTAATGAAACACCAGGGTAGGACTTGTGCAGAGAAAGAAAACCCTGGCCCCTGGTCTCCCCTCGCTAAAACTCCTTCTTCCTCCCCAAAACCCAGCCCAGGTCTTCTGGCCACAGAGACGCTCTGGCACCAACTGAGCCCCCTTCTCTGCTTGTATTTCAAATTGGGTGAAGGCAACCTCCCAGCACAAGTCTGAAGATTTTTGGTGGGGTTGGTGGGCAGGTTTGCTCTGGAGAGCCGGCTCAGATCGGTGCACAGGGCAGATGAACCTTGCTACCTTCCTCTGAGCATGGAAGATCATTCCCCTTGACAAGAGGCAGCGCATCCTTGGTCAGCACTCCAAGTAATGAAGGGGAGGGGGTTGGTAGCAGAGCAAAACTGTGCTCTTCAGCAGCCACCAAACGCACTTGCCAAGGGATCTGAAAACCAGACACTTCAGAAGAAAACTTAAAAAACAGGAGTTAGATGGTCCTGACTCCTGGCACTGCCTCCACAGGCCATCCGCTGAGAGCTCTCCCTCCTTTCCTATGGGAAGTGTTATTCTCAGCTACTCCCCAAGGACCAGAGGGGAAATTCCCCTGTTTGAAAGCAACAGTCCCTGGTTTGCGTAGGGTGTCCTGCAACCTTGGAGTTTCCCTACAAAACCCTGCCCCCATTTTGCTCCTGACCACAAAGCATTTGCTTTGCATTTAGCAGGAACAACCAGTTTAGTGTTTGAATGAATGATCGGTGTTAATTAGTAGCATTCAAAATTAAAATAAAGGTCAAAAGAGGGTAGGCATTATCAAAGAGCCTTGTTTGCTCAAAGGAAGCATTAATGACACTTGTTCAGTGCTTCAAGATAAACTTGTTCAGGCACCAAGTTAATGAAGAAATAAATCCTCCTCTCCACAGAACGTCACTACTCCTCAAACACAAACCACACATCTTTCATCTCAAGGCGTGCCCTGCCCTATCTCTCATCTCTCCTCGCTCTTTCATTTCTCCTCGCTCTTGAGATGCCAGCTCCCCTCCCTGAGCAGCTGCAAGATGGGCCCACCACCAGCTCACTGGACTTGGGCTGACAGCTTCCCGTTGCAGAGGTATCACCCCAGAGCCTTCTGCAAAGGCATCTCCCTACCCTTCCTCCAACTCTCCTTTACTGTGAAGCAATGGGCAAGGGGGTCCTACAGGGCTTGGGGATACGGGGCAGGTCCTTCCAGGACCTCGGTCTTCTCCAGATGGTCCGGACAAGCATGAGGTCCTCTGCTTCTACCCTAGCCTGACCTGACGGTCCTGGTTTTGCACCCGTCTGGGTAGATGCACCACCAGATCACAAGCTCCCTCGGGCAAGACCACCTTCCTGCCCCGTGTCTGTGCAGCACCGGGCACAGCGGAGCCCGGCCGAGGCTCCCGGCCACGCAGGACGCGTGGGTACAGACCTTTCCCAGCTGCCTGCGGGCGTTTTATGGGCACGGGATAAGCCAGAAGCAAATTAACTGAAGAGCTCACCTGAGAGCTGGGTCACCTTCTGCAGGTGCTTCGTTCCATTGACAACAGAGGGAGCCCGAGGATGCCTGTGCTCCAGCGTCAGGCACCTCAGGCAAATTTAGGGTGGGATGAATCCAGGGCTAAACAAATATTAATACATTCAGAAGCCAGCAGTAGCAGCATTCGGATATATTTATATATACACAGAGAGAAAGAGGGAGGGAAAGTGCGTGCGCACCCTTTGGCTTTTCCGTGACCCCCAAAATGCCATAAATCACTTTCAGCGGGAAAGCAAGATGCAGCAAGACTTGCCTCCTGCCCCGGCTTCCACGCTGCCGTAATAACAGCAAACGCTGCCCTGCCATCGGCGAGGAGGCTGCGGAGCCGGCGAGAGGAGAAAACCAGGGTGCGGGAGCTGGGGGCTTTCAGGCTGAACCGTGGCCCCTGCGCCAAGAACGCGGAGCTCCAGCTCCTGCTGCTAAAACCACTGAAGGTTGAGGAAGATGATATTTCCATCTTTTGGAAACTAATTACTGGGAACACGCCTACACAGTCTTTGTCATAATCTCCCAAATTCAGTTAGAAGTAAAGAACAGGCAGAGGTCAAACTTTTCCTGGCTTAATAGAAACACTATCAAAATTTAACCTCTTCCCTGCTGGCAGCGCACGGATCTCCCATTCCCAACAAAGACAGGGTCACAGCATCCATGTGTGCAATGAACACGATTGCCTTTGCAGCAGTGTCATTTTTCTTGTCCCCCTTCCCTGCGTGCACAGGCAACGCAGACAGCAACATTTTTGACACCGGCAAGGATGAGCAAACTCGGTTGCATGACAACCGTCTGTGGAGAGATGCAATCTTGCATCCCGTGTCCCATTCAACTGCAGACACCCGGCAGAGCCGCTCTGCTGTGCCACGAGCACACACGCCAGCCTGACGCTGCTTCACCCCATCTCACACGCTAGAGGAGAAGAGGCATGAAAGACGGGCTTCCAGGGGACCAGATGGGCACCTGTCAGCAGCCATACATCAAGAGATCAGTGCGTTGGATTGCATATTACAAAAAAAAAAAAAAAAAAAAAAAAAGAAGAAGAAGAAGGAAAAAAAAGGAAAAAACCCCCACCTTCTGCAAGATTTTCAAACACAAGATTCTCAGATGCTGTGTGAAAAAACAAATTGGCAGCTCTCCCCCTTTTTTCTGAGTGAGCAGGAGTGAAACAGCCCAGTATCCCCCATTTATTGCAGCATCCCTCACTATTTTGGAAAAGCAGCAAAGAGGGGTCCTTTTCTGTGAGTTATTTCCTGCTGACATTTCAGGGGAGCGGTGGGCAGCTCCATACAGATGGCCAACCTGGAGAGCAAGAGCAGCAAAGCGGTGAAAAGTTGAACTCTGCAGCTCAGCACCATCACTTCCCAAAAGCTCAGGAGTTAATTCTGACTAATAGGTTGGTGGCCGTAAGGATCCCAAGCCCTAGAAATCGATAGTGAACTCCAAATGTGACACATTAGACAGCAATGGGGCAAAGATGCTCAGGTAACTTTATCTTGCCTAGCAGACCTCTGTGTCAAGGCTGTTTGCTCCAGCCCAGCTGTCTCTGAGCTCAGGAGCCGTACAGCTGGTAGGACTTCAGAGAGGGAGATCAAATTCAGAGGCAGCAAAGCATGCGGTTGTTTGCTTTCCACATCCCTGCTCAACTTTTGGCCTCCTACTTTCGTAATGAATTTCTCGGAGGTTCTCAGCATTGCTTGCTCTTTTGCAGACTGCACTTGAGCTACAAAAATAGCACAGACACTAAAACAATCTTCAGGAATCAGATAAGAGCTCCTCCCAGGAGGAAGAAAAAGATTTCTCTCTTTGCTTTTCTTTTTTTGTTCTCTGTGTTTAAGACGGCTGATGTGTTACAATTATAGATTGTGATTTCCATCCCGAAGTGCTTCACAAGAGCTCTGCCAGCACCTCTGCGCAGAGCTGGCAGCAGGCACTGCTGGGATGAGCTGTACAGCTTCACAGAGGAGCACAGTGCGCCCGGGCTGCTCACACAAACTATCCGAATAACTGCACAGCATAACTGCAATAGACCTACTGGTGTAGAAATAGACAAAGATGACAGGCAATGCTGTTTTCTGACATTAATTCCTCCTAAAAAGAATGCAGCTCAGAGAAGAAAATGCAGAGGTAAAAGCTCTGTCACGTCACAGGTTTCTGTGGTCTTGGGCAAGTAATTTTTGCCGCTGAGTTTTGCCAAGGAAAGCCTTAGGGACCCTCCTACATCTCCCCCAGTTTCCAGCTGGCCACCCCACTCCTCCCTCCCCCAGGTTTGATGCTCACCAGATTCTTTCCCAAGCCACCTCAGCTCATTAACTCAGGACGAGTGCCTGGGCCCTTGTTGGGTTGGCGTTCGCCCATCCTTGGGAGTTATATCAGCTCTCAGAGGGGTCCCACTGGTCCTGGAGCCCGGGTGAGATAAGCCCTGGGAAAATGAGGGTGGGAGAGGGGAGGGAAGGGAATGTGGGACTTCCTCCGGTCCTTCTCCCCACTCACTGGTTTTCATGCAAACACGTTTGAAACCTTTCTCTTCTCTAAAATGAGAGCTTTATAACTCCCTTATCTGCATATCGTTACTGATAAGCACTCTGATATATGTCCGGTCACACTGTGAACTCCCTGCCCCCTGCTCATATGCATGTGCACAGAAACAGATACTGACAAGCCCCCAAAAAAGAGCCTTCAAATGCTACATAAACACAAATAAATAAGTACAATACAGCAAATGGGGCCATAAGGGAGTTCAAGTGGTCTCCTAGTTCATCCCCCAAGGCAGGGTCAAATTACAGTTTATTGCCCAAGCCAGTGCTAAAAATACCCATTGGCCAAAATTCCAGTCTTCCTGGGCAACTGCTTCCCTCGACCCTCTCCTTTTCACCCTTCAAAGTTTTTCCTGGACTTAGATGTCCCTCACTGCAGTTTAAGCCCAGGCACTTTCCTGTCCTCGGCAGACACAGGGAACAGTTCGTTCCCATCCTGCTCGCAGCGCACATCTGGAGACGGTTATGTCTCCCACTCAGGCTCTGCTACGTTTGCGTCTCTTTTCTAGACAAACAGTGGCAGTTTGTTCGGGAAAAAACAAAGAGTCAGTGGTTGGCCATAATGCACAAAGCAGAGCTGGTGACGGTGCTGGAAGGAGCGGATGATACGGCTCATTTGTTGGTGAACTGGTGGTAGCAAGAAAATAGGGCAGGTCTCAGCAGGGGCACACGGGGCCAGGCACTATGAGACCCCAGTGATATTTTGCAGCACGACTTGTCTGCTGCTAACAGCCCCAGCATCCCATTCCCACCTCTGGCACATGTTTGCAAGACTGTGTTTTGCAGCACTTTTCCATTTTTAATTCTCTTTCGAAGATTTTCCTTGAAGGAGGTCAGAAAGAGAGACGTAGTTATAAAAACAGACCGAGCACATACCGGCCCAAACCCCCGTGCCCCAGCATCAGCCTGAAGATAGACATGGTCTGAATATGGCCTTGTTTCATCATTTGTTGTGGTCCTCGCTCAACGCTCCCCCCCTCCGACGTGGAGTGTGGCCTCTGCACACGACAGCACCTTGCAACGTGACTCACCTCCACCAAGCAAAGCACATTTTCCACCCACGTAGCTGCAGCTCCTCTGCTGGAGGTCACCGTTGCGGCTGCAGACAGGAACGCTCGTCCGCCCCGCTGCTGCTGCACCCACTGAACAAATGTGCCCTGCCAGCGGTTTGCACTGACGCCCCAACACCATGCATGGGAGCTCCCGATGGGAGGGTTCGTGCTCCCATCTCTCCCTGCATCTCCTCTCGCAGACCCCTTAAAATGCAAGGGAAGAACAAAAGCACGCAAGAAGTTGTGTAGCAGGGATAGCACGAGACAAAATATGCTGCATAAAATCCTGGATGTAGCACACTGATGCCCTCTTTTCCCTTTAACACCAGCAAAGTCTCATTGAGCCTTAGCTGTAAAGCTGCAATCACCAACATGTGAGAATTTCTGGAGTCCTAACTGAAAGGGAAAATATCATCTGCTGCAAAACCCACAGTTTAGTCTGTCTGTCTCTTACAGAAACTCCACACGAGTTTCACCCAGCTCAGTATAAGAGAGCTGATGAAATCCCATCTGAAGGTGTCAGGGCCTCAGGTCAGTCTAAACACTCTTCTGGGAGCATCCTGAGTCCTCTTCCCTCCCCCAGCCTCAGAGACGCTGCTCCGCATTTTTGCCTTACTGTTTTTCCTGGCAGCTGTTTTCTTTCAAGTCAAGCTATGGCTGTGTTTCTTTTAGGTACTTAAATTCATATTCTTGATTCATTTCTTCCCTGATCACTTGGGATACTGCATTTTACAAAAGGGAGTATAATTAATCTTCCAGGTTTGTGCATGTGTGATGAAAAAGATGTGATCCGTGACAATTTAATGCCCTAGCTAGCTGCTAGACAATGGAAATTTCTGAGTTATACCCAAAAAAGCCACACCCAGGCTCACAAAGACTGCAGCAGCTGACAAGCATCTTTTCCAAACTCTTAAACAGGAACATTTTTGAGTTGTTGGGGTTTTTTTTGTTATTGTTGTTTTAAACTTGGCCCCAAAAATCCGTTGCAAAAGAGCAAAGCTGGCAACTTATGCAGTGGTTCAGTGAGTTCCAGAAGCTGTTGAATTTCTCACAACGTTATCAGCAATCTGGGAGACCCACCGAGGCGCATTTCATACGGTGATTGCTGTTAATGTGCTCCCACTCCCCTCTAACATGCATTCCTCGCAACCTCGGTGGCAGTCCGACAGTCAGCATCGCTCACAGGCACCTCCATCCCATCTCAATCACTCTCTTAGATGTTAACAACCCTGCAATGGTCAACATTGATATTGGCTGCCCATAACAAAGCTATTAGAGTGACATTTTGGTAGGAAATGGTGGGAAAGCTGCAGTAATCAGACAGAGTTATAAAAGGTTAATGAAGATGAAAGGACAGAAAATACAGAGGAAAAGCTCAGGCAGCCAGAGAGATTTTGGCAAGATTTGCTAAGCTGCTGCCTAGCCACACGCTAATACATTTCCTGTATTTCCCAATCGACTTGCTCATTTCCAGTAGCCTCAGCAAATCTGTATCGCTGGAGAAACGCTGAGCTACTGTGTGGCTGGTAGCATTTGTAGCAACTCTTGCCCATTATTGAGCAAAATGGTTAAGTTTCCAAAAGGAATTGGGGAAGAAAGTTCATTTCATCTAGACACAGTGTCCCTGGGGAGGCTAAAGTCACAAGTGCTCCAGCTCAGCCTGGAAACTCATAACTGAAGTATAATCGATGTGTCGCTCACCTAGAAGAGATCTCTTTCCAAGTCACCTCAGTACTTTTGGAAGGAAAATTTTTCACTCGGCATTATCAGAGAGCTGCTAAGAACAAGCAATCCTCTGGTACTGCTGGGTAGAACAGGACGGTGCAAGGCACTCCTTGAAAGCAGAGGGGAGGAAACTTCTTCATTTCTTTCCATCCTCATCATGGGACAATTCCTGACAGTACACTTGTACTGCAGTATCCAGATTTCACACTATGGCATCCGCTCATTCCCTTTAGAAAGCTATTTAATGCCTTAATAGATGTCCTCATCACACTTTTTTTTTTACCACACCATTGTTTTCTTCATTATATCTCTCACCACCTAAAATATCCCTTCTTCCTCACCAGCACTTCAAGCTTTCAAATGACTGCATGCTCTTGCCTAATCTCTCTGCTACTCCTCATCCGATGTCGAGACCGGTGCTTAGCTAAGCTATGCACATAGCTCGCTGTCAGCATCGCCACATAAATCAGTCTCTCCAGCTCCAGCACGTTGCCGGTGCTATTCTCTGAATTCCTGCCACTCGTCACCGCGCCTCCATGGGCGGGTGCCAAGTCGGGGACACGGACCTGCTGGGTGGGATCAGAGGAGCTCAGTAGAGAAGGACTTGCAGCTCATATTCTCCCCAGCACAAGCCATCTGCACATACCACCTAGCCTGTCTCCTAGAACTCATCCTTCATATGATCTTCCACCAAAATTTCTCCATGCTTTTTCCAACTTCCCCATCTCATTAAAGAGAAGGTTATTTTTAGCCATGTTATTTAGCTTAAGCATTTCTAAAGCAAGCCTTGATGTCCTCTGTTGCTCATTTCTCTCGGTGTCTCCCAGTTCCACAGCAACTGCAGTTTTGACTACGCTGCATTTAGCACTGATATCATTTATGAAGGCACCGTGTTCGCCCAGATTTACCACCAGCACCATCTGTAACCCAAGAGACACGTCCTTCATCGCAGCCACACGTCCCCCTGCAATTACAGCTGTCGATACTGATGTCAAGGGTAGGTGTAGGCAAAGAGAGTTTACTCGCTTCTAACCCAGTCTCGAAACAGCTTGCCATTTGGGGAACTGCGGCAATTGCTGCCTCCTTTCCCACTCCCCACGACAGCACAGACTTTTATGTTTCATTGGCGGTGTGACCACGGTCACGGTGTGCAACACTGGCCACCCCAGTTGCAATGCTGGCCATCGTGGAGACTGCCCAGCCTGGGCAGCAGAGACCCAGTGCACGGTCATACCCACGAGGGACATGAGGGACAGCAGCATCAGCCTCTCCAGCCTCGAGATTTTTGTGGCCGTGAAGAACTTTGAGCTGGCTTTCAATTTATGCGAGTTGCCGTATCCGTGCCACTTTGAACTGCCTGCATGAGTAAACCACCCTGACAAGCTAGAGTTCATGGGGATTGCAGTCAGTCATATTACAGCCCATGACAGATTTAATTGCAGATTAGAAATTCCGTAGCAGAAATATTACAGGAGACTTGAGATCCTAATTGTTTCCTGCATAAGGTAGGAGCTTAATTTTATTTTTAAACTCCCAAGTGCTGACAGCCAATATTTTGGTGTGAAAAAGCTAAAGAAGCAACTGCTACCTCACTGTGAACAGGTAACAACTTCCAGAGTTTAATCTTACACCTTAATTTGTTCTTAATATTCGGATCGTGGCAGCAGCCAGGAGGCATTATCAAGCTAAGTGCTCCTTTGTGTCAATACACAGCAGTAGAAAAATTCCCCGCCCAAATGAGCTGTGATTGTTGTATCTGCTGGAAGAAAGCCATGCTCTCTCTTGTGCCATACTAATGCACTTTTAGCGACAGAACTGATTAGGATTCCTGCTTTGGATTTGCTCAGATCTAGGTTGGTTGGTTTTTTAATCTTTGGGATAAGCTGTGGATAGAGAATTAGCCATTTAGATATAAACGCATCGCTGGGAAACAGTTTGCCAGCACCCACCACAAAATGACTTCAGTGTCTGATCTGGTGAGTGGCTGCTAGATAATGAAGTGATAATCAGGCGTGTGGGGGCAGAGGGGGGGATTTTTGGCTTTCAAGAAGCACCAGACATCTTTGCCTGTTTCTGCCTCCACTAGCACAGAAATTAGAAGAGTGCTGAGGAATGTGTGCTACGAGTGAAAATAAGCACCCTTCACTCTTCCCAGATTTAAAATGAAGGGGAATTACGGAGTCATCGCTGGCAAGCCAAGGCACAGGGAGCATTGCTCGGCCTGTTTGAACCTCACGGCGCTCCTGTGCTGTATTTTGATACAGCTGCCTAATGAAATCTGGCAGGCCATGCATCCTTTCCGTATCGGCGAGGGTGACAAGGAGCATCACACAGGCAAGAGACACCGGGTCTCGGGTTTAATCCGACAGCGAGCTTCTCCCATCTGAGTCTGCAGTGTCTGACAAGGAGAAATGCTCCCCGGCACGCTCTCATCTTGCAAACAGCAAGGAGGTCAGGTGTGCTTCTTCCAGAAGGCTTCTTTCTCCAAAGCCCTTATTTTTTATCCTGTCCTAAAAAAGTCTGACTTAGCCACCTGCCTCCAGTTGCCCATCGCCTGGTGGCAAAGTCTCCCGAGGCCGAGCAGGACCCAGGAGTGCCACAACACCACGATGGACTCTGCCACAGCACCCGAGCACCACAAACTGCTGGGACCCTGCTCCCACACACTTGTCACCCCACTTTCCCTAGGGCTGGCCTCAAACCGGGCAGCAGCACAGACACACAGACCTCGGCCTAAAGATCCCAGATCCAGAAGCACGGGCCACAGTCCACCTGAAATCGATGTCCTTTCTAATTCTCATGGATGTCAGAAAGATTTATCCGGAGAGATCTTATTTTACAGCCTCTGTCTTCTGGCGTATTTGCTCTTTCAGCGCGCTGGGTTCACAAGCTACTGCACCTTCCCCAAACCCTCTCTGACCCATGCTGGAAGGCTATAAATTATAACAACCTGCAATGCATTCAGCTACAGTCCTGTCCATCATCTGTGCGTGGCATTAACCCTGTGAAACTTGGTCACCCAGATCTGCATTTCCCAAGCTTTGAATCCTTATCCATTGCTAAAGCCCCTCAGACAGCCAAAGAATGAAGCGCGTACAGCAGCCGGCATTTCTAAAGAAAACTTGATGGCTTTCTGACACGCGACACATGCAATTCCCAACAGAGTTAATTGAAGCTAATTCCTCAAAGGCTGAGATGAGAATATCCCCATAAATTATGTTCCTGCTTCATTCCAGACAAGGACGGCATGAATGCATTACACGCAATCCCCCAATTTACAGTATTAAAACCGGCAA
Source organism: Aquila chrysaetos chrysaetos (assembly GCF_900496995.4). NCBI lineage: Eukaryota > Metazoa > Chordata > Aves > Accipitriformes > Accipitridae > Aquila > Aquila chrysaetos. The sequence continues at coordinate 6,302,105 of NC_044005.1, read as the reverse complement.
GTCAATCAAGGAGACAGCATAAAGTCACTTGAAAGCTGAAATTCATTTTCAGCCTCACTCCATCTGTACTGTAACCTGAAAGGTTGATTTTTGAGGGCATCTTTCATATTTCCACGCACAGCAGGACCCATTCAGCAAGAGAAGAGCCTTCTCCATGGATGCGACATATGTTTGGTACAGCAGAGCCCCTGCTTGGGGGATTTTGCTGGGGTGCAGGCTTTCACGGCCGTTATTGAGGCAGCTTTCAAAGATGTCTCGAGAGACCTTTGAGTTTCCAAGACATAGAGAAAAATAACATAGGACTCAGGGCACCATGTCTTTGCTGCCATCGCAGAAAGCCAGGGCTGATTATTGGAGAGGGCACACACACACAGACACACATGCATAAAATCTAACCTATAACACTGCTACTGCCAATCCACTCTCATTAACAGGGAGTTATTTTTAAATCCTGTGTTTTTTGGACACAGTCCTAACGACAAGTTATTTTTAAATAGCACTTTAAAGAAATAAGCACATTTCGTGTGCCATTCATGTCACTCTTCTAGGGACTGAAATATCACTGAATTGTACTGTAGGGATTATGCAAATTAAAGCCAGAGTCAATAAAAACTGCCCAGCTTCTGTTCCGCTCAAAATCAGAAGGACTGAAAATACATTTCTGGGAATTTTTACTGCCTTGCAGAAGCTCTGGAGATGTAAAAGTTGGAAATTATTTGAGCTGTGGTCTATACCCAGTTAGTTATCTGTTGCAAGATGCATGAGTGCTTCATGTTGGATACTAGGAAAATAAATACTCGCGTAAAGCAAAGGTGAAAAGCTTAGCCCAGATCAAACAGAAAGCCTGTGACAGAACGAGGATCTTCTGAGTCCCACTATGGCTTAACCCCAAAGCCGTGCTATAACTTGATATAGACTAAAGAATAAGACTTCAGCACCATATGCCATGTTATAAATGAGCCGTAGGGCAACACTACTCTATCACTTTTTCATTTATAAGGTATCTTAGACATGCAGGATTTGGCAATTAATGTTTGCACCAAGTTCAACGCCAGCTATGATGAATCTGCAATAATTCTTACCGGAGTCCATAGAATTTAAGGGCCCAGGGAGATCTTAACAACTGTCTCGCCTGACCTTCTGCACAATGTATAACACAGTTTCTGCCTCAAGCCCATAACTCCTGACTGAGCTATGACCCATCCTCAGGGAAATATGCAGACTCAACATAAAGACTTAGAAGATGGAAAATCCAACTTGTCCTTGAATTACTGTTCCAAGGTTAGCTGCCTTCCTTGCTCCAAGTCCTCCAGCTCTAATTAAGCTGACTCTCGTTTCCATTGTAACCTTTTCTGCTGGAATGAAGCAGCACCCCCTGTTAGAAATTTCTGCCATACACAGGTACTCCAAGACCACAATCAAGTCATCTCCTAACCTCTTTGATCAGCTAAACCAGGGGGGTTACTGTATAATAATATATTCACCACCAGCTGCATTGTAGGTCTGTACATGCAGGGATGTTGCTGCTCTGTAATGAGTAGCAGTTGCCGCAGGTCAGCTGAGGTTCAGTAAATATCTGCACAAATGCCCTTTGCCCAGAGCTAACACAAGATTATCTTTATATCTATAACACAGCTCAAGAACAGCGATAAACTCGTATATATTCTTTTCCTTTCATCTGATTGCTTTGGAGGGAATAATTCATGAATGAAATGCTCAGCTCAGGAAGTGTTAAATGCATTGACACAGCATCCCACATACATTTAAATGAAGTAATATTTACCTATAAGAAAATACAACGGTGATTTAAACACAGTTTTTAAAGATTAAATGGTAAAACTTGTGTTACCAGCTCAAACTCACAGAAAAGAACCCACTTTAGAGAAACCCATTTTCATTTCTACAAATGAAAGGTTGGAAAAAGATTGTTCATCAGTGATATATGAGCAATACAATGTTCTGGTCCTCTATTCTGCCCAAGAGATAATGTTAATCCTTTTGATTTATCCACAACTCCTTAACTAATACTGTAATAAATGGTATTGACAACTGAACACACTTCTGTAGGAAATTCGTTGTATTTGCAGCACCTACAGTAAGAAATGCCTTCACGCTCGACAGGAGATCTAAATAAAATTAAAGAGCTGAGAACAAAGGCTGTAGAAAAATCAGATAGGCATAGCTGATTAGGAAATGCGACTTGCTTATACGGGGGTAATTTTTGTATACATCTAAGGCAGTATACTGCACATAAAAATGTTGGGGGGGGGTTCTTCAGTTTAAACACATGAATCTTCAGTTCTTTGCTTCCCAACATAGAGATGGCTGAGCTACTGACCACCGTACAGCGCTGGCTTTGAAAAGGCTGACAAAGATCTGAATCCATTTAATCTTATTAAAATACAGAGCAGTTTAAAGATATTATCCCTAGTGACTTACTGATGGCTCAATTGCTGCTACGATCTATGCAGGGCTCTGAGTGATGAAACTGTCTTAGTTCCTGCCTTGTCTCTCCTTTTCAAAACGGTTTCAGAGGTTACTGCTATCACTGCCTCATCAGCGCTCAAAGGAAATACTTTCAGAAGCAGAACTAGAAATGTCTCCTCTTGCATTACCAGTATGTAATTAGGGGAAAGCTGCATTCCTTTCAGCTGCACACACAAAGTCGCACAAAGCGTTTTCTAGAAATGGACTTAACTAGGGTCAGACAAGAGTAATCAGCTATAACTCACTCAAGAGCATTCAAAGGAATTAATACCGATTACAGGTTATGAGCTAATTTAGTCATTCTTCTAAAAAAATAATAAAAAAAAACCCCTCTCGTTAAAAACAGAGCACCTGGCACAACAGAGCGCTGCCAGCCTGCCACAAAGAGCCGTCTATTACACCCCTGCGGTGCGTATGCAGCAAATCCACAGAATCAGCAATAGCTCAGGATGAGGCACCAACCCAGAACCAAATTCATAGCATTTAAATACTGACCTATGATTATTCCCAGGCAACAGTAGCAAAAAGCAGCCTAAGGTTTGATTACTGAAAGAACATAATGTTATACAATTGCACAACAATAATTATAATGGTCCTGAACTGCCAGGGCTATGGCAACTTCCCTCTAAGCTATGTGCTTTAGGAAGAGAGAAAACATGGACTAGATTTGAAAAAAATGAAATCCTCTCCTGCCTGGGGAGTGCAGGAGATGGAGAAGTGCCTGTGCTATGCAGTACAGCCGCCTTTCACTTGGTCCAGCGACACTAAGCACACACGCGCCGGCAGCTCAGCTAGCGCAATCAGCGGGGTAAATTGTCAGCTTTAATGATTTTGAAGTGTCTCCCAAGCAAACTACCTCGTAATGAAACAACGTTCGCTCTCAGCTGAACTCACGATCCCGCACAATGGGACCACCAGGAGGTACAGCACAACCGAAACCCATAGCGGAGGCTTGGCTTTTTAAAGGCATTTGTTCAGTTGTCTTTCAACAAGCGCTAAGCATATTGTGTTTGTACCCTGGTATTTATTGACGCTGGTTCAGGAAGGAGGAGGATTCAAGGCCTGCTTCAAATCATTCCCTCTAGAAATTGTCGTTTTTACCCATAATGAAAACAGAGGACTCCCAGTGCTGGGAGGGCATAGCTCGAGTGAGAGTAATCCCTCTGAAATCTCCCTGTGAGGTGATGAAAGAACAGGAGTTTTTCTGAGAAAAGGCGGAATTCCCAGCACATTCATCATCTCTCTGCACTGTGGAAGGCTTTTTGGTCTGTAAGGAGAGGAACGGCTCAGCGCAAACAGCAAGACATGGAGATACTTGCTCCCAGAACATGACATTGTCTGGAAAACTTGCAGAGGGACGTCCTGTTACAGAAAATGTTAATATTTCAGTGGCTGGCAGAAAGAAAACGCAAGCCATAGTGTTTACAAATGAAGACTTGCCCAAAATGTTTCAGTCCTTCAATTTTATATTAAAAGGGCTGGGGTGCTGAAGAAGGCATGTTGCTGTTTCTAAGGAGTGCTGCCTGTTCTGCAGAGACGTAAATCAAAATTAAAAAGGGTGGGTGGTGCAATATGTTCAGCCACCCATGGGATTTCTCCCATCAACTTTCCTCAGAGCTCAATAGTCTGAGACAGAACAAACGTGGACAGAGAAACTGTTGACATATTTTATCAGGAAAGGTAAGCACAGGAAGCATATGGTGAGGAATTAGACGGTCTGCGGTGTGAAAAATATCTCTGTGAAGCTAAGGACCTCTGTGCTGGGCTCCACTGATGAGCCTGGATGATGTGACACTCCCAAGTGAGAGGCGAATGGCAGGAAATTAAGCCCAGAGAGTTTCCTGGCCGCACCACCGTCACCTCCACACTCAGATCATGACCAGACCCAGGTGTGGGTAGTCACCTTGGGATAACATCACAAGTTACCAGCGACACACAATGGCAGGTAAAAGCAAAACCATACCTGTGACTCATGAGATTAAAAGAGGGCTGGGAGGAAATAGGGATTATTGTGGTTCGGGTGGAAGTATGCTTCGTGGAACTTCAGAAAAAGGGGTCTTTCTGTATAAGGACTGCACTCTGCTCGTCTACTCATTCTCCAGACACATTAACCCATCTTCTTTGCTTATTTTCATTTGCATCTCAAGGCCAGAGCCAGCCTGTTCAAGTCCTCTGCTGCACCACTCACCATATAGCCAATAGCATAATTTTGCAGCCAGCCAGCCTTCTGACTACTTCACTATCTCTAACAAGATTTAGACTGTTCCCTGCTTTACCTCTGTGATGACATGGCAGGCTCTGCCAAGAGGAAATCTTCAAAGGACTTTGCATAATGTCATTACAAAGTCGCAGCAACCAGCCAGATCTGGACTCGGGATCTCCCTTGGTGAGCGCCGCTGTGTGAGCAGCCCCTGGTTATTCCTTCTCTCTGCTGCTGTCTGGGGAAGACCTTGCACTCCTGATACTGTTTTTGCTACAGCAGAGTGCTTGAGAAAACAAGCTGTAGGGTGTCCCAGACCTCCCAGCTCCCAATCCCATGCCTTCCACAAAAATCTGGAATTTCCAGATACATTGTGAAGCTGCTGCAACATCCTTTTGCAAGACGAGTGCACAAACTCAAATCTGAGGCAGATCAAGGAATCACCCTACACGGATGCCTCTTTCCAAATACCTAGTGCTATCGTCCAAGTCTTTTAACTGAGTCCAGCGTCCTCTTGGTGATTACCCAAGGCTTTGTTAGACATGCAAATGAGACACTCATCTAGGATCTTCTTAGGTGAGGACTTCGTGATGCGCTGCCTGCCTTACAGTGACAATGAAAGATTTTTTTTTTGGTCATACTGGAGACTTGCTGAGTGTGCATAGGAGAGCAAGCACTCAGAAACCAAGGTTTTGAGGAGCTGACAGCATTCCCAACTGACAGCACACCAGTTCGCCTGTTCAGCGAAACCACCGTGAACAGTAGTGAGGAGTAGGCAGGCAGCCAACGGAGATTGTTGCCTCCTGTGCTCATCTTCACCTTCCTTTCATCCTGCAACCTCACTTACCCTTCTAACCAAAGCTGTAGGCTTCAGGCTGAGGCTGGCTACCTGTTTATACATTATTACTCTGGCCTCCTGAAAGTTTGGACACTGGTACAGCGCAGAGTAAGAAAGAAAGAAAGTGGAGTCATCATTTCAGAATCAGTATCTAACACACCCAGTAGTATCTGAAACACCGGATTATCCCAACGCTCATGCTAAGAACTAGTTTTCCAGCTAACTAACTGCTGAGAAATGTTGACATTTTGAAACATGTTCCCTGATGGATTACTGCAATCAAATTATGGGCATGGCACTATTTAGTAGCATTTATTAGGTGCTGCAATTTCAAATAGTTTAAACATTATCAGTGAATGAAGCAGGCAGTTATTAGGTAATAACCTGGACCCACTAAGTACTCACTCTCTCCCTGTATTATTCATTCCCCTGTACCAACATTCTGTGATTCTAAAACATTGTGTTAGGATGAAGGTATTCTGCAGCTGTAGGAATGGGAAAAGCAGGGATCAAGAGATGGGAGGGGGTTAGTAAGGGAGGAGCAGGAGCTCAGAGTAACTCATGGGCAACTGGCAGCTTGAAGGCTAAAACTGCCAGATCCATCCTGGAAGTGAACTTTTGCAAAAGAGCTTCCTGGAATAGGGCCTTCGAAAGGTCAAACAGCGCTGGAGAATCCACTGACCTGCCAGCAGCCAAGGAGATGCAGCTCTGGCCCAAGGTGATGAGAGAGCCTGAAATCCCAGTTGTGCTGCTTGGGCAGCAAAAGCCACACACCCAGCGTTACGCAGAGCAGCTTGTTTCAGCCTGAAAGTGGCACAGCCTGGCCAGCACGGTGCTATACCCACACTAATAAACCTTGCTCGATGCAGCTATATTCTGCTCGTTCCAGAGCCAACTTCAGCTCTCCACTGCACAGCATCAGCTTGCTCCAAAAGACCAAGACTTAAATGCCAATACTTATACTTTCAGAGGCCAGTATGGGCTCCCGCATACTGCGTTTGAGCATTATTTCCACATACTGCTGTGTTTTGCTAAGCCATTCTGCTCATTTCCAGGAGGATCCCACGGGGTTAAGGAATTAGCCTGGGGCATGGGAAAGTTGAGCTTCATTCCTTGATCTGCCACAGAAACCCCAAGTGCCACTGGGCATATCACTCAGCGCCTGCACTTGGGTCTCCTAACTGTAAAATAGGGATAGGAACCCTGTGAGGGTGTTGGCGAGAAGATAAAAGGTATTACCATCAGGGAGGTGCTTCGATGCTGTGATAAGAGGGGCCATGCAAAAAACTTAGATAAACAGTTTCAAAACTCTCAGCTTTTTGGTGCTTTCTCTTCTACACTTGATGTACTCTGTGATTTCTCACAGCCAGCATCAGTCTTGTTTGCTCACAGCTTCCTAAGCTTTAGAGGTTTCCAGCCCAAATAACAGGTCTTCCCTCAAACTGCAGAAGGTCGTGATCTTTACAATGGCAGTTTGCACCCTACGTTTTAAAGGGAGTAAGCAGAAATCTCCATAACGCTTCAAGGCCAGCGGACCTAAGGCTTTACACTTGAGCACGAGAACATCTGTGTCATTTCCCAATACTACCCCATCGACCACAACATTCACCCTCAGACCACATCACCAAGTGAAGCCTTTTCCAGAAATGCTACATCTCTAATGATTGCAAGCTCTGTTTTGCCCGTTAGCACTTCAGCAGACGTTTTAGGAGCAGGAGGGAGAATTATAGATAAATCATTCCCCACAAGCCCTAGAAAAAGAAACCAAATCCTGCAAATACTTTCTAGGATCAGTGGTTTAAGCTTTCATAGACACTGAAGAACTACAAGAGGACATGAAGTCACTGCAGGAAGATGTAAACAACCCATGAAAAAAACATTGCATTTCAAAAGATGGGGTACTTCTAAGGCCACGGCATTCTAAACAGAATTATCTGATGCCAGCACTGTTTATTTGGTGTCTGAGGTCTCACATGCAGGGCAGCCACAGCTTATCAGAGAAGAGTTGTCACCCATTTAGAGAGAAGCTTTAAGCTAACAAATTCCTGCACTATGGAGATACCAACCATATGGGAGAATGGGGCTGATCGTACTCATTTTCCACTAGGGATAGCAGTTGCCAGCACCACTACCTCCTTCCTCAGGATTAACGCCAATCAAACAGCATAAGGAACAAATAGGTGAGCCAAGTAGGAGTCCTAACATCAGTATTCCAGTTATCCAATGTGCATATATATACAGCTAAACACTTAATAGATTCAGTTACTTCAAAGCACCACATTACCTGGCTGAATTGACCCCCACTTCCACCCTATTAGAGGATGCTTAAGAGAATAAGAAGCTTTCAGTCATGTTCAGCAATATGGTTGTCATGCACACTGGGGTAGACTGCACAGAAATCCAGCAAAAAAATGGTGTGAATTATTTTTTCAGTTTCTGAAATGACTTTGCTGATGGGCCAGTGTCATTCTGCAGGTTCATATAACATCAAATACCCTTCTGGTCCTTTGAGAACCTGTGAATTACAGTTAAATAAGCCCTAGTAGCTTGTTCCTTGATGTTAACTATGGAATTATGTTGACATATGAAGAGTCGACTCATGTTGTGTTGCTCAGCATTTACCCTGTGCCAGCCAGGAGCATGCTTGGATAATTCTGCCTAAGTAGTTACAAAAACAGCAGAACTCAGGAGAAAAGGCTCCTGCAAAATTTGGCACCATTCCAGTTTGCCAGCTAAATGATTCCATCTGATATTCAAAACAGGCAGGTGGAAAATTATCCAGAGACACACCATCATGTTCTGCCTGAACAAATATAAGAGGGACTAAAATACCACTTTGGACAGTAAGTCAATTTAAATCTAAGTGCTTTCCCATCGATCCTCCAGTTTTTCTGGAAGATGCACAGGCTGTTTTGCTGTGGAAGAGAACTATGTGTCTGAGGGTTTGGAGGGGGGATGTTAATTTATGTTTTCCTCCTCACTCGGTAGGATTCAAAGGGAGTCCAGCTTGTTTCGCCATGCCAGCCTGTCGTTTTATTCCACCAGGCCTCCTATGCAAATAAAATCACCCAGTGGGTTTGTAAGGTCTGCTCACAACAGTGTTATAACTAATTACCTGCAAAAGCCATGATGATGCTAAGCAGAGCATGCTCAGAACTGCATCTCACCTGACATCCAAAAAATTAACACGCATTACAAACACTGATCCCCAAGGTCAACTCCTCTCATGACAAGATGGGTTTTGCTCTCACGTAACAGGAGACACATCAGATGTAGTTCTTACATGGTATGATCTCCACACTCAACACGCTACCAACCTCACAGGTTGCAAAGTCAGCAATCATGTCAGTGCTTCTGACATTGCAATGTCCACTAGAAAGACGTATTAGGCTTTATTATAAACAAACAGGCTTTGGTACAAGGAGCCATATTTCAATTACTTAAGCCCTAATGCCAAACTTGGTCTGTTTCAGAAGCAAGATAATACAGCACTCTCATAGTATATTATCCTTGCTTTTCAGTAGCCATAGATAAGTATCATTATGTCACTGTGAAAAAATGCACTCAATTATCCTACGTTGTTATTACTTAATCTGCGTTTCAAAAAAAGCTTTAGACTGAAAAGATGTTAGATAAAGGCTAAGTATTGAAGATAAAGGCATTGCTTCACTGAATATATGCTGTAAAAGCATGAGCTGTGGTTGCACACATTTAAATGAACCAGGCTCCTCTCAGCGCATTCCCATATTGGCAGAATCACAGCCACAACAGGCTGCTTGCACAAGAAGGTTGTTGGAGCGCTAAAAGCAAAATGCAGAGGTAGGCTGGGGAAGGAGCCTGCTCCGTGTAGGAGGGAGGCTTTGCAAAGACTTCTGTAACACTTAGCATGAATCTCCTGCCCGATGCACGGAGACTGGGTCCCTGCTAAGGTCTGTCCAGGCATCACACATATGGCCAAGCTGCGTATGGCATGACTGAAGGCGATGGTCCAGCCTGAGGCTTTCTCAAATGGGAAAAGGAGCTGTACTCAGAAGAGCACGGCTGCCAGATTCTCATTCTCTACACACTCACCGGCGAGAAGTAGCAGGACTCTTACTTTGGATACCCATGTTTGGATTACAGCTGCAACCCCGTGTCAGTGCTGTGTACTTTAATGGTCCCAGAAAATGGGTCTGGCACTCGGAATTGACAGCAAATTGATTGAAACCAGATGTCATGAAAAATGCCTTTTCCAAGTTCAATGGCACATGAATGGTCTTAGCATGCCCCCAGATAATCTGACTTCTGTGCCCCAGTCTGCTGCAATAAACTAATTAGGAGGATAATATTTTGTCTCTGTATTGTGAACTCCTTGGGGAAAGGAGCTTTTTGATTGCATACACAGCCCATGACCTGGTAGGCTCTAAATCTCACTGGATGATGTGCAAAGTTATAGTGGGACTTCAGCTGAACACCCTGAGCTCATGTTACTGTCTGAATTAGCAAAACTTCAGACTATTAAATCGTCTGTGTTCTTCAGGCATTGCTGAAAGTTTGGTTTCCCCACTGAGCTAAGCTCTTTCTTGGCATAGTCAAAAGACGACAAACAATACACCATAGGTACAAAAACACAGAAGTAAAAGCAGCATCGAGCTGTTGTTTGGCCAAGCCAGCAGATGCACTTATGGCAATATTGGCTTTGTAGGAGAGCAGAGATGGCCAGAGCCTGCATGCTCAGGCCTCATCACTTTGTAGACCTCATCATAACAGCTATATTCACACTGGCTCCACTAATTAACACACCCTGCCAGACCCAGCCTTGCGCTCTTCAGCCTGCACATGCAGACCGAGACCCCAGTTTGGTCGGCTTGTACTCCCCAAGGCAGATAAAAATGACCTCGAAAGCCAAGCTTGATTCATGGACAGCCATTAGACGGTCCCTGGGAAGATGACTGATTGATCCTGTTTACCTTCAGCACTGCAAGGCGTTTAACATCAGGTTGGGAGAAGCACAGCTTTGTAGTTGTTATTCTAATGGGCTTCAAGACAGCTATTTGTTTAGGAGCATGGTAAGACTTTTCAGACCATTGGTTCCCGGGGCAAGGCTCTGAAAGTGTATCACAGCACATGCAAAGTCACAGCGCTAAAAATGCTCTGCAAAGTATTACCAAGAAAACCTGTCCCTGTTCTATTTCCCTGCCAAAATTACAAAAAACCCAACAAATCCTACAGCATTCAGCTCACATCTTTTCCAAAAACTGGGGGAAGAAGCCTGCAGCTAAGGTACGGAAGAGAAAAGGTTGAGAGCAGACTATCCTGGTGACTAATGCAGCCGAGATAAACATCTAGATGCTCGCTAAAACATACAGTATCACACGCAGATTAAAGGCTCCTTCCGAGATTTTGCAAGCAGCCAGTAACTCCTACCCAGCCATCTGCCCAGAAAGGGCCTCCGACTTGTCAACCAATCCATTTCCCGCCAGTGCCACAGGCTGGGTGATACTGATCTCTGCTGTGTTTTGTTATGAGAGCTTTGATGTAAGAGTCTCTGCCGAAGCGGCAGCCCCCTTTAGGGAACAAAGCCGCGGTCTAGGCAGGCTCTTCACCAGTTGTCCAAGTATTAGGTTCTTTTTCCCAGCTTCGGGCAACCCTATCGCTAACCTTTTCCTGTGACCTTTTGCAGGGAACCTTCTGCTCGTGGCCATCTGCGTCCTCCCCCTTTTCTTTTAAAGCATTCACCTGAGCGTTTGCAGCAAGCAATTACACACACACTGGTTTGCATCAGTCACAAAAGCTGTAAGCCTCCAATTAACCACCTCATGCCTTTTAATGATACAACGCTAAACAAGGAAGAGAATTAGAGGGAACATCCTCAGAAGTGGTTTGCAGCAGGACAGAGCAGTCTTTATTATTGTTTATATTAGGGTAGCACCTAGGAAACTCAGCTAGAGGCTGTGAAAACAAATAGAGAACTTGGGGAATTAATTTAATATGGAGAATTTATAGTCTATAGGACAAGACAGAGTAGGTGGATGAGGTGTAGTGTAATGAGGAGAACACAATGATTTTCTAAGGATCAGAATAACCTGCCAGCATCCTTCATTCGTCACTGCCAAGTTCCTGTATCCTCCCTCCTCGACACCACTTCAAGAGTGTGAATGCTGACAGAGGGCTCAATAGCAAAGATGAGTGCTGCTTTGACTCCCAGAAGACCCATGCTGCGAAGCGCAGGGGAACGCGTTGTCTCTGTCTTCAAAAGATAGCTGAAGATACTGCACCTGCTCAGAAGGTTTCAGGCAAAACAGCATTTCAGAGGAATTCACCAATTCAGCAAAATCTCAACAAGGTGAGTCAATTTTGCCCAGGTTCCCATGAAACTCGCACAGGGCTCCAAACATCAGAAACCTGCTGAGTTTCCTGCCTGGTCACCCATCTGGTTCCTCCACCGTTCAGGTTTCCAGGGCCCTGGGGCAGCCTGCTGCCAAATAGGCTGCTTCGCAAGAGGGGATTTTGCTGCTCCCACACTTCTCAGTTTGGGGTGTCCCAGGTATTAGACCATCTCAGGGAGGAAACACAAGAGCATCCGTAGATGGAGAGCCCATGAAACCCAGTAGAGAGGCTCAGCGCTCCAGAGATCGGCCCTTGAGACAGCCCACAGTGCAAGCTGGTGCACTGTTCTCTTTTGCAGAATTTCTACTTGGTCGTGTTTTGTTCCACTTTGGAGGGAATTCAGCCTAATTTCATCAAAACTAAACTTCTTCCCAGAACAGTATCATCTTTTTAAACCCATTCCTAGCAGACACCCTCACAGGACAGCTGCAGCCACTTATTTACCTCTCAACAGCAGCCTTTGCACATCAGTCCTGTTTCAGCTGCTCTCGGGTCAGAGGCAGAGAACTGTGTATCGTGTATAGCCCACCAGGAACACTGCAGGGATATACAAATCAAGTCAAATCTAAATTGTCTGGTCTGGAAGGCAGATGATACAAACTATCTTACAGTCCTACGAGCTCCCCAAGGGAGGAGAATGAGGTAAAATCTCTGCAATTTATCCATGAGCTTCTAATGGAAATACTTGATCTGCCTGAGGACTACATGCCTGATACTGCAAGTGACTACAACATAATGGGCTGACCCCAGGGCTCAGACCAGTTCATCAGACTCACAGACAAAGGAAATGAGGGAAAAGGAAGAGATTTACTTGGAAAAATCACTGCATAAATGACATTTTTTTCCTATGATTTGCTAGAAAATAGGGGGAACAGATTTTGGAAACACTGAGATGAGGCAATACCAAAACAAAAGAGACTGAAGGATACTTAAAGTATATGAGAGGGTTCTTGTTCTGCTTCATGTAACACTGGACATTTCTCACTGCTCATGGACCAAGAGATAGCAGCAGCAGCTGCTGTGCATAGACACCTTTGCTCACCGTGTTCGGTCACCAATAGGGTCCACTGGGAGCCTAATTTTATCTATGCTATGAGAAACATGTTTCCAGAAGTCTGTGTTGTCCCCAAAGACATACCTCCAATGTGTCGAGCAAGCGCCGAGGCTCCTCCTTGGGATGCAGCTGGGCGTGCTGTGAAAGCTGAGAGCTCCTGAGCACGCTGTGGGGAAGTTCTCCTGGGGAACATCTGTGGGAGATACTGACACCAGCTGTAGGGTTATGTGGGGCTTGAGCAACAAACCATCTGTCAAGACCTGCTTATTAGGATGTTTACTCAAAAAATTGGCCTTTTCATCAGTGCACCGTAAGTGGTTTCTGGAAGTAGCCCTGACCACCAAGAAAACGGTCTCAGAATCAATCAACAGGAACAAGAGTGGATCCAGCAGCCAGAGGAATCAGTTTCTAGCACAAGAACCAGCAACATTTTGCCCAGCTTCACAGCTCCCATTTGTCCATTTTGCTACCCTTCCTAATTGTAAGTCAGTAAATTATTTGGGTTTTTAGATTAATACCAGTGAGGATCCTTTGGCAGGACAAAGAGCCTTTTGTTTCCTTCCTCCATGCAAAAGCATTGACTCTCTGCTATACAGTAGGGATGGTGATTTATTATTTTTCACTTCTTTTGCTGTGTTTCCCGTCCATATCATGACGCTTGTGTTGAGAAGTTAATGAATGGGGGAAGCATGACAGAAAGAAAACCCACTCACCACTCACCTTTTTTTTCGAATATGAAATTCATTGCTTATTTCATATTTTTGTAATGGATTCACAAAGTTTACTTAGACCAAAGACGTTAAGTGCTGTGCTCTGAAGTCATGAGGACCACCCCCACAGCTGGATGACTTCAGATGAGAGTCAACAGGACAGAGGATGAAAGTTAAACAATCCCACTGTAGTGGCAAAGAAAAGGGAAGGGAGGAAGGCTCAGAGCACCCACATTACCGTGTACATGAGGCCATGCAGCCTACCCAGGGTGACGGTGGGCATCTGCAACAGGCCCGAGGAAGACACATGGTCTGAATCAAAAGTCAATGGCTCAGCAATAAAAGCCTCTCTCAGGGCTAAGACCATCCTTCAAGGGCAGCAAGTCTTACCCTAGATCAACACAGGAAAAAGAAAGCAGCGGGGACCACAGCAGAGATCACTATCTCCATGGCAGGGAAAGGGAGGGGAAAGAAAGGGAACTTGTCATTTAACAGTAATAATAAACATTTCTGAGCATGCTTCCTCCTCGCCCTGCAGGAGCATCTTCACCCTAAGCACTGATGGGCTTCAGGTGGGATGAGTCAGATCCAAACTGCCCAGTCACGATATCCCTGTCAGAAAAATATCTTGTGGTAGCTGTGGATTGTGCAGATACAGGGTTGCTTCAGGGTGTCCTGCACAGTGTTGAAGAGAGCGGTGTGTTGTTCCATACAAGCCACTCGGAAGACACCTGTAAAAAATGGATATGTTGCAGATGAGAAGGGAATAGTTTCTCTACCTTCCAAGCAACTGAACATTAAGGAAAACACTATCATGAGGTGTTTGACAGGAGAAACAAGCCAGAACTTCAGTTTCATTCAGCACTTGTGCTTTAATGCCAAGCCACAATTTATTTCATGAAGAAGAAGAAAAAAGCAGTAAAGGAAACACTTACCAGGATGAACATGCTTGCTGTGGCCTGGAGGCATGAAGGCGGCTTAAGCAATAGCAGAGATCAGGACATCCAAGTCAATGGCCAACACCGCCCTTGACCTCATCGGCCACCGCGTGAGATGGCTGCTCGCATGACGCAGTCAGGCGCTGCTCCTGTGGTTGGTACTATGGCCTTTGCAAGCTGCTCCAACAGGATTTACAGACTGTTCTCTTATCAAACCTGATGGATTTCCTCTCCCACTCCTTTCCCAGCCTTTGCCCTGCACTGGGAGATACAGAGCATGACGCAGCATTGAGGACTGACCTTATGTCTAGAAAGAAAAGGCCATCAGCATGATTTTGCCTTCCAAGGCTCTGGATTTTTAGCAAACTCCTACTCTTTCCTGAGTTCACCTTCCCGAGAGAAGAACAACTTCAGGAAATCGTGTCAGTCAAGAGTCCAGGAAAGAAAACTGTAATGCGATATAGGTCTAACCTGCAGAAACGCTGTGAAAGTCTCCTTTTACAGTGGGCCCTTCCAAAAGGAAACTAACCCACTGTAAATAATGTGTCTGGGAAGAGAAGACAAACTTTTAACCCTTCCCTTGCCTCTACTGTTTGCTCAGTCAAACTGCAGCTTTCCTTGAAGCCAGGCAAAGTCACCCTTTCTATGCTTCCTAGCTCTGTTCTCCAGCTCTGGGTAGCCCAGAGATCCCACTGTTTTGCTAATCCCACTGCCTGAAACTGGGATTCAAGTAAGATTAGCCAGGCACGTGAATGGGTGGTGCTCCAGACTCCACAGGTTTGGTGTTTGCGCCTGGCCTTCCCTGCCTGCATCATTCTCCCAGCTCCACCTGGACACCCAAGGGAAGGGAGCAAATGTAGAAAGGGTCATTCTGTCTCTTCCAGAGTGCCATTCCCAGGGCTTACACAAAGTCCTGCTACTGATACAGAGCACAAGCACGTTCGCTGTTATGTATCTCGAAGTGTTTTTAGCTCAGTGTCCTCAAATACAACAAATAACAAATGCATCTCTTCCTTTATAAGCACTTCTATTACTGCTTAAAGCACGGACTTAAGATAGATACTGCTTCTCCCAAGTTCAGATTAACAGTTTGAATCAAATTTCACCATACGGGGTCTGGCTCTTAAGGGAGAGCAGGGAGTCCTTCCAACATTAACCAAGAGAACTCACTGGGACAGCTTGTACAAACAGACATAGGACACTTGCAAACACAAGCTTAAAGACCTTGATCCACCAGCATTCCTGAGCATGTGCTTAATTCACTCCAGCCACGAAGTACCCAAAGCATGCGCCGAAATGCTTCACTGAGTAAGAATGGGCTTTAATCACATGCTTAAACACTTACTGCATGAGTACTTCAGAGATTAAGATTGATTAGGTCCTTCTCCTCCCTGTACCTCATGCTTCCCCTCCTCCTCATGAAAATCTCGTTTCTGAAGACACGAGGCTCACAGAGTGCAAGGAGACACAGGGAACATATTTTTCAACAGGTTGCAAATTTTCCAGCTTCCTGCCCTTGACCACAGAAGACCTGAACCCCTTCTGGGAGAAAACACTTTATTTGCTTACAAAGCCATTACATCATGAGTCCAAATCATATAGATTTTCCTTCGGTATTGTCATGAAAATCTTAGTTCCCAGGACTTCCAACTCCAACTCCTTTAAAAAGAACAAAAGACAGATTTTTCAGAGCTTGGCTCAGTGAAATCAAGTTATTAATGTTAATATACTTTATTGATCTTAAAGGAATACAGCATGGAAACAAAGGCCATTAACTGAGAGAGAGACTCTGTTTACATTAACAAGTCATTCAGCACAGAAGGAGCAGATCCAAACTAAGGTCCCCCCAAGTACAATACATGCAGTTCAAGTGTTTACTTCAGCCTAGATTTAGTCTGGTCCCCAAAGTCATTTGGACCAAACTTGTCCACATTTTTTGACTTGAAGCTATTCTAGGGAGCCGTCACTGGTTCAGACCCCCATGTCCCTGTCCAGGTAGAAGCACATTTGCTGTGCCCCTGGAGTGGACCATCTAGGTTAGCATTCCAAAGGCATCTAGCTAGCGTGCACCAAAACTGCTCTGCTGTCCAAACCAACACGCAGTAAGTGGAGACGACCATGGGATTCACTTCCAGACTGCTCTGTTGCTCCAAACAAAAGCCTGAATGTAGCCACAGTCAGAGGAAGAGAAAAACTCTCCAAGGACAGCAAAGTCCCAAGGCAGGGTGCAGTAGATGCGCTCTGTCACTAGGATGGTTCGTTTGGTTTGGAGGTCATCCACTTTTCCTACAATTTAGAAGCAACTGTAGGATGTAAAATTGCTGCCCAACAGTGACTTCCATGGTAGGCTATGGACTATATGGACTATGTCCGTAACAGTGTTTGCATTACAGGGGGACGATGCTCACCATAACAGAGGAGTTCAGCACAGACTGCCCGTGTGAAAGGGTGGATGAAATTATTCTGCCATAGGACAAGAGTGGCCAGAAACACATGTCCCTAGTTTGAATAAATGCTTGCTACCATCAGCCAAGCATGCAAAGTGAAGTTCTTTGCAAAGCAATGCAAAACTTGTCTTCAGCAGCAGTTGGGAGGACAAAAGACTAATAAATAGTGAGGAAATCCAATTGCATAGACAACTCCCATCAGCTACACCAAGATCATAGGACTACACGAAACGGTCTGCTGGGTCAGCAGGACGGTGCATCTCCTCCAGCTAATGGTGCTTCAGCAGTTGCAGGAAAAGACAATCTTTAGTGGGAGCACGCAAGCCTGGCCACTGTTCACAATCCATTCACCTCACACTCCTCCCAGCATCCACAGTCATTGACTGGGGATGGTAGAGCACACATCCTTCCCTACCTTCTCTGACTCCTTTGAACTTGCTGATATTGTATCTATCTGCCTCACTATTTCTTGTGGCAGCAAATTCCCTGCTACGTAAAAAAAGCACCTTCTATTATCCCTTTTAAATGGATCTCCCACTCATTTCCATATGTCTCCCCTCATTCCAGCATTTTGGACTTTTTTAAACCCCAGAGCAATTGTTTCTCACCACAGTGCTCCATCTATAATGTTTAGTTAGAGAAAGAAACATCATGCCACGCAAGGAGCCTCAACACAATTCCTTGGAGGTTCAGAGAAAAGCAAGTTTGAAACATGGACCTGGAGTTTATGAATTGTCTCCATTGGTTTGCAGTCTCTGTATCCCCTCTGCACTGTGCACAGGACACTGCAAGGAATTGAGAATGGTTCAGTTTTTTGTACTAGCAGCTCAGTTGTATGTATTATTGTTGGCTACTCCAAAGGTACATACTAGATGCTGAAGTTAGCTATTAAAAATGTCTTTAGCTGTTTCTGCTTCCTCAAAATGTTCATGTCCTTGTTCTCTCCTGTGAGAAAAATCACAGGCTGAGGGAGAGCCCTGCCCGGCACGGTGAGTCATCTGCTGAGTGGTGACCACGGCCAATAAAAGCCTTTGCTGCCCTTTGTGGGAGAAAGGGATGGAGGTCCCTCAGGGATGGCTCTGCTGGCTGCCACCTGAGGAGCGCCTGACCTTTCTCTGAGCCAACAAACAGATAGATTAGTGAAGGCACAGGAGAATCTGTTGTCAGTCCTTATCCAAGATGAACCCCATGCCAGAAGAAAACTAGAAAACTTGTAAGGGATGGACAGATTCCCTCTGAAGCCCCGGGACAGGGAAAGCTGCAAGGGGCTGGGACCTACAGGCTCTCTGCAAGCAGGAGTTGTGCTATGGAAGGTCAAAAACAGACCTGGCCGACTGGAGCTTATCACTTGTCCCAGTAAAGGGACAAGTCCCTCTTCCAGGACTTGGCCAGATGGTTAAAGCACCTTGGCAACCGGCAGTGCTGATAGTGGCCTTGATCATTTAAAGAGTACTGGAAGAAATGAGGCAGAGTCCCTCGGAGGACTCCGTTTAGCCCAGCCCAACTTACTGAGCTAGGCACTAGACTGGAACACCTCCTCTTTCAGCCTCTCCTGGAATAGAATCATAGAATAGAATCATAGAATCATTTAGGTTGGAAAAGACCTTCAAGATCATCGAGTCCGACCACCAACCATGCCCACTAAACCACGTCCTGAAGTCCCCCGTCCACTCGCTTTTTGAATATCTCCAGGGATGGTGACTCAACCACTTCCCTGGGCAGCCCATTCCAATGTTTGACAACCCTCTCAGTAAAAAAATTTTTCCTAATACCTAACCTAAATCTCCCTTGCCTCAACTTGAGGCCATTTCCTCTTGTCCTAAATACAGACGAAACAGGATCAGACCACTCCATTTATGGGACTCTCCATTCCCACCTTCCTTCAGACCCAGCTGTCCAAACCGGCCCATCGCGTTTCTCACGACAAGCGTGAGGTCCACAACAGAGGCCCCCCCACGCAGTTGGGAAGTCTAGGCACAACGCCAGGGCCTCTCTCCGACCCCGCACACACCAGACACAGCTTGCTTTGTGATCCGTTGACCCACAGCTGGTGGCTGGGGTTAGGAAGCAGAAGAGAGACCCAAAAAGCCGGCTGGAAGGCAGACAGCCCAGTGACACTCTCATGCCTTCCAGACGACAGCACCTCAGAGCGTGCGTGACGCCGATTCCTGCACTGGAAGAGATGGGACTTGGGAGGTGTGCAGCGACACTATATAACCTGAATCGCAAGAAATCCAGCTAAAGGGGTCTGCTCTTGTTCTTTACGTTAAGCATATGCTTCTGTACTTCCCTGCTCTCAGTTATATATGGAGCACAGGGGTAGCTAATCCCAAACCTCCCTGCCACAACCTGCCCCCACCTTGAAATAGGCCCCAGTGCAATGAAGAGAAATGTTCCCGCTTCAAACTTCCAAAGACTACCATAAACACTGGGGATAATTAAAACTTGAACATTATGAAAAATACACTGGCAAGGACTCAAGGCTGTGGAGCTGGAAAGCCAGGTAGCTTAAAGAAGTGCCAGATATTTAACTGGTCTCCAAGATTAGCAGATGTTTTTCAACCTAACGTTGCAAAAACTTACTAACTTAGATGTGTTTCCTAAATCAGAACCAGAGAACAGGATGTTTGCTGTGTATTGGGACCATATCAAGTACTTTTCCAGCACTATAAGATCTTTTATTTAGAAAAAAAAAGGGGGGGGGGGGCGGATAGAGAGAAAAAAACTAGTCCTGTTTAAAGGATTCTGAATGCTTACCTAAATCATATATGAAAAGGAAAATTCGTTCCCCAAACTGAGAAGACTCAGATGCAATTAAGATGGAGATAGCATCAACCCATTTCCCCGTCTGGTATTGAGCTATTCAGCAAGAGTACTGCAGAATACAGTGGTTGCAGCTGATACAGTCTTAGTGATATTTAGGTGGTTATTTTCTTTTTTTTTTTACTCAATTATCTAAAAAGAAACTATTCAGCAGCTCATTTTTGAAAACCAGTCTCTCTCACCTGGTACGAGACGATCTGCTATGGCACTGCAATTAAAAACTCATCATCCCAAAGCCACTGGTTTGTCTTCTCACCAGCGGCTCCTTTTACAGCCAGAGAGACATAGAGTGCACATCTGAAGATCCTCTCTCCTACTCCGCTACACCTTTGAGATTTGCAGGAATTTGCACATGTTTTTCTCGCTCAAAGAGAGATTATGTGGCATGATTAAGAGGTACTCTAGGAAAGAAGCTACTAGCTTTGACAAGCTTCTTGACATTCCCTTTGTTTGATATAACACCCATCGGTTATTAATGGGAATGCATTAAGCTGCTGCTTAGCCTTAGTAATGCCATGTTTAATAACAAACATTACTTCTCTTCCCCTCTCTGCAGTGGTAGCCATTGTCCAGTAATTTCTGGATGAATTATTCTGTATCAATATATAAAATTTTTATACATATATATATATATATATATATACACACACAAGCTGCTCTTCCATGTGTAAAGCAATGGGAGAGTTATGACCAGATAAGATGAGTTACAGCTTTTCCTGTATCATGAGAGATGGAAGTGCAAAGACTTTCTGGGTCACTGAATCCAGAACCTTGTGACCATACTGCAAGACCCCTTACAGAAACTGACATTCCTCTATTAAAAAAAGGAGAAAAAAAAAAAAAACAAGAGACATTTTATAGGTAGGGATTTACTACACTGCAGATTAAAAAATAAAATCTGCCACTTAGAAAAATCGTTACCACTGTCTCAGAAGCTGCTCCCGGAGGCATTTAATTCCGGGTGGATCTCTCCTTCCTACATTTGCAATGCAAGGAAACCTGAGAAAAAAACTGCTCTGCCTTTCAAGTAGGTGACAGCAGGAAGGACACAGAGCAACCACAAAGGAAGATGTCTGCTCAGCAGATCTTGCTATGGAACAGGCAGGCTGCACACACATCCCTGAAATTCATACCAGTCACAGCATCCACACCGCTTGTCTGTCCACTGCTTCACGGATGCCAGAGCAGAAGATGAACCTGCAGAAACCAGCCCAACCCCTGGGCCTGCTCCATCAGACATGCCTGCCATAAACCTCCAGCCTTCCCACCAGGCAGCTTCAAAACTGTTGCTGCAAAGGGAAGCAGTGCTGTCTACGGTCAGCTCCTTTCTCCTTTGCTGGCAGACTCACCTCCAGTCCTATGGGAAGAAAGAAACTGAGACAGAGCCCGGTGGGTGCCACAACTGTCACTTCTTTCCAAAACCTTGTCAGGGTTGTGATACAGTCAGCCACCATACCTAAAGAGGGCACCAGGGACCACAAGCCTATCCTCTCCTCCACCCAGCCCAGCTCCCAGAGCACACAGCTCTTGGGGATTCATTTACTGGACGTTTCAGAGGGACACCTGTTGCGTTACACAGATGTATTCGGTTACAGAAACCTACCATCTGCCCCTGTGTTGTACCAACCAAAGTCTGCAAGCACCCCTGACAGAGAGGAGGATTAACATCACACGTCCACCTGCTCCGCAACGTGAGCTGCCCATAAGCAACAACCTGAAGATGTCTCTGAGCTCCTAAATCCCACCTTGCCCTTAAAAAATGCAAGTTACGGGAAGATCAAGAGGAGCCAATGACAATCCAGTTCCCTCAAAGCACAAGTCACATCCACAGCAACATTTTAAACATTTTAGGCATGTTCCGCTTCCTGCAAGGCTAAATGCAGAGAAAGTTAACAGGTCACATCAGAGACATGTAAGTGGTGACAACACCAATATAAAACCATTGACTGGGTCTGCACCAATGTAACAAACTTTAAAAAAGTATTAAAACAGACTGTTTATTACAGCATATGATGTGTT
This sequence comes from Aquila chrysaetos chrysaetos, assembly GCF_900496995.4. Classification (NCBI taxonomy): domain Eukaryota; kingdom Metazoa; phylum Chordata; class Aves; order Accipitriformes; family Accipitridae; genus Aquila; species Aquila chrysaetos. The sequence goes on along the minus strand of NC_044005.1, from coordinate 6,280,220 downwards.
ATATTAATTTACACAATGATATATATATAAAAACAGCCATTGATGATGTACAGTAAATTGGACATCAACAGGAATATTAAAACTACTGATACTCATGCACGTGACATGCATATGTTTTTTTTTTTTTTTTTTAAAAGCAGTTTTACACAATATACTGAAGTTACTAAGCCTTGGTCAGTTGCTCCAACAGTTTACTCTGAACATCACTGCTATCCGCAGCGGGACTCCCAGGAGATCGGAGCAGAGTGCACTCCAGAGAAGGCGACTTAACCTCGGAGACAGATTGAACAGGAGCCCTTTCCTGGTGGGGGAAGGCTAGGGGAGGACAGGGGTGAGTTTCAAGAAGAGAATCAACAAGAAAAGAAAAAAAAAACAGGCCAGACTACCAGGAGGAAGAAGTTCAAGATGTGGCAACAGGAGCAGCAGAAAGGGACAAGCAAAAACATGAAGACCACCCACACTCCCTCCCCCTTATCCCCTAAAAACTTATGACCTTAAGCTGTCGATATCCTCTATAAGACCCAGAACTGGAAAAACTAGGCAAGGAAGATCCATTCCCAGAAACATTAGCCTTTTTTCAAAGCCTTCTGACACCATGCACTGGAGGCTGTTCACCACTGAAATGGCAGTGTTATGGTTTTTTTTTAAAAATGAGTATAATGGTCTTTTATTTCCACGTAAAAGGCACTAGTATCCACCCAAGTTCTGAAGACAAGTGACATAATTTACCTTAAGTTTTAAATATTTGTATAAAAAAAAAAAATCTGTGGAAATATGTACACAAAAGCACCTCGCTTCCGAAAGCAGAAGCAGATACATTCCACTGAGTCACCTCACTAGACGGTTGTCATGAGCTTCAGGGAGCCCGACCGAAAGCGGAGAATTTTCTTCTTGAGATTATGGGAGGCTTTGATTTTGACAAAGGCCTTTGCCGCATTTTCATGCAGCTCCGGTGCCGTGACCGTTTGGATGGGGAGCGTCTGGACAAACTGAGACCAAATAAGGCCCCCGCTCTCATCAGAGTCGCTGGTGGTTGTGCTCTCCCCTACGAACTCCACTTCGCTCAGGCTCGACTCGCTGTCTCCAAAGCAGTTCGTCGTGTAGTTGCTCTGCTCGTCCTCGCTCGTGTCCACCACGGTGGAGTGGAACAAGGACTCGCACTCCGCCGAGTACTCCGAGTCGCTGGCCACGTAGGCGTACGGGCTGACGTAGGGCAGGGGGACTTGCGAGTAGACCCCCACGCCTTCCCGCCGGTTCCTCCTCGCCCTCCGTAGGGCCTCCTCGTAGGAAATCTCCGCCGAGGACTTCCACCGGCGGTAGTCGGCCCGCTTGTGTTTAGGCTTGGCCACCACAACCTCTCGGCCATGCCCGTGGGATCGGACGGCGGATCTGTGGAGGCCAGCCTGCCGACTCTGGAGGCCCGACTCTGGCTGCAAGCCGCCGCCTCTCTTCCCCCGCGAGGAGGGTTTTTTCAGTTTCTTATTTGTATCCAACTCATCAGGAAAGCGGCACTTCTTGCCGACCGGCTTGGTTTTCTCCCGCAAGGTCTGCGAACCGTTTTCCAGCCCGTTGGCAAGGTGGGGCCTGTGTTTCAGGACGGAGCTTTTCAAAATCTTGACATTTCGGGTGCCTTTGTGAAGCTTCACGCTTTGCTGCTGGGCCGGTATGTACTGGGCGTTGACCAGCAACCCATCGTCCAGGCTCTGGGAGGAGGAGCCCTCGCTTTTGAAATCCAGCGCGGGCCTCTCCTCGACAGCGGGCGACGAGGAGCGAGCCGGCTGCAAGCCGCTCTTCAGCAGGATTTTTTTGGGAGGCTGGCTGACCCTGTTCTCCGGCTGCAGCACCACGGGCTTCCCTGGGCTCTCTTTGGGAGACGCGGCAAAAAGCTGGCCATTCTCCTTGGGGACGTCCCCTGCCGCGGCCGCTGCATTGCGGTTGAGCTCCGGAGGTGCCGGTTTGACGCCCCGTTGCAGGTGCTTGCTCTGAAGTTCGCTTGAAGCACCGGCCGGGAAAGCCGCCGGCAAAGGTGCCTTCCTACTCTCCAGCTGCTCGCCAGCCGGCTCCCTCGGCCTCTGCTTTAACGGGGAGGGTGCTGTGTGGTCCAGAGCGGTGGGTCCCACCAGAAGGCAAGGACGCTTGCTTGGAACTCTTCAGGTTCACGACATTACCGTGAGCCACCACCCCTGCAGGCTGCCTGACGCACATGCTTCCATGCCTCAAGATCCCTTTGGTGGGATCGGCGTTGAGACTCGTCCTGGGTTTGTTAGTCCTTACCGCGTGAGTCTTTTTCTGAACCAGGCTTAAGATGTAACCGTCTATCCTCTTGCTGGTGGAAGGGCACGGCGCCGGCCAGGAGCCTTGCGGCAGAAAGGCGTTGGCGGATTTTCCCGAGTCCGTTTCCGATCCGGCACAAACGTCGCTAATATCGCAAGCGAGCCTCTCCTCTTCTCGCTGGGGGTTTTCAGTCACGGGGAGAAGAAACATGGGACTCTGCACAGCTACCGCATGGAGTGGGCTGGGGTACCGGTAGACGTCATTCCCGTTTTTAGACACCAGATCGCACTGGTACTTTGGATGTACATCTGCAACGACATCGAGGGAATTTGAGTGCGGTGTGGACAAAGAGCGACAGACAGAGCCTGCGGTCTGGTCCTCATGCTGGCCTTCCTTATTATAGTCCATCCAGCCTATGAGATCTGAAAGGCATTTTAGAAGAGTTTAGAGAGCCTGCCACGGACAGTTCTGCTACGTTTTTCATGTGCCATCAAGGACTCCGGTCCCATCTACACATACGATGCAATGTTTATACTATAGCAGCACTGTTCAAACAGTAGAAACCTTGCAACCAGGGATGCCATTCAAGCGATACAAAAGCAGCGCTATCCTTCTGTGGGTCTCTTTATAACTGCATTTATGTAGGATTTCCCCCAATATGACTACACGGTTAGAAAAATAAAAATCACAGCCCTAATGAGAACATTTACATTGGTTTCAAACCTGTGCCTAGATCGCTAAGAGCGTCCTAATTTACATCCAAGCCACCCAGAAGTCTGTAAGGGTCTCTTATGTTTATATGTTACACAGTCACCTGTAAAACTCACTGCAGGCCTCAGCATGTATGAATTTTATATTTTGCTTTGCTAAATCGAAAGAGAAACATAAAAAATCTAGACAAGAGACCAATTAATTCTTTTAGCTTATTGACAAATTTCAATGACAGATTCTTTCAAGCCTATCTTGGGTCAGAAAAAATCCAGATTTAATTTTATTATTGTTATTATTATTATAATTACTACTATTATTATCATCAGAATTATTTTATAATAATGCTAATAATAATAACAGATGCTCCTTTTGAGCAATAAAGGGTTAAAGAATGGGAAACAGGCTCATCTTTCCACACAAGTACAAGGAGTGCAGGTCAATCCAGCTGACATCCTAGCCTTGGCTCTGCAAAGAGAGTTCTGTAAGAGAAATCCAGTGCGTTTCAAGATGCATGAGTCAGATTTAATAGCTAAGGTACTTATTTAGGAGGTAAGCGACCTTAGGAGCAGGTCTTCAATCCAAGCACCTAAGATTATTATTTTCTTAAGCTTATGTTGCCCTTGTCTTCTTGAGTAGGGGTACAATCTAAATGATCCTTCCAGGTCACTGTCAGTCCTGTTTTCTACCCTTGGGCTAGAAACTTCAACCAGGGTACTCAAATTTGAGCGCTCAGTGCTTATCACTTATCTAAGGCTTATTTCAAAAGAGGTCTCACAGACTTTGATAAAATTAGCTGATAGAGATGATGTTCCTGTGTGGGCAGGAGAGGAAGCATTGGGAAGTTAGGGGCAGGAACTTCCTCCAGATCACCTCACAGTTTTCCCACATTTCCTAAATTCTCTGTCAGAGTCAGGAAATGTTGCCAAATAGACTTCCTTGAAACATGCCAGTTTGTGAAATTTCACCTCTAAAAGTGAGACGGTATGATTAATGAGAGTTTTAGGGTTTTGTGATGTATACAGAAAGAAACAGCAATGCAATCTGCTGGAAATCCTTGTGGATACTTTTCTGTTGATGTATGGCCGATGAAGATCACATATACCTTACAGCAGGGAGCACTAAATTACCTCAAGCTGCTCGAAGGATAACTTAGAGGACTTCTCAGCATCTCAGAATGAATGTATCCCAGGCTGTATTTTCCCACTTTAGAGTTAGAAGAACTTGAATTATTTTGTCCTCGATTCACAAAAAAATCACTGTAAATTAACCTTAAAGAGCAGAATGGAAACTGGAAATACTATGGTTAGAAGCATCCTCCACAACCCAGAATGAACTAAGGCTTCTGAATGAGTATATATTGAATGAGCAATAACGCTTGATCACAAAAGTCCTACTGAAGTGTCCTTTCTGGACAACAAAGGAGGCCTTCCTATTTAACCATCCCACACGTTAAGGCTTGCATCTTCAGCCTAATGTCCAAGGAAAGTCAACAGCTCTCTGCCAAAGAGACAAAATACTTTCTCCCTGTTCATGATGTCTATTTGTCTATACTATATAAACGCAGGACACACCTCAGCATGGTCACCTGGGGGTTAAGGACCATCGGAACTGACAAAATGACTGCTACAAATAGACTGCTGTGCACCCTGACCTCCTAAAACCTGTAGCTAGCTCCTTGCTCTGTCACTTTAACGAGGACGTGGCTGCTGAGGTATCTTTCATTATTGCTATTTACTAAAAATGCTTTTCTAAAGGAAACCATGAGAAATTAGGCGACTAATGTGTTTTATGTGTATAGGTACCACTGCCCTCTACTGGGTAGAGCAGCTGTCATATTTTCACATGTTATTTTCATGTCTTTAGAGTGACATATTCACATGTAAGGCTGGACTAGTGGAGGGCAAACGGTCCTGCCTCATGACCCATGTACATGACAGGCACTGGAATCTTTTCAGAGCACAATACATCAAATGAAAGGAAGAAGGGTTAATCCAACCCAGATACTCCTGAGGCAGTATTTCCAAAGCCAAAGCCACCTCCTGGAGTATGATGTATTCGACCTGCTTTTACTATACCTGCAGATTTAGGGCGTCCATCTGAGATATTCAGTGTTGCCTCCAAAGGGCTGCAAAAGCAAGTGCTAGAATGGCAACTGGATAAACACTCACTGAAGACAGAGTTAGATGAATTGGAGAGCGATCCAGAAGCTCCATCACTCAGCTCATAAAACCCTATAAAAATAAGAGTTTGGATTTATATTAGTTATGTCTACACAAAGTTACCATTTGTGTCCCTAGAAAGGCAGTCAAGCTCATGTTTATGTTGGCTTACTCTATTGCAATTAGTTATGGGACTTCATTCAGTCACCCAAAAAACAGTGCACAATTTAGTAATATCCTCATTGCTATGAAGGATTCCGTTTAAAAGTAAAGCACTTAAAAGTAAAAAAGCAGAACTTTACTTAGCATATGGAAATTTGAACTTTTTTTTAACCTTTACAGGGGTTTCCACATTTTAGCAAGAAAGATCCAGGCTGTGTTTGACACCCCATTCATTTAATAGTGTATTATACTTCCAAGACAAGCTCTCCAGCTACTACTGGACTACAAAATTTTTACCAAGTGCTGAGCCCAATGCTATCCATTATTTTCATCAAAGTTCTGGAGATAAACGGTGGATGACATGGAAGAAGGAAAATGGTAAATAATGTGCAGGCACAGAAAATTTTATTTCTCGGTAAACTGGGTCTACTCAAGAAAAATATGACATACCATCATCAAGATTTAAATTTAGGAAAAAGGAATGCAGGGCATGTCTACAGAATGGGGATGTACCCTGGAAAACAATAATCCTGAAAAGGACTTAGTCAGCATGGAAAAGCAGCTCAATCAAGCTTAATGATATGGCAAAAAAAGCTAATGAGATTGTTGGATGTACAATGAGACTAATGAATAGCAGTAGGGAAATGACTTCAGCAGTCTGTACAGCACTGGTAAGAAAGACATTGGAACGGTATGCCTAGTCCTCGACTCCAGCACGCTTAAAACAAAGCTAAAAAATTGGAAAGAGGCCACAAAGCTATTTAAGAGCTTGGAAAAATGCCTTAAAACAAATGACTTAATGAACTTGACCTGTTTAGCTCATCAAAAAGAGTCAGGAATTATACTCTATAGCACCTCCAAGAGGAGAAAAAGCTGGGTACTAGAAAAGACCTTAGCCTATGGGAGAAAAGCGTATAAAAAAATCAGTGATGGAACAAGTCAAATTCAGATTAGAAATTAGCAATAGTTCTAACAATTGCAAGTTGGTGGATTCTTCACTTTTTAGTGTCTTCAGAACAAGTCAAGATGCCTCTAGGAAAGGTTCCCATAGTTAAATACCACTTACTGGCTTCAACACAGTTAGAATGAGATGAAATTCAATATATGGGGGATCAAACTGTTTGATTCAGTGTTCCCTTCTGGCTGTAAGATCAATTTTGACACGTTCCTCCTGCTGGTAGTGCTTCCTTTCACCATTTTTCCTGCAGCCTCCTTCCTAATATGCAGCAGAGTTAGAACTTTTTTGAACTAATTGGTGGGTGGCCTTGGAAAAAAAATAAAATGCCCCAAACACTAAAAATCTAATTAAGCTTGAAATGCTTCTCTGAATATGTTGTCTATAAACAGCAACGTTTCCAGTGGTAGGTGAACTTTGCTAGTAGGCATCGAGTTTAATTCCAGGTACCAAGAGAGGCTCCATTTTGCTGAATATTGGCCTTACCTGAACTTGGACGACTGTCTGTCTCAAGGTGTTCATCTGTCGTTTTTTCCACGTCCAGGCGGAGATCACTTATTTGCTTATCTAGCTCTTGTAACTGATTTAGTAGGCCGGCGTCCCTCCTCCTCAAGCAGTTCTGGATAACAAGAAGACAAACATCAGCTCCTTCAGTGAGGCAGACATGAAGGGGCTCCAAAGACAATCAGTCTTCTCCATCTGAGCATCGTGGAAAGACCTTGTCGATACTCTTTTATAAAAAAACCAAAACAGAACAAAGCCCTGAAATACTAGATAGACGCTCTGGATAAATACTTAACTGAAGAATTATGCAGGCACTTCATTCCAGCCCCTTCCAGCCAGTTCTACATAAAAAGCACGCTCCACAATTTAGGAAGACCAACACGGTATGTTGGCAAAGTAAGTGCTCCTTCGCAGGACCACAGCTGTAACAACAAAGCTGTACTGTATGATACGGTCAAACCAGACCTGTGCACATGAAACGGGCTACTTCGGTGAAAGCACAGCTTTGCCAGTGTAATAGGGGACATTCACCACCACAGTGACGTTAGTCAGAGACCAAATCTCTTCACACAATGGGAAGAAACAGCTCTGCCAACAAGTGCCTGCAGTATGGCAACCACCTTGTTCTGCTGCACGTTATGAGCTTACAGTCTACCACATAGACAGCAAGATTCCCAGGGCTGGGATCACAGCCCTTTTATTAGTTTTGCAGTGCAGCAGGAAGGAAGAGTAATTCTTCCTCTTCTCCCATTATAATTGTATAAAATTGCTGTGAGATGAATTTTAAGGCTATTTATGAAGGTAATTTGATGGCATAAAATAAGCAATAAGAAATGATTTTGTAAGGCACTCATTAACCCACGGTCAACGCAATCAGTTTCCCTGTGTGTATTATAATGTTGCTTATCCATCATCTGTTCAGCTGCATACCCTTTAATTGTTCTGGCTACGGGGAAGGCAGGAGGGGGGGGCAGGAGGAAGGTTTATCTCTCTTTTTTTTAAGTGCATCATTTGATCCGTGCCCAGCAGTGCTCTGATACGCTCATCGCAAAGAGTTTTGATGCTCATAACTGGACTAGTTCTAAGCCCGTTAAATCCAGGACAACCTTTCCCCTGGGGTGGGCCAGCCCTCAGGCAAAGGGAAACCAAACCCTAACAGTATTAGCGAGGCTGTTTGAAGACGCTGTGCTGGCATTGAACACCATCCTTGGAGAAGCAAAGGGACGATCCCAGGTCTTCTCCTACATTTCTGACGGGGAGCCGGGACCCGGCTGGAAGGAAGGAAGCCCGGCCGGCAGAGGTGATGGGTTCCAGGGGTAACTCGCTGCGCCACCTAATGCCACCAGCGTCCCCCTCCCCCAGCGAGCACCGCATCTGGCTCCAATCTGCAATGTCAAGTGCACAAATTAAAGTGCTACCACAAATCCCCCTGGTTTTGGGGTTGGGGTTTGGGGTTTTTTTGGGGTTTTTTTTTTTTGAGTAATGATTCCCTGGTCCTTCACTACGGCTCTTTGGCAGCCAGCCCCTTCTCGGCAGAAAAATGATTTATTTCTATCTTTTAAAGGAGGAAATAAGCCTAAATGAACTAAGGCAGAAGGCTAACAAGAAAAAAAGGGGGGGGAAAAGCGGGGTGTTGGGGAAAAGAAGAAATCAGGCAAATAAATCACGCAATCCAACTTCTCCCTGGGTGAAAGCAAATGCTGAGCCGTGCACAAAGACCGCCAGGCACAGCTGTACGCTATTTTCATTGAAAAATGATCTGCCGCTTCATGCCGCCCTCCGTCTCTTCCCACACCAGCGCCAAAGCGCGTCCTTCAACAAAAGCATCCCTTCTTTTAAGGGGCCCGATCCCGCCCGTTACCTCCCCTCGGGGCTGCGACCCGGGAGCTCGCTCCCAACTTCCATTCAAGGCAACGGCAGCGCCTCTCTTGCCTTGAATGGAAGTCGGCCGGCCGGCCCGGCTCTGGAAACCGAAGGGAAACTCTGCAGCCCCCAGCTAAAACGCCGCTAAAACCCGGCCGTCACCGATCTGTCACCTCTTCGTGCTTTAAACCCCCGCAGGCTGCTCCCCGCCGCCTATCACCCGCACGCCCGGTCGGCTGGGACGCTGCGCCGGCGGTGACAGCGGCGTGGGGATGGATGCCTCCCCTTCGGGGCACCCCCGCCGTCGTCCCCAGCCCCTTCCTCGCCCCTCCGCGGCTCGCACCGTCCCGCGGGGACCGCCACGGGAGAGCATCTCCCCCCCCCAGCTCACCAGCTGCCTCCTCAGGAGGAGGATGTTCTCCTCCAGGAACTTCTCCTCCAGGCTGCGAGGCGACGGCCCCTCGCCCGGCGGCTCCCCGCGGCCGCCCTGCGCCCCGGGCACGGCCCCCGCCGGCCGCCTCAGCAGGAGGCTCTTCACCAGCAATTCCTGCCGTTGCCTCAGGTATTCCAGCTCGCCCAGCCCGGCTAACGTGGCCTCCAGCCGCTCCCGGGTACGCTGCCGCTCCGCCTCCGCTTCGCCTTTCTCCCGCCAGCGCGCATCGGGCTCCCGCGGCCCTCCCGCCTGCCCCGGCCCCGCCACGGCGGCGGCGGCGGCGGCTGCCGCGGGGCTCGCCTTCATCGCAGGGGGGGGCGGCCGCGCTGCTTACAGTCCCCCCTGCCCGCGGGGGGCCAAGCGCCGCCGAGCGCCCGCTCGCCGCCTCCTCCTCCCCGCCGCCGCCTTCTGCGAATGGGCCGCGCGCCCGTCTCCCTCCCCTCTTCCTCCTCCCCCTCGCCCTCCCCCCTCCCTCCTCCCCTCCCTCCTTCCCTCCCTCCCTCCCCTCCCCTTCCACGCCCGAGGTCGCCTTCTTCTCTCCTCCTCCTCCTCCTCCTCCTCCTCCCGCCCTCCCTCCGCCTCCCCCCACCCCCATCGTGTCCCCCCCACCCCCCCCCCCAACCCCGCGGCGGGGTGCGGGAAGGTGGGGTACGCGCTGACTTCTCCAAAAACTCCAGCGGTGACCTCCGGAGCCTCGCACGGTATAGTGACGGGCCATCGGCAGCGCTTTGGGGTGCCGTGTTGCTTATACGGCCCGACACGTCCGAGAGCGGGAGCGTAAATGGTGCATCTGGGGGGAAAAAAAATAAAAAAAATAAAAAAAAAATCCTGGCCTGAAGAAGTGAGGGGGTAAGGAGAGGGTAGGGAAAAGTGGAAAGCAGGGGAGAGCGTGGCAGTCCTCGCTGGTCCACAGCGTAGGTACGAGGACCAAAGCACCAGCGAGGTGTTGCTTCAAAGGCCGTTCGAGTCGACTAGCCAAAAAAAGCCATAATGAAGTGGACTTCCTAACAGCATCTAGACTAATTGCAGCAAGGGATCTGCAATTAGGTTTTCAACGGGCACGCGGTGGAAAGGGGGGCGGGGGAAATGCAGATGCCGAAGAAAAAAAGAAAAATGTTAGTATCAAAATAGAGCAAAAACTGAGTTGCAGACATGTTCTGAGGGAGGAGAGTGGAAGAGGAAGAAGAAAGCATTGAGGGAGCCCTTTACAATATGGGGTTTGTTTGGAAAGATGTGAGCCTGCCGTACAGCAGCTCTCACAGACGTTATGAGCATAATGAAATGCTCTTTCCTCCTCTCCCTCTGTTCCTCAGAAGATTATGATTGTTTGTGGTACTGAGAGGTCTCAGATGAAATTCGTCTCCCTACTCCCATGCTTTTTGCAGTAGACAATACATTGCAGTGTGCCATACACCTACTTGATCCGTTGTAGGTGTTGGTTCATGTTCCAAGAGCCCGCAGCTGACACAGATCATTATTTCACCATCTTCTTAAACCAGTGTAAAGTGCTTTCTAAAAAGGATATCCATTTTCCTCCTGCAGCTTATAACCAGCCCCTCGGTCCCTCCCAAATGTTGGCCCAAATGTACGTGAGGCCACACGCATCAGCTCAGAGATGGTCGAAGTTAAAGCTAGCTCCATTTCTTTTTGCTTTTGATCTCTTCCCAGAGCTGGTTCACCACACAGCCATGTCAGCAGAGTGCATCTATGTTAATGTTTTAGTTTGGATTACGAGTGCCTTTTTGAACCAAGTCTCTAGGTCGTTCCGGCTTACCATGCTGTGATTCACATCGCAGAGGGATTTTAGAACAAATGATCTGAGCTGATTTGGGGTAAGACAAAAGCAGAAGAAGGGAGCACACCTAAAGCACTCCAACCGCTAATGGTTGTCCATTAATGGACATTCGGTCTGCGGGACGAGAACACAACTAGCCCGAAGTAACACCCTTGAAATAATTACAGCGTGGATGGCAGGTCCTCAGTCCAGTCCTACTGCTCGGTAAATCCATGCCTGCTATGCTGTCCTAGCTGCTGATGTAGACATGGATGTATGTGCCAGCAAAAGGGGGGAAGTGAGGCGGCACAGGAATAAGCGGCCAGAGAAGGCAGGGTGAGACCTTTGGGGAGCAATGTCACTGCCAGATTCAAGAGACCATGAAATTGCAGCCACAGAGAGAACTGACAAACACTGAAAGGACAAGGGATGCCCGAAGGGCAAAGGATTGACTGAGGTTGCTAAGCAAAACTGGAAATAAAACCCAAGTCCCATACTGGACCACAGTCTCTCTACTCACTTTATATATCTGGGCCCATAAAAGGCCCAGAATTAGGTTCAGCCCCTGCCCTACAACCTACAGGGCACCGCTGCTGACCTAAAAACCTGCTCCATGGCTTTCTCTCCCGCGTGCAGCTTGGCACGCAGCACCCTCTGAGCATGTTTATGCTGAAAGCTGTGTTGCAATGCAGAGTTATTTTCCCAAGCGGGTACCAGAAGCTCTCCAGATATGGAAGCAGAGAGCTCCCACATTTTCCTTCACCCTTTTTAGCCAGATTTTACATGTAGCTCGGTGCCTTCTATGCGTTTGTACACAAAAGCTTCATGCAATATTTACGCAAAGCTATTTCAACTATTTCTGCGCTGTTGTTCACTGTGCAATGTAGACGTTGCTTCAAAAATAAATTGCAGCGCTAAATGAAATCTGTCTTAATGTTCAGATTTATTTATCTTGCCACTTAGCATTTGGTAGATTTCGGTCTGATTCCTCCCTCCCAAGTCGCCTCTTCTGCTCTGAGGAGTATAAGATACTGCTCGTCTCCTGTACTCTCCCTGCTGACATTTCTGTGTTCATCCTTTGCAGTGCATCGGTTCCAGGAAGGAAAAGAAACACAAGAACTGCCAAAACAGTCAACTGCCTACATCACACGGAGAGGAGAATGCAGCTTCGACTGAACCAGACTCACTGTGCGGCTAGGATCAGCGAAGAGGAAGGGAAGGGGAATCTGAAGAAGAAGAACTCGGGTTTCTCCCCATAGATGAAGGAATAATGGGGTGCCAGAGAAGCAGTGGGAATTAGGAGGCTGGACAGCATGGGAGAAGGAGATGTGCAAGTGAGCAGCCAGCAAGACATGCCAAATTACGTGAAAAATAGAAGGAAAACAAGATGTGACCAAAGACACCACGAGTGAGGGGAGGGCCACAGAAGACTATTCAAGAACTAGGATGCAGCTCAGCAGAGTCTAGGTCCTGGACACAAGGGGAGGGAGAGCCAGGAAAGGCAGGGTTTGAAGGCAGCAGAAAGACTAAAGAGAATGAGCATAAAATACAGTCCCTTTAATTTAGTGAGGAAGGCACCGTTCAGAAAACAACAAAATAAAAGAGTGCATAAGCAGCAAGAGAAAAAGTCTGGCGATAGGTGGTGGAATATAGATGAAAGACAGAACCAGAAGAGGACAGTAAGGTGAGAAGATGGAGAAAAGGATGCCTTTGCTAGGTATCGTCCTCACGTAAAACCGATATTTTAAGCACAGAAGGAACAAGAGACTAAGACTGGTTTCTCCCCTCTCGGTTACACTGCAGTCGATCATCCCAGTGAAAAACTAGTCTGAGATAAGAGGGAGGCCCCAATCCCCAGATTAGCTCTGACTAGACAGCCCTTGGAGGCCTCTATCTCAGCAAACCAAACATCTCAAAACTCTTAGCAAGGGCTAAGTAATAGGACTCTCACATGAAAAAAAAACCCTGAGTCCAAAACTGTCTTCCATTCCTGTCCTGGCTTGTGGCAACAGCTGAAGGACTTGCTCTTACACTCCTTTGTAAAGTTGCTGTTCCTTCACTGGGGTAATCAGCTGAAATCCTCCAAAAACAAATAATCCCAGGTTCCCCATCCTAAACTCGAACATAGAAACTGCAAGGAGGGAGGCAGTGAGTTATCTGCAGGGAAGGAGAAGAGATGATGATTGAGGAGCTCTGTTGCTAGGATGTTATGAGAAGTGTAATTCTGTCTGGTACAGAGGCAGTTATGAAATGGCTCATCTTTTATGATTATCCTGGTTCATCTCTTATGATTATACTATTAGGGCAAAGAAATGCTGTGTTCCCTTTGCATTTCATATATAGGGAATAAAGAGATGGTCTCTGCTCCATGTTGCTTACAAGAAAAGAAAAAGCAGGTGGCTGCCACCCGTAATATAAAAGGAGCCCTGAGAAAGCAGTGGTTGGCACGATGGGCAGTGAATCCAAAACACATAGCAAGGGGCAAGACTTTCTGATCCCCATCTCACCATTAATTTCCTTCCCACTGGGAGCGAACCCCTACATCCCAATGCATACATTTGTCTTTCCCTCTTCCACCCCTGCTGATCGTTAAATTCAGTTTAGATTAAATGAGGCCAATTAACACTTGTTACTTTTCCTAGGTTCATTTCTGACCAGTCACACTAAAATGAGTGCAGGAAATTGCAGAAATTAAGAGGCACATTGCAATTCCCTGTTTGTAAAATGAAAGCAATTGCTTTCCTTGCTTATTGTAACCCAGCCCGTCAGAGCCAGGGTGATACGTTATCCGGAAACATCCACCTGGGGACTGTGCTTGAGACCCACAGCTGTCACGACGCCTCTGACACTTTATTTTAATCTATTCTAATGTTAATTTTCTAAGCATTTCTTAATTGCATTGGATAATATAATAGGCTATAAATCTTATCAGCAAATCAGACTGACATCAGTTTGTGTTATCATATTACCATGGTTACATTATTATTACAAGTGAACCTTGCGCTCATTACTAACCACAAACAATTCTAGCAAATAACCTAAACTGAAGCAAAATATCTTGGCAGTGTTTCCATTTTTTTGTCAAACAAAACCAATTTCTCTGGATGATGGGTAACTGCGGCATACCTATGATGCATTTTACTCTTCTCAGACTTCTGCAGCCTACATTTATTTCCTCACATTTGTACAGCATCGAAACATTTCCATGCTGTCAACAAGACGCAGAGGCCAAATTCCTTAAACGCAGAACGCGGAGTAGGATCTTTAACACAAACTCACGATATTCAGATGACAGGCACTACCCCAGCCTGTCAAAACATTACTACATTTAGTAGTTATGGCAAAATCTGCTAGTGACTGCTACATTAGGAACCACTGACAACTTGATTAGGTCCCTCGAGGGTCCAGTTTCCCCTCACTCTAATCTGATCTGACTGTGGTCTCCCACCAAAAGACACAGTCCCACCTTCCCTCACCCCCAGTGCCACTGCCCATGTGCCAGGTGAAGGGACAGACTTTTCCCATGGGGTCACTGCGATGATCTGACTCCCCTGATCTGATGTACAGGAGGGGAACACGCGCTGGAACCGGGGAGAATGGCGATGCTGTTCCTTTCCCAGCTCCTGACTGTTAGTTTGGGCATTTCCTACATTTGGCTATTCCTCTGCTGCAGATCATCGTCCCACCAGCTGTGCAGGGACCGTGGCTGGAAAACAGATCGCTATCCTGATCTGAGTTAAAAAACCCTCTTCTTTCCTTTTTGTTAACCCAGATATTTCAACGATCCACTTTTAAGCATGAGCAGTTGCGCTGGCACGACTGAGAAGGCAGACTTGTACAGGAATGAAGAGACAAGAGCAGGAAACCCTCCAGCAAAAACCTCCATCCAGAGGGAATGTGGAAGGAAGGATGGACTGTATGCAAAACAAGAAGTCACCCAGGAGGCCATGGAAGAGGATGCAGACAACAGCTGCTTGTGGGAAAGTGACTTTAGAGCTTCTCCAGACATTCCTGTCAGACCATGAGCCATGCGAAGACATTCGTTTCTTTTTTGCAGGCAGCAGCCCATCTGTTGAGTCAGAGAGAGGACTGGTTTTGAATCACCCATTGCTGCCTCAAATGGTGTGGTGCTCTCTAAGGCCATGAAAGACCCACTTCTGCTTAGCAAAGGAGCCAGAGCGGTGCAGAACCTCTGGAGGGCTGGTGAGCCCCGAGGCCAGCGAGGGATCGCAGTGCTGCTCCAGCAATGCCTACTGCCCGCGTCAGGTGTCAAACTGACAAGGAAGATGGAAAACTTGCTTCTAGTCCCTAGATTAGGGAAGGCGTGGGAGAGGATTGGATGGAAAGGGTGGAAAGCCAGGCAAGATCAGCTCCATTTTTACCTCTGTTTTAAGGATAAGAGGGGGTCTGATAAGGACAACATGGGGAGGAGGAACATGGAGTTAAACAAACCAGTGTCACTCATGATGTTCACAGCTGACAAGAAGCAGAGCTTGAAGCTATCCCCCTCATTGTTCACTGTAAAGAAACTTTACCAGCATTTTAGCAAATCACCTAATACATCATGTCCTAATGCTAACTGATGGGGACTGCATTCCCTCCCCAGGCTCATGGACACTGTTCAAATGAAGTCAGAGCTGGACTGCTGCAAGTGACACTTTCTTTCTCACTTTTTTTTTCCTTTCTCCCTCATCACCAAGCAGATGATGTCAGTTGAGTTCTGCTGCAATTACTTTTGATTTATCCTTACAATATCACGTCTGATGTCCTTGTACTTTGACTCCTTTTCTTCTCTCGGCCTGGATTTCATCTTTACATTTAAAAAAGCCTAACCTTTGGTGACACGGACTTCTGCTTAGTTTAATGCCTTCTGGCACCCATGCTGCCAGTGTTCATCTCAGCACATCAGGCTGGGAAGAGCCCTCACCAGCATGGCCTTTGCAGAGGAATATCTATTCAACTGTGAATAATCAGCCACTGGGAGTGGAAGAATAGAAATGATGGGCTTAAATTACAGCTTGAGATTTAGACAGCCTGGGAAAAATTCCCAACAGAAGGAAGCGGAACAGCCTGAGGAGGAGAAAGCTTCTCCATCGTAAGATGTCTTTGACAAAAGGTTAGGCATGAATATGTCAGGATCGATAAGGACTCTTCAAGGGACAACAAGACACTGAGCATAAGCTCATGCTCTTCAGGTCCCACATTAACGTAGGCTCCAAAGGCAGCCAGTCCAGTAAAGCAAGTCCATGCAAAGGCCAGACCCAGTCCTACCACTGGCTGCCTTCCCTTCTCCTCTCCCTCTGCCTTCAGTACTCAATCTTCCCTAGAGAACCACGCATCCTTGCTTCCCAGGAAAGGGAGTCCCACCGTACCTGCGCTTGGCTACACAGAGATGTCTCCCTCTTGCCATCACCAATACCCCTGATCTAGCCTTCAGAGACCTACCCATGGCAGCCTGCACAGAGAACCACTCACGCTGCTGAGCCCTCCCTTGCTCCTTCACATTGCTAAGACCCTCTGCTCCTCCAGCAAAACCCATCTGTGTTCCCCTCTCAGCTCCACGTGCCCAGCAGCCCCACTCTGCTCCAGCTCTCTGCCGAGGGCAAGGAGGGCAGAACGGGTCTCACCTCCAGCCTTCCTTTTTCCCCCTGTGCTACAGCAGAAGGACATCCACGTAGGGGTAGGGAGGAGGGAGGCAAAGCGCAGCAGGGCAAGAGAGGCAATGCTCTGGCCGGATCTGCAAAACCACGGTAACATTGCTACTATAATTCAGTAAAGCAACAGCTCTCTTGTTATGCAGTGGTGTAGCACCGTTTCAGCCTGTGTGAACACTTACCCCATACAGGGCTAACCTAGCCAGCTAATGTACGGTCGGTAGTGAAGGTATAGCAATAGTGACACCTGCGTGGCCCAAATATTTTGTCCCAAACAGGCTTATATATTTCACGCCCTCCTTGCTAGCTGAATCATTGCGCCTACCTCACCACACATCCATAAACAGCTCAGCTTTCAACCCAGGACCAGAGAGGTTCATGCTCAAAGTAGTAAGCCCTTCCCAGAAGAAAGGACATAATTTGCAGCACAATTTGCATTCAAACTGCCTGCGACGAAGGCGGAGCTGGCTGCAGTTGTGCTCTTTGGATGGCCTTGGGACCCCTCAGCTGAAGCAGGCTACGTGATGGGAGCCTGGAGCTGGGCAGAACTGCTCACGGGGAGGCTTTCCGATCAAGCCTTCCTGCACGCTCTGGGAAGCTGGGCAAGATCAAACTGTGTCCACAACAGGTTTTAGTTCATACAAACCTGACAGTAACATCAAGGACCTGTGGGGTTTTTTTCCTCAGCAAATTCTAACCCTACAGCCTTTAAAGGAGTTCATTTAGTCTCAGCTGATGCTCACTTGGACAAAGGCCCCTTTACGTCAGCTCCACTGCCAGTGAAAAATAGCCCTTCAATATGAATCACAGGCAACCTGCATGTATCTTGTTTGCACCAAACAGCACATTTTATGAAGTGGCTTTTAACTTCTTTCGGATACGGGCAAGCTGAGGTGGGCTAAATAACTCAGCCAAGGTCACAAGGCGTCAGTGGCAGAGGCAGAAGAGATTAGGTGTACCATGCCCTGTCATTTGGGCTCCCCCTTTAAACCAGAAGTCGTCACACCTGTAAAGGAAGAAGGCTCAAAAGATCTTGTGGTAGTATCGGTCTGCTAGGCGGTCCTCAGTGCACCACTTCACTCATCGCTATCTCACCCTCACATTCTTTGCATCTAAGAACTTAATTTTGCAGTTAAGAACTTAACCTAAAATTTTAAGCTTCATCTCCACCCATTGTCTCTCCTGGTTTTCTATACTCAGAGGGTTAACAGGAGTGAGTCTCATTTAGTGTATAACAACAAGTCAAGGAACCACTAAAAATACCCCCAGCGTAAATCTCTTTGCCTGAAATAATTCCCTTTCCACTGTGCTGGGGAGAACAAACACAGACCTCTTGCTGTTGCTTAAGGCACGTGCCTGGAGGAAGGCGAGTTGTCACTGGCTCCAGGCTTTGCATCAGTGAGTCCCATAAAACTTGGAAGGTCAGGTGTGCAGTCATGGAGCCTGTGACACATAAACAGCAGGATCTGAATCGAACAGATAGGGCTCTGGAGAGACTTGCTGTCAGTCTCTAAGCCTTATCTTAAAACCTGAGCTGAGAAACTGCCGCACACAAAAGGCTGGCTTTGAATTCAGGTGCAAACTGACCTGCAATGGTACCTGAATCTCTGTCGTTCTCATTGTTCCACCATTTTTTGAGTATTGAGGCTCTTACCAATGTTGGCTTAAGAGGGAATATCACTTTTAAATCTTCTTTAATGAAGGCTTTGTCCTGGAAGAACACGTTTTCTATCAACCCAGGCATCTGCAAACCTGCAAGAGAAAAGAATGGCATTTCAATTTCCAGAAATTATTGGCCCAAAACTTTAATCTGAATCTCACAGCTGAGCTGTTGATTCAGGGCGTGCTGCATCTTTGCGTTACCATTTGCTGTATTAGCATCAGATGTGCAGACAGGAACATTTTCTTAGAAAAATAGCCTGCAACAGCAAGGCAGCACTGGGGAAGTTAGTTCGTTTCAAAAGATGTTGGCATTGCAAATCAAAGCCTTTCTCTCATATGGCACTGTTAGTCATGGGACAGCACTGCCAGCCCTGTCCCGGGACCGACTCAGCAGCCAGCCTGCCTGTCCCTCCAGACCTGGGAGAGGACACAGAGGAGGGAGGGCTGCATCTGGTTTGTCCGGAGAAAGCCGCTCCAGTCCTGCGATTTTAACTTTGTCTTTCCTTTAAAAGGAAGCCTAGTTTCTGGTAACCATTTTGGTGCCTCTGCAATAGGCTGAAATTGTTGCCCAGAACTGTTCCCGCTTTTCAGATGATTACCTCCAAGTGGCTCTCAGATTCCAACTGTTCATCTCATGCATAATGTATTTCATTTCAAGCCTTTCATCTGTGCATAAGCTTTCCATCTATTTCCATCCTGGTCTCAGACACTCTTTTACCTGTAAAGCAGGAAAAGTTGCTATTTCCCCCCTTCTTTCTGGAGTCTCATTTTTCTCAAACACTGCTTGCCAGTTCCAGCTCTTGTGCCACCAAAACACTATTTCAGGGGATGAGGTTCATATCCATCCTCTTGTTGCAGACTTTTGGGGACACCTCCTTTCCAGCAGCATCTACGCTGGCTGAAAAGCTCACTGCCTGCGGCTACTCTCTGTTCCCTGCTGTGGGTGACAGAGCAGCCAGCTGTGTTCCTGTGATCACTCCCTAACCCACGTCACCCACGGGAAGCCAGCTTAGCTCATCCTCACCCACTCCTTTTAACCAAACTGACTTCGGGGGCTCTCACAACAAGGAGAAGCTGGAAACGAGGAGCAGCACAGCAGCCACCAAAAGAGGATATCAGAAGGCCTGCAGTGTGCCTCTCCACTTGGACCAGCAAACCAGCGTCACACTTCGACATCCCGGTATTGCCGTGCTGCCTTGAGATCACCGATGGAAACTGCAGGACAGCTGAACTTCTCTAGGAGTTGTGCCGGGGCGCCGTGTTAAATGTCCATAACTCCCCGTGCTCTCTTCATAATCACCTGGTGGCCAGGGACAAGTCATTTAGATGATTTGGAATAGCAATGAGAGCACATTTAGAGAAACAAGCCTTCAAAGCAGGAATGCAGAGCTCAGCAGTCAAACATCCAGCAGTATCTGGATGCCACTTCTTTTCCAAATCCTTTCAGATGCAGCCTAAGGGGTTAGTATTGACTTTAAAAGCCAGGGGCCCTGATTCAACAAAAACAGCTAAGCACTTAATAACATTAAGCACATGCTCAAGTCTCTTCCTATTCAACAAAGCACTTAAGCACATACTTCACCCCTCTTAGATGGCCCAGAACCAAAACACTGGGTTCTCAGAATTTCTTCAACCTTTATTTAATTTTGGAGGAGGGACAGGAATTTGAACCTTGATCCATGTTTTGCAAAGGGTCCCTATTTGCAAGTGAGTCAGACTCCAGCTCCAGACCTACACACCCAAATGCTGGCACATTCATGTTTTGGATTGGGATCTGAATTTTTCAGCCTGCGCCTCACTCTGATCTATGCTTCATTCTATGTTCATTGAAGAGATTGAACTGCAGGCAGGGAGCTGTTAAACCACGTTTCTGTGCAAGGTTTAAACTGATGATACTTTCCCCAACTCCACCTAACTGAGATGCAAAACTGAGTCACCACCTCAGTGTATAGGGCGCAGATGCTCAGCCTGGGAGTGTGCAGGATTTGCACAGCTCCTCCAATTTAGCTGCTCTTCCAAAAACTGAAACCCACCACAGCCCAGCTCCATAGCCCACCTCCCAGAGTCATGTGAAATCCGCAGCCTTTGGTTATTATTAAAATGTCATATAACATTCACTTAGTGGTTGCAGAGGGAAAGTGCAAAGGGAGCGAGCCCGGCGTGCTGTGAGCCCGCCGGGGGATGCAGCCGAGGAAGGGGACTGACAGCCAAGAGGGAGAGCCTTGATCTGCCTCCGAGCTGTTGTTTCAAGCTGAGGCAAACGTCACCACATTGCTTTGCGCACATTTCCAAATGTCGCTGATTCCTCCAACACCTTCTCCCCGTGCCCCCCCCCCCTTTTTTGTTTTAAATTTTGATTTGTTTATAAAAAAAGCTGAGATCCTCCAGAGGGAAGCAGCAGGCATCAGGGAAAGTAGCAAACAAATAAAGAAATCAAAACAAAAACAGCTGGGCCATGTGGCTAAATCCGAGCCCGCTTCGCATCTCGCACCAGCGCCAGTCGCATCTCAGTGCGTGGAGCTCAACTCTTCTCCTCTCTTGCTTTGGCAAGGGAGCTCCAGGGCTGCTGGCAGGGCAGAATATACCTACAAAATAAAAGGCCAGGCTTGTTCCAGGGAGACTGAAAACAAATAGACTGCCAGTTGTCTGAGTGAGCAGGGCAAGTGGTACTCAGACCCCTAAGGCAGCAGGAGGAGGTGAGAGCCCTCCCATAAGCATTACCAGTTACCTGGAGGAGGAAGAAAATAAACCTGGTTAAAAAGAAAAGGCAGAATTCAAATAGCCGCATCATGGGCCTGCCGGGAAGAGCATCACTGGAGGGTTTGCTTATTAAATGGTTGCCAGAGGGACAAGAGGAGGAAGGAGCATCCAGCCAAGGGCTATAGGGCCCATAAGGAGGCTGTCACTTGGAGCAACAAAAGGCCCAGGGAACCAGCTGGCCCTTCCTTGCTGGTCACGGCAGCGAGAACACCGGGAAAGTCAGAGCAGCTGGAGGGACTGGTTCACTCAGGCTTCCCTCCATGGCTGCTGGGGACCGATAGACATCCAAACAGCTCTTGTGCTTCCCAGGCAGCTAGACCCAAGGGGAGACAGGCACAAAGACTAAACATGAGACCACTAATGAGGAGAGGCAGGCATGACAACTGCCTTGCGGGCAATAACTGCCTTAAACCTGCCCTGTTAATTGGCTTTCCACTATACCTGCTCTGAACAAAGGCACGTGGGCTGGAGACACCGAGCGTCCTTCAACTGGGTGGCAGATAAAGAGGCTGCAGTAAATGCCCCGTCTTACCGCGAGGGGAGCGGAGATGGGGAGACCTGCCTGAGCTAAGACACGGAGATGAGAACAGAGCTGGCACACGCACACGAATCTTACTAGTCACCATCTGGCGCTACTGCCGCAAGATCAGGCTCCTTCACACCACTGGATGACACGCTGGAACAGGGATTCCTCCTGGGGAAGATCAGACTTGGAGAACTTGAAGAAAAAAAAAAAAAAAAGAAAATTAACAACTCCTTGCAGCCCAGCAGCACTTTGAGAACTTGTCATGCTCAGCTGGGCTCAGCCGTGTTGCTGGGAAGCGGTGCTGTCAGCCACCTCTCTGCATCGGCGGTGGCGATGCCAAGGTGCACTGGTTCGGCAGATCATTTCCCAGCCTTTGGAAATGGATGACGTCCTGGTGCGACGAGCTCTCAGAATTACCCCACTGCATTGCAAGAGACAAACACAGCGCCCTGCATCGTTGTGATGAGGCAAGAATTTTATCTTTCATGGACATGAAGGCACTAACCACAGCATATTTGAGAGGGCCACAGTGTTGGGAAGGACTGGATGGCAAGTGTTGGTACAATAACAAGGGTTTGGCTCCTGGGTGTCACTCACTGCCCTACATGCCATTCCCTGTCCTCTCCCGTCCTGCTCTGAAGCCAAAGCAAGATAAAAGGTGGGGAGAGGATGGACCCAGCCCAAGAACCACATCCAGACCGTAGGGTGCTGGCTGGATTGTGCTAGTCTGCTCAGACCTTCCCCACCACTCCCCAGATCACAGGTCATTTCCAATTAGGGGCACCAACCCTAAATGTGGGTGCAACCCCGGGTTTACCACAGCAGGGGTGTTGCCAGCACTTCCAGCTTAATGCGCAAAGCCCCGATGATCAACACTGGCTTAGCCGAGAAGCAGAGGAAAAGCTCCAAAGGCTGTTACACTCTCTTGTCTTTCCCAACCACTCCCAGCAGCTTATCCAGGCAACCTTTTAACTAAAGTGACCACAAAACATCTTTCATTCTTGTCCCCTAGCACGTACACTGGCTTATTTTCTATCCTACGATTGCCGAGACCATCGGAAACCTGCAGCCCTTGGAGAGCACGCGATGGCTGCAGCAGCCACCCTGGGAGATTTATGAGGGCAGCAAGCTCTTGGTTTCCCTGGTCACCCTCAGAGGATTTACAGCCCCATGCGTTGAGAATGAACAAAGACCTGCTGTTCCTCATCAGAGACCTTATGATTCTGTCTGTGAGGAGGAGGCTTCAAACATAGATAACCTTTGCAAGGAGAAATAGCCATTCCTGGACGTAACATGAGAGATAGGCAGAAAGAAAAGCATCCGCAGTGCTCTGGGAAATCTCAGAAAATGAAGCTGGGAGTTTGCGTTATTTGTAAGGGTGGAGAAGAAAGGTTAGTCGTGGGGCAGCGCGAGGAGGAAAGGAGGTCGGTAGCAGGGTTTGTTCATGTAAATTTGGCTTCTGGGCCGATTTCCTCTTGGATGTGACACAATTAAAAGTTGCTTCTGCACAGGACTTAAGTTCCAGCTTCTTCTTCTATCTACAGAGCACACGGTGCCTTGAGGTCTGCACCAGTAGTCTTGGACTCCCGTTTTGAGCAGGATACGCTTTTTGACATGCAGATACAATGCACCTATGGGCAGTTTTTGGAGTACAAGGGCTGATAAACTTTCAAAGGCTTCGCTGGAGCCTGTGCACTTTGCCCCTCCATCTGTGCTGGGGCTCTGATCTTCCTGAAATCAAGAAGAGCACTTCCAGCAATACTTTCTAAAAGACCGTGCTACACGGCCGTGACCTGTATGGTTTTCCTCTCAGCTTGTTACCCAGTCTTAAACGACTGGCATGAGACTTGCACTCAGCCGAAATACTTGATTCCGCTAATGGATCTGACCATGAATCCCACACAGCTGTTTACTGTACCCTTTGTATTGGAGCCATCAATGAGGGAGGAAGGACGGTAAACAGTAATTACTATGCAGATTTCAAAGAGAAGTGCATCTGTGCCTTTGGTTTCTGCTTTGTTTGGTGACATCTTCACAGGACAAAGTGGAGTTTTTTTCCTTAACCCTTAAATGAGCAGGGGAAGGATGAATTTGTTGTGATACTAATTGTCATATGCATTAAAAAAAAAAAAACAACAACAAAACTAACAACAAACAGTAACACCATTCCCTGGGACTGAAGATGCTGCATCTCAGTAAGTGGCTTCCTGGAGGAATATATCCACAAAGGAGCAAATTCCCATTCTAATTAGAAGGGAATCTCTGAGACAAGCTTTTCCATGAAGGAAACAAAAAGGCAGAGCTGACACATCTAATGCATATATTAACACTAAAGACATGGAAATTAATTGGATTTATTACTAGTCACAGCTGCAAAGATGGCTCATTTCTAAGTTTATTTTACAGAAAGTGGCGGGAGGAGTGGGATTTAATAGTCATCTCAGTTAAGGTAATGAGCCAAAACTAATGGTCTCTTCTTGTTTAGAGAGGCCCCAGTTCAGTGGAGCACCTAAGCATGTGTGCAGCTCTCTCCGTGGTTTCCAGGGGATGCTTTGCATCTGCTGGAGTGTTTGTTGATGAGTAGGATGCTTACAGACGCTTACGGTCTGAGAGGGAGAGGAAGCATTTTTCTGAATGGCAGTCAAAATCAATGGGATGATCAGTTAGGATCATCCCATGTTACCATTTCTGTCCAGAAGAGAGGAAATAACTTTCCAGAGAAAAAAAAGACAATGAGAAACTCAGCGTCTTAAGGAGTTCCCTGCTGTCTTTAAGTTCTTAGTGTGAAAACAACAAAATCTCTCCCTGCACTTGCAGGTGATGAAATGTAACAGAGGGTCCGGCAGGACTCACGCCCTATGCACAGGGCACAGCTGGGACAGAGGTGACGGCATAAATACAGTGAAATTAATTGCATTTCAATTATAAATCAAAACTAAGTAAATCCAGCCTGCCTACAAATGTTTTTCAGCCGTTCCAGAAAGACGGCTGGATCCTGCAAGAAGGCTAGTCGCTGGAAGGACTGGGGCTGGGCTTTCTGCAGTGACCAAGCTGCAGAAGGAACATCATTCCTTTTTTTCCTTTTTTCCTCTCTCCCTCTCCTGACTGCAGGGTCTCATGCCCTCCCTAGCCCAGCAGAGCACAGTCTTTTTCTTTTTTTTCCCCAGGTTAGTTTTCTGCTATTTTAACAAGCCGAAGCAGCTTTCTAAGGGGTTGGGTCCATTCCAAAAGAAAGCCATAGCTACCTTGTGATGGCTCCAGCAGGTACACCACTGAGATGGGAAGCCAGGAGCCCAGCTGCAGCTCAATACCGGCACCAATGTCCCTAAATCACAGCCTCTCTCATGTTTTCCAGGCCACGTCACTTGAAAGGATGCTGAAAAGGTGCCCAAAGGAGCTTTCAGAGATCCCTCCTCTCCTGTGGATGAAGAAAAACAGAAGGTGTTCGATGGGAAAACTGACTGTGGAAGTGGCAAGATGGGTGTCATTTGCAAAGTACTTATCTCGCCTCTCCATAAGAGGGTTTGAAGGATTTTGGTAGCTTCCTTCCCAAATTGGAAACCAATTTTCTGAGGCAAAGACAGGCTGCCTTAGGAAGGGAGGTGTTAGACTAACAACAAAAGGGAAAGGTGCAAAGAGTGGACAAATGGAAACTCATTTAGCACATAATGAAGGTGCTGAGAACAAAATTAATCAAAGCAAAGAAGGAAGTGGAGAGAAATTCTTTCATCACCTATCCACCAAAGGTAGGTCCTGGCTAATAAATGGGAATCACTGTTGTACAGGCAAAAATTTGGCCCAGCTGGAAAGATGGAAACCTGGTGGGAAGCTGATTGGAGTGTTAAAATCATGGCTTTTAGGGAGGCTGAAGTACGGACAAGATGGAGAACTGTTAGAAATAGGATCACGAGCATCCAGGTCATTGGACTCAGTAGTAAATTAATCTGAAAATTGACGGCTCAATCATCTAAAATAGAAAGCACAAAATAGACCAACCAGTATCTGCAGTGGAGCACAAAATCAAACCTGGGAACCATGTGAACATCTCCCTGAGCAGCTGCCAAAGGCAAGGAGGGGAAAAGGGCCAGATTGTCACGGGGAAACTTCAAATGGAGCAAATTCTGCAGGAAAGCTGCCTGCAGCACTGAAACAGCCTCCGTATTTGTAAAGATGATGGTGATTATTTCCTATCTCAAAAGAACTCATACATCCAACAGGGGAGAATTAGACCTTTTTTCTTGGCAGATACAGAGAATTTGATCACAGGACTAAAAACGCACAGTAGCTTAGGTAGGAAGTGATTGCCACCTGAAAACATATGTTATGTGCAGACAGGATAAAATCAAACCCAGTAAGATATTGCCTTGCTGCTCTCCCAGGCTGCTGTTACAAACCTGAAAACAATCATGAGCCAAATCAGTTCAGAGAAAGAATTTAAACAGGAAAAAAAAAAAAAACCAAAAAAAAAAACCAAAAAAACCAAAAAACCCCAAAACAAACCCAAAGAATGATAATTGGGGAATATTGAAGAATATTTCTCTATACTGACCAAAAGGCAAAATACAACAACCAAGAGACTATTACAGTGGTTAAAACAACAACCCCTTCTTCACCAAGAGGAGAATAGAAATACCATTTATGAAACAAATGGGGAACAGGGAAGCCGAAGGCAGTGAATTCAAATCAGAAGGTAGGATCTATAGATCATCCATATGGGAAACAAACGGGCACAAGAAGCAGGAGACAGCCAAGAGAATTAGGGCAATTGCAGCATATTTTTTTTTAAAGTACAGGGAAACTTCTTGTTTTCCATGCGGAGAGAAATAACCCTGCAGAAAAGGCAGCAATGTAAAAGCAACATTTTTGGTGTGTGTCCCTTGAAAACAGCCAGATGGTAAGGTTAGATCATATGGGGCTGATGACATACTTTTCACTCCAGTGGTAACTAGGGTGATCATTAGACAGAGCCTAGATATTTTTAAATAAATAGGTTTGTACAACATGCAGCTAGGCAGAACTGTCTATGCTGGGCTTTTACCTTGAAATTTCCCATTGCTGCTTTGTTGACACGAGCAACGCTGGGAGTTTCTGCACAGAGGCATGGCCAAAAAGTATGTTAGGTAAGAATGGGTAATGCAACACCTAAAACACTGGGAGTAGCCTTACGGTAAACCTCTCCCATATCTTCACTGGTAGATACGAGTCAGTTCTCCCATTGGCAAACAGATCTTTCCCGTTCTCATAAAGAGCGGTGGAGTTTGCCTCCTGGATCCCGGAGATTAAATCTCACAAGGAGCCCGTGCTGTTGTTGCTGGACGCTGCCCTCGGAGCAGCAAGGAGGACCAGGGCATTGGGTGGGACAGGATCTCGCTGACACTCCCTTACAGCTCCTGGGCTTGGGATTCGCTGTGGGATCAGTGTTTGCCTTTCCAGCTGGACACTCCCAAACCCACTTCATCTGGGTTTGTTAGCAAAGATCGTTTATTGCAAAGCCGGTTTAGAAACTCCATGTAAATAATCCTCAGCCTCTTCCCTGTTATTTAGCAGAGCTGCAGCCCTCCAGGGAGCTCCCAAAACATCCTCAGAGTTGCCGGAAAGGCAGAATTAGTCACTGAAACCTCTCACTGATGGAGACAGATCCAGGCGAAGGGTGAGCCCAGGGCAGCTCGGTGAGCATATGGCCGGGCTCGCTTCCAGAACAAGGCACCGCTCTGCTCTCCACCTCCCTGACCAAGCCCGTGCTGACCACCTTCCCGTGCACGCAGGCAGATCCTCTTTTCAAGATGGGGGGACTGATGCTTCACGGCACTGCTGTGTGATGGTGGCCATCCTGCTATCGTCCCACAAAGCCGTCCCCATTTCCACTGCAGCTGCATGGAAATCAGCCTATGTAAACGTATCCCATGGGCCACTGTTGGCTCCACAGTCAATAGCTGAGCCGCCCCACTCATGGGACACGTGCAGAGGCATGTGCCAGTTGGTATCTTCAACTTCCAGTGTCTTAAGAAAGAAGCAAATCTATGGAGAGCGGCACAGGTCTTCTGTATTTGTGCAGCCGTGGTGAGACAAGTCTCTAAACGATGTCCATACACACCCACCTCCACTTTCCCAGAAAACGCCTGTTACACCACTACAAAAAAAATCCCCTCGTTTATTAACTATTAATGAAAGCATTCTCCCAAGAGGTGGGAAGGAACGGGAAAGCCGATGAGCCCAACCCAGCTTACCAGAGCCAGAGATGTGGGGTGTGCAGTGCCAAGCAGCGATTGATGCAACGTGAGCGGTCCTGAGCCAGTAAACAGAAAAGACCTGGCCCGGTGAAAGACAAGCCTAAATCCCATGGGTGTACAGCTAGGGGCTGGCCAAAAACTTTAGGACAAAAAGCAAAGAGCAAAGCTACGTACCTTGAGTCCACCATGAACCCCACCATGCTCATGGGTGCTGCTGGCTACAGTATATCAGTTCTTATTAATATGGACTGTTATTTAGCAAGAGAACAAGTCAATGGAATAATATACTCCAGATTCATTACTGTCAGCTCACTCAGAATTATGTGTATTAATGACCAGATTATATCTGTTTATATAATACAAATTACCATAGAGTGAGTGCAGGCATTGAAACGCTCCTTGTCTGTTTGACACACATAAATAATGGAGGAGCTCACGCTGCATTTGGTACACATGACTAACCTTTTATCCCTGGCACCCCGGTGCAGGCTGGAGAAATGACTCGGGTTTCAAATTCCTCGCTCCAGCTGTCATTAGCCTCGCAAAGTGTTAGCGAATCGGCGGCTAATTGATGTCCTTGTTGGACATTATTTTATTAGTCAGGCCTGGTGAGCATCAAGTGGAATTTTAATGCCCTTCTATCCTTGGGCCCGCGTGGCCGTAAGTATTAAGGCTTGTAAATAATTAACTGCACTCTAAGAGTTCTAGGAAGGGGCAAATAAGTTATTCTGTGGGTTCGGGCTGCTCCAGCTGGCCCTGGTGTTGCGACCAACATAGGCTCCTGGCAGAGATGAGCTGAGCTCTCCGCGGGGTGGAAAAAACAGCCCAGACCTCGGTGGTTTATCAACCAGTTCTGGGGTTCACGTCGTCCTTGGGTGTGGATGGTCCTCAGGGAAGCTGCCGTGGTGAAAAAGGAGAACCAGGAGTTTGCAAATAGCCTTGAGAGAAGGTTCAAATGAAGGCTCAAGGGATAAAGCTGCCCGGTGCTTGTTGCTGCACCAAAAATACATCATTGCATCAAGCTGTCCCCAACATGTGGTGAGGAATAAAGGATTTTCACAACCCGCTGTGAGCTTCTGGCTTGTCTGAAAACCCACGTGCCGGGTCACGGAGGGGTTGGGGCTTAATGGCTGTGTCGCTCATCAGTCGGGGCACCGAGCGGCAAACCCATGCTGGTCCTGAGCGCCTTTCAGCAGCAAGACCGCAGCTGGGGCACCCAGGGTGAAATCAAACCCCTCCGCGAGTGCGGGGAGGAAGGTTTCACTTTGACAGTCTGCAGGCAGAGCACGTTGCTTTGAAAATACTAGCCTCTTTGCTTCTACTTTTTGCTTTAAAACTGGGTTAAATAGCCTGAAAATGAGCACAGATTTATAAATCAAGGACAAAAAATATTTTTGCTCGGGTTGAAATGAAATTTTGAGAATATTTTCCTGTTTAAAATTTCGTCCAATTTTTTTTCTTTTTGTTTTTTAACAGCACTGGGAAGTCCTCTGTAAACCCAGACCTCCCAAGCTCACAGCCGGGCGGATGTCCTCAGTACCATCCCCTGCTCATCTCTTGGGAATTCTCCCCTTCCTTTCCCTCCTCTAGCCATCTCCCTGTAACCTCTCTGTGGCAGGAATCATCTCCTCCTACATGAGTATTCTGCATTTGTTCTCAAAGAGAGCCTCTGAGGCAATAGCGCAATGCGAAAAATAAATAATTTAAAATAAAACCTTCCTCAGTCTCATAAGATCCTTACTCCAGCCCTGCTTACGTACTGCACGGGCTTTCCAGGAGCTGAGTAAAAACGAACAGAGAACTTGGGCACACCAGGCTATTCATACATTAGGCAATAATTATAATGTATATTAACTGCCTGGGTGTTGAAAGAGTCCCAGCATGAGATTGCTTCTCTAATAGGAGACAGAAGTGATAAAAGACAGTAATAGATTGCCTTTCAGATGTGGAATTAAAAGCAGCAACTCATCAGATTATTTTTTTTTCACAGCCTCTAATCGCAAGTAGTTTCTTTTCAAGTCAGATTTCCATTTCCAAGGCTAAGCTCGGCAACACAAACAGAAATTAAAGGGGGGGCGGGGGGGGGGGTGTCCTATTCTGACCTCTCCGGCATCACAGGAACGGGGAGTAACTGCTTTCAGCTCAGCAGTGCTGCCCAGCCGGAGCGGGAGCCCAGGAGCCAGCCCACCTAGGCAGCCTTCTGAAGAGACTATCATCAAAAGATCAGGCTTTGGCAGCTTTTTTTTTTTTTTTTAAAATGCTAGCTGCAGCCACTAAATTTCCTTTTTTAAGAGATAGCCTAGAAGATAAAGCTTTTGAATTAGAGCAATCAAACAAAAAAATGACGTTACTTCAAAGCAGTGGCGGCGATTCTTAAAAACTGACATTTCCACTTACTGATCTAGTTTGTCTCTAGCAAGGAATGCTTTCCAGACAATTTTGGCTGCTGTTTTTAGAAGAAAAGTATAGAAAGCAGGAGAAGAAAAAGCTGGATTTTAGCTGAGCTGGGAAGCACAGTAAATAACATTCATTAGGTACTCCTGGACATTTTTA